>NW_023416309.1:85393972-87793972 GCF_014176215.1 Rousettus aegyptiacus | reverse complement strand
CACTTACTCGTTGTTTCAGTCAAATTGAACTATGATGTTTCTAACGCGTGGCTTTTGCATCCTAGCTATTAGGTGCATGTAAAAACAAAACAAAAGCAGGGGCTGTGATCAAAAGAGTTTTGGAAATCCCACGTGTCGTAGATTCCTCAGGGAGGTTTACAATGCATATTAGCATGCTAAAAGCTCTGAGAAGTCCTACAGTAAAGAAATATGTTCAACTCAAACGAAATTTTGTCAACACAAGACTTATGTGAGTCAAGGTCCAGAACAGAAAACAGCAGCTATGCCAGGGAATTCCATACGGGGACTCTAACATGAGAAACTAGTTTAAAAATTTTAGGAAGAATTTAAGGTTAAATGGGAAGATGGTGGGCCACCTCAGAAATGGGCAATATGAAGGAGTTGCTGCCTGAAGGGGTACGGGGACTAAGGGAGGCAGTGTTGCCCAAATGTGGAAATAGGTTTTTTGGCAGATTCTCCAGCCCCAGTTAAGCCTCAAGATAACTACAGTCCTGGCTGACATTTTGACCGCAACTTCATGAGAAACCTTGAACTAGAATCACCTCGCTAAGCCAGGTCCTAGATTGTGTGAGATAATATATGTTGTTTTAAATGGCTAAGTTTCAGAATAATGTGTTACACAGAAATACATAACTAATATAGAGTTTTGGTATCTAGAAGTGGGAGTCTGTGCAATGAAAATCCTAAAATGGGCACATGACTTTGGAACTGGGAAGTAGGCTTTCGGGGAGAGTGTTAGTGAAAGTCTAAAGTACTTTGAAGAGACTGTTAACAGAAGCATCTTGAGTTTTGATAAGACTGTAAGTGAAGGCTTGCAAGGAAATGAGTAATGGAGGAAAGGGGATCCTTATATACTGGCATAAAGTTTAGAAACACTGTCGCTTACAGTAACTGAAAAGCAGAAAATGTGTCATAAACTGGGTGATCTAGCTAGGAAGATTTCCAAGCAAAAGTTTATTCTTATTATTTATAGTAAAATGTGAGAGGAGAGAGGTAAACTAAAGGAAGAGCTGTTAAACAAAATGGAGACGTAATTTTCTGGGTTTGAAAATTCTCAGCCTTTCCAAATGGCAAATGATGCTAAAATTAAGATATAGCTTCTGAGCAAAGATCAAATCCAGGGCACTGAAGGTAACGCACGGCCCAAAGATGAAGACTTTTGTTAAAGTCTCAGGGAGATTTAAGGTTGTACATCAGGGTACTATTAGGTTAGACAAAAAGCCCCCCTAAGGCAGGGGTTCCCAATCCCCAGGCTGTGGACCAATACCGGTCAGTGGCCTGTTAGGAACAGGGCTGCACAGCAGGGGGTGAGCAGTGGGCAAGTGAGTGAAGCTTCATCTGTATTTGCAGCCCCTCCCCAAGACTAGCATCACTGCCTCAGCTCCACCTCAGGTCATCAGGCATTAGATTCTCATAGGAGTATAGGTCCCTGGTGCCAAAAAGGTTGGGACTGCTGCTCTAAGGAGATTAAAGGTGTGCTTCACATAGTCTCTCATATAAGGATAAAGCATCTAGGAAACTTAAGGGCATTGTCCCTTGGCCATCTCTTCAAAAACACAAAGTAGAGAATTGCTTATCAGAAAAGTATTTGTAGGTTTGGTTTTCATCTAATGGTGTGGACCCAAATAAGATTCACGGAAGACTCATAAAATTTTTTAAAGAAGTCTATATGTAGAAACATTGCCACCTTGGACCAAAAGACATAGAGATGGGGATATAGCTCAGTGGTAGAGCATTTTACTGCAAAAGGTACAGAGATAGTACAAAATTCGAAGAGGGTTTAGGGCCTTCAAAGTTCTACTAACAAGGAGTTGGCTGAGAACACTCATCAGCTGTAAACATGGGCTATCTTTCATGAAAAAGGGAAGTTAAATGAGAAAACCGGAACCAAGCCCCCAGAACATGATGCTGAGAACTAGGGAGAATTATTCCCAGGCCTTGAGACTTAATCAAGGAACTGTCATCTTTTGCTCAGCTGTATTTTAAAATTTCAATGGACCAGCGACTCCTTTGGGCCTTCCATTTTACCTCGTGTTGAACAGGAATATCTATAGCGGTTACCCTGTTACTGTCTCACCATTGTATGTTGGATTTATGGAGAGACAGATACTTTGTCACTTTAGTTTCACAAGGGAAGAGAAACTGTACTCAAAGAGTTATTCTTAAGAAACTACACCCAAGGGGTCTCAACTGCACCTGGACCTGATTTAGATGAGATGCTAGACTTCAGTGGACACTGTAGTGAGGTGAGACTTTTGGTGACGTTGGGAGGAAGTAAAGTATATTTTGCATGTAGGAGGGACATGAAACACCGGAGACCAGAGGATGGACGGTGGTAACCAGTCTCCAAATTAGCCTTTAATTGTCCTTGCCTCCTGAGAGTCACACACTTATGTAGGCCCTTTTTGCACTGAATCACGGTTGGTCTGTGTGACCAACTGCATGTGGCAGAAGTGATGGTATATTACTTCTGAGATTAGGTTATTGAAAAGACTGAAGCTTTGCAAACAGAATGTGGTCAATAATATTGTAGTGACTATGTATAGTGCCAGGTGGATACTAGACCAATTGGATGAGATTGCTTCATAAATTATATAAATGCTGTATACCTGAAACTAATATAATATAATGTTGGATTATCAACTGTAATTGAAAAAAAAAAAAAAGACTGCAGCTTCCATTTTGGTATCTCTATCTCTATATCTCTTGAATAACTCCCTGTTGGAGAAACAAACTTCCATGTTGAATGCAGCTCCCACCTGGCAGAATACTTAAGCCTCAGGCCAATCGCCAGGTAGGAACTGTGTTCTGCCAACAACCATATAAGTAAACTTGGAAGTGAATTCTTCAGCCCTACTCTAGCCTTGAGATGACTGCAGCTCCAGCCAATATCTTGACTGCAACCTTATGAGAGACCCTGAGCCAGAACCACCTGGCTAAGTCACTCTCAGGTTATTAAACCTCAGGAACTGTGTGAGATAATATTTTTGTTGTTTTAAGCTGTGAAGTTTCACGGTCATGTATTATGCACCAATACATAACAAACACACCAGCCTCAAAGCCAGGATTGCCCAACAGAAGCTGTCCAGCTATAGTTGGAGCCACAAAGAAAATACAGACATTACTAGAGACACTGCCTGCACACAGGGAGAAAGAAAAATCTACATTTCCATAGCCCCGCATCTGCTACCCTTGCCTCTACTAGCCAAACCAAACCATAAAGAAATTGAAAAGAGAGCCTAAGAAATGTCATTTGCAAGGAGCAGCCCCTTGCAATACAGAACAGGGCGGAGGGGAAGAAGGAAATTAATCTTAGAACAAACAGTCAAATAACCAACACAAGCAAGAACCCTTTTTACAAGTGGAATTCCCAGTGACATTATTCAGAACCTTGTCCTCAAACTCTAGTTTGGGAAATAGTGGACTAAATTCTTCTTCCCCAAATCTCTGCAAGTCCAAATCTTATAATCAGTTATTATATACTTTAAATGTAAAGTTTTTCTTCACTACTCTTTTGTTCCTCATTACCTTGAATAGCCCCTTCTTTTTTCAATTCCACAGCATTTGACCTACACCCATTTTAGGCATTTCAAACTACTTATAGGTATTTAGTGCATGTCGTATTGTTTGAGAACTAAAAGCTTCTCGAGTCAGATCTATTTCTGATCCACTGTTGCATATTGCTTCATCATCATAGCACCTAGCACAGAACCTTGCTCATAGTAAATATCAGTAGGTATTAAGTGAATAAATGAGTGAGTGAATGAATGTCAAAGCCAGTGGTAGAAATGGATAAAACTCTGTTACCTTTCCCTTGATAACTATTAAATCCCTTATATACTCACGGTAGAACCAAAAATCCTAGAATAATCTTCCCATTTTTTTGGCTAGTTATATCTTTTGAACTCCTTTGAACCTGTTCTTGGGGGAGGAGAGCAATAAAATTGCGAACTGGTTTGTATCTGGGCGGGGATAATTATCCTGTGAGACCAAAGTCCTGCCTGAACTTTATTTTAGCAGGAGGAGCAGGTTCAGAGTACTGCGCTTGTCTCTTCTGTCAGCTTTGACTACTGTGTGGAAAATCATCTGCTCAGTAAGAAAGAAATGCTCAGCGTTTTGCAAAAGAGACTTCCTCTACTTCCTTGTCTTACTTGTTGATGCCTTAATAGATGGAATAAATTAGAAACAAAGGATGTTTTTAGATGGGTCCCCTTAATTAGTTCAGGCCTCTTCACTTCCTGCCTGGATTACTACAGTGTCCCCAACAAGTCTCCTGGCATCTTGTTCCTAAAAAATGAATCTTAGCTCAGCACTCTCATGTTTAAAGTTTTTCGATAATTGCTCATTCTCTTCTGAATGAAATCCAAACTCTTCATGATTTGGCCTTGGGGTTACTTCTTTAGCCAAATCTTTTCTTACCAGCACCAAGTTCTTCAGTCCTTTCCCTCTTTCTTGTGTTCCTCTCCTTCCCCTTACCTGAATCTTCTCCTAGTTTCAACTCTCCCTCCAAGAAGTTTCTCTTGAATCCCTTAAGATAGATTAGGCTCCCTTAGCATGCCTTACGGACTTCTTTGGCCTTGAGCAATTTGCTCACTAAACCTCAGCATCCCAATCTAGAAAATAGGGATAATATAGTACTTACCTCAGAAGCTCGTGATAAGGATGATAATTAATGCAAAATACTTAGGATAGTGCCTGATGTATTAAGTGTTTCATATTAAGTGTAAAATCATAGCAATTATTTAATGCAGTATTTTCATTATGTTTGAGAAAACAGATCCAGAGCAGTCAAATGACCAGCTCAAGTAAGATGAAACTAGGGAGAGAGATATAACTGATTTGCTTAAGGTTTACAAACCGAATTTCAAAGCGATGGAGTTGGGGGGGATTGACTTGAAATTTAATATTAAAATAAAATATTTATCAAGAAATAAACGAGCTACAGTTTTAAGGAAAATGGCAAATCAGGGCAACTTTTAAGTCATTTCAGGATATTTGATGCTTAGAGCTAAAATGTTTTCGTAATTGTCTTAACTTGCTAATTTACTTTGCCTATCTCTATATTCAACAAAATAGTGTCTGCGCATTCACGAAATAAAATGGTTTGTAACTTTTCAGCTTTTTTAGTAGGTATTATTAAGTGAATGAATTGAATTAAGTATATCAAACCATTAACATGACCTTAACAAAATCAATATTGTTCCCAGGCTCAAGACCATCACTCCATAGCTTAATTGGTCCTTAGCGTTCAGCTTTTGGCTCTAGTCTTGTATTAACCAATACAGTTGCCACTAGACACATGTAGTTATTGGGTACTTGAAATGTGGCTAGTCCAAATTGAAATGTTCTATAAGGGAAAATACACACAAATTTTAAAGATTTGGTTTAAAAAAAGCAAACTATCTCAATAATTTTTTATATTGACTTTATGTGAAATAATATTTCTTTCATATTGGGATAAATATAATATGTAATTTATCTATTTATCTTTTTAAAATATACTATTTATCTTTTTTAACGTGGCTATTGAAAAATCTTTAATTACTTATTTAGTTCTCATTATATTTCTACTGGGCAGCACTGCTCTAGACCCTGGGATTTTTCAGAATCAGATGGGAAGCATTATTTCTAAGGTTAGACATTACCCTTTCCTGGACTTTCTCTGTCTCAGGTGATGTAACTGTCACCTTTCCTGGAAGCTGTGCTTCCACTGATGCCAATTAGAATGGAGCCCTTAAAAGGCTGAAGGAGTTAAAGAATGGTTTTAAATGTAGATCACTGAGCATACCCACATTAACAGAGTCGAAAACAATAGGTGATTATTGATCCAAGGCAACATCTAAGATTCACTTTAACATTCCCAATTGGCTCTTCTATTTTACTCAGATTGTCTCTTTTAATTGTCACAACTCTAACATTTAGGTGCTATTATTACATATACATTTTGCAAATGAGTAAGTGGGAGTTAGAGAGCTGGCAGGCATGGTGTGACATTTTGACCCCACATGGTTAGTTGGTCTAATCATCCAAGTGCCATATCTAGCAAAATTATAAGCCCCTTGTATATGCTGTGCCTCTGGCACATACTAGATTGTTAATAAGTATGTGTAGTAAAATGTATATGTAATGTGATTTCAACCATGTATATGTAGTATGACTTCAACTGCATATATATGGAAAAGTCTGGAAGGAAATACATCAGAATGTTAAAAGATGGTTAATTATAAATGGTGATGTTATGGTCATTTTGGGGAGGGTAATATACATTTTTTTTTATCTTCACACTTTTCTGTATCTTCCAAACTTTTGACAATGTCCATATATTGTTTTTATTTCCATTACTCTTTAAATCACACAAAATGTCATTTAAAGAGAATGTAGGTGGTTCTCTATGTGCTTAACTGATCTCTTCTCTTGCCCCTTCTGTTTGAGAAGATCGACATTCAAGTGAAAGGACAATCAAATGTTACTTTGCACCTGGTAGTTTTCAGGCAGATTCTACCTGCCTTTGGAGTCCTGAGGACGTTGGTTGATCAAGCTGGGCAGTGGAGGGCCAGACTTCTAAAAAGGATGGCTATTTTTTGGATAAAATAAGAAGTAGGGGAGGATACTTCAGAGGGACAACAGCAGTGGGAACAAAGGTCTGAGGATTCTCTAGGGAAAGAAAGACGAGTGGAGACTCCTACCTTATTGGATCTGGGGATTGCTGTCTCTTGGTACTGGCATTTAGTTAGAAAGGATGTGGATCTTTGTTGATTTGAGCTCCTGGATTAAATTACTCCTGGTTGTATAATTGACTTTGATACGTGGCCTTTAGATCTGAGTTAGGTTTAATAAGATTTAACTGCTTCAAAGGGCTTTATAAGAATTCATTTTATCCATTAAATCTGATTTCAAATGCTACCTACTTCGAGATGCCTTCTCTGACTTGCGCCTTCTCTGACTTGCCCCTTCTCCTGCATTTCTCTTGTGCCATTGTCGATACATACCTTATTCAAGCAATTACATCCATTGCATTTTATCTTATTCTGTGAGCAATGGTTCCTTTACTGCCTCTCTTTAGAAATCTTGAAGGACAGGCAGATATCTTATTCGTATCTGTATCCCAGGCCTAGCACAGACCAGCACCACACTCAATTGAATACACAGGTACTCAATACTTTTTAAAAGTATGTTAATAACATTTAATAAGCACTGTGGCAAATCCTATACCTACCATTCACTGGACACTTTAGGAGAAAAGTACTTTTATTATCCCTATTTTACAATGAGAAAACTGAGAGTAAGAGAGATTAATTTGATCTAAAGTCAAATTTGATCTAAGATCAACTAGTAAGTAGCAGAACTTTTCCTACAGGCTTTTGTCTTCAAGATCTTTGCTCTTAACAACCATCGATGAATAAATGGATGAGAAATTATTTTCATTCCATGGCTGAAGAAGCCACATGGAAGAAGAGTCCTCTATTTATTTTACAGAGACAATTATGATTTAACATTATGGTAAATCCTAACTCACTGGTTTCTAACTTTTGAATCACTTTTACTTCTTCCTCCCTTTCTCCCTTTCCGTCCTTTCCTTTCCTCACTTCCCACCTCCCCTCCTGCTCCCCTTCTCCCCTTTCTCTCTCTGTAAAACTCTCAGGAAAAATGAATGTTCAAATTCCTATATTGAAATGTAATCGAGGCAAGAACTGAGTGTTTTATGGGGAAGGAAACTAATATCTTACTTGGTTCTTTTTTCTTGCCATTCATTCATTTGTAAATTGAGAAATATCAGGCACCTACTGTGTGCTAGGAACCTTTTGTAGGCATTAGAGATAGAGCGGTAAACAAAACAAAGTCCCAGTTCTCACGGAGATTACACTGTAGTGGGCATTTTAAATATACTGCTTCACTTACTCCTCACAATAAGCACATGAGGTAATGATGACAACAATAATAGATAACTCTTAACAATGATTATCTGTGCCAGGCCCTGGGCTCCCATGCTTTATTTGTATTAATTCAATTATCACAACCCTGTGCGGTAGAGGGTATGTTTTCCCAATTTTACAGATGAGGAAATTGAGACACAAAGAGGTAAGTGACTCATTCAAGGTTCCAACGCAGGCAGTGTGTCTCTAACTCCCAGGCTGTGAATCCCAAGGCTGTATTGTTTCGTTTATGTTTCTTTCTTAATATCACAACTTTTAAGTGGCTGAGTCCTATCTCAGGTCGTCTGACTCCCAAGCCCAAGGGTTTGCGCTGCATCCCAGCGGCCTCGTGAAAAACATGAGAACGCCTTGGAATTTTTGCAACACTTTCTCTTCCAAAGAATTCAAACTGCTTTTCACTTAATTCTCAGAGTTGTGAACCCTCCGGTACTGTCAATTCCCCAGCAAGAAGATAGGGCCAGGGCCTCGGGTCAAATTACACTGGTCGGGGCACCCAGCAGATGGCGCTATCTTAGTAGCCACCACCTGGCTGCCCAGTCCCCGGGGCTCACCGCCTCCGCGGAAAGCTTCCCGGCCCTCCCTCACTCCCTTCTCTCTCCCCCTCCCCACGGAGCCCGGGACCACGTGACCTCAAGGCGGCCAATGGGCGAGCAGAGAGGGCGAGCTGGTCCCTGTGGCCGCCATTAAAGCGAAGGGAAAACCCGTGAATTCGGATTAAAGGGGGAAAAACACCGCCCGCTGGGCCCACAAAATGGGGGAGACTACGGCGTCCGGGCGGTGAGGCCGTAGGAGAGCAGACGTTAGGCCGGCTTGGCCCAGGGACTACACGAAGACACAGCCAGGGAATGGTCTAAGCCCGCAGACACCGCCACCACCTCCGCCACTGAGGAGACTCTGGGCTTAAGGACATCGCCGCTGCCGGGCCGGGGGCCTGGGCTTCTCTCCGGTTCTCGCCCTTCCCGCCCCTCTGCGGGCGTCTTGCTGCCCGGGGGAACTCTTCAGGGCTTGGTCTCTGCCCTCTCGGACTCGGTTTTAATTATTTATTGTGTAATTTATTTTTCTTGTGGAAGGGACACACATCCTCTCTGTCCCCCAGAGACGGACGAGCGTCCGCGGGCTCCGCGGCGGCCGCAGTCCGGCCAGCGGGGTGAGCGCGGCACGGCCCTCCCGCCTCCGGCCCGCGGCCCCGGGCGGCTGGGTGCCGGGCGGCGGGGGCTGCTCGCGGCGGCGGCGGGGGGGTGGGTGGGGAGGGCGGGCGGCCCGGCGGCCTCCTCTTCCACGGTCCCCCCAACCAGCACCCCCCCGCCCTCCCCGGTGTCTGTGTTTCTCTCTCTGGTCGGAGGCGGCGGTAATGGCGGATGGTGGGCTGTGGCGCCGCCGGCGGCTGCTGTGAGGGACGATGAGTTCCTCCTTCGTGCCGAACGGGGCCAGCCTGGAAGATTGTCACTGTAACCTCTTCTGCCTGGTGAGTGCCGGGGCCGCGGGCGGTGGGGGGAGGGGGCCGTGAGGTGCGCCTTTGGGCCGTGGGGGAGGGGGTCCGGGTCTGATTCAGATGCCCGAGTCTCCCCGGGCTAGGCCCAGCCGGGGCCGGCACCGCGGCGGAGCTCCGCACCATCCCGGGCAGACGCGTTCGCTCACCCACCGTCCTGAGCTCTGTTTTAGGACAGTTGGCTTTTTTTCCTGCTTGTTTCTGACTTTTTTCCCCCGTTACCATAGTCTTGTCTTCAACTTGGGCTCCTTATTTGGCAGGACACTAACATTTCCTTCTGTGTTTCTTAACTGTTGCTTTTCTCCTTATTGACCACGTATGCCTTCTTCATACTTTCCATTATTGCCTATTCTCCCACTGTCTCCCACTCTGGTGATTGGTTTCCCCCAATAAACAGGACCCCGGAACTTAAGCACTAAAAATCGCTTTTCGTTTTGCCTTTTTTTGTATGAGTCAAACTAACAGAAGGCTGCTTTCTTCTTTGGGTGACTTCAGACGTCTGTAAAAACCAGTAGATACCATTTCATACGTTTTCTCTTTAAACTTTGAAAACAGTTTGCCATTTTGACAATTTCTAGCCATCTTGCTTGTATTAGAACATTATGTTTGTATGTGAGTGGAACGGACTAATGGAGGAGGTGCTATGGTTTTGCGGTATATATTTCTGTATTTGTCTGTTCGCTTGCGTGTTTAGAATGTTTTGAGCAGCCTGCTCCACGTTTCATTGAAAAGTCTAGGGAAGCTGGATGTAGGGATGACAATTGTGGAGAGGTTGGCCCACGTCTGGGACCATCCAGCCGTTTAAGACTTTAAAAGTACCAACTGTTGCAAAAATTTAATCCTCGATTGGACAGCAGCTTAGCTTCATTAATGATTTAAAGTTTCAGTGACTCTTTTTTCATTTTCCTCCTACTTTGAGAAATATTAAGAGAGTATGTGATAGGTAAGTGAATTGAGTGGGCGGAGCACAACTAGTTGGCAAGTGTAAACTGCCAGTCATGTATCAGCAGTTTCAGTTTTGGCACCTATACTTTGCTCTTCTAAGTTATATAGAAGAATTACTGAAGTCTCTCAGTTGAATTTTTTCAGGATGCTAAATTAATATCTTTAATGCCCTTTATAAAATATTTTCTTGTACAGTGCCCATTAATCACCATCTCCCAAGAGGTAATAAGACATCAGGCAGGTTTTACATTTCTATCTTCTCCAACTCAGTCTAATTTTGGTTCTTTTAGGATCATGTTCTTTGAAGATAGACTAGCACAAATCTGACAGTTCTTTGTGAGGAGGTATTTGACTTTTCTTAAAAGGGATATGTGAAGAATTAATAAAAAATTTTTGTTACAGTTCAGATTTATATAAACATGGAATAAGTCCTTAACAATTAGTTTACTACCAATTTGACACCACGGAACAAATGTGACTAGTTAGAGCAGAACTTGAGAGAGGAAATATTTACTCAGTGTGCAATATTAAAGTACATGTTTATATTTAACATTATTACGTTTATTTTATTTCTCCTTAGGATACCTGTTTATTGACCTGCTGTTTAGTGACATGTCAATGTTAATTTTTAACTTTTTAAAATTTTTTGGTTCTTGAATTATTAGAATTAAGCATTTTTAGGTCAATCAGTACCTTAATATATATTGAAAATTTGTAATGTCCTCATGAAATAAGGGATTTTAATAATGAGTACTTTTGACTTTGAATGTATAATAAAAACATCATACTTTCTTTTCTTCAGGCTGACTTGACGGGAATTAAGTGGAAAAGATATGTATGGCAAGGCCCAACTTCTGCCCCTATTCTGTTTCCGGTGACAGAGGAAGACCCCATTTTGAGCAGTTTTAGTCGCTGCCTTAAGGCAGATGTACTTGGTGTTTGGCGGCGAGATCAAAGGCCTGGAAGAAGAGAATTGTGGATATTTTGGTGGGGTGAAGATCCCAATTTCGCTGACCTTATTCACCATGACTTATCAGGTGAAAGCAACTTAAGTTTCTAGCTAATGATATAGCAGTGTTGTATACTTTTTCCGAAAATCATCTGTATTAAGATTTGTTTTTGGTGGAACACTGTTAAGTATAAAGCCAGATAAAAACTTAGCTTCATATTTTATTTCACTATTATTTTATTTTGCTTAAATTAACCATGTTGTGACAGGCTCTTTAAACTTTAAATAACTTTATTCTTTCACTACCCAGGTTCTTCATGAATTTTTCCTAGACTTAAGGAAGACGTGTTACAGTAATCTAAGAAAAATGAAATTAGGCAGCGTAAAGTTCCTAACAAAGTCATGTAATACCTTTGAAGCCAAGTGCATTTAACATTGAGTCAGTTCTGCCACTACTCTTCTGTGAATATGCAGACAATTGTAGCAGTATCTAGAAATGTGTTGTAACTGTCTCATGTTTTTTCAAGGCATATAGTTATTTTATTATTCGTGGTGGTTATTTTATTAAATTTACATGAAGAAATATGTTAATTTTCTTAATTTCGCAGTGATTTTTTTTTTTAATTTTAGATACTAGTTCATCAAAGACTATAAATATGAGAAGAATGCCAACTTATTTACCTTTTTATAGGACATTAGGGTTATATTCTAAAAAGTTACACAGAAATTTTATGAGCAAATCAGTAAGATTTCTTCCATCTCATTTTCTTGATTTAGAACCAAATGCCACTTCAAAGAGAAACTATAACTCTTCAGTATTACTGAAACTTGTGTTTGCTTTAGACTGTAATGGTCAATGTTAGCCGAGTTTTTGATGATAGGGATAGATTAGTTGTTTGCTGCAAGGTACCAAAGATTTCAGCAAAATGTTTGATATGATTCTTGACAGGTAAGTTTAGCATTTTTAGATAACTTTAAAAAGCATTTCAAATTGAGTACTATGAAGTTTCTGTTACTGTCTATTTAACCTATAGAACATTTTATTTTTGGATGTAATGTAATCTAGGCGACTCTTAAACAAGCACTTAGACCAACTTTTGTGCAGGAATGTATGTTACATGTGTTACATTTGTTAGGGTAGTTGCTTTTCACCTTCTAATGAACAAACCCTGTCAGTGTTAATCCTTATTTTTGAGAGTTCTTTTTATGATAATGCTTTCCACCTTGCCTAATAGGATCCCTCCTAGAGATTCTAGCCCTTAGTTCTAGGTATGTAATGTATTTCTAAATATGTAAATGGATCTCTTTGTAAATATGTAGGTGTACTTATATGATACATGATATATCTTAGAATATAAAATTCCTTTAGGGTATCAACCAAGATGATGCTTTCTAATTGTCATGCCAAAAACTAAGCCTGCCAGCTTCCTGTTTCTTTCATTGACTTGGCTGTGCCTATTATTTTAATCTTTATTTTAGGTGGTCACAAAAAATCATCATACTCAAGTGTTTGAAGACTTTTAATGTTGATAAACTATAAATTATAAAGTATAATTTTTGGTAAACATTAATGCTGTCTTTGGTGTTTCAGTCTTAATAATGTTGGCAGAGCATCTGAAACAGACCGTTTACCCCTCCCCCAAGAGTCCATGAAATACATTTTGTGGAATCAAAGATAATTTTAACAGATAATGTAGTATTTAGTTTTACCACAGTGGGACTAATGTTTTGAAAGTTAAAAGCCTATTAAAGTTAAATGTGAATTGTTTTGATACATATTAAAAAGCTATGTAGATCTTTTTTCTTCTGAGTTTCACTTTATAAGTTAAATGTTTTTGTCTGAAATTGGGTTGGAGTTTAAAACATTTCTTCCCTTTAGTTTTTTAGCATAATTTAAAAAATGGTAATATATGTACTTTAAAATATTGTTCTTGAATGTGAAAGTAATTTTGATTGTCACATTTTGCTGAAAGCCATTGAATGGCAAATAACTTTAAAATTTATCAGAGTGAAAGCAATTGAAATAGAAAACCGAAATTTATTATATGGAGTGATATGTAATCATATTTACTGTCCCAAAGCCTGTTCCATACTGTTTTAAACTGTAGTCAGTGGTATTTATATAATGTTCTAGTTTTTTTTTAAACCTATCATTTACTTTAGAATGTTGTTACTTAAATCAGACATATCTTAAAGAATAATAAGGTCTTTTCAGATGGAGTATATTTGTCTCGCTCTTTTCTTTGCTCCAGGGACACCGTCTGCCTCCCTTTTGGGGTAATTAGTCTGCTTCTGTCTCTCTAGCTAACCCCTTTTTCATTTCTTCCCATCTGTGGCACTCTATTCCCTTCTTTTAAGCTCCCCTGAGAAGAGAGCAGCTGGACAGTAGGGGTGGCATCAGCTGCAGGAGGCAATCCTGAGTTCCAAGTGGAGGTGTAGCACTGAGGAAAGGGTAACCGGAAGGACCCAGGTGGTAACTAAAAAGCTGGTTAATTTAGTTTGAGCCTGCTCTTTATAGGCAGTGTCCTTCTGTTTGGTTCAACACCTACCACATTTTGTTACGGAAATGTTTATAATTATAGTGATACTATTGCCCCTGTTGGGGAAGAAGGGAAGGCATTTATATTTGCAAAATTTAGAGTTCTCAGATTTTCTTGTTAACTGAAATATTCAGTAATAAAAGTACAGAATTGCCTTTGTTTAACCTTATTTAAGCCTTTGTGTCATCAGTAATGTATTTTTTAAAATAAACTCTTCATTTTAAACCAGTTTTAGATTCACATAAAAGTTGCAAAGATAGTATAGAGAGTTTCTCTTTAATACTCACCTGGTTTCTTTTAACATATTAAAATGGTACTTTTTTTACAACTAAGGAACCAGTATATATTTTTAAAATCTATTGTTATTTTTGGTGACATTGGTTTGGTGACAGTAAGTTTCAGGTGTATAAGTTAACAGTAAGATATATATATATTGCATTGTGTGTTCCGTACTATAGTTACATTTCTTTCTGTCACCACATATTTGACCCCTTTTATCCCATTTACCTTCCCTCTCTCCCCAGAACCAATATCGATATATAATATTAACTGAAGTCCAGACATCATTTAGAATTCCTTTATTTTCACCTACTATCCTTTTTCTATTCTATGATCTCATCTAGGATTCCATATTCCATTTAATTGCCATGTCATCTTGGGCTGTTCTAGATTATGATAGGTTCTCAGACATTTTTTGTTTTTGATGATCTCGATAGTTCTGAATAGTCTGGTCAGGTTCTATAGTGCATTTAAAATTTCTGCCTGTCTTACATCATGTAGCACATGTTTGGGTCACCTTCCTTTTGAGTTTAGCTGATGTATAGAAATACAACTTAAAACTTGTTTTATTGCTAGTTGGTAAAAATCTGTTACAGCAAACCAAATCTGATTTCTCGTACATACTTTTTTAAAACCTCATTTATTTTGTAGCAGCAGTCAATACTATAGTAAGACCCGTTTTAATACTTAAATAGTTTGTAATACTGTTTGCAAAGACCTGATGATTTTGGGGTCAAGATGTGTGCTAATTTGTACTAGCATAACTAACATTCCAGAAAAATGTTCAAAATGTCCCTTGAATCCCAAAACCAAGCACTTTTTTCAAAAAACTTTTTGCTCTACTCCTCCTAAGAGAATGGATAGTTGAATCCATATCAATATGTTTTGATAGAAAAAGGATTAGAGAACAAAACAACTCTGATTACCTTTTAAATCTTATTTTTTTACTTTAAATTTTGGAGCAGTCCTTGTTTAGTATTTATATATAGAAGTATAAAAATCGATGGTGGGAAAATTTTAGCTTGATCCCTCTGACCAGAAGTCTCTATAGAGAGCAGGACTGATTGGTTCTTTTAAGTAGTATACTGTTTGGTTCAAAGCAAGATTCTTTCATTGTCATTAGTGTGTCCTTGAAGAAGAAAAGTTTTCTGGGCATTTTTATTCTGTGCCTTAATCTTTTTGGAATTTTATTGCTGTCATCATTGACTTTAAGTCTTTCCTTTAAAACAAAAATAAAAACAAAATCTACTCTCCCGATGTTTGCGTCTTAAAAAAAAAATCCTAGTAAGCTAGAATGTGATGAGACTCTGAGAAAACTGATACCTTAAGAACTAAAAAAACAGACTCAGTCAGAGCTAAAAATATTCGTTATTTTTCCTGGCTCCTGTGGTCTATATATGGGATTTTATCAACATATCCAAGTACTTTCATTATGCCAGAGTTTCATCATAAAACTGTCAAAATAAATGGGCCATGGTTAGTCTTAGAATTTAATTTTGGATGCTTTTATTGAAGGATGTTAATTATAGTGGAATTTAACCTTAAGTGGCAGCTTTAACAGGATTGACAAATAGATAAACAGCGGCTAAGTACAAAAATCTATTGTCAGCCAAACTAAAAAATTGTTTGGTGCCTCAGGTAGTCTTAAGAGAGTTAATTCATTTCTATTCTTTTATACTGTAATTTACTTGTGACCCAACTTTTTATATCGGCTGATCTTCTAGGGACAATTTTCTTGGCCATATTTCTTGTGTACTTTCTCTTTTGAGCAAGAGAGTTTTTTATATCTTAAAGATAATCATCAACATGTTAGGCTGTTTTTAAAACAAAGTTAGTTTTTCAGGCTTGCCGTCAGCGATGCTGCCTGCTTAAGGCTCTCAGTAATATTTGTTGAATGAATGGCCTATGAATGGGCAATCACTGTTCAAGACAAATATCCAATTAGACATTTAAACATTCTTTTACGAAATATATAGTATTTCTACCATAATTTTTGACCCATTCATTATTCATTAGTGTATGTTTCACTTTAATAGATTGGCAGAATTATTTAGGAAAAGATTCCTTCTCTTCCAACTTGTTATGTTAGAGATATTTAAAGATCTCAGTTTTGAGAAAAATGTTGAGTACAAGTGCTAGGTATATCAGCTCCCCCCCCCCCCCCACTCATAGAGAATTATTTTGATGACCTGCCACATGCTTTTGCATCGCTATGATCTATATCCTAAGGAAAAAAACATTTCATGGTAATCAGATTTAGCATTTGAACTTTTGCATTGTTCAGGTAAGTACTTTGTAAAAATTTTTCAATTAACAGTGATTAAGAGTTCTAATGCTAATAGTAATGGGAAAGAACTAAAAACACAATTGGAACTATTTTCTCTGGGGATACAGATACTGAAGGAGGAAGACATTTATTTAAATGCATTAAGCAGACTTTTTCCATTGGGCTATGGTTGGCTAAATTCAGAAGAGCCAAGTAAAGAGTTGCCATGTGTTTCTCTTTCTCCCTTCCCTAATATAATGCTAGCATTGAGATTCAAGGACTTATTAGTTAGTGTAAGAGGTGCATATCACTGTCTTTGATTTTACCATTTCACTTTCCATATTTCTGAATACAATATATATAGACGTACTTTTATTATGATTATCGTAACATTAGGATATTAGAAGCTTGGCTTAGTAGGCTTCTTATGTCTAAGCGATCCCACCCCCCAAAAAAACAAAACAAAAAACAAACAAAAAAAACCCCAGAAACCTTCAGGCTTTTCATTGAGTGTTATTAGGACTTAATTCTTATCATTTCCTCAGCAATGAAAAATGGAATTATATTACATAGTGTAATAGTTGATTAGTGTCTTGCATATAAGTGAAGGTGTACTTCAGAGATTTATCGGCTTTAGAAAACCGGAATAGGTAGTATGTTTTTCTTTGTTTTATGTGTAACTCCTATTTGGTTTAATGAGAATTGTGGTCATTTGAAGATATAATGTAAAATGAAGATTGAGTGCACTTGAGTTTCACTAAGTAAAAGCATTAAGTTCATTTGGGTTTCTCCAGATAAAATGTAAAGCAGTTGAGGGAGAAATGCTTGAAAATTAATAATGATTAATTTTCTAAACTAAGTATTCTTAAATAAATAATTTAACTACAGGTTTAACTGAAATAGATTTTTTAAATAAATCCATAAAATTTGCAGAATTTTTGTGAAGATTTATATAAATTATTGTATTACAGCCTTTATTATGCCAATGATTATTTACTTTTTGGAATGAAGGCAAATTCAGTCTCAAGTTTTAAGTGAATGATTTTCTGGTATTTAAAGTTTATAGTGACTGCACAACTTTTGATATGTAATGGTAACTATGTGTCTTGGATCTTTGATGCTTTAAAACTTAGGAAATGATTTTGGTAAAGGCTACTGTGTAGGACAAATGTTAAAACCTTCTTAGCAAGTAAGGATTTTTGAGGTAAAAAGCAATAAAGGTAAAGTATACTAAATAGATTATAAAGAAGTGATGAATTGGGATTTATTTCAGCATAATTCTCTTGGAATTAAGAACATGTATATTTTTTGTTATGTCACATAATTTGAGGTAAACCTTAAAATAGCTATTTAATTTTGAAAGGATAGAACCTGATTAAGCTGAAAACATTGAGAGAGATTCATTTTTTTCTCTTAGTAACTGATAAATACACTTACTTAGACCTTTAAATAAAGCAATGTCACTATGTGCCATATCCTGTTTCTGCTAATCTGTTTTCTTTAATAAAGTGAAACTCTAAGGCTTTAAATAGAAGTAGAAATGGATGTCTATAATAAAATATAAAGAACTTTTAAAATTTAATATTAATGCTAGATATTAATGCTTTAAAAATTCTCCTAACTCTCAAGCATTGTCATTTTCTAAAGCTTACTTCATTTTTTTAAAGGCTACCTTTTAGAAGAAACAAGTAGTTGATTTGAAAGACTTGACTATAATTTAGGAAAACACTTTAAAGAACAACATAAAATCAACATTAACCTTTGTAGTATCACAAATTTCTATTGCAGTTTAAAGTTCACTGTCATTAGGCTTTCTAGTTAATGTTTACCCATTTGTTGTGCAAGTTATAAATATAAACCACGTGTCACTCTTAATACATGTCTCTGCTTGTAAGTAAAAGCATTATAGTTTATTATTTTCTGGGGGTGTAGTGTAGACATTTTTAGTGTTGAATTAAAGGTTTTGTCATTATTTAAATTGAAAGATGATAACTCATTTATAAAGTGTTTATAAAGGTATATAGGCTATAAGAGAATACCAAATTATATTTTAAATAATTTAAAATATGACAGAAGTTAAAATACTGTAGTAGTACCTGTCATTTGTAGTAAGATTGATTGGATGCTTTGTTATTTATAGATATGAAATGGATAGAGAGTGAAAAAATTTTTTTCTGAACTACATCCAGACTTACCTCAAAATGACTATGTTAATGTTTTTTTTTGTTAAGGTTATTTAGAGTGGTTAATAGATTTGCTAGCAAAATCGAGGCTGTATATATAGTTAGTGAGGATAGCTAGCTATAACAATATAAGAAGTACCATTTAAAATTTGTCTTTAAATTTTTAAATTTCTCCCCCAAGTAGAAGATCTTATACTGAATAATAATCATGGGAATCAGTTGAGATGGCTGATAGTGCACTGCTTGTTAGGCTGTGAGCCAAAAGCTTCCTTTTTATTCACTTATTTTTATAGTTGAGTTGTGCATTAGAATGCTGATGGACATAAAATATTTTGAACTTAATTATTAACTGGCTAGTATTTTTGGCAAGCTGACTGACTAGAGGAATTAGGACAAAGTAACTATGCAGTGAGCCAGCTTAGAAAATGACATTTTAAGTATAGAGTGTGTTTACTATTTCCTAGGTTATACAAATGTCCTTTTCATTGATCCAGAAACCAAATCAGTATGTTTGCCGTATAGCATTACCTTTTTATATGGTGAGAAAATAATTTTAAAGTAATTTAATAGAATACATGGCATTTAGGCCTTTAATTCCTTGTGGAGTGATTTTAAAACCTGATATTTTAATGTCTAGAGATATATAGAAGTGATCGTAGCTCAGTATGCTGAGGTGAAGGTGAAGGGAGGCTCATATATTTAGTTTAAACTGTAACACTTTTTGCTTGGCTCTGAGTAGATCTGGTGCCACTGCTTTACTTTTTGTTTCTTTCATTTCTGTTGTAGAAGAGGAAGATGGAGTGTGGGAGAATGGACTTTCTTATGAATGCCGTACTCTGCTTTTCAAAGCAGTTCACAATCTGTTGGAACGGTGTTTAATGAACCGGAACTTTGTACGTATTGGCAAGTGGTTCGTAAAGCCTTATGAAAAAGATGAAAAACCTATAAATAAAAGGTAAGCTGTCTTATTTAAACTCTTACCTGCTATTGCTTTAGGTTTGATAATTTTTATGACTTTACAGAAAATGTCTAAAACAAGCTAATATCTTACATATTTAGGAGGTTAACGTTGGCAGAGTACTATAAGTATTCAGTTTTCTTTGGCTATTTCACCTTTTCTTTTATACACTTTAAGTATTTTCTTGCAGTGGGAATAGGTTGTATTTCAATACAGTGGCCTAAGTTTTGTTTTGGGATGATGGAAAAATTTGTAGGATGAAAGTAGAGGCTTATGCATTGAAGTATACTTTTTTAGTACTAGTAGAAATATATTCGCAGTACTGTGTTAAAATTAAGTAATATTAATACTTGTTAGATAGTGATCTGTAGTTATGTTTTGGATTGAGTTAACCTTTTACATTCTCAAACCTCTCATTTTGCTTTAAAATGATTTGTTTTTTTTTTTTTCTTTAAGACATGTTTACTCTTGCATTATTTGTAATTTTCTTGAACTTTGAAGCAGATTTATGACACGAATATGTAGAGTAGTTGCAGATGGAAGCACAGAAGACTTTAAGATACCTTCTTTTCCCCTGCAGTTAAAAGCTTTAGGTTACTACAGTTCTCTGATTTAAATAATATAAAGCACAATCTGTTAGAAGATGCACTCCCAAGCTGTTGTTGAATTAGGCTTTAGGCTAGATGAAACAGTGGCAAGTAAGATGGGATGTGGAAGAAGATAGAATGAAAGAAATTTATTAGGTAAACATTTGGTTGTTATAATCATTGTCGGGATGTCTTCTTTTGGTGTCAGATGCACACATTTTTTTTTGTGTGCGTGTGGAGTTTTTTCCAACTTCTCTTTTTAGATTAGTAGAATGGATGAGTAGATAAGCCTAGATCAATAAAGGTTCTTGCATTTTTTTCCTCTTTGAAAATTAAACCATTTTGTCAACAAAATAATTGTACAAGTTAGGAATGCATTCAGTTGCAAACAACAGAAAATCTAACTACCTGGCTTACTTGGCTTATGTAGGAATTGATTTTTCTCAATAGCAAGAAGTCTGGAGGTAGGTAGTCCAATGCTAGTGAATCTGTTCAATAATGTCATTAAGGATTCAGGTTCCCTGGAGTTTTCTGCTCTGTCATCTTTAATCTTTGGCTTTCATTCTTATGGTGCCAGTGGGTACCTCTAAACTTCACTCACAATGGATTCTAGGCAGAAAGAGGAAAGAAGGGACGAAGTGAGAAGACTAGGTGACCCTTGGATCAGAAAACAGATTCTTAAAACTCTAGCTGACCTATCCTTGGTTGTACTAAGAGAAACATATTTTTTTATGTGGGAACATTGCCACTCTGAATACAATAAGGCTTTTGGTTGGTAAGAAGAAATGGAGAATAGATATTAAGCAGGCAGTTAGAAGGGGAAATAGATATTAGGTAGGCAGTATATACATTGATATATATTTATATAGTTTTAAGAAGTCAAATGGACTACCAAGATTTAAAATGACAAGCTGTAGTCCTGTGTTCCAACTACTAGATGTGCTTCTCAGAGGCTATCCCATTTAATTCTTCGAACTTTCTTTTAAATTTATCTATTTAAAATTTTAGAAGTAAATAACATGCTTATTCTTGAGTTTTCATTTATTTCAGTCATTCAGGATTAATCTATTGACTTTCTGTTGATAGTTTAGGTATTTTATTCCCTCCCGCACATACCCATTTCTTGGACAGTGACACACTTGTATATACTCTTCTCCCTTCTCTCTTTACTCATCTAGTTAATATAGTTATAAGATTTGGTAAAAAAAAAAAAAAAAAAGTTGTACCTATTTATATTATTATGGTTATATAAATATTATTTATAGCTGAGCCATATAATGTTAGGATTATATTCTGTTTCCTCTACATCTTGTTTTCCTGAGTATTAATGATTCTCTTTTTTCACTTACTTGTGTTAGGGGTAGGTAAACTACCACCCTACAGTGCAAACGTAGCCTGGCACCCGTTTTGTAAATAAAATTGTATTATAACAGCCATGCCCATTCATTAGTGGTTTATTTTATACCTGCTTTCACTAGAGCAGAGTTGTGTAGTTGTGACAGAGATAGATGACTCACAAAGCCTAAAGTATTTAGCCTAAAATATTTATTCTTTGGCTCTTTACAGATGAGATTTGTTGACCCCTGATCTATGTACCTATTGAAAATTCACCCCTAGACTATCTACCAGAAGTATAAATCTTCCCTCCATACCTTTAATGAGTATATATAATCTATTAGTTTCTTTTTTTTCTCTCCACTTAACATCCCTATTTGAGTCCTTCGTTCTTCTATCCTAATTTGAACTGGTTGTTCTGTAAGTGTGTTTTACAGCCGTCATCTTGAGAATTCCCTTTGCGTTTCTGTCTGTGTTGGATCCTTTTATTTCCTAGATCTCATATTTCCTTTTCTTTTGCCTTACTGCTTTGGTAGTGCCCATCCACCAGTAATTTCCTGAGCAGAGAGTACATGAGAAATAATATTTTTGAGGTCATGAATGTCTGAATTACCTCCTTTTCTACTCTTAAGAGTTCTGACTGGAAGTTCTGTGTAATGAATAGCCCTGCAGTTGCAGGCTTAAGTGGAGTGATTGGTCAGAGACCTGGCTATTTTTATTGGTTGCCTGTTGCCCAACTGTCTGTGTGTCTGTCTTACCCTCGTTCCCACCCTTTTAAGTTAGTTTTCCCAGAGGAGTCCTTCAGTACCCTGACTAGAGAGTGTGAACTTTGCTGCCATTGGGTAGGGAGCCTGTTAGGGAAAGGGGGCTGTACTTGTATATTTATATTGGAGAATGGTTTTATAGTATTTAGATATTCACGTAATCCCTCTTTTAAATACATTACCTCAGTTATATCTAATATCTCTGAGTGCTTGAGTACCTCTGTATCCTCTAATTCAGAGAGTGAGAATCTGTAAGTTTTCCACTAATCTGGAATAATGTAACAAGCCTGTCTACAGGATGGGAAAGTAGATCCAGGAGTCTAACTTACTCATTTAAACTGTCATTCCTTCTGTTTTTAGTTAGCAATACATCTGCTTTCAGAGATACACTATTGTCTTCAGCTTCTGAGCCTTTCTGGGAATCTGTAGTTTGATTCAGTTTATGACTTGGCTTTTCCCCCTTAGCCTCTACCTAAGTCAGTTACTATTTTTGCCTTTGCCTGCTAGCTTCCCAAATTTTGTAGCCATATTTTGTCTCCTGCTGCCATATCTTCCATTCTTCATCCCCCCCCTACCCTTTACTGTCTGTTTGGAGGGGGTTTCACAAAGAAGTAAAGATAAATGTATTCAATCAGCCATGTAAGATGCCGAAAGTACCTTCATTAAACTTTCTTAATGTGCCGTTAATAGAAAATATACCTTTTCATGTTGGAGATTTCCATAAATCCAATAGATTCTACTTCTTTAACCATGTAATTGAGCATTAGTGTTCTTCCATGGGCTGACACATTTAGAGGGAGAGTTAAATTGAAATTGTGTTTTCTTAGTGGAGTAGTATCAGAAATAGTGTATGCTCTTTTGAATTACACTTGAAGCACAGTTATACAAAACTAACTTTTCCCAGGAAAGATAAACGATAGTCCTCAAATCTTTTTTCATAAGAACTTTCCTGCCACCCCCTTTCTCATTAGAAAAGCCAGTAGAAAAAAATCAAGCAGATAAGTCTCTCAACTTCTTTTAATTGTGATTTGGGACTGCTCACTTTTCCATTGAATTCAGTGGAATGATATTGGGAAGGTAGATTAAGATTGGATTATAAATTAATGCGTTTCTAGCTCATTGTGAAGCTAACCCATTAAGTGCAGTTATCATAAGTACTAGTATTTTCATTTACTGGTCAATGCACTTTTGTCAAACATATAAACATTCTTAAAAAGAATCAACATAAGGAAGAAAATTTTTACTGTAAAACTGATTTGGTTTGAACAAAGGAGAAAATATTTCTGACCTTTTTTTAATTTCTCCATTTTTTCCTCTTCAGTGTCAGCTTTCATCTTCTAATAATCTGGACTTCCATGTAGTTAATTGTCTGGTTAACTAACAGTTTTCAGGGACTGAAAGAAAGGAAATAGAGTTATATCTAGTGCTACAGCTAGGTTAGCTGTAAACCCTCAACTATCAGGGTAATTAACCACTGGAAAAAACTTCACAAGAAATTTAAGATTTAAAAGAATTACCAAATACAGATATTTGGTTAAAAGAATGACCTTTTTTTGGGACCTTAAACAGTTTAGGTGTTTTCCTACATTGCAATCACTGTTTACTAGTGAAACCACAGGTAAATGAGCTGTAATGAGTAACAGTGATTTACTGTAGGTTTTAAACAGCCTATTAGTAAATGATGTTGCAAACTTGTGATATTTGAGAGCACATTTGAATAAGATTATCTTGAAAAAGATCTTTCTTAAGTTTGTGTTTGGTTAAGTTCTTTGTCATGTTTAATCTGTTATAGCAATTTAGCTGAGTTGGCAGTTAAGTTTGTATATTTAAGAGTTTTAAATGTGTTTGTGAAGGTACACAGGTTTAGAAAGATATTAGGATTTGTTTTAAGAGCTAGTCCAATAGCTTACACTGTGTATTGGCATCGGAGGTCTACTAAGTGGCAGTTGAGATTGTATAGGAAGGTGATAAGTTAATAGGGAACAGTATGATTTTAATATAGACTTTAATTTTACCCTATTCTCTCAATACAGATGCAGCCATATAGTTAATTTCTATGGAAAAAATCGTTGGTAAATCTAATTGGAGATTTTTACTCTGCTATGTAAGATAGTTGTCTTTAACCTCAATTTTAAAGGGCAATATAGGATACACACAGGATAAGATAAATAAATCCTTCCTGAATATATAATGTACAGGATGATAGGAGCAGTTGTCTGTTTCTATAGGTTCTAAACCCTTATTTTGGGTCCTGGAATTAAGAGTTAAATATTAGCAAATAACCTGATGCACAGAGAGAAATTTTGGTCTTGTGGGATGAAGTAGGCAAAGAAGTTCACAGAAAGGTAAAAAGAGTACACACTTAAGTAGTATCTGAATGGAATTAGTTTTAACTAGAATATTAGGGAAAAATAAAAAAAATGTTTTTCTTTTAAAGAAGTTTTATAACTATACCATTCAATGTAGTGGTCCCTTTTGGCTATTGAAATTTCAGTTACGTAATAGAAAAAAAAAAATTCAGTCCCGTAGTTATATAATCCACATTTCAAATACATCTATGACTAGTATTGGGTAGTATAGGTATAGAATATTTCCATCTTTGCAGAAAGTTTTTTTGGATGGTATTGCTAACATCAGAGTCTTAACACTTAAAACAGTATTTTGGGAGCTTCACTAACGAAGTCGGTTAAGGTTGATTTTGTTTTTAAGGGAATACATGAAAGATTATACTTTAACTTTTACCCATAAAGCAGTGTTTATCTTCTGTCACACCTGTGGCTTTTCCACAGCTCTTAAATCGCTAACATTTTAATTAAATATAAGCACCATAAGATTTAAGTTTTCTCTGGAGATATATTAGGCATTTTATAAAGCTTTATGATGTCCTTTGGTTGGGTTCTTCAGTACCTCTGAAAATCAACTTTTAGGGAAGCTAAGAGCTATCACTATTTTGTTTTTTTTTTTAAGGACTTTTCCCTCCTCTTCTATAAAATAACACTGTCCAATAGAAATGTAATGTGAGTCACATAGGTAATTTAAAATCTTCTGGTAGGGACATTAAAGTTTTTTAAAAGGTGAAATTAATTTTAATGATTTAATCCAGTGTACCTGAAACATTTTAACAGGTAACATGCTAAAGATATTAAATGAGATGTTTTACTTTTTTTAACTAAGTCTCTGAAATCTAATATATATATATTCTATACTTAGCGTACCTCTGAATTTGGACCGGCTTTTAGAGCTTTAAGCCCAGCTGACTTTGTAGTGTTTACTGATAAAAAAATATCTTCTCTCTGGTCTGCAAACCCTCTTGGAATTGTATGCTAAATTGTGTGTTCTAGAATCTCAAAGGTAGGGGACACCTCCACTTTATGTCAAGCTGTACCCATTATTTGCCAGTTGGGCATAAATACTGTCTCTTTTTTCCTCCCTGCAGCCTGTCTTTGCTCATTTGTCATTAATGTCCATCGTCAAGATTATTATGCATTCTGTTTCTGAAATATTAAGTGATGATATACTAGTACTAATGACCCAAATTTCTCTATGATGCTTAAAGTCATTAGGATTTGCATAGTCAGTTTTCCACATTCTTGTGCTTTCCAGGAACATTATAAGAAAAACTAAGTGCTAAGAAAGACTTCTTTTTCTTTTCTTTTTTTCCTCCCAGTTAAACTTTTCTTACTATCATTTCTTACTATGATTTTTACTACAGGCTCATATGTATTTGCCTTTTTGAACTATTGGTTTTAGATATGAATGGAAATATAGAAATTTTTTTTCTGAAGGGGGTGAAGGCAGTGAGAAACCTTTGCCTAAGCAGAACTGGCCAGGCAGTGTTTGAAATTAGGGCTTAGTATGTATTAGCTAAATTCTCACAATAACCCTATTCAGTTTTATAGTCATTAAACCTGAAGCACAGAGAGGTTAAGTAACTTGTTCAACCAAGGTCATAAAGCTTGAAAGTGGTGGAGCTGGATTACAGGGAGTGAAAATTATGAGACAGATCTAAGACTCTGTAGTTAACATCTTTTTAAAATGACTAGAAATAGTAAAACAAAATACTTAAAAATTACTTATATTGGGGAAATACACGATTATAAAGAGTGTTTGCAGTGCACTTGAAGTAGTAAATTGTAATATGTTGTTGCTTTCTAAGTAGTCTTTAACATATGTGGTCAGTAATGTGTTTACTAAGTGAGCAGAAATATGTACAAAGTTCATGGATAAGGTGTTTTATCTTCTGAATTTTAATATAAATCCCCTTTTCAAGGGGATATGTTAAGAATACCTAATGTTGAAATTATGCCTGTAAATTTAAGAAGTTTAAAAAATTACTATGAAGGCTATAGAAATATAGATTAATATAGTGTTCCCAAATTTGTCTGAATGTGGAATCACTTTGAGAGATTAAGAACTATTGATGCTTGTGTTTTTAACCTGAGTATGGCCTGAGCTTTGGAATTTTTGAAAGATCTGACGATTCTAAGGAAAGACAGGTTCGGATGCTATTGAATTAATGGAATAATCTAGGAATCAAGATGACTAGGTATTTTTTTTTGTTTTGTTTTGTTTTTGTTTTTTAATGGTGGTGAAATAGGCACAACAAAATTTACCGTTTTAACCACTTTTCGGTGGCACTAAGTTCATTTACATTGTTGTGCAGCCATCACCACTGTCTGTCTACAGAACTTTTTCATCATCCCAAGCTGAAAATCAGCCCATTAAATAGTCCTTATTTTCACCTCTTCCCAGCTCCTGGTAACCATTATTCTACTTTCTGTCTGTAATAATTCGACTGATCTGGGTACTTCATACAAGTACCCAGTCATATGATATTGTCCTTTTGTGTCTGGCTTATTTCACTTAGCATAATATCCTCAAGGTTCGCATCCATGTTGTACCATGCACTACAATTTCATTCCTTTTTAAGGCTGAATAATATTCTGTTGTATTTTTTTATACCACATTTTGTTTATCTGTTCATGTGTCAGTGGACATTTGGGGTGTTTCCGCTTTTGGGCTGTTTTGAATAATGCTGCTATAAATATTGGTATACAGGTGTCTGTTCAAGACTTTGCTTTCAGTTCTTTTGGGAATATACCCAGAAGTAGAATTTCAGGATCATGTAGTAATTCTGTGTTCTTTTTTTGAGGAATTACCATACTCTTTTACAGTAGCTGCAACATTTTACATTTCACCAGTAGTGCAGGAGCATTCCAGTTTCTCCACATTTTTTTTCTTTTCTCCTCTTTCCTTTCCTTATTTTTCTTTTCTCTTTTTTACCTTATGAGTGTGAAGTGGTATTTTATTGTAATAGTTTTGATTTGCATTTCCTTAATGGATTGGTGATGTTGGGCATCTTTTCATGTGCTTGGTGGCCATTTGTATAACTTCTTTGGGTACATGTCTGTTAAAATCCTTTACCCCATTTCTAATTGGTTGATAGGGTGACTGGGATTTTAACATTTCCTTTAACTAGTTTTATGATCCTAAACCATTTAACTTCTTTGTGCCTTGAATTCCCTACCTAGCAAAATAGGGTATCATCTTTCTATACCTACCTAACAGAAATGTTAAAAATAGATTATACATATTCACCTGTTGTAGAACAACTAACTTTATATGCATATTTTCATTTTCTGTCTTAGAAATCTTTTTTTCATTTTAGTACTTAAATGAGGAACATTTTTCTACAGCAGAAGACTGGTAACGTTTCATCTGTAAATTCTGCCGCATTCATAACTTTTCATTTTGATTTTTACAATGTAACCTCCTAGAGTGCAATGGTATTCTCTGTGGTACTTTTTACTAGCTAACAGTACCTTAGATTCTCACTGTAGTTACACATATTTGTTTTGACTTCACTTTTTTAAGTGCTAAGTACCAAAAATGTTTTTAGGTGATATTATCAGTGATGTCTCCTTGAAAGAAAAGCCAATGTGATTTTAGTATGGCAGTATTACCTAACATTATTTTTTGTCCTATAATATTTTCTAACTAGAATATTGCCTATAATTAAGAATTTCAGAAATATTATACCATATTTGGAATGTTTTGTGCTTTCTCCTTTATTGTGCACAAACTTGGTTTATTTTAAATTATTTTAGATCAGACTATACTGGAAACCTATGCTAGAAGTATAAGAGGTGATGTTTTTCTTTGATCATAGCTGGAATTGAGAGCTGCTGGTGAGTAGGGCAGTGCAGATAAACAGCTGAGAGATCGATTCTGTTTGCATGTTGGGTGTTTACAAAGACCCCTTGGAGATATGTTTATTTACATCAAAGAGCTACATTTTCTTTTCTGATTTAAAAGTTATTAAGATGGTCAGGTGCGCATCAAACGTATAGAAAAGGTATATTGGGCCTTCATTTAATGGACCATAATTTTTGTATGTACTAGATTACATTTATTTTTCTGAATAATTTATGTACATTTACTTCTTTTTAACATTTCCCAGATTATTATAATCTGTTTAGGGAAAATTTTTAATTACATTATTTCCTTTTTATGTTATGGCAAAAATCCATTTTGAGTATCCTTTTTTATTCTCATCTAATGTTTTATGTATGAAATAAAACAAAGTTGAGAGCTGTAATTTTAAGAACTGTACTTCACTGATTAGAAGAACAAGAAATCTGAAGTCTCTTAGCCTCTTTGTCTTTTAAAGATAAAGAATGTGAGACTGTTTTAGGTTATTGCCTATACTTGGAAATGTTCTTGGAAGTATTTTCAATTCAGATTTTCATATCTGCTATGCAGTTACTGAGTAAGCATAGCATACAACATTCATAGTCATTTGTATAGCATACTTACTTGATCCCTTAAACTAATCAAATTACAATTTCTCTACATAATAGATTATTCTTGCCTAAATCACTCCCTTAATGTTTTCCTTGACAGGAGTAGTTTTAGTAAGTCCCCCTTTAAGTGCATTTTGCCCACTGTGCCGAAAAATATTTGTTCCTGAAAAAACCTGTAAAAAGCTTGAAATGTTAAAAAATACATAGTCATTATAACCAGCCAAATATGAATTTTTCTTAACATTTTAAAAGCTTTTTTGTCCTGCTTTTAAGTTCGTGTTTTTTTTTGTTGTTGTTGTTTAGAGAGAAAAATGCCTTAAATTGATTTCTACCTATTTTATGTCAATACATATAATCAGCATATCCCTCTCAAAAATTAAGTATTAGTGGCTTACTAAGATAAAAATAGTATTTAGAAATTATATTGCATATATGCTCTGTAACTCAATCTTATTTATAGAAGAAATTGCGTCAAAAAAAGGACACTTGAAAGAAAAGCACAAATATGGCTATGTATGTATCCCCACATATAGTAATAAAGTTAGTTGCGTGTGTTTAAATTAAATACCTTCTTTGAGGAAAATAAATGTACAGAGGCCATGGGGTAAATTTTAAAACTTAATGTTTCAACTGGTATCAAAAATCATGTTTGGTATTCTTAAGACAAGGGTATTAGAATCACTCTTGATTTGGTCTTTTCCTTGAGGCTGTGTTGTAATATAGGCCATATCATCACTTTGTTGAGAAAGCTTCATTTCCTAGCCCTGTAGTTTCTGGGCTTTCTGTGTTCTCTCTAAATTATGCTTGCAAACCAGCAAGTTCCTTTCTGAGTTCCTTTTGTTTTTTGGTTTTTTTTTTTTGTTTTTTGTCTTTTTAGTACTTTATCAAGTATAGCTCCAGACACCCAAATTATATTTTAACTTAATCCATTTCCCTAACTCAGTAAGTTCATTAGACACATCTCTTGCCTTCCAGAATTTTTTAGGCAACAGTGCTATGAATTATTTTTTTCATCACATAACATGGATCTACCATTTCCCAGCCCCCCATAATAATTTTCTCTCCATTTTTTCAGTATCTTATATTCCTTACTGCCAGTTATCTGGTCCCAAAGCCAATACCATGTATTTTGGTTTTTGTCATGGTGGCTTCTCACCCTTGGTGCTAATTTCTGTATCAGCTGTTGCTGTGTAACAAACCACTCTAAAACATAAGGGCTTAAAACATCAGTTATGTATTGTTATTAATATATCTGCAGGTCAACTAGGGTTAATCAGTCTATTTCACACTGCAAACTATAGGTGGGTACAATTGTATTCCATATGATTCTCATCCACCTTAGACTAATGAGCCAGCCAGGCCTGGCATGTTCTTATGGCAATGAAAGGAGCACTGGAGGGCAAGCCGAATGGGAGAAGCACATTTCAAGCTTCTGCTTGGCCAAAGCAAGTAATAAAGCAAGCCTAAGTCAAGGGTTGAGAAGGTATATGTCACCACTAATGGGAGGAACTACAAAGTCACACCAAAGAGCCTGGATAAAAGGGAGGGGGATGAGCAAAACATGATACAGAGAAAGCTACAGTGATCAAAGTAGTGTGGTACTGGCATAAAGACAGATATGTAAACCAGTAGAATAAAGTCTAGAAATAAAAGTGTGTGTGTGTTTTCAAATGATCTTTGACAAGGGCGCCAGGACCACTCAATGAGGAAAGGACAGTCTTTCCAACAAAGTGTTGGGAAAACTGGATATCTACATGCAAAAAAAATGAAGCTGATACTTATTTTACACTATATAAAAAAAGTAACTCAAAATGGATTAAAAACCTAAATGAAATTTACAACTATGAAACTAGAAGAAAACACATGGAAAAGGCTTCATGACATTAGATTTAGCAATGGTATCTTAGTGATGACACCAAAAGTATAGGCAAGAAAAGCAAAAATAGACAAATGGGACCAAATCAAACTTAAATACCTTTGTGTGTCAAAGGACATAATGAACAGTGAAAAGATAATTTACAGAATGGGAGAAAATATTTGCAAATCATACCTGATAAGGGGCTAATATCCACTATATATAAAGAACTCCTACAACTAAACAAAAAATCAAACCTGATTTAAAAATAGGCATAAGACTTGAATAACATCTCTTTAAAGAAGATACACAAATAGCCAACAAACATATGAAAAGATTCTCAACATCACCAGTCAGCAAAATGCAAATCAAAACCACAATGAGATGCCACCTTCCATCTGTTAGGGTGGGTACGATTTAAAAAAAAAAAAAGAAAAATAACACATATTAGGGAAGATAGAGAAATTGAAATGCTTGTCCAGTGTTGATGGGATTGCAAAATGGTGCATAGTATGGAAAACAGTATGGAGTTTCCTCAAAAAATTAAAAATAAAACTACCATATGACCCAGTAATCCTACTCTGAGTATATAGTCAAAAGAATTGAAACAGAATCTTGAAGAGATATTTCATACCCATGTTGATAGCATCATATTCCCAATAGCCAAAAGGTGCAAGCAACCCTAATGTTTATTGATGGATGAATGGTTAAACAAAATGTTTTATATACATACAATGGATTATTATTCACCCTTTAAAAGGATTCTGTCCCATGCTACACAATGGATGAAACTTAAGGATATTATGTTAAGTGAAAAAAGATAGTCACAAAAAGATACACTGTATGGTTGTACTTATGCGAAGTAGCTGTAGTAGTCAAATTTAGAAAAATAGAAAGTTGGAATGCTGGTTGCCGGGGACTGGGAGAGGGAATTTTTTAATGCGTGTAGTTTATTTGCAAGATGAAAAGTTCTGGAGATCTGTTTCACAACAATGCAAATGTACTTAACAGCACATTTAGAAATGGTTAAGATGGTAATTTTATGTTGTTTGTTTTTAACCTATGATTTAAAAAATGAGAGATCAGTGAACAATCGTCCACAAATGTTAAAGTTATAATTTCTAGTATCAAAGAATTTACAACCCGTCAGGTAGTTCCATTAGTAAATAAATGATGATAGTACTATGATAAAAATTATATGTATAGAATATTATGGGAATACATAGATGCTTAAAGGAGTTTTGAGGAATGATTAAGAAATGAGAAATTTGTGGGAAACAAAGGGGGAGTTCTTGGTGATGCTAAGGTTTTTGATTTAGTCCTGAAGGCATTGGGGAACTTAATTTCAAGCTTTCCAGTTACATGATCAGAATTAATTTTTAGAAAATGTGCTGGCAGCAGTGTAAAATAACAAGATAAATTAGAGATTTTAATAGTTATTCAGACCTTAAGATAAAGAACTGACAAATCATAGCTACTTAGGAACTAGAATCAGTAGGAATTAGTGATAGATTGCTTAATTGAATATAGGGAGTTTAGGACAAAAGAAAAATTTTTTAACATTTTTGTTTCTGGCTTGGGTAATTGTATAGATATAGACTTGATAAGAAAATATGTTTAGTTCGAGATGAGTAGTTCAGATATGGACTTCATTGTACAGTATTTAGTGTGTATCTACTGTGTCAAGGACCTATTTTAGATTCTGGGGATACAACATTGAACAAAGGAGACAGATTCTGTAAAAAATAAGCAAACAGTATAATATGTCAGATTGTCACCATTGGGCCAAAAGAAACAAATACCAGAAGAGGAATTGAAGGACACTTTAAAATAGGATGATCAGTGAAGACCTCACCTAGAAGGTATTTGAACATAAACCTGACAAAGGTGAATGTAGGTATCTGGAATGTAGTTTCAGGTCACATACAGTAGGTATGAAGGTCTGGTGTGTTTCAGGAATAGCAGAGAGGCCAGTTGAGGGAGAAGGGAAAGATTAGAAGACTTGTAAGAGATGAATGAGGTGGGGGGTAGGTAGGTTACTGTAAGGCACTGTAGGAAGTAAGAATAACTTTTATTAAAGGTTTATTTTCATTGTCTAGGTCTCGTTAAGACATTCTCATAGTATCCTGTACCTGGTTTTTGTTAAAGCATAAGTCTATATTTAATTAACTATAATTAAATAATTGTGTGCTTAGCATAGTATTATGTGCTTAGCCATAAAATACTTGTTGAATAAAGGAATAACATTTGCTTTCACTTGGTTCTTTTGTATATATAGTGCATTTAGATCTGAATATAATATTAAGTTCAATGCAGAGTTCTCTTGAATGTATGTTAGTGGTTTTTTATTTTAAGCATTTGGAAATAGATTTGTGTTTGGTCGTTTTTTTGGTCTGTTTTGTAGTATAGGTACCTTATCTGTTGCTGGAAAGCAGTAATAAAATTGAGTTAAAGTGAGCATTAGCAATTGGTGGACAGTTCTCAAAGTTATTAGTTAACAGTCTCTCATATTGATTTGGTGATTATTTTAGATTTATACTCATATACAGCAAATGTCTTATCTTTGTAATTAATAGCTATCCCAGTTAGGTGTCTTTTAATGAAAGGAGAAACAAGCATTTATTAAATAATTTAAAAGTTTATTTCCAATTTAAAATTCTTGGCTTTATCAATTATACCTCAGTAAAGCTAGGCGGAAAAACCTATTGGCTAAGTGCAGTGGTATACTGGAACAGAGACAAGGCCTAAATAGAAGATCCAGTGAAATCTTCATGAAGACTGGAGTTAATTAATAGTAATGTACCAGTAATTTTTTTCTTTAGTATTTTGAAAAACATATGGAATGCTTGATGAATTTTCATGGCATCTTTGCACAGGGGCTGCTGTATTTTATATGTGCTACCAAAGCAAGCACAGTAACATACCAACACATTAATTACTTGTTTGATAAATGTAGCATGGTTATGTAAGATGATAACATTAGGGGAAACTAGGTGAAGGGTATATGGGAGCTCTCTATACTATCTTTGCAACTTTTCTATAAATTTAAAATTATTCCAAATAAAAGTTTAAAAAAAAAATACTGGGGCGGAGAAAGATAGAATAATCACTAATAAGTATATATAATTCAAAATTTAAAAAAATTTAAAAGTTATATGATTCAAGGAGTACGGAATGGTATTATGAATTTAGAGAAATTCAAGATCCCAGCTTAACTGCTCTAGTTCTAGTCACTGGAAGTAACCAGGTTTTCTTTTTTTGTGTGTGCCATGATTCCAGAAATGCTTTACCTCTAGACCTTAACAGCTTTAGATATAATGTCTACTAATTCTTCACTGTGAAAGATAAGATTTTTTTAATGTTTAGTTTTCAGTTATATTATTTTCATTTTTTTAACTTGAATGATAAGCTTAAATTTCAGTTTCTTGTTCTATTAAATATAGACATCTGTTGGCTCCTTAATGTATATTTGATGAAAAAATTCTCAGCTCTGCATTACTCTTTACCTCTCCCTGCCTTCTGTTTTCCTACTTATTTTACTATGACTTAATTTTAATTATGCTTTTGCCTTGTCTAGAAATAATTCAAGAGGGCGTATAGGTATATACAGCACGTTTTGAGCTTATTAATTGTTACATTTTAAAGAACTGGTTCTTTAAATTGTAAGAATTAGAAAAATGTATGGAGAAGGAATAAAAGTGGATTCTTAGTGTATAGTATCATTATCTTCTGGGCCCTTGACCTTTCTGAATTTTATCGTAGGGACACATCTGCTTCTTGGAAACTTATTTTTCTACCTGTATACCCAACCATATATAAATTTCATAAAATGTGCTGTTTTGCATGTAACTTTGATTCTAGGATGCCTTCAATTGTAAGATGTATCATTGCTTTAAAATAACTTTGTTGGGGCTGGGGGAAGGGCAGTACATTAAATGATTGATTGATTTCATGTGGCTCTATTTCAGAAATAATAAAATGAGGGAATATGTATTTAATTTCTTATGTAGAGGGGAAAATAAAAATAAAAATTAGGTTACTCTTAATTCTATTACACACCTAGCCTTTTTTCACCAAAGAAATTATTCTTTATATCTTTAAAAATTGAGATATACTGTTTTTGTAGCCTACCCTTTCCATTAAACCCTCTCCCCATCTTATTTTAGTGACTGTTATTATAATTGTATGTGTATGTATATGTAACTTAACTGGTTCCCCAATTTGCAACTTTTTCTATAAACTGCTGTGAAGAACATTTCTTATAGCTAAATCTTGGCTCATATCTGTGATTTTTTTTCCCCTTCAGATGAGGAAGTAGAATTTCTGGGTTAAAGAGAATGCATTTTGTTGTATAGCTTCATAATTAAGAAAAGCAAGTTAAGACTTTTGGCATTTTATCACTAAAATATAACTTTTTCTTCTTAATAGTGAACACTTGTCCTGCTCTTTCACCTTTTTCTTGCATGGAGACAGCAATGTTTGTACCAGTGTGGAAATTAACCAACATCAACCTGTGTACCTTCTTAGTGAAGAGCACATCACCCTTGCTCAACAGTCTAATAGCCCATTTCAAGGTAGATTATTTTGTTGGCTTCAAAATTTGATCTTTTATTGTCTTTGGAAGGAAATTTTATTGAAATTGGTTATTTTACATTTTGAGATTAATGAAATTTAGCCTGTTGATGATTCTGATATAGTTTATTTTGCTCTTCCCCATTAGAGTATTAAGTGAATGAAATGTTTTTTTAATACAAGTATTATTTTTAACATTTTTGTACATGAATAGTAGTGTATTTTAAAGTGTTTTTAAAATGCCATTTACACATTACATGTGTTTCATGTTTTTATGGTCATCTTGCATGTTAGGTCATAAGTCATTTGAATATAAAAAAACAGGCACTTTGGTATAATTTATCTAGGGGAAATACTTCGAGATTACTGATTTGTTTTTAAGGACCAACAGTGTGTTCTTGTTTTAATTCTGAGTCTATTATTTGCTTTTTAAAAATGTACATGGTGTTACATAATAAGTACTTAGATTTCATATACACATTTTTTTTCTTTCAAATTGGTTTTCCATAGTGGAAATCAGGAAAAGTTGAAGGATATACAAATATTCCCAGTTCATTGTGAAATTTTATCCATCTGAGATTTGGGGGTAGACAAAATTTTAAGTTTTTATAATAAACTCAGTATTGTACTTATTTTCACAATAATGAAGCATAGTTAATTGCTTTTCTCAGGAATAATCATTATGGGTTTTCTTTTCTTTTTAGAATTACATAATTACTTGTCATACTGTTCAATGTGATCTCATTTGGTTTAACAGTCTTTAGTTAGTTATTTGATGTCTGTTTTGGGTTTCTAGTTATCTTAAGCCCATTTGGACTAAATGGCACTCTCACAGGACAGGCGTTCAAGATGTCTGATTCAGCTACAAAAAAACTAATTGGTGAATGGAAACAGTTCTATCCTATCTCATCTTGCTTGAAGGAGATGTCTGAAGAAAAACAGGAAGATATGGATTGGGAAGATGATTCTTTAGCTGCAGTAGAAGTTCTTGTTGGTACGGATTCTGACTATTAATCTTAAGGGGAAAATATGTAACTGTATGTATTAGTTAGATTTTGCTAACCAGTAAACACCTTCAATACCTTAGGTGGCTGTCAGCACCAGACATTTATATCTTCCTTATTTCCTGCTCACATTTCATAAGGGCTGCAGTTTGGTTGTGGTTTGGCTCGTTGTATGTTCTTCTTTTGAATAGGGGTACCTAGTATCTGGAACATGCTGTTCTTACAAAAACAGCGAGATATTAGGGAGTGAGTCTAACCATGTAAGTGTATTTAAAGCTTCAGCTAGGATTCATCTTCTCACACTCTCAGACAAAACTAGCCAAATGGCCAAGCCAAAGTCATTGGGGTAGGGAAATATATTCCACCCAGAGGAAGCATACTAATGGCAGGAAGAAAATAATTGTGAATGAATATTTGAAGGCTTGAAAGTTAACATGTGTTATGCAGTATTTTAACAGTTGGTAAAACTGTCACCTCCGATAATTTAAAAGGCAGAATGCTTACCTAAAAGGACTTGGGACTTTCATCTTCTCTGCCTAAGTCAGCTCTATTCAGATTGGCTATATTGTGTGTTTTCTCATTCAGGGACCCAGGTTAACAAGGTAAACTATATTTGAGACATGCTAACCTCAAGGCAGAGGACAGAAGTAAGAGAGGTTGCACTGATTTTGCAAGCACATTTAAAGTTCCTGTTGGGATGTGACATATATGCACTTAAGTTCCAAAGCAAGTTACACAGCCAAACCTTAACAATGGGGTGAAGATGTATACTTCACTTTAGAGAGACCTGGAAAGTGTGGGGAATGTATAATTGAGCTGATAATTGGGATTAGAATCTGCAACACTGTGTTTAATGGAATCATATGGTAATGGTATATATGAAGATTACCTTATTTGGATTTTTTTTTGAATAAATGAATATCAGTATTCAATTTCATTAAATACATTATTACCAGTGTAGTTGTGACAAAAACAGAAGCAAAACACAAACATATTAGGCTTTTAAAATAGAGACATTGAGGAAAACAAAAAATGGTCTATTTTCTAGTGTCCAGATTACCTTTGTTAAACTTTTAAAATAACTTTTACTACATCTTAGAGTTGGTCAAATTCGCTAAAAAGGATTTTTTAAAAAGTCATACACATTCATGTTTTGAAAAATCCAAAAATGAATAGAGAAAACTGCTTTCTTCTAAGTCTCTCTCACTGAAGGTTAACCACTAATAGCTTCTTATGGTTTCTGCCAGAAAAACCTTATCCCAAAAAGAGCATGTATTTATAAAAATATTAAATATATTATTATGTAAACAAATGTGATAGTGTATCTACTTTTCCATTATAGTATTTTCGAGTGAAACATCCTACTACAATCACAGTAGTAATTGATTTTCCTGTCTTCTTTCCTTTCAGCTGGTGTCCGAATGATCTACCCAGCATGTTTTGTTCTAGTCCCTCAGTCAGACATTCCTACTCCAAGCTCTGTGGGATCCTCTCACTGTTCAACTTCTTGCTTGGGTGTCCACCAAGTGCCTGCTTCCACAAGAGATCCTGCTATGTCTTCAGTTACTCTTACACCACCTACATCTCCTGAGGAAGTTCAAACAGGTATTCTAATTTGCTTTATTATCTCTAGTGGTAAATCTTATTTTGAATACAGTAAACATTTAATTTAAAAATTATTTTGAAATAATTTAAACTTATTAAAAGAGTTTGTAAGGACAGTACAAAGAACTCACTCATTCAGATTCCCCAAACTGTTAACATTTGCTCCATCACCCTTGCTATATATACACATTCATATCGTTGGTTTCCTTCTGAACCATTTAAAAGCAAGCTGCATACATGATGCCCTATCACCACTAAGTACTTAGTTTATTTTCCAAAATTAAGAACACCCTTCTATATAACTACCATTTAATCCTCCAAGTTGGGAAGTCGACATTTATATAATCCTACCATCTAATTTACATCCCCTGTTCACATTTTTTATTTTCTGTATTTAAAGTATCGTGGTTTTTTTTGCCTCAAAATTTCAGTAGACCTACCTTTAGTTGGTGCAAGTTGTATCACAAATTAATTTAAAAAACCCAAGCAACATTACTTTAAACCTACCTTTATTCTCCTACAGCCTCTTTTTTTTGGTTTGTTTTCAGTTGATCCTCAGTCTGCCCAGAAGTGGGTCAAATTTTCTTCAGTATCTGATGGCTTCAACTCGGATAGTACTAGCCATCATGGTGGGAAAATACCCAGAAAATTAGCAAATCATGTGGTGGATAGAGTTTGGCAAGAATGCAATATGAACAGAGCACAGAACAAGTATGTATTTTTATTTTCAAGTTTAAAAATTGCATGTCAATAGTTACTTATAAATAGGAGACATTTTAAGTATAAGTAGTCATTTATATGACTTTTCTTTAATCCAGATAATTGATACTTTAAAATTTAATTTTAATGTTTAATTCAGGGTTACAGAAAATTTTATGAATTCTTAATTTTATAATTTCAAATCTTAGGAGGAAGTATTCAGCTTCGTCAGGTGGTCTGTGTGAAGAGGAGACAGCTGATAAAGTAGCATCCTGGGATTTTGTTGAAGCCACACAAAGAACAAATTGCTGTTGTTTGAGGTAGATTTTTTTTTTTAGTTGATATCTGTGTATATATGTGTGGTAGTTTTTTGTACTGTTGAGTACTACTTATACCCCATTTTGTTTGAGGTAGCTTGTATAAACAGTGTGTTAGGGTATTTTTTAAAAGAAAAAATTTGAGGAAAAAAGTTTAGTAATTTGGAGCTAATTATAGAAGTATATACAGATGAATGCCTTGAGTTCTTCCACAGTTATCAGAGCTAGGCTATGAACACAGCCAAATAAAAGAGAATTTTTACTTGATTATGTTATATGTGGCATCTGTAAGGTAAAAGGCACACCTCTCTTGAGAAGTGTTCGTAGGTGGCGTTGTGCCTGAGAGATTTCTCCCAAGAGTTCGCATAAAAAAGATTATACATGATATACTAGATAAAAATTTCCACAATCTTTTTTATAATAAATATAGGGTTTCTACAGCAGTGTTTTATAACATTTTTTTTTTGGCAAACTGTAGGTGAAATGGTGTAATGAGGTTCAAAAAATATATTTCAGCAAGGGACCAAAGCTATTTTATAAAAATAGAAACCCTCTAATAGACTGTATTGATTGAAAGATTAGTAGAGGAATGGAACTCTTTACGCAGTCATATTTATTATATTGGGGTGTTTGATGAAATGTGGTAATCAGAGGCATTAATGTTATATCGCCTAGAATTTATTTTATTCTACAGATTAAAGATAGATCATTTGCAATCAAGTAAACACATAATGGTATTGATATCACTAATCAGGACTTGTGAGCAAATAGTCGGCTACCCCTTTTTGTCATGGATGTGACTCAAAGGAATGGAATGCCTTGCCTGCAGGTTAGGGCTTAGGTTTTCTTACATTCTGTTTGATTGAATACAGTGACAGCCTTTTAGGTATATTTTTTTTCATAGATCGAATGTCCTTACATAGATTCTTTGGATTAGAGACTGTATAATTTTTTAAAGTCTGGTAACTTTGTTGAAGACTTGTCTCTGTTGTTGATAAAGAAATTGGAATAAAAATATGGCTAGATTAGCTCCTGTTTAACAGTCTTTTAAGAGAGTTTAAAAACCACAACCACCTAGGAGAAAAACTAACCAACCAACCTAGTCCTGAAATTCAGGGATCCATGGCATTATTTGCCTGAGACTAGGAGTCAGTAAGTTGATCCATTGGTCAAATTTGGCTCAATGTTTTGTATGGCCTGTGAGCTGAAAATAATTTTTACATTTTTAAATAGTTGAATAAAATTTGAAGGAGAATATTTTGTGACATGAAAATTAAATTCCAGTTTTAGTGTTGAAAAATAAGGATTTATCAGAACAGAACCACATACATATTAACTATGGCTATTTTCACAGGGTTGAATAATTTCAACCCTGTATGTCCCCTTGAGTCTAACATACTTACCATCAGGTCCTTTACAGTAGTGGTCCCCAACCCTTTTGGCACCAGGGACCAGTGCTCCTATGAGAATCTGGTGCCTAATGATCTGAGGTGGAGCTGAGGTGGTGATGCTAGCACTGGGGAGGGGCTGTAAATGCAGATGAAGCTTTGCTCCTAGCCTGCCACTCACCTCCTATTGTGTGGACCAGTACCTGTCTGCAGCCCAGGGGTTGGGGACCCCTGCTTTACAGAATAAGTTTGCCAGTCCCTGGTCTAAGACCAATAGGATACTTAAATGAAATTGAGCTTTCCTTGTATATATTAGCGTTTTTATCAAGCAGCACTTCTTTTTTTAGTTTCTAACCTAGACTTTTTGCTTTATTCTTTTTAAAAGATGTGGATCGTAAGTATATTTACCTAAAATAGTTTTGGAGGAAGACACTCAAAATACTTAAATATGTTTAAGATAAGTAGAAGTTTAAATTCTTGGTCTTTAAGCTGAAATTTTATTTTTAAAAGCTTGCTTTCTCTCTTATTTCTGGAAATCCCACCCAGGCATAGAGAGATTTGACATAATGAAATTTATATAATCTGTACATGTGGCTTGCTTTAGTAAATTCATCCCTCTAGTGAATACAATGTTTCTGATCATTTACGTTTTTACTTATTGCATTTTGTACTACAAGTGTCTCCTTTAATTCCTCCAAATATGGTTATCTTATTTAGTTTTTAAATAAAACTTGAAAAGACTTTGAGCCCACTATATGTATGTATCCTCTCTTGCCATAGAATATAGAAGATAGAGCACACAATAATAATTCACTCTGCTAGTCAGCCACTTTGCTGTCAGATTTATTCCTACATTTCCCTGCCCTGTTTTCTGTTGAAAGAAATTACATTTCGTAGGCCTCCTCGCTTTATTTATTTTTCAGCTTTATTAAAATAAGATACAGTTGACAACATTATGTAAGTTTAAGGTGTACAACATGGTGATTTGATTAGCCTTGCTTTCTGGATTTGGCTAATGGGTTGCACTAACAAAATTGGTTGATGAAAAAAGGGAAGAAGCCAGGGTATTTCCCCACCTATTTTTTGAGTCTACGCCAGCAACAGCTCTGTGTCCCATTAACAGCAGTCCTTTCTTTCATGGTCCCAGTTAACCACCGAGCAGGTCCTAGCATCATCCTAAGCTTTGTGATACGTCAAGACTAATTCATCTTCCTGTCCTTTCAGTCCTAGAAGTCACAGAAGTTCCCTACATCTAGGTTGCGTTACTTTCCTCTGTTTTTCGTAACCAGTTCTCTGTAGTAAATTTCTTCTGTGTGATGACAGGACTGGACCCTGACTGATATGTTAGCTTCTATTAGAAATTGACTTGAAAAAAAAATTGGAATAATTATGTAAGAAATTTGCATGAGTATATATGATTTTAAGGAATTTATATTATACAAATAAAGCTGAAGTTCCCCTGATCTTGCTCTTTCCAAATCCTACCTCTCCCTAGAAATGACTATTTGCCAGTTAAATATTATTCTTCCATACTTTTTTCTGTATTTTTGTGTGCATATGTGTTTTTCCACCTGACATGTAAATGTAATACTGATGTATTGGCATCTTCTTTTTTTACTTAATGTGTTTTAGCTCTTTCCATTCTACTTGTAGATCTGCCGTATTTAAAAAAACTTTTTGGTATTCCATTGAATGGAAGTACCATAGTGTATTTAATCATTCCAGGTTTGATGGACAGATAATTTGTTTCCAGAGGCTTTTCGTTTGTGTTTACTTTTTAAAAATAATACTTTTGTGACTATCAGTTATTTATTAGATTTTTTTGAACACTTACTCTGTGGTAGATTTCCTAGGCTCAAGATTCACTAGTGAACCAAGGCTGTTATGAAGCCTGCATGATGATGGAAATTCCTTAGATAATTAAAAAGAATTCTTAATCCTTTTAAAATTTAAGAGTGATGAGGGCTAGGAAGGAAATAAAACTAGGTGGATGATGTGATAGAGAGTTGTGGGTGAGTGGACTATTTAAATACTTCTTATGACTTCAAAAAGATTTTATCAATTTTACTCCCACTTTTTGCATATAAGAGTGCTGGGTTTTTGTGCCTTTACTGTTCTCAGAACTGTCCCTGATTTTATTTTATTTTGTTTTATTTTTTTGGCCGTTAATGTAACTAGAAAACATAAAATTGTTTTAATTGGCATTTTTCAGCTATTAGTGAAATTAAATATTGCACATTGACCAACATTACTTTAGTCTGGTGGAAGGTTATAAGAAAATCAGCACTTAGAAAGCTATATAAATAGAAAGCAGGACAATAAATTTCAAGTGTTAACACTAAAATACTAGTAACTTAAACAGCAGGAAAAAGAATAAATGGATCACTCCATTGGATTATGCTTTGACGACAACTTTTTTAGAAAGATTCACAATTTGGTTGAGTTCTAGTATGCAGTTCAGTTCTTTCTAAAGAAGACTAGCTTTTAGAAAAAGTTATATGTAGAAGAAAGGAACTGTGATTTAATGTTACCAAAATTTCAGAGCCACTGTTATTAGTATATAGCCTGAATTATGAGTTTCTTACCCTTATAGAAGGTTAAGTGAATGTATGGCTGTTTACTTTTTATATCCCTTGTATATTTGGAATTTAACCAAATAGTTCACTTTTGATTATTGGAGATCCTCTCTCTCTTCAGTGCCTTGCATAACTTGACCAATTCTTAAACTTTCGGTCTCAGAACTCATTTTTATACTCTTAAAAATTATTGAGGACTGTAAAGCCCTTTTATTTTGGGGGGGTTACATCTGTTTATATCTATTTTAGAGAAATATTGAAGTACTACTTAATTTATTAAAAAAGAGCAAACCCAGTACATATTAACATAAATAAAATATTTTGATAGAAATCAACTGTATTTTTTTTTAAAAAAGTGGTATTTGTTAGTTTTGCAAATCTCTTCAATGTTGAGCTCAGTAGATGTTAGCCAGATTCTCATCTGTTTCTCCATTTATTCTTTTGTATATTGTCTTGGTTAAAGTATGTGAAGAAGATCCAGCTTCACATAGCTATGCAGTTGGAAAAGGGAAGAGAATTTTAATAGCTTTTTCAAATAATTGTGGATATTCTTTGATACAACAACAAAATTTGACCGGTTAGTCTAAAGCTTAGTCTCAATGTGGGATCTGAAGCCATATTAATGAAATTCTTGTACTCGAGTCATCAGTAACCGAATGAATCTTTTACTTATGCATGATTTTGTAACATCATGCATTGATCATTTGGAAGGTATCAGTTCAGAATTATGCAGATCCACATTTTGTTATATAGTATTAAAAATTACATTCATTAATATCACTATCAATCTTGTCAGAAAAACCTTTTAAGTACTGGTAGATGTCAAGCTCACAGTGGCAGATACAGTTTTCCAAATTATAAATCTTTCAAATTTTAAATCTTGTTTAAAAGCTCAAATTTTATTTGTTCACCCTTAAAATGACAAACTCATTTTGTTCATTTTTGAGAACCAAATAACCAAGTCTGCCAAATAACCAAATCTGGAAAACCATGGTTTATCTGTCATTAATTTAAAAAAAATCAAATGATGTTCTATGAAAAAAGTGACTACTTCAGCTTGTAACTCAATTATACAAGTGCTTATCCTCAAAGCAGCCATTTACTTTGATTTTCAGCAGAGATGCTTTATGTGTACTTCCTATTTCTTTATATAGAGTATAAAAAACTATATGCAAGGATTGAGTTTTAATAAAAATTAATCGTTTTTATTGTCTTCATGCAGGGCATTTTTAAGTGAAACTGGCTTTAAAAAAACTGAATATATGGCAGTGAAGAAAACAATGGCTGCTACTACTACTAGTCAGTACCACTGCCTTGTTTAGTTGCCAGCAGTTTTATTGTCCATTGCTTTTCCACCATTATTTTAAATATCAACATAATGAAAAAGGCAGATAATGTCTTGGTACTTGGAAGATGGTTTTGAACCCTGTAGAACTCCTGAGTCTATGAACACCATACTTTGTGAACTTTTATAGCAGACATTAAAATTTTGGAATAATTAATAAGTGAGTGATACTGCCACAGGATCTGCCTCTTCCTTCTTATTGTTTTTTCCCCCCCTCCTTTCCTTCCCCTTTCTGTTTTGTATTTTTTTTCCCATTTTTTCCACTGGGTTAGAAGTTAGATATTGTTTTAATTATTTTGTTAATTGAATTAAACCTTTATTGTGTTAACTTCCCTTAAAGTCTCAAGTTAATCAGTACCTCTTTATGAAACAAAAAGTGCCTTGGAACTCTAATCTTGCTCCAGTTATTTTTTTCTGCATTTTAGTTCTGCCTTATTCTGTTATGAAAAATTTCAAACATGCACAAAAGAGAGTTGAATGGTGACCTCTTTTATATCGGTATCCATATTTACTTGATGTATTTTCATCATCTATGACTCTTTTATGGATGATTAAAAAAATTTTAATGTTTTATTGAACTTATTTATCTTAAATGATTATTTTGACATATAGTCAGAATATAACAATGAGATATTTGGCATTTTTTTTTTGTAACATGTCTTCAAAAACTGGTGTATATTTTATACTTTTAGAGCATTTATATTTGGACTAGTCACATTTCATATGCCTGATGATCACATATGACTTGCGGGATACCATTGTTGGACAGCACAGCTTTAGAAATAGAGTTAGAAACAAGACTAATGACTATGAAATAGAAAAGGCAAGTTTTTATTAAAAATTATTTCTCTAAACAGAGAAATTTGACATTGGGATGCATTTCCTTTTAAGGTAATGTGGTCAGTCCTTGTCACTGAAAATATTCAGAGAGGATGGTCAGAGAAGAGATCATTTATACATTGAGTAGGACCTGCTGTTTGTTTTTTAATGACCAATTCCTTTATTAAAGTTTTTTAGAATGCTACTTAAAATTAGCCAAATAACTCACCTGAATATTAAAAATTACAATTTTTCCATCCTATGTGGGTATGTAGCTGTAGACCTTTCTTGTTTGCTTTCACACAAATCAAATCATGCTATGTGTACAGTTCTGTAACTTGTTTTTCATGATAATAAACAGTTATCCTGGGTACTTTCCATGTTAGCACATATATGGATGCACCTAATTTTTTCTTTTAAACTCATAGTACTCCATAATACTGTGGAGATATAATACTTTACTTGGCCAGTCCCCTATGCTGCACTCTTGCTGAGATTTTTAAAGCAAATCTTAAATGTCATCATTTTATTCCTACTTTAGTATGCAACTCTAAATATGTTAATATTTTCTCATATATAACTAATATCATTATCACACCTAAAAAGTAAGTAAATATATATATATACATATATATGTATATGTGTATATATATGCGTATATATATGCATATATATGTATATATACACATATACATATATATGTATATATATATTTACTTACTTTTTAGGTGTATCTATGTGCGTATATATATACATATATATACGCATATGTATATACACATATACATATATATGTGTGTGTATATATATATATATATAAAATCTGATACCCTCTACAGATTGGTCTGAGAAACGTCTTTTTGGTTTGTTTGACTAGGATCCAAATGTATACATTTGGTTGTATACATTGTCAAGGTTTCTCTTGTAATCCTCCACGCCCTTTTTTATGATGTTGATTTGGTTAGAGAATCCAGGTCAGTTGTCCTATAGAATATCCCACATTCTGGATTTCTCAGTTTGTCATGTATTTTAACTTGTCCTTTTAGTGTCATTTGACTTCTTCCTATTCTTTTGCATTTCTGTAAATGCAAGGTAGCTCTAAAGCTGTGTTATTCAGTACTAGTAGTTTTTGACATAACTCCAGTTTCCTTTGATAACTTTAATACTTTTTCCCCCCATGCACAGTAAGGTGTCCCAGGCTCTGTACGAAAAAGGTGTCTCAGCACATTCCCTCAATAGAGAGGTTTCTTCTGAAATGTGCCTGGCTCTACTTTTTAAATACACTTTCTGCTTATCTCTCATAAAACAAAACCATTAATAAAATAAACCTAAAAGAAAACTTAAAAACCCTAATGAATACTGAATGCTTTAACTCATTCTTCCACACTTTTTCTATTTGTTTAAAAAATATTTTTTATAAATATCTATTAGTTGTTTGGAAATCTCAGAGTGCACAGTATTTATACTACACTGAAAGAAATCTTAACTCTGAACAAAATTATTATTAGAGTTTTAGATGTATAGCTTTAAGTTCTTTAGTTTATAATTGTGTCACATTATGAGGAAAATTTTCTTTAAGGAATTTTCCTTTTCTAGTCAGCTGATTCTTTCTGTAGTGGTAAGCCTTAGGAAAAGGAAGGTAGATATATTGTGGGACCCATAAATCAGTCAATTCCAGTGCTATCAAGACTGTTATAACTTCAGGTTGGGAGAATGTTTTTTAGTCAGTGGCTGTAGGATTGTAGATGATGACCGAGCTCAGCCAAGCCATCGACTTGTAAGTACTAACTGAAATACTAAGTACATTCCTAAATGAGTAAGTTTCAGACTTTTTTTTATACCTTTCATCTTAAAATAACTAGAATCTTATCTCTTCAGATACTAAGATGTTTAAAACCACTTGCCTATCCGATCACATAGCTATTAAACGAACATGAGAGAATTGGCTTTTATGGATCTGTGCTCTTTCAGGTCACTGAACAAAGTATTCTTTTCCATGTAAATACAGATCATTTTACTTTGAGATTATATGTGAAAAACAAATATCTGAAATGTCTAATAGTGTTAACTTGAATATCTGATATAATGTGATGCTATAATTATTAAACCTTTCTTTTCAGGCACAAAAATGTTAAACCAAGAAATCCTGGACAACAAGGACAGGCATTATCTTTAAGTCAGCAACAACAAGTACTTCCTAAGCACAAGACCAATGAAAAGCAAGAAAAGAGTGAAAAACCACAGAAACGCCCCTTGACTCCTTTTCACCATCGTATATCTATTAGTGATGATGTTGTCATGGACACAGATTCAGCCAACCAAAGACTTGTGATGTCTGCTCCAGACAGTCAAGTGAGATTTTCAAACATCCGAACTAATGATGTAGCAAAGACTCCTCAGATGCATGGAAGTGAAATGGCAAATTCACCTCAACCACCCCCACTAAGTCCTCACCCATGTGATGTGGTTGATGAAGGAGTGACTAAAACACCTTCAACTCCTCAAAGTCAGCATTTTTATCAAATGCCAACACCAGATCCCTTGGTTCCTTCTAAACCAGTGGAAGATAGGATAGACAGTCTATCCCAGTCTTTCCCAGCTCAATTCCAGGAAGCTGTAGAACCTACAATATATGTTGGTACAGCAGTAAACTTGGAAGAGGATGAAGCTAATGTAGCCTGGAAGTATTACAAGGTCCCAAAGAAAAAAGACGTAGAGTTTTTACCACCTCAACTTCCAAGTGATAAATTCAAGGATGATCCAGTTGGACCTTTTGGACATGAAAGTGTAACATCAGTTACAGAGTATGTATTTTTTTAATAGTCACTATTATAATTTAAGGGTGGAAAAATGATGTAAGTTCTTAATACCAGGACTCCAGAATTGGTTTCAGGGTAGGATTTACAATAATAAATCCTTCAAGTGTTAATTTTGCTTAATTTTTACTGCATTCTTTCCTCAAGGAACCTCCTTATTATGAAAAAATTTAATCACAAAAAAGTGGAAAAAGTAACACTTATCCATCAACCAACTTAAGGATTTTGTGTACAATTAGAACTCTTTATATACTATTTTTCTTCCTCTATTCTTCCTTCTACCATCTCAAATTTGGTATTTATGACTTATCTACATGATTTTATACATGTAGCTGTAGTTAATTCATTATAATTGCTCTGTAGTGTTTCTTTGTTTTGAATATACCATAATTCATTTATCTACTGTATTGAAGATACGCAAGTTGGTTATTTTCAATTTTTCAATTACAAAGGACGTAGCAGTGAACTTTTTGTATATATTATCTTGTACATTTATATAAGAATTTCTCTAGGGAATACATCTTAAAGTGGAATTGCTGGGCCGTGGGATATGTCCATATTTATCATTGAGTTGTTGACCAGTTGCTTTTCAAATGATATCAGTTTACACCCTCATCAACCAGCAGTGCATGAGAATGGCTGTTTCTCTACATTTTCCTCAGTACTTGGTACGATGAGACTTTTAATTTGGCTAATTTGCATTCAGAATGGCATCTTATTGTCGTACTACATGTTTTCCAGATTCCTAGTGACGTTAAGCACCACTTAAAATGTTTATTGGACATTTAGATTTCCTCCTCTAAGAATTGCTTATACCTCGTATTTTTCAGTCCACTTATTTACTTATTTACTTATTTATTTGCACATTCTAGCTATTAATCTTGTGTTATGTGCTGCAGCTGTCTTCCCTAGTCTTTCTTCTTTATCCTCTTTACATCTGATGTTTGAGGCAGAAGTAGGCATTTTTTAAAAATCAAATCTCCCTTTATTTCCTCTGTTTTGATTACATTTCTAGTTTGTCCCACAAGTCTTTTGCATTTTATCTGTAGATTTTTCTAAAGACTGAAAATCAACCCACAAAACATTATTTCCATTAAAACTATCATTCAGTGCAAGGCCAAGTAGTGTATAAAGATTACATTCCTTCTCTTATCAGTCTTGCCATTTTGAAAGATTTTAAAGTCTTCTGTTTAGCTTAGAATTTTTAAATTCCATAAGAATATTTGTAGATATAGTGATATTTTGTTTTATCCTTTTACTGAGTGGGCATTTGAGAAGGATTGGGTCAGTTTGAAGGGTTTTTTTTGGTCTTATCACTTGTAAATTCTCTTTCTTGGATAATGTCTCTAATTTTTTTCCATTTTCTGTGGAACCTCTACAATTCAGATGTTGAACTTTTATATTTTCTCTCATTTTTCTTCTTTTTTAACTGTGTTCTGAAAGGATTTCTCAACTTCTAGCCCTTGAAGTCTTAATATTTATTTCTCATGTTTTATTTTTCTAAACTTTGAAAAATAACATCTTTATTTTGGTCCTTTTTTTTTTTTTTTTTGGACTATGCTACCATGTTTCTCATAATTATCGTTTCTCCATACACCTTTTAGAATGAGGACACAGAGGTGCTAATTGGAAATTTTGTGTACATATTCAGGGCCTTGTTAACTGGTAGGCCTTCCTTACTCATTCAGTAACTATTTTGGTGTATCGTCTGTATCAGTTCCAGACACTTTGCTTTATGGTAAGGAATGTTTTTGGTGGCCTTGTACCTAAAATTCCAGAATGAAGAAGATGCCAGATCTTGGGTCTTCACCAGGTAGCTCATTCATTTTTCTTTTAAGAGGAACCTTCCCTGTTCCTTCATTTTCAGCTCTTATTTTTCATTTCTGTCTAGAGATATAAGCCCTGATTTTCTCTGATTTTCGAGGTGGTTTGGCTCTCTTGTTGTTTATACAATTTGCATATAGCCCACTCTTTCATATTCTAGGCTACAAACTTTCTCTGCTCTGTTTCATTGATTTTGATCTTCCCTGAGGCTAAGTAAAATGTCTGGTCCATTTATAGTCTCTTTCTCATTTATCACTACTGTTAAAGATTTACTTTCTTTTAAATTCCTTGATTACTATTTTACTAGACAAACCTATTGCTTCATCTAGTACTTTGTGGTTTTTTTCCTTTTTTAATCTTTTTTTCCTTCCATCTAGCACTTTGAATCTTAAAAGTTTTCTAGTATGATTTTTTTTTATTAAAATTAATCTGGATTTAAAATTGGAGGACTTCAGGATACCCTTATGATCATGGAAGACAGCTTATTTAGTAGTCAACAAGTCTTATGAAAGCAAATGATGTCTTAGAAACAAATCTAAAAAGACCGAAAATATCTGTGCTAGATGTAATATAAAAATCTAAACTGGCCTCAACTCTTATCTGAAGCTGCTGTTATTCTTATTTCTGTATTTCTTTACGTATTATGTGTAGAGTGATCACTCTAAGTTAAATACTATGTTACACGTTTCCTTAAAACCCTCCATAGTTTCCTTTTATACTTACAATAAAATCCAAACCTTTTCCCTCATTCGTAACATTCTACACAGCCTCCTGCCTACCTGGTGATTCACTTTTATGTACTGCTGTATTTGCTTCCTGATTTTGCCACACCAGTTTCCTTGATATTCCTTTAAAAGGCCAAGCTCATTCCTAATGGCCTTTAGAATTGCAGTACAGATGTGGGGGAACAGCTTACCCCTTCTTATTCAGTCCTGCTCAGAAGTTATCTTCTCAGGAGGTATTTCCGTAAACCAGTGGTCTCCAACCTCTTTTTGACACCAGGGCCTGGGTGTTCCTATGAGAATCTAATGCCTGATGATCTGAGGTGGAGCTGAGGCAGTGATGCCAGCTCTGGGGAGCAGCTGCATATACAGGTGAAGCTTTGCTTGCTTGCTCACCCACCACTCACCTCCTGGTGTGCATCCTGGTTCCTAACAGGCCATGGACCAGCCAGGGTTTGTGGACCCCTGATCTAAACTGTAGCTTCTCCTCACTTCACTGCCTCTGCTGTACATTTCTTTCATTTTCTCTCTCTATATATCATTATCTGAAATTATATTATGTATTTGCTAATGGTCTTTTATTAGAGTGTAAGCTCTACCATGTCAAGGACTCTGATTTACAGCTGTGTTTCTCCAGCATAAATGCATACACACACCACCACCACCCCAACCCCCCAGAACAATCCTAGGCACATGGTAGACATTCAGCAAATGTTTGGGTGAATGAAATGACAGTATGGCCATAGGTTACTTTATGATTTTAAAACTTTTTTTATTTCTGGGTTATATTTTTTTATTTAAAGTATGTTAAAATGTAGTGGCATGAATATTTTCAGTTTTGAAAACTGAGTTTTTATGGGCACATTATATTCCTAAGATGCAAGAATTCTAGCTGTAACTTTAAGTGTATTTGCTGCTTATGTGCATGAGCATCCGTAAGTGAAATGATGGTGTCCGAGAAGTTAATACAGCTAAAGCTTAGAATCTGTTTTAAAATTATTTGACATTTTCTGACTGAATAACAAAGAGAAGCATAATGTAGAAAGGTAGCATGCAGAGTAGAATGTAAATTAAGGAAATAACATGCTTTTGCTTGTTCCTGGTCACCATTTTTCTGCCCTATGAAAAGAAAAAATTGAATAAAAGGGTTTTCTTTTTTTTTTTTTTTTGAGTTCTGTGTCTCACGCGAGTATTGTTTTGATTATGCTAGTTACTGAAATGTATATTGTGTCGCAGTTCAATTTTAGATAGAATCTTCGTTTTTGTATTGTAATAGATTAGAATATGGTAAATATCACAAGTCAACCATCAGAGGCTTAGCTGCTGTATGAATTAAGAAACACTAAATATAATGTTCTATACATGATAGGTTAGAAGTTTTTTGGTTTTATGTTTTTAATCATCTAGATGAATCTGTCTTTTTCCTAGAGTTATTGTTCTATGGCGGTAGTCCTCAATTGGGGCGATTTCTTATTCCCATACGTGCACACCCCCAGGTAACATTTGGCAATGTCTAGAGACATTTCTGGTTGTCACAACTTAGGGGTGTGCTACTGGTATCTGGTAGTTAGGGGCCAGGGATGGTGCAATGTATAGGACAGTCTCCCACAACAAAGAATTATCTAGCCCCAAAAGTTAATAGTATTGAGGTGCTTTAATGTCACAATTAACTTATAACAGGAATTTGAATTCTAGAGTAAGTTATTAAATTAGACAGACCAAACATGTTTACTGATTAGTTTCACTGGGGAGATCCCCCATACTATTTTGGTGCCCCCCTTCCCCCAAAAAACAAACAAAAAACAAAATAGTAAATTGCCTGGCATGATCTTCAGGTGTTTGTAGTATGCTAATAATACAATTTTATTTTCTCCCATAGTTAAAATCTTGTTGGAATAATTTAGTAATTCAGGTGCCTGATGTTATATTACTTGAAATACGATGTCATGAGGATCAGTCATCTCCTTATAGATAGTGGCAAAGCCAGTCGACAAAAAGTCATATGATGTTCCCTCTCATTAAAATAAGTTCTGTGAATTATGATTATACTCTTTATGACATTTAAACAATCTTAATTTTTTATAGAAGCATTCTGTAGTTTTAAAGATGTAGTATCATCTTTTTAGTCATAGAATAATCCATTCAGAAACTCAGTTTGTTTTATATGGATAAATTTCGAATTCATATTAACCAGTCATTGTAAATTTCTATTTTTTCCATATTTTGGGTTTTGAAAATATATTTAAATATATAGCAGTTAATTTTAATGAATTTAATTAGAGGACTGTTGCAGCTTCTACTTTCTTAGAAAGCTTATCTTTTATATTCCTCAGATACATTTTCTCAGTTTGAATAAACTGAAATTTCTCTAATATGCAAGATGTTATAAGGCACTGTTGGGGTATAAAATATATTTGGTCTTGGCCCTAAATGAAATTATAGTTTAAGTGAAAATAACATTACATTCTCTGATATATACATACACACATACATACGTGCGCACACACACACACTACAGAGCCAGAGTGGGGAATAATTTACATTTATGAAGAATACAAGAGCATTATGTAGTTTGGTGTGGATAGATTATAAGGTGCTGCTTAGTAGTTTGGTGTGTCATGATGAGAAATCAGATCTGGAAAGTTCGATAGGGTTATGTAGTGGAATGGCAAAATTTTGTTCATAAGCTTACATATTCTTGAGATGGTAGGGGAGCACTGTTGCAAGTTAATTTTGAGATCGATAAAATAACAGGGTTTTGGAAAATAAGGATTTTAGAAATATTACCAAGTAGTAGCATTATTGAAAGACTGTTTGAAATGAAGGGATGGTATAGATGTATGGAAGGAGATCATTTTGGGCATCTGTTTGAATCCCTCAGATGTAAGGTGATACAGGACACTTACTAGGAAATTAGGAAGAAGTACATCATAGAGATGTATGGAATCTATAGATTTTGTGGAGTAGACTAAAGAACTTTGCCAGCTAGTTAAATAGTAAAGTAGGAAGATAACAGAAGAGTTAAAGACCAGCATGTTTGTTTTAAGAGAGGGAAAGAGGAGAAAGAGAAATTTTAATGGCTTCTCTACTACCTATTTTCCACTTTTGTACTAAATCTTAAACTTGATTTTTATTATTTTTTTAAAAGAGGCATTTCAAAAATAGAAGTACCTTGAAGGTAACTCTTGGTGTACCTTATGAAAGTAAAATTTTGTTAAATAAGTAATGTCTGGCCAAATAATAATGACATAGTCATTTAAAAAAGCAAAGGAAATCTGTATAGGTTAATATGGGAAGATCTCTGAATAAGTTATAAAGTTTAGAAACAAAGTATACAGTATATATATATATATGTATATTGTATATGCATAATTTTCCCACCTAAATGTAATAGAAACAGTAATCCATTATTATCTTGAAGGAGAAGAATTGGGAAATATATTCATTTCAGCTACGCCTTTGCATACTGTATGAGTTTTAGCTATGTGCACATAGGATGTATATACATCATAAAATTGTGAATTCAGTTTGAGGTGTCTGCTTAGAGATTCATCAGGCAGTTGCGATCATGTGTGTGAAGCTTAGGAGAGGAAACTATGAACCCAGCCATAGTATATATAGAATGCAAAGAGGAGCAATAATGCATCAGAAATTTAAAAAGTAGTTTATTTATAATAGTTGACTTTTACAGGTATGTGCCTTTTTAGAAAATGGAGGAAAATTTTAGACTTTTGTTTTATTTATGTTAAGTGAATACTCAATTTTCATTTGGTATAAATAGGTGAAGTTTTCTCTTCATTGATCTTAAAAGGTAGCACTCTGTTTCCATAATAGGTGGATGGATGAAAGAAGTACTTGATTTTTCTAATCAGTTTTAGGTGGTGATGGCTGCCCAACTAGTACATAGTGAATTCATCATTTCTAAGCACCTCTCATTCTTAGACTTCCATGTGCAGCAGTTGACGCCAAAATTTTTAGTAGCTGTTTTAAATCAAAATTTCTTTTCTAATTTGTTAGAATTTAGTTGGGAAGAGAGAGATTGCATGTTTCACATACAAGATACATCTGTGAAAATATTTTCTTTTTGCTTCTAATTATTTTTAGTTTATTAATGATAGCATCTATTTCAGAATAGTGGTTTGAGACCTTGTAAGTTTTAAAGATAGAAAACTTTCTGCCAAGGAATGTTATAGTTATATTTTAATTTCTTCTTTCAAGCATTTGGCAGTAGTTTTAGTAGAATTTGTGATTACTTAAAATGGTGTACTATTCTGATTCAGAGGGAAACCTTTCTAAACCTTGAGCAAAGAAAGAACTGTACTTGAGCATAGTTCTTATGTCTTTAATAAGGATACATCAGGATATCTTAATCATAACATTCCTATGTTGTATTAGTGATATTTGTATCAGCAGATATGTATTATATGTACGAAGCTAGAGAATGCATTATTTGATCTCTAGAAGATAGTTTCTAATTACTTTGTTTCATAGAAGTCCATGAAATAAACTTGTTTGATTTATTGTCTTCTAAATATTTTAACTTTTATCAACTCTTCCGTATTCGATACCTTATTTTGTTGCATTAAAGCTATACTTTTGACAGCTAGCTTGACTCAGTTTAAGGATTGATTCTGAATATTAGAGATGGTACTAGAAAAGGTACCATTAAAAAATAGAGGATTTTGATTTATTAAATTTATTTGTTCCTTAACATTTTCTTCTATAGCTTATCTCTAATAATCGTCAGTTCTAAAATATCGTCATTTTTTTGTCTGGAAGAATTTTAATTAAACAAAGGCATAAAAGCATATGCTACTATAAGCCATGTTAAATTCTCTACAAATAGATTTTAGGATAGTATGTTACTGTTGTCATAGTAAAAGGAAGGAGATACGATTAACGAATAATATAAAAGTAATTTTAATTTGCTTTGGGCTTTGCAAAGCTTCCTGTTTATGACTGTACTTAATCCTTTTCCAGTTTGTCTGTATTTAGCTTTATATCTGATTGAAACTATCTCTGTAGTTTTACTATTTGGCTATATATGAAAGTTCCTTTTAGAAAAGGAAGGGTGGTGTTTCTGTTCACAAAAGTATATGTATTCTATATAATTGGATAACGACGTATGATAACTTGATTTTTTTAATCTGGCATCTCTTAAAAATCACGATTTTTATTTCTATTTTCATAAGCTTTAAATATAGAAGGATGTGTAATGTGAATAATTTATATTTTTAAATTTGTGATTTGATACTCTCGATATTTAAATTTTTTGCATATCCCAATGTCTGTGAGAACCATTCAATAAAATAAGAAAAAGTTGTTTTTAGGTATTGCATTTGGTTTACTCATTTTTATTCTTAATAGAGCCCTGTGCAGTAAGATTGGTCCTTTTAATGTTACTGCACACTAGTTTAATAACTACCTATGTAAACATTGTGGCGATTTTTAATGCTTCTGCCCGAGGACAAATTAATATAAAAAACTGTTTTATTCACCTCTATACAGAGTAGTAGTATCTTTCAGGTTGTTGGGGGTGGGGAGGAGGAATGGGTTCTTATTCTTTTTCCCTATGAATAGTTAATTGAATATGTATCCTTAAAATTTTTCCAGCCCTAACTCTGCCACTATGTGACCTTAACAAGCCATTTCTTTCTACATAATTTCCACATCAAAGTCAAAGAGCATACCCTCCATTCCCTATCATACAAGGTTATTCTAAGTGTTAAATAAGAAAATACATGTCAAAGTTGATAGAAATATTATTTTGAGAAGATTGTGTTAGTATCTGATAGACAATTCAGCAAACAGTTTTTTTAGGGTCTAACATGGTGAGGTGTTACAATACAAAGCAACTCTTTATAAGTAAATGTTTATAGAACAGAACTATTTTAATAATTGTAAAACATATCTCCATTGACAGTTGTGTTAGCACTATATTGCCATAGAAGAGAGTTTTTGTAGATTTCAGGTTTTTGGAGAGGATTAATCTGGGGCGTATTTGGAATAACAATGACATATTTGATATCTGATAGCACATGTAGAAAATATCTGTTCTTTTGATGGCCTCAGATTCAGCCTTAGTTTATGGAGTATAGAGTGTTTTTAGTGCTGGGCATTGGTGAATAGGAAAATGTACTACAATAATCCCTTATAAAGATTTCATAAAATAGAGAGTACCTACATTCCTTTCAAATCATACCTCATAACTTTTTGTCAGTATCCAGGACAGATAAGCAGTGGCAGCACCATCACTTTTTAACAAATAGAGATAGTTTATTTCAAAAGATAGTTATGTTTTAAGACTATTAATGTAAATACAACATCTTGGTCCTGTGTGGCTTCTAGATTTCATATATTTAACAAATATTTATTGAGCACTTTTTAATGCTAGGCACTATTCTAGATGTTTGGGATAATTCAGAAAACAAAGACAAGATTTTTGGTATTGAGGTGCTTATATTCTAGTGGGAGCCACATTCAACTATAAACATAAGTGAATTACACAGTATATTAAAACTTAAGTGCTATGGAGGGAAAAATAGAGCAGGATAAGAGGGATCAGTGTTGAGGCAGTTGGGCATATTGCATTTTTAAATAAGGTCTCATAGCTAAGATGACAAAAACTTGAAGGAAGTGAGGGAGTTGGCCAGGCAGGTATTTGAAGGAAAAGTGTTCCAAACAAAAAGAACAGCCACGAGAGTGTCTGGCCTTTTTGAGGATCATCAAGGAAGCCCTTGGAAACAGAATGAAAGGGAGGAGTAGAATAGTAGAAGTTGAAGTTGGAGAGGAAAAGAGACAAATCATGGTAGGCTTTAGTGGAGGATGTTACAAGGACTTTGGTTTGTACTCAGAGTAAAATGGTCATTGCAGGATTTTGAACATGATTTGACTAGAAGCCTCACCGCCACTGTTCTGGCAGCACAAGAATCCGAGCCTTGCAAGCTGTAGAGAACTTGAATTCGGAGTCTAAGTGTTTTCTACAAACTAAAAACGAAACATTCTATATTCAGAAGCACCGCAGTCTTCAGAGACATAAAAATTCTGATGCTTTCCAAGTTTCTGTCACGCAGATCAGCTTGCTGTGGCTTCCCTCTCTTAGTCCTAGACTTTTAGCTTTCTCTGTTGTCAGTTTCCACTAGTCCATCTTTCCAACTTTGCTTTCGTCACCTTTCTTTCTGTCATCCTTTGTCGTTTTATTGGTTATTTTAGGAGCGTATAGAGAAACATGTTTATTAGTCTCTATGTGGAACCAGAGACTTATCAACACTGACCTTTCCACTGTGATTAGAAAAAACCTCTAAAGTACTAGCATTGAAACTTCTCTTTCCATTATAAAACATCTTGCCAGAATTAGCAATAGGAATAATGCTATTTTCATGAAACAGATCAGGCCTTTAAAATTTTTCAACTTGAAGTATATTCATTCATGGCAATAGGAAAAGAATAATCACTTTCATTATATCAATGTATAAGTTGCATAAAAATAAAAAAGTTGTATAGTGTCCCACTATAAAGCTCACATTTTGAGAATTCCTGTTCTGGAACAATTTAGGTTTAAGAATCCTGTTAAGTGAATGGATTTTGACAAGTTAGTGTGCTTGAGGACTGTGGAACTTAATGGATAACCAAAAGACAACATATTTTAGTGAAAAAGAACATAACGATATGAGACTTGGGTTTTAACTCCGTTTGTTGTTAAATTTGAGGTGTAAGTAGATCACATAACCTTTCCATGCCTCAATTTCTTCCTTTGTAAAATGAGGGATTGCAGATTAGGTCTCTAAATAATTCTAAGAACTTTAAGATACTGAAATTGTTTTGGAAATTTTTTTATGCTTTTACAGAGAATAAATATAATTAACTTTCTGATTTTTTTAATGCAGGTTAATGGTGCAATGTAAGAAACCTTTAAAAGTTTCTGATGAATTAGTGCAGCAATATCAAATTAAGAATCAGTATCTTTCCTCAGTAGCATCTGATGCAGAACAAGAACCTAAAATTGATCCATATGCATTTGTTGAAGGAGACGAGGAATTTCTTTTCCCTGATAAGAAAGATAGACAAAATAATGAGAGAGAAACTGGGAAAAAACAAAAGGTAAGAGAAATCAAACTACACCAAAGGGTCTCTGATGATTTGTAGTACTGCATATAGTACCACACTTCTCATTTATTTTCTTTTAAAATAGAATGAAATCATCATTTTAACTTAGAAAAATAATTTTTTATACATAAGTAAATCAGGTACACAGTACAGAGCTTCTATGGACTTTATAGCTGGTCTCTGATAATGAAAAGATCTTTATCATAACTATAAAAGTTTTGGGTTTGGAGAAAGTTCATTAACTTCTCTTATATTGAAATCAGGATATTTAGGTGAATGAACTATTTTGATACTGAGTTAAAATATACTGTTCTGTGAATTAATGGTTTTCAGAAAGACAATAAAATACATATCGCTGAGTTTATAAAATAATGTTTTTTAATATGTGAACCAGGAACTTACAGTGCCCCTAAAAGAGATGTTATATTAATAAAGTATGGAACATAAAAATATCAATTTGATTAAAAGGTTAAATATCAAATATTTGAGGATGTATTAAACATAAGATAACTCTGTTTTATATGTCTTTTGCTTTAAATATAAAATTTGGAAGTTGAAAGCTGTAAAATTGTGAAAAGGACCCAATAATATGTTTAATACAAAGAACATTTCATGAAGTTTTATTTAGCTTTATTATGTACTAGGTACTTAAAATTTTGTCCTTTTGTAAATATGAAAACAGTAGCTTGGAAGGCTATAGATATTGTAGGAAGAACATAGACTTTGGAATTTGGTAGATTTAGGTTGAAATCCCAGTTCCCACTACTTATCAGCCATGTTTCCTGGGTTATGTTTAGAACTATTTTCTGTAAGATGAGCATACTAATTTATCATATAGATTGTGAGAATTAGTGATAATGTCTATAGAATTCCTAGTAGAGTGCTTGAAACATAGCTACTCAGTTGTTTCTGGAGTTCGTTATCAGTAAATTACATATTTCAGCCTAATATGTAGTATTGTTTGCAGGTAGAAGATGGGTCATCTAGTGTAACAGTGTTATCTCATGAAGAAGACGCAATGTCATTATTTAGTCCTTCTATCAAGCAAGGTAAAACTTTAATTTCCTAATCAAAATATTGCATTCCAGGATTGTTACTACAAACTACAGTTGACCCTTAAAGAATTGTGGAGGTTGGGGTACTGATACCCTTGCATAGTTGAAAATCTACATATAATTTGACTCCCCCAAAACAGCCAAAGGTTGACTGGAAGCCTTATTGTTAACAATCAATTAACACATATTTTGTATGTTACAAGTATTATGTACTGTATTCTTACAGTAAAGTAAGCTAGAGAAAAGAAAATTTCATAAAGAAAATCATAAGGAAGACACATTTACAGTACTGCATTGAAACTGATATTTTCTATTTACAAGATGAATTGTTTGTCACTACCTACATTAATATTGTATTATACAATACAAAACACTGCAGTTATACATATTACTGACACTGGACATCAAAAACGAAAAGATAATGTGAAAAAAATTGGTATTTTTTTTACAGAGATAACGATTCATGCCTTGATAATAAAGAAGTGGCAGTATGATTGCTTTACAGTAGCCTAATATAATCAATATGATTGCTTCATGGTAGTGAGGAAATCTCCAAAAAATTTTCTAATATATTTTTTAAAAAATCCACATATAAGTAGACCTGTGCAGTTCATACCTGTGTTGTTCAAGAGTCAGCTATAATCTGATATTGTTGGACGTTAGGTGTTCTTTTTTGCATAATTGGTTTTATAAAAAGGGATGGATTTCTATGAAACAGGATTTCTTAAAATGATGGATTCATTGTTTATCTTGTACTGGGAGAAGCAAGTTCAGGTGATAAAAATTCTGTTGAATTGTTAGAACTTCTTTGCTTTTTTACTAATAAAGAATTTTCATCTTAACATAAGATTGGATGAGGTCATCATCACCTAAGGTCCTTCTCAGATCTAAAAACTACGAATTTATAAATTAGACTTTACTGTAATTTTATTGTCCTATACTCTCCCCCAGTACCCACCCTTCACAAGTTAGAAGAACTGTTGGCGAGGCCATTATTTTAACATATTTATTGAGCACATGTATACACTGTTTTCAGCACTGACAATAGTGGTCAAGACTTCACTTTGAAAGTGTCTGACTTGTACTCCTTGTGAATGGAATAGAAAGACAGTATATTAGTCCTTCTACAAAATGTATTTAACTTTTGATGGAGGCAAAGGAAGTTGTTCTTTGGTATATATTGAACTTAGGGACAAAGTTTTGTTTTGCTCTTTGGAATAAATAAAGAGGATCAGGCTTTGTGTCACCAGAAATAAAAATAAGTAAAAAGTCCATCTGAATAAGGAAGAGAGATGGTCTTTTATGAAATAAATTTAGTGGTTAATGGTTCTAAGTAGATTGGTAAAATAACAGTTTAGGTTCTTTGGCCTATTCATCTACCCTAGATATAAGGAATGTATAATTGCCTTCTTGTGCCTATGATATGGCTTTCTCAAAATGTAAACCATCTGCTACATTCTGGAGCATCTTTTAAGGTGGAGTTTGGAAATCTTGTTTTTTAATAAGTACCCTATATGATTTTTACACATTCTAAAATTTCAGAACTATTGCTCTAGTGAGTCTTTAGAACTGATATACAGAGACACTATGAAAATGGCTTTTATCATTTTGAAAGTGAGGGCTATTTCAAGTCATTTGACATCCTGAGGATGCTTTAAAAGGTTATACACCAAACTGCAGTTGTTTTTTTTTCTTGTGTAAGAATATAAGAGGAGTCGAACTACCATTTTTGTATTTGTATTTTTTCTTAAGTAATCATGTATTTTTTCCCCTAAAACCAGTAAAAAGGTTAATAGAATTCTAGAACTGAAATGAAGCTTAACTAAGAGGTAATATTTATTGAGTACTTGGCTCTGGGCAAACTGCTTTACCTACATTCAGTCACATTTAATTCCTGCCATTACTGGGGCACAAAGTGGTTAAGTAACTATCTCAGAGTCATACTGTTTGTGTTAGAGTTGGATTTAAATTAACTGTCTGACTAGAGCTGGAGTACTTAATCATCATTATATTGGGCTTCCTTTACATTTCAGGAAGATAGAAAAATAGTGTGTGTCTGTGTATGTTTTAAGTCTGTTATCCTAATAGTATTGTTTATATTTTTGCGATATTATACATGTATTTAGCTATGTTATAGATTACATAGCCTTTGAAGAGCTTCCTGGAGAAGGTACTACCATTTATTTACAACTTGATTTCTCTGAAAAAAGTTTTAGATTTTAAACAAATCACAATTTCTTATTATGTTTTACCCTTATAAATTTAAAGTTATATAACTAGCTTAAATAGACTCGTACTTATTTGATCAGTAGTAGAATTTTTGGATTTTGTTTTTCTGATTTATGTATGTAGATGCTCCACGTCCTACTGGTCATGCTCGTCCTCCATCAACCAGTTTGATTTATGACTCAGACCTGGCTGTCTCTTATACTGACCTTGATAATCTCTTCAATTCTGATGAAGATGAACTAACAGTAAGTATCCTATTAATGATTAAGGTTATAATTTGTTTTCCTGGATTTTATGTGTGGTTTTTTTTTTTTTCCCCTAGAAGTGATGTGTGACTTAAATACTATATTTTAGTTAGCCCTGAACAGTAGGAAATATTTTAGAATAAAATTTCATTAATTGATTTCTTTTTTAAACCTCATGTTTAAGCAGTGTTGGTATAGTTTCTGTCATCTACAAATTTAGAGTTTCTTTTTATTTTATATATTTGAAGGACATGTATGATTAAACAATTTGAGCCCTGCCCTATATTCTTTTTCTGCAGCCCTTAAGAAGTAGACTTATTTTCCTTATCTTTGATCCTCTAGTTTGTGAAATGACCCTGGAATTGACTTTTTTAGAGAATAAGTCATTAACATTAAAATTATATGCCTCATCAATTTATTAAGGAATACTACTTATTTTGAATTTTTTTGGCAACACCGTCATTATTATAAGACAACTACATACTATAATAATGAAAGAGGAAGAAAAAGTAACATTGAATCTTTAACACCCATTTGCAGAGAAAGGTGAAGATAAAAGGAATTAAAGCTTAAAATGAGATTCCCTAGAATGTCAAGTCTGGCAAATTAATGAATTGGGTGCTGCATTATCATAAAAGGGAGTTCTTTTTCATCTGCATAAAGGTAGCTTGGAAACTTCTATAGTACGTTTGGTTTTGTCCTATTTAATATATACTTTTAATCTTAGCATATACACACACCACCCATATGTGTGTATGTATATATTTTTTATGTGTATATACATACATGTATACATACACACACACACATACTCATATGTACATTTGGCATCTTCAATTACGTGACATCAGGCAGATATAGCTATGCATAAACTTTTACTCTATATCTCATAATATAGTATATTTTAGGGTACTATTTACTGGGTAAATACATCCCTGATATATTGGTACTTTTATGCTTTCTTTCTCCTACCATTCATGGATTAGCTGTGGCTCTTCTGAGGTAAAAAGTTTGCAATCGGAGCTTAATCTATATATTTATGACAAAGTGGCTAACAGGAGATATGGAACCAAGTTATCAACTCTGAAAACATTGGTGCCAGATTGGAGATGTATTAAGATCTTTCTGAAGTTCGTGCTTAGTTGTAGCATTTTTGCATGAGTAAGGAGATTATTAAACAAGGTAAAAGTGTAAAAAAGAATTGAGAATGGTGATTGATTATGTAGGGAGCTTCAACGTCTTTTACTTAAGGGAACAAATGCTTTATTTTTTACTTGGAAGCAATTCTGATATTAATTATGAACGTTCTAATTGCAGGTTTTCTAATGTATTTTAATAGGTATCAAGTGGAAGTTATTCTTGCTTCTAAGTGTTTTGAAAGTATTGGTCATTTTCTTTGGAGGAAATTTTTCCTCTTAATTTGGAAGATTATTAAATAAACAGAGAAACTAATCTGGGTTCATTGATTGCCTAAAATGTGCTTTATGTCTTTTAATTGCATCTAGTATGTATTTGGCTTTAGCACAAATTCAAAATACTACTTTTGATGTTAGTTTTAAGTCACATCTGAATGATTACTATCTTGAGATCACATTGGATGTAAAACTTAAGATAAATATGTAGGTTTTTTTTTTTTAATAGCCTGGATCTAAAAAATTGGCAAATGGATCAGATGATAAATCCAACTGCAAGGAATCAAAGACAGGAAATCTGGACCCGTTATCTTGCATAAGTAAGCTTCTCAAATCTGTGCTCCAGATAAATCTGCAAATTTTGTAATCTCAGCAAAGTTCCCTGCCCCTTTGTTTTAAACACAGTTTAACTTCTTTTTAGTCTTATGTTAAAATGTGTTTTATTAAATATAGGCACTGCAGATCTTCATAAAATGTATCCTACACCACCATCATTGGAACAACATATTATGGGATTTTCTCCAATGAATATGAATAATAAAGAATATGGTAGTATGGATACAACACCTGGAGGAACTGTTCTAGAAGGAAATAGTTCTAGTATAGGAGCACAGTTTAAAATTGAGGTTGATGAAGGATTCTGTAGCCCAAAACCTTCTGAAATTAAAGTAAGTATTTTAGTTTTCTAGAAAAATAATTTGTTTCCTGTATTTTCATATAAAATTAGTTTGTTGCTGTTTTAGAAATTATTTTATATTGCCATTTGCAACAACATGGATGGATCTTGAGAGTATTATGCTAAGTGAAATAAGTCAAATGGAAAAGGACTAAAACCATATGATTACATTCATGTGGAATATAAAACAAAACAAACTCAATAGATACAACAGAATGGTGGTTACCAGAGCAGAAAGGATGTGGGGGGAGGGAGGGCAAATTGGGTAAAGTGAGTCAAATACGTGGTAAAAGAAGGTAATTTTGGGTAGTGAACACATAGTAGAATATACAGATGTTGAATTATAATGTACACACAAAATGTATATATTATTATTAATCGATGTTACTTTACTAAATTTTATTTAAAAGATTATTTGATTCTAGTTTTGTAGTTAACAGATTTGAAGACTGAATTATGATACGAATGCATTTGAGAAAAGAATAGAATTATATTTACATTTTATTTTGTTTAAAGAAAGTAAAAAATGATTATAATCAGTTTGCTTTTTTTCCCCCGAAGATAAGGTTCAGTCTGAATGTCACGGTCTTTATTTATATTGTAGGATTTTTCTTATGTCTATAAGCCTGAAAATTGTCAAGTTCTAGTGGGATGTTCTATGTTTGCACCTCTAAAAACTTTACCAAGCCAATGTCTGCCTCCTATCAAATTGCCAGAAGAGTGTATTTACCGTCAGAGTTGGACTGTTGGAAAATTGGAATTACTTCCTTCAGGGCCTTCAATGCCATTCATCAAAGATGGGTATGATTTAGATTTATGTTATTGATACAGTGTTAGAATGCTTATATAACTTTAATTTGTTTTCAAAGAAGTACCTGGCATGCTGATACCTAAAAAAAAAGTTACTGGTTTTTGAAAATTCTAAAAATTGTTTTCTGATTAATAGATTTTAATGGTATTAGCTAAGTACGGATAAACTATTGGAAAATTTAAGACTATTATGCTTTGATTCTTCGGAAGCACCTTTTATTTTGGTCTAAAATTATAAATCATTCCATTTGTACATTTGCCATGTTTCACAGACTTTTCTAATTTAAAATATCTGAGATTGTGGTATTTTATAATTGGTAGCTTTTTAAAATTGTCCCTTTTTACACAGACATCCCTAAAATCAGGATTTTTAAAAAAATAATCAGTGGCATCTTAGAATCAATGAAATAAGGGTATGTGTAGTACAAAAAAATGTATAGATAGTAAATGTGAATGTCTAGACGTAGGTGTAGATAAATGTATACAGATTTTTTAAAAATAATTTTGGAACTAGTTGGTTGGTCCTCAGCCTACAACAGTCTCTTAGAGTGGATATATTAACCAGAAAAACATTTTAGTTGGATTTGGAATTTTGAGACTAATGTGTTTTCATAATTTTCAGTTTTACTGAAAAACATTTGTGACATTTTTAGTGGTATTTCACATTACTAATATGTTCCTTTATGTTTGTGTTTGATTTTCTTATACTCTGGTCATGCCAGTGATGGGAGTACGGCGGATCAAGAATATGGTCCTGCTTATACACCTCAAACTCATACTTCTTTTGGGATGCCTCCAAGTAGCGCACCTCCTAGTAACAGTGGAGCAGGAATTCTTCCTTCTCCGTCTACCCCTAGGTTTCCAACTCCAAGGACTCCAAGGACTCCAAGGACTCCTCGTGGAGCTGGTGGACCTGCCAGTGCTCAAGGTTCAGTCAAATATGAAAATTCAGACTTGTATTCACCAGCTTCCACCCCATCCACATGCAGACCCCTTAATTCAGTTGAACCTGCAACTGTTCCTTCGATCCCTGAAGCACACAGTCTTTATGTAAACCTCATTCTTTCAGAATCAGTTATGAATTTGTTTAAAGACTGTAACTTTGATAGTTGCTGTATCTGTGTCTGCAACATGAATATCAAGGGTGCCGATGTTGGAGTTTACATTCCAGATCCAACGCAGGAAGCACAGTATAGGTGTACCTGTGGCTTCAGTGCTGTTATGAACAGAAAATTTGGAAACAATTCAGGATTATTTCTTGAAGATGAACTAGATATCATAGGACGCAACACGGATTGTGGCAAAGAAGCAGAAAAACGTTTTGAAGCTCTCAGGTCTACTTCTGCTGAACATGTGAATGGAGGACTAAAGGAATCTGAAAAATTGCCTGATGAGTTGATACTATTACTACAAGATCAGTGCACTAATTTATTTTCACCCTTTGGAGCAACAGACCAAGATCCTTTCCCCAAAATTGGTGTAATTAGCAATTGGGTACGTGTCGAAGAGCGGGACTATTGTAACGACTGCTACCTGGCATTAGAACATGGGCGTCAGTTCATGGATAACATGTCAGGAGGAAAAGTTGATGAAGCACTTGTGAAAAGTTCATGCTTACACCCCTGGTCCAAAAGAAATGGTAAGTATGCTAACGGAATAATTTATCTGTTTGTTTTCCTTTAGTTGTATGACTTTGCTTTTCTTAATTAGGAAATACCGTTGAAGAAAATTTTCCATGTAGTTAATAAAAACACTTAAATTTGGACTTAAAACTCCTTTAAGAATGGCATTTTAAAGGGAAAATTTCCTAGTAGCTTAGTTTAATTTCATCAAAAAAGTATGGTTATTGTAAAACTGTAATTATGTACTTATGTAGAAGTGTAAAAGGTACTTCACACATGTTAATTAGCAGAAAATTTCTAGATATTTGTGTTATTCAGCATTCTCTTATTCATTAAATACTTATTGAGCAACTAGTGCTAGGCACTGTTGTTTTATAAAGTGGTGTTGAACAAAGCAAACATATTTCTTGCCCTTTTTGAGCCTGTAATTTAGTGGAGAAAATAAAAATAAGTAATTTTATAATTTTATAATAGTGATAAGTGGTTTGAAGAAAAAGCAGATAAAGGAGTGGAAAAAGTCGAGTGTGGTATCTTAGATATATGGTTAGAGAAGATATTAGTGAGGGGATAGCATTTGAGCAAAGACCTGCAGTAAGTGGGGGAATGTGAGCTACATGGCTTATTGAGGGGAGAGTGTTTCAGGCAGTGCAAAGACCCTGAGGGCGTAGTGTGCTTAAGATGTTTGAGGAGCGGTAAGGAGGCAGTGTCACCAGAATGAATTGAGTGATAGAGGGAGACTGGTAGGAGATGAAATTTGAGAGATGGCCAAGTACCAAAATCATGGGTAGAGTCTTAGAGACCACTTAAGGCCTTTATAGTTTATTCTAAGAGAAGCAATAGGACAGTTTCGAGCAGAGATGTAACATCTTTTTTCTGTTTATTTTTTTTAAAAAGATCACTCAAGCTATTGTGTCAAGAGTGGCGAAGATGAGAGTGGAAGCAGATAGATCAGTTAGAAGACAATTGCAGTAGTCTGGGTAAAAGATGATGGTAGCTTAGACTGCATTGGAAGCAACAGAGATGTAAATAGTAGATTCTAGGCATATTTGGGAAATAGAACCTACAGGATTTGTTGGTACATGTAAGAATAGATGAGGCATCAAGACTAGCTTGAGTAACTGGATGAAGGATGATGCTAATTACAGAGGAGGGAAACATGGAGGGGGTGGTCAAATACACTTTTGGAGATGTGTGAGTTTTTAGTTTAGAGGAGTGGTTGGGGCTGGAGATTAAAATTTTTTGTGTGTGACTTAATCAGTATTAAAAGCTACAGAGCTGGATGAAATAACCTAGAGAGTGACTGTAGATAAATCCGAGGATAGAACTGACATCTAGAGGTGAAGAAGAAGAGGATCCAGGATAGGAAACTAAGGAAGTAGGAAAACCAAGAGTATAGTGTCCTGTAAGTATAAGAAATGTTTGAGGAAGGAGAGAACAATCACCAATGTCAAATATTTGTGTAGAGTTATAAAAATCTAATGGGGTAATCCATATTAAGTGCTTAACACAATGCTTGACACATACTAAGTACTGAATTAATATAAGCTGCCATTATTATTATTGTTGTTATTATTAAAATCATCAGTTAGATATATTTCTTTCAGACACAACCAACTTAGATATATTTCTTTCAGACACAACCAACCTACACTTTTTAAAAGATGTCTCAATATACCACTAATTAACTTTTGTAACTTTTGGTTATTGTACAGAGTTAGCCTCCTTCAAAATGTTTTTGATGAGTCTATGTTCTTTGGTGGTATATGCCATATAAAAACTTTTATTCGGTTTTTGTGCCATTTGCTAATTTAGTCATTTTTGAAATTGTGTAAAACTGTGCTTGGTATTATGGTATGGAAGTATCCTACTTTTAAATTACTTACAGACTACTTGAGTACTAAAACTATAATGTATGTTGAAAGAAGAAAAAATAACCCATTGATAGGAGAATGGATAAAAACAGAATGTTATGTAAGCTCTGAAAATGAATAAAACTGTATATAGCAAATAGATGAATTTTAGTAATAGTATTGAGGCCAGGGAGAGGGAACAATTCCCAGAAGATTATATATAGTAACATACTTTTTTATAAAGCTCTAAAACAAGCAAAACAAAGTAGTTTTTAGATGCACATAAAATTGAGGATAATGGTTACTACTTAATAGCTGAAGGATAGGATAGGGAAAAGCACTTAATAAAATTGCTTTGGTAATGTTCTAGTTCTTGGGCAGTGAGATCATACTTATTCGTTATGTTATTATCAAAGACAATTTGTGAAATAAGGGCAGTGCATGGACCAATGGTTAATATATTTTTCGTGACATAGTTTGATGACTCATCAAGCTCATTATTCTAAATTTTTTTAAAAAGGTATAAATAAATGTCATAGATGTTCAGAAAAAGGACAGAATTATTTTCGGCCATAGATAGTAATTAAAAACATAGGCTGTGGAGCCAAACTGCCTGGATTTGAAACATGGTTCTGTCACTATATCCTGACTATGACCTTGGGCAAATTATTTAACCACTTGTCTCATTTTCTTAAAATAGAGTCTGTAATAGTATTTACCTTATATAGTGTTGAGAGGATCAAATGAGCTAATACATATAAAACAGAGCAGTGCCTGGGACAAAGTAAGAACTCAAATATTGATAGTTATAGCAGTAGCATTAGTGGTACTATTTTTATTACTATTTCTTGTTTTTAAGAACTAACTCATCTTGACAGTTCTCATAAGAAAAATTTTTATGTGTGGTGATGGCTTGTTTATCGTGATCATTTTGCAGTATATACAAATGTCAAGTCATTATGTTTTACACCTGGAAACTAATATATGTCAGTTATACCTCAATAAAAAAATTTTAAGATACCAACTTATGTAAATTATACCTCAGGAAAAATAAAAGAACCACCCTATTTTTAAAATAATAGAAAATGTTGAGCCTTACCTTATCATTTTTTGTGTAACAGTAAACATTGATAAAAACAGAAAACTGCAGCCATAAAGGTGAATTTCATCCTAAGAACTGTATTAGAAATAATTCAAAACAAAAAAAGAAATGCTTTTACATTTCAATTAAAATGTTTTAATATAAAAACTAATGCTCTAAAACCTAAGTATGCAATATTAGAATACTTTCATTAAATTATAGCAGCATCATTAAATAGTAGCAAGTTACTATGTTAGGACCTTTGTCTTAATTGTTCTCTCTGCCTCGGCCACTCTTCCCCCAGGTAGATAGATGGGTAGCTCTTTTTTCACCTTTAAATCTTGTTAGATGTCACGTTCTCAGTATAAAATTGCAAACTTCTCTTTGTGTTCATCGTGCTGCTTTTGCCTTTTTTCATAGTATTTGCTTATTACCTTCTAAATACTGTATACTTTATTGATTGTCAGTTATTTTTCCACTTCATTACGTTTACCACATGCAAGTTCTGTTTAAGGGCAAGGGTTTTTTCTCTTTTGTTGATATCCCAAGTACTTAGAACAGTGCCTGGCATATAGTAGATGTCTAGTGTGTTGAAATATTTGTCTGAAGGAGTTAAAAGTATATAAGCCATAATTTTCATATTTTAATCATAATGTTTATTTTTTTTCTGATACAAAAGGTTTTGTTCTAATTTTTAAAAATATATACTTGCTGAGAATACAGTTAAGAATCTATACAGTACAGAAAAGTAGAAGAAAAATTGCCTGTATATTCTGCCCATTGTGCCACTCCAATAAACAGCTTTATTGACATATCATACAATTCACCCATTTAAAATGTACAATTGAATGATTTTTAGTATTCACAGAGTTGTGTAGCCATCACCACAATCAATTTTAGAACATCTTCATCACCCCGAAAGGAAACCCCATACCTATTAGCAGTCACACTCTATTTTCCTCCAACCTCTCCCTCCTAGGGCTTTTTATTGCCAAATAATATTCCATCGTATGGGTATATCACATTTTTTTCACTTATTCATCAGTTGGTAGACATTTGGGTTGTTTCCACACTTTGGCTATTTTATAAATAATGGTGCTGTGGACATTTGTGTATCAGTGTTTATGTAAACATATGTTTTCATTATTCTGGGGATATACTTGCTGGGTCATATAAGTTTGTTTTATCTTTTGGGGAACTGCCAGACCGTTTTCCAAAGCAGTGGCACAATTTTACATTTCCATCCCCATTAATACTTGTCATTATGTGTCTTTTTGATTATAGTCATCCTAGTGGATATAGAGTATTATGTCATTGTTTTGATTAGCATTTTCCTAATGACTGATGATGATGAGCATCTTTTCAGAAGCTTATTGTCCATTTATATATCTTTGGAGAAATGTCTTTTCATATTCTTTGCCATTTTTTTGACTTTTTATTACTGAATTGCAAGAGTTTTTTTGTTTTTGTTTTTGTTTTTTGTTTTATATGATCTGGACAAGTCCCTTAGAAGATATAGGATTTGCAAATATTTTCTATTTTGTGGGTTGTCTTTTCACTTTCTTGATGGTATCCTTTGAAGCAAAAAAGTTTTTAATTTTGACAAACTTCGGTATATTTATTTTTTTGTTGTTTGTGCTCTTGCTGTCTAAAAAGGCTTTGCTTAATCCTAAGTCATGAAAACTTACTTGTATTTTTTTTCTAGGAGTTTTATAGTTTTAGCACTTATATTTAGTTAGGTCTGTAATCCATTCTGAATTAACTTTTGTTTATAATGTAAGGAAGGGGTCCACTTTAGTTCTTTTGCATGTAGATGCCCAAGTGTCCTAGAACCATTTGTTGAAAAGATTATCTTTCCCCATTAAATTATCTTGGCACCTTCGTCAAAAATCAGCTGACCATAAATGTGAGGTTTTATTTCTGGATATTGAATTCTATCTTACTGGTCTATATGTCTAGCCTCCAAGATCACTCTTAAAAATGATTATGTATCCTTTACATTGTGTCAGTTTAAATAGAGACCTGGCACTTGTAAAAATATGCAATTATAGTCTTGTTCATGTTAGTCTCCCCCACAAGATTACAAGATCCCTGAAGACATGAATAAGAATTTACACAATATTTCCAGCAGCTAGCATAATTCCTGGCCCATTGTAGGTCTCCAGTGTATACATATTTTAAAAGAGTGAAAGGGTACGACAATCTCTCCGAATTAAAATCAAAATATAAATTCTTGAGCTACACCCAGATCAGAATTTCTCAGTGTAAGCTCTGCATATATTTTTAAAAGTTCTCCATATGATGATGATAAATACACTTAGCCAGTGACAACTTTTTCTAGACTTTGTTTCACATGAATATTCACATATCAGTACATTATAGTTCTGTTTGTGTAAAATATTTTCTGTAGATAGTTATATAGTCTTTTTTATTTACCAGTGGTTTATTCATTAGTCCATGTAAGATAGCTCTGTTATCACTTTTAATTCTATTATATATATAATAGTTTAAGCATGATAGTTATAATAAGCAGTACATCTGAAATTAAATTACTTTTAATTCTGTATCATATTTAGATAAAAGAAATCGAAGCTAGAAATAATAAGTTAGGTAATAATAATAATGAATTAAAGTTGAATGATTTAATGTAATAGTATTCGAATAGTTTTAATGGTACATCATGATGAACCACATTGAGTGATTGGGAGATTAATTATATCAGTAACATTTAGTGATTTTTAAAAAGCCATTTAACATTTAAGAGTAGCACCTTCCATATCCATTCTGGTAGTTGGTCAGAAATGAAGGTCATAGGAATTTGATAATCTATAAATCTAGGTTTTAAAAATATCTATGAATAGTATGCTTCTGAGCAGTGTGAGCAAGTTAACCAGTTACTGTACAAGTTCTGTATTTCAGAGTTGTTACAGTCTACTGTTTTCCCTCATTAAACTTTAATCACTGTAACTAGTCTTATCTATCTGATCATTTTACCATAGCGGTAATAATTAAGGTACGTAATTTATATAACTCATTTTAGTGTGAGGCAGAATTCTTCATGGTAAAATACCTATAAGCACCAAAAAATAAATATAAGCACCGAAATAAATACCGAAAAAAAGAAATTTATGTAAATTGGTGGTTGAGCTAAGGGATATTGTGTGTGTGTGTGTGTGTGTAGATGAGTTACAACAACTTTTATTATGTCTCTTCTTGGTTTTAAATACCTAGAAGAACCATTTCTACAGTCATTTTAAGTAGAACTTAATACAGTTATCAGCATAAACAGATGCTTAACCTTTTTTTATAGAGGTAACATTGGTTTATCACATTATATAGAAGTTTAAGGTGTGCAATATTCTAATTCAGCATACATATATACTACATCATGCTCACTACCAGAAGTCTAGTTTTCTTCCACCACCATACAATTGACCCCATTTATCAATTTCTCCTTAGTTCCTTCCCCTTCACTTTACCTGCCTTCCCTCTGGTAAACACCAGTCTGTTGTCTGCCTTTATAAGTTGTTTTTGTTTTGTTTTGTTTATTTCTGTTGTTCATCTATTACTTTTTAAAAATATTCCATAAGTGAAGTTATACAGTATTTGTCTTTTTCCATCTAACTTAGTTTCACTTAGCATAATACCCTAAAGGTTCATGCATGTCGTTGCAAATGGCAGTAGTTCACCTTTTTTTATGGCTTATTAGTATTCCATGAGTGTGTGTGTGTGTGTGTGTGTGTGTGTGTGTGTGTGAGGGGGGGGAGAGAGAGAATGTGCATGCGCGTGCGCGAGCGAAAGAGAGAAAGAGAGAGAGAATGAGAGAGAATACACTACCCATTCATCTGTTGGTGGACACTTAGTTTGTTTCCATATCTTGGCTATTTTAAATAATGTTGCAGTGAATATATCTTTTCAAATTAGTGTTTTCATATTTTTTCAGATAAGTACCCAAAAAATAGAATAGCTAGGTTATATAGTAGTTCTGTTCTTAATCTTTTGAGGAGTCTCCATACTGTTTTCCATAGCGGCTGTACTAATTTACATTCCCACCAACAGTGCATGAAGGTTCCCTTTTCTCCACAACCTCCCCTACACTTGTTGCTTATCTTTTTGATGGTAGCCATTCTTACAGGTGTGAGGTGATGTCGTGGCTTTGATTTGCTATTTCTTAATGATTAGTGATATTGAATATCTTTCATGTGCTTGTTGTTCATCTGTACGTCTTCTTTACAAAAATGTCTATTCAGATCCTCTGTCCATTTTTTAACAGGTTGCTTATTTTTTTGTTGTTGAGATATATAAGTTCTTTATGTATCTTAGATGTTAACCTCGTATCAAATGTATGATTTGCAAATATTTTTTCCCATTCGATACATTGCTTTTTTTTTTTGATGATTTTTTTTTTTTTTTTTGCTGCGCAGAAAATTTTTCATTTGATGCAGCCCCATTTGTTTATTTTTGCTATTGTTTCCATTGCCATTGGAGTCAGATTCACAAAACATTGCTAAGATGAATGTCAAAGGAGCTTACCGCTTATATTTTCTTCTACGTATTTTAATTGTTTCAGGTCTTACGTTCCAGTCTTTAATGCATTTCAAGTTGATTTCTGTGTATAGTGTAAAATACTGGTATAGTTTCATTTTTTGGTACGTGGCTGTCCAGTTTACCCAGCATCATTTTTTGAGGAGACTTTCCTTACTCTTATTATGTGTTCTTGGCACCTTTGTCATAAATTAGTTGTCCATATGTGTATTAGTTTATTTCTGGGCTCTAAACTCTTTCATTGATGTGTGTATTTGTCTTCCTGTCACTACCATATTGTTCTGGCTACCACAGTTTTGTAGTATAATTTGAAATCAGAGAGTGTGATACACTTGGCTTTCTTTTATCTAAGGATTACTTTGACTATTTAGGGTCTTTTATAATGCCATATGAATTTTAAAGTGTTTTTGTTCTTTTTCTGTGAAAAATGCTTTGGGGATTTTGATAAGGATTGCTTTGAATCTATAGATTACTTTAGGTAGTATGGACTTTTTAATAATGTTAATTCTTATAACCCATGAGCATAGAATATCTTTCCATTTCAATTTCTTGCAATAATGTCTTACAATTTTAAGTACCTTCTTGGTTAAATTTATTCCTAGGTATTGTTTTTTTTTTTTTTTTTTTTTGCTGTGATTGTAAGTGGGACTGTTTTCTTAATCTCTTTTCCTGATTTTTTGTTGTTAGTGCGTAGACGCACAACAGATTTTTGCATACGTTTTTGTACCTTGCAACTTTACTGTATTTATTATTTCTAATAGTTTTTTGGTGGAGTCTAGGGTTTTCTATATATAAAATCATGTCAAGCAGGTATTTAATCTTCCCTAGATGCATTTCTTGTTATCCCCCAATTTTTTTATATTGGCAATAGCAATTCTTATTTACTTTTTTTTATTGGTTGTAGATGTGAGTATGCAGTGCTCACAGGATATACTTCAAATGCTCCTATCTCTTCAGCCAGTTCTTCAGGATGCTATTCAGAAAAAAAGAACAGTAAGGCCTTGGGGAGTTCAAGGTCCTCTCACTTGGCAACAATTTCATAAAATGGCTGGCCGAGGCTCTTATGGTAAGTAATTTATAGTAATGTATAGTGACTGATTTTGTATCCGCCCTCAGTTTCTATTCCCCAACTTGACTAAGCATATTTGTTTTCTTTAAATACTTTTGTGGCTTAAGGCACACAAATTTTATTTATTTTTTATTTTAAGCATTTCCAGCATTCAATTTACTAGGTTCTCTACCCCACTTCAGAAAGAACAGCTTCACTTAGATCTGTTTTTAAATGTTAGACTGACCAGTAAGATTTTATGTGAAGAAAGAATCATACTGCCAAAAACTTTAAAAGACGAACACCACTTTTTTTGTTAAGTCATAATTCTACAAAATTGAATGAAAAATGGGGTGAAAAGGAAAGGGTAACACTAGTGGTAAAAGGCCCCACGGTCTTTTTTAAAGAAAATTAAAAAAACAGACACACACAAAGACAGAAATTTGCTGTTTGTGACAAGAGTAGCAAATGAAAACTCTCAACATGGTATATACACAGTAGATTTATGGTCAACTGTGATAGAAAACATTCAAAATGTTTGAATTATCTGTTGAAGATTGGTTCTGAAAGGTGGGATGTAATTGGAGTTTTTAAAATATGCTTGGAATAATAAATAGTCCCTAACATTGAAATCTTTGACTTTTGTGCATGGTTTTAGTAGATTTGCTGTATTTACCTTTTCCTCCCTTTTTTAATGGCTAAATAATTTTATAATCATAAAAAATGTGACATTGAGCGGAAAACGCTGATTAATTATAATTTTTTTGCATTCTTTTTAAAACAAAATAGTAGACATACACAAAGTTTTTACTGATCAGTACATGTATCGAGATTTTTTTTTTAGTGGCTGTGTGTGTTCCGTTGTTCTTTACATATGACATTATTTACCAGTCTACTGTTTATGGACACATAGATTGTTTCCATCATTGTCATTACAACAATTTTTTTATACTGCACACATCCCTGACCTAAAGCATGTGTGTATTTTTTTAATATTACCAAATTACTCTCCGCAGTATAAATTTAAATTCTCATCAGTAAAATGCCTCTTTCCCCAAACCCTTGCCAGTAGGGTGCTGAGTAGAAGGGTGAAAATGGTTGTTTCATTATAGTTTGAGAGGTAGAGTAGTACAGACTGTGCAGCTCTGCTACTCTTTGTATCATACTGGACAAGTTGCTTAACTTCTCCATTCCTGCTTTTTTATTTCTAAAATGAGATTAATATTAGTACATGGTTTTCGTGAGGATTAAATGAGTTAATGTATATAAAGTTCTTGGAAAAATAACCAGCAGATAGAAAATGTTATAATTGCTTGCTATTAATTATTTTAAATCGCTTTTTTTCTTTATGAGATTGAGCATCTTTTTAAGTGTAAGTTATTTCTGTTTCTGTGAACTTTGTTCATATCCTTTACCCATTTTCTGTTACGTTTTTGTCATTTTCTTAAGGGTTTATAGGTCTCCTTTAAATGGTAAGGATATTAACTTTTTGATATATGCATTGCAAATCATTTTTCCAATTTGTTTTAATCACTTGGCTTTGTTTATTGTTTTTTATACCAAAATTTAAAATTTATTTTATAGTCAGATTAATCAGTTTTAAAATGGATAGGTTTTATGTTATGCTTAGAAAGGCTTTCCCCTGTCCAAATTTATTAAAAATAAAACTACCTTCCCATGTTTTCTTTTGTACTAAGTTTTCATTCACATTGATTTTGTTTGCACTTAAATGAAGGTATATAATTCATATGTTTTTTAAAGATTATTTAACAAATTCCGAACTATGGAAAAGTCTCAGTCACTAGTTTTAGATATTTTCGTTTTAAATTAAAATATTTTTACTACTAATAATGACTTTAGTAACATTTGACATTTAAATAAAAAAAATGCACTGCTTTTAAATATTTTCTTAAAATATATCTTTTTTAATTAGGAACTGATGAATCCCCGGAACCACTGCCAATCCCCACGTTTTTGTTGAGTTATGATTATGATTTTCTGGTGCTTTCTCCATTTGCTCTCCCTTATTGGGAGAGACTTATGCTGGAACCCTATGGATCTCAAAGAGATATAGCTTATGTTGTACTGTGTCCAGAAAATGAAGCCTTGTTAAATGGAGCCAAAAGCTTTTTTAGAGATCTTACTGCAATATATGAGGTATGTGTTTAAAAAGAGGTGGCATTTTTAAAGTACTTTATGATTTGTATGCTTATATATAAATTATACCGGGTAATTCAGTTGATTGGGACAGAATAGTAATAATGTTAGTTCTTTGATATCAAATGTTTAGCTCTCATACTAGCCACTAGCCAATTACATTCTTTATAGTGTTTGACCCAGATGTAATAGGTCATGGTGGACATTGCCATCATAAACATTGAGAGCATATCTGTCCCATTTGAGATAATCTTTTTCTAAAACAAGGGATAGCATTGTGAAATAGCCAGGGAAAAATTATATTTATAAAAATTGTAGTCCTGATTCTCTAGGATCTCACGTACTGACTCTAGGCCTTACTTTCCTCATATCTGTAAGATCATTTCATTTCTGAAATTCTTGACTAATCTTTTAAGTTATAATTCTCAGGTTATATCTATCACTGAGCACAATGATTACAAATTTAAAGTGCTGTGGGACATAAAGTCTTAATTCATTATACCTTTTTTCCCATAAAAAGAAATTCAGTCTTTAAAATTTAATTTCTTTTATAATCTGAATCGTTAGTTTGTTCTGGTTTAACTCCTTATAGATATTCCACTTAATTACAAGGTATTCGTAGTGCGTTTTGTAAAAATAAATGTTTCCCAAAGAGTTCTTTGGAACATTAGTCCCGCAAAATTTTCTCAGAAAAATGTTCCATAGTTAACTTGGTTTGGGGAAACACTGTGTATTATATTACCTTTTAGAGATTTACTATTTATATTAGATTATTAAATTAAAGCCTTTGGAAGTCTTAACAGTAAAGAAATTCCATCTAAATTTTCTTAATCCGGTATGGCAAATTTATTTGATAGTAGGCTTCTCGTTACATCAGTGGCCCACAAAATTGAAGGGAGAGCTGGCAAATACATTGTGTATTTTACCAATTATTTAAAATTATTTTTTAAATTTATTTTAATTAGTTTCAAATATACAGTGCATATATTAGATACCTGTATAGTTCATAAAACGAACCCCCTAATTGCTCCCTCCTTCCCCTGACCCTCCACCTAGCCACCATATTAATGCTAACTGCATTCTCTATGCTGTGCTCTCCATCCCCGTGACCATCCATCAGCTACTGATTTGTGTTTCTTTAACCCTTCACCCCATTCTCCTAGTCCCCCAACTCCCCTCCCCTCTATTACCAAATTGTCCACTATATACGTGAGTCTGTTTTTGATTTGTTTTTATTTTTTAGATTCCACATATATGTGAAATCATACAGTGTTTATCTTTCTCTGACAAATATTTTCTGGGTCCGTCAAAGCAATATCTTTTTCCATCCCTTTCCTTTTCATATGTAGGGGTCTTGTTTTCTTATCCATTCAGCCATTCTGTCTTTTGGTTGAAGCACTTAATTCTTTTTCATTTAAGGTACTTATTAATAGGAATGTAGTTGTTACTATTCTTTATTTCTGTTTTTGACACGTTTTTTTCTTCTTAAAGAAGTCCCTCCAACATTTCCTGTAATACTGGCTTGGTGTTGATAAATTCCTTAGCCAATTTTTATCTGGGAAGCTCTTTATCTGTCCTTCAACTCTAAGTGATAGCTTTACTGGATAAATTATTCTTGGTTGTAGATCCTGGGTCTTCATCAAATATTTTTTGTCAAAGCCTTCTGTCCTGCATAGTTTCTTTTGAGAAATCAGCTGCCAGTCTTATGGGCATTCCCTTATAAGTAATTATCTGTTTTTTCTCTAGCTGCTTTTAATATTCTTTCTTTGCATTTAACCTTTGGCATTTTAATTATGACATGTCTTGATGTGGGCCTCTTTGGATCTCTGATTTTTGGAATGCTCTGAGCTTCCTGGAGTTTTATGTCCATTTCCTTCACCAGGTTTTCTATCATTTTTTCAAACAACTGTTCAACATCTTGATTTTCCTCCGTTACGCTGATCAGATGGATATTTGGAGCCTTAATAGTGTCCCATATCTTCCTTAAATTATTTTTATAGTCTTGGAATCTTTTTCCTTGCCATCCTAATTGCGTGTCCTTGGCTTTCCTGTCCTGTAGATGGGGCATTTGATCTTTTTCTTTATTCACTTTATTCCTTTGTTTATTCCTTTTAATATACTTATCTCAGATAATGTGTTCTTCATTTCATACTGGTTCTCTTTTATAATTTCCATTTCCATTCTTGTATTTTTATCTCTTTGTTGAAGTTCTCACTGAGTTTATCTACACTTCCCAAAAGTTTATTGAGCATCTTTATAACCAGTGTTTTGAACTCTGCATCTGTTAGATTACTTGACTCCATTATATCTGGATCTCTGTTCTGTTCTCTCATATGGTTTCTGCTTCTTTGTCTTCCCATTTTGGCTGCCTTTCCGTGTCTATTTCTATGTACTAAGCAAAGCTCTTAAGTCTCCTGGTCTTACTAGTGTGGATTTGTGAAGTAGGTGTCCAGTGGCACAGTCCTGAGAGGGGTTCAGCTGCAGGCCAAATTTAGCCCAAGCCTCTACCCCTCCGGGGCCACCTGTTAAGATTCAGTAAGCAATCCACAGATGCTGTGCTTATAGTTGCCTCAAAAGGCCACACTAGGAACCGAGGCCAGCTGCCTCCATGGTGAGTCTAGGTGCTGCTCGGCTGACTTGCTGAGGATATATACCTGGATGGGGCTTGTGTGTGGCCGGGAGGTGGGGGAAGTGGAGTTTCAAGGACTCCTCTGTGCGGAGCAACCTCTCTTATCCAGTTTGATGACATCCTGGCTATGGTGGCACTGTGTCTGTGCATTGGGAGGGGTGAGTGCTCAACAGGGAACCGTGGTGGATACTGTTGGCACTTCTGTACCTAGTGTGTCTCACGTGAGCCTTCACTCCAAAAGTGTCTTCTCGTAAGTCCAGGTGCATCGGCACTGGTGCTCGGAGTGAGTAGGTCCATCACGGCGAAAATCCGCTCGAGGACTTGGCCCCTTTAAGAGGCTTCTGCCACTGCTGCAGCCTCTGTTTCACTTGGCCACTCGAGACCAGGCAGCCCTATGTCCTGGCCCCATCCTACCTTCTGCTGTTGCAGGGCAATTTCTTGTACCTCTGCCTAGTTATATGGCTTGTTCATCTAGATCCCAGGCGATATTTCCTTGCTGCTGCTCCTTGTTACTGTCAAACTTTGATTTGGTCACCAGAGGGATGAACAGAGCTGCTACCATCGATGCCAATTATTTTCTACCCCCCAATTTTTATTTTGATTTGATTTGAGGATATATGTATTTATATACGTGAATTGGGTAGACATACAACTTAATATGACTGCATTTTTATGTTCACTTATTTTTGTATTTTGTATGTTTTCATTTAAGTTAAATGGTTCTAGTGCCATTATTATCTATGTATTTTATTTCATTGGAGATATTTTAATTTTAAAATAACTTTAATGAATTTCTAATGTAAAAAGGAAAAAGACCTATGGTACCACTTTACCCTTGATATTTTTATTCCAAATGTTAATTATACGTGATAAGCTTATTTTAAATAACTTAAATGCTTTATTTCATTATATGTACTCAAATGTTATAATAATTTCACTAATTTTGCTTTCTATATATGTATTTGTAGTCCTGTCGATTAGGTCAACATAGACCTATTTCTCGACTGTTGACAGATGGAATCATGAGAGTTGGATCTACTGCATCAAAGAAACTGTCAGAAAAGTTGGTAGCAGAGTGGTTTTCTCAGGCAGCTGATGGTAACAATGAAGCATTTTCTAAACTCAAGCTTTATGCACAAGTCTGCAGATATGACCTAGGTATTAAATTTGCATTTATTGTATAAGATCAGTGTTAGCAATTATGGCCCTGCCTGCCAGCCGTTTTTGTAAATAAAATTTTGTTGGAACATAGCCATGCTCGTTTATTTACATATTGTCTACGGCTGTTTTTGTGCTATAAGATCAGACCTGAGTAATTGTGACAGAAACTATGACCTGCAAAGCCTAAGATATTACTGTCTGACTCTTTACATAAAATTTTGCTTATCCCTCCAAAAGAGATCCCATCAAGTAGGAGGAAATTGGGGGTTATAAACAATTTTCTGTTCATAGGTTTAAAGGTAAGATAACTTGTAGTTAACTTTATGACACCAGGAAACAGTTCTTTGTTGGAACTAAGAAAATGACAGCTATTTAAGACTTGTTTTTAATACTCTTGAATTATATATCAATGGACCTACTTTACACTGAATCCAAAGAGACACAGAACCAAAATATTGAACCTTAGTAGACATTCCTATAATTTGAACCTCATGATAACATTTTTCCATTTTATATTTAATTAGCTTCCAGTGTAGTCAAATTTATTCAACTTTTGATTTATGAACCCTTTTAATGTTTGTTAAAAATTTGCTAGATTCTGTTATTTGCATTTAATTAAATATGTCTAGGAAACAGAATTTTATTATACTTTCATGGAAGCCATTTCTTTATTTTGCATGAAAATGCTGGTTTACATTTCCATTTAAAATTTGTTTCTTCAGTGTCTAAGGGAAATGGAAAGCTAGTGTGCAGTACACTTGTTAGCAAGCAACTTAGGGAGGGTAATTACGAAAAAAAGCATCAAGTAGATATTCACATAGTAGAATAAAGAACCAGTCAGTGAAATAAAGAATTAAATATCCTACCTGTTTCTATTATCTTTAGGTCCTTATCTTGCTTCCCAGCCATTGGACAGCTCTCTACTTTCCCAGCCAAATTTAGTTGCCCCTACAAGTCAATCTTTGATTACTCCACCTCAGATGACAAATACTGGAAATGCTAATACTCCATCTGCTACCCTAGCATCTGCAGCAAGCAGCACTATGACAATGACTTCTGGTGTTACCATGCCCTCTTCAGTTGCCACAGCTAATTCAACTTTGACCACAGCTTCAACTTCATCTTCGTCATCCTCCAACTTGAATAGTGGAGTGTCATCAAATAAACTACCTTCATTTCCACCCTTTGGCAGTATGAACAGTAGTGCTGTGGGATCCGTGTCTACACAAGCGAGTACAGTTCAGAATGGCCAGGTAGGAGGGCAACAGTCATCAGCTCTACAAACAGCTGGGATTTCTGGAGAGTCCTCTTCACTCCCCCCTCAGCTACATCCTGATGTATCTGAAAGGTACCTTTAAATATACTAATTTTGCAGAAATGTAAATATATGATGCTTCTTTTTGTCTAATAAGACAGTTGTTAATGAACATAGAGATTTTTTATCTTATTTTTGAAATTTTACTGTTTTGTAATGTTGACTATTTTACTTATAAAATTATAATGTAGACTCTTCATGAAAGTCTTTATTATCAAATCCTAGATTATCAGGCTGGGAATTAAGACCTTGAAAGCCATTTAGTTCACCGACCCTATGATGTTTGAATCTGTTCTGTGACATAACTGTCAAGTAGATTTGCCTGTGCAAATCATTTCAGTGATTTAAAAGTCATTATTGTACCAGCCTGTTCGTAGACTTAAGAGTCATACCAAGATTTGGATAGCAGTTGTGCCATTTACTGTTAATGTGATTTTGAAAAAGTTAATCTAACCTTTCTAATCGTTTTCTTATCTATAAAATGGGAGCAATAGGATATAATGTACATTAAGTACTTTACACACTGCTTCAAAATGGTTGAGTTATTTATAATGATGATGATGACAGCTCTCTTTATTCCTTTTATGAAAAAGGTATTGAGTGAGCTTCCTTTTGGACTTATAAATTAGGTTCGCCTGAGCATGGTTATATCGTTCAGCTACCTGGGTACAGGTTTGCCCAAAGTTACAAACCATTAATTACCCGGATTGGTCCATCCATCTTGAACATCTTCAGTATATTTGAGCTTTTAAAAAATCATATTACCATCAAAGAATGAATCTTATTCACCATTGAAGTTATGAAGTATAAAATGTGAATGTGTATAGCTAAAAATGAAGAAAAACATTGATTAAATTTGGAAACCTGATATTTTTTCTAGTCAAGTTCTGCTTCTAGCCAGCTTTGTGATCTTGGGCAGCTCATTTAACTTAAAGTCTCAATTCTGTAACTTAAGCACTACGCTCTCTAGTGATTCTGATATTCTATGGTTTTAAGAATTTTTTTATTTTTTAATGCAAGACCTCAACACAGGCATCTTTGTACACCATAAAATTTTATCTACAGTATTTATAGTTCTCTTGGAAGAGAAAGAGATGTCCTACATTTTTATAGACTCTCCAACACTCCCCACCACCAAAAAAAGGGGAGCGGGCATTAAGAATCTGCTTTGATGTTACCCCAAGAAAGGTACATAACAACTTTTTTCCTAACTTTCTTGTTCTACCTCAAATTTTAGCACGATGGATAGAGATAAAGTGGGCATCCCCACAGATGGTGATTCACATGCAGTCACTTACCCACCTGCAATTGTCGTTTATATAATTGATCCTTTTACATATGAAAATAAAGATGAGAGCACTAATTCGTCTAATGTATGGACTTTGGGGCTACTTCGATGCTTTCTGGAAATGGTCCAGACTCTTCCTCCTCATATTAAGAGTACTGTTTCCGTACAGGTAAGAATGATAAATGTTGCAAATAAAATTTATGTAACAGTTAGATATTGACAGAAGTTTCAAAAATACTATTCTATATCCAAACTGATTTTCCAAACTGATTTTCTGCTATATGGTTTTACCTTAAATGATATTATGCTAGAAATCTCAGAGTTTATAAAAGATAGACTTTACAATCATAGCACAGTAATAACAGAGAATAAAAAGATTGCATTAAGTACATTAAATGTTTCTTCTGTGTTTATTTTATAAGCCAATTTTTAAATTCATAAGCTTAAATACAGAAATTGAGTATGGACCTTAGTAAGCTAGAGTTCTAAATAAGGCAGGTTGCAAGTAAAAGTAAAAAGAAATTTATTAAGGTATTTGCAGAGGTTTTAAATTATAGACTACAAAAGGTCTAATCAATGACAGTATTAATATAAGTGCTTCGTAGAAAATTTTAAAGAGTTTTGCATAGCCCATTGATACAATTGACTATTAAAAACCTATGTAATAGGTAAGAAAATAAGATTTTTTAACATCATTTTAATTTGGTGTTTAAATTTTCTAGTAGAAGTTTTTAGAATTTTAGACCCATAGTACTTTTTATTCTCTTGTTAGAAGTTTAACATTTTTATATTTGCCTATAATTCTTAGATTGTTCCTTGTCAGTACCTGCTGCAACCTGTGAAGCATGAAGATAGACAAATCTATACCCAGCATTTAAAATCCCTGGCTTTTTCGGCCTTTACCCAGTGTCGGAGACCCCTTCCAACATCAACCAATGTGAAAACGTTGACCGGCTTTGGTCCAGGTTTAGCTATGGAAACTGCTCTTAAAAGTCCTGATGTAAGTATGTTTTCCATGACCAGAGTTATTGAAAAACTATACATTTTATACGTTTATGTAAAACTAAGTGCAGTTCTGTGTTTAGCTCTTGTTTTCTAATTATCTTATAATTGGGTAGAGATAATGTGTTACATTTTCAACGAAAGTCTTACAGTAAAAGATTTATCTGTGATTATGTAGTGCCATAGTACCTTGATTTTTATTTTACAGAGAGCAGAGTGTATTCGACTTTATACACCTCCTTTTATTCTGGCTCCAGTGAAGGATAAACAGACAGAGCTAGGAGAAACATTTGGAGAAGCCGGACAGAAATATAATGTTCTTTTCGTGGGCTACTGTTTATCACATGATCAAAGATGGATTCTTGCTTCTTGCACAGATTTATATGGAGAACTTTTAGAACCTTGTATCATTAACATCGATGTTCCAAATAGGTACTTATATTTCCTTAAATGTATCATTATATCCTCTTTAAAAAAATTTATACATACAAATACTTTTATTTTTAATAAATAGAAAACTTTTGAAGCTTGTGTATATTAATATATTAAGTTTTGGGATTGTGGGTGCTTTCACCCTTTGTAGTAAATATATTGTATAATTAAGAGAATTAAAAATACTTTTGATTAATCTCTGTTACAGACAAATAAGATTTAAGGTCCCTAAATTTTATGTAATAAAGCTTGAGGCAATGATTTTATTTTGATTTTTAATTTTAATTTTTATTTATTTATTTTTATTTATGGTAACATTGGTTAACAAAATCCAAAAACTTTACATTTTAACAGTAAGGCATATATATATATCTACACTGCGTGTTCACCTCCCATAGTTAGATTTCTTTCTGTCACCACATATTTGACCCCATTTACCATGTCTACCTCCCTCCTCCCCCCTCCCTTCTGTTAACCACTAGTCTATTTTCCATGTCCATGAGTCTGTGTTTGTCTTGGTCATTTGTTGCTTTTAGGTTTATATCCCACATATAAGTGATAAGTGGTATTCACTTTTTTTGGTCTGGCTTATTTTGCTTAGCATGATTATCTTGAGGTCCATCCATGTGGTTGCAAGTGGCAGTATTTCATCTCTTCTTATGGCTGAGTAATATTCCATTGTATATATGTACCATAGCTTCTTTATCTAGTCATGTACCATGGGACACTTTGGTTGCTTCCATGTCCTGGCCACCGTGAATAATGCTGCTTTGAATGTCAGTGTGAAAATATAAATCTTTTCGGACATGGGTTTTCAAGTCTTTGGGGTAAATACCCAGTAGAGGGATTGCCGAATCATATGTTAGATCAATTCTTAGTTTTTTGACGAAACTCCATGCTATTTTCCATAGTGGCTGTACCAATTTCCAGTCCCACCAGCAGTGTATGAGGGTTCCTTTTTCTCTGCATTCTCCCCAATATTTGTTATTACTTGTCCTGTTGATTATAGTTATTGTAACAGGTGTGAGATGGTATCTCATTGTGGTTTTGATTTGCATTTCCCTAATAGCCAGTGATGTCAAGCATGTTTTCATATATTTGTTGGCCATTTGTATGTCCTCTAGGAAGAAGTGTCTGTTCAGGTCCCTCTACCTATTTTTTGATTGGATCGTTTTTGTTGTTATTGAGTCGTATGAGTTCTTTGTATATTTTGGATATTAGGCCCTTATCGGAGGCATTGCTTGCAAATATATTTTCGCATTCAGATGGTTGTCTCTTTACCTTGTTGACGGTTTCTTTTGTTGAGCAGAAGCTTTTTAGTTTGATGTAGTCCCATTCATTTATTTTAGCTTTTGCTTTCCTCCTTTGAGGTCAAATTCATAAAATCCTCTTTAAGTCCAAGGTCCTTGAGTTTAGTTCCTATGATTTCTTCTATGCATTTTGTTTCAGGTCTTATACCCAGGTCCTTAATTCATTTTGAGTTAATTTTGGTGTGTGGTGGTAGACAACAGTGTAGTTTAAATCTTTTGCAGGTGGCTTTCCAGTTTTCCCGGCACCACTTGTTGAAGAGGCGTTCCTTTCTCAGCACTGTATGTTTTGGCTTTTTTGTTGAAAATTATTTGCCCATATAAATATGGGTTTACTTCTGGACTCTTGATTCTGTTTCACTGGTCTGTGTGTCTGTTTTGCTGCCAATTCCATGCCGTTTTGATTATTGTCGCTTTTTAGTATAATTTAAAGGCAGGCAGAGGGATGCCTCCAGCCTCATTCTTTTTTCTCAGGATAGCTTTAGCAATTCGGGGTCTTTTGTGCTTCCATACAAATCTAGAGAAACATATATAAACAGCTGTTTTGGGATGAAAGGCTCTGTAAACGTCACTTACATCCAGTTGGTCTAATGTGTCATTTAAGGATGTTATTTCGTTACTGGTTTTCTGTTTGGATGATCTGTCCATATCGGACAGTGGAATATTTAGGTCCTCTATTACAATAGTGTTTTGGTCTGTTTCTCCCTTTAATTCTGTTAGTAATTGCTTTATATATTTTGGGGTTCCCTGATTGGGAGAAAATAGATATTAGTAAGTATTATGTCTTCTTGGCGCATGATTCCCTTTATCATTATGAAATATCCCTCAGCATCTTTCTTTACCTTTTTGATTTTGAAGTCTGTTTTGTTTGATATTAGTACCAGTACTGCCGCTTTTCTCTGAATGAGATTTGCTTGAAATATCAGTTTCCACCCTTTCCACCACTTTGAGTCTATATATTTGTCTTTGGAACTAAGCTGTGTCTCCTGGAGGCAGCATATGGTTGGGTTTTGTTTTTTGATCCAATCTGCAACTCTGTGCCTTTTTGTTGGTGAGTTTAGTCCATTTACATTTAGAGTGATTATTGAAATATGAGGTCTTCTTATAGCCATTTTATGTTATCCTTTCTGTTAGCTTGGTGTTTCCATGTTTGTCTTTGTATTTTTTTTATTCTGGTTGGGTTTTGTGGGTTTTCCCTCTGGTCTTTCTTGTTTTATGTTATATACTTCAGTTCTCAATTTTTGGCGTGTGGTACCATTACGAATACGTAAAGGAGAGTTACATATATACAGTCATCTATTTTCTTATTCGCGTGTCTTATCTCCATTCCCCTTTGCGAATTTGGATCTTTGAGTCCTTCCTTTTTCAGTCATTGTTGTCTCAGTTTGTCTCTATATATGCCAAATGTTCTTTACTATCTTGCTATAGCAAATCTCTTCTTATTTTAAGCTTATAATGCCCTGTTCTTAGTAAGTTGCACTCCTCTGATTCTACCTGCCTGCAATTCACCTTATTCCTAATTATGCATTTTTTTTTTCTCATTTTGTTTTAGGCGAGCTGACTCTTGAGTATTTCCTGTAGTGCAGGCCTCGTAGTGGAGAATTCCCTCAATTTTTGTATGTCTGGAAAGGTCTTTATTTCTCCTTCATATCCGAAGGAGAGCTTAGCTGGATACGTTATTCTAGGCTGGTAGTACCTTTCATTTAATAGTTTGAATATTTGATTCTACTCTTTTCTAGCTTGTAAGTTTTATGCGGAAAAGGCTACGATAATCTAAAGGGTTTTCCTTTATAGGTTACCATCTTCTTTTCCCTGGCTGTCCTGAGAATTGTCTTTTTCGTTGATTTTTGGTAATTTTAATACAGTGTGTCTTGGAGAAGGCCTTTTTGGGTTGAGATAATTGGGTGTTCTGTGTTTTCATTCCTTAAATTTGGGAAGTTTTCTTCAACTATTTATCTGAAAATGCTTTATAATCCTTGCTCCTTTCCTCCCCTTCAATAATGCTCATTATTCTTATGTTTTGTCTCCTGACAGTATCAGCTAGTTCTTGTATTTCTCTTTCATTGTTTTTCATTCTTTGGTGTCTCTCTTCTTCCTTCTGATTTATTTCTAGATTTCTATCTTCAATATCACCTTTCATTTCTTCCATCTCCCAAGCTTGGTTTTTCATTTTTCATCTCTTGTAGTGTGTTCTTTATCTCCAGAAGTTTTATTTGGTTCTTATTGAGGGTTTCAGTCTCCTTGCTAAAGAACTCATTCTGCTCATCCAGTTGTTTTTTCAGTTCCTGAAATTGTTGAAATGAATCATTTTGGATATTATTTTTTTCAGAAGTACTATCCTGAATTCTGTCATTTAAGTTGTACATTTCTATGTCTATGAGCTTACTTTCTGGAGATTTTTCTTTCTTTCTGAGATGCCTCGTCACCTTTGTTGTTCATGGTGTTTAGCAGACTATTTCTTTGCCTGGATTTTAATGGATATGTATTCTCCTGTTTTTCCAGAAAGATTTATTATATAAAGGTTGCTCTTCATCTGTTGCAAAGAAGGCATTTTTCTTTTGGTCTTCAGCAGATGGAATCTAAGCCTCTCAGATCCCTGCTTTATATAAAGCTTTAATAATGTCTTTTTTTTTTTTTTTTCATTATAGATGTTTAATCATGGCCTCTACCCTCAGTCTCAGTCCCTGTCAGTGTTAGTGACAGTTTCGGTAGCATTTGCTCAGATTCCCCTGGGCCTCCATGGTGTTTGGTCTTGGAGGATATGGGGGGAGGGGCCCTCTGGTTTGAGGGATGGCAGCTGCAGCTTGGCCTCGGCTTTGCAACTGTGGCCAGTGAAATCAACAGTCCCGTCTCTCTGCTGTCCCCATTTCTCTGCTTTCTGCCCTGATGACTAGACACTACCGCTGGCTGCATGGAGCTCCCAGCTCTCCCAGGCAGGGCTGTTAGGGAACTTGCTGCACCTTCTCTCCTTCCACCTCCTCCTACAGGGAGCTCCAGCTGCGAGAAGCCCTCTCCGTTTCTCCCTGTCCACCACCCAGCACCCAGAGTTCTGACCTTTGGTAGTTTTTACATGCAGAACCCATGCTCAGGCATGCTGGTGTGCAGTTTGGGTATTTTTTGTTGAGTTTTAGATGTTCAGCTTATTGTTTGGGGGAGAAATCTGGGGACATCTCTCACTCTACCATGTTTTTCGAGGCAATGATTTTAGCCTGAAAATATTTGAAACATGGAACTAGAAAGTCCTCTGCAATTCAAAAAAAAAAAAATCTAATAAAGCATCCTAGAACATTTACTTTTCTTGTGTACCATCTAAGATATGGACCCAAGATTGAGTTAACTTCCTTTACTAAAATTGTTGATTAAATCTATTACCATTTAAATGTTAATATGTCTTCTGAAGATCATCGCCACTTTTTTAGACTTCTTGGTAGTAATTAGATATCATGACTGTTTATTTATGAAGGCTGTAACTAATAGGTCACAGGAGGTTAGCCTCATATTGAGTTATCACTTAATGGACATTTTTAGTAATACGCTTCAAAGCTAGTGAACACTGCCTACAAGATCCCAAAAAGCCCATTCAGTAATTTTTAAGATTTGGTTCTATCCTTTATTTTCTTTATTATATTAAGGTTCATTCTTTTACATTCAGAAATTGGATACATGCAGAAATATTTAATGATTATTAGGTTACAGTAGTGCTGAAAAAGCAGAAACATTAATTTTATGTTGGTTATGAAGATTTATTGGCTATTTTACAAACTTAAAGCAGTACTTTACACATTTTCTTGACATATTTTGATTTTTCTAAGCGGAATAATTTTAAGTGATCTTTGAAATGAGTATGCTTCTCTGGATAAGAGAGTAGAGAAAGAATACGACTACCTTTCTGATACAGAGATAGTATCGCCATTTTACTGAAAGTAGATGTGAGAGAATGGTTAAGATGTCCAACTCTAGAGTCATAGAGTGTGGGTTCAAACACCAATTCTGCCACTTACTGGCTATGTGATTTTGAGCCAGCTGAACTATATCTTCTCTGTAGAATTAGAAGGACAGTTTTATCTGTCTCAGAGTTTTGTTAGGATGAAATGAGGTATTATATGTAAATTAAACATAATGTTTGATACATAATAAGTACTCAATAAATTGTAGCTACTGTTGTTCAGCCATAGAGTGCTTATTTTACATACTCGCCTAATAAAGGCCATGCATGTAGAAAACACAACAATGCTGTTTGGTTTGGGAAGTGTGATGTTTTGTTTGCTATTCTTCAATTTAGCATATAGAGCAAGGGTTGGCAAATTATATGTAACCTATGGCCACACTCATTTGTTTAAGCATTGTATGTATTGCTTTCATGCTGCAGCAACAGAGTCGGATTCTTGCAACAGACTCTTGATGGCCTGCAAAGTTTAAAATATTGTCCCTTTAAAGAAAAAGTTTGCCAATCTCTGGTGTAGAGCAGGGTTTCTGGTGAGTTTTGGTGGTTCACGGATAATTTTTCATTCTAAGTTAAGTATATATTTTAATGTTAAAGAAAACACAAACTGTCATATGATTTTACATATATTCTTGAGTAGGACTTATGTAAAATTTATTGAATATTTAAGGGACCAGGTTTTAATAAATTTGAAATGTCATAAATTTTAGAAATATTTGTGACTGTCTTTTTATTCCATACAACAGGGCTCGTCGGAAAAAAGGATCTGCTAGAAGATTTGGTCTACAGAAACTTTGGGAGTGGTGCTTAGGACTTGTACAAATGAGTTCATTACCTTGGAGAGTTGTAATTGGCCGTCTAGGAAGGATTGGTCATGGAGAATTGAAAGGTAAAATTGTACATTTATTATTAATTAGTTAAATTTGTTTTATGTTAATTCATACAGTGTTCAGACCATCTAGGTATATATACGTATTGAGTACAATACAAAGGTTATAAAAATTGTTTTTTTGTTGTTGTTTTCTCTTTTTAAAGAGGAACCACAGATGTTTAGGCTACAGGCACATTTCATGTTTTGAAAGTTTATTTTACAGATTACAACTTTAATATCAGTATCATTACTAATGTTCTTATTTGTCATCTTTCATTTTTTCCTTCCTCTTATTATTCAGCTCATCCTCTATTCAGCGCATACTAATTGATATTGACATACATTACAGTTTGGAAGTGGATAAAGAATGTTGAGTAACATCACCAATAAGTTTTTGGCTTTATGATGGCTCCTATTTGAGAAATACACTTATTTTAAAACCATTATGTTTTAACTTTGGTTTTGTAGGGTGTTAACAGTACTATTACTTTGGATATCATTTGTTTTACTATTGATACCCACAGATTGGAGCTGTTTGCTGAGTCGTCGAAACTTGCAGTCTCTAAGTAAAAGGCTCAAAGACATGTGTAGAATGTGTGGAATATCTGCTGCAGACTCTCCCAGCATTCTCAGTGCTTGCTTGGTAGCAATGGAACCCCAAGGCTCTTTTGTTATTATGCCAGGTTAGCTATCTTTAGTTTATATCAGATTTAATTCTTCTTGTTCTTAAGTTTCTCCATATCATGTAAAATTGTTTCTTCAATTATTAAAAGAAAAAATACCTATTATTTTCTTTACAGATTCTGTATCAACTGGTTCTGTATTTGGAAGAAGCACCACTCTAAACATGCAGACTTCTCAGTTAAATACCCCACAGGACACATCATGTACTCATATACTTGTGTTCCCTACTTCTGCTTCTGTGCAAGTAGCTTCAGCTACTTATACCACTGAAAATTTGGACTTAGCTTTTAATCCCAACAATGGTAGGTGAATTTATTCTTTCAAATAAATCTTGATATGAAGTCTACTGCCATACCACCCTGAAGAAGCCCAATCCCGTCTGATCTTGGAAGCTAAGCAGGGGCGGGCCTGGTTAGTACTTGGATGGGAGACCACCTAGGAAGACCAGGTGCTGTACGTGTAAAAAATAAAATATAAATAAAAAAATAATAAGTCTTGATGATTATGGCTGACTGTAGGCTGATGAATGCTTCCCAAAACATATCCATGTCTTATGAGTGTCCCTGAAACCGGTGAATGTTATCTTATATGGGGGAAAAAAAAAAAGACTGCAGGTGTGATTAAGGATCTTGAGAATGGAGAGATTATTCTGTGTTATGCCGGTGAGCCCTAAATGCAATCATATGTATATGTATCCTTATAAGAGGGAAGTTTGGCTATACCAAAAGAGAAGAAGGCCATGCGATAGAAACAGAGGTTGGCAAAGTCAGAAAGAAGCAATGCTATGCTTGCTGATTTTGAAGATGGAGGAAGGGGCCATTAGCCAAGGAATGCAAGGAATATAGTTCTAGATGCTGGGAAAGACAAGGAAAGAGATCCCCTGGAGCCTCCAGAGGAAGCTTGGTACCTTGATTTTGGCCTAATGACCAGCAGTTTGATTTAAGCCCAGTAAAATTTTGGGCTTCTGGACCCCAGAACTGTAAAAGAACAAACGTGTGTTATTTTAAGTCAACAAGTTTGTGATAATTTGTTAACACAACAACAGGAAACTAATAGTCATTCTCCTACCTTATTGAAACCAAAACTGGTGCTATTCAATATTTCATAAATATTTACTTATTTTAAAAAACATTGATCATAAAATATTTATAAAGGTTTTTGCATATACTATCGAGTTACCTGTACATAAATTTTGCAGCTCATTTTATATTCCTTTCTATCTTGATTTACCAAAATAATACAGTAATTTATACAAACTGTCAGAGTGGGGATGTAACTTTTCTCATTGAATTTATAGATTGCAATTTAGTAAAATAGAAAATTCTATTGTTGCTTTGAGTTGTCTTATAAAATGGCACATCTCTAAAGTCGCCTGTTATGTGTGTTAATTATTCTTTTTTAGTGTGTTATACAATAACTTGAATGTTTTACTTAATAATAAAGAATAAGTGTATTAATTGTGAATAGTTTCATTTTAAATACATTTTCATTTTCAGCATACTGTGTTTGCTTTGTATAAATTTCCTGTTGCTGCTGTAACAAATTTCCCACACGCTCTGTGTCTTTAAACAACACACACTTACTGTCTTACAGTCCTGGAGGTCCTAAGTCCAAAATCAGTCTTATTGGTATAAAGTGTGTCTGCAGGGTTGATTCTTTCTAGAGGCTGTAAGAGACAATCTGTGTCCTTGTCTTTGCCAGCTTTAGAGACCACTTGCATCCCTCATGGCCACTTCTTCCATCTTCAACACCAATTCTAACCTTACTGCCTAACCTTACTGTTAATAGGATCCCTGTGATTACATTGGACCCCCAGATCCAGCGTAATCTCCATTCAAGATCTATAGCTTGATCACATTTCATATCTTATGAAACATATTAGGTCGTGGGCATCTTTAGGGGACATTATTCAGACTACCACATGCTGTTTATGCATAATTGTTAAATGGCTCCTAACACAATACTTGGCACATGGTAAACATTCAGTAGATATTGGTTAAATTAATTTTAACTCTTGCCTATAAATAACCATGAGGTATGAAAAATGGAATATTTAATTTTTTTCTTTCTCCTTTATAGATGGAGCAGATGGAATGGGTATCTTTGATTTGTTAGATACAGCAGATGATCTTGACCCTGATATCATTAATATTCTCCCTGCATCTCCAACGGGGTCTCCTGTACATTCTCCAGGATCTCATTACCCCCATGGAGGTGATGCTGGCAAGGTAACCAAGTCTGTTTTAAAAGTTGTTTATCAAAATGTCATTCATTAACTTAGTAATGAATGGATACATGACATAGAGCACCATTTTTTTGTTGGAAATTAGCTAATAGTGAGAGTATTAGTATATCCATGCACTTTAGCCTTAGAGACATAAGTATTTTGAATTGTACATTATTAAGAGGGTCACGGTGGCTCTGCTTTCCCTGACTTCCTCTTTTCTAGACTCTTTTGCATTAATCCATTTTTAGTGTTTTTCCTACCATTTCACTGTAACTTCTATTCACGTGTAGGATCAGATTATCTGAGAATCACAATATTGCTCTGAGAGCTGCCATTCATATCAGGGCTGTGACAAGGACAGAACAGAAAAAACACTGACCACCTTTCCCCCATTCCCCATTTATTTTTAGCAGATATGGAAGCAGGCTGTTTTCTCCCGTTTGAACTCAAAACTAGTTGGCCTTGAATAGCATCTTTGAGTGAAATTTTATATAATGATTATTTCATTATTATAGTAGGTATATGTTTAGAATCTGCCTTTGTAAATAAGGAAGGATCTTTTTCCAATCTTACGTTGTATCTTTTCCTTTTTTAACTGAAAAAGAAATGAGATTGAAAAAAATTAAGGAAAAGCACCAATAATCCTATCCCTTTTATTAAACCATTTTCACTTTGGCAATGTACCTTCCTTCCACTTGTGTTTATATTGTAGCTTTCAGTAAATATAATCAGCTTTTTTTTTTTTTTTAACCGCCTACACCAGGTATTCCTAGGTGGTCTCCCATCCAAATACTAACCGGACCCAACCCTGCTTAGCTTCCGAGATCAGATGAGATTGGGCATGTTCAGGGTGGCATGTCTGTAGACTATAATCAGCTTTTTAACATTGCATTGTTGGTTTACCGTATTTTGTTATATCATTCCCAAAATGTTAGACATTTTTTTTTTCTGTTATAGGTAATGTTGGCAATGAACATGTATATCATTTTTCTTATCTATTTCCTTAAATACCAAGAAATATGTTGATTAATTGAAAGGATGTGAGCATCACTTAATTGTCCCTTATTGTTGCCGTAATGCCTTCCCAAACATTATTAATTACATTTTATAGATTGTGCTAGATGAACAAAGCTAAATTTTAATGCACCTTTTGGATGGGGGTGTGGTGATCAGGAATTAGGGAGTTTTAGGAAATAAGGTAGAAATTTCATTGAATATTTTGTATTCATTCAGCTACAAAGGTTTACACACGTACATACATGCTCTGAACATGGTCTTGGCGAAATAATAAAAACTTATTAAAGAGTTGGCATATTAGTTTCCTTATGCAACTGTTAAAACTTATTTTTAAATGCTGTTACCTATTTATGATACTCTAAGTACATAGCAATTTTTTCAGTATCTTTCAGTATTTTAAAAAATTGAAGTGATAAGATTATGTGACTGATTGCCATAAACCATTATGTATTTTTATCTAGTGTCTAGGTATATCAAATGAACTAACACACTTTTAATTTTATCTTTTTTTAAGGGTCAAGGTACTGATCGGCTACTTTCAACAGAATCTCATGATGAAGTAACTAATATTCTTCAGCAACCATTGGCCCTTGGTTACTTTGTATCAACTGCCAAAGCGGGTCCATTACCTGACTGGTTCTGGTCAGCATGTCCTCAAGCACAATATCAGTGTCCTCTTTTTCTTAAGGTACTGCCATTTCAATTTCAGTTCCAAAGTAATTATAATTAATGGCTTATATCCTAACATGTAGATGTGGCTTTTTGAAACTTTGTAGCTTTTGCCTAAGTTCTTAAATGCTTGCCACATATAACTTTCTACAGAAGATCACAGAGAGTTGTCTAACTATGAAACAACTCTAATTTTTAAATTCATATTAAGTTTGAGCTTTTTAATCTTAAGTGAGACTTCTAGGACCCTTGATTACATTATTTTCAACTACACATATGGAAGTTTACAACTGGATAAACTTTATATATCTTTAACAATTTCACTTTCTAATTGAGTATATGTAAAGTTCAGAAAAACTTACTTGTCCAAAGTCATACATTGATAGTAGACTCAAGATTAAAAACTGGATCTTTTAGTGGTTATAATGTTATTTTTTGAATTATATCATACCACACTTCTGTTAGTTTGCATTATTTTGGGGATTAAAGTATTTCTGTAAGAGTACTTGATATTTAGATCCTTTTATTGCTTTCCACAAAAACTTTCTAGCTTTGTATAAATTGCTATATTAAAACTATTGAGTGGTTTTCAAGTAATGAGGTTCCCTATAGTGACTTAGAACAAATTCATTAGCAAGTGATATAATGAGATTAAGATAAACCATAAAATGGTAAAATGAGATGTGAAAATGAGGCCTTATTCAGAGTTCGTCACTGCTGGTTGCTATTATTACTACTATTTCAAAATAACAATTCAGATTTGAGTCCCATATTCTCGGATAAACCCCCAGAAGTTGGACTGTTTTATTCCATAGGTCATGCTAACTTAACTACTTAACTAGTTTTTATTTGTAGGGTAAAAGTTGGATAGTGCACTTCAGTTTCTGGTGGTTACATTTTAATCCATTGCTCATTTGCCCCAAGAATATTTGCCCACGGTGCTTGCAGCTGCAGCGTTTTTAACATTTACCCTAAGATAATGTTCAGATTACGGTCCTAACCTTACCTCCAAAGTTTGCCATGAACTATCTCGCTTGTATTATTATTTTCACATCGCTCTAGTATATTGATAGTCTTTGAAACACATGAAATTATTCTATTTATAGCATTCTGTTTTTAGTAGTTCAGTTGCTGAAAATGACAAATCCTATGAAACGTAGCATTCATTTCTCTGCGTGATGTTAAATGAATGCTGGTATTGAGCTGCACATTTTTTTAAAAAAATGGGTAAAGGATTAATGGGTACATGAACTAATAGGCTTGTTTTTATCTTCTAAGGCTGTTAGTATTAAATCTTGATGCTCTTGGCACACTTACTATTAATAAGTCAGTAACATTTGAGATTAAATAGTCAACTTCTGTAGCATATTCATGAAGAATACAACAGCTGTTGATCTGAATTGACTATTAATGAGATAATATATTTAAAGTGTTAGCCAAGGTTAATAATTAATTTTAACATATGACTTTTCTTCCCATTCTAATATACGTGCAGTGGTCTGTACAGATCTCTTTACAAGAACATATTCCCAAGGGGGTTTATGCAAAATAGCAGTCCTTTTAGTTTCTATAAAACAAAGGGTTCTTTGGTCCTTTGGGAAGTGCTACACATGCTTTCTGCCCCCTTTTGTTATTATAATACAAGTATGCACGTTAAATGCTCTTAAAAACAGCAAATAGCATTGTTTACCATTTTCTAAATTAATACACAAGAAAAGGATTGTGTAAAACCTATTAGTGGGTTCATGACCTTAGTGTTTCATGGAACAGTTTTTAAGGAAACACTACTTTACGAAAAGTCAGAGGACTGTCTGTCCAGATTCTTTCCTACTCGGTATTTGCAGAGAGGATAGTGTAAAGTGGGCATTCACCCTTAGATACAATATTAGGACTTTTAGCGTGAATTACCAGGTAAGGCATAGCTTAACCACAGTTTTTCACCTTTTGTTTTTATATATCCCATTTTATTTCTATACCATAGGCAGTAAAACAACCTCGCTTGTTGCTTTTTGCTTCGAAAAATAATAAGTTAACTAGATGATTAAACACTGCAATTAGAACACTAGTACTAATTACGTTCATTTAATTTGTAGTGATCTGCCATATGACACTTGTTTTTAACTCATAAATCGAGATTATGTGCAATTGAAACATATACATATATATATTCCTGAATATATGACTGATGAGTTTATACATATATTACAGTTGTAGAGGAGACTTTACAGTATATAGAATGAGTTCCATAGTTGGTACTACCATCTTGTCATAGCTTTTTAACTGATACATATTGACAAAACGATTCACTTATTAAAATTAAAAAGAGTACCACTTTCATTTCTTTCACTCTTCATTGCCATAACTAAATGGATGTGCCAGTTGCTACTAGGCTACATGAAATTGAGCGGGCAGAGGAAGGTATTTATGTACTGTATTTCTGAGAGTGCTCATAATTCCACCAAAGGTAGATTTGTTTAAGCTTTATAGCTTTGTGTAGCACAGTGCCATGAGAACAGAAAACGAACGTAGAGTTTGGCTGATACTAGAGATTCATTTTCATGTGGGGAATACTTTAAAATATGGTGGGCTTTTGTTCCAAACGGGCTAGGGCTCTCACCAACTGTGTGACATTTTTGATTGTTCACTAGCAGTGAAATCCAAGAGAACCACCTGATTGCTGAGAGTATTTGCTGAAAATCAGAGTTCAGTTTTCAAGACAAATAAATCTGTTGAATTTTTCACATATCTCTTTGTCCTTCCCTGACTGTTCCAAATCTGTCTTCCTATTGTTTTCAAATAAGTAAGTTATGTTAACCAAGGGAAAAAAAAGATTTATAGCTTTGTAAGTAAAATATTTGCATATATTTATTCCTATTACCTTTTTTAGTGCTAAACCTAGGTATATGTGCATAGTCTTAAGTTCTGTGTAACCTGGAAACAGATTGTACTCAGGTTTATCAGTTTAGTGCTTTCTTAAATGTTTACACATCTAGGCAGTTTACACTTAGAAAATAATTGGAAATTTTGGAGGGGGATTATCATGTGGTCTCAAAAAATATAAAGCTGAAGAAAAAGAAGTAAGATTAAATACATCATACACTTCAAAGTTACTTCTGTAATGAATTAAGAAAGAAGCATCTTTATATTGACTTTCATTCCTTGCATAGGCCTAAAATGTATTTCATCAAGGAAGAGACCTTGGGAGAATAAGGTAAAACCAACTTTTTTTTTTCTACTTGGCTGACTGATTATCTGTTTGTTTGGGTTTTTTTAGGCCTCTTTGCACCTCCACGTGCCTTCAGTGCAATCTGACGAGCTGCTTCACAGTAAACACTCCCACCCACTTGACTCAAATCAGACTTCAGATGTCCTCAGGTACAGCTCTTTTTACTATTAAGGTGCTCCACTGCAACCGTGAATGAATATAATGTTGATCATAATTTTCTCATTTTTGATAATAGTTTACAGCTATGTATCCTTGGATCTGGATGACTAGATATAGAGATGAATTATGAATTATATCACTCAGAATGAGTGCTTTTCTTTCAAACACATGTAGTCTACTTTTGAGAGTTAAGTTTTAGGAAAATTAGTTCTCTTTAATCTCCCTAAGGACTCACTATTGCATACCTTTCATGTTTTTTTAAGTGACTTTGGATCTCAGATGCCATAATTGGGAACTACTTCTAAAATCTGCAGTGTAAACAGATACATGACTCATTTAATTTATTTGCTTTTCAGGTTTGTTTTGGAACAGTACAATGCACTCTCCTGGCTAACCTGTGACCCTGCAATCCAGGACAGACGTTCATGTCTCCCAATTCATTTTGTGGTGCTGAATCAGTTATATAACTTTATCATGAATATGCTGTGATCTTCATTTGATGGAACTGTGCAAGAAAAGAACAAGGAAAAAAGACATTTCGCTGCAAGATTAAGTTTCAAGTATCTCCTCAGTGACAGTCATTTGTGATAGGGTCTAAATCTTATTACTTCAACAAATATTGTTTTGACTTGGGGGAGGGGCTATAACCCTGCTATTTTTCATTGACTATACGGAACTCTTTAGGGTGATGACTGATCATACAAAACGTATTATAACATTTTCGTAGCAAAATTAACCTTTTTTTTTCCAGTCACAGTATTTGTGAAAAGTAATGAGCCATAGTACCCAGTCATGTTAAATGAATATTAAAAGCATGGAGAGGAAACGAGGAACAATGAATTTCAACATATGGCTTCAGAACATCAAGATGTTCTTGTATTGGATTATAGTATCTAGTATTCAGAATGCCTGCATCTCTTATTTATTGTAAGTTTTTAAATGTATAAATTGTCTTATATTTCTTAACCTCTTTTATAAAAATTTTCCTAGAAGGTTTATACTGCCTTCTTGCTTTAAAGCAATTGGTCTAAAATATATGTAATCGTCTTAATTAAAAAGTTGCAGTAGGGTTGCTTTTAGAGTATTATTTTTTTGTAAGGGGGTGGGTGGGACAGTAAATTTGTATTGTCTCGATGTACAGTTTAATGGGGATAGAGGGAGAATAATGTCCATACCATTGTGTGTGGAGGATTTACAGCTAAGCTGTAGTTGCAGAGTACATGTACAGTAATGAAGTTCACTGTGTTTATAAATTGAAAAGGTACCGGGTCTTACAGCATTTTATATATCACACCTTTACAGAATAACATGATGGCAATATACAAGTGATATTGTTAGGTAGTTTAACTTAGAATAAAATGAAAATTCTTCAGTTATATTTTGTACTATGGTTTAGGGCTATGACTAATATTTCAGGCCATTTCCAGTGAAAAGAAACTTAGTTTTACAAGAAAAACATTTGCTACTGAATGCTTAAACAAATTTTGGTGTTTAATGTTACATGCTTAAATTTTTTTCAGTTTTAACAGTGGCACATCTAGGCATGGGAATATTATTATGAAAATTATCTTCAAGATCTGCTATAAGGTTGAAATTTAGCCCAGCTCTAGGCATTTTACAAATTATTTTAAGAGCCGTCACTCTTGACTTTTTTTTTTTATTATTATTTTTAATTAAAGATTGGGAATGTGTGTGAGAGTATGCATATGTATGGGTGTGTGTGTGTGCAATCAAACTGTGGTGTAAATAGATTCTCAGTGAATCTGGTATTCAGACTCTTATTCCACTAAAGAACCATTTTCTAAACTTTAATCAGTTTCCTTTTGCCTTTTTTATTTATTTAATTTTCTTGGTTTGGAGATGACAGTCCCAAACACCAGAGTCTGTACTTTTCTGTAACACAGCTCAGATTAAGGCAGGGCATATGCCAAGGAGGTTCTCACCTCCCTAAAGAAGGGACTTGAATTTTAGGGACTTTAATTCACCCCTTCCTTCCATGCAGCTTCCCCTCTTCTTGTTTGCACATGCCAAGATAATTGCTTTTATGCAGGCTTTACCCCCTTGAAAAATTCTTTCTACAGTGCTGCTCACAAGAGAGTCCAAGTTAGCTTCCTACCTGTGTTGCTGACTTGAATTCACAGTCGCCAAGTCTACCTATCTTTCTTGGAAGCAGTCTAGCAAAATTCCACATTTGTAAGTTCTCTAATTCTCTACAAGGACAAAGTCAATTGTATTTACAAAACAGTAATTCGGTATGTTTTATTTTTTTACTGAAACTGAAACTTGTTTTGTAAATACTATATGTTTAGCTTCAGTACCACTTTCTTATGAACAATATAACTTCTTCAAATTGTGAATATTAAAACATTAACAAGTCTTGTTTTTCTATAAAGAAAATGTAACTGGTGTCAAAGATTTTCAATCATTTCTTCAAAATTATAATGCAATCCCAGTGGTCAGCATATTTCGAAATTATAATTTAAAGATCACATTTCTGCATTCATGTGAAATTTTGCTAACACACTACAGGATTATGTTGGCATGTTTTGTTCTGTACTTATTCTAAAAATACTTGTCTGAGATTTGAAGGAAAAGATGCTGATTTAGAATTTCTATGAAAAGAATATCCTTTTTTATATACTTAGCACAATAGTGACTTTTTTTTTTAAAGCTGTATTCTCAGTTGTTTAAAATCACTAGCCTTTAATAACCAGACTTCAGTCTGACAATAGATTTAAGAAAAATTATTCCCTGACAGTTTCTTTTATGTGGAGCCATAAGGATGGAACCCAGTATACAATTCCTTTTTATCTGGGAATCAGGGAGTAGTTCCCAAATAAACATGATTTACTGATAAGATTTTTTTCTTCCTTTCATACATAAGTTCACACTCAAATAGAAAATTATTAAATAGCCATTATAAAAGGTCAGGAGACTTATTTCAGAAAAAAAAAAAAAGCCTTTATGCAGGATGAGTGGATCTGACTTAAAAATGTACTGTCACAGACAAGTATGGGTAATTTTGTTTAAATAGGTAAGCAAAATAATATACTTTATACCAGTTGATCACCAACATCTTGACTTCTTTGTTACAGTGCTAATATCTGTTTTTTTTTGTGAAGTTATCCATTACAAAGCAGGGTGGAAGTTCAGTATTTGGAAATTTAAAAGGATTACTTATATAATGTCTAGCTTCCAGCCAGTGAGAAACATCTAGCCATACCTTTCTTATGCAAGCCATTCAGTTATCAGGACTGTGAATTAACACTGTATGAATAAATTCTGTACACCTTATTGTTTGGCCAGAAGGCCACCAAGTGTACTTACATGTAATCCTTAATTTTTAAAGTAGCTGTAATTTTTAACTCTTTCTAAACTTTTCTTAAACCACTAAAATTAAGCTCTTACTAGTCAGTTATCCTCAGCTGTATTCGTACTCAAATTGTCAGTATGGCACAGATTACTGTATTAAAATATTCTCCTTTCGTCTTCATATTTACCTTCTGAGGTAATTTTTTAACTTAATGTATTACTACGAAGATTTGAAGATCTTTAATCAAGCACTATGTTAATACTGTAATATCAAAATACTATGTTGCATTATTTAAAATGTTCAGATTGAATACATTAAAAGGAAGTTTTTAAATGCTGTTGCATCCTATAATTTGCTATTCATCCACTATGGCATTGCATATCAGTCTATTAACACATTTAATGTGCATGAGTGATGTTTTGGTCTGCGTTTCCTCCTTAAGATTTTAGTTTGTCAAAATTAAGGAAAAATGTTTTCGATGTACTTTTATTTTTATTTTTTGGCCCTCTACCCTGCCGCCCCCAAAATCAGCTGGAAATCTTAACTTTTTGGTTTGTTTTTTTTTGGTGTTTTAATGGGCCCAGAACTATGGTTTAAAATATATTTTTTTTTTCTTTTTTGTGTGGAGTATTAAAAAAACTGGATTAGGGACCTAAAATACTCCTCAGGTTGATGTATTCATGAAGTTTTAAAATAGCTTTAGTTTTCAAAGTAAACTGGATTTGTGGACCTTAACGTTACTGAATTTAAACTACAAATTGTAACGTCATTACTGGACATGTGTCAGCATCAACTCTCTCAAATAGCTTGGTCACTTTATGAAGGGGCGTTTTAAAGTTGTTTAGCAGTGACACAATATGGTCCAATTGTTTTTTTTTTTTTTAATGTGACAAAAAAAAGAATAAGGAACAAACACTATTGCTGCCGAATGCCATAACACTGAGTTGTACAAATTGTGATTGAGGAAATGAAAAGGTTTATACTTTTAAAAAAAAATTTCAAATGGAATAAATTATTCATGAAGCCTTCATTGTGGTGTCTCATTCTGTCGAAAATATTTCTCTTAAATTTGGGTAAAAATTAGTAGTAATATTTGTGTCATTTACAAACAGAAAGGGGCAACCTAAAAACTGATTGATGGACTTTTAACTTCTCCATCTGAAGTCTTTTATTTTAAAAAAAGATTTTAATCATATAGTAATGTGTGATGTATAGGCTAATTGTATATGCACATACATACTAATTCCTTTTATACTGATCACTTTGATATCGGTTTTCTAGTCTAAAGTTACCTTTGAGTCTGTGGCTATGCCACCCTGAACAAGCCCGATCCTGTCTGATCTTAGAAGCTGAGCAGGGTCAGTTAGTACTTGGAAGGGAAACCACCTAGGAAGACTGGGTGCTGTAGGCTTAAAAAAATAAAATAAAAAGATAAGGGATTGTAAGTTGACAAGGTCCTTGCAATCTGTGAGGTCAACCAAGGGTTGCCTCGCCTAAAAAAATAATAAAGTTACCTTTGAATATTTAAAGCATAGCTCTCCTATTTTTTAGATCACATAAATGTTTCTGAAACAAAGTGTTCAGATATAAACACTACCTCATAAATAGTTCTGTCCATTTTGTATAAGCAGCTATTTTAAATATTTTTGTCCAAACTTCAGCTAAGGGTAAATTCCAAAGTTGTCATTTTGAAAGACTTTCTGCCAGCAGAATTTTAAAATAATCCTTTAAAAGGATATGTATGTTGTCGGCATGTAAATTATTTTCTGTCTCACAGTTTATATTCCTCAATAATTTTTTTTTTACTAGTGTTAGGTATGACTAAAAACTGCAAATCAGGCTTGGCTTTTTTTTTTGGGGGGGGTGTTCACTTAGTACGTACCTTTCTTTACTAGTTGTAGTTTCAATATTGAAAACCAAGCCCTGAAAAATCATATTGAGGGGCTTACTCTGAAGGAAATGATTTTTTTTTTCTTAATAGCTAAATCAAATCTGCAAAACACAAACTCTTCCTTGTAAACAGTCATGAAAAACTATTTTGTGTGTTGATTATCAAATATGTTCGTTTCTACCTAATGTCCTGACTTTAAATTAGCATTATTCAATGCCATATAAATTATTAAATAAAACAGCTTTATCTGGGTGGACCACTGCAATATACTGCTAACTTGGTCTCTCTACTGTGTGTTCTTTACCTGATAGCTTAAAATCCTTTATGGCTGATGTTTGCTCGAAAGATAAATGCCAAAAGTCTTAACGTGTGTTCCCTGCCCACTTCTCCACAAGCCTCAAACTGGGCCTCTTTTCCTGTGTTCTCCTCCTAGCCTCTTAGGCATTTTGAGTTCTTTGAGTGCCCCGTGGTTATTTTTGCCTTGCCTCTCCATAATTACCCCATGTATCCTTGCTTCAGATCAGGTCCCCTTGTTAAATACTATAATAATCTATGTGGAGCCTAAGTTGTCCGATTATTTCTCCCCATACCCAGTGATTCCATGAGGGTAAAAAATTGGTCTTTTTTGCTTACCACTGTATTTCCTGAATCCAACACAACACTGAATGTGTAGTAAAGCACTGAAATATTTTGCGAATAGACTTCATGTGATAAAACACCTCAAACCACAGAACTTAGCTTAAATGTGAGTTTTACAAATAAATGAAGTTATAAAATTCAAACTACTTGGGAATCAGTTTTACATTAGTACAACTAGTTTAGGATCACTAGATTAGGATTCTTGTACTCAAATTTTCCAGCGTCTAGTTTGTGACTTCAGGCAAAAAATTCAACCTCGTGAAGTCTCAGTTTGTCATTTGTAGATGACCTTAATAGTAGTCATACCTTTCTAACCAGCTTAGTGAACCTCAAAGGAAATTGCAAAAGCCACTTTGATATTTGTAAAATAGGAATTGTGAGGAATCATTAATACCTATGTCCCCTAGAAGAGTCAAATCCAGAATGAACTAAGGCTTGCACGAGGAAAACAATATGCTTAGGGCTACAACAAGGGTTTTTTAAGTGTTCCTAGCAAGAGCAAGGATGAAGAAGATAAAGAGTAAAGTATTTAGTACTCAATCTTTATCTCCCTTCTGTCCCAACCTACCCCTCCAAAAAAGAAATAAGCTTGAAGGGTCTTTAATATCTAAAATATAACATACATGTGATGGAATTAAAATCTGAGATAGTTTACTGATTTACAGGAACTAGTTGCTGAAGTCTCCAGATCCAAATGAATTACCTCCTGGGTGCTGGAAGAACTTGCACATAAGATTTTTGAAACACTGGAAAAAACTGAAAGGTCCTAGAAGAATGGAAATGGACAACTTCCCTGTTTTAAAAGTTATGTACTAGAAACTACTAAAAAATTTACTGGACTTTATGAACAAGATCATAGAAGCCAGCACAGTTTCACTAAAGCACTATTTATTCAATAAACTGATTATCTACTATCTACTAATTATTATATAAATCTTTGACCTTAAGTTCTCTGTCTCCTCAGAATCATACTTGTATAAACATAATTAGTTTGATGGGCCCTCTAAAGTGATATGAATAACAATGCAGTGCATATACAAGACAAAATAACTGAAATCTATCTCATTACATTTTGACAGAATTGCTAAACTGATTATGGAAACACGTTCAGCAGGTTATTTAATAAGTTTTCATGGTATCTGTACACTTGAAGTATTAATTCAAAAGCCAGTATTAAGTGCCATACTGTGCTGAGGGCAAAGAAATGAAATATGGTTCTTGCCCTCAAAGTACTTACTTTCTGGTGGGAGAAACAGACAAGTTCTAACAATTATAGTGTAAGATGTGAAGTACTATGATAGAAGAAAAGCAGAGGGTGGCTTGGGAGCACTGAAGAGGGATACTTTAATGAAGAGAAGTGGTTTGTCACAGAAAGATTTCTTAGCAAGGGAATGCTGGATGTGAGAGGTAAAGAGAATAAAATTCATTCCAGACAGAATGAATGGTGGGAACCAAGCAGTCAAAACTGACTAAACTAGAGGCACCATGGTAGGACATGGCAAGAGTCCAGGCTAAAGAGCTAGAAGTCAGACCATGAAAAACTTGCCTTTTAAGTTCCTCCTTGAGGAAAATCAACTTTATCCCCAAGCATCGAAGTGTTTTAGTTCCCGGGGTGATTCATAATTGGTTGAACAATCCCATCCAAAAAGGCTTGATTGGTGGAGATATGTCAACCTGGAGGGATGTCTAATGCTATACTATAGAACCATGGCTAGATCTTATTCAACATTTTATCCATAAAATTAATGAAGATATGATCTGTATAGCCGAAGCAGACAGCCAGTGTAAAAGAGGAGTCCAAAAGATCTTAACAGGCTGTAACAATGAAAGAAATCTTAGAAGAGGGCACACTATGGAAAACTTATTAAAAGAGCTCTGTGTTGAGAAAACTGGAGCTAGATGTCTCCTGAGATCCTTTACTTTTGAAATTCCGTGATTCTATTTCCAAAGAACATTGGCCCTCCTTTAAATACCTAGGTCTCATAATTTCTTGAAGCTCATTTACTCAGCAATAGACTCCATAAAGGCACCCAGTATTCCTTAAACATGGTAATGTTCTTCCGTCCTCCTTTTGGTTTCTCCTTTTCTTTCCCCAGTCTGACTGAAAAATAAAGTAGAAGAGTAAATAAAAGTAATCCAGTCAGAGGAGGATGTTTACTTCATCCAGGAAGGAGTCTTTTGCCCCCAAGTGTAGGAGCTACACAGCATGTTTCATTAATTCTAAGACACCAGTAATTGTAAGACATTGTTATTTTATGTACCACTAAGAAATAAAAAATGCCAAGTAGGATTTAACACACTTGATTTTAAGACATCCCAATTTCAGAAATGTTCGAATGTGAAAAAAAGGTCACAATTTATGACATAGATCTTTATGAACAGAAATGGTAATGAGCCGCAGTGCTACATTGGTCTTAAAGGATTATTTCCTCAGATATTTCATAATCGCAAAAGGGCACACCATAATTATATAAGCTACTCCTCTGATAATCAGGTTTTGTGATTCACAGGAAACTAAATGTTTGGGCTAATTTGTTGCGTTATTTACCATTCTAGAAATTCCTGAATCTGCTGAATTAAACATCTGGGTTGAAAAGTCTTTATAAATTGATTTTAGTAAAGTAATCAGCCTCAGAGGAAGCACGTCTAAAACTCAAAAGCTCATGAGTAAACCTTTTTTTACTAGGGTGTCTGAGTTCTATATGACTGTCAAAATGATTTCATTGACAAACATTACAATGTAGATTTGAAAGACTTGCTAAGTGGATATAAGGGGGAAAGACTGGAGTCTAAGATGACTTCCAGGTACCTGGCTTGAGCGACTTGGAGGGTGGTGGTGGTGATATTTACAGAGATAAGAATTGGAAGAGAAGAAACAGGGGACTTAGAGGAAAATAAGTGTCAGCACTGATCACACTCTAGCTATCTCATTCAGGCTGGATGCGATTTGTTGTTCTCTGGATATCAAAATGGATCTGCAATGTTTTTTCTCCATTAATGATTTCAGGATCATAAACAATTCGAGTTGGAAGAAAGTAAAAATTAGTTCTTATCTATCTTCTCCTCATTCATTCCCAAACCAGTATTTGAATTCCCTTTATACTCTCCCTGTGAAATGATCATCCAGGGAGATGAAATTGCTTTACCTCTCCAAGTCTCAATTTACACAACTGTAAAATGGAGATTATTACCTACCTCAGAGAATTAAATCAGTAGACTAGAGCACTAGTGCCTAGCAAGTGATCAAAAAATAAGTCTTTAATAAATTTCAGCTTAAAAAATGACTCGTACAGTTGTGAAATAAATTTGTGTGTAGTGAACTATGTAAAGAAATAGAATACATAACAATTAGGACGTATTATTTCATAAAACGTTCGTTTCCATTTAAATGGGGAGTATAAATGCATATGTGTTGAGACACTATGTAAAATGTATTAATGCGGATCAGGTGAAAAAAAGTTTGAGAAACTGCAACCACCACACATTAGTTCTCTTCTTCTTTGCTGATTTTTCATGTTCAAAGCAGACTTTATTTTCAAAGAAGTTATCCCTCTGTCAGAGCCTTGGAAACTATGAATTATGTAATACCATATCTCTGTAAAATATTTTTGTTTTCAAAGTCCTAAATCCACTACGACCGAACCAGGTCCTAGAAATAGTATGAAAATACATAGGGACTAGTGGTTTTTAATCTTTTCTGGGTGATCAGATTTCTTTTGAAAAGCTGGACGTTTTGGACCCTCTTTCCGGAACATATGCCAAGCACTCGCAATTTTGCAGATTCCAGAGAATTTCTGAAACTTCATTCTTCGCGCTCTAAGATCTAAAGGCTCTAAATTAAGAACCCAGAAATGAAAATGTTTAACTTCTGACCGTGTGTGAATGAGGTCGAGAGCAGAAGGCAGATCGAGATTAGATTACTTATTAAATTTTCCTACAAATCCTAGCATTCTAGAACTTTTACCTGCTTTGTCACTTGAATGCCACGATAATCTTGTGATGATGAAACCGCAGTTCGAAGGGGTTTAATGATTGGTGTAAAAGGACTGAGCTAGTATCCTCTACCAGACTAGAAGAAAGTTCCGAAGACTTCAGAGGTAAAATTGGGCAGAGCGGACAGCGGGAGAGGAAGGGGTGGGGCCGCGCACGCGCGCCGTTGCATCAGCGCCGACGTCTCCCCGTGTCTTCTCGCAGCCACCCTTCCTTTCAGTCCAGTACGGTGGCCGACGGGAGCCAGACGCTGGGGATGAATGAAGGTGCTGGGTACAGGTTGAAACAGTCTCCTTCGCTTTCCGCTCCCTTCAGTCTGGGTTCTCCCTTTGCGCGCTGTCCCCGCCCAGCCTCTATAGCGCCGCAGACCCTATTGGTTCCGGCGTCTGAGTTCTTGGTGCCCGGGTCGACTGGGGTCGACTCAGGGCACCGTGAGTGTAGGGGAACCCAGGATATCGCCTAGGCCCAGTTTTGGACCGCGCTCTCAATTTCTACCGTGTCCCGCTTCTAAGGCGTGGAATCCGGGTAGGGGCCTGGGAGTTTGGAGGGTAGATGTTAAGGTATGAAGTTTCCGCTGTTCAGGCCTCAGCGCGTGCCCTGGTCCGCGTCGGCCACCCGCCGGACATTTCTCAGCCAGAGAGAGGGACTGGTTGGTTCTCATTACGCCCAGGGCAAGACCTATGATCACACAGGGTCCGGCGCTTCTGCTCCTTCAGCCCGCCCCTCTGTTAAAAGGCCAGCTCCTCTTGCTTAAAAGCAAAACGGTGTTTCTGTTCACGACTGTTACCCATGATGGCTTTGACTGACTGGTCCCTGTTCTCTCTCTCTCTCTCTCTCTCTCTCTCTCTCTCTCTCTCTCTCTCTCTCTCTCTCTCTCTCTCTCTCTCTCTCTCTCTCTCTCTCTCTCTCTCTCTCTCTCTCTCTCTCTCTCTCTCTCTCTCTCTCTCGACAGAGAAGTGCCCTAGTGGAACCCATCTTTCTCTCATAGCTAATTGCACCTCCACAGCTGTTTTTTACCCAGGGTACATAGAATATTGTTAAAGCTTCCAGACATTGCTTCTGTCTACTGAGGCGATTTTTAAATGCTGACTCTTGGAGGGTGGGAAATAGAAGCCTAACATTCTTTACATATGTTAGGTAGGCATATGAAACTAAAGTTCGGAAGAGGAGCATTCTTAACTATGCCATTCATTTACTTTTATTTTACGTTGTGGCGCTCATATGATTGGTGTAGCGGAGAAAGCTGCGGACTGGGATAACCTGCTAAATGAGAGTTCAACCTTGACTTTTGCCATTAACTAGTAATACTACTGTGGGCTTATTATGTAATCTCTCTAGGCTTCATATTCCTTCGTAGCAAAATAAGAGTGTTAGAACAGAAGATCCTTAAGGCTGAAAGAGACATTAACATGCTCTCTTTTCTTTCTCATTTTCCAGATGGTGGTAGAAACATAGGGAGCCTTTAGTTGTCCCAGGAACCCATTGCCAACATAGGGGCCTTTTAAAGACAGACCACATTTTTCAGGGTGTTTAAAAAAGCAGCCTTCATACATGTGGAAATACACCCCTACTTTCATTTTTATATATTTATTTTTTTTACATTAGGATCAACAGTGATGATGACTGAGTGTACAAGCCTTCAGTTTGTCAGCCCGTTTGCTTTTGAGGCAATGCAGAAGGTGGATGTTGTTCGTTTGGCATCTTTAAGTGATCCAGAATTAAGACTTCTTCTGCCCTGCTTAGTGCGGATGGCACTTTGTGCTCCTGCTGACCAAAGCCAAAGCTGGGCCCAGGATAAAAAACTCATCCTTCGCCTTCTTTCTGGAGTGGAAGCTGTCAATTCAATTGTTGCATTGTTGTCTGTGGACTTTCATGCTTTAGAACAAGATGCCAACAAAGAACAGCAGCTTAGGTAATGTTATGTTATATAATATGTGGATCGATATTTACTTGCATTTGCCTAAGATGGGAGAATCAAATGTTTTTTGGAGCTTTTCAAGCTTTTTATTGGATACTTCTCCAGAAAAGAGACGATTGAGAATCTAAACTTTGGAGAGCACTTAGTTTTTAAAAATATATTTATAGTTAAAATTCTTTTAAATTCCATATTATAAAATGTTGTATAGAAAAGTTTGGCTGTACACACTGTTGTATTCAGGGTAAACTGATTAGGCCAATTACTTGCATGGGAAGTGGGTAGGTTAAGCTCCCTTGGAGTAGAATGATTTATTAGAATCAACTGGGAGGCTTTTTAAGCTCCCATTGATTCTCCGAAATTTTGGGCAGATGTTTTGTCCTTTTCCGCCCATTGTGAATCTAGTAGTGGGTCACTTTTGTTATTGGAAATGAATGTTAGCTATCATTCGTGATGGAGTCTTTACATAGATTGTGAATTCCTGAAATAGGCAAACTAAATGGTATTTCAGAAGTAATACATTCATGAAATGTATAAAAAGAATGCATACATTTTGTTTCAATAACATAATTTTTCTGCTTTTGTATATTTTCCAATGTTCTCATAATTATTGTTTTACATGTCTGTGCTGTTAGGCATAAACTTGGAGGAGGCACTGGAGAAAGCATCCTCGTATCGCAGCTTCAGCATGGACTGACGTTAGAGTTTGAACACAGTGATTCACCTCGTCGATTACGTCTTGTGCTTAGTGAACTGTTGGCAATTATGAACAAGGTGCATTTATTTTAATCACAGCTCAAAATATGCATAATTTGATATGTACATATAAAAGGTAGAAACAGTCAAGAAGGCAGGCAGGTTACATCCTTAATCTATACCTATTTCTATTCATTATGTAAGTTTTCCTTGAAAGGATAGTAAATGCCTGCCTTAAAGACTTTTTTTCTATGATTACTATTTACTCGCATTTATGCCTATTCTGTATTCTCTATCATAGGCATTTTTTTCTGTATGGTGCTCATACAGTGGCTTCTTGATAGTTAGAAAGGTAACATAGTTCAAGACTTGTACAAATTACCAAATTTGATGATACCTTAATAGGATACAATTTCTTCTATAAAATGTTATGATGTGTAACTAAAAAATGTATGCAATTCCTTTAGACACTGAATGAGCATAAATTATCTTATATAACAGTGAGTAGAGTGTACCAAAGCTGAATTGGGTGTAGGATCATTGGCTAGCCTCACCAGATGACTAAATTGTTTCTATACAGTAATGAAGGCTATTCAGCTTCTCATCTCAGCAAAATGATAGACACTTTAGGTCATGGACCTTTCGGTAATTATGGTTAATTGAAACTCTGAATTTTAAATTTGTCAATGTCAGGGGAGTAGCACTACAAAGAACAAAATTGGATCTTCATGTTAAGATGGCTTAAATGAGATTAGGCCCACAATATCAGAAGCAAAGTTATTTACTGTTAGAATTTCAAGATCAGTTAATTTATAATAAAGTTTAGTTTTATAAATCGTGGGGGGGGGGGGGTGGGAAACCCTTAATTCTTTTTCCAAAGAAAATACTAGGTAAAAGAGTGTTTTTGTTAGTTTTAGATAGTTTTTAAGATACATTACAAACCTTTTAAAAATTTCCTTTTATTACAGTTATTTCCTTCTTTTCTACTGTACTGAAAGTCTTTAATTTTAATCAGTTTTTTTCCTGCATCTTTTTTTCAATATCTCACTTGATAGCTCTAATAAAACAGGTGGCCTTTCTCTTATGAGAGGTTTCTAATTTTCCAGTTCAGTACTCTTTTAATATGGGAAATGTGGTGATGAAACTACTGAAGGAAATTTTCAAAAAAGTTAGTAGGTGCTTTTGTTGACCTAAATTTTTATTCTTTATTTTACTCACAGTTTATTCAGAATTGAACATGAATTTTTATTTATTATACGACTTAAAGTTTACAGTGTTTTGGCTCTTTTTCAGCTACAACTTACATAGGTAGTATTTCCAGTTCATTGCTTTGATTTGTCTTATATTTAATTCCAGATGTCTCCAAACATTTATATAAAAATAAATTATAGCGACCCATATTGCTATGTCCGAATAATAATTAATGTGACTGCTAATTGGTTACATTGGTTTACATTCATCAAATACTGCACATTCTAATGCAGTATATTAATAACAAATTAAGAGACATTGTGTGTACTCAACAAATAATTACAAAATTAGTAAGGGATTTAATTACCTGGAATTAATAGAATTCATCTTTTCTTTCCTTCCTTCTTTCCTTCCTTTTTTCCCTTCTTCCTTCCCTTTTTTAAGGTATCTGAGTCCAGTGGAGAATTTTTTTTCAAGTCATCTGAGCTATTTGAGAGTCCAGTCTATTTGGAGGAAGCTGCAGATGTACTTTGTATTTTACAAGCAGGTACTGTAATGAATGCTAAGATACATTTTACATATAGTTTCTTGTTAAATGATACTTGTTAAATTTCTTAATCTGGAATGTACCTTAAAAGGTTAAGTCAAAAATGGCTAATAGTAGGACAATGATTAAGTAAAGTATATTATTTCTTTAGTAGGGAATATTGTATAGCCATTAAAATGGTGTATTTGAAGAAATTTAGTGATTTTGGCAAATTGCAAAAAAATAAGTTTTATGCAAAAAGCAAGGGGCAACACAGTGAATAGAATTATAGTTCCAGTTTTGTTAAATTTTATAACAATACCCATAGGGGGAATAAAATAAAATAGTTTAGATTATTAACTTTGAGTGATGAGATTAGAACTATTTTTATAATAGGTATATATGATTAGAATTAAAAGGTAGAGAACAGCAAGGCTCGATGGAACGCGCCTGTAGAGCCCATTCCTAGGAGAGGCTGAGGCCCATGGATTGAGGATGCCCAGGGTTCAGAACTACCACTCTGTGCACTGTGCCTGGCGCCAGCATGGGGCCTTCCGTGGGAGGGGAGAGACCCAGTCTAGGCTGGACATGGAGGAGGGCAAACACCCCGTGCTGGGCAGCAGTGCGCCGTACCTGGGAGCAGTGCCAGAATTTCCACCCAGACTTCTGATGAGACCTGGTTTCTCTTTTTTTAACTTTCTTTTTTGGATTTTCTTTTTAAAAATTCTTATTCCCCAGCATTATTTTGGTTCACAGTGGACCTTCTGACCTCACTGGTGGGGCAATGTACATATTACTGTTAAAAAAAAAAAAAAAGAGGACATAAAAATGCAAAGAAGATTTTAATGAAAATAACTCTTGATCAGCACTATAGTGATGACAGTGTTCTTTGTTGTATTGTTAAATACAGTCTGTTAAATACAATAGCCACTAGGCATATGTGGTTATGGCTTACTTGAAGTGTGGCTAATATGACTGGAGAACTGAACTATTTTTTATTTTATTTAATTTAAATTGTCAATTGTGTCTGGTGACTGTCCTACTGGACAATTCAGCTCTAGACCATGAAAAGAAAGTGCCTTAATTTAATTGCTTTTAAATGACAAAGTTGAAAGATGTTTAATATGTGACAATGAAATACACTCCTTTGTAGTAACAATAACTTTGTTTTTTTATAGAGCTCCCCTCTCTGCTTCCTATAGTTGATGTAGCTGAAGCCTTGCTACATGTTAGAAATGGTGCTTGGTTCTTGTGTCTGTTGGTGGCCAATGTTCCTGATAGTTTCAATGAAGGTAAATGTAAATTTAAATTGGGATAAGGAAGAGATTTACTTAGGCATGTACAGGATCTATTTTTGAGTTAAGAAGAAGCATTTATGGGGTTTTGATATTTGTCCTTTGAAAGAGTTTTAGCATTAATTGTAGAAAGATTTGATTTACAGATTTCAAAATTGTTGAGATTACAAATTTAAGTCTGGCGATATTTAGCAAAAAAAATTTTCTTTTGCTGGTTGTCACCAGTGTGTATGTAATAGGACAGTAAAAATATCAGAGAACTAAAAGATGTAATCTCTATGCTCAGGGAGCTAAGGAGAGAAGACATGTATCTGTGAAATAGCCTAAAAGTAATATGAGATGTGTGTAATCAGAAATATCAGCAACCAGACCTTTGATTTTTAGCTTTATTGCTGTCACTTTGCAGAAGAACATAGGATAGAAATTAAGAAAAATCAACTGAAATTTTCACCTCTATTTTGAACTATTACTGTTTGGTTCTGGGTGATATCACAATAAAAACATTTACTGAGCAAGGTGTTTTGCAAATTGATAGCCAAGGAGTGAAAGTTCCTGCATCTGGAAGTCATTGTTTCTGGTCTGTCACTTATTCTTTGTATGATTTCCATCACGATAAACTTAACTTTTCATCTGTGAAATTGAAATATTGATGATAATATTTTCCTGATATTTCTCAGAGGTTTATTGAATACCACAAGATACATAAAGCCCTCTGTAAATTGTGTCCTTGCTGATTTTCTGTCTGCTTGTTCTGTCACTTAGAGAGGAGTGTTAATGTCTTCAACACATGATTATAGATTTGTCTGTTTCTCCTTTGTCAGCTTTTGTTTCATGTATTTTGAAGCTGTTATTATTGGATCCATGTACATTTAGGATTGTTATATCTTTTTGATGAATTGTTTTTCATTATGAAATGTCCTTTATCCCTAGTAATATTTCTTCTTTTAAAATCTACTTTATCTAATATTAATACAGTCATGTCAGCTTTCTTACAGTTAGTATTTGCATAGTGTGTGTGTGTGTGTGTGTTTATACACATCTTTATTTTTAATCTATCTCTGTGTTTATATATAAGGTGGGTTTCATGTAGACAGATACAGTTAGGTAGTGAGGTCTTTTTTTAAATTTAGTGGTAGTCTCTGCCTTTTAATTGGAGTAATTAGACATTTACATAGACTATTTAATGTGATTATCGTAGCAGTTAGATTTAAGTCTGTCATCTTGTTATTGGTTTTCTGTTTGTTCCCGTTTTCCTTTTCCTTTATTTGGATTGAAATTTTTTAGGATTGCATTTTATTTCCTCTGCTAATTACCTGTACATTTTTTTTTTCATTTTTTTTCTTTGCATTTATTTAATTTATAGTTGTAGAGTTTATAGTATGCATCTTTAGCTTATGGCAGCTTAGTTTCTAACGATTTTACACCTCTTCACATATAATGTAATATACTCTATTTCCCCCTCCTATCTTTTATGCCACCATTGTTACAGATTTTATTTCTACATGTGTCGTAAACCTGAGTACATTGTTAACTACTTTTGCTTTAAACAATTATATTTTAAAGACTTTCAAAACACAAGGGAAAAGTCTTTTTCTTTATCTATATTTACCGTTTTTTGGTGCTCTTCATTCTTTTTTGTAGCTTCATATTTCTATCTGGTCTAATTTCTCTTAAGCTTGAAGAACTTCCTTTAATCTTGTAGTTCAGGTTTTTTGGCAATAAAATTTCTAGCTTTTTTTTTTTTTTAATCTGAAAAAAGTCATTTTGCCTTCATTTTTGAAAGGTATTTTAATTGGATATGAAATTTTAGAATGATATTTTCTTTTAGCTCTCTCAGGATATCTCATTCTATTGTCTGTAATAATTTTTATCTCTGTTCCTCTATACATAGTGTTTCTTTTTCTTCTGGTTACTTTTATTTATTTTTTTATTCCTTCTGGTTACTTCAAAGATTTTTTTTTATCGCTAGTTTTTAGAAATTTGATTATGCTGTATCTAGGTATGATTTTCTTTGAGTTTATCCTGGTTGGAGTTAATTGAGTTTCCAGTTTTCTAGTTTTTATCAAATTTGGAAAAATATATTTTTGTCTTCTATTTCCTTTGTCTAAGGATCTAATTACAAGTATGTTTGATTACTTGATATTGTCCCACAGGTCACTGTGCATTTTTTAACTCTCTTTTCACTCTGACTTATTTTGACTAGTTTTCATTGCTATACTTTCCAGTTCCCTAATCTTTTTCTTCCGTAGTGTCTAGGCTGCGTAAATGATTGATTCTCAAGGGTGAAAAAGTTTTTCTAACGTCTTACAAAGCTTAAACTAATTAGAGGTTATTCAATGTTCAGTTTGTAGGGGCCTGATCAAAAATGGAGAACGACAAGATGAAGAAAGTCTTGGAGGAAGGCGCAGGACAGATGCCTTACGCTTCTTATGTAAAATGAATCCTGCTCAGGCCCTCAAGGTCCGAGGCATGGTGGTAAGAGATCTTTTTTTGAGACATAAGCCATTATATGAGGACCAGGAACTTTTCTCAAGATGGTTTTAGAATCTTGTAGAGAAGTATAATAATGTATAGGATGTATTACCTACCTCTCTGTTTTTTTGTGTGTATTGTGATAGGTCTTCCTTTAAACTTTAGAGGCTTTGGATTTTGAAGCTTGCTGGACCTTTTCCTTATGATGTTGAGTTCAATTTGTTTTCTTTGCTGTGTTAGGTTGAAGAATGTCATTTACCAGGCCTTGGTGTAGCTTTGACATTGGATCATACTAAAAATGAAGTTAATGAAGATGGAGTTAGTGACTTGGTTTGTTTTGTTAGTGGTTTGCTTCTTGGAACAAATGCGAAAGTCCGGACTTGGTTTGGAACTTTTATCCGAAATGGACAGCAGGTGAGGCATTGGATTATTGTGGCAATTAGTAAAAGAGTAAGAAACATTTTAGAATGATATCATTAGACCAGTGGTTCTCAAACTTCTTAGCCTCGGGACCTCATAACATTTAAAAGATTTATTGAGGATACCAAAGAGCTTTTTGTTTATGTGTTTTTATCTATTGATATTTGCCATATTAGAAATGAAAACTTAAATAGTTGAAATATTTAATTCACTTAAAATAATAATAATCCTATTACATGTGAACATAACATTTTTTTTTATGAAAAATAGCCCTATTTCCCAAAATTAAAAATATTGAGAAGAGTGGTATTATTGTACCTTTTTGCAAATCTTGTTAATGTCTGGCTTAATAGAAACCTTTGGAAAGCTGCACTGTACCTTTGTGAGAAAATGAGAGGTAAAAAGGCCAATATTTCTTATGTAATTGAGGAAATACTTTTGATCTTCTGGAACCTCTGAAAGCATTTTGGGAATCTCCAGGATTTGGGGTCAGACTCATGAGAACTGCTGCATTAGGTCATCAAATAAGTCATTATAGTCTGTAATTTATATATATATATATATATATATATATATATTTGTGGTAAAATACATATAACATAAAATTTACTATTTTAATCATTTTTAAGTATATAGTTCAGTGGTATTAAGTACATTAACCATGTTGTACAACCATCACCACCATCCATTTTCAGAACTTTTTCATCATCCCAAACAGAAACCATGTACCCATTAAACAATTCCGTTTTCCCCTCCCTCCAATCCTTGGCAGCTACCATTGTATTTTTTTCTCTATGAACTTAACAACTCTAGGTACATATATAAGTGGATTCACATAACATTTGTCCTTTTGTGACTTGGTTATTTTATTTAGCATAATGTCCTCAGTGGTCATTCATGGTGTAGCATGTATCAGAATTTCCTTCCTTTTTAAGACTGAATGACATTCCATTGTGTGTGTGTGTGTGTGTGTGTGTGTGTGTGTGTGTGTGTGTATACTGCATTTTATTTATCCATTCATCTATCAATAAATATATATTATATTTTGCAACAGTTTTTAACTTGCAAAATATTCTACTTTTTCAAAAAACATTTCATGGTAACTCTGTGAATTGAGTCCCTGTGAAGGAACTGATGCAGACTGATTTTTAACTTATTGAGGTCAGTGAACTAGAGAGTAGTAGCTTGTACACTGCTTAGATCCTCTGGTCTATTTTTTGTGCTACTGACTCAACATACTATTTTGTATACAAGTTCTACTTTATTTCTAGCTCATTTGAAAACTAATTTTAAGCTATGCTTTTTAAAAGGAAGTTAACAGTTATTATATACCTTCTATATGTCAGGCATTATGCCAAATACTTGGTATGCTCATCTTGTAATTATTTTTTGTGTGTAATAGACTTTTCTTATTTAACCTAATGTTATTTTTGAAGTAGGTTTATCATATTTTACTTGGAAACACTCTAAAAATAACTAACAGTTGCCTAGTCTTTTACAGTTTAGAATTGCCTTCATATGTTTTATCTTTGTTCATTCATTCGTCTATTTAACAGACATTGAGTGTTTGCTGTATATCAGGCACAATGTTAGGTACTACTTAGTAAGAGATGACTAAGACATGATCCCTGAAAAACTATGGAGATGATAGACTTATAAACTCCTAGTTTACAATAGCTCTGGAAGTTATATATTATTAAAACATTCAATTCCTGTCATTAAGGAAATCGGGGTTTGAGAGGTCAAGTAATATATCTAAAAGTACATAATAACAGAGCTGAAATCCAAGATCTTGTGTCTCCAAAATCTGATGAGCACTTTCTACTGTACCACATATGACTCCATTAGTCATTATATATTTGAAAGTACCATTTAAATATTTTACAATTCAAATTGTCATTAATTTAGTATTTTCTGTATAATCAACCCAAATTAGAGTGAGTAGAGAATTCTTAAAATGAACCAGTGAATTTTGAGTTTGCTCAGTTGGTTAAAACAAGATTCTGCAGTTATGACAGTCTCCTTGAATGGCTCAGTTTCAGGTGTTTGGGAAACTTTGTTTGACTTAATGGGTGCCCCATGGTTTCTTCCTTTTGTGGTTCATGTTTTTTACAGAGAAAAAGAGAGACCAGTAGTTCTGTCCTTTGGCAAATGAGAAGGCAGCTTCTTCTGGAATTGATGGGCATTCTTCCCACAGTAAGAAGTACCCGCATTGTGGAAGAAGCTGATGTGGAGATGGAGCCCAATGTGTCTGTGTATTCGGGGCTGAAAGAAGAGCATGTTGTGAAAGCCAGTGCACTCTTACGTCTGTACTGTGCTTTGATGGGGATCGCTGGACTCAAGTATTCAATAATTTGATATTTTACCTTTTTATCATTTTACTTTCTTGTTTCTAATACCAAGAAAGTCAGCCAAAGGCTTTTTATTCTGAGGATTTGGGTTTACTATTGGGCTTATGTAGTATTTGGCCTTTGTCAAGAATGAAGACTTAAGGCAAAACATCTCTCACTGGGATGTATTTATCTATTTTAGTCTGATTATAAATAGAATTATGTAAATATGGGCGAGGGCCAAAGCAGTTTAAGAAACCTATGACTTCACCACAGCTTGACATGAGTATAATAAATGATCTGTGAGTGATCCTTTACCTGGTCCATGCAGCTAGTTGAAGTAAATCTCTCCTGTTTCCTTTTACAACTGAAATCATAAATTGTTTAAAATCGATATGATATGATTATTAAGTACAGAATTTCTTATTTAGTTACTGCACTCCATCCTTTTGCACAATGTCCTCAACTATTATACATAGTCTTTATTTTGCATGTCTTTAATATATGAATTTCAGTAACTATTGTTCAGTTAAATAATACTGCTCCCTCAACAACTAACATATCAGTTACTGTGATACCTTAACCAGGTAATTTTATAAAGTACCAATTTTGCTGAAAGCTCTTCAAACCACAGTTCACTCACTGTGTAAGTAACAGGTGCATGTCATGATGAGTGGCCAATTGCATTATTTCTTTTGAGGTCTATCAGCAGCTCATCACCATCAGCACACTGTTACTCAGTTTATGATCAGATAACAAAGAGGGTGATTGTATTGTCATCTTATCTCAGTGATAAACCCATGTGACATTTTACAAAAATAGATAACCGAAAGAGGGAATTAGCCATTAAAGGTGAAAGTGTGGCAAAGAAACAAAAAGTGGTAATGCTGTAAGTAACATTTGAACCAAATGTAAATAGAATAGCTGTGAGAATGTTGATGTTGCTTCCATTTAAGAGTCCTTAGGTTGGTAGCCAGATGAACTTAGTGAAGGCAAATTTGTCAATATAAATGAGGAAAGTCATAACGAAGAGGATAAAGAGGTCCCAGAGGAAGTGATGCTGGAAAAAAGTCTTCATTTAAAGGATCTGTCAGATAGTTCATGACCCAAAGTACAAAGGATAAAACATTGGAAGCTGATCTAAACTTAGAAGGTGGTGTGAAATTCATCAAGGCTTAGAAAAGATGCTCACTCTCTATTACAAGTTATATGATGAGAACGCAGCAAAGGCTATTTAAAACTTGATAATTTTTTTACAAAGAAAACTCTTCAACTCCCAATGATTCTAATATGTTTAATTATAGAGTGCTATATAAATATTAGTCTTACTGTGTTTTCATTTCCCTATGCATTGAAAACTGACAGTTTTCAGATGTTTTGACAAAAAAATTAAAAGATCATGAAACAATTGTAGTTTTCCCTATTGTTTATTAAGATTGCGATGTGTAGTTTCAGCAGGTATGGTTATTTTTAAGCTTCCGCACTATCATGCAAAGTGAGGACTGCCTATATTTGTGTCTGAGGAAAAACACCGGTTGTAAACTCCAGTTTTGCTTTTGACACTTAAGATGTTAAAGATGTTATAAATAGTGAGTCTTAATATAAAGCTCAAAATTTGTGTCTGAAGAATCAAACTCTTGAGAAGTCCTTTTTTCCTTCTACCTTCCTCAGCTAAAAAAATAAGGCCTAGTAATGTATCTGTTTTTTTAGACCAACTGAGGAAGAAGCTGAACAATTACTGCAGTTGATGACAAGCCGTCCTCCCGCTACACCAGCTGGGGTTCGCTTTGTTTCGCTTTCCTTTTGTATGCTGCTGGCCTTTTCTACACTTGTCAGGTATCTTACTATATAAGTCACTCTATTTTCTCAAGGTCTGCTTTCGTTTATTTATTTACTTATTTATTTTTAATTAAAAAATTTTCAATTACAGTTGATATTTAATATTATATGCATTTCAGGTGTAAAGTATAGTAGTTAGACAGGTATATAACTTAGAATGATTCCCCCAATAAGTCTTGTATCCACCTGATACCACGTATAGTTATTAATAGTATCATTGACTGTATTCCATAAGCTCTACTAAAGTATCACTATAACTATTTTGTAACTGCCAATCTGTACTTCTTAATCCTGTCACCATTTTCACCCAACCCCTCAACCCACCTCCCATCTGGCAACCATCAGTTTGTTCTTTGCATCTATGAGGTTATGAGTTTGCATCTATCTTGCTTGTTCATTTATTCTATTTTTTAGATTCCACATATAAGTGAAATCATATGGTATTGGTTTTTCTCTGTCTGGGTTATTACACTTAGCACAATACCCTTTAGGTCCATCCATGTTATCACAAATGCTAAAACTTCATTCTTCCTTATGGCCAAATAATATTTAATTGCGCATATGTACCACATCTTTTTTATCTATTTGTCTTTTGATTGGAACACTTAATCCATTTACATTTAAAGTGATTATTGATAGGTACATAGTTTTGGCCATTTTATTGTTTTCTGGCCATTTTTGTAGTTCTTCTCTGTTCCTTTTTTATTCTTTTGCTTTCTTCTCCTGTTTGTCATTGACTCTCTGTAGTGTTGTGTTTGGATTCCTTTCTCTTTATTTCTTGCATATCTTTTGTGTATTTTTGGTTGGTGGTTGCCATATGCTTCATATGTACCACAGTATGATTATAGTATCTATTTTAGCTTTATGATCACTTAGATATCAACACATTCTATAATAACTACCATTTTTAGTCACCCTTTGCATGTTTATGCTTTTGTCATTTTACTTTCATGTGTGTGTGTTTGTGTGTATCTCTTAATTTATTGTTGTAATTACTCACGATTGTCCTACTTTTGCCTTTTAACCTTTGTAGTTAGAGGAGTTCTGTTCAGCTAGTCTTTACATGGTTCTCAACGGTGGTGGTTCTTTGATTTAGTTATAATTTTGGTATAGTCATGGGAAGAGAGGATAGCATTTACTTCCTCTGCCATCTTGAGGTTTGCTCTTGTTTATTAAAACACATGTATAGCATTAATTAGGATCTTAATTACAAAAATTGGTCTAGGTATGGGCGGTGGTATTATCTTTTGGTAAAAGGGTATCAGTAACACCTACTGTGTGCAAGTCACTTAATTTATCTTTATTAAAGTTTCATGTACACACTGTTTTAAAGGAGTTGAAATAGTTCTTCAAGATTTATTAGGGCACATAGCAGTCCTTACTCTCCTCCTCCCTTCTCCTTGCCTAAGGGTAACTTCTTTCATTTCTTTAAGCTGATTCTATTGGATTTTACTACCACATCTTTACATAACATGTTTGCATTTGCTATATTTTGATTTTTTAGTTTTAGTACTTGTTGACTTCCCGCTGTGAAAGATGAGGAATTAGTTTGTTTTTTTCTCTCTGTCCCCAACACATGTATATCTATATATCCTTTTTGTCTTCCATTCTCTCAGTTTGATTACATTATAATCTTGCTTTGACCAATATATAGTTGTTTATATTACACTGTTGGAAGCACAACCGTGTAATAGATGATTAGTTTTCTTTAAGCAAAACTTGTTCTTTGCATTAATAATTATCTTGTGTTTTGTTTCTTTTTTATTTTGTCGGTGTTGTGTGCTTATACTAATGCAACCTCAAACTGCCAATATACACCTCCTGTCATGATGTTTGCATTCATTATTCTATCAATTTCATTTTCTTAAGGAAATTTCTCCTGGAGCATTTTGACCTACTCCAATCTGAAGCAGTTACCTCTGCACCGGGTATACAGCTCTCGTCCTGGAATTACTCTTCAATATCATTTTGGGGACTTGCTTTACCTCTCGTTTGTTTATCTCCTGTTCCCTGCATATAATGTCTCCATCTTTTTTCATTTGCTCTCTTATTTTGCTTCATTAGAATGGGTATGTGGGAGGTAAATTATTTTTGAGACTGGATATTTCTGAAAAGATCTTTATTCTATTTGAATACTTGATTAATAATTTGATGGGGTATGGAATTTTAAGTTGTAACTAATTTCCTTCGATAATTTTGCAAGTCTCGCTCCATTGCCTTTTAATGTCCAGTGTTGCTGTTGAGAAATCTGATGGAATTCTGATTCCTGGTGCTTTGCGTGGCCTGTTCTTTGGCGCAGGAAACATGGGGAAAAGTGTAGGCTTAGCTTTTTGTCCCTAGGGTTTTGAAATTCCTGCCTGACATGCCTTGGTGTGAGTCTGTTTTTGTCTATTGTCCTAGGTATTCGGTAAGTTCTTTCAACCTGGCAATTCATATCCTTCAGCTCTAAGAAATTTTCTTGAAATAATTTGTTAGTAATGAGTTTTCTCTGTTTAAAACCTTCCCTTTTTTGGCTATTGGACTTCCTGAAGTGATCATCTTATTTTCTTACCCTTTCCTATTTATTTTTGTGTTGATCTGCTTTTTAAAAATTAGCTTTATTGAGAGACAATTTATATACCATAACATTCACTCATTTTAAAGTGTACAACTTAATAGTTTTTAGTATATTTACAAAGTTAATGCAACCATCACCACCATCTAATTTTAGAACATTTTCATACTCCAGAAAGGTACTGCTCATTTTACCTTTTAGGATTTGTCCTCAGTGTTATATTTTGATCCTATTTAATTTTAAATTTCTAAGAGCTGTTTTCTCTGATTGTTTCTTCTGTGTAGTGTCTGTTGCTTCATGGCAGCATGATTTCTCTGAAATTAATCATAATGAGTGAAGGGATTTTATTTGTACTGTTTCTTTTCTCTCAGTTTCTTTTTTTTCTGCCTTTGGTCTCTATTTTTTAAGTTAGAAGCTTTTTTCCGGTGGTTTGGTAATTTTTTATTGTCTGTTCATATTTAAAAGTAGGAAATTAAATGGCAGATTAGAACCTCTAAATGCATAGTCGAGTGCTTGGGAAGCTCTTAAAGCTCACAGGAGTCTTAGAGAACACTATTGTCTTGCCTGGAGAGTGAAGGCCTGACTAGAAAGCCGTAAGCAAAGTTAAAAAGTGAGAGTGGAGGGTTGGGTGATCTCAACCTGCAGTATAATCATTCGCTCAATTCTCCTACTTTCAGAATGATGCTTTAGATATCCCTGGTTTTTCCTCACTTCAGAGACAGCCTCTTTTAACATCTCCCGAGAGTAAATCTCTAGTCTTTTCTCGTTGGGGCATGGGTTTTCATCTAGTTGTGTAGAATGGAGGAGGTGATCTGGAGGTCTACTCCTTATATAGACTGTCAGTCTTTTTAATTTAGTCTCTGTCTTCACTCTCACTCATAGAACTGCCTGGAGCTGTTAATTCCTTAGCATTTTAGTGATTCTGTGGTATAAAGTGGTTGGTTTTCCTTCCTGCCCCTGTAATATTTTGCTTTGTTGGGTTTGCTGAGTCAGTTACCACTCATCTATATATGCTCTAGCTTCTAGTAGTTTGTGTTGTTGTTCTTCATCATGCTATGCTTTTATGCCTTTTACAAAAATCCCTTTAATGTAGTTTGGAGTTTCAACAGGGTGTGAAATTAGGTACATGACATTAAGTGCTTTTTTTTCTCTTTACCTGAAGTAATTTCTAAACATTATCTCTAATCCTTATTATTTCTATAAGGTGGGTATTTTTAATCTGTATTTTATATACAGGAGAGCTAAAATTCAGAAAGAGTATTTAAATTTTTTGTCCTGGGTCATACTACCAGTAATTAGCAGAGAAGGGATTCCCACTCAGGTCCAGCAGACTCTGAAGGCTATAATCTTTCTACAACATAGCACTGTCTTTTGTTAGTGGAATGATTTAGGTATGGTTGAAAGTGACCATTTTAATTTTCTTAGCTTTGGGTAGCAAATGTTTCAGTTGTTTTTATTTTACCCATTTACACTGCGATGAACTAGAAAGGAGATGATGAAAATTGTTTTCACAAATCAAAGTTAACTTGTATCTTTGATCTAAATCTAGGAATTTACTTTAAAAACATCATTGTTTGGTATATTTTATAACCAGTTTTCATATCTGTGATGAGCTGTGGTCGTCTGTTTTATTTATTTATTTTCTTTTTGAATAGCGATCACATTTCTCTCCAATTATTAATTTTTCTAAAAATGTACCTATAAATTAATTTAATTTTCCAGGTAAAAGATGGACTAACTTGTTCCTGTCCTAGTACTCAGTTTGTGACTTTTTGATGATTAAGTTTTAGCTGGATTCTTTTTCCTCCATGAAATAAATTTCACCTGTTAATATGGTTCTTCTAACATTTTAATCCCAAAGAGGCTTTGCATTTTCAAGGATCATGGGGATGTTCACTCTTTCTAACTTGCAAGTGCAATAACTAATACTTTTGAGAGGGTTTGACTGTTCACTCTCATGAAGGAAAGCAAAGGTCCTCATTCTTCATCTCTATAACTACTTCATATCTCAATGGCAATTAATGGCCATTTCAACAAGCAATTAATTTCAATTGATATTTCAAAATAAGAAAGGAAAAAGGAATTTCTACCAAAAAAATTTCAGAATGCTTTATTATTCTTATGCTTGTATATCTGATTTAAACCAGTGACATTCTGATATGTTTTATATAGTACACCCGAGCAGGAGCAGCTAATGGTAGTGTGGCTAAGTTGGATGATAAAAGAAGAAGCTTATTTTGAGAGGTAAGATGATTTCATTTGTTTCATTTAACTAAGTTTTCTTCTCCTTTGTTTGGAAATTCATATATTTTTTTTCTGTTTCAACAGTACTTCAGGTGTCTCTGCTTCTTTTGGGGAGATGTTATTATTGGTTGCTATGTACTTTCATAGCAACCAGCTTAGTGCTATCATTGACTTGGTCTGTTCCACTTTGGGGATGAAGGTAATTTTCTTTTATCTTCTTTCTAAAGAAGGTATTTCTAAGCTGGGAATTTTCCTATAGTGTAAAGTAAATAGATTGTTTTCATTTTGAAGTAATCTTAGTTTTCAGTAGTTTAAAATTTTACCAGGGGCTCTTAGAAAAAAATACATTATAAAAACATTGACAAGAATAATAGATGATTGATACAGAAAGCTCAGAAAACGCAGAAAAGAAAGGAAAAATAGAATTTTATTGTTCAGAAGCATGAAATGTACTACTGTTTACATTCTGATGTCTGTTCATTTTTTTTTTTGAAATTGATTAAATATTTGGAATTTTAAAGAACTTACCAACATATAATGAGCATTTTCTCATATCAATAACTATTCTAAAACAGTATTTTTAATGGCTCTATAAGTAGTCCATCATATGGAGTAATCATGACTTTCATAATGGATCCTTTCTTTGCCATACCTATTTTTCAATTTTGGAATAATGCTTAGATAAAAAACTTTGTTTATGTAAATATGTACACAGGTACTCACACATGTATATCTTCAAATGCTTTTTGGATTATTCCCTTAGGATAGTGTTCTAGGAAACAGTTACTAAGTAAAAGAGTATGAAAGGCTTATCAGTCTCCCAGTTTTCCTATGGGGATTTTAACATTCATTTTTCCTCACTGATTCGTATCATTTATATATAAAGGGTGCTTTATATGTCATGTTTTATAGATTTCAGGACACATATTTTACCCAATATTGAATTGAGGTGATTTCGTTTTACAGGTGACATGTAATGTTAATTGGTAGTGTTTACCACCTTTTTTTCCTCTTGAAAATCTACTATTAGATTATCAATGTATCTTATAACTCTTAGTGTCTTTAAAAGTGGAGAAGTAGAATATGTTGCAGTGGTTCTTTCTCGGTTGTTTTGCCATGTAGAAATTATTATTATTTTTGTGTTTGTAGTATATTAAGTATTTCTTTTGTAGTTCTTACTTTGCTGATATGCTTAGAAATGTTTCTCTTTCTTTAGGTTTGTCGAAGTGGTCATCTATATATTCTTCTATTGTTTTCGTGGCTTCACATTTTATATGTTTTACATTTAAATCTTCAGTATATTTGGAGTTTATTTTGGGTGTGGTGTCAGGTGTGCAAATACGTATACAGCAGGTCGCTGAATAACATAGTTTTGTTCAGTGTTGATTCGTTACACCATTGAGGAGATGCCATAGGAACCTAACTCTTGTTGATGTCAATTAGTCTATGGTAAAATTGGTTTCGTTATGTCATTTCACTTAAAGTTGCAGAACCTATTGGTGATGTTGAGGACTTACTATATAGTCCCCAGAAAGGTAGATGTCCCGTCTCCCTTTATTGAATAATCCACTTCTTCCCACTGACTTGAAATGCCAGTAATAGTATTTACTAAGTACTTTTATATGGTGGTTCATTTTCTGAGGAGAAGCACCTTTTAATACTTTAATGTTAGATTTGAGAAACCACTTCTGAAATAGAATATTTGAACATTAATTTTATATATCACAGTCATTTTAGATAATAAATTTACCAGAGAAAATTGTGCTTCATATATTTTCACATGCTATTGGAATTCTTTTGGTTTTAGATTGTAATTAAGCCAAGCTCTTTGAGCCGGATGAAAACTATCTTCACACAGGAAATTTTTACTGAACAGGTACTTCTTTTAACTTTATTTGTAGGTACTTCTTTAACTTTCTTTTAGAGTATTCTTTGGGAGAAAACTTGTATATCTCAATTTAAGAGAATAATAAGGTCTTTTTCTATTCTTTTTTAGTTTCCAATGATTCTTTAATCTTAGAAATGTCCGTAAAGAATAATTGTATTAAAACTTACTTTTAAAGCTACTTTCTACATACAAAAGCATGTTTTAAATTTACATATTTTGGAGACTTTGAGTAAATTGTAGAGAATAGCCTTAGATATCGATGGTAGGAATCTCACATGGGGTAATCATTTCTCTTTGTCAGAAGAAAAATAAAATGGAGATCTGTTTAAACCTTTAGATTGTAAGGTTCATTTCTAACTAGATTATAAGCTAGAGTCTAAATTTCTTATTCTCATATTTACATGTTCTTATTTGGCCTCAGCACTTTTGTCTGTGGATAAGCATAAGATTTTTTTTTTTTCCAGCAAAAGAGACTATTCTAAAATTTAAGATTAATTCTTAGATTCATTTGTCAATTTAAATCTCAGAATACAAAAGAGATATATACCTTAAAAATATTTGAAAATACTTATGGATCCATAGTTGTTGCTACTTTTAGGGTAATTAGTATTCTCATCTCTTTACCAGACTCTCCCTTTTCCCCTCAGTGCATATACACTCCCACATAACAAACACACGTAAGACTTAGGAGACTCATAACTTATTTTTCATGTGTTTAACTTGAACTGACTGGAAGATAACTTTGGGGGAGGGTCTTTGAAAGACAGATTTATGCATGACACAATGAGAATGACAATAAAAATTCCTGTTTATGTGATTCTTTATAATTCACATATGTTTCTCAAAAAAAATTTTCCCCTCACAAAAACCTTTGAGACAGGTAAGACAGTATTGTCCCATTTTGCAGATGTGAAACTGGGCTCAGAAGATAGTGACTTATCCAAAGTCATTGAGCTCAGATTTTATGATTCTGAATTTTATATTTTTTTAACTTACTGCACTACTATCAACATATCTATGTTTTTAAAAAGTAAAAAAAAATTAGAGAACTTTAGAAGTTCCTAAACATATGCTTCCTCATCGTTCAAAAATAATTAAATCATGTAATAATTGTTTTTTTATCATTCATTCCTAAGGACCACACTTGCATTAAATATCGACAGTCTTACCTGCTAATCCTCTCTTTCAGAATACTTTTATATTTGGTTCTATCATATGTGTTAATACTGTTTTCCCCTTTAAGGTTGTCACAGCTCACGCAGTTCGGGTCCCTGTCACCAGCAACCTGAGTGCCAACATTACTGGATTTTTGCCTATTCATTGTATTTACCAGCTTCTCAGGAGTCGTTCATTTACCAAGCACAAAGTGTCAATAAAAGTATGACTTTTTATTTATATTTCATGTGTATGAAATGTGTTTAGTTGCTAATCATTTATATAGTTATAGTAATTAGGAACTTAATTTTAGATTTTTTAAATAATATAACTGTTAAGTTATTTACAAAATGTACACTATTACTAATTTATTTAAATTTTCAATAATAGCATTTTATTAAGCTTTAGGGAGAAATTGCCATTTTCTGTAGTTTGGTTTTATTCACCAAACTGAGAAAGTTGCTAGTCATCCATAACCTGTGTTTGTGTTTTTGTCATGAGGACACCTAACACCTAACTTGTACATATTTTGATATATTTTTAATTTGTTATAGTTGGCTATGTCAAACAGTTAAAAATCCTCTAAAGAAACATCTGAATCTCAGGTAAAGAAATCTGTTTGAACATCTTCAAGAGGCTCTTTTGTTTATAAAGAACAATAAATATATGCATTGATATATCACTTTTAAAAATCCTTGTTTTTATGATTTAACGAAGTTATTTTCTAGCTAGATTGTGTCTTTTATTTCTTTATATTTTTAGCAAGAATAGATAAGAATTAAGACTCCAGGTGCACACCTAGAATTTCTCCATGTCCTCAATCTGGGTAGATAGTTAAATGATAGTCTCCTACAAGTGGTTGTCAGAGCCCTTTTCTTTATCCAAGGGCTTGTGGTGAAGAACTATCCCTCTTCCTAAATTCCTCTCTGCTCTGGGGTCTTCAGCAACACATATGGTGCTCCCAATACAGATATAGGAGGGATTTACAATTTTTTCCCCAGTACTTAAAAACTAATAGATTGAAAACCCAAAGTCCAAACTCAAAACCCAAACTCATTTTAGATTTGTCTTCTACTGGACAATATTTTCAATGAAGATATAAAAGTAGTTCATGTTTTTAAATCAAAGACAATCATGAAATTGAAAAATGTATTTCTAAGTGCTAAAAGTTAATAGCTTCACTGATTCATAAATCATGTAAAATTATATGTGCTTTTAAATTTTCACTTTTCTTTTTGCCAGAAATGATTTAGTGCTTATGACCTTCTTTTTTAGGACTGGATTTATAGACAGCTGTGCGAAACCTCCACTCCACTCCATCCTCAATTACTTCCTCTGATTGATGTGTACATAAATTCTATACTTACTCCTGCATCCAAATCTAATCCAGAAGCTACAAATCAGCCAGTCACAGAACAGGAGATACTCAATATTTTCCAAGGAGTCATTGGGGTAAAATAGCAATTCTTTTACATTAATTATCTTTTTTTTTCTTTTAGTTTATTCTTTTCACTTATCCCATTTTTTAAAACTGATTATTAGAGAACTTCTAGGTGGTTCTGAATTTAAAATGGGATTACATTTCTTGAGCTTGCTTATATAAATTTAAAGAATGGTATTAGTTCCAAGTAGCTTTCTGAATAGTCATTTTTTGAGGAGTTCTTTTAAAAGCTCTGATTTAAAGTCTAAGGAACACCCTGGAGATTGTGTGTTTAATAAAGGACTATGTGACATTTAAGCATATTCAACATGGATTTGTTTAGCTTCCTGGGAATCTAAGATATGGAGATTCATTTATGGAGAATTTGAAGAACGTATTTTTTCTCTGTTTTTTTTTTTTTTTTTTTTTTTGTAAGAAAAAAATAGTTGCATGTTTCACAAATATATTTAAATGTACAATATCTTCTAAAAGTTATTTTCTTCATGGTAATTTCAGATAATACTTGAATCTCTTATAAGCCTTTTACAGAGGCAGCCTGATGGGATTTATGTTGAGCAACAGCTGAAGTCTTTTTATTTTCTATTTTAAAGACGGTTAAGCATATTGCCTTTCCTCTCCCATGCCATCTGAAATGTAAACTTCAAGTTGTCTCTTTGAGTTGCACACACAGAATTGTTTCTTCTATTTTATCTGAGCTTGGGAGCAGCGACACTGAATAGCTAATTTTGAGTGCTTTTGCTATCAGAAATTCACTCATGATATTTAACATTGTTTTAAAGTATTTATGTTATCTCCAGGGTGACAACATCCGTCTTAATCAGCGTTTCAGTATCACAGCACAGCTTTTGGTGCTTTACTATATACTGTCTTATGAGGAAGCTCTCCTAGCAAACACTAAGACTTTAGGTAAGTTGTGCATATGGGAGTGCTTCCGGTGATACTTCATTTTATTTGCTTATATTTTGTGACATTCCAAGCTGTTATATGAGAAAATCAAGTCAGACATTCTAAGAAGCTCCAGTATTATTTTATAGTCCTTGCACTATTTTTTTATAGTCCTCTGATGCATAAATATATATATGTGTGGTCACATAACCACGCCTCAACACTCAGTCCTCTTTTTAATAGGCTTAATTAATAGGCAGCTGAATTGCCTGTATTTTAACAATTTTAGTGACCATATTAACTAAATATAAATTAAGAGATAAACCTGAAGAAACTATAACTGAATTTTTTTTGCTTGATTTCAATCTTTGCCCTGTGTTGTTTCCATTAGTGTGAAGAGTAACATTCTAATCAAAATCAATAGAAAAAAAAAACCAGAAGAATTTCCTTTTGTCATTAAAATTATAACCGAACTGGGCTTTTAAACTTAGCTACTTCTTTTAATAGGTCAGATTCAGCATAGAAGATAACAGTATAAAGTAGTATGTTTTCCTATATTTGAAAAAGAAAATTCACCTGTATTTTAGGCTCACTAAGTGTATCTAGTTCTATATTTGAAACAAAAAAAAAAGTGTCATTAAAAAGCTCTAGTCATAGAGTATTAAATGCTGGGAAGATTCTTACAGGTGTGGTTATTTTGCCACAGCTGAATGATTTTACTTTTTGAAAGCTGTATATTTAAGTTACTTTTCAGTGTTTGGCAGATTAGTTTCTTTTATTTATGTGAAAAGTATTGTGTTTGAAATATTCTATGGATTTCTCAACAGCTTTCTTTCCCAACTACAATTGTTAGGGTTATACAGATATCCTATAACTGTAATTATAGTCTTGGTCATATTAGGGACAAGATGGGCTAATAATAAGCATTAGATAATAGTCTTTCACTTTCATCCACATATAATGAATTCTGTTAAGGAATATGAGACATGATTTAATAAATAGATAGTAGAGGAATGAGTCACAAGGAGGTGTCCTGGGGGAGAACTCAGACCATTAATATTGTAGTAGGGGGACTGAGATACACTCTTGGTTTTTATTTAGCCTACTCTAGCAAAAAAAAATTCGAATACAGCAAAGTACAGGGAATAGTATAGCCAACTTTTTTTGTATATAACATACTGAATTCACAAGTCACTCAGAATTTTTAGGACTGGGAGAATTTTTTTAAAGCTCATGTATTCCAGGCCCCAATGACATGCTTCATTCAGCCCAGTGTTCCTGTGAAGCTTCTGTTCTTTATGCAACAGTCTGTTGGATCTCATTTGGAAAGTTAAGGATTTTAGATTAGGAGTACAGCTCAGCCTGATTTGAATCTTGGAAAAGGAACTGAGGGAGTAGAAGAAGGTTATTAGGTTTTCACAAGATTCAAGGCAAAAGATGGTGGTTCGGATTGGTAGCAGTGTATATATATTTTGGAGATAGAATTGAGAGGGTTAGCAGATAGATTCATGAGACCATAAGCCAATCTTGATGTGGAGGCTTTTGGCCTGAGCCTAGAGGAAGAGCAGGTTTGTGAGGGACCAGGAGCTCAGTTTTGAACATGTTAAGTGTGAAATGTCTGACAGACTTTCCTGTGGGGATGTTAAGGAGACAGTTGTATATACTGGCCTGGAATTCAGGGGAGATACTTGAGATTCTTCAGTGTACATATGATATTTCAAGTCATGATATTAAATAAGATCACCAAGGGAGGGAGTGTGGGAGGAGAATCAGGAGGATATGATGTTCCAGATGCCAAGGGAAGAATATTCCATAGAGCTGATCGCCTATATCAGATGATGTTGATAGATCCAGTAAGGTTATGATGGAGGCTCAGCTAATGACTGCCTATAACTTGCTGGAGGTCAGTTGACTGTCACAGTTTTACTAGTAAAGTGGTAGGATGAAAGCCCGATTGTAGTAAATTCAAAAGATTATAAGAGATATACTGGAAATGATGGGTACAGGCAACTCTTTTGAGGAGCTGTAAAGAGGAGAGAAATGCAGTGATTGGAGAAGAAAATGAGATGAAGAGAAGACTTTTTTTTAAGTGAAAGAGACAAGAGAATGTTTGCATGCTATTGGGAGTAATCTAGTAGAGAGGGAAGGAGAGAAACCCTGGAGTGATTGCTTGATAGGTAAGAAGAGATGGGATGTGGAAGACAAATGGAGCATTTGGCCTTTTTTTGGAGAATTCTGCATTTTTTTTTCTAGTCTAATTTCTCATCTCCAAGAGGAATACGTAACTGCAGAATATGTCACAATGTGAGAAAGTTTTACTCTTCTACAGCCAAAGGATAATTATTCTGCCTCAAATTTATTTCTATCTGTGAAGTTGTATTGTAATTTTAGTACCTTGTTAATTGTTCTGTGGTTTTGGCCCTTTTAATAAATGTTATTAGCAGCCACCAGGTAGCTGCAGAAGCTCAAATATGGAATTCTGAAATTTAAGATTGAGCCAAGTATTAGAATATCATAGTAAATTTAAAAAGTGTGTATATTTGTGTATGTATATATATTTTTTCACATACACATATATTTTTGGTTTTTAAAAAAGTTATAATTTTAGTTAATGTATTCATTGAAAAGAATATGTGTAAGAAATAAAGGACAATATATTATAATCCCTGTGTACTATTACCCAGTTAAAATATGAGCATTACCATTATATTTCCAGTTTTAATACTTAAAAAGCATTTCCTATTATATCTGAAGACTTTATTACTAGGTAAAACAGTTTATTTTTAGATATTTTTGAAGTTAAAGACAGTGTAATTAATATCAAACATATGAGGAACTATTTATCTGTTTCTAAAACAGCCAGTGGGGCAATCTCATTCTTAAGTAGCTAAACGAATCACTTGCTTAACTCTCTCTCAAGCTTAACTTCATTTAAAAACAAAGTCTGGCCTTTTTTTCCTGCTTCTGTTATGTTTGAAATTTCCTTCTTGGTCACCAGCAGAACAAGACACATCTATGATATTTGGGAAACTGTAATGTTCGCTCGCTCTAAATTCCTGAACTTGCAGTTTTTCTTTGTACTTGATAGTTAATTTTTTTCTTCTCAGAGAAAGTTAACGCCAACTGCCCTTTTCAAAATGCAGAAACTTTTAAGCAAACATTGGCAGATGTTTTTTCTTGGCAGCTTGAAGTTTCAGAGCTATAAAATCAAGTTTTAACAAAAGGGATCTGTAGCTACATAACTACATTGTAGTAGAGTAACAGTACAAGAATTTTAAATTTCATATTTACATAATTGTTTACATCTTTGCTTAATGCAAAGAAACTGGTTTTTAAAATAACATTTATTAAGTGTGTTTACTGGAGGAAATTTAGGAAATGAGAAAAGTGCAAAGACCAAAGTGTAAACCACTCATAATTCTCTGCCCAGAGGTAATCACCATTAGAATTTTGCTAGAAAACCTTTCAGTCTTTGCATATATGATATCTTTTACCAAGTATTTGTACTGTTTTTTTTTTTTTTTTTTTTTCTGATAAATAGGTTTAATGATACATTGTTCTTCACACAGATGGCTACAGAGACAAACTAGAATCCAGGAATATACAGCTATGCAACACAGACCAATTAGCCAAATCTAAGATAAAATGGCTTCTTAATACTACCCTGTAAATATCACAACCCTTCTTCCATCCAAAATGACCCTAATCTCTCACATGAAAACAGCTATTGAAGGGGACCCAGAAACCTAGCTTTGTGGTCAAAAGTAAAAACTAAAGGAAAAATAGCGATTCATTGGTTAGTCGGTGAAAGGGAATGTGGTGCCTTTCGCTGTGCTGCTTTGGTCTGCTTACTCTCTTGCTCTTTTTGTCCCTCTTCAGCCCATCCATGTTAGCTCTCAGTAGGTTTGAATAAGCCATCTGAAACATATTCACATCTTTGGAGCTCACCACAGTGCTGATCTTCTTTTTCCCATCAGTAGCTTTTAACATACACTTGTCTGAGAACTCAAAGCCCTCCACAGAACCTTTCCTTGGAACGGGTTTAGTTCGACCATCGTACTGCAGAGTGAGGAGCACACTGCCTCACAACCGGCACTTCTGGAAGAGCTTAGTCAGCTCTGTCAGGAACTGCTCGCTCTCAAGCCGCACCATCCTGGTTCCGAACAGCACCATCCCAGTTCCCTACCTGTATTGTTCTTGATCTGGAATTGGGAGTCTGTGGATACAGAGGGCTGACTGTATGCATGGATCTATAACACTTTTTACAGGGGACTTTAGCATCTGCAGATTTTGGTATCTGTGGGTGGAGGGTGAGGGGTTTGGAACTAATCCCCTACAGATACTGAGGGAAAGCTAGTTTGGGAGACTCTGAAGTTATATGTGGACTTTTGACTGAGCTGACATGAGGTGGTGAGGTGGTTGGTGCTCCTAACTCCTGAGTTGTTCAAGGGTCAACTGAATATGTTTTTAATCTACCCTTTCTATTTAGTAATACATTTTAAACATTTGCCTTTTATAGTAAAGTTTTTTCTAAAACATCATCTTTAATAGTTTTAGATTTATTCATAAATATGTACCATTAACAAATTTCTTATTGTTGAACATTTCCAAATTTTGCCATGATAAACTGTGGAGAAATGAATATCCTTAGAGCTAACTGTATACAACGAGCATGAATATCTTTGCCCTTATGACAGATTCCTATATGTAGAACTACTAAGTCAAAGATTTTGAAATGTTATAAGATTTAGTAAAAAGGCCATATTGCCTTCTAGGTAGGTCATACCATTATAGACTTCCACATTTGTATAAAATGTGTCGATTTTTAATAATATTCAGTGTTATTTTTTATAGTGTTTTTAATTAAAGAATTTTCCGAGGAGGAAAATCTTTTAAAGCAAGGTACTAACCTACATAACTAATCACTTACATTTTTTTTAGGGTATTATTTTATTTTTAAAATTTAAGTATGCCTTTAATTTTGGTGTAAAGTATGTGGTACAGATCCAGTTTTATAATTGGCTATTTGTCAGCATCACATGATAAATTATCATTTTCCTGTTACTTTGGAAAGTTGCTTTAATGTACACTGAAGTTTTATTACAAACTTATGTCTGTTTTTGGATTTTCTTCTTTATGTTACACATTTCCAGTGTCTTTCACCATCACTGTTCTTGTTCATTATTTCTGTCTGTTCTCACATACTTACTCTTTCACTTGACCTTCATAATGATTTTGTCAGATTTCACAGAAGAAAGTTATACAGGGTTTTTCATCAGAATTATGTTAAACTTATAGATTAATTTGGAGAGAATTTTCATTTTTATAACATAAAGTCTTTTCATTTAGGAATATGACAGAAATTTTTCTTTCTAATTAAAATGTAAGCTTATTGAAGGCAGATTTTTGTCTGTTTTGCTACCATATCTAGCATCTAGACTATTACTTGATACATAGTAGGCATTTGTTATTTTTTTATGTCAATAAAATTTTATTTCATATAGGTTCTATATCATCTAACAAATTGTCACTAGTTATAGGAAAGGGATTGACATTTAGTTTGGATTAAGTCAATATCTGAATTTGTTTGAGTACCATTAAAAAATCAATTTATCAAGTAACTTTTTTTGGCAATTAGTGAGATAATTTTTTTGGTGTATTTATATTATTCATTGTATAATTAATATCTAGCTGGAATGGATCCTTCTTGCCCTTGGTATATTATTTTAGTATGGTGCTAGATTTGATTTGCTTTTTTTAATATGATTTTTTTCTCCATCTCTCTTTAAACAAGTGAAATTGACCTTTTTTTTTTTTTCTTTTCCTTTCTTCCTGTCAGGCTTTGATATCAAGTTTACACTAATTTCATAAATGAATTAGTTTTCCATAGGATTTTTTTTTAAGGATTAAAATGTGATGAAAATTAGGGATGGTTAAAGAAGTACAAATTCGCAGTTAATAGATGGTCATGGGGGTGGAGAACATAGCATAGGGAATGCAGTTAGCATTAATGTAATGGTTAAGAGGAGAGCCAGAGGAGAGAAAGAGCAATTAGAGGGATTGTTTTGTAATAAAATAATTTTTTTTAAAAAAGGAAGTTAACTATAAAAAAAGAAAACTAGGGGCAATGTAAATAGTATTCCAAATATTCTACAGTTTTGTTGAGGATGAGGTTAAATATGAGATATGAATGCCGTATATTGGAGGAAATTTGGAATTGTGATTGTTCATGCTATATATATAAAACCAATGATCTTATCATAGGCCTTTCATAATTATAGTTTAGTTTTTTACTGAAGGTTAAGAAATAGCCTAAATGTATTTCAGAGATGTTAAAGAGAATTAATTGCTTCATGGGCTGCTAGTTTTTTGATGGGATCATTAAAATGGGATCAGTATTTTATATTCAATTTCATAGCTCTAGAAACTTAAATATTGATACTTTACTACTCTAGCTGACCTTGAGGACTCTGGATCTTAATAATACTAGTTTACATTTGAATGCTTGCCACAGGCCAGACACTACTTGAAGCACTCTACTCTTGTTATCTTATGTAAATCCTCACAATTCTATGAGATGGGTACTGTTGTCATCTTTATTTCACAGGTATGAACACTGAGGCCCAGGGAAGTTAAGTTACTTCTCTAAGTAGTATGTGTTGAAACCAGGATTTCACCATCACTGGAACCTGTATTGTTTTAACTGCCTTCTGAAACATTCTTACTCAATTCATAAAGATTGGTGTGGAAAACTAGGATGCTAATTTATTAACTTACAAGAGAGATTATATCTAATCACAGGTGTATGGTCTGTGTGGGCATTGATTCTCAACCTTTATTCTTCCACTTGCATTTCTATACTGTCTTCAACCAAAAAAAAAAAAAAAATGTTGAGCTTTACATTTTGTGGTTTGAATTTGAAAAAGAATAAGTATGTTGGATGTGCTTTTTCAGACTATGAACATCTGGTTGAGATTCTCATGTAGTTCTATGGCATATAAGCAATGAGATGAGGTGCCAGCCATATAGAATGTGGTTGAGAGGAGCAGAGAAAGATAGTGTTGAGCAAGGACCTTTACTCTGTTGGATTTAAGAATCTGCTAAAGGTTTTTGAAGGTACAGAGAACATTATCTGGCTAAATCTGTATTTTAATAAGAGGATTATGGCAGCAGTGTGAAGGATGGATTAAAGAGAAGAGAAATTGGAGCCAGGGATATTGGGCCATAATAGATATTTAAGCAAATATTGAGTAAGCATTGAATTAGAACAGCAGAAAGAACAGACATTAAAATGATTTATTTTTTTAAAAAAAGTAGACTTGTTAGCAGGCTGAAGATAGAAGTTGTGAGAAAAAGGAGTCAAGTTTATATTGCCCAACTTCTTAAAAACATCGGTCACCATTGTAATTATACTGTGATTAAAGCTTTTGGAATCATGAAGCTTTAAGCCATGTGCTCATGACTGTGTTTGGTCTTCCTAATTCGATTTGAGTCTTACCAGGTTTCCTCCCTCCCTCCTTCCCTCCCTTCACCCTCCCTCCCTTCCTCCCTTTTTCCTTCCTTCCTTCCTTCCTTCCTTCCTTCCTTCCTTCCTTCCTTCCTTCCTTCCTTCCTTCCTTCCTTCCTTCCTTCCCTCCTTCCTTCCTTCCTTCCTTTAGAACATTTCTGCAGATGTCTTCTCTTACCCATTATGATTTTTCTCCCCACTAGTTTTTATTTTGGGGCATTTTCCAGATCTTGCCCTTAGTTATATTCTTGCTCTTCCTGTGTATCTACTATTTAGTAGTGATTGTTCATCCTTAATGAGTTATGTTCACAGATTAAGTGAATTAAAAGTAATTTGAAATTATTTGTATTCCTATTTGGGTTGAAAGTTAAGATTTCTCTTGTATCTGACACTATTTCTCTTATGCTTTTTTCATTGACTGACAGCTGCCATGCAAAGAAAGCCCAAATCATATTCATCTTCTTTAATGGATCAGATTCCTATCAAATTTCTTATTCGACAGGCTCAAGGGCTGCAGCAGGAATTGGGAGGTATTTGTTTTACTTTATTACTACTGCTAATGATTGTTTAAAAATATCTTACTGTTTATAGTGTTATAAAGTTTAATAGGTGCTCAGTGTTAAAAATTCAAACAATTCTAGAATGAAATTCCTCTTAACCTCATTTACTGTGTTATTCCCTGAACCACCGTCATACTCCCAAAACCCTAGCTGTTTTGGTGTGTAATTTCCGACCTTATTTTCTACAGTTTGATCTATATAAGATTGCAGATATTCAAATATTTTTGACCTACAAAAATGTAATTTTATATGATCGAAGCTGATAGATACATATATGAGTAAAAATTCTTTTTTAAAACTATAAATGATATTTTATCTCTTCTGCAATTTGCTTTTTCCTCTTGGAGTCTTAGGAATCTTTTCTTGTCAGTACATGTAAATCTCCCATATTGTTTTTAATTGCTTCATAATATTCCATGGCATGGAATTACTATAATATTTTTATTGTAAAACTGTCAAATAGAAATGTAATATTTTGAAAATTCAAAAAATATTTTAATTTAACACCTCTTTATGTTTGAGTTTTGTTTTTTTTGTTGTCGTTTCTTTCAAGCTGGAATTTTCTTTTTCTTTCTTTGGTATGGTTGGTTTCAAGGAGAAACATGAACATTTTTTGGTCACCTTTAGCCAAATGTCTGCATTATATCCTTGCAAAAGTTCTTTCCAAAGAAATGATGTTATATATGGCAGCGTTTGGCAACTAACATGTTTTATTGGAGAGATTATGAACTGTAGATTAATTTGACTATTGTAAGCAGTCATTTTTGTGATCGTTTTTGGATAGTCTTAACTTTATGTATACTTGTGCATTTAAATATTTAAAGTTAAAAATAATACCACTTTTGATTGTTATAGTGTTTTTTCAAACAGAAACATTAATTTTAAGCAGTTTGTATAAGAAGAAAGCCGATACTACCCTACTGGGACTAAGCAGTGGTATTATGAGTTGATCTAAGCTGCATAATAAGAGAATGATTGAATCTAAAGTACTTTTTATTACTAATAATACTATTATTACTACTCTTACAACTCTGATGATGATAACAGTATAGTAACAACAATACTTTTTAGACATTTATGTGCCAAGCACTTACTACATCGGTACTTCATCTATCTAAAAAGACATTTTTCTAGTATCATTTATTTTCTCGTTATTGATATTATATAGTAATAGTTATGAATAGCCAAACTATGCTATTAGCAAAAGTTTAGTGATAAGACTTTGATTTAGTAAAAGAAAGATTTCCCATTTATCTTGAGCTTCTGTAATCTTTTTTTTTTAAAAAGACTTTGTTTTTTAAATTATTTTTAATTATTGTTGACACATAACATACAATAATTGTATTCGTTTCAGGTGTACAACGTAGTGATTCAACATTTACATACTTTACAAAGTGATTACCACAATAAGTAGTAACATCCATCATATATAACATATATATGTTATATAACATATTATATTCTTGACTCTATTCCTGTGCTGTACATTCTATCTTGTGACTTATAACCTGGAGTTTGTGCTTTTTAATCCCCTTCCCCTTTTCCACCCAGTCCCAGACCTGCCTCTCCTCTGGAAATCCTGTTTATCCTTAACCCTTTTTGAAGGAAGACTAATTCACCTTCTTATGGGTATCATCAGTACTGCTTTGGTTGGCTAACATTGAGCTATGTGACTTTGGGAACATTAATAAATGTCTTCAGCCTGTTTCCTTACTGTAAAATGGAGACAATATTGCTTACCTTGTAGGAATGTTAGGGTGATGTGAGAAAATGTACATAAAATGACTGAGAACTTTTAGGTACCCAAAGTGGGCAACTTTAATTTTATCCAGCTATAGCAACGATTCTCAACTGGGCTGGAGGAAACGACATGTTCTCCTATAGAAGCCTGTCAGAACTTCTGAGTGAGGCCTTTTCCAAATCATATATTATCTCCCCCAAATTGACATTCTTTTCCCCTTTTTCTTTTCTCTTCCCTTAACTCTTGAACTCCTGCTATATCAAACAACTTTTCCTGATGGAAGACTTTTCTGTTGAGACAGGGCAGAAAGAAATCTTGAGAACTTTTGAGAAAAGTAGTAGTTTCCAACTTCCTGTGTAAAGAGACCACTTGCCTTATCTTTATTTAAGCAGATTCCCTAGCTGAACCACTGAACAGAGTTTTTCGAAGTGTAGTATGCATGTATAAGTCCAAATTCCTTTGTCTTGCTGAAAATGAAAGGGAGAAAGGAGAGAGGAAAGAGAAGATTAAAGATTGAATGAAGAATCCAATTGAGTTCTTATAAATTTTCAAGGGTTGCATTCTGCTTTACTACGTCTCCTTGCAACTAACTACCCACATTTATGCATTGTGGATGATTGGATCTGTGAAGAAGAAATCACGGGGACTGATGCCTTGTTAAGGCGAATGCTTCTTACTAATAATGCCAAAAACCACTCTCCTGAACAACTCCAAGAAGGTATAGTAGATCAATAATCCTTTACTTTGTTAGTCGTACAAAGAAATGTTAGGCTTATTGAAATGTTCAAATCATGCAGAATTTTCCTGGGGGTAAAACAATATTTTGGTGAATATATTTTGAATCATTCTCTTTGAGTTTAAGGAGTTTTAACCACTTCTTTCTGACATGCTACTATATTTCCTCATAGGTCCTACATTATATCACTGAACAGATCATGTGGTTTTAGGAAGGTCCTAAACTTTCAAGAATAAGTGCCATGGAGTACAGCATTGTACTTGCAATGCATTAATAATGTTCTAGTTGAGCAATGTCAAATAGAAATATGATGTGACTCACACATAATTATATACTTTCTATGGCCACATTAAAAAAGTTAAAAAGAGGCGAAATTAATTTTAATAATTATTTAACCCAATATATCTAATATATTATTATTTCATCATGTAATCAGATATTTTACCGTTTTACTGTTAATGAGATATTTTACTGTTTTTCCATAAGTCTTTGCAGTCTGGTATGTATTTTTTACTTACAACACATCTTATTTTGGACTAGCTACATTTTGGGTGCTCAGTAGCTAGATATGGTTAGTGATTATTCTACTGAAGAGCACAGTTGTAGATATTTTTTACTAATAGTAGTCTGCTGGGTGCTTACAACGTATAAAAGGGACCATCCATAGGAAGTTATCAAGAAGTTTGAATCCTTCAAATGAATGCTGTTACCAAAAGCAATACTTGGGCATATTTACATGTTTCAACTAGTTTTTAAAATCATTCTGAATTACTAAGGAAATGATATTTGTCTTTGAGTTACTAATGTGATTTTTAAAATGAGATATTTTTTGTTCCTTGTGAGATAACTGCACTTAACATGACTTTTTTTTTTTTTTTTTTTAAGGCCTTTATTGTAAGTATAGCCAAAACTATGGCTAGGATTCAAAGTTTTACTTTTTTAAAGCAGTATTGTTTTCTTGATTTGCTTGGCCTATAGTCTGATAGAACAATATTACTTCCTATTTGGTAAATTGTATAGAATTTAGATTATGACTGCTGAGTTTTTCTTTTAGCATTTTCAGCTGTCCCAGTAAGTCACACAGAAGTGATGCAGATTCTAGAACACTTGACTCTACTCTCTGCCAGTGAACTTATACCATATGCAGAAGTATTAACATCCAATATGAACCAGCTCTTGAATTCAGGGGTTCCACGGAGAATTCTTCAAACAGTCAATAAACTATGGATGGTTCTTAATACTGTGATGCCTAGAAGGTAATTTCAGGATATTGTTACATGTAATAGATAAGTATATAGCAGTGATTATGTACGATAACCTAAACTTAAATGTTGAAAAAATTGTTGAATATTTGACAATATAAATCCTTTCTGAAGATTGCTAATTAAAGAGTTGTTATAACCTAAAGGAAAAGAATACGCTTTATCTTAAGAAACAGAGAGAAACCTTGAAGTACATTGGATTAATCATTTTGTCTTTAGTCAGATGGGTGTCTGCTGGTCCGTAGATTGTATCAAAGACATTAGGTCAGCTCTAAAAAACAATACTGGACTGGATTAACTTGAGATTTTGATTCAGTGGGTCTGGGAATAGTAATATTCTTTAAAATTTAAAAATAATTTTTAATTATAAGTAACTTATATGTAAATTAATTATAAATAAATTTACTTATATCAAATTAATAAATGCATATAACTGAAGAAGTTAAATAGCTTATAAAATCTGCCTACACCTTCCCATTTTAAACTATTCTCAGAGATAACTATTTTCAGTTCGTCTATCTTTTTATTCTGGCATTTATATCTCCCCACATATCACAATAATATGTTTGTGAGTACCATAATTTCCTGACTTTTCAGTTTAGAATTTTCTTATAACTTCCTACTATACAAGATGAAAAGTTAGCACTCTTACCTACTTCCTCCCCTGTGAGTCCCTCTTCCAAAACACACTTTCCTTTCTCCCTTTCTCTCAACATAGTTATCTTAAAACTTTTGATTAAAGCAATATTCAGTGTGCATATTATTTTTCTCACTGTGCATATTTTATAATAGCATTATTTATAGTTGACCTGTGCGATATCCTTTGATTACAATTTTTTTGTTATACAACTGCCCTCCTTCACACCCCACACACAAACCCTGAGTTAATACTTGCCTCTTTCATTTACTCAGGTTTTTGTTGTTGTTTTCCTTTGTTTTTATATCAGTTCTCATCTCCAAACTCCATTATTGAAGGGAAATTTACTTTATAGTTATAATACATCAGTAACATTTTTTTTTCTTGGAAGCATTCCTTTCAGAGCTTTCCATCCTTGTGTTTGAATCTGGGATACACTCAGTAGCCATCCTGAAATTGCTTTTGCCTTTCTTCTTTGTTGGATTCTATGTTTTTTTCTTTCTTGGCCTATTTCCTCATTTTAGTGAGTGGAACCCATAGTCAAGTTGTTTCCTGAGAATGGGTATTTGGGAGACTTATTTATTTAATTTTTAGATTTGCATGTGTCAAAAAGTTTTCATTCTTCCCCCTACATACGACTGATATTTAGCCTAGGTGTAGCTCATTTTTCTTTTCAAAAATTTGAAGGCACCATTCTATTGAATGAATTAGAGCTTATTTATTGCTGTTAAGTAATCTGATGTTATACTAGTTCCCAATCCTTTGTATGTGACCATGTTTTTTCTTTCTCAAAAGTTTTAGGTTTTCTTCTTTCACTGGTTTTTGGAATTTATTTTATGATGATGTATTTTGGTGTGGGCCTTCTTTTATTCATAGTGCTGAGTACTTGGATATTTTTAGTCTGAGGACTAATGTCTTCATTTCTGGATGTTTCCATGTATATTTTTTTCTTCAGTAATTGTCTTCTGTTCTGAATTTTTTTTAAAAAAACAACTACAGCACCCAGTATTCCTAGGTGGTCTCCCATCCAAGTACTAACCAGGCCTGTCCCTGCTTAGCTTTCGAGATCAGATGAGATCAGGCATGTAATGAATGACATGGCCGTAGACCTGTTTTCTGGAATTTTTTGTAATTTGAATTTTAAACCTCTTGATCTTATTCTGAATTTTTTCCTCTATCTCTAAATTTATCTTTCGAATGTACTTTTTGGATATTTCCTCAATAATGCTTTCTGATCTTTAATTTGAATTAAAAAAAATATATTATATTCTTAATTTCTGTGAGCTCTTTTTTTTTCTTTTACGCTTACAGCACCCAGTCTTCCTAGGTGGTCTCCCATCCAAGTACTAATCAGGCCTGCCCCTGCTTAGCTTCTGAGATCAGATGGGATCAGACGTGTTCAGAGTGGCATGGCCATAGACTCTAAGAGCTCAGTCCTTTTAAATGTATCTTGTTCTCGTGTTCATATATGAAATATTCTATCCTTCAAGGATATTAATTATAGGTTTAAAAATTATTACTTTTTCATTCTTACATTACATCTTTTCTTTGGAGTCCCTTTTCAGTTTGTATATTTTAAATTTTTTCAAAGTAGAAGCTTTTTTAATTGTCTGGCAATTCTTGGCTGTCCGTTATATTTAAGAGTGGGCATGCTTTTTTTGTGAGATGAGACTGGTGGACTCCTGGGCTTCACTGTAAGAGATCAGATACACTTCATATTGGCATATCCCGCAGTAATTCTGATGTGCAGTCAGGTTAACAACCAGTTTTATAGTCTATTGGTGTCTCATATCAAAGTGGCATCTCACATTGAGATTTTACGATGATAAATATAGAACAGTGACTTAATTTATGGGGCAAGATACAGTTTCAAAGTATTTGGGTAAGTATTATTTCATTTACAGGTATTATATTCCAATTTTATAGATGAGGAAGCAGTTCTGAGATGCTGAATGATTTACACAGACTCATATAGCAATTATGGTATTACTGAGCTTTTAATTCAAATTTTTATTTTATATGCCATGATTATTTCATTATAATGGTGAATATTTTTGAAACTACTTTGTGTTTACTGTTTTATCTTCTTTTGTTTTAGAGACTTAATAGTGGATTAAATATCTATAGTTTTTAATTTTTAGAAGTTCATTTATACAAGTTTTCTATTTTTTTTCCCCTGAACATATCTTTCAAAGATAGAAAGGACTGAATGGCTAGGGGTTTCAATTATAGTATAGCTGTTTTTGAACATGTGATTATTTTCTCATTAGGCTGTGGGTAATGACAGTAAATGCACTTCAACCTTCAATAAAGTTTGTTCGACAACAAAAGTATACTCAAAATGACCTGATGATAGACCCTCTCATTGTCCTAAGGTGTGATCAGAGGGTACACAGGTACGTGTCATTTGAGTTTCATTTTTATTATAGAGTTATACTTCAGAGAGTCAAAGAAATTGAAGAAATTCAGTTTTAACTTTTATGTAGTGTTTTTATAGGTAACTGGCACTATGACCTGTGAGATTTTTTTTAAGTTGTCTGCGTTCATGAACTATATATCCAGTTTAACATTTAATATGTGATTAATAAAACCTAGCCTTAAAGAAATGTTATTCTTGTTTTTGGCAACTTTCAATAATGGCTGTTCTTTCTCTTAGAGCAAGACCAGTAAAGAATAATACCATTTCTGTTAGTGTTGTTGAAATGGCTTTTAAAAAATTGGTTTATTGTGACCTATTACGTGCATTAAAACTTGGATCTTTTGGCATCTTCAGTTGTGATGTTAGCTTCATTGACTTGTCTATAATTCCTTGTCAGTTGTTAAACTTAATTGCCTTGAAGTGGCTTCACCTTAAGGGACAGAATTAATGAATTCACATCATTAATATTTGATTTTCTAGTGGCTGTGCTAAGTGATATCAAAGATATATAAGTTGAGGGGCCTTCCTTTAAAGTGATTATTACTTGCATGAGGAAATGAGACAAATAAATGAAAAGTTAAATAATATAGTCTAAGTAGATAAATGATATAGTACATACATGATGTTAAAAGTTCAGGAAAGAAGTGGAGAAAGTGGGACCTGAGTAATATTTTAAAGGATAGAAATAGAATTTAGATGAACAGATAATATAATGATGGTGATTAGGGGGTCAAGGGAGGAAATAGTGTGAGCAACAGTGTAGAAGCAAGAATAAAAAAGACTTCGAGTGGAGAAGTACACATATATTTGTATGTATATATTACTGTTTTTTCCTTTATCGTTCTATTCTTTCACCTTTTAATTTTTTTGTTTTTAAATTTAATATTTTAACCAAGGAATCGATCATTCACAAGTATTTTAAAAATATCAAACAATATGAAAAGATATACACATATAAAAAGATATGTTTAGGATTTGCTTTGCACTAACCCAGTGGTGGTGGGAAAGTAGATGGAGGTATAGATGAAATCAGACTAGCCATGTATAAATAACTGTTGAAGCTGGGTGTTGAGTTCTTGGCGCGTCATTAAGTATTTCCTCTTTTATGTGTGTATGAAAGTTTTCATAATATATATTAATAAGTGAACAAACAAGAAGATTGACAACAAGAAAAGCCTTGTTCTCTCTCATATCTACCATGCTGCCATTGCTAAGCAGAATCTTCTTTGGCCTCTTTTGACCAATCCCAGTTCTGCCTCCAGAGGAAACTTTGTGGTCATAATGGTGTGTATGTAGCTTTATTTTTTGTATATTTACAAACTTATAAATAGAGACATTTATTTTTTTGTTTTGGGTGGTTTTAAAAAAATGTAGTGTATTGTAGGCATTATTTTGTTCTTTTTCTTAAAAAACCACTCTTCAACATGTTTTCTATATTAATATGCATAATTCTACCTCATTTGTTTTAACTGTTGCATAGTATTCTATATATAGATTATCAGCCCCATCCTCCAGAAACTCTAATATAGAGGGTCTAAAGTGGGTGGAGCTTGGACTTTTTTTTTAAATATGTACTCCAGGTGATTCTTGTCTTCAATTTTGGGAAATATTGCCATAGTTTACTTAACCATTGACATATTTTTTTTCACTATAAATATATACATGTTTATTATAGAAAATTGGGACATTTCAGAAAAACCATTGGCAATTGATGGGCATGTAAGCTGTTCCAATGTTTCACAGTTATAAACAAAGCTATAATGACTGTTTATGCACACATGCTAGTTCTTTCTATAATAGACTGAGAAGTGGCATTTCAGGTTTTTCTCAGGGCTTGGTTTAAAATTTTCAGTGGTTACTCATTTATTTATTTTTGTTTCCTTTTTTATAGTAATTCTTTTTTTGATACTTTTTATTTTTCATTTACAATTGGCATATATATTAGTTTCAGGTATACAACATAATGATTAGACATTTATATAACTAAGTGATCACCCCAATGAATCTAGTACTGTTTCGACATTGTACATAGTTATTACAATATTATTGACCATATTCCCTATGCTATACATCCCCATGACTACTCCATAACCACCAATTTGTACTTCTCAATCTTTCTCCTTGTCACCGCCCCCACCCCAATTCCACCTCCCATATGGCAACCATCAAAATGTTCTCTGTATGAATTTGTTTGTGTTTTGTTTGTTTATTTTATTCTTTAGATTATACATGTAATTGAAATGACATGACATTTGTCTTTGTCTGACTTACTCCACTCAGCACAAACCCTCTAGGTCCATCCATGTTGTTGCAGGTGGCAAGATTTCATTCTTTTTTATGGCTGAGTAATGTTCTGTAGTATTTATGTACCATCTCTTTTTTATCCATTCATTCATCGATGAATACCCAGGTGGCCTCCATATCTTGGCTATTGTAAATAATGATACAAAGAACATATGGATTTACACGACCCTTTGAAGTAGGGTTTTGAGTTTCTTCAGATAAATACCCAGAAATAGGATTAATGGGTTCTTATTTTTCTCTTGTAGTAGTCTTTGTTTTAAAATTTGTTTTGTTTGGTGCAAGTATTGCTACCCCAGCTCTTCTGTTTGTTTCCATTTTCATGAAATATCTATTTCTCTTTACTTTCAGTCTCTGTGTGTCTTTTGATCTCTTGTAGACAGCATACGTAAAGGTCTTGTTTTCTTCTTTTTAAAAAAATTTTTAAAGATATTTTAAATTAAATTTATTCTATGGCCATGCCACCCTGAACATGCCCAATCTCATCTGATCTCGGAAGCTAAGCAGGGGCGGGCCTGGTTAGTACTTGGATAGGAGACCACCTAGGAAGACCGGTTGCTGTAGGCATAAAAAAAAAATTATTGGGGTGACATTGGTTAATAAAATTATATAGGTTTCAAGTGTACACTTCAGTAATACGTCATATTGCATTGTGTGTTCACCACCCAAAAAGTTAAAGTTTCTTTCTGTCACCTTATATTGGGTCTTGTTTTCTTATCATTCAGATACCCTATTTTTGATTGGAGCATTTAATCTATTTACATCTAAAGTAATTGTTGATAGATCTGTAGTTATTACCGTTTTGTTATTTATATTTTTGATCCTTTTTCTTTTTTTCTTCTTAAAGAAGTCCCTCTAATATTTCTTGTAATACTGCTTTGGTGTTGACAAATTCCCTTAGCTGTTTCTTGTCTGTGAAGCTCTTTATCTGTCCTTTGATTCTAAATGATAGCTTTGCTGGGTAAAGAAATCTTGGTTGTAGGTCCTTACTTTTCATCACTTTGAATACTTCATGCTAATCCTTTCTGGCCTGCAAAGTTTCTGTTGAGAAATCGGCTGATAGTCTTACGAGAGTTCTAATTTCTTTTCCCTTGATGCTTTAAGATTCTCTCTGTCTTTAATCTTTGGCGTTTTAATTATGATGTATCTTGGTTTTGGCTTCTTTGGGTTCGTTTTTTTGGGGACTCTGTGCTTCCTGGGCTTGTATGTCTGTTTCCTTCACCAAGTTAGGGAAGGTTTCCATCATTATTTCTTCAAATAGGTTTTCAATTCCTTACTCTTTTCTCCTTCCAGTATCCCAATATGAATGTTGATATGCTTGATGTTGTTCTAGAGGCCCCTTAAACTATCCTCATTTTTTTTGGATTCTTTTTACTTGTTGCTATTCTGATTGGGTGTTTTCTGCTACCTTATAAATCACTGATTCAACCCTCTTCTTTATCTTATCTACTGCTAATTTCTTCTAAGATGGTCTTCTTTTCAGTTATTGTATTCTTCATTTCTGATTGGTTCTTTTTTATGTTTGCTTTTTACTTTTATGTTTTCTATCTCTGTTAAAGTTCTTACTAAATCCATCTACTTGTCTTTTAAGTTCATTGAGCATCCTTATAACCAGTATTTTGAACTCTGCCTCTGCCAGGTTGCTTGTCTTCATTTTGTTTAGGTCTTTTTTTGAATATTTCTTATGTTCTTTCATTTGTGTCCCCATTTTGGCTTCCCCTCTGTTTGTTTCTCTGTGTTAGGTAGGGCTGCTATGTCTCTTGATCTTAGTAGAGTGGCCTTAGATAGTAGTTGTGCTGTGGGGCCCAGTGGCACATTCTCCCTCGTCACTTGAGCTGGTGCTCCAGGTGTGTTCCTTGTACAGGTTGTGTGTGCCCTCCTGTTGTAGTTGAGTCTTGGTTGCTATTTGTACATCAAGGGGAGGGATTCGCTCCTGGGCTGGTTGGTTGGGAAGACTGGCTGGTGACTACAGTGGCAGACCTGTTGTGTAGGGGCTGACCCTATGGAACAGGATTATCTTTAGCAGGACTGTGGTGCCTGCCCAGTCTGCCCTTTGGGTGGGTTGTTCTTGGATGTGGTCTAGGAAGTGCTTCAGCTCAGTCCTAAGCTGGCCACTGGGCACGCTGGTTCTGGGGCCTCCTGAGAGTGGTCCCACCAAAGGCCAAGTTTAGCCACTTATGCCTGGGGCCACCTGGCATGAGCCACCAAGCAATCCACAGATGGCTGCCATCCACGCTAGGCTTGGAGGTGCCACATGAGGCCAACCTACGAACTGAGGCTGGCTGCTACTAGTACTAGGCTTGGAGCTGCTCAGCAAGAGGTACAGGGCATACAGAGGCCTGATGCTGCTTGTTTGGGTTTTGTGAACCTTTGAGAGATTTTAAGAAAGTCTGCAGCATGAGCCAAGACAAACCATTTGTATGGAAAAACTGGAGGTGTCTTGGGTGGCCCTGCAAGTTGGGTGGGGCAGGGTCTCAGGGGATCACTGGGGTGGGGTGAACAGTGTTAGCCAGGTCGATGGAGACCCAGATATGGCGGCTGCCTATGTCTGTATACTGGGTTGGGGGAGGGCCCAATAAAACAACAGTAGCCTCCACCAGCACTTTTCTGGGAGAAACCTGCCTCTCCAGACCTTGTCCAGAAGCCACACAACTCACTTCCTTCCCATATGTCCCTGGTGTCCTTTCAGCCACTGCCCCAATGTGAGTGAGTCCATCAGTGAGTAAGTATGCGCAGGACCCCTGCAGCCCTCTGCCCCACTCAGCCATTATCTCCACTGATTTTCACATCTAGATTTTGAACTTCTCTTCCTGGCCCTGGAACCCCAGGCCCTAGAATTCCAGGCTTGGGAGCCCAGGGTTGGGCCAAGACCCCTTGTTTCCTCGGGGGACCTCCATAGCTGAGATATCTGTCCCAATTTTCAATTGCCAGACAAGGATGTGAGACCAGCCCGTTCTGCATTTCTACCCCTCCTACCAGCCTTTAGGTAGCCCATTCTGTATGTCCTTAGTTGTAGGACTTCTGTTCAGCCCAGACTTTAGGTGATTTTCATTTATGGTTGTTCTGTAATTTAGTTGTAATTTTGCTGTGGTCATGAGAGAAGGCAAACATAGTTTTTTTACTCCACCATCTTGCCTGGCAAGCTACATTTAATTCTTATATTTATTCTTATTTCATTAAAATTTAATCTGTAGCAATCTTTGAGGAATAAGTAACTATACTTAATTTACAGATGAGGAAACTGAGGCTCAGTAAGTAATTTCTCCAGATCAAGTGGATAAAGCACTTGCAGAATACAGAATTGTCTTGCTGTCTTGCTCCAAAGAAGAAACAAGAATAGAAAGAATAAATATTCTGTTCTAGTCTCTTTTATCTTTATCAATAATAGAATATTTCTCTTTAAAGACAGCTGGTTTGCAGGATCACATCTAAGAGATTTATGGCTAGTGCCATTTTCTGCAAAAAAAAAGAGGCATACATTATATTCAATTTTAGCTGATGAAATAGATAATATCACTTATATAATCTTGAAATAGAGAATTAAACATTAATTTTGGGAATGAATATTTCAGTAGGAAAAATGTTACTTATACTACTCTTTTCAGGTTTTTCAGGTACTGTTTAGGTTTTCTAATTATTTAAACTGATCACATTCTGGCTAATTTATAAATTCTTATGCATTTTTCTACTTTCTGTATTTAGATGCCCCCCGCTGATGGATATTACTTTGCACATGTTGAATGGATATCTTCTTGCATCCAAAGCCTACCTTAGTGCTCATCTGAAGGAAACTGCAGAGCAGGATAGGCCTTCCCAGAATAATACATTAGGTTTAGTTGGACAAACTGATGGCCCAGAAGTTACTAGAGAAGAATTGAAAAATGCATTACTGGCTGCTCAGGTAATAAAGTAAAATTTAGTCAAAAAGGGCAAGGGCTTCCCTGTTAATAGAATCAGTTAAATAGCTGGCATATTATGCTCTCCATATATAATGGTGACATTATGCATTCCTTTTATTACAGAACATACTATAATGATGGTACCTCTGCTTGTGAATAACAAAATATAGACTTGCTTCTTAAAATCAAATGGTTGAAAAAAATTAAATGGTGGACACAAATAGAACAAGAAATAATACCAAATTTTGATATATATATATTATATATATAATATATCATAATGTTGGGCAGTGATAAATACTATGACAACATAAGTGGTTCAGTTTTATATTTAGAAAAGTTATATAACAATGCAGAATTTTACTGAAGCCTTAAGTAGTGCTTTGAATAATAAAGGAAATGTACGATGATTAAATGTTCAATGATTTGAGGCCTTCAAAATAGAAATGCTTTCTTAGTTTAAAACATATTTTCTGAAATCTTTTCATTGGCAATAAGGGGAATTAGAGTAATAATATAGGCCCACAATCCCTTATCTGTAATACAGAAATCCAAAAATCTATGAAAACTGAAATTTGTTTTTGTAAATTCAGTTGTCAGAAAAACTTGACCTGACATGACCTCTTTTTTGACAAAACTTGACCTGAATTGATGTGAAGCTACTTATGGCCTTTATTCCACTTGATGTGAATATTGGTATGTTTTTCTGCAGAAATATTAATCTTTGACTACCTTGTGCTACCCTAGTCTCTGCTGGAGATATTATATAATATTATAATAAAAATAATTCTGAGTTCTAAAATAAATCTAGCCCTCAGAGTTTCACATAAAGGATTGAGAATTGTACTAGCTACCACGTTTATATAATGCTTACTATATGTCAAGTGCTATTCTAAGTTTTTTATGTATGTTAACTCAATTTTTACAACCAACCTACAAAGTATGGAGTCTTGTCATCTCCATTTTTAAAGGAGAATGAGACCCAGAGAGGTTAAGTGGTCACCCCTCAAGAAACTACTATTCTATGAAATGACACTGAAGCTTGTAGACTGAGCAACATTTAGTTGTACAGGTGGAATTTTTCTGCAAAACCAGGACCTTAAATAGTCCATCTTCAGAGTAAAAAGGAAAGACCTTTGGGATGTAATGTTTAAGCATTGATTATTAACCACCATCTTCAGAGGAATGAATGAATTAGTTGGTAGCCAGGTAAGAAAAAAGAAATACAGGATAGGATCCTGGGAGAAGTAGGAATTTAAGAGGAAGGAAAAGAGATTCTAGTATGTCATTTTTCGCCTATGACCTGTTTTGGATGTCATTGACTCGCTATATTCTTCTAGTACGTGTTCTTAAACTGGAGTACATGGATCTGCCTTAGGAATATTTGATTACCCTGAAATTATACAATGTTTATTTACATATGTTCATTTTGATAGGGGGAAGGTGTATATGTATTTTTCAGATTCTTAAAAGGGTTAATGAGCCTAGAGAAGGTGAGAACCACTGTGCTATAAAAGGCTCATTTTTTTCTTAGAAGTACTTCTTTTTTTTTTTTTAAAGAAATAGTTATTTTTATCATTTCTGTTCATGTGAAAACAAAATCAGATTTGGTTTTAAACAAATTTCTCAGAAACTTCTTCAATTCACTGTTTTTCTTTTTTCTGCTTGTAGGATAGTGCAGCTGTCCAGATTCTCCTGGAAATTTGCTTACCAACTGAAGAGGAGAAAGCTAAGGGTATCAGCCCAGATACCATGCTAAGGAACATTCAAAGTGTTATTACTACCAGCACTCCAAATCAGGGAATGGAGGAAGGAGGAGAAGACAATTTACTTTGTAACCTTCGAGAAGTTCAGTGCCTTATCTGTTGTCTATTGCACCAAATGTACATTGCGGATCCCAATATTGCTAAGCTTGTTCACTTTCAGGTTTGTTTTCAAAGAATGATGTTTTATGGTTGAACTTTATTTGGGGGGGGCAGTTTGAATACTAAATTAATAGGGATTGTTTAGAAACTGGAGGTCATACAAATAATCATGCTCCTTTGCGATATGGAGAAAAATCCAGATTTTTTAGATTTTATTTTAGCTTATTAAAGTGTTTAGAAAACAGACCTCTATTCTAGCATATCAGAGAGATGAAATGCCAGGATGCATGTAAGGCATTGTAGGCTCTTGAGCAACTTTTACATAAAGGAGAGAAAACCTTCCTTTATATTTTTATTTGTATTTGACTTATATTTTATTTCTAATTTTCCCCTCTTTCTTGTTGAGATAGGGTTATCCATGTGAACTTTTGCCTCTGACAGTCGCAGGTATTCCATCTATGCACATCTGTCTGGATTTCATACCTGAGCTTATTGCACAGCCAGAACTTGAAAAACAGGTAATAAGCATTTTAGAGCATTAGGGAAATTTTAATCTCTCTCCAATCTTGCTAGTTATATAAAACATTTTATCATTTTAAATACTTAAAGATATTCTTCAGAAACATGTACTATTTGGATTTTGTATTACAGATATTTGCTATCCAGTTGCTTTCTCATTTGTGTATCCAGTATGCATTACCAAAGTCACTCAGTGTGGCTCGCTTAGCTGTCAATGTCATGGGAACTTTGCTAACAGGTGTGTAGCCAACCAACATCAATGACAAAACTTCTAACATAAAAAAGTACATTAGTGACACTATATTTTCTCCATCACTAATTTATGCCACCTTTTGAAAATTTTCTTATTACAAATGTGATTTATAGTGTAGAGCAGATGAATAGGCAGGCAAAACATATCTTTCATTTTGTGAATGACATATCAATTTATCATAAATAATGAGCTTCCTGCATTTTATAAATGGAAATCAAATCTCTGAATGTAATTATGTTAATAGAAAAGAAGTTAAAATTTATTACAAATGCTTAGAGTTCCAGAAAAATATAATCACATGTATAAATAGGTGTATTAGTGTTTCCTTGGGTTCTAAAACATACCCTAACATTTTAACCACCTTCTGGTTTGTAGAGTAAAATGGTATGAAAATAAACTACTTTAAAAGATATGAACTATAATTCAGTCTTTTAAAGTAATGTTTTACTTAGTTTCATTCTTTCTCCGGGGTTCCATAATACCCTGTTCATTTTTCTATCCATTGTATTCCTCTCATGAAATAATTATTTGTAGTGGTTAAGAGCTTCAACTGCCTGAGTTCAATCCTAACTCCATTACTAACTAGCTATGTGGCCTCGACAAATTTCTTAATCTCTCTAAGTTTTATTTAACAGTTTTCTCATTCATAAGATTGTGAGAATTAAATGAAATAATGCATGTGATATAGTTAACATAGTGCTTGGGCATAGAATTTATGTTGGATGATGGCTGATTATTAGATTTTTTAAAAATTTTATTTATTTTTATTATGGTGACATTGGTTAATGAAATTCAGTAAGTTTTAGGTATACAATTCAACAGTAAGGCATACACATATTGCATTGTGTGATCACTGCCCATAGTTAGATTTCTTTCTGTCACCACATATTTGACCCCTTTTAAAGACAGGCTGGCCACGTCTTAGAAAACTGAGTATCCTCAGCTCAGAGCACGGTGCTTATTGTATTATATAGGCTATGTATGTTGAATTATCTGTAAATTCAAAAATTCTGTTTCATTCTTTCTAACAGTTTTAACACAGGCTAAGCGATATGCTTTTTTCATGCCAACTCTGCCAAGTTTGGTCTCTTTTTGTCGAGCATTTCCTCCACTGTATGAAGATATTATGTCTTTGCTGATCCAAATAGGGCAAGTCTGTGCTTCTGATGTTGCCACTCAGACAAGAGATATTGATCCAATTATTACACGTAAGTAGTAACTTATTTTTAAGACTTATTTAATATCTCAAACATAAAAAACAAAATCCTTTCTAGATTTCTTGCCTTAATTTTTTTTCCTTATATTTTTAGGTCTTCAACAAATAAAGGAGAAACCAAGTGGATGGACTGGAATCTGTAAAGATCCATCTTATAAGAATGGATCCAGGGACACTGGAAGCATGGATCCTGATGTACAGCTCTGTTATTGTATTGAAAGTACAGTAATTGAAATAATAAACATGAGCGTTAGTGGAATTTAAAAAAAAGTACTTAAAATAATGAAACTGTTTGCTGCATATACCCAACATGAGTCTGTATCTTATAATGACTCTAAACTGAATGGGAACAGTAACATCTTGGAATCACTAAAGTGATTCAGTTCAACATGAATACAGTTTAGAACTCGCTTGAGAATTATGCTTGCTTATATTTGATTGGCAGTTCTTTGGATCAACTTTGCTAGTATGTTTATGGTGTAGCAGCCGAGCTTTTTTTCTGCTTGGGAACACATTTCAGAAACTCATTACTGGAAAGTGAATTTGGCTTTGTATTTAGCTTTTTGAATGAAGAAAAACTGCCATGCCTTTAATTTAATTTCTTATAAAAATGAATTTGTAGGTAGCCCTAGTGTTTATTTTAATTGTCAGCTAGTAATAGAGTGTGACAATGATGCAATGATGAGAGGGAGAAAAAGGGAGAATTCAAGAAAAATTAGGAATTTTAAAATCCAAATAGAAATCTCAAACTTGCAATGCAAGTAATATTGATGTAAGATTGAATTCCAGTTCTCAAGAAACAGTACTAGTACTGAGAAGGCTTTAAAAAGTCAAACAGCTTTTTGTAAATGATTTCTGTGGAATTACAAATGAAGATTTTAAGATTTGTACATATTTGCTTCAATTTTTACCGATATATGAAGCCATATGTTTAGAGATACTTAAATAATTTAGAATTTTAAGATACTGATTTGAAAGTGTTTCTAGAAACATCTTTGTGCAGAGAAGAACCTGAAAGGAGGGTCTCATTTAGTTTTTTTAAAATTTATTTTTATAATCCTTTACTAACTTATCTAATAGTCAGAAATACATTGGTATCTAAAGTTTAGAGCAATAAAACCCATTGAATTAAAGAGCTCTTAAGTTTAGCATCAGGATTATAATTCATATAATTTACAAAGATCTTCGAGTAAGAAAATATATAATGTTTCGACCTCAGGAAAAATTAAAAAGCAGAAAATACCATTTTGCTGAAGGATTTTGCAGTCCTCTGTTAGTAACTTCCATTGATTAGGTAGATGCATTCAGGTAATCCACAATCCTCATTTTTTTTTTCTTAAGTATCCAACATAGAAATTACTTTGCTTTCTGTGATACTCCAGAATGACACCCACCTCCCGCCCCCACTTGAAATAGACCTCTTCGTTTATAAAAGAAATTAGGCAGGTGTGGTTTGTAAGAAAAGAAATTTAGCTTTGGCCTTTTTACTAGTAAATAGTCACATCTCATTTTTTTCTCCTTTGTAAAATGAGATTACTACTGGCCCTACCTCATAAGGGTATTATGTAAAAACTAATTTGCCGCTGTTTAAAATCATGAAGTGTGCAGTATCATATATGATAGATGCTTAATGTTCAATTAAGTAATATTGTGAAAAATAAAAACATATACTTATAAAATATCATACGAATTTTCATATTTTTAAACAAGGCAGTTTTGTAGTCTTTTAAGATTGAATGCAACTGCTCCTGTTCCGTTTTGTTTTTGAACTGGGGCTTTGGAATATTTTGTGTGATTAGGTAACCTCTAGGAGTTCAGAAAAGGTTGAAATATGTTTTCTAACTAAATGCAGTGCACATTCTTGGATCAATTTTCAAAAGCTGGTCAAAACCTGCTGTGTTAATAATAATAACATTTGCTGTTTTTCATCAGATCTGTTGATGTAAATAAAGTGTGTAAATATATTAGTAAATGTTAATATTCATGTATTTTAAGTTAAGGTTATAAAATTTGTCACAATGTAATTTTTTTTATTCAAGTGAAAACAGATGTGTGCAGCTATTTTGAATATTGGTTTATAAACATTCATATTCTTTATCAAATGAACTTGTAGTTTTTTTGTTTCATTTCACTACTGTTAACCTAAAAGGAACAGTCCAGGAGACTGGAATCCAGGATTGTCTGTCTCCAGAGCCTACGTGGATCTTTTTCTATTAGGCCACATACATCAAATGGCAATACAAAGTTAGAGTCAGATGAGAGCCTTAGAAATCTGGGAGAGAAAAATCAGTAGATATGATGGAGCAGTTACTTAAAACATTGGATATTTTAAAGTTTGTAAAAGAACAATTTGAAGGTATTTTTAAGGATTTATTTTTATAAATTATCCTTTATTCCACTGCCTTGACAGTAAGTTACATTTCTGTACCTTCCCTTCATCTTTGTTTATACGTACATATTTTCATGTAACAATTCATAATACCCAGTTTGGAGTCTGCTTTTTTAAAATTTAACTTTATATGGAACTTGTTAGCAGGTTGTTTAGTTTTTGTAATTATATTACTGGCTTCATAATGATTTAGTTGATACAACCATCTCCCTATTCCTAAGCTGGGAAATTTTTGATTTTTTTTTTCGGTATTACAATAGACACTTAGGAATTGAAGTATTATTACTTTTTCTTAAAGATTACTTCTTTAGGATAATTTCTGAGCCTAAAATTACTGTCTTCGAAGAAACTGAAGTGTACATCTCCGCAAAAAAGAATAAACTGACTTTAGGAGGGATGAGCCTTAAAGGAGGTAGGAGGAAGTGTTCTGGTGCTGGCGACTTTGTGAGCGTTTCTTCGATTAAATTTAGTATCTGAGAAAGCCTTGATTACTGAGATAATGTAGCCAGTTGTAAACGAATCTTTTCGCCTAGTTTGGCTCAGCAGTCTTGCAATTCCAGCCTCAGTCTTTTCAAAACCCTAGCTATTTTAAAGTTGAAAAATAGGAATCGAGCAGCATTGATGAATGCTCAGAGAACTCAGCAAGGCTTAAAGGTGTTTCCATTGGTCTACAGACCTAAATAAAATTGGTGTACAGGTTAAATCACCGGTTTCAAAAAATCAAAAATAGAAGACTCTTTCCCGTTACGTACCTGTATTCACTCTTCTGGCGTTCGCCTTCCGGTGTCTTCAATTACCTTGGGACTATTCTTATTGTGGAGGTTTCCATTGGGTGCCAGAATGCTCGTCCCCTAACCTCGCGCCGCGATTGGTGCTTGCTTTCTGGCCTTGACGTGTGATTGGTTGTCTGAGCTCGTCCGCTGATTGGGTACCGGAAGCCGAGGGGGTGGGAGGCGGGAATTCGTCGCGGAGAGTGGTGGTGTGGCAGCTGACGAGAACTGGAGGAGAGCAGAAGTACAGTGGCACGGAACCCGTGCCCAGGCCAGGGGAATAGCAGCCTCTGGAGAAAAAGAAGCTTGGGACCTTTTTTCGGTGCCAAGGCTCCGCTTTATTTGCTCGCCGATATCAGTTTCCTTTTCCCGTGAATCGGAGCCCGGTTAGCGTTGCTTCGGCTTTCCTCAGACCAGGCAAGTCTGTCTCCCGTGGGGAGGGCGCGAAGCCTGCCAGAGAGGGGCTTTCTGCTTTCGTCCGGCAGCCTGGCAGGCTCAGCGGCATTGACTGATCACCAGAGCCTCGAGGATCTCAACTGGCTGAGAGAGGAAGTATGAGAAAGAAAATATAGGGAAGAAAATATGTCCTCACTTTATTGGAGCAGAGGCCTGTTAGTCCGGGTTCCCGCGTTAACTCTCATCGGTAGGGGGCGGATGGTTTTGTTTTCCTTTATTCAGTGTTTAGGGGAAGCTACCCCATTTCGAGAGGCTTGTTGCCACAGTTGGGGCGAGGGATGGATTGATTTCTAGGTGTTAATTGAGTAACTAGGCCAGCGTTGAATTGTTTCAGATTAAGAGGTAAGATGTCAAATTTCATTCTCAGAGCTTCACAGATCACAAAATATTAAACTGGCAAAAAGGTTAGATTAGTGGTTCCTACCTTCTTTTAGAACACATAGCTATGGTTAAATTTATTATTGACTTCATAATCTATTAAATTGCTATTTTCACCATTTCTCTATGCCCAGATTGAATTTACCATTTTTTTCACTATTGCAAATAATCTCCCAGTTGATAACAGGGTATATCATTTTCCCCTCTATTTCCAGTTTATTCCTTGGGATATGTTTTTGGGAATGAGGAATCTATGGGCTTTCTCTTTAGAGAAAATTCAGTTATGCACAGAAACTTGTGCATGTAATATTAAGAGATCCCAGCCTCTGAATTACATGTGGACCCTAGGTTAAGAAAAGCTAGTTTAGAAGACTCAAGGATTAAAACAGATCACTTCCTCTGTGTCAGATACTGGAGTTTAGGCACAGTCTGTACATTACTTTATTTTTAATTCAGTGCTTGGCTAATTTTCATAGAAACCCTATTAGGTAGATAGTACTGTCTCTATTTCACAGGTGAAGAAACAGGCTCTGAGAGGTTAAGTGATCCACACAATGGAATTCAGATTTAAGCTTGCCTTAATCCAAGGCCCACTTCTTTCTATTATACCCTACTTACCTTTAAATAAGAATTATTGAGCTCCTACTACATGCCAAGGAGTTTTCTCCCTTACAAAGTTTTAAAATTAAGAATCCTTACAGAATAAGATTTAAGTCTAGAGAAGTAAAGACTTGATCAAAGTAACATCAGAGTTGGGGCCACAACCTGATCTAGAACCTGTTCTTCCCAGCTCCACAGCTTTGACAGAATAGGAATACAAATCCAGATATGTCAGATTCCAAGACATGCGCTCAACTACTGTGATTTATAAGACGAGGAAATTCTTTTACTTTCATGTATTTTGTTTATATATTTTTTCCAGTTTTTATTTTCAGACTTCTGCCCTAGTGTTGAGTATATCGTTTCTTTGAATGGCATTGTTTTAACACTGATTTTCGTTTGTGTTGCATTTAGGAGTCTGAAGAAAGTATGATGTCTTCAATGTGGTCTGAATACACAATTGGTGGGGTGAAGATTAACTTTCCTTGTAAAGCTTATCCATCACAGCTTGCTATGATGAATTCTGTAAGTATTTTCCAGCAGTTATTTTAAGTCTATCAAGATACAGATGCTTATAATTCATAACATACATTGAGTCTGTGACTAAATTCATTTTCTCAGATAGTAAATGCATTTACTATCATTGAAGAACAACTAACCTTTGGAAAAATAATACTGATCACTGCTAAACTGTATATGTCCATGGTTAGTAGGCAAAGGAGAATATTCTGAAAAATGTCCTCAGTTCATTTGGAACTTCTGTTTACTTCACAGAATTAATACTTTCTACAAAGCATTTACTGTCTTTCACACAGGATAGTCTGTTTTTCAGCTAATTTTTTTGAGGTATTTCAATCAGATGGAAAATTAATATACAAACTTGAGTAAACTGACTTTCTAGCTTTGTTATATCTTAATATTTTGCCATATTTGCTTTATACATTGTTTACAATTCACAAGATTACTAGTATCCTGAATTTGTTCTTTTCTAGCCTTGTTTTTAAATGTTTATAACCTCTATATCCATATACAATATAAAGTATTACTTTATAGTTTTGAACATTGTACAGTGATATGATACTATACCTATTTTTTGTAGAACTTAATTTTTTTTGTTTAATATTATTTTTAAGATGTAGCCCTATTGATTGTTAATCCATTTTAATTGCTTTGTAGTATTATATTATGTGAGTATACCAGATTTTTTTTGTCCATTTTCCTTTTGATAGAGACATTTAGGTTGTTTTCATTCTTTTACAGTTATAAACAATGCTGCTATGAACTTTCTTAAACAAGTTTTCTCTATGTGGAAAAAGTTTTGAGTATATACATAGAACTGGGCTTAACTGGAGTTGAATATCTTTAACTTTACTAAAAATCATTAATTTCTGTATAAAGTGGCTGTAACAATTTACAGTCCCACCAGCAGTGTCCCCCATTAAGCTTTCATCAAAGATAATAGTGTATTCTAGTTGTAGAAATGATGATGCTTACCTAATTAAGGCACAGATTGCATTTTTTTCATTTCTTTTGTGCTTGATATGCTTTAAAATTTAACATAATTTTAAGGAGATATCTTAAGGAATAAAGTTTAGATTTAACTAATACTAACTAGTTCTCTCTTCTGCTGTTGCTATGTTCCCTAAAGTGCAACCTTGTTTCTCATTGTTGTTATCACTGTACTTCTGATGAGGAGAGACCCTAATGAAGTAAATTATTTGTTGATTTTTTTTTTTTTATTGTCTTTGTGTCCATAGATTGTCAGAGGATTAAACAGTAAGCAGCATTGTTTGTTGGAGAGCCCTACAGGAAGTGGAAAAAGTTTAGCCTTACTTTGTTCTGCTTTAGCATGGCAACAATCCCTTAGTGGTAAGTCCTTGGTTGCTATCTTTAGGTTGCTTATTGGAACCTGAAAGTACTTTTTATCCAGAATGATTTATCCATATGCTAGCTAATTTAAGCATTCTCTTTTAAGACATTTCTTTATAATGGTATGTAACTTCCAAAAGAGTTTCAATATAGCAAAATGTGTTCAATTAATCCTAAAACAATTTTGAATGTAATGTGGTCCTTTATTTGATTCAGAGTATACATAATAATTTTGCAATGCTTAGTTATGAAAGTAATTATGATAGTTTGTATGTTAAAGATCCAAGAAATGGGACTGTCATGATGCTATAACATAGAGGAATGATTTTTTTTTTTAGTAAAGCCTTTAATATATTTGCTTACCTGTCTCTCATAACATTAGAATATCGAATATATAGAAAAGAAAACATTCTAGTTGATCTTTTTACTTGTTTGGATTCTAGATAAATAGAATTTATTGTAATATTGTTTTTGATTTTGAACCTACTTTTTTGCATATTGAAACGAAATGTATTGAGGTAATATTGGTTAATAACTTTATGTAAGTTTCAGGTGTACAGTTCTATAATACAGCTTCTGTATATTGCATTGTGTGCTCACCACTCAAAGTCTAGTGTCCCTCTGTCGCCATATGTTTGACCCCCTTTACTCTCATCAGTTTTTTCCTATCCATCTTCCCCTCTGGTAACTATATACTGTTGTTTATATCTATGAGTTTGTTCTTTTTGTTTGTTTTTTGCTTTATGTTTTACATCCCACATATGAGTGAAATCATATGGTTCTTGTCCTTTTCCATCTAACTTATTTCACTTAACATGATACTTTCAAGATCCATCTATGTTGTTGCAAATGGCAATATTTCAACCGTTTTTATAGTTGAGTAGTATTCTATTGTATAAATGTATGATATTTTCTTTATCCAGTCATTCCTTGAAGGATATTTAGGTTGTTTCCATGTCTTGGCTGTGAATAATGCCATAATGAACATACGGGCACATGTATCTTTATGAATAAATGTTTTCAAATTTTTTGTGTCAATACCCAGAAGAGAGATTACTAGGTCATATGGTAGCTGTACTCTTAATATTTTGAGGAAGCTTCGTACTGTTTTCCATAGTGGCTGCCCCAATTCAGATTCCTACCAGCAGTATTTGATGATTTCCTTTTCTTCACATTCTCTCTAGCACTTGCTATTTCTTATCTTATTGATAATAGCCATTCTAACAGGTATAAGATGGTAGTAATATTGTTTTTATGAATTTATATTATTACCCATTCTTTTATTGGATTTGCTAACAAGTGCCTAGTAACATTTACTTTTATGAAAGACGATCTAGTATACGTAATGAATCTAAAATACAATATTGGATACATTTTAGTTGCCTAATTAGATGGCTTTGACCTAAAGCATTAGGAAAATTTAAAGTTAAGTATGTTTGTGTGTATGTCTGTGTTGATGTGTGTATATTTATAAAAGGAAATGTCTGTGCTATTGATAAGATTGTATTAAAAATAAAAAAGTACATATTTTATAAACTTGGTTGTCTAATTTTATTCTTACTGATGTTAATCTTTGGGGGGAAAATGAAATTATCTGTTAATAACTTAAAATGTTAACAGGAGACCCTGAAAAATAGAATTAGTAGTATTTATTTATATAGTACATATGGGAAAATAGTGTTAGTACTGCTTATAGAAAATAAAAATACTCAGCTTTTTTTTTTACTATCTGTGAGTTGTATATTTTTATATTTAAGCACAAAATGTAGACATATTACAATTCTGTATTTAAATATTAAAATTACCCGTTTAATTTGAATGTTGACTGTAAAACGTATTTTGATATATGATATCAGAATTTGATATCAGAATCGATACATCATGAAAATGAAACATGTTTCTCTTTGAAATAGACATATGTGGAATAATTTAATCCTTATGTGTTTACATTATTGTTTAACATATCGAACTTTCAAATTCTTCATTTAGGGAAATAGTAATAATTAAGAATGTCATCTAGGTCTTTATTTTAATCCTGCTGGACATTTTAATAAATCTCAATATGAATGAATACTTGAGTGGTTGTGTCTTTATTACATTAATTTTTGATGATTAGATTTTTAAAAATTATGTAATTGATGATAATTTCTCTATAAAGATTTCTGGCATAAGTCTTTCCCTCTCGTCCTTATGTGATGCTGCAGATAACGTGACCAGCTTTTTCAGACTTACCAGGTACTTTCACGGTTTTATCACTAAAAATCTTGCATCCCGGAATACCTCAAAATCCTGGGCAAATTTGGGTGGTTGCTCACCCTAGCTGCAGAGGAAATTAATGTTTTTTAAATTAGAAAAATTACAAATAGATCTTCTTTTATTTTTAGGGAAGCCAGTGGATGACAGTTTAAGTAAAAAAGCTGAAGCACCATTGTCATGTTGTTGTACATGCCATTCAAAGAATTTTACAAATGATGACATGCACCAAGGAATTTCACATCATTTCAATAGTCCAAGTACACCACCTTCTGAAAGACATGGCACTTATTCACCTTGTCCAGGTACTTTATATTTTGCCTAAGTCTCTTGGTATCTGTAATAGGAGCCTTACTTGTTGTAATGAGACCTAATTGAGATAAATTTTGTTAGTGTAATTGATTATGCACCTCTACCTATTTTCTCTGGAATTTTTAGATAATACATAGGGTGGTTAGAAATCCTTGGACTATTTTTGTCTTTACTTTTAGTTTATTCAGACATTTTGCTAGCTTAAATCATTTTTTGAAGAAGGCAAGGCAAAATAAATGATATGCAGAAATTGATGTTATTTGTAGGCAGTATTGTTAAGTATATGTTAGGATTTTATAAAATATTGATTTGTATTCTAAGATAAAATCTAATTAGCCTTATTCGCTCTCTATGAGTTTGCCTGAAATTCTGAGGCTAGTATTCTACATGAGTATCAGGTATATTTAAGTGTGAGCCTTGAATAGTTCTTATTAGATTTATTTAACAGAACTATTTTAAAAATAAGATAAAATATTCTTAAAAAATATTTCTTTGGCTTTGATTATATGGAAAGAATTGACCATTATGTACCTAAGCCAGAAACCTAGATAACATCTTGTGCACATTGCTCTTCCTTATTCCTCCTTGTAAATCTATCTCCATTGATACTTCTTCCCTAGTCTAAACTACCATCTCTTATTTAGAGCATGCCATAACTTCTTTTCTTGCTTTTATTCATGTTATTCCGTAACTAATTACTGGCAGAGAGAAAAGAGGTTGCCATGATTGCCTTAAGTCTAAATAGTATCCACTTCCTAAAATCAAGGACGGACTTATCTTCCTCTAAAACATGTAACTGTGTGTGGAGAAGGGTAGCTGCTTGAACTAAAGTGTGAAATCTATTAGGAATGAGGAAGAAGAGGTGGAATAGATGCTGGAGAGATGACCAATAGTGTTTTGACCCTTAGCCCTTTTGGCTTTCTTTTCCTTTCTTCAAAGGGTCATGCTTTTTTTCTTCCTTGAGCCTTTGCTGATGGTAGTGTGTCGTCTGAGGAAAATTCCTTTTTCAGCGTGTTATCTTGTTCTTCCTTTAGTTCTCAGCTTACTGTCACTTCTTTGAAGGAGCTATGCTGACCTTTCCATCAGACTAAATTTGGTTTTCCTATTATATTCTGTCATCTTACTGTGTACCTCTCCATCATAGCACTTGTCACAGTTTATATTATCCATGTATCTGTGTGCAGCTTTTCTTAATCTCTGCTTTCTCTAGCAAACCATATACTCCATGAGGTCAGGGACCATGTCAATTCACTTACCATTGTATCCATAGAGCCTAGCAGAGTGCTTGGCATGTAGTAGGTGCTAGATAAATATTTGCGTATAACTGAATGGAACTGATTTTGAGCTAATTATAAAAACTTTTATAATATTTATATATAACTTGTATTTTTTTAAAAAAGAGCTTTATTGAAATATACTTAACAAACTGTTATTTAAATAGTACACTTTGATAAGTTTCGACATAGGTGTACTTCCATGAAACTTTCACCAGCCTCAAGATAGTGAATATATCCATCACCTTCAAAAGTTTCCTCATGGCTCTTTGTTATAGCTCCTTTCCTACCCCTCCACGATTCATCCACCCCAAACAAACTGTCACTTACTTTGTCTAACTTCTTTCACTTAATTCCTTTGAAATTTATCCATGTTGTTGCATGTATTAACAGTTTGTTCCTCTTTATTTCTGAGTAATATTCTGTTGTATGGATATGTTTACAAACTTTTATCTAGGAACTTATCGATGTATATTTGAGTTGTTTCTAGTTTTGAGCTATTACAAATAAAGCCGCTATTAACATTTTTTGTTAGGGATATATGCTTTCATTTTTGGGGGTGATTATCTAGGAGTGGAATGATTGGATCACTTATGTTAAACTTTTTAAGAAACTTCTAGTTATTTTCCCAAGTGTTTATATACCATTTAATATTCCCACCAGCACTGTCTGAGAGTTCCCATTTCTCTACATCCTTTCCAACATTTGGTATGGTCAGTCTTTTTCGTTATTCTAATAGGCAGGTGGTGGTGTCTCACTGTGGTTTTAATTTGCATTTTTGTAATTTATGATGTTGAGCAATTTTTCATGTGCTTATTAATTAGCTATCTATATATCTTCTTTGATGAAATGTCTGTTCATCAAATCTTTTACCTGTTTTTATTAAGATTTGAGAGTGCTTTATATATTTGAGTACAATTTTTTTTATCAAATATTGTTTTAGATTTTACTTGTAAGTAAAATTTCGAGTTAAGTTTTGTACATGGTGCAAGGTGTATGGATCCATTTTCATTTATTTTGCATATGGATATCTAAGTATTCAACACCATTTATTGAAAAGCTATCCCTTGTCCAGAGCATTGCCTTTGTGCCTTTGTAAAAAAAATCAGTTGTTAATGTATACACAACTTACATTTTAACAGTATTGTGAGTTAGAGTAGTTAGAGTCTTTTGAACAAACAGATGGGGTAAATCAGGATTGTATTCTGATACTCTATATTTTTAAGTAAATTCTTTAAGAAGATATAACCTAAAATCAGAAAAATGCATAAATTCTAACTGTATAAGTTTTGATGAATTTTCACAAAGTAAACACACTCATGTAACTACCACCTAGATAAGAAACATAACCAACACCCCAGAGGCCTTTATCATCATCTATTCTAGTCACTGTCCTTCCTTTCCACCGGTAATTGCTATCTTCCCTTCTGTTGCCATTGATGAGTTTTGCCTTTTTATAGAAATGGAATTACTACATCTGTTTACTTTTGCTTAATATTATATTTCTGAGATTTCATTTGTGTTGTTGCATGTAGTAGTACTTGTTGCTGTATATTATTTTCTTCTATGAATATACCGCAATTTATTTATTCAGTTTTTAGTTAATACATTTGGTGGTTTCTACTTTTGGTTATTGATGCTATTTTGGACATTCTTATTCATTCTGGTGCAAACATATATTTTCTCCTAGGATTAGATTTGCTAGTAAGAGTGTATGCACATATCCGGCAATAGTGGATACTTCCAACATTTTCCAAAGTGGTTGAACCAAATTTATGCACACCTCACCCCTATGTCTAGTAGTATATGGAAATTACATTTTCAGCATTTTTATTAGCACTTGATATTTTCAGTCTTTAAAAATTTTTACATAGGTGTACTCGTGAGTTTTAATTTGTATTCCTCTGGTGACTAATGAAGTTGAACATCTTTTTATATGTTTATTGGTCATTTAAATGTCCTTGTTAGTGAATTGCCTATTCAAATTGTTTCCCCATTTTTCTATGGCATTGTTTCTTACTGATTTCTAGGAGTTTTTTTTTTTTTCTTTTCTTAATATATTCTGGATATCTCTCATTTCTTTATAACTTTGTATTTTAAAGACCTAACTTTTTTGATAAGCTTCCTGTGAACTCCCGTGCTGTAAAGAAAACAGGAAGAAAACCCTTTCTGTTGATCGGATAATGTAAATTTTTTTTTTAATGAATTGAGGGTTATTCTTATTTGGCACATGGCAGTTCAGTTTTTCTGAAACTGTTGTGTTTGGTAGATGTTTCCTACCCTTTAATGGGTTATACAGATTTGACTTCGATTTAGTTGGGGCATGGTGTCTCAACAGTGACATTATTACCATTTTGAATGGGATTATTCTTTGTGCGATTGCCCTGTGCATTATGGGATGTTTAGCAGCATCTTTTAGGCCTCAACACACAAGACGCCAGTAGTATTCCGCCTGTCCCTCACCCTCCCCACCTTCTGTGACCACCAAAAATGTCCCTAGAGATTTGTCAATGCCCCTTGTGTGGGTGGGAGGGGGGTAGGGTTATTAAAATAGTCCCAGTTGAGAACCAAAGATCTAGAATTGTTTTGTGGGTATTTTACCAGTTTGCCATTAAATTGCGGAATTCAAAATTACATGTCTTTTCTAAAATATATATGGAGATGCAAAGGACTAAGAATAGCCAAGATACATTTCAAGAACCAGATCAAGGTAAGAGGCCTTGATATATGAGATATTCTGATGTGTTCTATATAAAGCTATAGTAATTAAAGCAGTTTGGTATTGGCACAGTGGTAGACCAGTGAATCCAAAAGAACTGAAATTCAGTTCCATGTGTATCCAGAAACTTGATTTTTTTTTCTTTTTTTAATGGAAGGGCTCCTGCAGAGCAGAGGGCAAAGGAGAGTATAAGTTGTATATCCCTAAGGAAAAAATTGAAATTGAAGCCCTATTTTATTCCATACACAAAAGTCCATTGCGAGTAGATTAAAGACAGGTGTAAAAGGCAAAACTAAGATTTTAGAATACGGTGGTTTCGAAACTACATTCCTATGAGTCTTTGGAGAAAACATGGCTTGTAGGGGGAGGGGGATAATAGATCAAAGAAATTCTAGGTCTTTCATCTTATTTTGGAAATTATAAGCAATTTTTCTTTAAAAAGTATAGTTCTAGGAAAAAGCTTAAAAACCAGTGCATAGTCACTTCTGCTTTTGTACAGACAAACTTGTATTTTGAAAACAGAATTGGACTGGCCTATAGGGCTTTCTGCCCTAATAGTCTATAAATCCTTTAAGGATAGGGACTGTTTCTTTTTCATTGTTTTTCCATGGTCTAGAATTGTATGGATTCAATAAAATAAATGCTTGCTTGTTAAATGAATTTAAGGGACTATATAGAGAAGAGCAGAGAGGCAGGAAGGCATTTAAGAACACTCACCTTTAGGGAAAGGGAGAAACCAGTGTGTCGGAGCAGTTAAGAACAGTGTTGCAGACATTAAGGAAAAAGAAAATGTGCTTATTATGTTCCCAGAAGAGAGTGTTATGTTTGGCTATATGCCTAGTGCTTATACTTAAGGATTTTAGAGTCAGACTGCAGGATTTAGTCACATCCAGGCTGGGCCTCTTACTTTGCTATGACATTGGCATGTTACTTGGCTTCTTTAAAGCCTAATGTTCACATTTATAAAATAAGGTTAATATTATTTGGTGATTAAGAGGTCGTTGATGACCTTGAGATTGAGTTTTCAAGATTTTGTGATTAACAGGTAGATTGTACCAGCTTGATTCTACTGTATTTGTAAACTAAAAAAGCATCAAAAAGCTTACTAGGAAAGGAAATATTGAGACACACTACAAAGAAAGATTTTTTTTTTTTTTGGAAAGATTTTTATAGAAATGAAATTTATTTTCTGGAGAGAATCTTAGTTATTTTTTAAAATTATGTTATTGGAAGTAATCTAGGAAGGTTTAACCCTGTTAGACAATCAAAATTGGACTTGCCTTTTGAAAACATATTTCTCAAATGGTTTGCTGTATCTTTGTTAAACAGAGTGATAAGTGCTTTTAAACATGTTTAGCATTTTATGTTTTATTATGTTATGAATTTTCGAAAGTAAGTCTTACACCTTGATTCTGATTTTTTTTTTCTAGAAAAATTGCCTAAGTGTAAGTTATTTATGCTAACTTTTTATGACTTCTCCTATAAGACTCTCCTGAAAAAACTACACTGGCTGCAAAACTATCTGCCAAGAAACAGGCATCCATGCACAGAAATGAAAATGATGATTTTCAAGTGGAGAAGAAGAGAATTCGACCCCTAGAAACTACACAGCAGGTAAATAAAGTGTTTATTGTCAGTGAAATGATCCCATTAGTTATAGCTGAACAAAGCCATCAGGTATCAATCTAGTTTTCAGTGGCATTTGTACAGATTTGTTGAGTCACAGATGTAAATTAAATAGTAAATTGTAACTCAGTTTTATGTAGTTACTAATTATAAAGGAGTTTGTTATAAAAAATTATTTATAATAATGTCATTTAAGTGAAAATGCATAATGCTTTCTTATATGTGAGGAATTTGATAGTAAAATATTTACTTAAGGCATATGTTAATATAGCTGGTTTGTGCTTTTTAACTCCTTTGTTATTTTTGTCTCATTGGCATTTTTTTTTCTGGCCAAAATACCTTTGATATGAATATTTATGTCATAGATATTTTTGGTATTAATAGTTTTAGTATAATGGCAAGGCTTATTTATTTATTGAGTTCTTAGTATAAATACATGATAAAATATGTTTAGTAAAAGACCTGAGTTACTACTTTTTAACATGTACTTTTTATAGATGAAAATACAGTATTTTCTCATAGAGTTCAGGGCAGTGAGATAGGGAGGCTGGGACTTTAATAGACTTAGTTACAAATAAAGAAATTAATTAATTAGTAATTAGTAAAATAGGATTAATGTCAGTTGTACATAGTTGTATACTTTAATTGAATATATTTAAAAAGTATTTTCATTATGTAGTTTATTCTACTTACAATCTTTATTAACTTCTGTAATTAAACCTCGTTTTTAGAAATAGTATGAACTAGTTTATTTTTGGAAAAGCATCAGTTGAGTATAAAGTTTGAATCTATAGAGATTTTTTTCCCCCAAAAAATATGTACATAGAGCTGGATGTTGTGAGATAATGCTCAACATATTACATTAGTTCTCTAATTTCATTGGCTTTCTCTTTTTTTTTTTTTTTTTGGTATGAATGGGATTATTAATATAAATGCTTTTTTCCCCCTTTATGATTTAAGCGAATAGGATTTTGGCATGTAGGAAAAAGCATAGATAGTTTGGAAAGAAAACTTAGTGGTATTTATGAAAGAAGAAATTTAGTGAAATACAACTTGGATTATCAAATATCTAGTAAGTAATAGTAATAATAGTAATCAAGTAATTCTGTCGTATAGGAAATCGTGAATATTTACATTTAAGATTTTTATTCTGAATTTTTCAATTTAGAGTGAGGTTTCCATTTTTATTTACTTTTAATTTGGACTCTGCTATAATACTATACTTGGTGTTCATACAGTGGGACTATTTTATGGGAAGATCATTTTTTAATACTCTAGTTTGATGTAGCAGTAATTAAAGCTGTTTTGGTTAGGATTCAAGAAGTATTACTGTATTCTATTTTATTTGAGTCTTATAATAAGATGACCGTGTTTTAAAAACTTATTTATTACCAGCTAGAAAGTCATCTTTTTTTAATGTGGAAAACACACATAACTATTATGACTTTTGAGAACAACTAGCCTGCTCAAATTTGTAGTTTACATTAAACTTATTTTCTGTGTTTACAGATTAGAAAGCGTCATTGTTTTGAAAAAGAAGTACACCACTTAGATACAAAAGTTGCTTCAGGAAAGACCACAAAACTCAACTCTCCTTTAGGAAAGATAAACTCCTGTTCTCCACAAAAAGTATGTATTTATACCATTGTTCAGTTTAAAGAAGGATTGGAAATTGCTAAATCCATTTTTGAAAAAAAGAGCAAGAACAGTATAAAGCAAAGAACAGTAGAAAACAACTCAGAAGTCCTAAGCGCTATCACATCTCTGCTACTAATGTATAAGATGGTAAACTCTATCCTCTTTGTGCCCCGGTTTCCTCATTTATAAAATGAGAGAATTGGACTAGAAGGAGATCTGAGAGATTTTTCCCTCTTCTACATTTTAATGTTTGTGAACTCCAGTTTCCTAAATTTTTTTAGTGTTCTTAGGGCAGCACTTCTGAAGAAGTAGCAGTCAGGCAGCATAATAATACTACTTGCATTCATCCATCCACATTTCAGCTTTCCACTTGGTATCCCTAGCAGTGAGGGGGCAGTGAGTGTCTCCACATCCTTTCCAACACTTGTTTCTTGTCTGTTTGATAATAACCATTCTAATAGGTGCAACCACAGATCTTTTTCAGTGTCTATAGATTAGTTTTCATTTCCATAGTTTCATGTAGTCCTCCCTTATCCATGATTTCTGTTTCTGTGTTTTATGTTACCTGTGGTCAACCACAGTCTGAAAATATTAAATGGAAAATTCCAGAAATAAACAATTCATAAGTTTTAAGTTGCGTACTGTTCTGCATCCTGCTTTATCCCACCTGGGATGTGAATCATTCCTGTGTTCATTGTTTCTACGCTGTATGCGTATACCCACCTGTTAGTTACTTAGTAACCGTGTTGGTTACCAGATTGGTTATCAGATATTTCGAGAGAGTGAGAGAGAGAGAGAGAGAGAGATGACATTACATAACTTTTATTACAGTATATAATTATAATTGTATTTTATTTTTAATCTCTTACTGTGCCTAATTCATAAATTAAACTTTATAATAGGTATGTATGGGAAAAAATATAGGGTATATAGGGTTTGCTACTATCTGTGATTTCAGCATCCACCAGGAGTCTTGGGACATATTTCCTATAGATAAGAGGGATTGATATAAAAGGAATCATGCCTGGTTATTAAAAAAATTTTTTATGAAAGCTTTTTTTTTCATTAAAAATAGAGTTAACATACAATATTATATTAGTTTCAGGTGTACAACACAATATTTTGACATTTATATACCTTACAATGTGATCATCACGAGAAGTCTAGTAACCATTAACCATTGGTCACTGTACAAGATTATTACCATATTATTGACTATGTTCCCTATGCTCTATATTACATCCCTGTGACTTATTTATTTTATAATTGGAAGTTTGTACCTCTTATTCCCCTTCACCTTTTCCTCCCATCTCCCTATCTCCCTCCATGCCTGGTAATTTGTATTGAATTCCAGATACAGTCATGTGCTGCTTAACAATGGGGATATGTTCTGAGATTTTGTCATTGTGCAAATTCATTGTTCTGTGAGCATGATAGAGTATACTTAGACAAGCCCAGATGGTGTTATCTGCTACATACTTAGGCTGTATGGTATATTCCTGTTGCTCCTAGGCTACAAGTCTCTTACTGTATAAAACGACAAGAGATTAAATCATGCACAAGAGAAAATGAAGCAATCAGGAGATGCGGTAAACTTGACATGGATGAGGTTGCTACTGGTGTAACATGGTATACTGTTTAACAGCAAACATTTTTTTTTTTGTAAATAGGAAGAGTACCGTCTAAAATAACAGTGAAAAGTATAGAATAGTAAATACATAAACCATAACTGGTTTATAATCATTATCAAGAAATATGTACTGTATATAATTGTATATGTAATACTTTTATATGATTGGCAACAGTGAATTTGTTTACATAAGCATCAGCACAAACACGTGAGTAATGAGTTGCACTCTGATATTATAATATCACTAGGCGATAGGACTTTTTCAACTCCAATATAATGTACGAGACCACTGTCGTATATGCTGTCCGTCATTGACCAAAACATTGTAATGGGATGTAAGAATGTATTGTGAATTTTACCTTGATAGGCGCTGGATGTTATTGTACTGTATTTCTATAAGTACTCTTGAGTTTTGCTCTGGAATGCAGTTAAGTTACTTCGAATCAGCTTAATCTTTTGGGTCTTGCTTTTAAGGTTTTTTAGGAGGGACTCCTTTCGGGCTACCACAGTAAAAACTAGCTCCTTTCAAGTCCTCTACCTAATGGTCCATGAATTGTGAGGTTTTCTTCAGCCTGACTGGTGGGAACAGGCCCTATTCCATTCTTTATATGCGTGCCTCATCATTTCAGGTTGTTCTTTCTATTATTTTGGATTGTATGCCACCAGATACTTGAGAGGTCCCTCTGCAGATCTCTGGAGTTCATTTATGCAGCTTTCTCCACTCCGGTATTCTTCCCCGTGAACTTTAGTCTTCTTGGTCTCCCTAGACTCTCGGCAGTCTCTCCTCAACTCACATATACTGGGCTATACCTGGATTCCTCCTCCCCATGCCACAGACTGGAAACTCTCAAAACAGTAAGCTAAGGTGATCTTAGGGCCTATCTCATTTTTTCCTTATTTCTCAGAGATCACTCTTCCTTACCTGATGTCCTGTATTTTAAAAGCTATTGTTTCATATATTCTGTCTGTATTTTTATTTTTTAGGTAGGGGATGAGAAAACCTCATTGTATTGAGGACAGCGTTTAAGCCTTTATAAACTTTGTGTATTCTTTAGCCCTTTGTCCTCTTCTCAACTCTTTTTTTCTGACTAACTTCTGCTAATTCTTCAGGAAGTCTTCCTTGACATCCTCAGTTTTGAGTTAGTTTCCCATCTGAAATATTTCTTGTACTTCTCAGTGTTTATCTTACTCTTATCTTACTTTTATTTCTTCTCCACAAGCTCTAAGTTTCATTAAGGACAACATCAAGTTCTCTAGTAGACTGAGACCTCCTTGAAGGCTGTGACTGTTCTTTTCATCTTTATGTTGCAAATACCTAACTTAGTGCTAGGAACCTAGTTGTAGACGAGTGAATGAATGCCATAATCCTTGTCCTCAAAGATCCTTTCTTCAAATTCTTGAGAATACTAAGTGGGGGAAAAAAAAATCGTTGGTTATTTTCACAGAACCCTCATACTTGGAGAAGTCATCTTAGGAGCTGTTAATGCTTAACTGTTAGTAATAATGTATGCTGTATGTTTGCTTCTGCAAATATTTTCCTACTCATTTTCTTTATGGCACTTAATTTTCTTCACACCCCTTACTATTTGAATTTATTTGTCTACTTGTTTATTATTTGTCAGCCTGGTTAGAATATAATGTCAATCTTTTGCATGTATATCCATGGTACCTAGAATAGCATATGCTGTATTTTAGTTGCCAATAAATATTTGTTGTAGGATCTTAATAGAATACTTATAATGATTAATGAGGCAGGTACTATTGTTATTCCCATTTTACAGATAAGGAAACTCTGAGAAGTAATTTGCATAAGGTCACAAAACTGACAAATACTGGAGCTAAACAGTTTGGCTTTGGCAAATGCTCTAATCGCTTTATCATCATTCTTTCTAAAATGCCTCTCAGATATCCAGAAGTTATCTAAGCAGGATTCTAACACCAAGATAAAAAAAGAAATATTATGTAGAGGCCTTAAGGATAAAGAAATCAAGTACAGAATTAGTAACTGATTAATAACAGTTAAAGTGAGGTAGAGAAGTGGATTTTGTTTGTTTGTTTGTTTTGTTTTTATTGGTTAAGAGAATGAACTTGGATCAGACTCCTTGGCTTTTAATCACAGCTCTGCTCTTTACTACCTTTGTAAACTTGATTCAGTTTAAAACTGTTGCTACTTTTGTTTCCTCATTTGTTAAATGGGTGTAGTAATAGTATCTATCTCACAGGGCTGTTATTAGGATTAAACAAGTTAATACAAAGTGTTTAGTGTATACCTGGTGTATCTTAGAGTTTATTAAGTGGTAAGTGGTAGAAGTAGCAGCAGAAACAGCAGTAGTAACAGCAGCAAATAGTTACATATTTATATGCTGTTGATAAAAGATATTATATAATGTTAATATTACATAGATATAATTATCTTTCAATACTGGTAACAGTATATAATATTAACAACATTAACTTCAAGGAGTTAGGTTTATAATTAAGTAATAAATTCTTTCAATATCTGTTAGGGATATTTATGTTTGAGCCTCTTTAGAGTCTAAACCACTTGATTATAAGCAGAGCTACCATGCTCCTGGTTGAGTATCTTAATTTTAAGCTAAGTGCTTTAATTGATTTCTCCTCTTGGTTTTGTATTATGTTGATCAGTTATTGTATAGTCTTTTTTGTTGGTAAAATGTAATCGTATCTATACCTATATATCCATATCTTTATATCAGTTTATTTTTAAACCAGAAGTTACACATTTTCTTCCTTGTGTTTAGGTGGTAGTATTCTACATATCTTTAGAAATGGAATAGTTTTTCCATAGGGGGGTGATTTATTACTCATAATGTTAAATGTATAGGTTTCTGACAATTCTTATAAGTTTGAAGGTTTATTGAACAAGCTAAATCTCTCTATTAAATCTAGTAACTCAAATGATAATATTTTACTAGTGTGACACAGAATTTTTGTTTGTAGGAAGATATAAGTGATATATGCCATACTAATTAAACATGTAGAGAATAAATTTATTAGACACCAAAATACTTTTGCATTGACAGAAAGACCAGGTGGTTGAGCTTTAATAATTCTTTCTTTATTTCTTTTTTTGATAGTTTATAGTGAAAAGCATGACTATGTAAAGTAATTTTAGGCAGTTTCTGAATGATTAGGAAAAAACCCACAAATACTTAGGAAAAATGATCTATATTTTCAATGTTATTTTTCTCTTCCTGACAAAAATAGAATAAGCCATCACCTTAGAGTTCTAAAAATTTTTTCTTATGATGAGAACTGTTAAGATCTACTTTTGTAACAACTTTCCCATATGCAATACAGTATTATTATCTGTAGTTACCATGCTGTATATTACATCTCTATTATTTATTATATAACTGGAAGTTTTTACCTTTGACCCCCCTTTTCCCTCTGTCTCCCACCTCTGACAATCACCAATCTATTCTTCGTATCTATGAGCTTGTTTATTTTTGCCTTTTTAAAAAAGATTACACATAAAAGTGAGATTATAATGTATTTGTCTTTGTTTGACTTATTTTACTTAGCATAATGCCCTCAAGGTCTACTCATGTTGTCTTAAAGGGCAAGATTTTATTCTTTTTTAAATGGCTGAATAATATTCCATTGTGCGTGTGTTTTTATTTTGTGTTTATAAATATAAATAACATTTTCTTTATCCATTCATCCATTTATAGACGCTTAGGTTGTTTCCATATCTCAGCCATTGTAAGTAGTGATGCAGTGAACATGGTGTTGTATATATCTTTCAATGTAGTATTTTCATGTTCTTCCTATTTTGGTTCTTATGAGATGACATTAGAGAGTATTTAAAAGAGTAGTTATTTGCATTCATAATGGTTTCATTCTCTTATTCCTACAAAGATGTAAATGTTAGAGTTCTCATAAATTTGAAATCAGTTGTATTATTTTTTGAAAAACTTTCCTCCTTAAATTAAATGATAAATTAGTTTAATGATTTTTGTTTTCACCTTTTCTTAGTTTTTATTAAAATAATTTGGTTTCTAACCTGTGGATAGGAGAATGGGATAGTTGTCTTTTTACCTTCCTATCATTTCCAGTCTCCTCATTGACCCTTCAAGTCAGAAAATGGTATCAATACCTCCTCTCTTACATGAATTGGTACCTTCCAGTGTCCACTGCTTTTTCTCTTTCTTTATATTTTAGGTTCATTTTTTATACTGACAGTTTAGATGTCAAAGAACTAATGAGGTGTCAGTCCTCACGTAGTCAAAATATAGTTAAGAAAAACGTTTTTTAAAATAGAATATTACCATTCTGATATTACTTTGTTCACCATTTGTAATCATTTTCTTTAGAATTTATATTTTCTTCATTCTTTTAGCAAATCCTCACAGTGGATGAGGTATTTTCACAGATACATTATTATGCTTATACTGACTTTATTTTTTATTAAGTAAGTGTTAACATTGCCTATATATGCTTTTATAAAATTAATGATACTCTGATTTTGTGTAGCAATAGCATTTATTATTTTAATATTTTTTCCTGGTGTGTAAAAGAGACATGGTTCCAGTAGAGAGCGCTATTGACCTTCAGATAAGGTGCTATTGGGCAAAACCTTGGGCGTTTTTCTTTTTTTTTCTTTTTGCATCCTGCCTTTTCTTTTGCGTCTCTGTCTTTCTCTTCCCCTCCCCCATCCCTCCCTCCCTTGTTCCTTTCAATATTTAAGATGTTCTAGAATCTCAGGAGAAAATGGCCAACTTTCTCTGACAGGTATTTTACAAGTCATTTTCTCATAGTTTTAATTTACTTTTATTTAACGTAACTGTTTATGTGGTGATATATTTACTATGTCCAGAAACTCTTCTAAGCACTGTGGAAATATTAGTTTACCGGGTAAATACAGGTTCATGTGAGTTAATGCTTACTACAAGATTTTTTAATTTTTCTGTGGATTTGACAGTCTTCAAAATAAAAGAATTTCACTCAATTCTATGAGGAAGGCAGTAATGTTTTCCCCAATGGCAGATGAGGAAATTGAGGTGCAGATAATTTAAGTAGCTTGTTCATGTCACAAAACTGCTGAGTAGGGTCTGGTTTAAAACCCAGGCTGTCGGCGTCTAGAATTGATCCTCTCAACCACTTCACTATTCTGCTGCTGTATAAACTCTTCCATGTGACCTCTGGGGGAAAGATGGTTCATTTTTTTACTGTTACGGGTCATATTATATGCAGTACCATATAGATAATTCATTTAAGATTAGTTCCTCTTTTAGTCTCTCTCAATATCCTGTTCTTTTCTCTACAGTGCTTACCAAAGTTTATAATTGTATGTTTATTTATAGATTTAACTGTTTTGTTTGCCTTCTTGCCAGGCTGTCATAAGGACAAGTGTAATGTCTCTCTTGTTCACTTTTTTATAGCCAGTATCTAATAGATACTCATGTGTTTGTTGAATAAATGAAAAAATGGCCAGGGTTAAGGAAGTGCACGATTTACCACTATTTCTTGTGGTTTACAGCATTTGCTCAGATCCATATACTTAAGGAGGTGTGATGTTGCTGTTACATAAAGGCAACTTAAAGCAGATGTGAAATGTCTTTTTCTTCTCTGTAATGCATTTTGATTATAGTTTTTTATATGCTAGCACACAAAAATAAAAGATCAAACAGTGATTTCAGAGACCAAGAGACCAAGATAAATTTATGGTGCTTAATGTAGATAAAAGATTAGAAACAACATTTGATTTCTGTAGCTACTCTAGGAACGAGTTGTTAAGTAATATTACCAATTAGTTGAAGTGTTATTTTTTCAAGGCAGACAAATCTTTGTAACCTGTTATATTCCAGACACTTAAAAACAATAACCTATATTTCTTCAAGAGTTATTAATAGTGATATGATGATAGTTTTTTGGAATATATACTTGTGCCGGGTAATTTATGTTTTCTATTTAATTTTATATCAGCATTGTGAAGAAAATAGAGCAGTTATTAGACTCATTTTATGCATAAGAAAATTAAAGCCCAAAGATATTAGATTATTTGACTATGGTTATACTGCAAGTAAATAGTGAAACCTTTATTTGAGCCTAGTTTTAAAATTGAGAGAATATGGATCTGTGATTATAATTGGGGGAAAAGGAGAGAAAAAGAATGACTAGGAAAAATTTTTTTTTCTTATTGGCTGGTCAGGAAAAAAGTTACTGTACAAGAGAAAATAGATATTATTATTTAATATATCTGGCATTAAAATATCTTCTTTTCAACAGTCAATCTACAGTTGGGGAAAGATTAAATTGTCTTAAATATTTCATATATTTTATTTACTAAAGAGTCAAAGGGAATTTTAAATTCAAATTAAAAAAAATTTTTTCACACATTGTTTGAAAAACCTTTAACAGTATAAATCAGTACAGAGAAAAAGTTAAAATATCCTCCCTTGAAATATCCCCCTTCCTGCTTCCCAGAAGTAAACAAGATAAACACTTTCATGAGAATCTTTCTAGATCTTTTTGTATAAATTACAACAGATATTTTTCATAGTTGTTATAGCGAAAAATTTTTTTTTGGATTTAACCTTCTTATTTATAGGATTTATTTAAATATATGTATGAGGCCAGGCTCTAACTGTATGCTTATTCAAATAGATGATCAATTGTTCTAATGTCAATTCAAGAGTAATTTTTCCTGATTTGGAGTTTTGCTATTATATACTAAATTGTTAAATATACTTGGATTGGTTACTGGACTTTATTTTTCTCTTTAAATTTCATTTTTTCCAGAGTATATACATATGTTTCCAGACAGAAAGATTTCCACATGGCTTCACACAAAAAGTAGACCACTGCATTAGTTTTATTCGCCACCAATTCCCACTATCTGAAATCAGTAATTTTAAATAATTTTAGCTATTTAACCTTATTTTAATTTTTTAAAAATAACATGCTTAACTGCTTTTCTCTTGGAATTTTGGTTTTAGATTACCTTCTATTGCCTTCCTACTATCCTTTCTGATTTTCTCATTACTTCTCTAAACTTCCTAATATTTGGTGTTTACATTATTATAATTATGTAAATATCATAAAAACTAAACCAAGTGTTATATACTATAAGTTTTTTCCCCAAACCAGGTTTTATTTTTTCTAGTGCTAATACTTGCCTTGTCATGTCATTTGCTTAGTTTTCTTTACACCTGTCACTGTTTGTCCCTAAACGCTGAAAGAACTTAGAATCTGTCAACTCATTCAGATGGATTAATGGTCAAAAATGTCCTTCGTTTTGGACTCTTGATATGTAGTGGAACTAATGAAAAATACTTTTTTCATGTTGTTATATATATTTTTAATGACACTGATTTTTTTCTTGATATATATAAAAACATTGTTTCATAGAGAAATTTTGGAAACCACCAAAATGTATACTTAAGTTATTAACATTAATTTTTATTTAGCTATTACCTCAGTATCACCCCCTGATATTTTGCTTGCTATCTCTTTTTACACACACAAACACACGCGTGCGCATGCACATAATTAGGTATCTATTGCTGTGTAACAAACCAACCATTTATTTAGCTTACTATTCTGGGGATCAGTAATTTAGGCTGGTCTCAGCTGGGCTCATCTTCTCCTGATCTCAGCTGAACCACTTGTATGTCTAGGGTTAGCTGCAGGTCAGCTGCAAGTCAGCAAGGTGGCTCTTCTACAGGGGGTTGGTCGGCAATGGCTGGGACCGAGGGGCAGGTAGCGTATCATCTAGCAGGCTAATCCTAGTTTATATATATGGTAGCTCCAGGGTTCCAGGAGCAACAGGGGAGCAAACCTCAATATACAAATACTTTTTGAGCTTCTTTTGTATTACATTTTCTAATGTTCTAGTCACTAAAGCAAGTCATGGTCAAACCCAGATTCCAAGGGTGGAGCTCATGTCAGAAGAGCTGCAAGATGACTTTACAAAGGGGCTTACATATGGAGATGGGAAGAATTTGTGGCTATTTTGGTTATATATTATATATATAATATATATAAAATATGCATTACACATACACTTTTTTAAAAACAATTTGGGTTATAGTTTCTAGCTTTTACTTTTCACCTAATAGATTATGGTCATATGAAAAGTTTTTAAAAACCAAAATATTAACTCATCTATTTTGATGCATACTTTTCGATCTAATTTTTTTTTTATGACAGGAGTTCACTAACTACCATCCTTGGGCTGGATGTGGACTGCTGCTTGTTTTTATAAATTTTGGGATGCACAGTTTATATTCATTCACATGTTGTCCCTGTCTGTTTTTGTGCTACAATGATAGAATTGAGTAGTTATAATAGATATCTTATAGCTCACAAAACCTAAAATATTTACTCTCTGGCCCTTTAAAGAAAAAGTTTACCAACTCTTGTCTTATGCTATTCTAATCTTGGTAAGTGAGGCCAGAAGTTAGAGGGATTACTGTGGATGTCTTTATCTGCAAATTCACGAAAGGGCAGGATGAGTGAGATTCCTTCAGCTTCAATAGTTATAATTTTTTGAGAGCTTGTAGAAAACATAATAGTGATCTCTACATTGGAAATAGAAAAGACTTTTTTTCAAAAATTTTGTCTCCTTATCATGTTGAGTATATTTGGTAAATGGTTCACAAAGAGTTGACAATTATTTTTCTCGAAATAATTAAATATGTATACCAATCTAGCTGAAGCGTGTATATGTATTTAGTGATAGTAAAATCTACAGTTGCCATGTGGATAGTGGGTAAGGAAAGGTAACTTTAAAATAGAAAACCACTTTGTTAATTGACTGTCTGATTTATTTTAGCTTTTTAAGATTTTGACAGTCATGAAATTATTCAATAATTGTAAGTATAATGCAAATATATCTTTTTTTCTCCCTGAATCATTGGAGAGTAAGTTGTTGACCTGATGCTCCATCACCCTGGAATAGTTTAGTGTCTATTTCCTATAAGGAAAGACATTTTTCTACATAACCATAATATAACTATAAATATCAGGAAATTAAAATTGATTCATTGTTATCATCTAATACTTGAATCAGTTCACGTTTTGCCAATTGTCTCAAAACTTATATAGCAGAAGGATCCAGTTCAGATCATGCATTGCATTTAGTTGTCATTGTGTTATCTTCTTCAGTCTGTAGCAGTTCCTCAGTCTTTCCATGACTTTCACAACCTTGACACTTAAGAATTACAGACTTTCTAGTGTGTCTCTCAATTTTGTATTTAATTCTAGTATGTCTCTCAATTTTGTATTTAATTATAATTAGATCCAAGTTATATATCTTTGGCAACAATGTCACAGAAGCGATGCTGTATTCTACCTGTTGCATCCCATGAAGTGGCAGATAGTTTCGTTTTGTCTCATTACTGATGATTACTTTGACAACTTGACTAATCAAACATTCAATTTATTCATTTTTTTTATATCTTTATGGATTCATGATTTCCTGTTTTATCCATTAGCATATGATTTGTTTAGATGCTCAAGTGGGACTTGTTTGTGTCTTTCCGACATGTATCTATCATTCTTAGAGCACTTTCTTACTTTCTGACACAGTAAGATGTTCTAAGCTCATCTTGTCGTTTCTCTGCCCCAGTTCTGGATTCAGCCATTTTCCCAAGGTTTCTTTTAGTGGAAAATAATATTTAAAAGCCAGGTTCTGGGCATTGGCTTTGCTCATTGATGTTGAGATTGCTGTTAAGGCCTCTGCTATATATAGATATATCTATGCGATATGTATAAATGTATTACATGTATATATTACATAGAATACATCACATGATTTATGTATGTGTATATATGACATAACATGTATAATAAGTGTATGCTATGTAATATATGCATATATGTATATACACACTTATACAAATATATACACAGATACATTTATATTTTTCTCTGTGCATTAAAAATTGTGTATTCATACCAGTTCTATTTCAACAACAGAGGGTTCATTCTAAGTTTTATCATTTTCATAGTTGTAACTAAAAAAACCTCATTCTTAGTTCTTCAAAAGTTGAAAATAGAATTATCATTTGATCCAGCAATTCCATTTCTAGATATATATTCAAAAGAATTGAAAGCAGGTACATACTTGTACTCCAGTGTTCATAGCATTATTCACGATGGCCAAAACATAGAGACAGCCTAAGGGTTCATCTACAGATGAATGGATAAACAAGTATGGTATAGACATACATTTGAATATTTAGCCTGAAAAGAGAAGGAAATTGGGACTTGTGCTGCAACATAGATGAACCTTGAAAAGATTATGCAAAATGAAATATGCCAGTCAAAAAATGACATTTGTATATGATTCTGCTTATAAGCTCCTTTCCCAGTTATTTGTTGCTAATATAGAAATAGAATTCATTTTTGTATATTGACCATGTAACCTGAAATCTTGATAAATTACTTGTTGGTTCTAGTTTACATTTTTGGAGATTTTGTAGGATTTTCTAAGACTTGTATGTTTATATTCTCTATTAAGTAGAGGTCAAAATTGGCTAATTATATTGTTCCTGTCTTCTGTATACTTACTGATTTTTTTGGTCTACTTATCAATTAGAAAATGACCTGTAATTGTGGATTCTCTCAGTTCTACTCATTTTGTTTCCTGAATTTTAAGCTCTTTTTAGTTGTATACACATTTAAGATTATGTCTTTGTATGAATTAACCTTTCTGTCATAATGAAATGTTTTCGTTCTGAAATCGACTTTGCCTAATATTAATACAGTCACTTAACTTCTTTTTTATTAGTGTTTGCATAGTGTACATATTTTTATCCTTTTACTTTTAACCCATCCGTATCTTTAAATTTTTAATGGATTTCTTGAACATATAGTGTCTTCTTTTTTTATCCAATCTGACAACCTCTGCCTTTTAATTGAAGTGTTTCCATTGTTTGTGTTTAAAGTAATCATTAATATGGTCTCATTATGTTTTCTACTTGTCTCAACTATTCTTTATTCCTATTTTCTTTCTTTTCTGCCTTCTTTTGGATTAATTGAACATGTTTTAGTATTTCATCTTTGCTTCACTATTGCCTTCTTAACTATAACATAGTTTGTTTGGAGTAGCTGTAGGGTTTATAATTTGCATCTTAAATTTATCACAGTACTTTCTGATATTTTACTTCACATATGATGTGTTAGATTCTTCTACAATTATACTTTTATTTCTACTCATCTTTTGTGCAATTTTTGTTGTTTATTTTATTTATATATTATGAACCACACAGTATTTTGTTACTGTTTTTTGCATTAAACTCTTTATTTTTGTAGAGCAAATTAAGGATCAAAGCGAAACTGAAGGGAAGGTACAGAGATTTTCCATATATGCCTTGCCCCCTCCTCCACATGCATAACCACCCCTATCATCAGCATCCTCTACCAGAATGGTGTATTTATTACAGTTGAACCTGCAATGACACATTATAATCACCCAAAGTCCATAGTTTACATTATGGTTCACTCTTGGTATTGTATATTCAGTAGATTTGGACAAATGTATAATGGCATGTATCCATTATTGTAATATTATACATTATTTTTGTTGCCCTAAAAATCCCGTACCCTGCTTATTCATTCTGCCCCTTCTTCCCCTGAACCTCTGTCAACAACCGATCTTTTTACAGTCTTTATAGTTTTGTTTTTTCCAGAATGTCATATATAATTGGAATCATACAGTATGAAGCCTTATCAGATTGGCTCTTTTGACTTAGTAATATGCTTTTAAGGTTCCTCCATGTCTTTTCATGGATTGATAGCTCTATTCTTTTAGTGCTAAATAATATTTTATTGTCTGGATGTATCACAGTTTACTCATTCACTTACTGAAAGATATCTTGGTTGCTTCAAAGTTTAGGCAGTTATGAATAAAACTGCTATAAATATCCATGTGCAAGTTTTTGTGAACATATGTTTTCTTCTCCTTTAGTTAAAGAGCATGACTATTGGATCATATAGTAAGATTATGTTTAGTTTTATAAGAAACTGACAATTTTATAGTGGCTGTACCATCTTACATTTCACGAACAATGAATGAGAGTTCCTGTTGCTCCACATCCTATCAGTATTTAGTGTTGTCAGCTTTCTGGATTTGGCCATTCTAATGAGTGTGTAGTGATATCTCATTTTAGTTTGCATTTTCCTGATGACATATGATCTTAAATATCTTTTCATATGCTTATTTGTCTATTAAGGTAAAAAAAATGAGGTGTCTAATAAGGTATAAAAGGTAAAACACTTTTTTAACATGGTTGTTTTCTTCTTTTTGAGATTTAAGAATTCTTTGTTTATTTTGGAGAGCAGTCACTTATCAGATGTGGTTTTGCACACTTTTTCTTGAAGTTGGGCGGCATAGTCCTCCAATTTTTGTTCTTCAGTATTGTGTGTCTATCCGGGGTCTTTCTAAACTTTGGAATTAGCTTGTTAATATCCACCAAATTACTTGCCGAGATTTTCCATGGAATTACATTGAATCTAGAGATCAAGTTGGGAGGAACTGACATCTCAACATTATTGCACCTTTCTTTCCGTGAACATGGAATGTCTCTCTGTATATTTAGTTCTTTGATTTCGTTCATCAGAGTTTTGTAATTTTCCTCATATAGATCTTGTACATGTTTTGTTAGATTTATTTATACCTAAGTATTTCGTTTTTAGGGTATTAATATAATTGGTATTGTGTTTTTAATTTCACATTCTACTTGTTCATTACTAGTATATAGGAAAATAATTGACTTTTATATATTAACCTTGTATCCTGCAACCTTGGTATAATCATTTATTAGTTCTAGGAGTTTTTTTGTTGACTATTTCTGATTTTCTACATGGACAATCATGCCATTAGCAAAGACAGTTTTATATCTTCTTTTTCAAGTTTATACCTTATATTTCCTTTTCCTGTCTTATGGCATTAGTTAGAACTTCCCATACGGTGCTGAAAAGGAGTGCTGAGAGAGGACATGCATGCTTTGTACCTGGGAAAGCTTCATGTTTCTCACTATTAGGCATGATGGTTCATATAGTGCTTTTTGTAGATATTATCAAGTAAAGGAAGTTCCCTCTATTCCTAGTTTACTGAGAGTTTTGGTTATGAATGAGTGTTGGATTTTGTCAAATGTTTCTTCTGTATCCATTGATATGATCATGTGAAATTTCTTTTACAGCCTGTTGATATGATGGATTACATTGATTTTCAGATGTCGAAGCAGCCTCGCACAGCTAGGATAAATCCACTTGGTTTGGTGTATAATTTTTTTACACATTGTCGGATTGATTTGTAATATTTTGTTAAGGTGTCTTACATTTGTGTTCATGAAAGATATTGGTATGTTTTCTCTTAATGTCTTTGTCTTGTTTTGATATTAGGGTAATTCTTGCCTTGCACATGAGTTAGACAGTATTCTATCTGCTTCTGTCCTCTGAAAGAGATTGTAGAGAATTAAAATAATTTTTTTCTTTAATTTAGTAGAATTTACAAGTGGACCCATCTGGGTCTACCTGATGCTTTCTTTTTAGGTTACTAATTATTGATTTAATTCTTATGGATGTGGGCCTATTTCTACTATTTATTCTTGTGTCAGATTTGGCAAGTTGTGTCTTTCAAGTAATTGGTCCATTTTATTAAGTTATCAAATTTGTGGTCATGGGGTTTATAGTTTTTGTTTAAAGTATTTATTATCCTCAGTGTCCATAGACTCTGTAGTGATGTTCCCTCTTTCATTTTTCGTATTGGTAAAGTTTGTCTTCTCTCTTTTTCTTAGTTAGCCTGGCTAAATGTTTGTCAATTTTATTGATCTTCTCAAAGAAGCAGCTTTTGGTTTTATTGATTTTCTCTACTGATTTCCAGGTTTCAATTTTATCGATTTCTGCTCTGATTATTATTATGTCTTCTGCTTACTTTGGCTTTAATTTGCTCTTTTTTCTCCTGGTTTTCAAAGGTGGAAACTTAGGTTATTGATTTTAGATCTTCTCTTCTAATATGTACATTCAATGCTGTAAATTTCCCTCAAAGCTCTGCTTTTGCTGCATATTACATATTTTGATAAGTTGTGTTTTCATTTTTATACTTTTAAAAAATTTCTCTCGAGGTTTCTTCTTTGACCTATGTGTTATTTAGACGTACATTGTTTAATCCTCACATATTTGGGGATTTTTCCAGTTAACTTTCTATTACCAATTTCTAGTTTAATTTGATTCCAGTCTGAGAGCAAACATTGTATGATTTCTCCTTTTAAAATTTATTAAAGCGTATTTTATGACCCAGAATGTGGTCTGTCTTGGTGAATATGCCATGTGAACTTGAGATGGATGTGTATTCTGTTGTTGGATTAAGTAGTCTATAGATGTCAATTATATACAGTTAGCTGATGGTGTGGTTGAGTTTAACTATGTCCTTACTAATTTTCTGCTTGCTGGGTCTGTCTATTTCTGATAGAGGAGTGTTGATGTCTTCAACCATGGCAGTGGATTCACCTACAGTCAGCTCTGTATTCATGGGTTCTTTATTCATGGATTCAACCAACCACAGGTTGAAAATATTCAGGAAAAGGTTACATTTTGCTGATATGTACTGTGTAGTTGGGCCAACAATGGTTGCATTTGTATTAAACATTTACAGACTTTTTCCTTGTCATTATTCCCTAAACAATGCAGTATAGCAACTATTTACATAGAATTCAGATGGTATTAGGTATTATAAGTAATCTAAAGATGATTTAAAGTATATGGGAGATGTGCATAGGTTATATGCAAATACTACACCATTTTATATAAGGTACTTGAGCATCCACAGATTTTGGTATTCATAGTGCGTCCTGTACCCAATCCTCATTGGACATCAAGAGATGACTGTATTTCTTTTTGCAATTCTAATAGTTTTTACCTCACATATTTTGATGCTCTGTTGCTAGGTCATACATGTTAAGGATTGTTATGTCTTGGAGAATTGGCCCCTTTATCATTATGTAATGAATGCCTTTTGTCGCTGATATCTTCTTTTGCTTTGAGCCTCCTCTCTCTGAAATTAGTATAGCTGCTATTGCTTTCTTTTGGTTAGTGTTAGTGTGGTATATTTTACTCTATTTACTTTTAATTTATATATCTTTATATTTAAGGTAGATTTCTTGTAGATAACATATACAGATGCTCCTTGATTTAGTATGGGGTTACCTCCCAATAAACCTTCAGTAAGTTGAAAATATTGTAAGTCAAAAATGCATTTAATACAACTAACTTACCAAACGTAGCTAGCCTAGTCTACCTTAAACATGCTCAGAACACAATACAAATATACCTTGTTTTCTTGCATTTTTAGCTTTATTGCATTTCACAGATGTGTTTTTTACAATCGAAGGTAAGACCCTTCCATCACCAAAAAGATGTGAATTGCTTTATTGTGATACTTGCTTTATTGCAGTGGTCTGGAACCAAACCTGCAATATCTCAGAGGTACGCTTGTATCCAAAAAATCTTGGCAACACAGTACACTGTAGAGTATCAGATGTTTACCCTTATAATTGCATGCCTGACTGGGAGCTGAGGTTTGCTGCTGCTGCCCAGCATCATGAGAGAGTATTGTACCACATATCACTAGCCCGGAAAAAGATCAAAATTCAAAATTTGAAGTATGGTTTCTACTGAATGCATATCACTTTTGCATGATCACAAAGTCAAAATAAAATCTTAAGTCAAGCCGTCATAGGTCAGGGATTGTCTTTATCTGGTTCTATTTCTGAACTTTCTATTTTCTTTTCTATTGATCTATACTGTTTTGATTATTAATATTTTATGTTAGCTCATTAGTATTTTATATATCTATTTCTTCCTCATTACTCTTTTATTTAAAAAGTATTTTGGCTATTCTTGCTTATTTTTATGTATGTACTTTGGAACTAACCTGTCTAGTTAAAAAAATTTCCTGTTATATTTTATAGATTATTTGGAAGAGAACTGATTTATTTATGGCCTACTCAAGACCATGATCTGTTTCCATTTTTTTTCTTTATTTCTTTCAGTAGTATTTAAAGTTTTTTACTAACTTTTTCCAGCTTTAATAAGATTTAATTGACAAATAAAATTGTAAGATATTTAAAGTATACATCATGATGACTCAATATACATATAAGTTGTGAAAGAATTCCCCACATCTAGTTAATTAACATATCCACTTGCTACTTAAATGTTTTTGTAAATTAATTTTTGATAATTTATCTTTTATTTCTGTATAATTGGGACTTTTTGGGTTACATTTTCTAATTAGTTGTGGTTTTATATGTGAAGACTTAATATTTTTTACTGAACCGCTTTAATTTTTTTTTGCCGAGCCACATTAAAGAATTCTTTCACTGTCTGTAATAATTTAAATATGTTTTCCCAGGTTTACTAAATATACAAGCAAGTCTTCTGTAAATAGTGATCATTTTACCTCCTTTGTAATTTTATATAATATCTCCAGAAAAAAAAAGTGTTAAGTGTACTAATACTAGCAGATAGAATGATCATATAATTTATTGTCCAAACCAGGACATTTTTGAGAACAAAGATGGTAGGGAGCATTATTATTAATTAAACTGAAACAACATATATAAACTGGGATTGTTCCAGGCACACTGGAAAGTATGGTCATCTTTGTTTTGTTTGAGATCTTAAAGGGACTGCTTCTAGTTTATCGCTATTTAGCATGATACTGACCTTTGGAAATTATATCTATAAATTACATATTTATATATAATTTTTGTCATGATAGAGAAGACTCAATTTATTCTTATTTTATTCAGCATTTTCATCAAGAATGAGTATTAAACTATAGACATAAATATGATTTTTCACATTTTATCTTTTAATCTGTTAAGCTATAAGAGGGGTTCTTATCCTGATGTATCATTTTGTTCTTGGATTTTGTGTATGTGTGCGCACATATCCACATGCACATGTAGAAGAGTTCTATGCTATTACATTTCATTATTTCAATATTTATTCCTGAAATTGCTCTCTTGATATATATTTTATATTACTATTATTTATGCCTACAGCACCTGGTCTTCGTAGGTAGTCTCCCATCCAAGTACTAACCAGGTGTGACCCCACTTAGCTTCCAAGATCAGACATCAAGCTTGTTCAGGGTGGCATGGCCGTAGACCATGGACCATGGCTCCACTGGGGCACGAACCCAGAACCTTCAGCGTGTAATGCAGATGTGCTAACCGCTACGCTATGGAACCACATCCTCTCTTGATATTTTTTGGTGAGAGAAAGTTTATCTAGATTTGGTTAGGATCAATGTGCTTGTTTTATAAAAGAGAATTTGTAAGTTCTCCTTATTTTTAAATCTTTTATTAAGGAAATTTCATACACAAAGCAGAGAGAAGAAAGTCTAGTGAACCTCATGCCCATCACTTAGCTGTAACAGTTATCAATATTTTGCCATTTGACCTCCCTGTTATATTTACCCCATGCCATTGGTTTTGTTTTGTTTTGTTTTGTTTTTGTTTTTTTGTGAGGGATTGGTGGAAGAAAGGGTGAGAAACTGGAATATTTTAAAGAAATTAGCAGACATTATATCTGTTTGCCCATAATTTAGTATATATTTCTAATAGATGAAGACTTTTTAAAAACATAGCAATGAAATTTTAAAGACAATATTATTATAGCTAAAAAACTTAACAGTAATTCTTTGTCTGATACCCAGCCTGTTTACAGTTATCTTTGATAGTACAAAAAATGTCATTTTAGAGTTGGCTTTTAAAAAATCAGAATCCAAACAAGATACATGCATGACATTTCTTTAAAGAAAGATGCCATTTATTTATTGAAAAAGATGCGTTATTTGTCCTATAGGATTTCACAAATTTAGGATTTATTTGATTTTATCCTCATGGTGTCATTTAAGAGCGTCCTCTATCCCCGTTTTTCTAGTAATGGTAGTTAGATCTAGAGATTGAATTAGTTTCAGGTTTGATTTCGTCCTTGTTTTTTGTTTTTTATTTTTCAGGAATAACACAGAGTGCTATACACTTAGTGTTGCATGTTTGTCAAGAGACAAATAATGTCCAGTTACCTCTCTTCATGGTAATAAATCAAGATTCTGTTTTCATGTTATGTAATATTTTTCTGTGTCATTAAAAATGACTGCATTGCATTCTATTGAATGGCCTTTTTATAATATATGCTTATATTCTCATATGGCTGGATGTTTAGGTAAGCCTTTTTTCATTCACTATGCTAGTTACCTGGTGGGTTTTATTACATTGAAGGCTCAGAGACTTCTTCAGTTTAGGAAAATTCTCTTTTGTTATTTCTTTGATAATTTTAACCCCTTTATTGTTTTCAGCAAATTTTAGTCTCATGAGGCTCTTTCTTATACTATGATTGTTCCTTTTTCAAAGGATATACTATTTTCTTGAATAGTGTAATGAGAGTTTACTTGTTTTTTTAAATGACCCCTAAATTATATGAGTTTCCTTCAGAGTGAATTTTTATAGCTTTTATTTTGCTCATTCTCTTTTACACTGTTGGTTTTCTTATATGCTGGTTATCTTCGATTGCTAGATCATATTTAAAGCAAAAGGGTTGGGTAGCTGATGTAGGCTTTTGTGTTAATTGAATGTTTTGTAGCTATTAGGATATCGTGAGGGCAAAGTTACTATTTTAGGTAGCCAGAGAGCTGGTTACAAGACTGTGGATCCTTTAAAAGTCAAAATGAGGAGAACTTTATTCAGAGAAGCCAACATTTAAGCTTAAATATGCCCTAGAAGCGTTAGCTTTCCAAATATTCAATTCAGCTTTTTAGAGAAGAGACATCTGGTGTCTATAAAATAACTGCCTGTGCTCTGTATCAGAGAGTGGAAGAGATAGATAATTAGGGATGTTGTTTAGATCATTTATTTTGTTTTTCTAAAATGATTATTCCCCTGATTTTAGTTTTATTTATCATTCTTTGTCTGTTGGATCTACTAAGTAGGGTTCCAGTGGGCAGGGGGGTTCCCAACTTCCATTTAGCATATTTGTCATGAATTCAGTGCTTCATATTTCTCCACCTCTTTTTTTTTAATCTCCATAAAACACCAGTAGTTTCCTTTAAGCAAAATTGACACTTTTCCTCTTATTTTCTGATTAGGTTTCAAATGTATGCTTCCTGAGAGCAGCTAAGAAGTTTTTAATAATCGAATAAATTAGTTAAATATAATAAAATCTTTGACATTTTACGTTGTGATTGAAGAACTATGATATCTTTAGATGGCAAAATAAGCAATAATTGTATGTATTTACTTTTATAACGCGTTATTGTACAAATGACTGAATTCATCTAATATAATAAGTTAAAAAAATTTCCTGATTTCCAGAGCTGATAGAGTACGTGGCTGTTTATCTGGCCAAATCAGATCATGACCACTCTGTGTTTTCAACGGCATTAACGAATTAAAAAGACCTAAAGTGTGGGGTTTTCATTGATACTTGGAGCAAGCATTTCAAAACGTCTAAGAGTTAAGAGGGTGCTATTTTTCCTTAATTATATCTCTCCTACCCCAGTTTTATTGGACTATAGTAGACAATTAGTTGCTCATATTTACACTGTACAATTCAATGGGTTTTTTCAATATAGTTGGCATACAATAAGATTAGTTTCAGTTGTACAGCATAGCGATTACAGCTCAAGTGATCACCCCACTAAATCTAGTACCCCTCATTCACCTTACATATTTATTACAACATGGTTGACTATTTTCTTATGCTACACTTTATATCTCCATGCCTATTTTGTAACTATCCATTTGTATCTCTTAATCCCTTCACCTTTTTCATCATCCCGCTACTTTGCCTCCTCTCTAGTAGCCCTCAAAATATTCTCTGTATTTATGAGCTTGTTTCCGTTTTTGTTGTTATTGTTGTTTATTTTCTTCTTTAGATTTTGCATGTACATGAAATCATGTGATATTTGTCTTTATCTGACTTACTTCATTTAGCATAATACCCTTTAGGTCTGTCAAGGCAATATATTTTTCCATCCCCTTCCTTTTAGTCTGTGTGTCTTTTAATCTGAAGTGAGTCCCTTGTAGGCAGTATATGTAGGGGTCTTGTTTCCTTATTCATTCAGCTACCCTATCCTTTGGTTGGAGCACTTAATTCTTTTCTATTTGAAGTAGTCATTGATAGATATGTAGTTAATACCATTTCCATTCATGATTTTGATAACATGTTTTCTCTTCTTAAAGAAGTCCCTCCAAGAATTCCTGTAATACTGGCTTGGTGTTGGTGAATTCCTTTTGCTTATTTTTGTCTGGGAAGCTCTTTATCTGTCTTTCAACTCTAAATGGTAGCTTTGCTGGATAAAGCATTTTTGGTTGTAGATCCTGGATTTTTCAACATGTCAAATATTTTGTGCCAAGCCCTTCTGTCCTGCAAACTTTCTTCTGAGAAATCAGCTGCCAGTCTTATGGGAGCTCTCTTGTAGGTAACTAATTGCTTTTCTCTTGCTGTTTTTAAGATTCTCTCTTCGTATTTAACCTTTGGCATTTTACTTATGATGTGTCTTGATGTGGACCTCTTTGGGTTCATTTTTTGGGGGACTATCTGAGCTTCCTGGGGTTGTATGTCTATTTCCTTCACCAGGTTAGGGAAGTTTTCCATCATTATTTCTTCAAGTAGCTCTTCAATTTCGTGTTCTCCCTCTTCAGGTACCTCGATGATATGCACAAATGTTGTTAACTTTAATTATGGCCCTTAATAAGGCTCCTTAAATTATTATTATATTCTCGGTTCCTTTTTTCTTGCCATTCTGGTTTGGCGTCTTTGGCTTTCCCGTCCTCTTTAGTAGTGTTTCAATCTTCTTCTTCCTCTACTCTGTTGATTCCCTCTAATAAACTCTTCATCTCAGATAATGTGTTCTTCATTTCTGACTGGTTCCCTTTTATAATTTCCATTTCCATTTATGTTTTTTGTCTTTTTGTTAAAGTCTCACTGAGCTCATCTACTCTTTCCCTAAGTTCATTGAGCATCTTTATAACCAGTGTTTTGAATTCTGCATCTGTTAGATTGCTTGACTGCATTATTCCTGGATCTCTGTTCTGTTCTCTCATATGGTTTCTGCTTCCTTATATTCCCATTTTGGCTGCTTTTCTGTGTCTGTTTATATATATTAAGTGAAACTCTTAAGTCTTCTGGTCTTATTAGTGCAGCTTTGTGTGGTAGGTGTCCAGTGGCACAGTCCTGAGAGGGGTGCAGCTGCAGGCCAGATTTAGCCCCAGCCTATGCCCCTCCAAGGCCACTTGTTAAGATTCAGCAAGCAATATACAGATGCTGTGCTTATAGTTGCTTTAGGACCCCCACCAGAAACCGAGGTCAGCTGCCACCTGTGTGGATTTTGGAGCTTGCTCTGCAAGCTGCCTTTCCACTTCTTTTATCAGTTATCTGCTCCCAAATTTCCAGAAATTTGTTGAACTCTTTCATTTATTGGTGAACCCTTCTTCTACACTCTTTGTTATTGCAGATTTCCTTTTTGTACTTCTATGCCAGGGGTTAGCAACTTAAATGATCAGTAGGTAGCACAAATGAATGAAAGAGTGAGAGTTCATTTGATTAAATTCTTTAAGTGGTAGGGATTGTGATATCTCAAGTGTATATGCCTTATATGAATGTGGTAGTCTACTCAACATTGACTGCTACCCTCTCGGAATATAGACCCAGCTTGGCCAATCATCTAGTATTTCCAGAAGGAGCCAAAACTATAGATTTCATCTCATAATTTTTAAGTAGTTCAAATTTATAAAACTCATTGTAGCCATCCAAAACATGATTTTCAACTAGATATGATTTGCGGGCTTCCAGTTTGAGACCTCACCTGCAAACTGAGTTTATTTTAGTGGTGTTTAAGGTGGAATGGAAGGCAAATATGTGTGCCTAATCCGCCATATTTGACTGAAAGTCTCCTGGTTCTGCTTTATATATATTAATTTTTAATACATCTGTAAATTTTTAAAATTAATTTATTTTCCAATTACAGTCAACATACAATATTATATTAGTTTCAGATGTACAGTATGCATAGTGATTACACATTTATATACCTTATGCATTGTTCACCCCAATAAGTCTAGTACCCATCTGACACCATACACAGTCATTACAATATTGACTCTATTCCAAATGCTGTACTTTATATTCCCATGATTACTTTTATAGCTAACAATATGTATTTTTTAATCCCTTTCACTTTTCACCATTCCCCAAAACCCTTTCGGTCAGGCAACCATCAATTTATTCTCTGTGTCTATGAGTTTGTTTCTCACTTGTTTGTTTGTTTGTTTGTTAGAAAAATCTAACTTTTTTCCCCCAAATAGTCATTTGTCTAAATACTGAGTAATTTCCCCCACTGATTTGAAGTGCCACCTGACTTAATTAGAGTGATTTGCTTTTGAGTAAATAGAAGCCTGCTCCAAGAAAGATTAAGTAGGAAACACAACTACCATTATTGGAACGCAAAAGTTTTTAGGTAGCTTCTTTCTTCTCTTTGGGGCCTCAAGTTTGTCTTCCATGCCTATCTCCACAGAATTCTTTCATTATTTTTTTGTAGACTAGTTTTCTGGATACTTATCTTTTTTCATATGACCTTACCATGACATCTCAAAATAGAAGCTTTAAAGTCTACAAGATGTTCAGGTCTGTTCCCTGTAGTTAATGAACTCAGTTTAAATGCCCCAAATGCCAGTTCCTAGGAAAGTGAATCTTACTGGTCTTGCTCTGCATGGGATCGAGTTTGGGCATCGTCATATGTTGTTAATGTAGATATTAGGTGAACCTTTTCAGCAGAGGCTATGGATGATGAACTGTTTTAAAAATAAAGGGTTGGACACATGTCTGAAGAGGTGCCTAGTATAGCATCTTTATCATATACACTAAATTCTTACATATATAAGGATATATACCACTCTTTGCAATCTTTTTTTCTAAAATGTTTTGGTTATTGTCACTTGTTTATTTTGCAGATTAAATGTAGAACCTGTAATATATATATGCCTTACTGTTAAAATATCAGCTGAAACTTATTGGATTTCATTAAACAATGTCACTATAAAAAATATATTAATTAAAAATTTTTTTAAGAAAAAAGAAAAAAATAAATGTGGAATCTGTGCTAACACTTTAATTATACACTGTCTGGTCCAATAGTTATTAGCCACATGTGACTACTTATTTTAATTAATTAAAATTAAAACTCAGTTCCTCCATTGCACTTGATCACATTTAAAGTGCTCAATAGCCACATGTGGCTAGTGGCAGGTATATTGAGTAGTGCAGATATAGAACATCCCATCATTACAGAAAATTCTTTTGAGTAGTGCTGCTTTAGAGGCTTGTATATTTAGGTTCTTTTTGATTCATGTCTTGATTGTTTAGATTTTGTAATCATATAATTTTGTTTAATAAGAGTACACAAGCATACTTCTTATTATATTACAGCAAAAAGCACATAATGCCAGTTTGTCTCACTATTAATGATGACAAGTTTGACCACTTTGTTTAAGTGGTGACCCCCAGGTCTCTCCCTTATAAAGGCACATTTTCCTTTTGTAATCAGTAAGTAAGTATTCTGTAGGATGGCACTTGGAGACTCTGAATATCTTGTTTCCTAACAACTTTTCAGCCAATAATTTTAGCATCCATTTAGGTAGCTTGCAGGAATTAATTATTGCATGGTAGTTGCAAAATGAAGTTTTTAAAAATTCTATCATTTTATTTAAAATTTTTCGCTGGCACTCTTCTCTAAGGAAGAGCTTGCCTTTTTCTGTCTCTCCTTTGATTCTTCTTTTTATTTCTTATGAGGTTGGTTGGTGTGACTCATCACTATAGCTTTGGATTCATTCTCTATAGTCACATCTTTGTAAAGTACTGTCAGTTCAGAGGAATTTTACTGAGTGATAGTAGGTTGGACATTTTTATATATTTGATCTTAGACTGAGAATTTTTAGATAATTAGATTGTTCAAGCATTAACTTAGATAAAAATTATATCACTTTGGGTCTTGATTAATTTTACTAAAACATAAACTTTTTAAAAACTGGGGCAACTGTGTTAAGGAATTCCCATTTACACTAGGCAAGAAAGTAAACAGTAAGTGGAGAGTAGGGTAACAAACACTTATGGTATCAAAAAACAACCGTGAAAAGGATCTGTCTTAATGTGCTAGCCCATTGCAGTTTAACATATTGCTTACAACCTTCACAATAGAATTTGAGTGACTTCAGTTACACATTCCAGGAGACTGGCAGTCTGTTACAATCAGACTCTGAACTTTAGAGCAGGCTAATTTACAGCGATGGGATGAAGAAAGTTGTGGATTTGTATTACACACTCTCACCTGACACTGTATCTGATCTCTTACCTGCTGATTGACATCTTGAATGAGCTCTTTGAAGCAAGTTCCAGCTTAATTAAAACGTTTGCTTGGTTAGCAGTGATCTGTGAAAGCCTGTGATAAATATTGAATCAGGTTCACCTGCTGGTTGCTGTGAGTGGATAAACAGCTGCTTTGTGCAGTTTAATCATGAAACTAGCAATAGAGTACTACTACTGTTTGAATTTTTTTTTAAAGAATAGTTGAAAAGGTATAGTTATGTCACTTTTGCTATCTTACTAAGGTGTGTGCTTCTGTGAGATTTTGCACAACAGGCATTCGGTACCTGTTTAGATGGCTTGGACAACAACAAATGGTTGATAAAGATTAACAATAAACCCAGTTCTTTATGCCTCAAAGATTGTAATATAATTCTACGTCCATTGGCTTTTTACCACTACCTCTTTATGTGTACGACTTTTTGAAATAAAAAAGGCAGCATTTTGTTTTTTTCTCCAAGTTAAATGGTAGATGAAAATGATCCTTCTAAAGCTTTAAGATTTAAGATTATGAATTACAACTTCTCCACAAATTTATCACATATTTTGTAGTGACTTGACAAACTTTTTAGAATTTTCTTTTTTCATCTGTAAAATGGAATTAGAAACTAATACTAATAAACTGTTTTAGAATTATGTTAATATTTCTTTGGACTATCATCTTGTTTATTCCTTTACAGAATAATTTGTAAAGAAAATGCTGTTTCCATTTGATTTCAATATAAAATCAGACATAAATCTTGGAGTAAAGCCCTCACCAAAATAAGTCACAATCTTCTTTGAGTACCTGATGAGTGTTACATACTCACTGTCTACAAATGCATGCAAACTTGTGTCTTTAGTTTCTGAGTGATCTCAAACCCTCAGTAACAGTCCATAGACTCTAATTTAAGAACTTATTTCCAAATAAATTTGGTTGAAAACTTTTGGTCAGGAAGGTATTCTGCTAAGCATTAAGCAGCTGAAGAGTAACCATAATAGTGTATATTTGTTGTGCTATGCTTCCTTTGCAGTACTTTTAGCATTTTTCAGGTATATTCTCTACCATAATTCTTAGCTCTAAGATTTATCTACAATGGTGAGGATTCCTAATTCTTTACTTACAGTTTTTATGTTTTTATTCCTATCATCAATTTGTTTGGAATTTTATGGGAAGAATAATATTTTATTTAAGTTATACTCTGCCTACTTAACGTTTTTTGATATTTTATTACGCTGATACTTGCAATTCTGGTTTATATTTTTTCATTATGTATATTTTCCATTGATTGAAAAACCCCACATTTATTTACCCATTCTTCTTTTGATGCACTTAGCTTGTTTTCCTCACTATAAAAACAGTGATGCAAAGAATATCACTATTATATCTGTCTTAATGTACGGTTTCTCTAGCACATATACCTAACAGTGTCATGCTCGGTCAGAGGATTTATGTATCTTTGAATTTCACTAAATCATCAGTTTGCTTTCCAAAATGAGTGCCAATTTATACATAGACCAGCAATTATGATTGTTTCTTCATGTGCTTTCTAACAAACGGGTGGATGTGAAATGGAATCTAATTATGGCTTTAATTTGTATTTTCCTAATTAGTTATGAGGTTGAACATTAGTTTGAGCAGTGGTTTATCGGCCTTTCAGCTTTTTTTCCCTATGATTTCTTGTTCTTGGCCATCTACTGGGTTCGTCTTTTTAAAATTGATTTTTTGGAATTTTTTATATGTTATGTTTACTCATCTTCAGTTGCTTTTATGCATTGCAGATATCATCTTAGTTCATACCTTATTTTTACTGTTCTTTTTTTTTTTTAAAGAAGAGTGTCTTTTTAAATAGAAATTTGACATTTTAATGAGGTTTTTTTTTTTTTTGTCATCGTGCTTTTGTTGTATTTTTAAAGAAATTCTTCTCTACATTGGGATCCTAAAAGATATTCTCCTGTATAGGGAGAGCAATCATATGGCCTGCAAAACCTAAAATATTTCCTTTCTGGCCCTTTATAGAGAATTTGTTGACACTTGCTCTAAAGAGTCTCTTGAGAATTTTTTTTTCTTGTGAAACATAATGGGAATCTTGTTAGAAATTATTTGATTTAAATGTCAGCCAATAATAAGTTAGACAGTTTTTATGAAGTTAATTTTATAGCGTACCCTTAGGAATAGTTTGTAATTATATTCAGAAAATCGTGTACATAGAGAACTAACTTTAAACAGTTCTTTAATTCATGAGTAAAACTAGTATTGAAAAACTCCAAAAACTATACTTTATAGAACAATTAAAAAGTGAAGCACTCTTTCTTTGTCAGTGAGATAAGGTGACAATTATCATTGTCTTATACTTGGCTTGATATATCAGGAATTCTAATGTTTCTTGAATGAATTAATGAATGAATGAGATAGTACATGTAAAGTGCTTACCCAGGAACAGCCTTAATAAATGATAGTTATCATTAATAATGAATATATCAAGATAGGAGTTTGTCACTCAAAACTAAAGTTGCCCAAATATTGGTATAACAAATAGTTTTTCTTTTGGCCTTAAGAAATAACAAATCGTCCTGTACTTTTCCTTTTAAAAGCTAACCTTTTTATTTTAAAGTAACTTTTTGATATGTGAAGAACTTCAAATTAGGACATCAGTTAATCGTCTGTTAAATAAAATGTGGTGCATAGGTACAGTAGTTGGTTTGGGGACATTAATCAATCATAGTCTATCAATTAAAAAAATTTAAATTTATAGTTATGTGCAAAACTCTATGCTCAATAAATGAGTTATATAAAGAAAAGTAAGTCTGTTTTTGTCCTAAAGGAATTTACAGTGTGGTTGAAAGACAATACATGCACATATGGAAAGTTATGGAAAAGTACAAGTTACTGTATTATTGGCCTAGTTTTCCCCTTATTTCATACAAATAAGGTTTTTCTTGGTCTCTTCTTCTCTCTAGTTCTTTACTTATTTTTCATGTTAAGCATACCCTTTATACCTGTTTTTAGAATTCATTTCATAGTCTTCTTTTAGAAGTTCCTCTAATTTATGAATTAGCAAAATAACTTCTCTGGCAATGAAATAGTTTCTAACTATTCCTTTGTCATTTTCTATTTATAAACATATTTAATCACCATGCTTATTTTTACTTTTTGAGTACTTAGGCATAGTAATTTTGTTTTTATGGAGAGAGTTTGGAGAAAGTTATGGAACTTCAGATGTAGATGTTGTAGTATCTTAATCTACTTGAACATCTAATTATGGCTTTGAAAGGAATACTGGCAAGGAAGCAAGATTCGACCTTTTTTTCAAGATCAAATCTTAAAATCTTTCTTCACCCTTTCAAGAAATTTAAATATAGGTCTATAAAACTCCTTCGTCGCTGACCTTTTAAGAACAGTTTTGGCTACTATAAATTTGAAATGTACTTTTAAACAATTCCCTATGGAAATAATACAGCTATCACACACACATGTATTTCGTCTATTTCTCTTTAAATAATAATAGATATATGCTATTCTATGGGTTGGGTTTTCTTGTCTTTTGTGGAAGTGAAAGAACTCTAGACATTTTTTAGCTATGAGAGAAGAATCCATCTCTTAAAGATGTTGATTCTCCCACTTAGGGTAACCACTCATAGGTCTTCGAGGTTACCGGTTTAGGGGAGCCAGCCCTGTGTTTTATCTTTCTTAAAGTGTCTTATCTATCTTTTAAAGTGTTAGCCTTTAATTAAATTGGAGGATATTATGAAATCCTCACATTGCTATTTTCAGGATTCTTTCTCTAGTTTTCTTAAACCATTAAAAGTTGCTGATTCGTGTACATATAATTCTGTTTTGTTATTAAATAAACGTCTTTTTGAAACCTCTGTTCTATTGCCACATTCAGCGTTTTCCATCCTCAAATATGATTGTACCAAATCCATTAAATGGAAACTTCAATAGAAGATCACTCCTGAAGAAATAATTTCTTTTAAATATAGCTTTATAAAAGAATCGACTTTCATTAATTTCCTTTTTCTACTCTGTTTGCCCAACCACCCAGTGAAAACCCATATTCTTGAGAAGTCAGCCTTAAGTTCATAGGTGGTATAATTACTTCAAGCACTTTAAATCTTAAAAAAAAGTTTATTATAAATTAGTCATAGTTTATAATTTTCTCATTTATGGAATGAAAAGCAAATTTAAGGTACCTAAATACTGCTCTATTGGGAAGTGGGAAAAATTTTCTGAAACTAGTTCTTGATCTTTTGTTTTTGTTAGTACACCTATTAGAATAACATTTTAAGATAAGCACATTCTTTATTTAAATTATTAGTGCCACATTCATCCTTTTAAAAAATTGAAACATTTGAATACAAACCAACAAATTATAAAGCTGTATAATAGCATCTCTTTATTTGAAAAAAAAATTGTATGGAAGGTATATTTATACATATATGAAAGTCTGCAAGTTATTTTGAATTATTTCTGGTTGGAGGGCCTGATTTATTTTGTATCTTTCTGCATCGTTCGAATTTTTGGTCAGGAAAAAAGTGGAATTAAATGATAGGTGATAAAGTTTTGAGTGGAATTGATGTTGGTGTTACATCAAAAAGTAGATGATCTCTCTAAGTCTTAGGAAAAGACCACTTTATTGTGTTTTATGCTTGGATTAATATATCCATATGGTATACAACAGTGCATTGGACCCGAGCATTCTAATATTCAGAATGAATTTAAATGTATCATAGGGAAGAGAAATAGTATAATTGAGTGAAAAAATTGAAGGTATGAAAAAGTAAATTAATTCTGCTACCTAGAGTTACCTTAATTATTTTAGTATTTTAATTAATTATTTAATGTGATCATTGCAGATACCAAAAAGGAATTCAGTCAAAAATATCATGATATAGTTTACATCCCATTTTCTGTGTGACCATAAATTGTTAGATATTGCAACATATGTAACATAAACCACATGTCAGCTGTTTCCTGCCTCACTGTTGACAAGAGCCCCATTCATAACTCTTCTTTTTATCCTTTCAGTGAATAAGTAATTATTCAATATAGAAGGCAGGATATTTGGAACTGGCTATTTAATGTGGCAGCACTCTGTAATGAAATCTGCTGTTAATGGCAACCTGAGAAGGGAATGTAACAATTCCAGCATGGCTGTAACTTTATCTTTGACTGACTATTTATTTGGCACATCAGTGAACCTTTTATCCCAGTGAGTGACAGTTCCAGAAGGGTCACATTTACATCCATTCTATCATGTATTGTAATATTTAATGGTGGACAAGGTTGAGTGAGACTGGGAGTAATTTGAACTTGCTTTTCCACTGAGTTGAGGCTAAAAGACAGTTTGATCTCCAGTATTGTGGTGTAACATGCTATGCTTAGCATTTGTTTATAAAGGCTAATCTTACTGATTATAATTTTTTAAAAAACCCTCAGTTAAGTGGTATAATTATTCTACTAAACTAAAACTCTTCAATATAAATTCTCTTAAGCTTCTCTGCAACTTAGCTTTTTCCCTCATCAGTGACCACTTCTATAGACTAACCGTTTTACAGTATTTCTCTTAAAAGAGGTTGTGTTAGATGGTAGTTATTAAGAACCCATGAGTTCTAATATATAGCATTAAACTTTTACTTTCAAGAGTTTAGTAACAGGAGAGAAAAAATCAGGTAAATATTAGACTGTATTCCGGATAGTCCCTATAGTGTGTTTAAGGAGACATTTATATAACTATTTCAGTTATGAAACTGAATTATGAATAAAATTGTCCAGAGAAGCTATCTGAATGATAATTTTACTGATGGCTTTACATTCTAAGACTGATAATTGAATTTCATACATAGTTGTTCCATATAAGCAGCCTGACTTCATTATTAAATATTAATAATTTGCATTCATTTTTATACCTTTGCTAGACAATAGTTTTTCCTTCTTTACCTGTAGTTTAATGATACTTTTGATTCAACTTGATATTTCTATTCTATAGTAAACTATACTTAAAACAGTTCTTAATTTTTTCATATATCATAAGATACTTGATTGGGCTATGCTATGAACAAAAATAGCACTATCAACTCTAAACTGTAATATGACAAGTTCACTTGAAGCCTAAGCAGAAATTAAAGTTGACCTCAATTTTGCCTTATTATTTTTATAATTTATGAGAGGAAAGTTAAAATGTACTTAAAACATTTGAAATTTGAAAGTTGGAGTGGTATGTTAGAAACCAGTGCAAATATGGAAACATCATTTATAACTTAAGAGTGAAAGAGAACCAATTTGAAATGGAATTTGTAGTTTTTTCTTTAATGGAAAATTTTAGATATCTTGAAATTTCTTTATTTGGCAATTATGATTTATTACTTATGGATTCTGATTCTGTGAGAGGTTTGATAACATTTTTATGGTAGTCCAGCCATTAGTTATCGTCCCTTCTTTTTTTTTTCTTTTGTACAGCTCTCTGGTCATTGTTCTAGGTGCTGTTGTTCCACTAAACAAAGAAACGGTCAAGATTCTTCAAATGCCATTAAGAAGGAGCAGGGGGCAAAATGCAAGATACCAAAAATATATTTTGGGACACGTACACACAAGCAGATTGCTCAGATTACTAGAGAGCTCCGGAGGACAGCATACTCAGGGGTCCCAATGACAGTTCTTTCCAGCAGAGATCATACTTGTGTCCATCCTGAAGTAGTAGGTAACTTCAATAGAAATGAAAAGTGCATGGAATTGCTGGATGGAAAAAATGTGAGTAAAGTTATTTTGTTTCAGAGAAAAAAATAAGGCTAAAAAGATTTAAATTACTTAATTTTTTATGTGTTCATTTTGTGTTTTATGTATTTCAGTAATAAGTTATGAAAATCAAATTAGTTGTTCACATTGATATTTATTGAAAAATAATTTAACTGTAAGAAAATTTTTATTTAAGTTTAAAGTTATGTATGGGCTTTTGTCCTAAAGGTTGGGGATATTTAATTCCTTGAAATTAATTTCCATTTTAATCAAATGTCTTCTTAACTTCTAAGTTCTTCTACCAAAAATAGTCAAACATGGTTGATGTCAGATGAGAAGATAAAAGTATTTAAATGATTTAGTTTAATTAGATCTAGTTAATATATTTTTATATGTATTTAAAAATTCCAAAGGAAGATAGTTTAGGCTCTCTTTAAGTAAATTTTAAAATATTTTTTAATTGAATGAGAAATATAATGATTATCCTGTCTCCTAATTCTGGTTAACACAAGCTTCTCTTTCCAAAAAATTCACAAAAATTATGAATTATTAACTTCAAAGATATGTCATTGGTGGTTTTAAAATTTTCTAGATTTTCTTGAATACATGAATTGGCTATGTAGAAATAGAGAAGTTTTTCTTATATATGAATTTTAAATAATTTTTTGTCAAAGTAGTCTGTGTACCTGTTTGATAACTACTTTACTCTAAAATGGAAGTTACAAGTCTGATATTATACCCAGAAATTATCGATGAACCATTCATTGAGAGTATATGAAATGACCAGTGATATTTTAATACATTCTAAATGTTGCTTTGCTTTCACTAGTGTTTTGTCACAGAGTTGGTTCTATACAAAAAGCTATGAGCTATTGCCCCTAGAATTTCATTTAATTGCTGTATCACTTACCATGTAATGTAAATAAGTTATTTTAATTATGCTTTATTTCTCAATGCTTTTTTTTATTAGATTGAAATTTATCAAGCTTTATTTGGGGATATTCAAAAGATGCTTCCAATAGCTATTCAAACATGTAAATATGAAATATAAGTACTAAGGAACTTCAGTGGAAAAACTTAAGTAACTTGTTCAGAGCCAGGAAGAAAATATGGATTATTGAATCAAAACTATTGTTGAAATTCTATTTATATTTATTTTTGTGTAAGTTATTTTTAACAAACTGAGGAACTATGCAGTCTCTTCACTCTGCATATTTAAAAAGTTCTCTTTAAGGACAGATGAAAAATATTATAAAGTCAAATGTTAAAAAATTGAGAAAAGGCTCTTATGGTAAAACCGCAGAAATTTTATGCTTAATTGGACTTCTTTCTGTAAGTGGCTAATTGATCTACTGGATTCCTCAAATTCTTGAAATTTGTTTTTTATCTATGCAAGAAAACTTGCTGGCATTGCCATCTTTTTAATTAGTTGTTGTTGGGAAAATGATAACATAATTTATTATTTATTTATTATCTCATTGTCAAAAGGCTGTGCATTAAAAGCATATAGTCTTTCATACAACTAAAAGAAAAGGAAAAAGTCTTATTTTGTGTAATCCTCTAGAATCCTGCAGTGCTGATTATTTTTTGATTGATCTTCACTGTCATGAGTTTGAATCCTGTAAAAGTAAAAAGTAATTTTCATTGGCATTTAGTTTCTGTTTTAAAGTAAACAAATATTTTGTTTTTTAATATTAGCGGTATAAATAATTGAAGATACCTGCATGTAGTTATTTGTCTTGACCTAATTCTGCCTCAGAATTCTTAGCTCATAGGCATACATGAACATTCTTTTTCTTGTTCCCAAGCCCTCAGGGTAATTTGGTATTGTAATGAGGTCCAATTACAAAGTCACTGTAGGTGTCTGTGTTTACTATGCCTGAATCACCAAAGCAAAATGATAGATAACTGACAGTTTGAGTGTAAAAGAGTTTAAAGTGTGATAACGCTTCAATTGACAGACTCCCCTCAGGGTTATGTTACACTGCTAAAATGGATGAGCTTTTCTGGTTTTGCTATCAGCCTGACAAGAGTGTCATTCTAAGTGCCCTTAAAGTGTAAACTTTCTGATTTTTTGGCTTGATCGGAAGGCACATGTTTTTTTGTTCACTGTTTTACTGAAGTGTTCTTATACTGGAAAAGCAATGCACTTATCTGTTAAAAGTTAATTTTGTTTCAATTAAGAAAAAACAATCTTAACTAGCCCAAAAATAATTCTAAAAAATTATTTTAGGTATGGAAGCATATCTATTTTTGTTAAGACGAGATTTAACAGTTTCTAATTTAGACTCAGAAGGTACCTACCTTAGTGGTCATTTTGTACAAATATAAGTTTTCAGAATAGTACAGAAGATACTTGGAATGAAGAAATACTAAATATATTATTAAACTCAATTTACATGAAACTCATAATGAAAAATATTTAGTACCTCTCCACCTGTCTCTGGACCCCAAATTATAAAATTTTAGAGCTGGAAGGAATCTTAGAAATTATAGTCAATGGGTCAGAGGAATCTTAAAAGACTTCTGGTTCAACTACTCTTTTGATGCCTCCTCACATGAAAAAAATGGGCTGAGGTTTTCCCAATATCAGACAACTAATTAGCAAGAAAGGAGGCAAGTTTTCTGACTCTTAGCCATTGCTCTTTGGATTATACTACTAGGAATAAAAACAAAAGATGGCATATGGTATGGGGAAGTTTACATAGCATGAAAGGTAAAAAAGAATAGTATAGGTTAGACAAAGTAAGTGAAAATAAAAATGGACTAAATAAAGAAGGTTGGGTGAGCCCTTTTTCCACATTTTTATTTTTAATATCTTGGAGAATCAGCAAGTGGCTTCCCTTAACATGGCTGAATACAAAGCTTTAGAAGAACCAGTGGTCCTCAGCTGATCATGCTTTGTCCTTGGATTTGCTGACATTCTTTTAAAGGTTATGAAGCTTTTATGCTTTACTCCATTTCTAGCAATTTCTAGGGACTTTTGTGTATGTAATGATCTATGTATATTTTGAAAACATGGGTTCGCCTTTTGGATAGTTTAGTTAAATATTTATATATGTTTGCCTTTTGGTTCATAGTTGAAAATATATGGATACATATATAAAGCACATATATATGGAATAGTTTTTCACTTGTTAAGAACAGCAAACTGGGAAATATAAGTATTAGATTTTAAAATCACATTTAATTTTTTTATTAATACATAGAATTAATGAAAATAAAAATAACCCATTATTTTACCACTTAGTCTCAAATGATGATTGAAAAACAAAAGTAATAACATACACGTGGTTAGAAGATGCAGAATTATAGAAAGGCCTAAAATGGAAAGAGAAGATCTCTCAGTTCTTCCCACTCCCTTAACCCTTCAAGGAAACTACAGTAAAGTTTTATGTATATTCTTCCAAAACATTTAAAATATGTATTTGCTATAATTTATGTGTGTATATTCTTTTAATAACTTAAACACAATAGCACAGAGATAAATCTAACTCATTTTTTAAGGGCTATATTTTTTGTGTGAATTTACCATAATTTATCGTCTCTTGGTAGACATTTGCTTTATTTACAGTTTTTTGGCTATTAAACAGTATTTATAATATATGTATGTAATATATATTCACATTCATAATGAAGCTTAAAATTTTGATAGTTATTAACAATTGCTTATGTCCTTTATTAATGTCTAATTATACTAACTTTATGCATTTTAAATGGGATATGACACACCTTTGCTAGGGCTGAGTTTTATCAAATTTCTCATTTTTTTCATTAGTATATGTTAATAGAATTTTTTACTTCCAATAATGGAATAACAAAGGGCAATTAATATATGAAAGAAGAGATATAAATTACTCTTGAAACTTGTTAGAGACTTCATACAATATTATGCCAAACCTTGCTAGAAAGTTTAAAAAATACAATCAAAACAAGAAGATTCCATTTTTTACCTTTAAAATAGGCTAAGATAATATTAGTGTTGATAAAGGTATGGGAAAAGAGTAATGTAAAATGATATGCACTTTCTAGAGGATAAATTGATGGTATCATTTTAAAGAAATTTAGAAACTTAAAAATACTTAATACTCTCCGATCCCATAATGCCATTTCTAAAAATGTATACTAAGAAAATATTTAGAAATGGACATAAAAATGATTATTGCAGCATTGTTTATAAAGCAAAAATTGGTAACAGTCTTATTGTTCAATAATAATGAAACTGGTTCATCAACTGGTATATCAATTCAGTGTACATATGTGAGAAACAATGAAAAAATACTTAGTAATGTGAGAATATTTTTTATAGGGGTTTTAATAAAATAGGCTTAGAGAAAAAAATAATCTCAGTTTTGTAAAACAGTGTTTATTGTGGCTAGATTGTTAATAATTCTCAATGCCTGGGAAAAATTTGCTTTCTTTTCATTATTTTAATATTGGGTCACATTGTTAAGATATATCCATAAACTAAATATATAAAGAGAAGAAATATGAAATGAAATACATCAAAATGTTAATAGTACATTTTTTGTTGTGTGAAGGAATTATAGCTAATTTAGGTTCTCTTGGTATTCTTTTGTATTTTCCAAATACTTTATGGTGAGCACTGTTATTTTATTTTTTCCCCTAGGATGTTCCTCCCGCTCTTCCTCTTTCTTCCCTTCCCCTCTCCCTTTCTCCCTTCTTCCTTCCTTCCTTTCTTTTTACTTATTTATATTTGATTAAGTAATACTGTCTCATGGCTCAAATTTAAAAAATACAAAAGTATGTGTACAGAAAAATTTCTTCCACTCCTCTCCTCAAGTCACAGCCCTCACCTTTGAATGCAACCAGTGATATCATTGCTCTTAGTATCCTTCCAGAAATATTTTACCTAATATCACTTTAGTCATAACAAAGCCAAAACAAACATAATTTGAATAATATATTTACCAAATTAATTTGGAATATCTAAGAGCTATACCGATCTGGAGCTCTGTTGAGTCTACTAATATAGTTTTTTTTAAATGGTTGTGATTGTAGGTATGGTGTAATTTGTCTCCTCTATAAAATCTTTGCCTTGTGGCTTTAATGATGTTCCTCAAATTCTGAGATAAACTTGTTTTATTTCTTCTGTTCCAGTATTGGTTCACATTTCAGTTATGCATATTTGTTTTCAGGGCAAATCCTGTTATTTTTATCACGGTGTTCATAAAATTAGTGATCAACACACATTACAGACTCTTCAAGGGATGTGCAAGGCCTGGGACATAGAAGAACTCATCAGCTTGGGGAAAAAACTAAAGGCATGTCCATATTACACAGCACGAGAACTAATGGAAAATGCTGACATCATATTTTGTCCCTACAACTATCTTCTAGATGCACAAATAAGAGAGAGTGTAAGTAGATATTTAAAAATTAGAACTTTTTTTCTACTCATTGGGATGTAAGTGGTGTATTTAAAAGCTTTTAGATGTTTTAATGTCTTTTACTTTATTTTTTACTTTATAGTTAATTTATGTAAGTGTATAATCATATTAAAGTAATGAAACATTCTAAGGTGTATTAAAAACTGTATTTTAGACCTTGTCATTTTTAATTTCCAAAGTAATAAATACTTTTAAGGACCTAGTCCTGAAGTAGGATTATAGCAGGGTTTTTCAGCCTTGATAGTGGTGACATTTTGGGCTGGATAATTCTTTTTTGTGATGGGCTGTCTTGTGCATTGTAGAATGTTTAGCAGCATCTCTGGTTTTATCCACTAGATGCCATTAGCACCCTCACATTATCACAATCAAAAATGTTTCCAGACATTTTGAAATATCCCCTGTGGTGCAAAATTACCCCTAGTTGAGACCCATTTATAGCTATCACCTTTCTATAGTCACAAAGAATTATTTTAAAACACTTATCTGAAAAATCTGTTTTGAAAAACTGATGTTGGGAGAATATGCACACTATGCAATTTATTCTTTGTGAGCTTTTGAGAAGTGAACTTTGGATACAGCATTTATGTTTATTTGCCTTCTTTTTCTTAGAGACATCCAGTTGTTACAACATATGACCAAAAAAAAGTGAATAACTTTGGTATACTCAATTGTTATTTCACTCTTTAGATCTGACTGCACAATTCTCATTAGCTTTTAGTTCAGAATTAACAGCCAGTATGTTCACTACTCCTACTCTACTGTCCTACTTCTTATTTGGTTGCCTCTTAGCCAGGTCTCTTTCCTCTGAGCAACTGTACAGCTTAGTGACAGACCAGTCTTCTAATATTTTATCATATCTTTCCTCTGCTTAAAAATCTATTATTGCTCTTTGCTCATGGGGTAAAGTCCATATTTCTTAAGTTTACTCTCAGGATGCTCAGTAGTCTAACCTGAATTTGCCTTTCGAGGCTTCTCTGCTGCAAACTCCGAACTTGAATCCTTTAATAGGTATCTCATAGTCCCTGCATATTCCTTGTTCTTTCCTATATCCCTACTTTTGATGACACCTATAATGAAATGCCCTACTCTCTGTCTATCCAAATCCAAATCCTATTCATCTTTAAACCCCAGTGTATTTCCTGGTTTTTTTGCTCATCATCTTCAGCTTTCTGTATATTATTATTGTCTCAGAATAACTCATTGACAGTTAGTTTGTATTAGTCAGGACTCTTCCAGTCACACATTCAGATTCAGTAGAGCTTAAGAAAAAATACTTGACTGACTCTTCATTGGCTTTATTCTCAGGCAAGTTATTTCCAATGGGAACAAAGATAACCATAAGTAGCTAGCTAACCTGAAAAAAAAAAATGTGATCTTAGATGAGTCACCCAAAATTACTCTGATTAGCCTCGTTTGGATCTTATATCCATTCTCGAACCAGCCACTATAACCATGTAAGGATGGAATACTTGATTTAATTGACAAGCCCGGGCTCTCAGTCAACTTATGTTGTGAGAGTGGTTAACAGATTAATAGTCCTGCCAATGTCACGTGGGAGTTGGGAAGAGCAGTTCTCAAAATGAAGGGTTACAGAACAGACCAAAATGAAAGATACATACTATATTTTATTGGTATATTTTCAGAGTCTTTTGAATCTTCTTATTTTAGTTTTAAAGATTATTTTACTCTGCTTTTTACATTATGTTGGTGGTTCCTTCATAGTGGAATTTTTATACCTCTTTGCATAGCCAGCTGGACCTTAATCCAGTTTCACTTAACACATATTATTTTTGTTGTGATAGGGTTGAAAAGTATTTGAGAGTGAGAAGTGGCAAACTCTGAAATGGTAGGCTGATATTTAGTTGGCCTTAGTGCTTTAGAAGTTTTAATACCTAGAATCAGTTGCTTATATACTTGCACTTCCAATATTGGCTTATAGTATGAATTATTAAATGAAATAACTTGCCCACTGCTGTTAAATCCATTTTGCTGAATGTTTTACAGGAAAATTTTTATATCTTATAGATGGATATCAATCTGAAAGAACAGGTTATCATTTTAGATGAAGCTCATAACATTGAGGACTGTGCTCGGGAATCAGCAAGTTACAGTGTAACGGAAGTTCAGCTTCGGTTTGCTCGAGATGAGCTAGATAGTATGGTCAACAATAACATAAGGAAGAAAGACCATGGACCCCTACGAGCTGTGTGCTACGGCCTCATTAAGTAAGAACACTTGTCTATTGGTGTCATGTGTGCTGCCTTTGTATTAAAAACATTTTAGTATGCCAGAGTATTTTACAGTTAGTGTACTTTGACGAGGCTACTTGGGAAATGGATTGTTCCTTGCCAGTTAAACTTTTAAAAATAGGTTAGTCCAAATTTTGTAATGTTCAAAAGAATATAATGTGGGCTTCAATAGACACTTCTCTCAAGAAAATATATAAATGACCCACAGACATGAAAAGATGCTCAACTTCACTAGCTATTAGAGAAATGCAAGTCAAAATCACAGTGAGATACCACCTCACACCTGTTAGAATAGCTGTTATCAACAAGACAAATAATAAGTGTTGGAGAGGTTGTGGGGGAAAAAAAGGAACCCTCATACATTGCTAGTGGGACTGTAAATAGGTATAGTCATTATGGAAAACAGTATGGAAGTTCCTCATAAAATTAAGAATAGAGCTACCATATGACCCAGCAATTCCTCTTCTGGATATCTACCCCCCAAATTTGAAAACATTTCTTCATAAAGATAAATGTACCCCTAAGTTCATTGCAGCATTATTAATAGGGGCCAAGACATGAAAACAACCCAAGTGTCCTTCAAATGGATGATTAGATAAAGATGTGATACATATATATAATGGAGTATTACTGAACCACAAGAAAGATGAAATGCTGCTATTTTTGGCAACATAGATGGATCTCAGGGATGTCATGCTAAGCAAAATAAGCCACACGGAAAAGTCAAGAACCCCATATGATTTTACTCAAGTTGGATTTAAAATCTGGAAGCAGCAAATGAGCAAACAAGACAAACAAACCAAAACTCATAGAGACAGAGAGATGATGGTTAACAGAGGAAAAGGAAGGTGTGGGAGAGGTGGAAGAGAGGATAAAGGGGGTCAAATATATGGTGATGGAAGGAGACTTGACTTTAGTGAACTCACAATATAATATAAAGATGGTATATTATAGAATTGTACACTTGAAACATATAATTTTATTAACCAGTGTCGCCCCAATAAATTTAAAAGTAGAGGAACCAGCTTCTGACTTGGTGAACACATCTGTATGTTTGGAGGATGGTGCGTCCTATCTCCGCAGGGATAGAAACTCTTGTGTTCAGGACTCTTCCAGACCTCACCCTATGTATCTCTTCATCTGGCTATTTATCTGTATCCTTTAGTATATAATAAACCAGTAAACATAAGTGATCCCTAAGTTCTGTAAGCTGTTCTAGTAAATGATCAAATCCAAGGAGGGATCATGGGGACCTCCCACATATAGCTGGTTGGTTAGAAGCGTAAATGACAACCTATGCTTTTATAATTGGCATCTGAGGTGAGAGTAGGGAAAGGACAGTTATGAGACTGAGCACTTAACCTGTGGGGTAGTGCTAATTCTTGTTTGTGTCAGAATTGAGTTGAGTTATAGTCATGCGCCACATAATGATGTTTTGGTCAATGATGGACCACATATATGACATCGGTCTCATAAGACTATATTGGAACCGAAAAATTCCTATTGCCTAGTGATATCATAGCCATCTTAACATTGTAGTGCAATGCATTATGTGTTTGTGGTGTTGCTGGTGTAAATAAACCTACTGCACTGTTAGTTGTCTAAAAGTATAGTTCATACAATTATGTATAGTTTATAATACTTGACAATAATAATAAATGACTCCGTTACTGGTTTCTCTGTTTATTATACTATACTTTTTATCCTATTGTTAATTTAGAGTGTACTTTTTCTACTTAAAAAAAAAATTGCTGTGAAACAATATGCTATGTTAAACTGGCCTAAGCCTCGTACATGTTGTGTTTACTACGTCTCTTGAGTGCATCATTTTCTTTGTGCTTGATTTAGTCTCAAGTTGTTTTGTTTATCATTGTACCTAAGCATACAAAATCCACTGCTATTTCTGCCAGTAAGAGGCTACATCAAGTATTGACCTGGAAACAAAATTAAGAGTGATTAAGGACCATGAAAATGGATCATCAGTGATAGCTGTTGCTCGCCAGTGAGGCATGACCCATTCCACCATGGCCATAATCTTGAATAATATGAACAAAGTGATGGACGCTTAAAGGATCATCTTCATTGCAGGCAATGAGACTAATAAAAATTTGAGATGCGTCCATATCAGATAGAGAGAGATTTCTAATGACCTAGATTAAAGATCAGACACAAAAGCAAATCTCTTTTAGTACCATGACAATCACAACCAAAGGAAAAAATGTGTTTGCGATGTTGAAAGAGAAGGGTGAATATGACTACACTGTTGAATTTACTGCTAGCTTTGGTTGGTTTAAACCAGGGGTCCTCATCCCTGGGGCCACGGACCTGTTAGGAACCAGGCTTCACAGCAAGAAGTGAGCAGCAGGAGAGCGAGTGAAGCTTCATCTGTATTTTTAGCTCCTCCCCAGCTGAATGTGGCTTGGATGGGACTGCAAGTTGGGGGAGGTGGAGTTTCAGAGAATCCTCTGGGCAGAGCAACCTCTGTTATCCAGTTTGATGACATCAAAGCTGTTGTGGCGCTGTGTCCCACATACTGGTAGTGGGGAGGACTCAACAGGGGACAATGGATACCACCAGCACTTCTATACAGGCTCACCTCGGTCCTCACTCTGACAGTGTCTTTCTATAAGTCCTTGGTGCTCCCTGAGCACAGCTGAATTGGCAGTGCTGTTCAGAGCAAGCAGATCTGTCTCCGTGAAAATCCGCTCCCAGGCACGACCCCTTTAAGAGTCATCTGCCAATACTGCTGCTACTGCTGCAGCCTCTATGTCACTCAGCCACGCAAGACTGGGCAGCCCCACGTCCTCACCCTGTTCTACCTTCTGCCATTGCAGGGTGATTTCTTGGATTTCTCCCTAGTTGTATGGCTTGTTCATCTAGATAGGTGATTTTTCCTTGCTGCTGCTCCTTGTTTCCATCACATTTTATTTGGTCACCAGAGGGATGAACAGAGCCTCTATCTACACCATTTATTTTCCTCCTGTGCCCATCTCAACTTTAATATGGTCAAAAGACAGTTTGAGCAAAGCTTCTATATTTCATTTCATGTGCATTTGGGATAAACTCTTCTTAAGACATGGTTGTTAGTTGGAAAGACTATCAAGTAAAGCAGTGTGGATCTACCAAACAGCTGGGAAACATGCATGTTTCTCTTTTCTGAAAACAAACAAAACTTACTTTTTATCTGTATAAATGTTTATTTTGCAATATGAGATTTTCATGCTTTTAAAAAGATGTCTTAATCCACATTTGTGTCCTAAGAGCTTTAAAGGATATAGATTAATTGTACCTCAGGCCTTGTTCTGTTGAAATAGGTGATAATAGTTGATAGAATTGTTTTATTTTGTTTCAGTTGGTTAGAAGCAAACTCCGAACATCTTGTGGAACGAGATTATGAATCATCATGTAAAATATGGAGTGGAAGCGAAATGCTCTTAAATTTACAAAAAATGGGCATTACCACAGCAACTTTTCCCATTTTGCAGGTAAGATTTTTTTCTTTCCCACCTGTGAAATTAATTTACTGAATTAGAAATGACTTAATGAATAAGTTAATTCATGGTAAAATATATATATAGCAATTTCATTGTTTTAAATTTTGTTATCTAAGTTCGATATCTTTAAGTGTGATGACATAAATTATGGATGAAAAAGCATGATTTAGTTTGAAGGAAATAAAGCTTAAAGGAATTGCTTGTTAAAAACTAAAAAAAGTCAATATTTTTAGGTTGTAAATTTACTTTGTCAACCGAAAAGTTAAAAAGTGGTAAAATAAAAATATAAATTCTTATTTTGTTCTTTTTAATTCAGAGGTTATAAACCTGAGTAGATAGAGATCTTGAATGGGCTATAGGATACTGTGAACATTATGAAATTGTATGCAAAATCTTATAAATATGTACTTTTGTACATTTTTCTGGATAGAGGTTTCATGACATTTATTCTCAAAGAGATTTTTTTCCAGATGGGAATATTTTTTCTTTTTTGTTTGTAATTATTTATTTAGATTAAAAGACTACTTTTTAGTGTGGTCATTTTAGATTTACAGAAAAATTTAGCAGAAAGGACAGAATATTAAATACTACCACCGCCAACCACACACACACTCACACAGATACTATAGTTTCTCCTATTATTAACATCATGCAATAGTATAGCGCATTTATTACAGTTGAACCCATATCGTTACATTATTGTTAATTAAAGCCCATAGTTTACATTAAGGTTCATTCTTTGTGTTGTACAGGTCTATGAATTTCAATAAAAATATAAAGTCATGTATCTATCAATATAATATCATACAGAGTTTTTCACTGTCTTAAAAATCTTTGCACTTATTCATTCCTTCACTGCAATTCATTTCCCTTGCTAAACTCCCTCTTCTCATTTAGGTAAATGTTTAGGAGTGCATTTGTTGGGTTATATGTATATCTAAGACTATGTTTAGCTTTGCAAGAAACTGCCACTGTCTTCCAAAGTGGCTGTACCATTTTACATTCCCAACATCAGTAAATAAGAATTCCTATTATTTGTTATTATTGCCAACATTTTGTGTTGTCAGTGCTTTGAATGTTAGCCATTCTAATAGATGTGTAGTGGTATCTCATTGTTGTTTTACAATTCCTTAATGATATATGATGTGGAATATCTTTTCACATGCTTATTTTCCATCTACATATTTTATTTGGTGAGATGTCTGTCTCTTCAGATCTTTTGCCTACCTTTCAATTTGGTTGTCTGTTTTCTTATTGTTGAGTTTTAAGAGTTCTCTATATATTTTGTATGTAAGTCCTTAAGGGGATGCAAGTTTGCAACTATATTCTCCCAGCCTGTGGCTTGTCTTTTCATTATATTAACTGCAACTTTCACAGAGCATAAGTTTTTACTTTTAATAAAGTTCAACTTACCAGTTTTTTTTTTTTTTTGGATGAATCATGCCTTTTGTGTTACCTCTAAAAACTCATCACCAAACCCAAGGTCACCTAGAAGTTTTAGCTTTGTGTTTTCCATTTAGGTCTGTGACCCATTTTGAGTTAATTTTTGTGAAGATCTGTGTCTAACGTCATTTCTTTGTATGTGGACGTCCAGTTATTTCAACACCATTTGTTGAAGAGACTAATTTTGCTTCATTTTATTGCCTTTGCTCCTTTGTCAAAGATCAGTTGACAATATTTATGTGGATCTGTATCTGGGACATTGTTCTTTTCCATTGATCTGTTTGTCTGTTCCTTCACCAGTACCACACTCTATTGATTACTGTAGTTTTACAGTAGTATTGAAGTTGGATAGTGTCAGCTCTCTGACTTTGTTCTTCAATATTGTGTTGGCTATTCTGGGTCTTTTATCTTTCCATATAAGTTTGTATTAGTTTGTCAATATTTACAAAGTAACTTGCTTGGATTTTGATTGGGATTACATTAAAACTATAGATCAAGCTGGAAAGAACCAACATCTGGACAATATTGTCTTCCTATCTATGAACATGGAATATCTCTCCATTTATTTAGATTCTCTTTGACTTTTAAAATCAGTGTTTTATGGTTTTTCTCATATAGATTTAAAGAGGTTTTTGAACTCCAAAATGTAACTATTGCTAAAATGATCATGCACATTCTGGGCTTGTGAGTGTTAAAAATACATTTTAATCAAACTATACTTATAATTTTTGCCCTGCAATTAAAAGATGCAGTGTAATGTCATAAGTATTTTTCCATATTGTAATCTTTTTATGATTTTTTTTGCATAGACTTTTTGTATTTTAAAGGTTATTCATATGAACAGTAAAACGGATAAATTGTGGCATATTCATATAGTAAAATACTACACAGCAATTAAAAAAAATGAACTACTGCCATCACAACCATAGGAATGAGTCTTACAAACATAATATGGAGTGAAAGGAACCAGACACAAAAGACTACAAACTGTATGATTTCATTTTTGTGAAATTTAAGAACAGATATACATAATTATGCTAATAGAAGTCAGAATACTGGTAACCCTGTTTAGGGTTAAGGGGTCGTTTGAGCTGAGAATGAGCAGAAGGGACCCATCTAGGATTCAAGGAATCTTTTGTATCCTGATTGAGTGCTGGTTCTATGGGTGTGTGTGTTTGTGTGTGTTTAGTGAGTTATACTTAAGATTCATGCACTGTATATATTATGCTTTAATAAAAATGAACACATAAAATATATGTCAAAGAAAAAACTTGGAAAATACTGAAAAGCACAAAAGAAAAAACACTCAAAAGCGATTATTGTTAATTTTTGCATTTATGTCTACCCGTGCTTGCTTCTCTGCATGTATTTGCTTAACAAATTTATATCTGATGTGATAAAATTTTTTAGCTTCTTTTTATTTAACTACATTATGAGTACTTTTCTATATTGAAATATATTATTCATGATTTTGTTACAGTGTAGCATTTTTGTGAGTACACATTTATTCTAAATTATTTGATTAATCTGACATTTGAAATATAGATTGTTGCCAGTTTTCCCAGAATAAGAAACAATTCTGGCGTGAACATTCTTGAAAATATATCTTCGTTTATGTCTCTGATTATTTCCTTTATATATTCTAAATGTTAATTACTTGTTGCTATTGCATTAAATAAATATTCTTGTGTTTATGGTTTGTTTATTTATGGTGTATTTTTCTAAACTTTTTTGTTTTAGTGCATTCAGATTTATCAGTTTTTTTAAATGAATTGTGGCATTTGAATTTAGTTTTAACAGTCTCTTTATCCTGTGCTACATTTTCTTCTAAAAATTTTTAAGTGTATTTTTTATAAAGGTTTTCAATCAGTCTGGAATTCATTTTTGTGTATGTTATAAGGTAGGGAATCAATTTTATTTCCTGCATAGGTAGTGAATTTTCTCAGCATCATTTACTAAATAGTCCATCATTTCCCTCTGATTTTCCTTTGAGATGATCGTGGCTGTTCTTAGCCTTACCCTGCCATTTGAATTTTAGAATTAGCCTGTAAATTTCCATAAAAATTCTATTGGAATTTTGATTGGAATTGCATTGAATTTATGGATTAATTTAGAAACAGTTGGTATATTTACAATACAGAGTTATTCCATTTATAAACAAGAGTTATTCATTTATTATTCTTTAATAATTTTATTTTTTAAAGTCTTTAATACTTGGGGTTAGATTTATTCTTAAGAAAGTTAAAATTTTTTTTTCAAATGGTTTATTTAAAAAATTGCATTTTCTAATTGTTATTGGTATATAAGAATAGCAGTTAATTTTTATTTTTCTTGTAATCAACCACTTTGCTGAACTATCTATAGGTTTGTCTGTAAGTTCTTAAATTTTCTGTGTAGATAATCATACTGTCTATGCATAATGACTGTTTTCTTTCTTTCCAATTCTTTCACATTTTATTTTTTACTTTAATGGCTTAAACTTCCAGTATATTGCTCATCATAGGAAGTGAAAAAGACATCTTGATCTTGTTGTTTACTTTAAAGGAACTATGTTACTAGTGTTACACCATTTAGTAATATATTTACTGTATTTTTTAAAATTTTTCTTAACAGTTTTATCGAGATATGTCACATGCTGTAAAATTTACCCTTTTAAAGCACAGTTGACCCCAATTTTACTCTTATGGATATGTGTTATTTTACAATATATCTGAATATTAAAGTTGATCTGTTTTATTTATCTTAACTACTTCCTTATTTTATTTTTATTTAACACATATTTTAATGTCAAACATCAGAATTGTCACCAGTATCTTTTATTGCTTCAATATTCAGCGTTTTCTCTTTCACAATGTAGGAAAGCATACTTTTTTTTTAATAATTTTGTTTTAATGTCCACAATTCCATCTGTATTAAAACTTATGAGCCACATAAAAAATAATGAGCCAGTTATCATACATCTTGTATTTAGCATGCATTGTTTCCTTGAATCATTCTTTTAATTTTTCTTGTAATATAGTTATATTATTCTCAACATCAGAGTACTCTGGAAATAATTCAGGTATTTAAGTAACATATCAACTCTCTTAAGCTCCTTGGAGAAACCACTTGGTAGGTACATTTTTATATAGCTCATTACTTTATGAAGGGCACTAAATAATACCCTAATTGTCTGAAGAAGTAATGTGTAACTTTAAATGTATAACTTTATTAAAGTGACGTTGACTCTGAAGAAAATTTGGGAATATATGGGAATTAAAGCATATTGTTAGCATGTGTGTATTAATAAATGTTTGCCTAAATTTTCAATATATATTTTATTTGGGTTTTATTATAGTTTTGAGAAGTTTGTTTACCTGCCTCAACTTCCCTGGTATATGTAATATGGTGATTTCTTATAGGGACATTTTTCTGCTGTCCTTCAAAAAGAAGAAAAAATTTCATCAATTCATGGTAAAGAGGAGGCAAGAGAAGTACCTGTTATTAGTGCTTCAACTCAGATAATGCTCAAAGGGCTTTTTATGGTCCTTGACTATCTCTTTAGGCAAAATAGCAGGTAAGTGCAGATATCTGATCTGTATTTCTCCTCTTAAACATATTATTAGCCTTATTGGGTGTTAGCATGTATTTAATGCATTCTAATTTTGTATGAGTATATAGGATAATCATAAATAAGTGGTATAAATATTGCTCCTGCTTATTAGCACAGACTTAGGTTAATTGCAATTAGTCTTTATTAATGAAAATGAGTATTGAAATCAGTAAATAAATACATTTAATTAATTCAACATTAAATTTATAGTTCTTTAAGACTAAACTTGAGCATTTGAGTTTTCTCTTAAGTGTATTTTAGGCACATTTCTTCCAGTATCAGAAAGTTTTTTTCTTACTGCATAAAGCCTCTGTTTAGTGAAATGTAGAAAATGAAAAACAGTCAACTTCCTATACTCTACCCCTTGTTAAGTTACAGTGCTACCTAGTTCCAGTGCTGTTATTTTTTAATGTTTCTTTTAATCGTGGTAATATATACATAGCAAAATTGATCATCTTAACCATTTCTAAGTGTATAATTGCAGTATCATTAAATAGATTCATATTGTTGTGCAACTATCTCCACTGTTCATTTCCAGAACTTTTTCATCATCCCAAACAGGAGCTCTATTCCCATGAAAATGGTATCTCCCAAATATTTTCAATTTCCCTCTCTTCATAGCCTTTGATAAGTGGAATTTGATTTATGTTTTCCTAATGGCTAGAGATGTTGAGCATCTTATCATGTGCTCATTGTCCATTTGTTTATTTTTATTGGAGAAATATCTATTCAACCTTTTGCCCATTTTAGAATTGGGCTTTTTGTTGTTTTGTTGAGTTGTAGGAGTTATTTATTTATTCTGCATAGTAATCCTGTATCAGATATATGCTTTACAAATATTTTCTCTCATTCTGTGGGTTGTCTTCTAACTCTTGATTGTGTCTTTTGATACACAGAAGTTTTTAAGTTTTATTGAAGTACAGTTTATCTACTTTTTCTATTGTGACTTTTGTTTTCAGTATATCCAAGATTCATGGCTAAATATGATGTCATGAAGATGTTTTTCTATATTTTCTTCTAAAAGTTTTATAGTTTTTAGCTCCTAGTATTTTTACAAAATCTTTCTGCTGATTGTACAGTTCCTGGCTTGAACTTTGAGATCCGATGTCTGCCTCTTATTGAAAGAAATAATAAAATGATGAGATTAGAAAAATCATCTGGTTCAATACCTTCATTAAAAATAGATGACGACTGAGACCCAGATTTTAAAGGAACTTAACATTTTTACAATTAGCTTCCTAAACTTTTTAAACTTTCAATAAAAGTTATTTTCTCATTTAATAAAAATGTTTAAACCACTTTTTCGTTTCTTTAACGATAATCTTATTTATTTTGTAACTAATTATATACAGAGTGCAAGGAACTCTGGACTACGAGTTAGGAAATCTGGATTTTAATTCTGTCTCTGCCTTGATTTACGTAATGTTTGAGCATAGGGATGTGAAGTGGTAAGGGATGGATCGTTAGATGATGTCTAATCTTTAAGAGAGGGTTGCTTCTAAGATTTAATGACTTATTTTCTATCAGAATAACTGAATTTAATTAGTGGTAGGTTTTGTTTGTGGGGAAAATGTAATCTTTAAGTGGGAAGATACCAGGACTCCCAATTTAGTTTTAATGTAATTAGTATTTATATTGTATGTAGCTGGAACATTATATGTTGTATAAAGTTTTGCCATTTAATTACCATTTTACTTTCATTTAGGTTTGCAGATGATTATAAAGTTGCCATTCAACAGACTTACTCTTGGATAAATCAGACTGATACTTTAGATAAAAACGGGTTCTTTGTTCTACCAAAAAATAAGAAACGTTTACGACAGAAAACTGCAGTTCATGTGCTAAACTTTTGGTGCTTAAATCCAGCTGTGGTAAGCTTATTGTTATGTATGAAAATTCTGTCTTCTAACTCAATACATACAGTGAAATAAATGTGTTTGACTCTTTTAAAAATAATTTTATATGTCTAATGTTTCCGTTTAGGCCTTTTCGGATATTAATGACAAAGTGTGGACAATTGTTTTGACATCTGGGACATTATCACCGATGCAATCCTTTTCATCAGAACTTGGTGTTACATTTACTATCCAACTGGAGGCTAATCATGTCATTAATAACTCACAGGTTAGGATTATTTTTTTTGAAGATTTTCAGTCTTTTTACCTCAATATAATTCTTCATAAGAAAATTGGAAGGTACCTGAAGTACTAGTAAACAGATCGTGATAGGAAATTTAATATTTCAGTTTTAGAATCAAAGAAAATGTGTCAGCTACCTGATAATGTTAACAAAAAGAAATATTAATAAATTCTTTCCTTCAACCCAGTGAGTAAAAATATACACTTTGGATGCAAAGACTATATTACAATTTCCTCATTTAAATAAATTTTAGTGTTTTTTAATGAAAATGAAAACAAAACAAAATTCAGCTTCTTTACCATAGTTCCTATGGTATTATTTGTGTATGTGTTTTTCTTTTCTGTTAGACTATGGTGTATCCTTATTCTTCTCTTCATGTCTCCATTCTACTGCACTGAGATTAATTTCTGGCGTTAGTTTGTAAATGTTTAGCACATGTTTGATATCTGAAATTAATTAGAAGTATTCTTATGAGTTCTATGACTTAAGATTGTAATTTTTTATAACAATACCATATAAATGTTATTTTGATTTTCCTAGGAATGTTTTAATTGTCATTTGTCAATCTGCCTTCTGTTTTTTGGTTTTTTGTTTTTTTAATAAATAATTTAAAGCTGTGAGCTACAAGCTTAACATCACTTATGTGCCTAACATGATTCTAGTTCTTTTTAAAACTGCAATTTTCAACCCGGGTATATGTGTGGGGGCATTTTTCTTTCTTACATTGAGTGTGGACGTAATGCTGGCATTTAGTAAGTAAGAACTTTGAATGCTAAGCTGCTATATAACTAAGAAGTATGCTTTCCAAAATGCCAGAGTACTCCTGTTTAGAAACATTGCTATAAACAATAGTGCAGGAAAAATACATGTTCCACATTTTAGAGTTGCTTTCTTTAAAGGCTCAAGTAAATATGGGAAGTTATTGGTAGATTCAGCATATATTTCCTCATGAGAATGTTATTATAGGCCCTATGTTCTCAATCTAGTGCATAAAAGCTCATTTTACTTGTAATATCACTGAATTATGATAATAATAATGTTGGTTATTCAGCTGAATTACATTGTACTATACTATTTTTCTCCAGCTTTTTAAAAATTTATTTTTTAATTTTAACTGTGATAAAATACATATAACATAAAATTTACTATCTTAACCATATTAGGTGTGCAGTTCAGTCTTGTTAAATATATCCACATAGTTGTATAACCAATCTCTAGAACTTTTTTATCCTGAAAATCTGAAGTTCTATACCCATTAAACAATGATTCTTCATTTCCCGCTCCTCCTAGCCCCTGGTAACTACCATTCTACTTTCTGTTAATATGAATTTGACTACTCTAGATACGATACCTCATGTAAGTGGAAACATAAGGTATTTTCCTTTTTGTGATTAGCTTATTTCACTTAGTATGGTATCTTTTTGAGGCTCATTTATGTTTTAACATAATGAGAATTTCCTTCCTTTTTAATACTGAATAATATTTTATTGTATGTATGTATATAGCACATTTTGTTTGTCAGTTCATTCAATTCCCCCAACATTTTATTTTAAAAAACTATAAACCTCAGGAAGGAAGAAAAAATAGTATTAATATAGAAAACATCTTAAACCCCTCACCTACATTCATCAGTTGTTAATATTTTGCACGTGTGTGTGTGTGTGTGTGTGTGTGTGTGTGTATGAGAGAGGAGGAATATTGCAAAATGTTAAAAATTACACATATCTACATTATATATATAATACAGATATTATATATATACACATATGGTCATACCCAAAAAATTCAGTATTAATACAGTAGAGTAATATTTATGTTTCTTCATTTATTCCCAAAATATCTTTTAACCTATTTATTTTTCTTATTCTTGATCCAAGATCCAGACAAGTATTATATATTATGTTTGGTTTTCATGTCTCTTTAGACTTTAAAATAGTTTTCTTGCCCTTTTTTTTTCTTTCATGACATTTTTAAAAGAATTCTAGTCACCAATTGTCTTGAGGAATGTTTTATAATTTGGATTTATCTGATTGTTTCCTCATGATAAGATACAGGTTAAACAATTTGGTAAGAATACTATATAGGTGGTATTGTTACTTCCCACTGCATCATATCAGGAAACATATCAGTTTGTCTTATTACTAGTTAACTATTTAAGTCAAAGTTGGTTAAACTGGTATCTGTCAGATGTCAACTTGCAAAATATACTTCGGTCTCATATATCATTTCAAAATATGACTATTACTTTTTTTTTACAATCTGAAGTATTTGTATTGTCTGTAGATTGCTTATGAAGTTTGTTCTTTCTCTTAGTCAGATTAGCTGCACTAAGGCTTGACTCTGTATGAGTGTAGAAGAATTCCACAGAACTATAAAATTTGGTGGGTCTGATTTTCTACGACTGTAGATCTCTGAGTAACAGTGAATTTGTGAAACTGTAGTTTGTCATAGTTGAGCCTTAGAAACTTACATATAGCAGATCATACCAGCCCTCACCTCTAATATTTGAGAATCATTTCTGATTTATTCATTTCATTTATTCATATCCTCCAACAGAATTTTGTTACATGCTTAATCTTACAAAGCTATTTAGGAAATAGATAAGTAAAATCCATTTTGTTTACATTAAGAGAATTCAGTGGTCTGCCTAAAAGTAAAACTCGTAAAAATTAAATATGTATATAATTATATAAAGGTAACAGAAAAAGCCAACAATGTTTGAATAAATGTTCTTTAAACTTGTTTTTTGATCTTTTGACATATACATAATTAAGGCTCCCACCTAATGCTAATTTGCCTGCCTAGTTTAGTCATAACTCTAATACAGACATATTTATATTCTAGGTTTGGGTTGGCACCATTGGGTCAGGCCCCAAGGGTCAGAATCTCTGTGCTACTTTCCAGCACACAGAAACATTTGCATTTCAAGATGAAGTAGGAGCACTTTTGTTATCTGTGTGCCAGACTGTAAGCCAAGGAATTTTGTGTTTCTTGCCATCTTACAAGGTAAGGGGATATTTGTTTCTTTTGCCTTTAAAAAATCATGTGGGATTACCATGATAAACTTCCTAGGGTCAGAAGCAACAGGGGAATTAATAGTTTTCTAAATATCATACATCGTTTTACTTATATATCAATTAAGACACTGCCTGATTGTTCTGTGTTTTACTTGAAAATTTAAAAGACTAAGTCTTCAAGCAATGTTAGTTACGTTACATAAGAGGACTATTGATGTGTATGCGGTTTTTATTCTTAGGGCAGCTTGATGTTTTCATAGTTGAAGAGAAAGAACATCCTTTTTCACTTTCATAAATTACACTTTCGAAAGTTTCAGTAATCTTAATCTAAAGTCAAACTTTCTTTGTTGCCCTTCTTTTTACTTTATCTGTCAGGCTAGAAGAAAGGATTTTTCTTGTTTTTAGACTCACTCTGATTTTTTAGCAATATTTTCTTAGTTAAATTCAGTCAATAGTATATCTTGGTCCTTCTAATATTCAAAGCATTAAAACCACATATAATTCTTGAATGATATATTTTTCAAAATCTAAGCTAAATTCAATGTAGAGAAGTGGCATTTCAATTTTTTTATAGGAAGTTATATTTGTAAAGATAGTAGTATAAGTAATATATTGGAACGACAATGTTGATACTTTTGGCTTTCTTATTGTCTTTCCATCTATGTGCATATTGCTATAGTCTGAGTATGACCCTACAAAATTTCGTATATTGAAATCCTAACCTGCAAAGATGACGACGGTGTTAGGAAGTGGGACCTTTGGGAGGTGCTTAAGTTATGAGAATAGAATTCTCACGAATAAGATTAGTGTCTTATAAAAGAGGTTGCAGAGGGATCCCTTGTACCTTCCACCTTGTGAGGACACAGTGAGAAGGTGCCAGCTATGAACCAGAAAGAGGTCTCTCAGGAAGTATGACCACACTGGTCTTGATCTTGGCCTTTCCAGCACCCAGAACTGTAAGCAATGAAATTCTGTTGTTTATAAACTACTCACTCTGGAGTATTTTGTTATAGGAGCTAAGACACATGCTTTGTTAGCCAGAGATGCAGTAAATTAGTCCTCCTGTAGATGAATTGAAGTAATTGCTTTTAGAAGAAAGTTAATCTGATTTTTTATAGGGATTTCTAAAAATAAATGGACTTAAAAATTCTTAATAGAAAGCAATATTTATTTCAGAGTGTGAACATCTATACCATATTATTACATTAAAGAAAACTAATAATTAAGCCTGGAACTAAAATAAAACAAAGTCTTAACACATTAATAAAACCTTTTTATATTTTCTAATCACAGTCATAAAAAGCAAGTCAGGAAATAAATGCCCTGTTGACTAAATGAATCATTTCATTTTTTGCTAGGCTTCAAAGACATGTTAAGAAGGATTCTTTATATGTCAGAAGCAGTTTAGTATTTTTTTTCTTGGTATACATAGAGGAGAACCAAATCTAATCTAAAGTAATTTAAATGGAAAATAACATAATTATCAATAAAAAAGTAACAGTGGAACTTTTGTTTGTTGAACAGCACACCAAACTTTCTGATACTAGTGTTCTCAAACGATATAATTTTCATTAGCCAGTGTCAGTAGTTTAAAATAAAATATATTCTAATTATTAATATATTGAGGCGAAATATCAGTTGATAGAAGGAAAGTAACTACGTGTAAATGGAATGTCACTTCCTAAGTTAATTGTTTTGGAATAGAGATAACAGTATTAATTTTACAGTTGCTGAAATTGACTCCTGATTATTGGGTGACTATAGAGACTACAACATTTAAATATACTTTTTTGCAGATTTTTAATATATTGCATGTATATTAACTCTATAATACATATAAACAATTTCCTTGCTTTTGTACTCACTGAATTCATCATTGTAACTTCTTTTTTTTTGAAACTTTAAAAAGTTTAATGTTATCAAATTAATTTTTATACATAATTAAATAATAATAATAAAATAATTATAATGAAAAACAACAGTTGCCTGCCTCATGCCTCCTTACTTTCCAGTTCCACACCTCAGAGACTTCTTGAATCTTTGATTTATTCCTCTGATATTTATTTTTTTATTAGGTGGAATATGCATAACATAACATTTGTCATTTTAACCATTTTAAGTGTAAAATTTAATGGCATTAAATATGTCCATAATGTATGCAACCATAACCACTGTCCATTTCTAGAACTTTTTAATATCATCCTATACACAAACTTGGCATCCATGAAAGTGACTCCCAAGACCCCCTACCTATAGCCCCTGGTAACCTCTGTTCTACTTTCTCTAAGAATTTGTCTATTCTAGGTACCTCATGTAAGTGGAATTGTACAATATTTGTACTTTTTTGTTTGGCCTATTTCCCGTAGCATAATGTTTCAAGGTTTATCTATGTTGTAACATGTATCATAATTTCATTCCTTTTTATGGCTGAATAATATTCTTTCATACACACACACATAGACACACCAAATTTTGTTTATCCATTTATCAGTTGATGGTCACTTGGATTGTTTCTACATTTTGGCTACTGTGAATAATGCTGCTGTGAATGTTGGCATACAAATACCTGCTTGAGCCCCTGCTTTCAATTATTTTGTATATATGTCTAGAAATGGGATTTCTTGGTCATATGGTAATTCTATATAACTTTTTTTGAGGAACTGACATAGTGTTTTCCACAGTGACTATACAATTTCAGATTCCCACCATCAATGCACAAAGATTTTCATTTTCCCTACATTCTTGACAACATTTTAAATTTTATTTTAAGGGTAATAGCCATCTTGATGGATATCAAATGGCATCTCCCTGTGGTTTTGATTTACATCCTTCTAATGGTTAGTGATGTGCTTATTGTTCCTTTGTATATTTTCTTTGGGGAAATGTCTATTCAAATCCTTCCCTCATACTTGAATAGGTGTTTTGTTGTTATTGTTGAGTTGTGGTGCTTTACATATATGCTTTGTAAATACTATCTCCCATTCTATGAGTTGGCTTTTCACTCTGTTGATAGTGTCCTTTGATGCACAAAAGTTTTAAATTTTAATAAATTTCAATTATCTATTTTTCTTTGGTTATATGTGCTTTTGGTGTCATAACCAAGAAATCATTGCCAAATACAATGTCATGAAGATTTCCCCCTATGTTTTCTCTGAGGTTTTAATAATTTAGTGGTTACATTTAGATCTTTGATCCATTTTGTGATAATTTTTATGTATGGTGTAAGGTATGGATGTACTTCATTTTTGTCTTTGTGTATATCCAGTTTTCCTAGTGCCATTTGTTGAAAAGACTCTCCTTCTCCCATTAAATGTTCTTGCTATCCTTGTTTAAAACTTCTTGACCATTCATATAAGTGGTTATTTCTGGACTTTTTACTCTGCTCTCTACTTTCTACTCTCACAAGGGTGTCTATATATGTTGTTATGCCATTACTGTTTCGATCACTTTAGCTCTGCATTAAGTTTTGAAATCAGTAAGTGTGAATCCTCCGTGTTCTTTTTCAAATTTTTTTCTAGCTCTTTGGAGTTTGTCAAGATTCCTTAGGCATTTTAGGATGGGTTTTTCTATTTCTGCAAAAGAATGCCATTGGGGTTGCATAGAATCTGTATTTTGATATATAACTTTATCCTAATATTGCTTTCCAATCTTGAACATGAGGTATCTTTTTATTTATATGTCTTCTTTAATCTTGTTCACTGGTATTTAGTAGTTTTCATGTAGAAATCTTTCATCTCCTTGGTTAAATTTATCTCTAAGTATTTTTTAAAATTCTATTACAAGTGGAATTGTTTTCTTAATTTTCTCTTTGGGTTGTTTATTGCCACTGTATGGAAATAGAAATGGATTTTTGTGTATTCATTCGACTTTGCTGAATTTATTATCTCTAGAATTTTTTGTGAAATATTTAAGTTTTTATTTATAAGATCTTATCTGCCAACAGAAATCATTTTACTTCTTTCTTACCAATTGGGATGCCTTTTATTTCTCTTTCTTGCCTCATTACTCTGGATAGAACTTCCATTACTGTGATGAATAGAAATGGTGCAAGCTGGCATCCTAGTTCCATTGAGTTTGATGTTAGCGTTTGGTTTTTTATATATTGCTATATCATGTTGAGGAGTTTCTTTCTATTCCTAGTTTATTAATCATTTTTTGTCATTGATGCTTTTTCTGCATTAATTAATAATCATGTAGGTTTTCTGGGGGAAGGGGAAGTCCTTAATTCTATTAATGTTGTGTATTACATTGATTGATTTTCATATGTTGAACCACTCTTGCATTTTGGGAATAAATCCTACTTAATCATTGTGTATAATCCTTTTAGTATGTTGCTGAATTTGCTTTGTGAGTAGTATTTTGTTGAGGATTTTTGCATCGATATTCATAAGGGATATTGGTGTATAGTTTCCTTTTGTAGTGTCTTTATTGGTCTTTGCTATCAGAGTAGTTTCATAGAATAAGTGAGTATTCTCTATTCAGTTTTTTGGAAGAGTTAGTGTAGGATTGGTGTAAATTCTTCTTAATGTTTGGTAGAATTCACAAATGAAGCTATTTGGTTCAGGAATTTTCTTTGTTGGATGTTTTTGATTATGATTCAATCTCCTTACTAGTTTTAAGTCTATTCCGATTTTCTAATTTTTTGTGGTTCAGTTTTTGTAGCTTGTGTTTTTCTAGATTATCCATTTTGGTGGCATACAGTTCTTCATAGTTCTTTTATAATTCATAATTTTTATAATCCTTATTTCTGTAAAATTAGTAGTGATTTCTCCATTTTCTTCTGTGGGTTTAATAATTTGAGTCTTCTCTCTCTCTCTTTTTTTTTCTTAGTCAATCTAGCTAAAGGTTTGCCAATTTTGTTGATCTTTTCAAAGAACCAGTTTTTGGTTTTGTTGATTTTCTCTATTGTTTTCTATTTTTTATTTCATTTATCTTTTCTGTAGTTTTTATTATTTCCTTCCTTCTGCCAGTTTTGGGTTTAATTTGCTCTCCTTGTTCTAGTTCTTTAAGGTATAAAATTAGGCTATTAACTAGAGATCTTTTTTAAAAAAGTGTGCGATTACAGCTATAAATTTCCCTCTTAGCAGTTCTTTCTTTGCATTCCATAAGTTTTGGAATGTTGTGTTTTTATTTTTATGTTTCCCAAAGTATTTTCTAATTTCTCCTGTGATTTCTTCTTTGACCTATTGATTGTTTAAAAAATGTATTGCTTAATTTCTTTATGTTTATGAATTTCCTTTTATTGATTTCTAATTTTATTTCATACATGATCAGAAAAGGTATTTTGTATGACTACAGTCTTTTAAAATTTATTAGGAATTGTTTAGTGGACTAACGTGGTCTCTTCTGGAAAATGTTTCATGTGCATTTGGGAAAAATGTATATTCCTCTGTTGTTGGGTGTTATTTTATACATTTATATTAAGTCCATTTGATTTATAGTGTTCAAGTCCTTTATTTCCTTATCTCTGTTAATTTCTATTTATTATTGAAAGTAGGTTAGCGAAGTCTCCAACTATTACTGTAGAATTGTCAGTTTCTTCTTTCAACTCTTATTGTTTGCTTCATATGTTTTGAGGCTCTAATATTGGCGCATATGTTTATAATTGTATATTCTTCATGAATTTACCTTTTTATCAATATATGGTATCCTTTGCCCTTTGTAACCATTTTTTACCTAAAGTCTCTTTTGTTTGTTATTAGTAATGACACCCTACCTCTCTTTCGATTACTATTTGCATGGAATTTCTTTTTTCATCCTTTCACTTTCAACCTTCACATGTTTAGTTCTGAATGAATCTCTTGTAGTCAACATATAGTTTGACCATATTTTGTTTTGTCTATTCTGCCATGTCTACTTTTTGATTGGAGAGTTTAATCTATTTATATTAAAGTTAGAAATGATAAGAGAAGACTTCAGCTCTTTTGTTATTTGGTTTTTGTATATCTTATAACTTCTGTATTCCTTATTTCCTCATCATTCCTTTCTTTTTTGTTCAGTTGATTTTTTGTAGTTACACATTTTAATTTATTTCTCATTTTCTTTTCTGTATATTTTGTAGATGTTTTCTTTATGGTTACCATGGGGATTATTTATAACATCCTGAAGTTCCAACAGTCTGATTTGAATTGATATCAACTTTATTTTTGTACAAAAACTCCACTTACAGATAGACCCACTTTCCTGCTACTGATGTCACAAATTATTTCTTTATGTGTGCCTCATAACATAGATTTATAATAATTTTTTATGCATTTGCCTTTTAAATCCTGTGGAAAATTAAAAATAGAGTTGCAAACTGAAATTACAGTAATAATACCTTCATGTTTTCCCATGTATTTACTTTATTGGAGACCTTTATATCATTATATGATATTAAGTTATTGTCTAGTGTCCTTTCATTTCTTTTTTAAATTTTTTTGGTCATTTTTAGTTATTTTAATTTTTTTCAATTGTAGTTGGCATTCAGTATATTAGTTTCATGTGTACAGCGTCAAGGTTAGACATTTATATAACTTACAAAGTGATCCTACTTGGTAAGTCTAGTATACTTTTATTTCAAAATGAAGGACTCTTTAACATTTTTTATAGGGCAGGTCTAGTGTAATGAACTCTCAGTTTTTGTTTATCTGGGTATGTCATAATTTATCCCTTATTTGTGAGGGACAGTTTGGCCAGATATAGAATTCTTGGTCATTAGTTTATTTCTTCAACTTTTTTTTTTTTTTTAATGCCTACAGAGCCTGGTATTCCTAGGTAGTCTCCCATCCAAGTACTAACTAGGCCCGACCCTGCTTAGCTTCTGAGATCAGATGAGATTTGGTACGTTCAGGGTGGCATGGCCATAGACTTCTTCAACACTTTAAATATATTTTCCTATCACTTCTGGCCTCCCAAGGTTTCTTATGAGAAATGAGCTTATGATCTATTGAGTATCTTTTGTATGTGATGAGCTGCCTCTCTCGTGCTTGCTCTTCTTTTGTCTTTGTCTTCCTACAGTTTAATTATAAATGTCTTTGAGTGAGTCAGTTTTGATTTGTCCTAATTGAACTTCATTAAGCTTCTTGGATTTGTAAATTTATTTTTAAAATCATATTTAGGAAATTTTTAGCTATAATTTCTTGAAATATTTGAATTGAATGATAATAGAAATACAGAATATCATAATTTATGCAATGTAGCTAAAGTTAAACTTGTAACTTTTAACGGTTATTAGAAAAAATCTTAATCATAATTTAAGTTTCACCTTATCTATAAAAAGAGGGAAATAAACACCAAGTAAGTAGAGGAAAAAAAAATAATGAAGAGTAAAAATCAATAAAATAGAAAGATGAGAAATGCTCATTATTAGAATGTATTAATAAAATAATAAAATCACTCAAAACCAGTCAAAATAACAAAGGAAGAAAAATGATCAATATTAGAAATTACAAGAGAACATCATTACAGTTTCTATTGAACTAAAAAGATGATAAAAGGATATTTTTAACAACTTTATGCCAAGCAGTTAAACAATTTATATGAAGTAGACAAATTCTTGAAAAACACAGATTATCAAAATGGGCTCAACAAGATCAGATAATTCAAATAACATATCCATTGAACAAATTGAAGTAATAAAACCTTTCAACAAATAAAAGTGTAGGCTCAGGTGTCTTCATTGATGAATTCTATCAAGAAAATACCAAATCTGCAAAACTTAAAAAACAGAGGAGAGAACAGTTCGCACCACATCAGGCAAGCATAACTGATACCAAAGCCAAACAAGATTTGACAAGAAAAAACTAAAGACCAACAAAGACCTAAAAGTCAATAACATAAAATTGGCAAATTTAATTTATTAATATAAAAAGAATCGTACATCATAACCAAGCGGGATTTATCCTGGGAGACCAATAATAGTTCAGTCTTCAAAAATCAGCCATTATGATTCACTATATCAAACGAATAAATTAGAAAAACCACATGTTTATCTAAAAAATTGCTGATAAAGCATTTTACAAAATTTAATGTCAATTCATGATATAAACTTTTTAAAAAATTGTTTATTTAAATTAGTTTCAAATCTACATTACATTGGTTAGACATCTATATAGTTCATAAAACGATCGTTCTCCAGTTGCTCCCTCCCTCTCTGACTTTCCACCTAGACAACGTATTAATGCTAACTGCATTCCCTGTGCTGGGTTCCCCATCCCCATGACCATCCATCAGCTACTAATGTGTACTTCTTTAATACTTTGCCCTGTTTTCCCAGCCCCTCAGCCCCAACTCCCTCTGTCTGTTACCAAATTGTCCACTATATTTGTGAGTCCATTTTTGATTAGTTTGTTCTTTTTATTCCTTAGATTCTGCATATAAATGAAATCATGTAGTGTTTATCTTCCTCTATCTGACTTACATACCTTTCAGATCCATCAAGGCAATATCTTTTTCCATGTTTTCCTTTTAGTCTGTGTGTGTCTTTTAATCTGAAGTGAGTCTCTTGTAGGCAGCACATATAGGGTCGTGTTTTCTTATCCTTTCAGCCACTCTATCTTTTGGTTGGAGCACTTAATTCTTGTCCATTTGAGGCACTTATTGATAGGAATGTAGTTGTTACCATTCTTTATTTCTGTTTTTGACACATGTTTTTCTTAAAGAAGTCTCTCCAACATTTCCTGTAATACTGGCTTGGTGGTGATAAATTTAGCTTATTTTTGTCTGGGAAGCTCTTTATCTGTCCTTCAACTTTAAATGATAGCTTTGCTGGATAAAGTATTCTTGGTTGTAGATCGTAGGTCTTCATTACATCGAATATGTTGGTCTAAGGTCTTCTGTCCTGTATAGTTTCTTTTGAGAAATCAGCTGCCAGTCTTATGGGTGCTCCCTTGTAGGTAACTAACTGCTTTTCTCTTGCAATATTTAAGATTCTCTCTTTGTATTTAACCTTTAGCATTTTAATTATGATGTGTCTTGGTGTGGGCCTTTTTGGATCCCTAGTTTTTGGGGTTCTCTGAGTTTCCTAGGGTGGTACGTCTATTTCCTTCACCAGGGTAGGGAAGTTTTCTGTCATTATTTTTTCAAATAGCTTTTCAGCATCTTGTTTTCTTTCAGGTATGCCAATGAGACATATATTTTGACCTTTAATAGTGGCTCATAGGCTCCTTAAATTATTTTTGTAGTCTTGGTTTCTTTTTTCTTGCTATTCTGATCGTCCTTGGCTTTCCCATCCTCATATTGGTCATTTGATCCTCTTCTTTATTCACTTTGTTTATTCCATTTAATATACTTCTCATCTCAGAAAATGTGTTCTTCATTTCAGACTGGTTCCTTTTTATAATTTCCATTTCTATTTTTATGTTTTTTATCTCTTTTGTTGAAGTTCTCACTAAATTCATCTACATTTCCCATAAGTTCATTGAGCATCTTTATAACCAGTGTTTTGAACTCTGCATCTGTTAGATTACTTGACTCCATTATTTCTGGATCTCTGTTCTGTTCTCTCATATGGTTTCTGCTTCTTTGTCTTCCCATTTTGGCTGCCTTTCTGTCTTGTTTCTATGTAGTAAGCAAAGCTCCTAAGTTTCCTAGTCTTATTAGTGTGGATTTATGAAGTAAGTGTCCAGTGGCACAGTCCTGAGAGGGGTTTAGCTGCAAGCCAAATTTAGCTCCAGCCTGTGCCCCTCTGGGGCCACCTCTTAAGATTCAGTAAGCAATCCACAGATGCTGTGCTTATAGTTGCCTCAAAAGACCACACCAGAAACCAAGGCCAGCTGGTTCCAGTGTGAGTCTAGGTGCTTCTCAGCAAGGAGCACCTGACTCACTGAGGATATACCTGGATGTGGCTTGTTTGGGGCTGCGAGTTGGGGGAGGTGGAGTTGCAGGGAATTCTCTGGGCATAGGGACCTCTGTTATCCAGTTTGATGACATCACGGCTATTGCGGTGCTTTGTCTGTGCATTGGGAAGAAGGAGGGCTCAACAAGGAACAATGGAAACTGCCAGGACTTCTATACAGAGCGAGTCTCACCTTGGCTCTCACTCTGACAATGTCTCCCTGTAATTCTGTGGCACCCCCTGTGTGTAGCCAAATCGGCACTGGTGTTCCAAATGAGCAGGTTTGTCACTGTGAAAGTCCACTCATGATAGCAGCCCTTTAAGAGGCGTCTGCCCCTGCCACAGCCTCCATTCCATTCAGCCACTGGGACACAGGTAACCTCGTGTCCTGGCCCTGTCCTACCTTCTGCCATTGCAGGGTGATTTCTTAGATTTCTCCCTAGTTGTATAGCTTGTTCATCTAGATCCCAGGCAATTTTCCTTGCTGCTTGCTCCTTGTTTCCGTCACAACTTTGATTTGGTTGCCAGAGGGATGAACAGAGCCTCTATCATCTGTGCCATTTTTTTATGATATAAACTCTTAGTAAACAAAGAACAACCTGATAAAGGGAATCTATGAAAAACTTACAGGTAACATTCTGCTTAATGTTGTAAGACAATACCTCTTTTGCCTACTTTCTCATTACAGTCATACACTGCTTAACAATGGGAATACATTCTGATAAATGCATCAATAGGTGATTTCATCATGTGTGAACACCAGAGTGTACTTTCATACACCTGGGTGGTATAGCCTATGACAAACCTAGGCTATATGGTATTGCTTGTAGGCAATAAGCCTTTATAGCATGTTACTATGCCAAACAACACAAGATGAAATCAAGCATAAGAGAAAATGATACAGTCAATAGACACAGTAAAAATGAGATGTATGAGGCTGCTAGTGGCATGGCATAGTATTTTACAGCAAACTTTTAATTAAAATTTATATTAAATATTTTTTAAATATTAAAAATATTTTAAAGTACTTTTTCTGAAATGATTAAAAGTATAGTATAATAAATATATAAGCTAGTAACAGTCATTTATTATCATTATCAAGTATTATGTACAGCACAGAATTATGTGTGCTATATTTTTATGTGACTGGCAGCACAGTAGGTTTGCTTACAATAGCATCACCACAAACACCTGAGTAGTGAGTTGTGCCATGACATTACATTGACTGAGATGTCACTAAGCACTAGGAATTTTTTAGCCTCATTATAATTTTATGGGAGCACTGTCATATATTTGGTCCATAATTGACTGAAACCTCATTTTGTGGCACATGACTATACTTCTGTTCAACATTGTGCTGTATCCAATGCAGTAAGGCAAGAAAAGGAAATAAAAGTTATAAAAGTTTGAAAAGATGAAATTAAATTGTTTTTACTGAGACATCATGATTTTATCCTTTTATCCTTTATCATGATTTTATCCTAAGGACTTCCTTCACAAAAATAGCTATTAGAATTAATAACTACATTTAGCAAGCTCTTAGTCTAGAGAATGGCAATGTACATAAACAGATCATATTGTCTATAGTAGTAATTAATTCTTAGAAAATGAAATTTAAAACAATACCAGTTAAAATAACATTAAAAAGCATGAAATTTTATGTGTGATGTGCATGACCCAAACACTGAAAAATACAAAACATTTTTGAGAGAAATTAAAGCCTATATATGAAATCTGTATGAAAGTAGAGAGATATATTGTTCATGAGTTGGAAGTCTCAGTATTGATAAGGTGTCTCTTCTCTTGAACTTTGTCTACACATTCAAGCCAATTTTTGTAAACATTCTAATAGGATTTTTTTTTTTTTAGAACTTGACATGATTCTATAATTCACACAAAAATGCAGATTACATAGATATTTTTAAATTCTAGAAAAATAAGTGTTTGTGTATACACACTCATTGTCAATTGGCTTTTGACAAACATGATAAGGAAATTTAATAGAGAAGAAATGGGACACTTCGATAGATGTGGATTAAAACAAATATTGACACCTCATAACCTTATACAAAAATTAACTCAAAACACACAAATACTGGTACTTTGTAACCTTACACAAAAAATAACTCAAAATTATTCATGTATCTAAACATAAAAACTAAAACATAAAAGCTAAAACATAAAAGCTAAACATCAAAGTAAAATCACCTCTTCAATAACTTAATTTCCTAATTCAGTCACATTCTGAGGTACTGGGGATTAAGGCTTCAACATATCAATTTTGGGGAAGAACAGGTCAGCCTATAACAGGGCATAAAGGAACATTTTATAAATGTAAATGTTTCATATTTTGATTATAGTGGGAGTTTCTTGGGTACATGTATTTTTGAAAACTCATTGAGCTATTCACTTAAAATGGTTGTATTTTGTTAAATATAAATTATACTTCAATAAAGTTGCTTATTTAAACAGCAAAATGTCAGCCTAGACAAAACAGAAGAATTATCATTGAAAATCTGATTAGAATTTCATTAAAATGTATTTATCTGGAAAGGGTAATATAAGATGTGTGTCTATATTATGCAATGTTTTTGTATCCTTCAGTAAAATTAGGTGGTTAAACCAACAATAAAACAGTGCCCTTAACACTTTCCCTTTAACAAAAGTGCAATAAGCAAATAATAAATACATTCTGCCTTTCATTAGATCAGCTAGTATTCTAATATAAATAAATAGCTGAAAAATGAGCTTTTTGATATAAAAATCTGTATGTTTGAATGTAGTTTAAATTTAGTTGTAAAATGAATGCTTAGAATTGTTGTTTATACAGTTTACATGCCATGAGTTTTTAGGTAATCAATCATATAGTTCACATTCCCAACAAGTTGCTACTTCACATTTAAGAAGTTTAGAATGTTAAATAATGAAGGCACAAAAGGCAAGCAAAAGTTCAGCTAAAGCAAATTATCAGCCAGAAAAAGAAGAAAGGTATGATATTTAAAGATTTAAAAAGGGCATATAAAATAATAAAATATTGTTTTAATTTCTAAATATGTCTATATTGATGATAACTTTAAGATCAAAATGCTATTAACATCTAATATTAGATACCATTTCATAATTATGACATAACAGGCACAGTTGATAAAGTATTATTGTGTTATAAACATATAATTCACAATTCTTAAACATATCTAATTATAACATTGTACATAGCTTCCATAGACAGATCAGCAGTTATGATGATAAATCAACTAAAGTTTATGGACATTAGCACTTTCCATTGGATACTTTGTCTTTGGTAAGACACCAGGTACCAGGCCTTTCTACATCTTAATGTAGACATATTGGCAACAGGAATGCTAATGGTTTTTATCATAATCTTGTTTAAAGGCATCTTATATTTCTAAGTAATTTACTTAACTGATATTGTGATACCCTGTATCAGTTCTGGTACTCATTTTCAGATATTTTTTTGCTAGTATCACTATTGGTTTTTATCACAAATAATACTTTTTTAGTGTATACTCACCTTGTCTTCTAACAATAAAAATAAATCTTAAAAATGACAATTGTAACCATAAGTCTTCATAGTACTTTCTAAATAAATGAAAATTTAAGCAAAATTAAGAGCATTCATTTTATTGTAATAAGCATCGCATAATGTTATGTTGGAATAGAGTTTTCATAGCATATATTTATACTCTATGGGTTTAAAAAGATCCACAATATATGGGTTATTTTTTCTTCCTATGTAGTAGGTGGTTACCATACTAAAATTCATTTATTGTGAAACAGTAAAATTAAAGACATAAGTTTTGAAAATTGGTGTATGATGCTGAGAGTAATTATTTCTTCACAATAAAAAAATGTTTAAAACAATGGCAGTGCCTCTAAAAAAATCAGTATTCTAGCACAGAGAAAGTTTTCTTTTTTAATTTATAATTTTAAGGTAGTTTCTACTATCTAATTACTCATTTTGGTTCTTGTTATGTTTTTTCAAAATATTGAATTCTTGAAAATTCACAAGTCTTCTAATCATCTTTAAAATTTTTTAAATTAATCTTAAATTGTTCTTTTTTCTGTTTTTATAAGGAAACTTTATTTCTAATATAATTTACATATCACATATTTCACCCCTTTAAAGTATAGAATTCAGTAGTTTTTAGTATATTTACAAAGTTGTACAACCATGGCTGCTGTCTAATTCCAGAACATTTTCTTCACCCTCAAAAGAAACCCCTTATCCATAGTAGCAGTCAGTTCCAACCCCTACCTCCCCTTATCTCTGATAACCACTCATCTACGGCTTTTCATATAAATGGAATCATACAATATGTGGCTGTTTGTGTGTGGCTTCTTCACTTAGCATAATGTTTTCAAGGTTCATTTGTGTTGTAGGATGAATCAATACTTTATTCTTTTTTTATGGAAAAATATTTCTTTTATTTTCAATCTATTCATATTCTTGAATTTAAAGTGTGTCTTTTGTAGACAGCATATAGTTGGATCATTTAAAAAAAAATCTATTCTGTTAAACCCTGCCTTTTAACTAGAGTATTTACTCTATTTACATTTAATGCAGTTATTGGTAAGTTTTTACACCTTGCTGTTTGTTTTCTGTAGGTTATTTTTTTCCTCCTTCTCTTCCTCCATTGCCGCCTTTTTATGTGTGTTAAATAGATTTTTTTCTAATGTGCCATTTTAATTTCCTTGAGTTTCTTTTAATATATGTGTTAGTTTCTTAATGGTTGTCCCAGAAATTAAAATAAACATCTTAATTTATAACAATGTAGTTTGGATTGATACTAATTTAATTTCCGTAGTATGTAAAAACTTTGATCCTAAATGGTTGCATTATGTTTTACTTTCCTTGTGCTATTATTATCATAAAAATTATATATTTATGCATTGTGTGTTTATCAACACAAATTTATAATTATTGTCTATGCAATTGCCTTTTAAATCAGATAGACAAAAAGTTAAAAGATAAAATGCATTTATACTGTTTTTTGTATTTACCTATGTTGTTACCTTTACCAATGCTCTTTAATTTTTTGTGGGGATTTAAATTACTATCTAGTGTCCCTTAAAATTCATTCTTAATTGGAGTTCGAGTTGTAATCTACTGTCATTATCCTGGAGCCCTGTTGAGGTGTGGTAAGGCATGGGGAAAAGGATAGCATCCTCTAATTCTATGATTAAGTCTCAGTCTTTTGGTGCCCTGTGTCCCTGGGCTGTAATCTTCACTTGTGTTTCTTAACTCTTTATTCGTCTCCTTAGATGAGTCAGAAAATATAGAGGGATCTGGAGTTCAGGTAATTTTCCTTTCCTCCAAATCAGATAATGCTCTGGCAATGTCTTCTCCCATTGGGAGGCGTTTGTTATAGGAAATGCCTCATCTATTTCACAATGATTACTTTCCCCCTGCTGGAAATAGGAAGGTTTTTCTTTACTTTTTACTAGTAGGGTTCCAGAAGGTCATATCTGCAAAAATGTAGAGGATGCTTAGGACTGCTGCTCCTAGGAGTTTCTCACCTTTACATTAGTATATATTGTGCCTCTAGCAGTTTGTCAAAATTATCATTTAAGTGTTTCTGTGAATTTATGCTTCTAGTGGCTTCTGTCCCCCATAAGCAGATCTGGACTATGATTCTCTGTTCACCTGTCTCTCCAGCTTTCAGGGTGGCAGTTACCTTGTGACCTGAATTCTCTGATGTGTCCAAAAAAAGTCATTGATTTTTCAGTTTCAGTTTTTTTCTTGATGTCAGATGGTTGTGATAACCTCCAAATTCTTAACATATGGGAGCTGAAAGTGGAAGTCCTAATTTTTTCTTTAAAAGTGTATTTTCAACTGTGTTTCAGAATATACTTAATATAATTTACTTAAAACATCAAACCAACACAGTATAATAGTCTTTTGTCAGTATCATTGTCAGCCGTTACTCAGTACAGTGACTGGAGTTATTAAATGTATCCCTTCCTCTATTTTTCATTCTGGAGGAGTTTGACATTGGATATGCAGAAGGCACAAGAGCTTACATTAGAATTTATTTCAGGGGGAAATTTGGGACCAAGATTGAAATATAAATAGAAGAGTTTTATTAGTTTTCTATTGTTGCGAAACAAATTACCACAAATTTAGCACCTTAAAGCAACATACATTTATTATCTCTTTTGTTGAGTCAGAAGTCTTAGCTAGATTTTCTCCCCAGGTTCTCACAGAGCCGTTAGGGGTCAGCTGGGATTACAGTCTCATTAGAGACCTGATTGGGGAAAGGTAAGTGCCTTTAGTTTGTTGGCAGAATTTATCTCCTTGTGGGTATAGGACTGAGATACCTAGTTTCTTACCAGCTTTTGCCTAGAGATGGCTCTTATGTCTCAGAAACTACCCTCAGGTCCTAGTTGTGTGATTCTCTTAACCACATGGCAGCTTACTTTTTCAAAGTCAACAGGGTGTCTCAGAAGGGGTAGTCTGTCTTTTAAGGACTTTTACCTAATTAAGCCATGTCCATCCAAGATTATCTCCCTTTTGAGTAACTCAGGTTCAGTTGGACCTTAATCGCATCTGCAAAATCCCTTCACCTTTACTACTAATATGTAACCTAATCATGGAAGGGTAATCTTATTTACATTTATCCTACTCATACTCAAGGGGGAGGAGTTACACAGGTTGTGCAGAGGGCAGGAATCTTGGAGGTTATTTTAGACTTCTTCCTACACTGGGTTAAATTTGTCAGGGTAAGAAAAGAGTTAAGGAGAGCCATTGGGATAAAGATTTACTACTTTCGCATAAGCAGAGAAAATTAAAGTGAAATGACATTTGTGAAATGTAGTCAGGTGGAAAAGGCATCATGACTGGAACTTAGTAAGTTCTCCATAGATGCTTGCCGAATGAACACGTAACTGAGTTGATATTAACTCTTTTTCCAAATCATTCTTATTGTACCTAAAATCAGAGATACTAACACTATCCCTGTGATGCGCCATAATTTAATACGTTCTAATTCTACATATTAGTGTTTATTCTATTTGAGAGGGAAATTTTAATACGTTTAATTGGACTTCTTTAAAATACCAAAATTATATACATTGAAAACCTTGATTATATTACATTTAAGATTTTTCTGGGAAATTTAGAGGCTTCATTTTTATTTTTATTTTTATTACTCCATCCACTGAGGACATAGTCACTAAATTTGTATTCTCTGAAAAGATCTGTGCTAAGACCTGTTGAAGGTTCAAAAAATAAGTTATCTCTTTAAGAGGATTTCAGGTTGGTAGTGGTATAAAATATGTATAGAGATCCCTCTGGTAGTTGATAAATTCTTTAATCATTAGGGTGGTAAATAAAAGTGATGTGGACTTAAGAGTAAGAAAAGACCACATTTGATTGAATGAAGCAGGGGAGCTTCTTAGAGGAGATGGTATTTTAATGTGTGGTATAAAAATGGCCCCCTAATATTCCTGGCCCCTGTTGGATACACTCCTTCTCCCATTAATTCAAATACTAATCTAGGTACTGCTGTGAAGGAATTTTGCATATGAAATCAGTTGACCTTAAAAATGGGGAGAGTTATCTAGTTGGCTCTAATTTAATCACAGAAGACTTTAAAAGCAGAGAGTGTTCTACAGTTGCAAAAGAGGAAGTCAGAGAGACATGATCTAGCAGGGCTAGAAGAAAGCAGACATCCATGCTGTGAGCTGACTGGTGGGGCATGTGGCCAGGAATTACAGGTGGCCTGTGGGAGCTGAGAGCAGTTCTGGCCCACAGCTAGCAGAAAAATGAGAGTAATAGTCCTACTGCTAGTAGGAAATGAATTCTGCCAACCACCAGTCACCTTGGAAGAGAATCCCAAGTCCAACATGAGAACTGCAGCCATGGAAAACACCTTAATTTCAGTCTAGTGATACTCTGAACAGAGAATTTAGTTGTGCCATGCCTGGACTTGTGACCTACAGAAACTCTGAAATAGTAAATGGATGTCGTTTTTATGCTACGATATAGATGAACTTGGAGGACATTATGCTGAGTGAAATTAGCCAATCACAGAAAGACAAAGACTATATGATTCCATTTATATAAGATATCTAGAATAGTCAAATTTATGGAGACAGAAAGTTAGAAGTGTAGTTGCCAGGAGCTGAGGGAGGAGAGTAATGCGGAGTTGTTTAATGGGTATAGTTTTAGTTTTCCAAGATGAATAAAGTTTTGGAGATTTGTTGTACAATAATGTGAATACACTTAACACTACTGAACTATACAGCTAAAAATGGTTAGGACAATAAATTGTATGCTTTGTGTATTCTACCACAATTTAAAAAGAATTATTTTTAAAAATGGGTGTTTTAAGTTACTGAGTTTGTAGATAATTTGTTATACAGCACATGTTCATAGTGTTGTGTCTACTTAAAATCCACTCTCTGACTTTTTTTATTATCGAGATATTTTATACTCTACATCCAACTCAAAGGTTTACTCTATTAAGCCATCCTTAATCCCCAAGCAGTTAGTCGGTCTTTCCTCTGCCTAGCCACGTGTGTCGATAATAGCACTTACCACATTGTATTTTAAGCATTTTTCTTTTGGTTATTCTCTACTAGGTTGTAAAGTGGTATTTTTCTTTTCAAAGGATTTCACCTTCAACGGGTTTACAGCATATTCAGGTTGGCATTACTATAGTGGTTGCTTCTTAGTTGTTTTCTTCTCACAGCTTAGCTTCTACTTAAATTCTAATAGTGCAAGTACACTGACATCATTATAGTTTACTTTAATTATTAGCCTTTTAACAGAGGAATAGAAAGTAAATTGCCTTTTGGGGGGAGGAGGGGCTACAATTAATCTAATCAGGTACGGAATGAAACAGATGAATTTGTGTGAATAAATTTATTTGTTCAGATTTCAGCCAACATTTACTAAGCCAGTACTTTTTGACTCTAAAGTAGCTAAATTAAAGAGCTAAGAATTTATTCCATACATAAATAGATATTTGGTTCTTGTTTTCTGGTCACGAGATTTCAACAAAGTAGATATCATGAGGAACTATATGAATTATTTCCGAAATTCCATTTGGAATTTTTTACATTGTAAGTATCATTGTGTATTTTTATCAGAATGTATCAATAAATAACTCAGTAAATAAACACCAGTATCAGTAGTACAACTCTAACACTTTAAGAGTACTTATTCTTTTAACAATTATGTGAGGGGATTTTCCTTATCAGAGAAGACTGTAAGACCTTGCCTTTTTATTTAGATAGCAAACGACTACAAAGGATCCTACTTTCACTTCAGGATGGTATTCCTCTATATTTATCTCTCTAGTGCATTACTCATGCATCTATATTTGTTGAACATTTGATTTTAAAATATAACCGAGCCTCTTGAAGTGAAGATGCTAAGTCAGATATCACTAAATAGCCACCGTATAGGAAGTTGTTTCAATAGAAATTCATATTTTTGGTTTTCTCATATTTTATGTTTGAATATAGCAGGAATTAAGGGTATACTCATTTTTGCTGTAATTTAAAAGATTATGAAAAATACTTTATTTTCCATTTTTATTACTATTTATAAGAAACTATATTTTATTCTTAACATGTGCCACCTATAGGTACATGTAACTGAATAAAAGTAAACACTTCTTAAATACTAGTTAACTCATGAAATGAATAGTGAAGAATACAGATGGAAGAATAGGACAAATTTTAGCTATAAGTAAATTATGTGAAAAAGATTACAAAAGATGGTAGTCTGTTTAGGCAGGCCTATTAAAAGCATTAAGACGAGTACTGGCTATTAAAGTGAGTAAATGGCAATATTATAAAGTTAAACACATGCCAAAAAGCATTTTCCAGAGGACTAGGATTGTAACAATACCATTAATGAGGGCAAAAAGGTTTTAATGCAATTTGCACTTTCTAAAGTTTCAAAAAGAGGCTTTGAGTTAGTGCATTATTAATGTACTGAACATCTGGAACTGTGTAAAAGCTATAGACATTGAGCAAATGCAGGATTTCCCCACTAGGCTGCATTCTAACTTATTGCCTCCCTGGTGAGATACTGGTTTTAAGAAGTTTGAAAAAATAAAATGACGATATCCAGATAAGGCATACACATTCCAGAGTGTCTTATAATTTCTGAGATCTGACTTAAAAAAAAAAAAGTCTCTGAGTTTATGAAATTAAAGTGATGTGAACACCAATCAATAGATAAAATTACCTCTATCACTATGTTGGCTAGTCTCTCTGTATGTGAATAGTATTTGCCTTTTATGAGTTAAGTAAACTATTTTATAATAGAGATAACTCACATTTTTCATATATTTTAAGTCTCAAACCTTGAGAAATGGCTCCGTCATTTCTTTCCTCTAAGTTATTTGATTTTTAGGTGCCTAATTATATGATACGTAAGAGAATTTAAAAACCAGTTGAATTATGTGTGTGTTTAGTTATTTGTTTGATTTTTCTGGCAAGAGGAACGTAATTATGATGTATAAATAAATGTGTGGTTTGAGTGTCACCTGCAATTTGAATGGAAAAGCTGTAGACCTAAATATTTTCTTATCTAAAACTGAACATTTGCTATAGATGATTTTCACCAAAATAATCATTATTCTTTGCTATAGAGCTACACTCCAAATTTACACATGGCCCCTGTATAATCCTTAATGGAACACTTTTGAGGTACTTTTTAAAAATCTCCACTGAAGAGATTAAAATGAATACATTGTGTTTTGTGAATGTCTCATAATTACCAAATTCCCCCTTTTTAACCTCTTGTACTTCTTGTACCTCCTTACCAGAACTAAAATCTGGATGCCGTAGTCCCCCCCTTATCCGTGGTTTCAGTTACTTGCAGTCGACTTCAGTGTGAAAATATTAAGTGAAAAAATTCCAGAAGTATACAGTTCATAAGTTTTAAATTGTGTGCTATTCTGAGTAGCATGTGAGTTCTGTCACTGTCCCACTCCATCCCACAGGGGATGTGAGTCATCCTTTTCTCCAGTAGATACCCACACATTAGTCACTTAGTAGCCATATTGGCAGAAGTCAAAAAAAGTGTCTGTGTCATTCCCCTCACTTCCTCTCATCACAGAGACATTGTATTATCTAACATCATCACAAGAAGGGTGATTATAGTAAAATAAGATATTTTGAGAGATTCACAGTTCACATAACTTTTATTAGTGTTTATTTTATAATCGTTTTATTGTTGTTAATCTCTTACTGCGCATTTATAAGTTAAACTTTTATCATAGGTATGAATAAAACATAGTATAAATAGAGTTCAGTACTAGCTACAATTTCAGGTATCTGTTGGGCCCTTAGAATGTATCCCCTGTGGATAAGAGGGACTACTGTATACCTAGAGGACATGTATTTCCTATTTGGCTCTTTCATCTTGTGACATTTTCTCTATAGTACCTCAGGTATGAAATCCTATTTATTCTTCATCTCTTTCTAAATTTTTACTTCTCTATTATTTTCTGAGGATGGAAAGGAAGAAAGGACGGAAGGAGGGAGAGACAAAGAAAAACTCACCAACAAAAACTAGTATCTGACCTCAGGTCTCTCATCTTTATTGACATCTTGCAAATCACTTGAATACTCCTTTTTATTATTATTATTAAGGACTTTGACACCTTATTTTACAGTTTCCCCCCCTTCCCTTTCTTTCTTCTATTTTAGACCTTACTTTTTCATTCATTTATTAAATTCATTCAACAAATATTTATTAGTACTTCCATGTGTCGGGTACTGTTCTAGGTACTAGAAAATCAGCAGTGAGCAAAACAAATAAAAATCATTTTTTTTATGGAGGTAATATTCCAAGGGTGAGAGACAGAGAATAAACCAGACACAGAAAGATACTAATATATTAGATGGTGTCACGGACTGAAAGTTTGTGTCCCCCCAAAATTCATATGCTAAAGCCCTAACCCCTTAGTGTGGCTGTATTTGGAACTGGAGTCTCTAAGAAAGTAGTTAAGTTTAAATAAGGTCATAAGGATGGGACCCTGATATGATAGTATTAGTGTCTGTATAAAAAAAGATACCAGAAATCATGTTCTTTCCTTGCTAATGTGAGCACAAAGGAAAAGTGGTGTGAGGACTTAGCAAGAAGGTGGCCCTCTGGAAGCCTAGAAGAGAGCCTCACTGGGAACTCAATCAACCACCACCTTAATCTTTAACTTCCCAGCATCCAGAACTGTGAGAAATAAATTTCTTTTTAAACCAGTTTGTCTGCAATATTTTTTCCAGATTTATTGAAATGTTATTGACATATAACATGTAAGTTTAAGGTATACAGTGTGATGATTTGATTCTTGTATAGATTGTGAAATGATTATGCAGTATTTTTTATGGTAGCCTGAGTGGACTAGTAAGTGTTATGTAGGAAAATAAAGTAAAGAAAGGGGACATGAGAATCCTGGGAGAGTGGGGAGAGAGGTGGTTTAGAATTTTAATTAGATGATTCTAAGGCCTGTCAGGTGACATTGAGAAAATAACTAAAGGGAGAGTAGAAGCAGACTATTCTGATATGGGGCAACAATGTTCAGACAGAGGGAATATTGAGGTAGGACAGTACCTGGTTTGTTTGAGCAACAAGAAGACTACTGTGAGGTCAGAGAAGTAGCTGGCGTAAAATCATGCCACAGTAAGGATTTGGTTTTCTAAATGCAGCAGGAAGCCAGTTGAGGCTTTAGATTTAATTTTAAAAAGATTATGCTGGCTGCTATATAGAAAATGGATTATAGAGAGTAAGGCGACTGTGTAGGAGTCTACTGTAATGTCATGTGAGAGATGGTGGTGCCTTGGACCACTGCTGTAGCAGTATTTGGAGACTATATATGATTTGAAAGTGCTGGCAGGATTTAATGATGGATTGGATGTGCAGTATAATAGAGGGAGTAAGGTGTTCTTACTGGGCTTTTTACTTTATGTGTACTTTACTGGTAGTTAATCTCATCTGTGTTAATTCTATTACTGACATCTATTGTCTTGGTTTCCCAGTTTATAATTCAATTCTGATCTCTAAATACCACACACTAAAGAGAAAACTCTCTTCTTTTGTGTCTCTCTATTCTCAGTAATATACTGCTTCTGACTCCAGATGTGTGGGGTTTTTATAGATCAAGGAATTCTGCAATCCCCACACCCCCCTCCCTCAGCTAGGTGCCTTACAATTTATCTCAATTCCGGCACCACCCACCTACAGATAGCATCGGATTCCACAGATTAAGGGCTCAATCCCACAAGACCCTCCACTTCCAATGCCAATCTGTGATTCAGGTTATTACCTGTGCTTCTGACTGACTGGCCATATATTGGAGGTTCCACGACCCCCTCAGATTCAGTTAATTTTCTAGAGCGGTTCACAAAACTCAGAGAAACACTGACTTACGTTTACCAGTTTGTTATAAAGGATACAGATGAACAGCCACATGAAGAGGTGTATGGGGTGAGGTCTGTAAAGATCCCAAGCACAGGAGTTTCTGTACCCATGGAATTGGGTGTACTACCCTCTGGCAGTACACCCAATTCCATGGGAACAGAAACTCTGAGCTCTATCCTTTTGGGGTTTTGTAGAAGCTTCCTTACTTAGGCATGGTTGATTAAGTCATTAACCATTGGCAGTTGATTCAATCTCTAGGCTTTCTCCTCATCCCTGGAGGTCAGGGGTGGGACTGAAGAGTTCCAGCCCTCTAATCACATGGTTGACTCCCCTGGCAACCAGCCACCATCCTTAGGTTACTTCGGGGCTGTCCAAAAGTGACCTAATTAAATATACTCAGGTGTGGTTGAAAGGGGCTGGTTATAAATAAATCATTTCACCTTTATGGCTGTGGAGCTATTACAAGAACTGGGAAGAAAAGATGTCCCTATAGCTTTTATTGCTCAGGACATTCCAAGGGTGTTAGAAGCGCTGTGTCAAGTACAGAGATGACCAAATATATATTTCTCATTGTCAGCCACAACACACTCACCCATATATACTCAACTGACAGATTAACATATCAGTCTGAGTATTTCAAAGGCAAGAGTTTTGTAAACTTGTATGAGTGAGTGGTACCATAGCCTATATTTGGACTAATCAAATAACCAGGGGACATCTGTGAACCTTTTTCTCCCTTTCCTGTCTTATCCAGACTAACACCACCCCTTGATCATTTAAATTTTTAAATATTTTATAATCTGTTCACTTTTCTTTACAGCATAATTTTCAAAAAGGTGAAATCATGACTCACAGGTAAATATAAAGTGAACTTCTGTCAAAGAGTTTTTTCAGTTTATTGGTTAATGAGGGAATGAGTATGATGTTAAGATTGATTCAGAGAGCATTTAAGGAGCTGTGTATTTAAAAGCAATTTAATAAAGGAATAGAATATAAGATTGCTAGCCTGGATACAAAACTGGTTAATATATTACAGACTAACAAACTGTAACCTTTGAGGTTATCTTTTCTCAATAGATATTATTTGCATTTTTACTGGACAAAAATATATAAGTTCAAATGTAATTTCGCTAAGTCTGGATCTTAATCAATAGTAAACAACAAGTTTAGTAAAGAGCATTTCCCCATATAATTCTTGGATGGGCCTTTACTGCATATGAAATTGAAAGGTTGTGCTACTTTTTTTCCTTCCTCCCAAGTTTTGCTTAATTTTTTTTTTTTAACAGTTTCTAAGTCAAGCTATATTCACCTCTGGATTACTGTATTGGTGGCTTAAATGTACCTGCTCTAACCTCTCCTCTAATTCATCTATATTAATATGACGGTAGTGTTTTTAGTCTTTATTTTTTTAATTATGAAATATAATGTAAGTTTATAAAATTAGTATGAACATTTTAAATAATAATAAAATGAACATCTTAGTATCCACCACTTAACAAGAAGTAGTGTAGTAGTTAGCACATCTGCTTTACATGCACAAGGTTCTGGGTTTGTGCCCCAGGTGGAGCCACGGACCATGCCCCAGGTGCACCAGGCCCAGCCCCAGGTGCACCAGAGGTGCCAGGCCCTGGGGGCACCAGGTCCCTTGTGCACACTGAGAGCGTGTGGGAGGAGACTCCCTGTCTTCAGAGATCCAGTTCCTAAAGGGAAATGGCAACATCCATAGGTCAGTGGTGGAATTGGGGGTGGAAGAGGAATTAAAGAAGGGGAAAAAAAATTTTTTAAAAAAGAAATAGAACGTCACTTGTACATTAGAAGCTCCCATGTGCCCCTTCACAACCATATCCTCTCATCCTTAGAGATATTAGTTTTGCTTGTTCTAAAAAATAGTTTATATGTATATGCATATGTGTATGCTTAAATAATATACTGATTTTGAACTTTGCATAAGTGAAAGCATTCATGTTATCTGTAATTTGGTGTTTTGACTCAACCCTTATAGATTAGTGTTCATCCTTGTTGGTCCATGTGTTACTAATTTATTCATTTAAATTACTGTATACTATTTGTTTTTGTGCATTTGGGCCTGTTTATATTTTTTCAGTTTTTAAAATGGTAGTATAATATACATAACAAAATTTTTTGTTTAACCATGTTAAAGTACACAACTTGGTGTCATTAAGTATGTTTACAGTTTTGTACAACCATTGCTGCTATCCATTTCCAAAACATTTTCATCATCCCAGTTAGAAATTCTGTATCCATTAAACAATAACTCCTCATCCTCTCCTCTCCCTAGGCTCTGGCCACTCCTATTCTACTTACTTTATCAATTTGTCTATTTTATTACCTCATAAAAATGGAATCAGACAATATTTGTCCTTTCGTGTCTGACTTATTTCACTTATACTATATTTTTAAGATTCATCCACATTGTAGCATGTACTAGAATTTCATTCCTTTTTATGACTGAATATTATTCCATGGTATGACTATAATACTTGATTTATCCATTCATCTGTTGATGACTGCTTGGTTTTTTTCTGCCTTTTGGTTATTGTGAATAATAGTGCTGTGAACAATAATGTACAACTGAGTCCCTGCCTTCAATTCTTTTGGTAATATACATTTCTGGATCATATGGTAATTTCATGTTTATAAACTTTTTGAGGAACTGCTAAACTGTTTTCCACAGTGGCTGTACTATTTTACATTCCCACCAGCAGTGTATGAGGAGTTCAGTTTCTCTACATCCTTGCCAACACTATTTTCTGTTTTTTTGATAGTAGCCATTATAATGGTGTGAGGTGGTATCTCATTGTAGTTTTGATTTGCATTTCCCTAATGATTAGTGAAGTTGTACATCTTTTCATGTGCTTATTAGCCATTCATATATCTTTGAAGAAAAGTCAGTTCAATTCCTTTGCCCATTTTTTAATTGGATTGTTTTTTAGTTGTAGGAGTTCTTTATATATTCTGGATATAATTTCCTATCAGATACATGAATTGTAAATATTTTCTTCCATTTTGTGTATTACCTTTCTTCATAGTGTCCTTTAATGTACAAAAGTTTTAAAAATTTTTCATGAAGTCCAATTTATATTTTTCTTTTGTTACCTGTGCTTTTTGTATCAAACTCTGCCAGATTCAATGTCCTAAAGATTCTTTCCTATGTTTTTTTCTAATAGTTTTATAGTTTTGGGTCTTATATTTAAGTTTTCGGTATTTTTGAGTTAATTTGTATATAGTATAAGCACAGTCTAACTTTTTTTTGGTTAAGCGGATATTCAGTTTTTCTAGCATCCTATGTCAAAAGGACTCTTTTTCCCCATTGAGTGGTCTTGACACCCTGGTTGAAAATTGATCAAATATGTGAAGGTTTATTTCTAGGCTTTCTATCCCATTGGTCTATATTTTTGTCCTTGTGCCAGTAGCATAACTCTTTGATTGCTGTAGCTTTGTAGTAAGTTTTGAAATTAGAAAATGTGGAGTCTTCCAACTTTGTTCTTTTTCTTTCAATATCATTTTGGCTATTCAAAGTCCCTTCTGATTTCATGTGAATTTTAAGATGAATTTTTCTATTTCTGCAAAGAACACATTGGGATTTTTATAGGAATTGCACTGAACCTATAAATCACTTTGAGTAGTAATGTCATAAAAGCAGTAGTAAGTCTTTTAATACATGAATGTTTATGTTTGTTTATTTTCTTTCAACAGTGTTTTATAGTTTTCAGTATACAGGTCCTTCACCCTTTGGTTAAATTTACTCCTAAATATTTCATTCTTTTTGATGCTCTTCTGAATGGAATTGTTTTATTAATTTCCTTTTATGGTTGCTCGTTGTTAGTATATAGAAATGAAACTAATTTTTGTATATTAATTTTGTACTCTACAAATTTGCTGATCTCATTTATTAACTCTCATGGATGGGTTTTTATTTTGGGGGGGGATGTGAATTCTTTAGGGTTTTTTAGATAAAAGACCATGTCATATATGAACAGAGATAGTTTTACTTTTTTTGTTTACAATTTGTAAACTTTTTATTTTTTTTCTTGCCGAATTGCTTTGTTTAATACAAGTGGCAAAATCAGAGCATCCTTGTCTTGTTCCTGTTTTAGGGGCAAAGCTTTCAGTTGTTCACCAATGAGTATGATGTTAGGTGTGGGCTTTTCATATATGACTTTTAATATGTTTAGAAAGTTCCCTTCCATTCCTAGTTTGAATGTTTTTATCATAAAAGGGAATTGAATTTCTCATTGCTTCTCTGTATCAATTGAGATGATCATGTGTGTGTGTGTGTGTTTTTATTAATGTAGTATGTCACACTGATTGATTTTCCTATGTTGAAAAACTCTTGCATTCCAGGAGTAAATAACAGTTGGTCATGATGTGTAATACTTTTAGCATGTTGCTATATTTTGTTTGCTAGGATTTGTTGAAGTTCTTGAATTAATTTTTAAAAAGAATATTGGTCTGTAGTTTTCTTTGCTTGTAGTATCTTCATTTGCTTTTGGTATCAGGGTAATGAGTCAGGAAGTTTCAGTTTTTTAAGAGTGTGAGAAGGATTGGTATTAACTTTAAATGTTTGGTGGAATTTACCAGTGAAGGTACCTGGTTCAGGGTTTTTCTTTTTTGAAAGGTTTTTGATTATTGACTCAATCTCCTTTCATATTATTGTTCTATTCAGATTTTCTATCTCTTTATGATTTCATTTTTGTATTGTGTGTTTCTAGGAATTTATTCATTACATACAGATTATTCAGTTTGGTGGCATACAGTTGTTCATAGTATTGTCTTGTAATCCTTTTGTTTGTAAAGTTGGTAGTAAAGTTTCTCCTTCCTTTCGTAGTATTAGTAATTTGAGTCTTCTCCTTTTTTACCCCCTTAGTCAATCTAAAGATTTGTCAATTTTGTTAATCTTTTTTAAAGAACTAACTTTCATTTTTCTATTTATTTCATTTGTTTCTGCTCTAATCTTGATTTTTTTCCTTATAAGTTTTCAGTTTAATTTGCTATTCTTTTTCTAGTTCTTTAAGATGTACAGTGAGATATTAAGATTTTTATTTTTGTAATACATGTATTTACAGCTATAAATATTTTTCATAGCGCTATTTTGCTATATCTCATTAGTTTTGGTTTGTTTGTATTTTTGTTTGCATTTGTCTCAAGATACTTAAATTTCCCTTGTGATTTCTAATTTGATCCAGTGGTCGTTTAAGAGTATATTGTTTAATTTCCATATATGTGTGCATTTTCCAGTTTTCCTTCTGTTATTGATTTCTAATTTTAATTCATTGTAGTCAGAAAACCCACTCAATGCTTTTGAAATTTATTATGACTTGTATTGTAGTCTAAGTTATGTTTTATCCTAGAGGATGTCCCATGTGCACTTGAGAAGAATGTGTATTCTGCTTTGTTGAGTGGTGTGTTCTTTATGTGTCTGTTAGATCTAATTAGTTTATAGTGTTTTTCAAGTGCTCTTTTCCCTTATTTAACTTATGTCTGGTGGTTTTGTTCATTATTGAAATTGTGATATTGAAGTCACTACTGTTATTGTAGAACTTTTTCTCCATTTGTTGTTAATTTGGGGGGGGCTTTGTTCTTGGGCAATTATATGTTTATAATATATATCCTTGAGTTGACACTTTTTTAAAATATGTAATATTCTTTGTCTCTTCAGCAGTTTTTGACTTTAAGTACATTTTTTAGGGCTTTGTGTTGATGTCTAGCATCTTTTTATCTCAACTTGAAGGACTCTCTTTGGCATTTTTTGTAAGGCAGATATAGTGGTGATGAATTCCCTCAGCATTTGTTTTTCTGTGAACTTCTTTATCCTTTATTTTTGGCTGGCAGTTTTACTGGATATAATGTTCTTAGGTGACAGGTTTTTTTTTTTTTCTTTCGGCATGTTGACTATATCATATACACTTTTCTGGCCTGCAAAGTTTCTGTTCCACTGATACTTTTATAGGGTTCTTGCTTTCCTCTTGCTGCTTTCAGAATTCTGTCTTTATCTTTGATGTGGCTTGGTTTGACTTTCTTTGGGTTCATCTTTTTTGGTGTCTTGGATTCTTGAATCTGAATGTTCTCCCCTGCACCTCACCCACCCCTATATTTCAGCTACTAATTCTTGAAATAAACTTTGTTCTGGAGCACCTCTCATTTTCTTCTTTTTCTGGACTCCCATATGTGTATATTTGTCTGCTTGATAGTGTCCTATAAATCCCCGTAGGCTTTCTTCACTCTCTTTTGTTCTTTTTTTGAATGGATAATTTCAAATTGTCTTTGAGCTCACTGATTTTTAAATTTTTGATTGATCAAGTCTGTTGATGAACTCCTCCATTGAATTTTTCAGTTCAGTTATTTTCTTTTGGTTCTGTTTATGTTTTCTGTTTGGTTCTGTTTATATTTTCTGTCTCTTTTTTGAAATTCTTATTTTGTTCATGTATCATGTATCATTTTCCTGAGCTTGTTGAACATCTTTATGATTGTTATTTTGAATTCTTTGTCAGGTCATTCATATACCTCTTTCTTTATGGTTGATTCCTGGAATTTATTTCATTCCTTTGATTGGGCCATTTCTCTCTCTCTCTCTCTCTCTCTCTCTCTCTCTCTCTCTCTCTCTCTCTCTCCCTCCCCCTCTCTCCCTCTCTCTCTCCCCGCCCCCCCCGCCTCTGTGTGTGTGTGTGTGTGTGAGTGTGTGTGTGTGTGTGTGTGTGTGTGTGTGTTTTCCATGTAACTTTGTATCTGACCATTTGAAATAAAGTTACCACTCCCAATCTTTTATAGACAGGCCTCATTCAGGGAAAGACCTTTGCCAATTAGTCAGACTGCAGATTCTGGAGGCCTCTCAAACCTTTTCTGCAGGTGGTCTTCTCTAGACTTGTGTTTGTGTAGATTTCTAATTAGAGAGATTTTCTTTTTTTCAAGAGTTGTAGTCTCTTGGCTCCCTCTGGTTTTTGTCTGTGGTACTACAGATTACTGGAGCTGCTACAATTTACTGAGCTAGCTCTCTTTTGTTCTCAGTAGACCCTAGGTTTTTTGAGTATGCAAAGTCCCATAAGTTCTTTTGAGTTGGGCAAGACAGAAACTAGTACCTCAGGCAACTCCTTTAAAAAGTTGGAATGCTATGCACATACTCCACTCTTCTCTTTTCCCCATCCAAGGTAGAGGCCACCGAGCTATATTGGCTTCCGTCTGCTATATGGTTAGTCCTCTGGAGTACCAGTAAGCTTCTCACCTCCCTTTTGTTCTCAGTGGCCCTCTGACATCTAGAGTATGCCAGATATTGCCAGTGCTCTGAGATGGGTGACATACAGACCAATCCCTCACGCAGTCCTCCTACTCATAAAAAAAGTAAAACGTTGGACATATGGTCCAACAGTTTCCCTCCCCAGGGAGAAACTGGGAATTTAGAGCTTTTTCTTGTTTGTTAAATGCCTAGCCAGGGGGAGAGACTCTGGCATATGAGTGCATGATAATCTAAACTTTCACTTTTCTACTCAGTGGTCCTCAACCTGGTACCATTTCCTGTAAGTGCTTAGATTCAGGCAAGAGAAAAACTAGTTCCCTGGGCAGCCCCCTAAAAGTCTGCACTTTGAACATATGTTTCAGTCTTCTCTTTCCCTCCTCAGGAAAAATCTAAGAGTTGGTAGTTTTCTCCCAGTTTTACCATGCCGAGCTGGGGGGAGGGACTAAGGCAAGTGGTGCCATAAATTTTCCTTCCATCTTTGATGCAGCTGGTTTCTCTGTCATTGGGGAAGCAGGAACCTCTGAACTGTTTTCTGAGTTTTTTTTATAAAAGTAATTGATCTCTTTTTGTGTTTGAATCAGCGTTTCTATATGAGTCAAGGAAGGTGTGATGATGCATACCCTATTGAATTTTTAAAGTGTAGATGTGAGTGGATGATTTGTTAAAATTTATATCTTGAAATTGCTCCAGCTGAAATGGAAAGACCTAAGAGTAATAGATAAAAACCAGAAAATACAATTAGGAGACTGTTGGAGTAGTCCTTCAAGAGATAATGATAGCTAGAACTGGGGTAGTGACTTTGGATATGGAGATGTTTTTATAAGAAGACAAAAAATAACAGGGCTTGGTAATAGATTGAATGTGAGTAATTACAGGGAGAGGGAATTATTAAGGTGACTCAGTGTTTTCGCAAAAACAACTCACTAAACGATGGTATCCTTTATTGAGATAATAAACACTGAAATATTAATTTGGTCTTGTATAAAACATTTCAGGTAATTTTGAGATATCTAATTAGTGAATTTGACTAGACCATTGGATATATGGGTATAGTGCTTAGAGAAGCAATCAGGGCTATACATACAAATTTTAGAGTTTCAGGCTATATTTATTCTGCATCTTTAGGAATGTAATATTCTTTCACTATGTTATAAGTGCCAAGAAAACAGGGACCTCATCTATGACACTTTCTGCTTTATTTTTAGATAGCTGATGTTTCTGGAACATTGTGGGGTCTTGATATTTTTGTTATTGTTGTTATTTTCTCATTCCTCTATCCCCGCTGCCCTGGTTTTACTAAAAACATTCACAAGAAATAATCCCACTGCACTTTTCACAATGATTATGTAATATTTCATACTTATATAAGATCACATGTAATACACATGCGAATTATGAAGTATATGAATAAAATGAAAACATCAAAACTATCACTTTAAGAACTAAATATTACTGTTAAAGCTGCCTGGATCTCCCTTCTCAATCCTTTGCCCAGCCCTACAGTTAATAATTGTACTAAAGTTTGTAATTATCTTTTTTTAAAAAAAAATGGCTTCACCACATATATATGTATTCCCCAAGCATATATATTTCTAAACAACATCTTAGTTTTTCTTTGAGTTTTTAAAAAATGGCCTGATATTGTGTAAAATTTTCTCATTTGCTCTTTTTACTAATCCATGGTGGAAGTTGTTATTTTTATTGCTTATTATAATCTATGATATGAATATATATGAAAGATTTTGGTTATTTCTAGTCTTCTTGTTTGTGTTTGTTCTGCTGTTTAAATAATGCTGCTTTTGACATTTTTGTAGAAATTGACAAGCTGATTCTAAAATTCATGTAGAAAAGCAGAAAACTCAGAATGTCCAAAATGTTTCTAAGTAATTTTTTTTTCCATTTTGTTTTCCTCTTGAACCTAGAAATTTATGGAAATATTTTAATTTGATTTCTGTGTAGGTAAATTTTATTTTGTCTTGGTATAAGGTGACTCTTCTATTAATATCCAGTCTCAGTGAATGTATGATTTGTATGATTTCACATTTCAAAAATTTATCGATATGTCTTTTGTAACTTTGTAGCTATTTTTCCATGTTTGAAAAGAATCATTTATTTATTCAGCATCAAGTTCTCTACATATATTAGAATAAGACTGATGATTTTTGGAAACTTAAATCTTCTATGTCCTTACTGATTTTGCCTAATTCATCTATAGATGAGGTACATTGAAGTCCTCTGTAGTATTTAGGAACTTGGGCAATTTATCCTTATATTTCTAGTCAGATTTACCTTTCTGTATTTTGAAACTATGTCTGAAGTGCATAAAGATTCATGAATGCTATAACTTTTTAATGGGTGTACATTTTAAGTATATGGAACATATATATTTTTAAAGCTATTTGCTTTGACGTCCTTTTTATGCCTGTGATGCACCTAATTTCTTTTGGTAAACATATGTCTTGCATATCTTTTTCCATATCTTCATTTTCTTTTTTATATATATATATTTTTAAAAATTTATTTATTTTATGTTTTACTATAATTTTGGCGTTTGGGAGAATCTTTTTTTAATAGGCTGTGCATTGAAAGTTTCAGTCCTTGGAATGTCCTCTTTTCCCATGCCTCCTGGGTTGCTTGAGGATTTTTCCTTAGTTGGCGTTTTGGTTTTGCTTATATCTTCACTTTCAAGATTTTGGCATGGTTTGATTTTAAGTGTCTCTATTGATAAACAACAGACTTTCTGTTTTTTTGACTCCTCATTTCTTTTCTCCCTCTTTCCTTCCATCCTCCTTTTCTACTCCTTCCAAACAATCTGAGTGCCTCAGTTTTAATAAATGAGTTAAATTCATTTTTATTTGCTTTGATACTTGGTATATGTATACTTATTCTGTACCATCTTAATTTGTACTTTCTTTTACCTCTTTTTCTCTCTTGTTTGTCTTATTTGAATGATTCAGGATTTTGTCCTTTTTCCCCCTTTCATGATTTGGAAGTTCTGTATCCTTTTTATCATTTTTTAAAAATGTAACACCTTTACTGTGATACAATTTGCATATATATTGAGTACCTTGAAGCACTCAAAATAAAACTTTTAAATTAGTGATAGCCTTACATTTTTTACCTAATAACATGATGTTACAGGGAATTTTTATTTTTATTCATCAGAATACCCTGATCATGGTGTAATGTGCAGTGAACTATTTTACCAATTAATGATTTTTTTTTTTTTTTAGTTTGTTCTAGCTTTTGTAACAAAACACCACAGATGTGGTAGCTTGTAAACAACAATAATTTATTTCTCACAGCTTTGGAAGCTGGAAGTCCTCAGATCAGTGTGCCAACATAGTTGGGTGAGGGCCCTTTTCCTGATCAGTAGCCAGCACTTTCTTGCTGTGTTCTCACCTGGTGGAAGGAGCAAGGATGTTCTGTGGGCTCTTTTTTAAGAACACTTGTAATATTATATATTATCTATTTCTGAAAGTAGATGAGGGAAAGTTCTGAGGAAATAAACTGTTTTATAAAAATTAGTTTCTCTTCTCTAGAAAAATTGGGGTAATTTTTCGGTGCTTGGCCAACATTATATCTGGTTCACATTGCATAGAACTCTACATAGAACTAATGAGTGAAACAGTTCAGCTTGCATCATAATAATCTCTACTAATGGCTCTTTTGTCTCTCATTTATTTCCGTTCTTATGTTTATTGTTAACTTCTACCATTTTTGCATTTATTGTTTTAATTTTTTAGCTTCTTAAAAAGAATGCTTAATTCAGTTGGTTTCAAATCTTTTAAATAAATAAATACATTTCAAGCTATCAGTTTGTTTCTAAGTATTGCCTCTACCACACCCTACATGTTTGCAATTGTGAATGCTTTTCTTACCATTTATATTTAAAGACTTTATGAATTCTGTATTTTCCTCTCTAAACCATAACCTTCTTTTTTTGTTACTCCCCCCTCCCGCCAGCTTTATTGAAATATAATTGACAAATAACCCAGATGTTTTTTAAGAATATAACCTTAAATGTTGGGCTTGTATGTTTGCTTGTTTCCCACTGACTTTGTATTACTGACTTTTATTCAAAGTTGCATTGTTGTTAGAATATGTGGTTAATCTGATATTCTTTAATTTAGCACATGGTTATTTTTGTAAATATTCCATTTATGTCTGTATGTTTTCTGCTCGTTGGCTATATGAGTCTCTGCTCATACATTTACTCAATTCAGTTTTTAAATACGATCAAATTTTCAAACAGTTTAGCTGTCTGTGGATCAGGTAAAATGATTTTGAAGAATCTTCATTTAAAGAATTTTTAGTTAAAAATATTAAGGAATTTTGCCTTAAGTTTAAAGAGATAAATTTTGTCAACTATGACAGAAGTCATTTTTTTTCTAGTTTTGAAATTCTCAAGATAGCAATAATAGAAATAGGAATAGCAGCTGTGCAGTAGTATTATCAGTAATTGTTATAGTAACAGTAGTAGCAGCAGCTAACATTTATGGTGCTCTTAGTATGTGCCAGGCATTGTTCAAAGCTATCTAAAGCTTAGGTTAATGACTTTAACCCAATAATATCTCTATGATATGTTATTGTTTTCCTCATTTTATAGACAAGAAAAGTAAAACACAGTCATTAATATGCTTGCCATAGTCACATATAGCCACACTGGCTTTAAAAAAAAACAATTTTGTTCAGTTGGAGACAAAATGATTCTTTTTTTTCTTACCTTTTTTTTAGTTATTAGAAAAGTTAAAAGAACGTTGGCTTGACACTGGTTTGTGGCGTGATCTGGAGTTGGTGAAGACAGTCATTGTAGAACCACAGAAAGGAGAAAAAACTAATTTTGATGAATTACTGCAGGTGTACTATGATGCAGTCAAGTACAAAGGAGGAAAAGGTAATTGGAAAGTATTGGATGGTTGATGAAAAACTCTTTTTTTACCATAAAGTAAGAAGTTGGTGCTGTTAAGTTTTTGTGTTATCTTTTTAAATGAATTGCACTTAAGAGAAAAATTATATTTTATACTCCTGAGTGAAAAGAAAATAAATTAAATAAATAATTTATGTATTTGGTATTGTTCTCCTGTGAATGTTTTCACAACAATGCCAAGTGAAACAACATGCACTCAGGTATTATTCCATAGTCTTCCCTACATGAAAGAAGGGAAGGCAGAGCATGCATAAATATCTTCCTTGCTAGCCCAATGAGCCCTACATTTTGATGCAAATAATATACTTTGTGCTTATACTCTTTTATCCAAGGTAAACTTGAATTTTCAAAACACAACTAAAGACTCAATATCAAAGTTAGAGAATGTCCATAAAGAGATTGATAGAAAGGGCTAATAGTAATAATTTATGAACAATGCAAGATCATAAGATACTATAACATAATTGTCAATGCACTTGTATGATAAGAGTATTCTATGTGTGTTTTACATACTTTTTAATATAATATTGATTCAGTATTGTATATGGTACAAATTAAGAGTTATTTAAATTGTTTTGAGAACTTTTAAATGCTGATGTAATGATAATGATTGCAATTTCAAATTTTTAGAGATAAAACAATTGGGTCACAATTAGTTTATGTGCAAGTTACTACTCGTATGTGGTTTTATATGTAAGTTTCTGGATGATACACAGTTGTTAAATTGTAAATTGTTTTGCTACCATATTGCACCTAAATGTAATTTTGTTTTTCTTGTTTATTTAAAAACATCGAACTTTTTAAACTTTATCTCATAATAGTTTTTCATTTTGATTCTTTTAAGTTTGCTACTATGGTCACTTCAATCTCATACCTTTTAAAAATGACAATAATAGTCAATTTTTGGAAATTTGAGTGTGCTTTTAAAAATGTTTATTTTTGTTGCTTAAGATGGAGCCCTCCTGGTAGCAGTTTGTCGTGGTAAAGTGAGTGAGGGTCTGGATTTCTCAGATGACAATGCCCGTGCTGTTATAACTATAGGAATTCCTTTCCCAAATGTGAAAGATCTGCAGGTAGGCCTACAAAACCTTAAGAAGTTTTATTTATCATAGAAGTTGTTGATTTTGTGTAAAGTTAATTATATATTTTCTGTATCCTCAGAAATTTTGTTTTAATATTTTTTCATTTTTTAAAATTTTAATTAATTTCAAGTATACAGTACATTGGTTAGACATCTATATAGTCTGTCAAAATAATCCCCCCAATTGCTCCCTCCCTCTTCTGACCTTCCACCTACCCATCATATAAATGCTAACTACATTCCCTTTACCATGCTCCCCATCCCTGTGACCATCCATCAGCTACTAATTTGTACTTCTTTAACCCTTCACTGCATTCTCCCAGACCCACAAAACCCTCTCTCCTCTGTCTGTCACCAAGTGGACCACTACCTTTATGAGTCTGTTTTTGATTAGTTTGTTCTTTTTCTTTAGATTCCACATGAAAGTGAAATCATATAGTGTTTCTCTTTCTCTGTCTTAAATACCGACTAGGTCCATCAAAGCAATATCTTTTTCTATCCCCTTCCTTTTACCCTGTATGTGTCTTTTAATCTGAAGTGAGTCTTGTACTTTTTCTCCTTAAAGAAGTACCCCCAGCATTTCCTGTAGTACAGGCTTGGTGGTGATAAATTCCTTTTGCTTATTTTTGTCTGGGAAGCTCTGTATCTGTCCTTCACCTCTAAATGATAGCTTTACTGAATAAAGAATCCTTAGTTGTAGATCCTGGGTCTACCAGTGTTTTGAACTCTGCATCTATTAGATTACTTGACTCCATTATATCTGGATCTCTGTTCTCTTTTCTCATATGGTTTCTGCTTCTTTGTCTTCCCATTTTGGCTGCCTTTCCATGTCTGTTTCTATGTACTAAGCAAAGCTCCTAAGTCTCCCAGCCTTATTAGCGTGGATTTGTGAAGTAGGTGTCCAGTGGCACAGTCCTGAGAGGAGTTCAGCTGCAGGCCAAACTTAGCCCAAACCTCTAATACCCCCTCCCCGCCATGCCCCCCACCCCAGGGCCACCCGTTAAGATTCAGATGCTATGCTTTTAGTTACCTTCAGAAGCCACACCAGAAACCAAGGTCAACTGCCACTAGTGTGAGTCTTGGCACTGCTCTGCAGGTGGCACAAGACTTGCCGAGGACACAACTGAATGTGGCTTGGGTAGGACTACAAGTTGGGGGAGGTGGAGTTTCAGGGAATCCTCTGGGCAGAGTGACCTCTGTTATCCAGTTTGATGACATCAGGGCTATGGCAGCACTGTGTCCAGTGCACTAGTATGAGGGAGGGCTCAATAGGAAACAATGGCCCTTCTGTACAGAATGAGTCTCCCCTCGGCCCTCACTCAGACAATGTCTCCTTGTAAGTCCCTGGTGCCCCCTATGCACGAATTGGCACTGGTGCTCAGAGCGAGTAGGTCTGTCACCAGAAAAATCCGTTCCTGGCTGTGGCTCCTTTAAAAGGCTTCTGCTGCTGCCACAGCCTCTGTCTCACTCAGCCACTGGAGACCAGGCAGCCCCACACCCTGTCCTACCATCTGCTGTTGCAGGGTGCTTTCTTGGATTTCTCCCTAGTTGCATGGCTTGTTCCTCTAGATCCCAGGTGATTTTTCCTTGCTTTTGCTCCTTGTTTCAGTCACAACTTTGATTTGGTCGCCAGAGGGATGAACAGAGTCTCTATGATATACACCATTTTTTACCCCTCCCTGTTTTAGTTCTTTAGTAACTTAGAATGAGTGGGAAAGGTTTAGTAGATATTGGTTTATTTTCTTTTTAACTTATACTGTCTCTTGTTCAACAAGAATGATTTTCAAAGTTTGGTCCTGGATCAGGATCATAAATGTCACCTAGGAACATGATAGAAATACATATTTCTGGCTCCATCCATACCAGCTGAATCAGAAACTCTGGAAATCAAGCCCAGCAATTTGTTTTTTATCAAACTCTTCGTGACAAACACACATTGGTGCCTCAAGGAATTTTAGGACCCTTTCCATCTAGCTCACTTCTCTCCCATGCCGTGCTCTGCCCTGTAGATTTCAGTGATTTTAGCTGCTTCACATTCTAATCTCGTCCACTTCGGCTCAACAGGACCATCGTATTCTGCTTGTACTTTAGCGTTCCGTGCTGTTGTCAGGAAAATATACCAAAGAAGTGAGCTGAGAATCATGGAGTTCACCTAATGGATTTCCGTTACCTCCAAGATTAGTCTTATGGTACCGAGTGTCTGTTCCCTGAAAGCAATTACTTGATCTATTGTGTCCAGTTTTACAGTTACTTACAGTGGGAGATATTCTTAAACCAGTTATTGTGGTCTTGGCCAGAGACAGGAATTTTGTTTCATTATCACTGATTGTTTGGTAAATATTATATTTGAAAAATTATTTGTAGTAGTAATTTGAAACCTAATTGATGTTATCTTTGATCAGGGAGAATTTTTGTTTACTTCGTACAGGCATTTGAAGATGCTACCAATCTGAGATCAAGAATTGAGGTTTACTCTCCCTGCTTTTTGGCCACTCAGCTGACTGCATTAAATAAAATTCATATCCCTCCTCCTAGGGCACAACCCGTTAGGGTCTCATACCAAAGCAAGAGTTCCTTCCCCAGGCCGTCATCTTCTTTATTGTTACTATTTTAACAGTAATAAACAATATATCTCTGGTTAGTTTATACTCTTCCCTAAACTCTGGACCTCCTTAGAATTTCTGAAAGTCCTGAAGGGGCATCTAATCCTTTCAGCCTACACTAACTTTTGTGACTTCTAATACCTTTCTTCAGCTACCAGTGCTAGCATTGAGAATACTGATGACCATACCAGGACTTCTATTCTAAAATGGCTAACACTGCTTCTGACTATTGCTATTGATGAAACAGTTGACATCTACTCGAGAAAACTGTTGTGCTCACCATCAGCAGCATTAGGACAATAACTGCAGTCCACTGAAGCCGAGTGCCGCTGATGGCACTGCCCTTGGCAGTGGTACTGTCGTTTTTTGATGTCTTATCATTTTACCTTAGCCCTGTATTATTGCACAATGCTACTTTAGTAAAGTAGAAAGAACCCCTTTCTCCTTTTTTCTACCACACATTCTTCCAGTGTCTTAAATATGAATTATTTCCCCCTGAAAACTAGCTCTTTTAATTTTTGCTTGTATCTTCTCTTTTCTGGATATGAGTTCTTGAGAGCCAGGAAAGAAGTAACAACACCTGAAGGGATTCACATCAAACTCATAATAGTGATTTTGTCTAGGAGAAGAGAAGGAAATGATATCGAAGGTAGTTTCCAAAGGGACTTTAGCTTTTTCTCTAATGTTTGTTTGTTTTAGTAAAAAACAAGCTTCCAGAAAATATGAGAATACAGTTATTTATTATGTTATTCTTTGAAAATTCTTAAAATGTTACCTGTAAAAAAAATTAGATTTACTTTCTATATTCTTTATCCTTATTCCCCAAAACTGTGATTCTAGGAATTGTTATTATGCCAATCTTGCATTCTTAATGCTTTATCTCCTCAGGATAAGTTCTTCCCAGACAGCATCAGTCTGTCATACAAAAGAAGACACCTGCTAGTCTGCTCTGACATTCCTCAGTAATAATCCTGCTTGTCATAGTTCTGCTTATCTGACTCTGGATGGCTCTAGTTGTTTACAACAGCAAAATAACAGATGATTTAGTGGGGTCTGGGTAGGGAAGGGGAGAGTGGTTCTAAAGAAGTTTATCTAGTTTGTCTAGTATCTCTCACAGTTCCAGAAGTTTCAGGCCAATTAGAATAGACCAAAGAGTAGTCTAAGTTGCAGGGACAAGGGACAAATAAAGCAGGAAATTCTTTACTGCTAAAACCTGACGTAAGAGAAATGTATTTCTTATTGCCATGTCTGAATCAGTTTGTCCTATGTAACAAATAATTCAAAAAATCGGTGACTTTAAACAATTATTTGTTATGGGTCACACATTTATAGGGGCAGATGGCTGGGCACTAGATCTAGTTTGAGGTTGATTGGATAGTTCAGCTAATTTAAGCTCGGCTTAGTCACCCTGCTATGGTTTGACAATTGTATGTTGGGCTCATCTGGGTCAGCTCTGCTCTGCATGTGTATTTCATTCTTCATGGACCCAGAGACTGGCCAAAACATGTTGTCATTGCAGTGGCAGAGGTACAAGAGGGCAGGCTTGACTGTATAAGCACTTTTCAAATACCTACTTATATCTTCTAACCTTTTGCCCAAAGTATGTCATATGCCCAAGCCCAAAGTCAGGAGCATTGAATGAGGGTGGGTGTTTTCCACCACAGATGGCAAAGGAATTAGAATTAAGACTTCAAAAGGAGTCCTGGCATTTTTTTTTCATAACTATGGGATGTTTGTAAGGCATCCATTCAAAAGACTGGTGTTTATAAGCTTTAAAAGTATAGGTATGCAATTTTTCTAGTAATTAAGAAGGACTTTTATCATTTGGATAAGTGACCAGAATTTACAGTCAACACCTGAAATATCTAAATATATGAAATATCAATATCTGAAATAAATCAGAGCATCTTTATGGATGGTTTCTTAAAATTCATAAATGATTAAACAAGTTATTGAAAATATTTATATACTTCTATAGGATATAAAGGACATACAAAGATTTGAAATTTTAATGAAACTCACTTTATCTGTTTTTTGTTGTTGTTGTTGTCCATGCTTTTGGTGTTATATTTAGAAAACCATCACCAAATCTAAGGTCATGCAGATTTGCTCCTAATGTTTTCTTTGAAGAGTTTCATAGTTTTAGCTTTTAAATTTAGTTGTTTGATCCATTTTGAATAAATTTTTGTATATGATGTAAAATAAAAGTCCAGATTTCTTATTCCTTTCAATTCTTGTAGATATCATTGAGTTGTATCATGTCTTTATAATTCATTCTACCAATCTTTGCCTTTCAATTGGAGTTAAATCTACTTATACTTAAGGTAATTACTGATAAGGGAGGACTTCTACAATTTAGCTGTTTGTTTTCTGCATGGTATGTGCTTTTTATTTCTCATTCCTTCATTATTGATCTTTTTTGTATTCAGTTGATTTTTGTTGTGTACTATTTTGATTCCCTTCTTTCCTTTCATGTATATTTTTTATTTTCTTAGTGTTACCTTGGGAGCTACAAGTGGTATCTTAATCTCTCTTCTCACATTTTATATTATTGTCATCGATTGTATCTTCATAAATTGTGTGCATATTCACATAATTTATAATTATTGTTTTATGCATTTGTCTTTTAAATCATACAGGAAAAAAGAATTACAAACCAAAAGTACTGCCTTTTATATTTACTTATATAGTTACCTTTATCAGTGTTTTTTGTTACTTCCTAAAACATACATTACACTGCCTTCATTAGATTATATTTTAATGTTTAATAATCCATTTTATAATCTGTTAGATGGTATACCTTGAAGTTTGGACAACTTCTTAAACAAAGTATTGCTTTGGAATATAGTGAGTGTTCAATAAATGTTGGTTTAATTAATGATTAAATATAAGTTTAGTTAAGTCTCAATTATTTATACTTATATATTTAAATAGTTATATTTAAGTATTTAATACATTAATTAAAGGTTAAGTATACATTTAATATATTTAATGTAAATTATTAAAATAGTATTTCATTTTGTTTATTTTACTTGGTATTGTTAAAAACAACCCTTCATACCTAGACACTTCAAGTAAGGCATGATAACAGTAGTAATCATTATTATATAATAATGAGGACAGAAGTAAACATTAATATAACATAATAAGACAATTCAGTGCATTGTTACAATCATAAATCATTAAAGGAGTTGTAGAAGGGAATGCTCAATCCCAATAGCATTTTACATGGTAGAACATAATAAATGGAGGGGTATCTTATATTGGTTATACTGGCTGTTGCTCAATTTTATATTAGTTTTCTATTGCTGCATTACAAATCACCACAAACAATCTGGCTTAAAACAACACACATTTTTTATGTCACAGTTTATATAGGTCAGGAGTCTGGGAATGGCTTAGCTGGGTCCTCTGCTTGGGGTTCCACAAGGCTCCAGTCAAGGTGTTGACTGGGCTGTGTTCTCATCTGGATCTTGGAGTCCTCCAAGCTCATTCTGGTTTTTGGCAGAATTCAGTTCCTTATGGCTTAGGACTGATTCAGCCATGGGCTCTTATCTCCCAGAGGCTACTCAGAGTTCCTTGCCATAGTGCCTTCTCACAGACCCTCTCACAGCATGGCAGGTTATTTAAGGCCAACAAAATTTAAGGCCTGCTAAAGTGGAGTCTTATAATTTAATTGCAGGAGTAACTTCCCCATGCCTTTGCCTTATAACCTAATAAGGGAGTGACTGTCCATCACCCTTGCCATATTCTGTTGGCTAGAAGCAAGTCACAGGTTCTGCTTTCATTCAAGGTGAGAGGATTATACAAGACTAGACTCTCTGGGAGTCACATTAGGGTTTGTCTGCCATATTCTTGTATTCTGTAAAATGTGATGATGAACTAAATGATCTCCATAAATGGCTCTTCTAAAACTAACAGTGCTTTAAATTACTGGACCACAAATTAAGACTTTATAGTTATATTTTTCATTAATAGTCTATCATGATAGAAGTTAACCTTAAACAATCTGTTTTATGGAAATGAAATAATCTAGTTCTGCATTATTTTCTCTATTTCATTTGAGTTCTTATTTCAATAGGCTAAGGTCAGTGTCTGAGTTAGAAAAGTGACTTGAGTGGGAAAAAGAGGGCAATGACGTTTATTTTATGTTACTAAAATTTTTTCTTAAATTTGAGGCACAGATTATGGAAGTAATTAAATACAGTTTAAAATACTAACTTAAGACTTTTGTAGTCTCAATTACAGAGTTTGGCTTTTAGAGAAGCAGGAAAATGTATGTTAGAGCCAAAAATATGACTTCTTTGGCTGTGACCAGGATTTCCTCTTCCCACCTTGGGGACTACAAAGTAGAGGTAGGAAAATTTCATTTTGGAGCCAAGTGTGACTTGTTTAGTTCTAGTCATAATTTATTGCACATACTTCAGGGACCTGAAAATAAAGAAACCTACTATTAAATGTTGATAATGGGCCACTCTGAAGGGCAAGCATTAAACTAACTTTCCCAGAGAGGATTTTTTTCACTTCCACCTTTTCCAGATGCTTCTGATCATTCTATAAGGACATACTTAATCTTGTAATGGTTAAAAAGAAAACTTTCCGTGTATTAAACCAGAGTATTTGAAGGGCAGAAGAGTGACACAAGGCCTTTATATGATCAGATGTTGGTAGAAAAGTATAACTAACACAATATAACAAGGCTGCTTTTTTAATGAATGTCTGCAGCAAATCCTTTAGCCTATTAGTGTGATCTAAAAACTACAAAAGCCTTCATCTTTATAATTCAGGTATCTACATCTCAACTTGGTAACATGGTCATGTGTATTCCTTAGCATGGTTTAGGAGTACATACAAATATTCTCTCTTCATGGGGATTGTGCCTTTACTCCTCTGAGAAAAAATTCATAAAACCATGGCATGTGGCTAAAAATTTTTATACTTTAAAATTGTTCAAATGGTTTATCATTGGTTTAATAAAATTTGATGGTAATATTCAGTATCAAAAGTGTTCTTACAATGATTAAAATAATTTATTAAGGTAATACATTTTATATTTGTATATTATTTTTCTTTAGGAATTTAGTATGTTGAGTTACAAAATAGATTTCATTTAGAAACTATTTAAAACCCAGATAGTGATCTGATTAGTTATCTTAGTACTGGCATATAGAAGCCATTATGAATTCTTTTATTTAGAAAACTTATCTATGAAGGTACTGAACTATTTGAAGATATTTTAATCAATTTTGAAAAATTACATTCATGTTTGAAAACAGGCATCTTTTTTAGTTTTTTAAATTACTGATTGACTTTATAACAAACACATATAAATTTATAGGATTCCATGCATTCTTGGGTTTTTATAAACCTAAGAAAAAGACTCTTATCCTTTGATTGTCCCAGAGGATAACAGCATTAATAAGATAGAGTGCACATTAAACCAATGCTCTCAAGTGTCAAAATATTATTAGATGGTGGCAGTATTTGAATTCTTAAATTTGACATTTCTTTTTAAGGAGAATGATGTTGTTCCTTCATTTTTCTTGTTGCTTTGACAGCAGTGTGAATCATTCATAAGTAGGTAAATGAAGGCAAGGGGCTATAGTATATCAAAACAAACATAATTTCTTAATTTTGAGTAGATGCATGTATTTCTTCTGAACCACTTTCATAACTGCGTTAATGATTTTGAGTGTTTTAGCTAGCATTTATTCATTCATTCTTTTAACAAGCTTTTACTAAAAGCCTAATGTGTACTAAATATAGTAGGTGCAAAAATGAACAAGATGCTTTCTTTATACGGATGATGTCTATAATTTAGTAAAGGACTCAAACGTGTAAATATTTCGATGGGATAGGATCTGGGTGTCCAGATGTCTGTAGAAAGTGAAATTGAGCAATACCTTTGACTTTCCATCCAAATATCCATTTACTTTGACTGATTTGCCTAAAGTAGATGGAGGAACCAGAGAAATAGATTTGAATCGTGTCTGCTTTAAGATTCAGACATACAAACATTTGTTAAAAGGGAATGGCCTCATCAAAGGCCAGATTACAAAACTATTCATATTAAGTCCATTCAGAATAATGAAACAACCAGTACCAGCACTAGACTCTGGTGACACAGTGATACATTACACATATTATAGTCCCTTGTCTCATGGAGCTTGCAGCCTAGTGGGAAATATTGACATTAAAGCAGTAAAGAAACATTTATTTACAGTTGTAATGAAGGCTGTAAGAAAAAGTCATAGGAACTATGAGAATGTTTAACAGTATCCTGACCTAGCCTTAGGGGTAAAGAAAGACTTTCTGAGGAAGTGATATTTAAGCTGACACAGGAGAGAAGGCTAGGAGTTATGTAGGTGCAAAGAATGGATCGTAGTATTCTCAGCAGAGAGAACAGCATATGCTAAGGCCCAAAGGTATGAGCCTTAGAGGATAAAGAGGATAGCAGTTTCTAAGTATTGAAAGATGCTGAAGTAGAGAGCAAGTTGGGGAGAATGACATGTTAATAGAGGCTGAGAGAGGTATTATGGAGTCAAATTAGTTAGGGTCCTGAATGCCATTTTAAGGATTTGAGCTAAGTTATGGGAAACCAGATCCAGGAATAGAGCCTGAGGTCAGAGCATAGTGTTCTTGTTATAGTGTAGCATCAGATACAGAAACCCACCTGGATCTTGCCTGGATAATAACATGTAGTTTACCCAGGGGAAATGGCTGTGTATATAAACTTAAAGGGCCGTAATGCTAAGCTCTGTCTCACATTTAGGAGTCTAGCAACTTGCTGTTGGAACTGTTGGAAACTCTTAGGCCAAATCACAGATATGGAAGAAAAACCTGTCACTTCTGAAGGTCTAGAATGAATTTACCTTCAATTACATAAACCATTTTTTCTTCCTCGGAAAACTTTCTTTTCCCAGCTTTAAAAAAAAAAAAAAGTTTTCCCAGAAGTATTATTAAATCAGGTTCTAAATATATCTTGAAATTCCAAAATTAAAATCTAATTTAAATCTAAGCACTCCATCTTAGTTGACAATTTGTAATTTTCCTTGGATGATGAAAAAGGAAAATAACCACAGCTTTTGTTCCCATCCCTCCTGGAAAAAAAAGCATAAAATCACAAAATAAATGGGTGACTTGCTGAGATATTTTTAATTTTTGAATTCTTTTTGTTCATATTTTTATTTGTTTTGCTTTTTTAATTGTGATGGAATTTTTTGAATTTTTAAAATTTTAAAAAATGTCCCCATATTTCTTAAAGGAATACTTTCGGATCAGGGAAGAAAACATTTAAAATGACAAAATTTTAATTAAGCAAGTTTGGTTGGTAGCCTTTTTCTTTCTTTTTTTCCCAATACTCATGTTATCATATTTTCTTAAGGAAAAAGCTGTGTTTGAATATAGCTACAAGTTAAACCTTTGGATAATTAATAAAACAAACAAAAACTTTTGTATTTTGAAAAATTCTGGTTATTTTCTTGTGTTCATCTTGTTTTTGGAGAGAACAATAACTTTGTTGACCTTTGTATTTTACTTTGCTCTCATAATAGGTTGAATGCTATAAAAGTGAAATTATCACCCTGGGGATTGTAAAGCTGATTGACACTTTACTACTTCCACTGGCGCAGAGCATAATCAGCGGCACTAATTCAAGGGAAGCGGTGGAATTGTTTCTTAACTTCTCTGAAAATAACTTTTTTTTCCCTTCAGAGTAGAATTTTAGTTGTAATGGATTTTAATTTATTTACTTAGATTCTCATATTGTGTTTCTCTTTCTTATTTGATTCAATTTTGGGCAGTTTTTAAGAGGCAAGGAGAAATATCTTTCTTTTTTCTTTTTTTTGTTTTTTTTTTTGCCTTTCTGAAACCAGAAGTCTTTGCTTTCTAAGAAAAAAGCATGAGATTTTAAAGTGTTATGAACCATATTCTTTATTCCCACATTTCCACATTCACATTTGAGAAGCTCAGAATCAGATGTTCCTAACAATAATATTATAAAGGTAGAAAGTAATACTTTTTAAATAAATCAAACATGCTTTTATGTTTGAAAAATAAGTTTGAATGTATGAATAAAAATCTAGATGACAACATATCATAATTGTTTGTTGGGCTACAAAAGTGATAAAGAGTTTTAAGTTTTAAGTATGTTTTCAGTATTTTCTAATACTCAATGTAATTTTTTTATGTGTACACTTTCTGTTGCTCTTCTTTATTTTTAAATGTCACAGTATTTAATTATGTAAATCTGAGTCTGAGCTGCTTCTCACTGGAAATTAGCTTCTACTTTTTATTCCTGCCATTGCCACTAGACTTTTATACAATCCCCTCAAAGTGACAGTGCTTAGTATTGCATCTTCTGGTATCCATAAGCCTCTACTATGAGAGATCTCGCCATCCTCCAGGGTTATATAGGAGTAGGTACAGGTCTCTGTCACTTCCTGAATGCAGCACTACTTAGTCGCCTTAACAAAGCCTCTTGATATTGGCTCATTCCTTTAAGAGCCTAAGGTTCCATTTACAGCTGCACATCACTTTGTTATATAAGTTATGTTGGTTGTTATTGCTAGAAGGGTTTATTCATACTTATTTGGTTCTCATATGTTAAAGTCTCATGACTTTAACAAAGGAAACTGTAAATTGTAAGATATATGAATTAAATAATATTTAGAATACTAGAGGACCAATCATGCACTCATTCTGTAGATTATACCACTAACATTTTATATAGTTCTGCTTCAAATATAGCTCATAAGTTGCAAAGTGATCAAAAAATATTATGAAGTATATTAAAGAATGCTAATGTTAATTATAATTTCTCATAATTAAGATAATTACAGAAGCCATATAGAAAATATTACATTTCAAAACCTAACTGTTCTTTATGTATCCTGCCAATGTACATGTTTTCATTGCTATTCAAAGAGAGTAGCCACTCCATAAGCCAAAGAAACTTATCAGTCACCTAAAATCATGTGTCTATGTATTGAATACTATAGGTTAAACAAACATCTTCAGAGAGAATTGATCCAAATGTTAAAACCCTAACTTGAGGTGAACAGCCCAAGGTAGGTAGCCAGCATTGGCTACATGGCCCATATCGTCCCTATCAGTCCAGTGGCTTTTTTCATATATATGCAGCAGTATATTATGACATAATGTAAAGCCCACCCAAATCTACATGGGGTTTTAGAAAAATGGGATAAGTAATAACTCTCCAGCCCACTTACCTCTAATACGTGATGCTTTACTGTTTTGTGCCCATTGTCATTTATTTCTTCAACCAACTCTATTAGGTGAGGTTGGCAGGAATTCTTTTCTTTCATTTACAGAGGCAGAAATAAAGAAAGGAAGCTAAACTGGGGGTACCGTGACTTGTCCAAAATCAAACAACTAATAAACGTCAAAGCCTTGACTCCAAGCTATGTGCCTTTTCCATTATACCTCTTTCCCTAAAAATGGGCTATAGCATGGGTGGGAAATATATATGCGTATGTGGCATTTTCAACAGTTGCTAATTTAAGCATTTTCATGTTTATCTGGACAATATTTTGGTGTGGGTACCCTAACTAAATTTCCACAAAGCTTTTTTTTCTTAAAAATAATAACTTATCCCTTTATAGAATAAGTATGTTAAAGTTGAGGTTTCTGGCATGTCTTTCCTTTTAATTAAAAGAATTAATTTGTGCTTTTTTTCCTGTTTTCTTATTTTAACAAATTATTTTCACAATTAAAAAACTAAGATCTAATACTGTTTTTGCATTATTATCTAAAGCATTTATTTAGGATTGTTTAAATGTTACTGAACTACCAATAAAAAAAATTCTGCGCAGTAATTAAGTTATAGCTAGATAAGGTCAAATATGTTGAGGACAAGAAATGCTTAATTTAAGAGGAATGTATTTTGTTCTTTTTCTCATATTTGGAATTTTTAGGCTATTTTTTCAGCATTGACAGTTTATGATACAAAGTTTAATGTAGCTTTCTCTGCAAAAAGTGTCCTATCCAAGGCAGCCTTAATGCATGTGTGAGATATGTTGTGTTACTATTACTGTGTCTGTAACTATGTCTTGATTCTTATTTCTTGGTAGATTATTGTGGTCAATTTCTAATGTAACAAAGAAAGTACATAACAATTGGAAACCATTTCTAATATGCTTTCCCCTCCCCCCACCCAATCTAAAAAGGAGCGTGGGTTCTTAAACTCTTGGCAGAAATCCATTTTCCCCCATTTGAAAAAATACACAAACGTGCGCGTGCGCACACACACACACACACACACACACACACACTATATTTGGTTAACTTGGCGTTTCAGAAATCTTGAAAATATGCCAAATGAAATAAAACCAGCTATATTCCTTTAGCTAGATTATTTCACATACAAGAGCCTATACTGAGTTTAGAACTCTAACCATTGGAATTTATATTGTGATACCCTGATAAAAGTGTTTACACTGTGATGATATGGAGCAGTAAATGCCTCTAAATGCATAGTCTCTGTCTTCCAGATTTGGTTTACTATAAATGTTTATGTTTTAGGTCCTGTATCTTGGCTAAAGATAAAACTATTCTTCTTGAATGTTTGCTAGACAAATGTGTTTATTTTTATGAGGTAAAGTTTTAATATTTTTAATAAGTAAATTTAGCTGATTATTTGTCTTAGTCTTATTTTGAGGCTTGAACTTTTGTGGTAAAGCCTACATACAAGAAAAAATATATATATCCTGCCTATATTGTTGCTTTTAAGAAGGCATTTATTACTAAAGTCATAATACCTATTTATATGATTGGGATAAATTCCACCTTCTTTGATATGCAGCAGGAGTAAAGTGAAGAGATGCATTTATAGTCTCAGTTCATGTTTATCATACCATTTCTTCAGAAGCTACTTATGAAAGGCTACTCTTGAATAGGTCTATTTAACGCCAATACTGTCGGGTTTTACTAAGTTGAAAAAATAATCTGATGTTCAAAATTGTGAATTAAATTTCTGTTGACATATATAGTATAATCTTTTTGGTTATTTTATATATACTAGTATCAGTAGCATATTACTTATACTGTGTCCAATAAAATCAAATCATTGGAGGACTTCAGGAATTTGCTGTTTGATCTCAAGTATATTAAATGTTAATGGTAAGATCAGAATTCAAAACCATATAACTTCTGCCTAGATGCTGTATAGGTATTTTTACATAATTCTCTCTAAGTATCACTTCAGTCTTGATTATCTGTCTTTGCTATTCAGGATCTCATCTCTCCATACGTTAGGTTAGCTTTTGATGCAGAAATATTTTCAGTTGTCTAGAATCTATCGTATTAAGGGTGTTTTTCATTTTGAACTCCAGTTATTAAAAAATGTTTTATGAATGAACACAACATCTGAACAAATGGGTTGCAAACTCAAGCCGTTACAGAAGTTAAACATAATTTTAATGAGTGAGCTAATTGAGGGTTAGCAAATAGTTCATATTATTTTAAGCTACAGTAAGGGCCACATAAAATAAACTTTGGGCATTTGGTTTGAACCTCTGATAAAATAATTTGCAGTCTCTGCTATTCACACACTCCAAAATTACACATACAGTAATTTGTTGGGGATGGGCACCAACTGGTTTAAACTCCTTCCAGAATGTACAATTAAATATAGTTTTCTATTTTGGGAAAGCCTTGTAAAATGTATTTGAAAAGCAGTGTTAACTGGTCTAAAAGATCATTTTCCAAACCTCAGTTCAGCTCAGTTTATGGTGTTTACTTTCTGTCAAAACTTAGAAAAAACATTCACAGTTAACTTCCATAATATAAAATGTCTGTCTCATTAGGCAATAAAGAAGCACTGGTCAACAGGTATAATATTGTTAGACTGTATAGCTAATATGAGTGCGGACGCGACCTCCCAAATAGATCAAAGACTAATCTCTTTGACAGTTACAAGATGGCAGAGCTTGCCATGGGCCTTTTGCTGCTGCACATTGAAACTATTTGTTTGGAACACATGCCTGAGGGATGAGGGATGTGTTTATAAGGATGAGCAGGTAAAAGTAAAAGGTTGTCTTTTGACATTTCAACTAATCCCTTCCAGTCTTTGGTTTACTTAACATTTAGGCTATTTGCTGGCAGGAGAAACTGGCTTTTTCACATATGCTTTGTGTCATTTTAAATTGGACATTGATTTTTGTGCCCGATAATTCCTAAGTGTATAGTGAAATAGATTCCGATGTCATTAAAAAGAGGTGTACTAGCTTCCTACCTTTTCCAAACCCTTAATTTTGCTTCCTCTACTTAAATGTATTCTCCCAAAGATAATTTTTAATTAATTTTTAAAAATCTTTCTTAAATACTAAAAAATATTTCATAGTTAATCTTTATATATATTTACTCTCAAACCTTTCCCCCCACTTCTCATCTAAAATAATTTCTCTAGGTAAAATATTGGCAGTGTTAAAAGCCATTCGGATTATAAAGAATATTTGAAAATTTGCAAGAAACTGAAATACTGTAGTCATACATAAAAGTTAATTCATCTTAATGAGAAATTAAAGCCTAACGAGAAATAATTTTGTTTATTTAATCTAATGGTCGCTACATTATCTCTAAATACTTTATTTATAACTAATACTTCCTAGAGCAACTGTTGACATAGGCAGAGTGATTATTATAAAATATTTGTCTGAACACGGTGTAGGACATTTTGAAAACCCTTAAGCTATTATATCTGACAAAGGATAAGTGCCAGATGTGGGGGTGTGGAATACTATTAAAGAATATAGAGAAACTGCTTATTTACATTTTAAAATAAAGGAAATGTACATTTTTCACAGTGGGATAGAATTTTTAAAGTATTTTTTCTTCTAAAATATTTTTAGGATATTATTTACTACATTACCTTTAAAAACAACAGTCTATGACACTTGAAATTATTTTTCTTTATATTCTAGTTATAAAGATTTAGTTTAGAAATTTGACAGGTTCTTGTGAGGACATTTGAAATAAAATTTCTTACCTACCAATTTGAAAGCTACTTGTTAGAAGCGCACTCTCCTGTTTTCTTTCCTAAAACATGTCCTTTGTGTAAAAAAGTTAATAGTATTATAGACTGTATTGAGGAGTCTTTGTTTTTTTCTTGAGTAGTTCTACAACTTCTTAAAACTATAAGTTTTTAATTTATCTTCAAAGTTCAAATTTTTTTCCAAGAAAACAACTCTTGTACCTTTTGTTAGGCTTGTACTACAAAAACGTACTATTTGATATACTTGCCCGGGAATATTAAATAGAGGACCTTTAAAAGCTGACTAACTGAACAGAGCAGTTCCTACTGTATCTCATTGAATTTGAGAACCACTTTTAATTTCATTTTAATTAGACTTTCTCATTCCATTTTTAAATATGAAAGGTAAGCCATAACAGAACTGACTTGCCTGAGGTCACTCATAGAAGCTATATAATGTCTTGACTCTAGAGTTTTCACTCTTAAGTGATGGACAAATGTAGATTAAAATCCCAACCATACACCTTACAGTCTGGGTGACATTCAGCATGCTACCTAATCTTTTAAACCTTATTTTTGTAATCTGTAAAATGGGGTAATAATATCTACCCCTTAAGATTGTTGTGAAGATTTAATGAGATAATATGTAGTAAGAACTGCACTGTTCATGGAACATTATAAATGCTCAATAGATGTTGTTATGGTTTAATAATAAAATCTTGGTTCCCAACTTTTCCAAATTTGATTTTCAGTTTAACTAACTCATTATCAATTTCTGTTCTTAGTTTATAAAATATTTCTTTAACATGGATTAATCCAAATTATCCTTTTCCTTAAAATTCTCTTCTTGTCATCTCTTGGTAGATTACTGGATTTCTTCTCTCAGTGTCTGGAAACTTTGGAGTCAGTTTTGACTTTTCCCTCTTTTTAATAAGCTCTACATCTACGTTGTCACTTAAATTCTGTAGCTCTACAGTGTGTTACAAACTGGGCCTCTTTTCTATTCCCTTTGCCTTTCCAGGTAAGGCCCTCAATACTCTTGCACCAAATTCATAGCATGTCTTCATTCCTCAACTCCTCTTATATCTCTGTGCTGTAATCAAATTTAATATTTGAATACTTATATTTACTTGATGACTATACACACACACACAGGTGTGTGTGTTTTATGTTCTTCGTAAGCTCTTACTAGGAACAAGATATTTTTTCCTCATCTTTGTATATCTAGTTCCTATCACAGATGTCTTGCACACAGCCAGAACTATAAATATTGAACTGAACTGTTCCTTTAAGCTACCAAAAATTTCTTCTTCTCATTATATCAATTTTTCTACTTTAAATGATATATTTTTATGTTTCTACAGAATTCTTTTTTGTTTAGGTTTCTTAAAGCTTTACTGAAGCATAGTTGTCTTTATAGCATTCTTGAGAGCTGCTTAAAACATAATTCCCTTTTTTCATTTTATTAATGTATGAAAAATTTAAATCATAATTTCTTTCACTAGAACTTATATTTTACTTTTCACAGGTGAGCTTTTTATAGGATAAAAAGGTCATTAACTTGTATATTTGAATAGGTCAGTCTGAACTGTGTATACTATACATTCTGACCTTGTATGAAAGTAGTAACTCTAAGGACTATGTAATTTTAAAGATTTTTATGAAGACCAGCTGAAGGCTGGGTATGTAGTAGCCTTTGGTGTGACATTGCTCTTATTAAGAATGTGGTTTAATGCCCTGTTATTTGGAGTCTCTTTGATAAGGGACTAGCATGATATTCTCAAGATCCATCCATGTTGTCGCAAATGGCAGTATTTAATCTTTTGTTGTGGATGAGTAGTAGTCCATCGTATATATGTACTACAGCTTCTTTATCCAATCATCCATCAAAGGACACTTGGGTTGTTTCCATGTCTTGGCTATTGTGAATAATGCTGCAGTGAATATAGGGGTACATATATCTTTACGAATAAGTGTTTTTAGATATTCTGGGTAAATATTCAAAAGAGAGATTGCTGGGTCATATGGTAGCTCTATTCTTAATTTTTTGAGGAACCTTCATGCTGTTTTCCATAGTGGCTCTACCAATTTACGTTCCTACTAGCTGTGTATGAGGATCACTTGGTCCCCACAACCTTTCCAACATTTGTTATTTCTTGTCTTATTGATAATAGCTATTCTAACAGGTGCAAAGTCGTATCTCATTGTGGTTTTGATTTGCATTTCCCTAATAGCTAGCGAAGCTGAGCATCTTTTCATATATCTGTTGGCTTTTTGTATGTTTTCTTGGGAAAGGTGTCTGTTTATGTCCTCTGCCCATTTTTTAATAGGATTGTTATTTTATTGTTGAGTTGTATGAGTTCTTTATATATTTTGGATATTAGCCCCTTATTGGAGGCGTTATTTGAAAATATCTTCTCCCATTTGGTTGGTTACTTTTTTGTTTTGTTGATGGTTTATTTTGCTGTATAGAAGCTTTTTAGTTTAAGGCAGTTCCATTCATTTATTTTTTCTTTTACTTCCCACATCTTTGGGGTCAAATACATAAAATACTCTTTGAGACGAAGGTCCGTAAGTTCAGTACCTATGTTTTCTTTTATGTATTTTGTCTCAGGTCTGGTAGTTGAGTCTTTGATCCATTTTAAGTCAATTTTTGTGTATGGTATCAAATAGCAGTCTAATTTTACTTCACGCCTTGTTAAATTAGGTATTTGCGGGGGGGAGGGGGTGTTATTAGCGGAATGAATTCTTTATATATTTTGGATACAAAGCTTATCAGATATATAGTTTGCAAATATTTTCTCATGCTCTGTAGATTGTCTTTTTTATTTTGCTGATTGTTTCTTTTGCTATGCAGAAGTTTTTAGTTTGATGTAGTTTCACTTGTTTATTTTTGCTTTCGTTGCCTGTGCTTTGGGTGTCATATCCAAAAAATTTATTGCCAAGACCAATGTCTAGGAACTTTTTCCATTTTATTATGGGGATTTTATGATCTCAGGTCATACATTTAAGTTTTTAATCCATAGTTCATTGATTTTTACATATGATGTAAGAAAAGAATTTAGTTTTATTCTTTTGTATGTGACTACCCAGTTTTTCCACCTCCATTTCCTGAAGAGACTATCCTTCCCCATTGTGTATTTTTGGTGCACTTGTCAAAGATTAGATAACTATATATGCATGGATTTATTTCTAGAATCTCTATATTCTGTTCCATAGGACTATCTGTCTGATTTTAGGCTAATAACATATAGTTTTAATTACTAGAGTTTTGTAATATAGTAACAATACTAATTCTTCCAATTCATAATCACGGGATCTTACCATATATTCATGTTTCTTCAATTTCTTTCATCTTATAGTTTTCATTGTAAAGATCTTTCATTTCCTTTGTTAATTTATCCTGTTTTAGATTCTTTTTGATGCTATTGTAAATGGGATTGTTTTCCTAATTTTTTTTGGATAATTTGTTGTTAGTGTATAAACATGTAACTGATTTTCATATGTTGATTTTTGTATCCCCATAACTTCATTAAATTCGTTTATGAGTTCTCATTTTGTGTGTGTGAGTGTGGAGTCTTTACAGTTTTCTACATATAAAATCATATTGTCTGCAAATAGAGATCATTCTGGCTTGGAGACCTTTTATTTCTTCCTCTTGCCTAATTACTCTGGCTAGCACTTTCAGTACTTTGTTGAATAGAAGTGATGAGAATGGCTACCTTCGTCTTCTTCTTAATCTTAAAAAAAAAAGCTTTCAGCTCTTCACTATCAAAATAATGTTATCTGTGGGCTTGTCTATTTGGCCTTATATTAAGACACACTTCTTCCATGCCTAATTTTGTGAGAGTTTTATTATTATCATTATTATTATAAAATGCTGTTGAATTTGTCCAATGCTTTTTCTGCATCTATTGAGATGATCATATGATTTTTATCCTTAATTCTGTTAAGTGGCCATATTACATTTGTAGATTTCTGTATGTTGAACCAGTCTTGTGTTCTGAGGATAAATCCCATTTGATCATGGTGTATGATTCTTTTAATATGCTGTTAATTTAGTTTGCAGGTTTTTTGTTGAGGATTTTCGCAACTATGTTTATCAGGGGTATTGGCCTATAATTTTATTTTGTAATGTCCATATCTGATACTAGTATGAGAGTAGTAGTGGCTTCTTAAAATAAGTTTGGAAGTGTTCCTTCTTCTTCAGTATTTCAGAAGAATTTGAGAAAAGTTGGTGTTAATTCTTCTGCTTGGTAGAATTCACAGATGAAGCTATCTGGTTTTGGGCTTTTCTTTGTTGGGAGAATTTTTATTACTACTTTAATCTCTTTACTTGTTTTAGGTCTGTTCAGATTTTCCATTTCTTCATCATCTAGTCATTTGGTAGGTTGTATGTTTCTAGGAGCTTATCTATTTATAGGTTATTAATTTTTTGGCATATAATTCTTCATAGTAACCTATTATGATCCTTTGTATTTCTGTAGTATGAATTGTAATCTACTCTTGCATTTATGATTTTGAGAGTTTTTTCCTTGATTAGCAAAAGATTATCTGTTTTGTTTATCTTTCCAGAAAACCAACTCTTAATTTAATTGATTTTTGTATTTTTTTTCTGGTGTCTATTTCGTTTTTCCTGCCCTCATCTTAGTTGTTTCCTTCTTTCTGCTAACTTTGAGATAGTTATCTTTTGAGTTACTTTTTCTAGATATTAAGTTAGGTTGCTTATTTGAGATCTTTGTTTTTTTGTTTTCTGTTGATTTCTCCTTTAACCCATTGGTTATTCAGTTGTATGTTAATTTCTCCATATTTGTGACTATTTCAATTTTCTTCATGTTATGGATTTCTGATTTCATACTGTTGTGGTTAAAAAATATACTTGATATGATTTCAGTCTTCTTAAGTTTCTTAAGATATATACTGTGGCCCAGCATATAATCTATCCTGGAAAATGTTCTATGTGTACTGGAAAAGAATGTATATTCTGCTGCTGTAGATTTAAGCCAAATTATAACAATAATTACATTAAATATGAATGATTTAGACTTCCCAATTAAAAAGCAGTAATTATCAGACTGCATAAAACATAAAAGAATCAACTACTGATATACTTTAACATGAAATGAATTCCAGAATTATTATGCTAAATGACAAAAGACAGACACAAATAATTATATACTGTATGATAACATTTACATGGAATTCTAGAAAAATTAAAACAGAAAGCAGATCATTGATTAGGAGGGTCAGCAGTAAAAGAGATTAACTGAAAAGGGATAGGAGGGAACTTTTCAGAGTGCTGAAAATAATCTACATTCTGTTTGTGATGGTGATTATATGACTATACATTTATCAAAACTTATCTCCATGTACATTGAAGTTTTGTGAATTTTATTGTATGTAAATCATTTCTCAATACAACTGATTGACATTGTCACACAGGACATTAATTACATACATGTAGGAATTTAGGGAATGTAAGGATGAATAAAAATGTTTTAAGTGAACTTAAACAAATTTAGTACTGAAAAACAAAATCTCTCTACCCTAATAAAATGATATTTGAAATGTTAGAAGTTAATATGATATTTTTAAATGACCTTTAATTATCTACTATATTTTTTAATATGTTTTAATATTATTAGGTCGAACTAAAGCGACAGTACAATGATCAGCATTCAAAATTGAGAGGTCTTTTACCCGGTCGTCAGTGGTATGAAATTCAAGCATACAGGGCCTTAAACCAGGCCCTAGGTAGGTAAGTGGAGTAAAATTTAATGTAAATGTTATTATAATATTATTTGTGACCAAGACTATATGTAGAGTTAGTATTGCTACTTTATTCCTTACAATAAATTTGGTAGAATTTTTTTTTTTTACTGGAAACATAGGAGCTAGTTTGTTTCCATGATTGATGTCACAAGTGAAAGTTGAAAAGAATCAATGGAATAAATGAAACCCAAAACAAAACTATAAATTTGCTAAAGTTAAAAGATGTGTTGATTGCTTAAACAGTGAGTGTCACACAAAGGTGTTCAGTAAATGTTTATAGAAGTTTACCATCAAACAAAATTTTTATCTTATGACCATCAGAACTTAAATGTAATATATTTTCAGTTCAGTCAACCATTATCTGACCTAGCCAAATTCAGAATTTAGATTTTTCTAAAGTATTTTGTTCACTCACATTAACCCATTTACACATAAGCAGAGCAGATTGCATTTGAGTTCAGATCTACATATAGCTGATGACATAGGACTGTAGCAGCTGGATATAAGTCCCAGAAGACTTCACCCTCTGTCCTCTTCATCACTTCAATTGCTAGTCTATAGGTGTTTCTCTTCAAACTTAATGATTCAGTTCTATGGTTAATCTACTGATAGGTTAAGCTGTTGCCCTTCTCTGTCTAGAAATTCCATTGGTACTTGACATCAAGTTGCACTGAAAATCATTCTCGAAGAATTTCACCTGCTTACTTTGTTTGTCCCTGTTTATTGACCTGTTTTGTTTTATTTGAATTTTAATATCCAGCAAATATTTTTTAGGAGAGCCTAAATATATATTTAAAATTATTGACTTTTAGTTACACTGTACTTAATTTCAAGAAGATAAATATTCTTACCTGTTATTTTTTCCTTTTAATATAAATAATGCCTTGAATTTTAAGAAACCATTGGAAGCAAAAGTACAATTATGTGTCGCACAGTGACATTTCAGTCAGCGACAGACCACATATACAAAGGTGGTCCCACGAGATTATAGTGGAGCTTTTCTGTAAGAAATGGAAAGATATGTGGTTCGGGAGGAATTTTTTTTTCTCTGACGGGAGCTATATCTGTGGGGCTTGGCAATAGATTCATTCCTTCACACTTACAGCACCCTAATTTCGATATACAGATTACATCCCAGTCAGTCAACTACTAACCTGTTTCAGCACAGAGGAGCCTGTCTCTCCATCCCTACATATTCAGAGGGAATTACAACCTCCCAGATCTAGCTTGATGGTCTTCAGAGTAGATTTCTCTAAATTCTTCGTTGAGGACCTAAGATCCTGTACAAGGACACAGGTCCATCCATAAGAGCTATCTTAAGAATTAAATGCCACTGCCACTTTAGTAATAGCTTCCTGTAGTACTGTAGAGCCAGCCTGTCTCTGTACCTTGGAAATATTTTCGGGTTGTAATAATGTAAAGCATAGATAGATTTTATTTCTTGCATCCATTCAATACCACAGAAAGTTCTTTGTGCCAGGTAAGATCAATGGAACCAATAACAAATTTCCAAAGTCAGAATATTGAGTTCTCAGCTCTTCGCCTTTTCCATATTAAACATCCTCTTTTTTTTTTTTTTTTTTATGAACACCATACAGTTCCTAATCTGACCATCACTTCAACATGCAATAGCCAAAACCACATTGCCATGGCAATCCCCTATGTTCCTCTCCATCTTAATTTCTTATTCCTATTGATCCTTAGGTCACCTTCCACTCCCTCCTGACAGTCATTGTTATGGTGATCTACACCTTACCCAACCAGTTTCTTCTTGATATTTCCAGTCAGTCCAGTCCACATTCCTGTTCATGGAGTGGCACTGACAGCTTTGTTATTACTATTTCTGACCCTGTTGGAAGAAAGCAGGGGTAGGGTTTTTGGGACAGTGTTTATAAAATCTACAGTAGAATACAGTAATGTCCTAGGCCTTCACATTCACTCACCACTCACTCGCTCACTTATTGAATCATCCAGAGCAACTTCTGTCTTACAATCTCCATTCATGGTAAGTGTCCTATATAGGTGTGTCACTTTTTATCTTTTATACCATATTTTTACTGTACCTTTTCTATGTTTAGATACATGAATACTTATCATTCTATCACAGTTGCCTACAGTATTCAGTATAGTAATATGTTGTACAGGTTTGTAGTCTAGGAGCTAAAGACTATACCCCATAGCCAAAGTTTATGTAAGTGTACTTTTGATGTCCATATAGTGACAAAATCACCTAACGACATGTTTCTCAGAATGTATCCTCGTCATTAAGCAATACATGACTGTGCATTTGTCTTTTACTTTTTCATTTATAAACCTTTTCTGCATATACCACTGTGAGTGATGAAATTGCTTGTATGACATCACATGGCTACTAAATGGGCCTTAACATCTTGGCCCTGCCTACTTTTGAAACTTCAAGACCTGTTTTTTCATCCTTATACCTTATTTCTATCCACCGACTTTCTCACTATTAAACATAATCTCACTATTAAACTCGAACATACCATATTTTTTCATCATTCTCTGCGTTAGCATACAAGTTACCATACAATTATTTTGGCAGGTTTACCAATCCCAACCTAGTTGAAAATCATGTCCTTTATGAAGACTCTTTACTTCTCCTGCTAGAGCTATTTATTCCCTAGGAGACCCATAGCATTTTATATATTACCTCTATTATAGCATATATTTCATTGTATTATAATAGCCTGCTTATATTTCTGTCTCCTTCCCTAAACATGTATCATACATTTTTGCATACTCGGCAACCAACTATATCTCAGGTTGGGATACAGATGCTCAATTAATGCTGGTTGAATCAGTGAAAAATGCCATGTTCAGTGCTTTTCTTACTATACCATGTTGGCCAGAGAGCTAGAGCCTCAAAATATACTTTTCTAGAATTTCATAAAAAACAGCTGTAGTTTTAGTATGTTATTAATTGAAAAGTGGGTAGCTCAACTGTTGTACTGATTTTCAGGGAAACAATGTCAACAAGTAACAATTTATTATAAAGAAACATGTACATTTAAAAATCAAGTGAATGTTCTTGAAATCATTTTCCCTGATGATCTTCTCTAACAAGAGAAACAAAAGTAAAAATAAACAAATGAGACTATATTAAACTAAAAAGTTTTTAGGCAGTACAGGAAACTGTCAACAAAAGTAAAAGACAAACTACTGAATGGGAGAAGATATATGCCATTGATAGGACTAATAAGGGGTTAATATCCAAAACATATATATGTATATATATATATAAACACTTACACAACTAAACACCCCAAAAAATCTAATCAAAAATGGACAAAGGACCTGAATAGACTTTTCTCTAGAGAGGACATACAGATAGACATATGAAAAGATGCTCAATATCACTAATCATCAGAGAAATGCAAATTAAATCACAATGAGATATCACCGCACAGCTATCAATGGTTATCAAATTAAAAAACAACAAATACTAGTGAGGATGTGGGAAAAGGGAAACTTCGTGCATTGTTGGTAGGATTACAAAATGGTGCAGCCACTATGGAAAACAGTTTGGAGGGTCCTCAAAAAATTAAAAAAAAAAAAATATTTAACTACTTTATGACCCAGCAATTCCTCTTCTGGATGTTTATCCAAAGAAATTTAAAACACAAATTCAAAAGTATATGCATTCCCATGTTTACTTCAGTGCTATTTATAATAGCCAAGATATGCAAGAAACCTAAGTGCCCATCAAGAGACAATTGAATAAAGAAGATATGGTACATATATACAATAGAATATGGCTGGGCCATAAAAAATAAATTAAATCTTACCATTTGTAACAACATGGATGGACCTAGAGAGTATTATGCTAAATAAAATAAGTCAGAGAAAGACAAATACTATATGATCTCACTTATATAGAATCTAAAGAATAATGAACAGACAAAATAGAAACAGACTCATAGATAACAGAAAACAAGCTGATAATTGCCAGATAGGAAGGAGATTAGAGGGTTAGGTGAAAAAGGTGAAAGGATTAAGAATTAAAAATTGGTAGGTAGTTACAAAATAGTGATGAGGATGTGAAGTACAGCATAAGGAATATAGTCTATAATATTGTAATAATATTGAATGTCAACTCTAATTGAAAATAAAAATCATCTGATCTCAAAAGCTAAGCAGGGTCAGGCCTGGTTAGTACTTGGATGGGAGACCACCTAGGAAGACCAGGTGCGGTAGGTGTTAAAAAAATAAATAAATAAAAATAAATAAATAATAATCAAGTGAATGTATATCCTTTGCTAAACCTCATATAATGTGTATTGATTGACATAAATACGCATTGATGTATATTGTGCACTCAGGAACTCTTATAAGGGATGTCTAATGGATCTAAAGTAAACAGAAACAAATTGAATTTAAAAAAGTGTTATCTTTTTTTTAAGCCCACCTGGCACTATTAAAGTATTTGAAGTAAGATAAGTCCATGAAATGTAATAACAGCCTTTGGGAATGTACCACATGGTTTTGCGACCAGGTTACAACTGCATTATGAGTTTCTTAACAGGTCTGCTTTACTAAAAGTATAATCTTTGTCTCAAGTGGGCATAATTCATGTGAGCAAGGCAGTATGAAAACAATGGGAAAATGAATGGTTAAAACCTTTTACTCTGAAATGTTTGGGTAACTTTGACTTTCCACCATAGCACATTTTAAACATAAACTGTAGTGGAATCAAAATAGAGTGGTATCCTGACTTTTTATTGATTTTGAACACTGTTCTATAATACTGGCAATATCCATCTTTCCATTCTGCCCACTTTTATGGTCCGATGCCTTGGAACTTATGGGTTACTTAAAAATTATGTCAAAAAAGGATATCATATAAAATTTAGATTTTTAAAGTCTCTGTGGAAAAATTGAAGATTTTTGTTAATCTTTACCCTCTCTTAAAATCCCATGGTAGTAAAGTAATAATATCAAATCTACAAATTTAAAAAGAGTGGGAGAGGGGACAGTGACAGATGAGATGTCAACAAATTCTGAACACTGGAAAACAGATGAGTGATTGATTGACTTAGCAGGCAAGAGAAAGCTGAAATTTAAATCCACAGTTGTGAAAGTTAACAAGATCCTCCAGATTCAGGCATGGAAAAGCTTAGGACTTAAAGCACTCTAAAGTTTCAGTTAAAGAAGGTTGGTTGCAAGGTAGTATAAAAAAGTAGTTAGACAGCTCCCTCCCATACCCAGGTTTACTCTCTGGAGAGATTTAACTAGAGTTTATGTATTCTTCAACTTCAGGTACAGCTAAGGATGCTGTACCTATAACCCCCATCCATGTACACAAAACCGCCAATCAGTTTTTCAGTGCCTTACTCTTAAATAAGTGGAAAGAGCCTTCAGATATTCAAAGAAAATCTGTAACATGAAAAATAGAGACAAAAACAATAGCAAAACAATGCCAACAAAACAAAAACAGTTGGAAGAACTTGTAGCAAACAGAAACAGTACAATAGAACAGGGGTTGGCAAACTTTTTCTCTAAAGGGCCAGACAGTATATAGTTTAGGCTTTTTATGCCACATACATACAATTTGTGTCCATATTCTTCTTTGTTTTTTCTTTAACCCTTTAAAAGTGTAAATGCCACTTCTACCTTATAGGTTGTATAAAAATAAAATATAGGCCAGATTTTCTATGGGTTTGCCAACCCTGGATAGAAGAAAACAGAAAAAAAAAGTATCAGTAATATCTATAGAGAGGTAAGATAGTGCCTCCATGGAAGAACAGAAAATAAGAAAAAGCTATTTATTAACATGATAGCAACGGATTTTAAATGCAGAATTGGGCTTAGAAGATAAAATTGAAATTTCTCAGATCAAAAAGAGATAGAAAATAATAAAGAACTAGAAAATTAAAAGTTGGCTCAATATGCAAGAGCCAGCTTTTGATAATAGGGATCTATATGAAGAGATGACAGAAAACAGAGAAAAGAAAGATGTCAAAGAAATAAGTAAGAAAAATGCCAAGAATTAAAGGACATATTGTGATTGAAAGAGCCCACTCAAGCACCAGTAAAGGGGGAAAAGCTACAAAGCACATCACTGCAGTTTCAAAGTACCTGAGGTAAAGAAAAGGTCCTAAAACTTTAAAGAGAAGAAGACAGATCTCATACAAAAGATATGTGAATCAGACTTCTTGAAAACAACACTATAAGATAAAAGATAGTTGAATATTATCTTCAAATTTTTTAGGGAAATTTTTAATTTAGAACCTAAGTTCTATACAACCCAAGTGATTTATAAACTGTAAGACAGAAAAAGCCTTCAGTATGCAATGACCTGAAGTGTGCTTCAAATGCACACTTTCTCAGTATATTTTGGAAGATATGCTCCATCAAATAAGAGAAAATTCAGAAAGGAATATTAAGGATGCAGGAAACTGGAGTTTCAACCTAGAAGAAAGAAAGAGAATTCCCAAAACAAATCAGCAAGGGAAGCTCCCGGGTGACAGATGTTCAGCAGTCCCATAATAGTTTAAATTGGTTTCTCAGTGAGAAAAATACAGCTGTGGCAAAGTTTGGGAATTAATTAATAATAGAAAACATAGAAAATTAAGCAAAAAAAAAAGAGAGAGAGAGAGAGAGAAACAGTTATTAGCTTCAGGGAAGACAAAAAAGTCTTGTGCAAGAAGGGAAATGTAATAGTGTGCCTTCTAACTCACCTGAAAATGGTAATTCACTGAATATTGATTTACACCAGAATTGGGATATAACTCTATTAGAGTGGAGAAGTGGTGAAGTATCAGTTATACAAGATAAACACCTTCTATAAGAAGAGTCAATACATAATTTCTAAAGGTCAGAAACCAAGAAGTAGTAGTAGTAGTGGTAGTGGTAGCAATAATAAAAATATTTTTTAGAAATATGGAGATCAATGACCAGAATTACAGAAAAATGAAAATCAACATATAAAAATTTCTGGGCTGCAGCTATAGCAGTACTTAACGGGAAATTTATATCATTAAATCAATACACTTCTACCTTAAGAAGCTAGAAAAAGAAGAGCAAATGAATGTAAGCAAACAGAAAAAAAGGAAATACTAAAGGTAAGAGTAAGGCAACAATGGTAGATGAGGTCACTAAGACTCAGGCTGCCTGGCCTGGTGGTGTCACAGTCTTCAGGAAGATCATTCACAAGCATATCCAAGCCAAAATCATCTTTGAGGGTGACCAGTGTCTTGATTTCCATGACATTTCCCTTCAAGCACCAGCACATATTCTTTGATACCCAAGAAGCATATATCCCAGATTTCTGGAGCAGAAGACTATAATGAAAGCCATCCGAGACGTTTAATGATTGTTGGCAAGAAATGTGCTGCTGATCTGAGCCTAAAGAAGGGTTAATGAACAGTGGTCAGTGAAAGCTCATGTCGGGGACAGTCTATCATGTGGATCTCCGTGTTCTTGGAGGTCAGCAGATGAATAGGCTTCCTGGTTAAGCACGTTTTAGGGATGATTTTGCCAGTGTATGAACAGATTGAGGAAATAATTTGAAAAACCCATACATAAGAAAAGATCTTGTTGCATGGTCTGGAGAAAAAAAGAAGTAATAGTATAAATCAATAAAATTGAAAACAAAACAATAAAGGAAATAATGAAACTAGAAAATCAATTTTAAAGAGATTAATGAAATTAACAAACCTCTAGGTAAACTTCAAGGAACACAAATAAAAGCCACAAATTACCAATATCTGGAATAAAAGAGGTAAAATTACTGCAATAAAAGGTTAAATTACTTTCAGGCTTTGAAAGGATAATATGAGGAAAACTCTATACACATACATCCAACAACTTAGATGAAATGGACTAATTCCCCAAAACCAGAAATTACCAAACTCAAGATGAAATAGTCCTGAATAGTCCTCTATCTATTATAGAAGTTTAATTCATAGTTTAAAACCCTCTGAAAAAAAATCTACACTTAGAATGGCTCACTGGCAAATATTACTAAACATTTAAAGGAGAAGTAACACCAACTCTATATGCTGTCTTCTAGAAAATTTACAGTAGCCTTAAATCATACGGAAAGCCAGCAACCTCCCAGCCACAAGAGGGACTGGATCTTTTTCTTGGGGAATTGTCATTATGGAACCTGTTTGGTGGTTCCCGGGAAGACCCATTCACAAGGCCCTCTTCATTTGACTTGGCTCAGAGCTCACCCAGGCCATTGTTTCCTAAAACAGTGAATGAAAACTGGGGTAAATAGCAGGCTAACTAAAAAGCTTAAAGGGGAAAATTGGGAAATGAGATGTCCATAGAGGGCTTTAAAATTTCTGACATATTCCTGGGACTTTAATGGGCCACACATGTGTATAGGACCAGAGATGTGAACATCCTCAGGAAAGACCTGAGGAGAGCTTAGGCTGTCACCTCTGGGTGACCTCAAGGCTTTACTGAAGCAGGAAGTGAAGACTAAGGCGGAGTTGTTACTTGCCTGGCTGAGGATTGAAAGCATGTCCAAAAGCACGTGCAAATCGTCTTGTCAAAGAATGGGAGACACTGGTTTCAGATGTTTAAGGAAATCTCTGTCTAATTATTAAGTGACCACAAAACTGACCTAGCAATTGTCACACATGACAGAATAGAGACCTTACAGAATTACTTCAGAAAAGTCACAACCACAACAGCAAAAATCCCTGAGGAGGGAGAAGAATCTGAGATTCACAGTTTCTAAGTTATATTATTTTGTTTTCAACAAAAATTATGACATGTGCAAAGAAGATTGTATGCCCAGTAAACGGAGAAAATCAATCAATAGAAAATATCTTTTAAAAAGTCCAGATATTATATTTAGTATGCAAAGCTTATTTTATTTTTATTTTATTTTATTTTATTTGTAAAGCTATTTCAAATATGGTCAAAAAACTAAGACAATTATGTCTAAGAAACTAGAAAACTGAGAGTGATGTCTTAGCTAATAGAGAATATTAATAATGAGATAGAATTTTTAAAGAAAACTCCATGGAAATTCTGGAGTTGAAAAGTATAATAACTGAAATAAAAAAATAAATAGAGCTTCAACAGCAGTGGAGCAAGAAGAAGAAAGAATCAGTTGAATTAAAGATAAGCTAATTGAGATTGTTCAGTCTGAGTTACAAAAAAAAAAAATGAAGAATAATGAACACAGTTTTAGGACGTGTAGGACCTATAAAGCAGACCAATATACACATAATGGGAGTCTTGGAGAGAAAAGAACAGAAAAAATATTTGGAGAAATAGTGGCTGGAAACTTCCCAAATTTGGTGAAAAACTAATCTACACATCTAAAAAATCAGCAGACTCCAAGTAGTTTAAGATCAAAGAGATTTGTACATAAACATGTCATAATCAAACTGAAAAGACAGATCTAGAAAGCAAGAGAAGAACTAATCATCACATATAATGCATACTTAATAATTTTAGCAGAGTTTTCATCAGTATGGAGAGCAGGAGGCAGTGAATTAACTTATTCAAAGTGCTGAAAGAAAAAGACTGTCAACCAAAACTATATGTGACAAAACTATCCTTCAGAAATTAAGGAGGAAGCAAGACTTTCCCATGAAAACAAAAATTAAGAGAATTAAACTCTAGAGAACTTGTCCTACAGAAAATACTAAAGGAAGTTCATTTTAGGTTGAATCAAAAGGACACAAGGCAGTAATTCATATCCACATGTAGAAATAAACAGCATCTATAGAGACAATTTCAAAGGTAAATATTTTTAAAAAGCAATATAAATGTGTTTTTAAAGCTCTTTTTCTCCTATCTGATTTTTAAAAACAACTGCATAAAGCAATAAGTTTAAATCTGTGCTTATTGACATTGTCTTACAGGTCCCCAAAATCACCCTCAGATTCAGTATTGTTGTAGTCAAATTTTTGCCAGTGTAATCCACCATATTAACACTTTGAAGAAGAAAAACTGAATGAGCATATCGATTGGTGCATATCAAATTTTTTAAATAAAATTATTCATTCATGATAACTCATTAGACTAAAGGTCATCTACATGAAATCAACAACTAACAATACATGAGGTGAAAAATAGTCTGTGTGGCTAAGTTTCGGAAAATATTTTTGTTGACTTTCAAAATAGAATGCATATGTCATTTTGGTATGTAAGTTAACAGTAGTTGGCAGAAGTAGGGGAATTTTTATGCATCTACTTTGGTACAATGCATTGAGTAGTTCCTATAAACTTGTTCATCATTGTGACTTTGATTAAAGGAATAGAGCAGACACATCATTGATTTTTTTCAACCTCTGTCTGTCTCACTAGAAATTTAGCCTTTATTTTCAATGTTGTATCTATTTTATTTTCTCCCTATTTGTCATAGGTGTATTCGACACAAAAACGATTGGGGAGCCCTTATTCTAGTAGATGATCGTTTCAGGAGTAACCCAAATCGATACATATCGGGTAAGATTCTCAGCTGGGCTTAGAGTAAGAATTAATAAATCTTTGGTATTTAATGACTTCTATTTTTAAAAACAGAGTTGGACAGAGAATTTGAATTATGAGATCAAACATGGAAAATTCATATTGACCAGAAATCTAGCCTTTTAATATTATGTGCTTACAAAAAAATATAAAGGAGAATCTAGTTACATTGTATTACTCAATTATGATTCTTTAATTTCATTGGATGTGCAATTCGACCCAGTAACATCGAAGTAATTTATATTTATCATTGTTAGGGGAAAAGCTGTTCCACAGAACTGAATTTTCTAATACTAAGTTTTTACATTTAACCATCCGAGCACATGTCCTATGGCTGCTTAATATTCTTTATTCTTTCGTTCTGGGTTATGTTGAAGTTTGATGTGCATTGGTTGATTCAGAAATACTTCAGTTATTTAGAGTTTATGTTAGAGCTAGTATTTTTTTAAAAAAAAAAAACACCATTGCATGCCACAAAATCAAATAGATGGTCATTTTTTGCCCACTCAAATGAACAGATATTATGTACTTATTCAGGTCCCTGACTTAAGATGGTTCAACTTACAATTTTTGACTTTACAATGGTGCAAAAGTGAACACATTCAGTAGAAACCATACTTCGAATTTTGAATTTTGATCTTTTCCTGGAATGGTGATAGTAGGAGGATACTCTAGTGATGCTGGGCATTAAAAAATAGGCTTCATGTTAGCTGTGCCCGACTGTAAGCTAAAGTAAGTGTTCTGAGCACATTTAAGGTAGACGAGGTAAGCTATGATGTTTGGTAGGTTGAGGTATTAAATGCATTTTCAACTTAGGATATTTTCAACTTACAATGGGTTTATTGGGATGTAACCCAATTGTAAGTGGAAGAGCATCTGTAATTTTTATTCAGCAGTAACATAGTCCCTTTAGAGTCAATACCAGGAATCCATCAGTTATTAAAGAACTATTGGAAATATTTGCATTTTTATTATCTTTAATGCTAAAAAGTTCATACCATACTATAATGAAGAGATGATAACTTTTAAATTTGTGTTGGATTTAGTTGTTTATGGGTATGGGCTATACTTTTTACAATTCAGAGCCTAATTACTATATTTGGTTTGATATTAAAACATCTACCTGGATTGAAGCAGCAAATGCTGCTTCTTTTTGTATGTAAAGCAAACCATTGTGCTTAGGTCAAGACACAACTAAAAGCAGAATGTTAAGTGCTTACATTTAGTCAGCAGGTGGAGCTCAGATTCTTTCAAGTCTCAAAAGCAAACCAATATTTTATACTGAAAAGGCTTTCTTTGATTACAAAAAGGTCAAAATGAAAAAGGTAGTAACTATAATACTAAAATTTTTTAATATGGGAAAATTTTATATTTTTATTTGGTACAGTTATTTTCCCCTAGCAAACAAAAATAAAGCACTTTAAAGGAAATGTTTATTTATTTTTTTCTCTTCTTGTTACAAAATCTAAAACTTAAACTTTTACTTCATAGTTCAGATTTTTTTTGAATTAAGTATTTTTCATTATTTCTGTATGGTTTTTATTTATTTTTTCTGAGACTCAAAGTGCGAAATCTTTTCTAGGTGATAATAGTGCAACATACAAATTCCTTTTGATAACTGATTTTTGTTTAAATTCAGTTTGCTTAAATAATAGATTGATAGAAAAACTCCACTGGAAAAAAAACTGAAGAAATGTATTTAAAATGGAAGTATACTAGTTTGAGTTGCTTGAAGCCCCATCTTATCTTTTTCTAAACTGAAAATACCATAGTGACTTTTTGAACTACTCCTAAAGAGGACAGTTTTAGTAACACCAGCAGAGAACATTTATTTTCTAAAAGTTCATATATCTGAGTCTGCATTTAATTCTGAAACGAATCCTGCTATACTTTATATGCAATATGGTTTATTTTTGTGCAGTTTTTATATGTCACAGGGAAAATCTTATCCCTTAATACTTGATTCTTTACATATTAAAAATAATTATATAATAAATATTTAGATAGGACTCAATTTGCCTATAAAACAGTGTTATTCCTTTTACCACCAGAATAGTTTAAGATATATTTAGAATTAGGGGAAAAGGGGAACCAAAAAAAAAGCCTATGAGACTGGAATCTTGATTTTATTTTTATAAAAGTTATTAAATTTAGAAGGTTGGAATGGAAGACTATGTTGTTTACAGCTTTTAGTTTCCCTATAATTAAAAGGAAGACAATTATTTTGTCCAGAATTATGATGGAATTGAATTTGCCTATTCCGCAGTTATTCTGAACTGACAAATAATACATTTCCCCTTCCCACTCACTCCTACTGCTTCCCTTCCTCCAGTTGACAATCACTGCACATAAAGAGAAATGTTAATGATATGTGAGCATATTATACATAGGAAAATAAAAATGCAGGAAGAAACGTTGAGAACCATTATATATTCTAAATTCAAATAAATTATTTTATTAGAAAAATCTAGGGTTTTTCTTAATATGTAATATCTTAATTAAATAACCAGAGTTTCTTTCTTGGGTTCACTTTTTCCTTAGGACTTTCTAAATGGGTACGGCAGCAGATTCAGCACCATTCAACCTTTGAAAGTGCACTGGAGTCCTTGGCTGAATTTTCCAAAAAGCACCAAAATTTCAGTGATGTATTCAGAGAGGACAGAAAGTCTATACAGGACGAGTCTACAGTTGAAGTGGCCTGTTTGAAGAACAATACCTCAACTCATTTATTAGAAACAGCAAGTCATCTATCACCAGAAAATCCTAGAGAAGGTGAAACAAATATGTGTATTCAAAAACTAGTGTCCTAAAGTTATAACAAGTCCATCTCTACCAAGTGACATCACTTCCAGAAAGGAGAAAAGTCCATTTATATTTGATAGAAAAGTCTTTCATTATATTTAGTGAAACATTTATTAAGTTATAAATTAATTTCCTTAAATATGTTGGTTTGTAATACAAGGTATTATCATAAATTAAAGAATTAGTATGGTGTATTGGAATGGGAACAAACTTTGAGCATATTTGCTGGTTTTATATGAACAAACTTTGCTACTAACTAGCTTTGTGACCATCATGAGCAAGTCATTTAACTTTTTTGAGTTGAGTCTTAATAGAAAAAAAGGATTATCTGCTACCCATCTCTCCAGGTTAGGTTGTGAGGATATAATAATGTGATAAATATCAGCATTGTAAAGTACTATACAAATGTTTTTCTAAAAGCTATATTAAAAGTTGATATAATTTATAGATATTTTTCTAACATTTCTTAATATAGAGAAGTAAAAGTCATTTGTTCTAAGTGATAAAAAAATATTTTTAAATATATTAGAATATAACAATCTATATCAGGGATTGGAAACTATGGCTTATGAACCAAATATGGCCTGTTTTTGTAAATGAGGTTTAATGGAACACAGTCATGCCCATAATGAATATTATGTATGTATTGTACATAACAGCAGAGTCAAATGGTTGTATTATTATACTGGAACAGCATAATTGAGCAGTTGTAACAGACACAATATAATCCACAAAACCCAAAATATTTACTGTCTGGCCTGTTATAGAAAAAGTTTGCCAAATTGTGGTCTATTTCACTGGGTATTATTATTTTTAAAAAGTTTCAATTATTTCAATTGTTTTAATTAATATATGCTAGTAGTTTAATATATTTATTTTTAAAAACTTATTTTATAGTATATGGTTCCATCCTAAATAAATGACATAGTGAATTCAGGGCCATTATATTAGTAATCAAGAAACCTAGGTTCTGGTCCAGGTCTGATTACTAACCAGTTTTGCATCTTAGTCTTGGTAGTTGTCAGTTTCCTTAAGAGAATTAGTTTAAGTCAGTTTTTGTCACTCACTACTTAGTGGATTTTCAAGGCAAACTTTTACAGCCTGTTCCCTCCTTTACTCGGCCATCTTCCTCTTTCTTTTTACCCCTCCTTTTCTCATTCACTCCTGAAGTTTCTAGTGTGGGATCTGATAATTTACCAGGTAGCATTACAGCTTAGGTGAGGAATCACTAAGAGACCTAAGATTCCTTTCACAGTTAACACTTTGTGCTTTACATTCTGAGACAAAAGTCCTACTACTGGTTGGGGGTTCAGAATTATGAATTCTATACAGTTATTGTAGTATTTCTAACAAAAATCATTTTAACATAACAATTGTTACGTTAGGAGCAGAAAGTTAACATTCTTAACTTTTTGTGTTCATAGGTGATCCAATATTATTGGAAGAGTCTACCCAGACAGTAAAAGCAGAAAAAATTGTGATTTCCAGATCCACAAGCCCAACCTTCAACAAACAAACAAAGAGATTTAGCTGGTCTAGCTTTAATTCTTTGGGACAGTCTCTTACTGATAAAATTCTGACTACCACACCTAAAGTTAAGTCATTAGAGGAGTGTGCCTCTAGTTCTTCCACTTTCAAAACAGAAGAGGGATATAAAACTGTTTTGCCACTCACTGATAAATTTGAGTCCTCGTCTCATGGTCCTCCATCAGTTGGACCATGCCCTCAGTCAGAAACCATTATTCCATCAATAAAGACTGATTCTGCTCTTCTTAAAAAAGATCATTCTAAACAGCTGCTTTGCTGTAAAGAAGCCCTGGATTCGGACATTGAATTGTCTCTAGTAAATGAAGAAGCTAAACTTTCCACTTCAAATACAGCTTTTGAAACAGAAGCAGAAGATGACTCTATCTATTTTACACCTGAGCTTTATGATCCTGTTGATACAAATGAACTAGTTGAAACTGATAGAGACAATAGATTGGCTAATCATTCAAACTGTATTTTAGCCGAAGATCTTTATGAAATTAGAACTCCGAAAGTAGACTCAGTCAGGGGAATGAAAGCTGAGGAGTGTACAGACGAAGTTGAATAGACTCATGCATGTTAAAGAAAATAAAGCTGATGACATTGGTAGTAATATAAAAACAACTCATATAAATGAATTGGAACTGGGGGAAAATCATGAAATAGATATGAAGAACTTTAAACAGTTTCCTTCCAAAAATAAAGGTGTGTTTTCTGGTGTTATTTAATAATACTAACCGTCAAGCTATGAAAAAATATCATGGTTATATTAAACTATCATAAATGATGCTTTATACATTACAGATATATATTTTTAAATTTGAGATGTATTTTTCACTTTAATTCATTGTCATTAGTTTTAAGAAATGTATTATGTTCAGAAATGTAAGTTTCATTAATCTCAAGTTTTTGATAAAGTGATTCATACAAAATATTTTCCTCCAACAAGTCTTCCTTAGCTAAATGTCATTCAGAATTAATCAGTCTGAAAGATATATAGTTGTCTAGGGCACTTTAAATTTTCCATAAATATTTGTATTCTATAGTCCTCTTTATCTATTTGTTTTCATACTGATACATAAAAATTAATAGCCGTCTAATCCAGTCACACTCAACCATGTTTCACTATAGATTTTGCCTCAAATTGGTCTGAGATTTTTTTAGAAATCAAAGTTTTCTTGAAAACTTTATACTAAACTGCCTACTTCTAAGTAATTAAGAATTAAGGAAAAAAACTGCACGCATTTTTAATTGACAGTGTTTTACATTTGTTTGTTTGATAAATTAAAATCAAGCATGTTTTAAGCAAACTTATGTAAAGTTATAAAGTGCCAAACAAAGGACTCCAAATTTTCATTCTAATTATTTAGCTTTATCATCATTGTGGGAAAATGACATGTTCTAGTATAAAGGCTTTAATTTTGCAACTGTTAAGAAAGAAAACTTCATGTGTAAATTTGATAAATACAAATATGTAACTGTAGCTGGAAAATGTTCCCTTAAAGCTCAGTGAGCCTTTCTGTAAATTTTGACTTTGTTCATGTTTTTGTAAATGAAACTATACTTCACATCAAAAATGATTATAAAAGTTGCTCTTCTCTGACGTCATTCCAAAACTGCATTCACTGATCTTTTTCTAAGAAACATCTGTTCTATGGACATTTATGCTTCTTGTGAGTAATTTGAATTGAAATTTTATGAACTGTTCTAGTTGTGAATGTGGTTTATTATTTTCAAGTCAAAATTGCCAGCAATCAAGTTTCTTTTATATTCATTTAGATAAGTGAATTATACATGCATATGTTTCCTTTTATTTTAATAGTGTTTAGATTGAATACAATTTAATTGTTTCTGTAGCATTGGATGTTTCAATTATAAGCATAGTTCAAAGAAATTTCAATTGATAATTTACCAATTAAAGAATTTATAAATTGGGATATATTAGATCCCAGTTAGTATTACATATTTTTTAATTGATTAATGAATAGTAAGTTACAAAACTCTAGATTAGAAGGTAATTTCTAAATTGTTTTGAACAAGCGTAACCATTTCTCCTCTCTAGTAAAGTTCTTAATTCATAGATAAATGTCGTGGGGTAGTAGAAAGAATACCAGGTAGAAGACAAGAGACTTGGGCTGTATTCCTGGCTCTGACACTAATTTGCTAAGTCATGTTGGCAATCACTATGCCTCTTGGGGACCATTTCATCTGTGAAATACAGAACTTAGTGCTATAAAATTATGCAAATCTTTCAGCTTTAAAATTTATAATTTAAAGGAACATATGTTATTTCACTGTGAATCAATTTTCATTTGCTTTTGTTCCAAATTGAGTAAAGTAACACAAACCATTTTATAGAAAAGGTGAAATGACACTCATCTACCTACAATTATGCCCTATACTATCTAGGGCATAATTGTATGAATATGTACATACTAGCTTGGGAAGCAAGATATTTATTTTAACAATGCTGTGATTAAAGCATTTTTGAATTTTTAGAAGAATTGGTAAACTACATGAGAAAAATCAAGCATATTATTTTTTTACTCATACTTTAATATTATTGTCCAACTAGGTCTCAATCCCTTCCCTAGACAAGATTTATTTCTCCCAAACTATAATTCCCTCCAAAGCTAAAAATTTCCATCACTTATAATGTATGTAGAGATATGCCACCAGCTTTTAGTAATTTCAAGAGGTATTTCAAAAATTTTCCACAGTGATGTCAGTTTTGAAACAGGTAGTCTGAGATTATAACTTTGACCAGGATAATATTACAAGAAGTAAAGTACTAACCTTTATAATAGAATAGGAGGTAGAACATTTTCATTAGTGATTACATACTTTTTAAAGAGATGTTTTAGAGAATTAAATAAGTTAAAACATGTAAAAACATTTAAAAGAATATCTGGCACATGGCAAACCATCAATTATTAATAAATCAGCCATATATCTGGAGTGCTTTATATGAAGCCTTCTCTAATGATGATGGATGGATGGATGGATGGATGGACGAATGGACAGACAAACCAACAATAAAGAATTGTAAAATGGTAGGAAGGAAAAATTATTTAGTTTATTCTTTAAGGTTTTTGAGATGTTTAAAAAATAAATTGTTTTTCAGGTAATTTCCCTTACCCATTGAATGCATATGAAATAATTATCTAATACTGGATTTATTTAAGGGCTGAAAGTACATTAAGCATACAGGCCACGAACCAGGAAACCTACCAACTGGAGAAAGAACTTTCTCATGGAAGAAAGGTACAATGTAAAGGGTAGACGTTTTCATGACTTGACCTTTGAAATTTAAATGAATCATTTATAACTTGTTATAGTTGTGTTGGAAATTAATAACTTGCTATGCTACTACTACTATTTAATTACATAGTTTTAATTTAGCACTGTTTCAAAATTCACATAAGGCTTTCTATATAGTCTTCCTTATGATCTTCCTATTCAAGACATTAATTTTTTAAAAAGGTTACCCCATTTTTTTTCTGCAATATGACATTGTCATGTTATTTTTCTATAGTGAAATATATTCAAAATCCTTAATTATTTCAGATTGCTTATAAAATTTCACCAAAGTGTGTGTTGTAAAATCACTTGAAAGACTAATTATGGTAGTCATTTAATCTCAGTGGTGTCATTTTTCGGTATACTCTTGCTCATGCTCTGTTTAATTTCAGATTTATCTATGAGCTACACAAGTTTTTACATTAATCTTTATGAATTCTTGATAGTTTCTTGTCTCCATAGAAAAACGCAGTCAATCTTTTGTAAATAGAAGGGCAGTATTAATATCGAACTTTTTGAATAATAAAAAATAAGTGTAAGATCACGCTAGACAACAGATGTCTAAAGAAGCTAAAACCTGAAGTATCTGTGCAGCTATTAAACATACAATAAAGAATAGCGCTTCAGGAAATGGAAATTTAGACAGATGACCAAGGCTTATGATTCTCTAGCTTTAAATGATTTTCATGCCTATGGGGAGGGGGAAGAATTTTGTTTCTTAAGCTTTCAGCTGATAGAACGAGCCATTAGCTGCCTGGTTTCCTGTTCTCTACAATGGAGCCTTGTTATAATATGCAAGGGATCCGAGCCAGTGGATCACCTTATTGGTGAAACTACCTAATAATGAAGTGCTTTCAGTAACTAAACTCTTGGACTAGGTCCAAACAGCCCATCTTATACTAAATCCCACTCTGTAATAAACAACCTTCAATGTATTAGAAGGAAAACAAAAGTTGTATGAAACTTAGTATTCCTAGAAATTAACCTTAGAAAACCTAATGGTAAATACTGATTAAAAACAATATCTGTTATCGAGTCATAGTCATGTAGATATTTTAGTGCTTTTTACAACAAATTTGTATTTTTTTTAATCAGGCTTTTCTGAGCAATTTATATGATATTAATTCTCATGCTTTTCTCCAAAATTTCATTTTACATTATTTTATGTAAGTATTTATACAACTCAATATTAAAACTTCATTTGGCTCCTTGCTATTATGAAGTATGAGAATGTACAAGTGGAATATCATTTATGCAAACTAAGTTAAATGCCATCATCTTTTTTATGTGATTCATATGTAGTTGAAAAGATTTAAGGATATTAAATACTGATTGTTATTTCATGTCAAATATTGTCTTGGTATATATTTTTTTCAAACCATCCCGTGGTATTCGTATTTAAATATTAACCATTCTTTCAAACACTGATCTCTTTTATCTGTTATAAAAAGACCCAGTAACCCACCTTCCCAGTCAGACTTTTATTGTATTGCTTTTGGAACTAAATTACTACCTAAAGAAAAAGAAGATAGGAAATATAAAAATTACTTCGTGCCATACTTATTATAAGCTCACCTAAATTGCACTAAAAAAGATTGACATATTAATATTTCCATGTTTTAATCTTTAAAGTTGATTGGCAATATACATGGACTTTGATACCATATTTCTTCAAAACATGTTTCTATTCCACCTGCTGACTTACTTTGGGCAAGTTACTTAATTTCTCAAACCTTTTGTTTTTTTTCATTTTAAAAAGGTGAAGATTAATAATAATTTCATAATAAGTAAGTCAAACATTATGACTATCAATACAGTAGAGTACATAAAAGATTTTTGTTTTGTAACATCTGGCAAGAAGAAAGATAACAGAATTTGGGGTCAAAGGAATGACTTTGAATTTGGCCCTCCTATTTACTGAGTAGCCTTGGTCATATTTTACATTATTAAGCCTCAGCTTTATTTTCTAGAGGAAAAAAGTGAGCAATATCTACCTAAGAAAATTATTGTAAGGATTAAACAAGATGAAAGGTAATATGTAAAAGGATTTATCTTAGGATTTTGTCATATGATACTTGGCTCTCATAAATACTCATTTCATTTGACCGGTTTCTAGACTCTAATGACTTTTCTCTTTCCATTTTTTTTTTCATTCTTATTACCCTAACATCATTAAATTCCTTATACTTTCTCTATTCCTTCTGTTGTGGCCAGAGATTGTCTTTTTCTTTTATTCTAAAGGGTGTACTTTTGCGAACTTTACCTGGAAAAAATGTTAGATTTTTGCACATTCTGTTTGAGATGTTTATAAACAGTATTCTGACACAATTAGATTCTACATGTGAATTGAATTTCATATTAACTAGTTGATTAACCAAAAATGTTGCTATTTTGTAAGCCTTTCAAGCTCATTACTACCCTGAGACAATTAAAATTTTCTGCCTCTGTCCAATGTAATATTTATTGTATGATGTTGCAATTAATTGTATAAAAGTCTCTTTCTGGCACAGTGTGGCCCCCTAAGGATAATGACAGCTTCCCATATTACCTAACATTTATTCATTCATCCACTCATTCATCTGACATATGAGCGCCTGCCTTGTATTAAAAACTATACTATGCTCTAGAGATAACAATGATGAGTAAGACAAAAATCATATCCACCGGGAATTCATAGCCCAATTCCTATACCGGTAAGCACTTACGGTATAGTGTGATAAAAGCTCTAAAAGAGGCAAGGCACACAGCTGTGTGTGTTGAATATATGCATGCTGGTGTGCACAATTATGACTAATTAGACAATCCATAAGTTAACAGTAGAATTTGTTTAGAACGAGATATCTTGACAGATTTTAAGTTTTTGATGAAAAAATGCTTACAATTTTAAATAATATTCTTGAGGTAATTCAGGACATGCTGTTTTTCCTGATGTTCTAAATCTACAGATTTCTTAGCCCCTCTGAATTATTTACTTACATAGAGGAAACAAAGCAAGAACATAGGTATATCTTCTGCAGTGCTTTAAAGTGTGGCATATAGTGTATTATAAAGCTTTCACAACCATCATCTGGTTCTCAAAGTGTCTAGCCAAAGTCAGCAATACAGGTGGTATTGTTCTTATTTTATAAATGAGGAAAAGGAAACAGTGAGACTACAACCAAGGTCATGGAGGTCTTTCCACTTTTTGGATGTGTTTTTATATTCTTATATTGATTTTGGTCCACCTTTGTTTGCCACAATCTCTATGAAAGGTATAGTCTTAGAATTCTGAAAGCAAGCCTCATTATCTTTTTCCAAAGGAGTGCTTTCCAGAATAACATTTTTATAACATTAAACAAAGATACATTAACATCCATTAAAGAATATAAACTTTCTGAGAATAGAAATAGTCCTAGAACGTAGTATAAGGGTTGACATGTAGAAGATGCTTAATAAATATTTTGTATGAGAAGAAGGAATCTCAAAACAACACCCAAAAAAACTTAAAATCATCTTGGGTAGCATTGCTAACTAGTGAGAGTCAGAACTAGTACCCAGGTGTCATAACTTACAATTCCAGATTCTTAAAACGTCACACTAATTTATGTGATACCAAAGCCTCAATTTCTTGATTTTGCCTCTTATGATTTCACTTCCATTTAATTCATCTATTCCCATTGACTGTACCCTGGGACTTGCTCATTCATGTAAACTTGAAAACTAATATCCTTCTCTCTGACCCCCTTTCTGATTTTCTGTCCTTCTAGCTTTGACTCCATTCCTCCTTCTGCACCTACTCCCTCAATTCTCTCCCAGTTTATCATCCTCCTTCAGTCTTTGCTTCCTTCCTTTCAAGTTTGGACTTCATAGTTAGTCCCTGGAACTGTTCTCTTGCTGGTGTCCTGAATTCCTATCCACTTTTGTCATTCTACTATCTAGGTCCTGCAAAATCCCAAACCTAGTCTAATATCACAATCTACCTTTGTTATTATATTTGAAAAGTTCAACCACTGCTGATGAAGGTGGTATAGTACTGTAGATATAGCTCAGTGTTTTAGATTTAATTGGATTTTCAACACTGCTTTTCAGCTTGTGTATTTCCCTCACTGGTTCCCTTTCTCCCCTCACCTGCCAGCAGTAGACTAAACTTCCATATTTTCTCAGCCAGTTCCCTTTCCAGTTGCTATGCTGCTTCTGGAGAATCTTATACTCCTTTGACCTGTATGCTGATGATTCCCAACCCATCATCCAGCTGACTGCTCAATATCTTGGATGTCCCAGAGCATCTGGAACTCCATTTATAGAAAACAATCTTTTTTTTTCTAAAACCTGTGCTTCCTATTTTAGCTGGTGGCATTATCATTTATCTAGTTCTACAAATCTTCAGCTAGCAAGCGGTCTGACTTTTTGAGATGCACAATATTGTTCAACTCTCCCTACTTTCCATCATTGTGATTACATTAATTCAGACCCTCATAAAGGGTCATAATTCAGACCCACTCTTTGTTGACAATGTAATATTTCTTAGCTAGTCATTTTGCCACCAGTCTTTCCCCTAAAGCCCACCTTCGACTTTATTGCCAGTTAGCCAATCTACAATGCCAATCTGACCACATCATTCACCTGTTTAAAATCCTTCTCTATACAAGATCAGATCAAAATTTCACATGACATACCAGGCCTTTTGCGATATGGTCTTTACCAGCATCTCCAACCTCACCTTCTATCAGCCTTTGCTAAATTTATGCTTGACAGTTTTAAAAACATCATGCCGTTTCACATCCATTGGCTTTGCTAATGCTCTTCCACCTGTACTGAGTTCCCTTTCTCTTCTTTATCTAGCAAACTCTTACTCAGTCCTACAAATTCACCTAAGCTATTTCCTCTGAAAACTTACCATGTCTCCCCAACTGCATTAAGTGTACTTCATCTTGGCCCCCAGTGCATAACTTCAACATAGTATTTTCTGCACCATGTTGTTTATTTTTGCTTCTGTCTTCTTTATCAGACTTAGACATTTGTACAAAGTAAGACTTTGTTCTTGCATCTTGTACATCCTTTAAAATAATATGCACCCAATTAATGACACTGTTTACTTCCACAAACTGAACTGAACCATGCTGCCTTGAGACTCGCTACTTTTATTTAGGTAACACTTTGATTTGTTTCTTATATTGTTTATTACTGTTTTAGTATTTTAGAGTAGGCCAGACCTTTAGAAATCATCTACTTCCCTTATATTAAACATGAGGTAACTGATTTCCAGAGAGATTAAGTACCTAGATCAAGATCATTGATAGCAACACACCACTCTGTTTTTAATGTAGTTTTGTTCATATTAGCTTGAGTTACCCTCTCAAGGTAGTCTTAGAGAAAGGTACAATTTTAGATAATTAAGAAGTTAACGAATTAAGATACTAAATAAAAAGCCAGTCAATCACATTCTTTGTGACTGCATTCAACTACAGAGTATTATGAGAAGCAGTATATATTGGTGATAATAGATTTTAATGATAATATATTATTTTGTTACCAGCACATGCAGTAATTCTCCATTGAGTTGTCTTCTGATTGACTAACACATATTTACAAACAAATCTTAATAAATTACTGCAACCAGCAGTATTTTTGTAGGTAATCGATATAATTGTTAGTGTGATATGCCTTCCCTAAGTCTTTTTCACCTTATTTTTTTATAGGAATTTTTTAGAAGCTTTTTCTAAGAATACTGTGCTGATAAAAACCCAAAGAATCTTCCAAAGAATATGGAACATTAAATTAAGTTGCACAAAATTCCTTTGCCATTGCTTCACTGAGTCAGAGTACAGATCAGAAGAAGAAGATTTATTTTATGTCACCAGTGATAGTGCTGCTCTTGACCATTGAAAAATCATATTGGTTTATCAGACTTCAGGGAAGAGTGAAGGTAAACATTTAATAGCTACGTTATTTCCTTGTCACTTCCTAAAGCTGTTAAATAAGGTATTTTTTAAAATTTTCATGCGAACTCTCAAATGAAAAGTAATAAATTGCTTTTTAAAATACATTCCACTGTCTTAAGAATTGCAAACAGACAAATAAAACAATCTCAAACTCTGTTCAAAATAAAGAAGTATATAAATAAAAAATGTCATATTAGGACAGATGAGTCATTAGTCGATCTATCCGTGTCTGATAATGACTCCCAGAAAAACATTCCAAGGCACACAAATCCAGATCCGACGCATACTTTGGCAGGCTTGACCTGGGTAAAGGATGAGCAGTAACTCACGGAAGCAACCTACAGGATAAAAGAAACTGAGTTCCACCAGCTGTTCCTAAAATCAATGGGATAGATGCTTATATACAAACAAATGACCAATTAACCTATGTGCTTTTTTTTGCATAGATGTGTCTCATGTTATCTACTGCTCTTTTATAATTTCCCAGTCACTTTCAAGTCTGCTCGTCATGGTCATCTTTATTCTCCCAATACCTTTTTCTGATGTTGCCTAGAAGGTCCTAGGCCAAACATTATTATTTATCTCAGGTCCTGCACTCACCTAGAAATAATCCTAAACACTACTCTTCCTAGAAGCAGTAGGGACAAGGAGAAGCATATTATATGTATTCTAAAATGCTGACTTCGAATAACCCAAGCATCTATTATTTACCCATTTTCAACATCAGTGAATTCATCTAAACTCTTTCCTACCCATTTAAAATCTGAGAGTAACAAGTTCTATATTTGCCATTCATTCACTAAGTATAAAAGGCTTAAAACTATAACTTGGGATTTTGTTGTTGCTACCCCTTCAAAAGTGGATCATTCATGACAAGTCTTAATGTTTACTTTGGTTACAAATGTCTACAGAAACATATGGTCGGATCATATGGTTCTAATAACATTCCCTTTAGTACTTTGCAGCTTTGACCAATTTCAATATTTTTTCTGAAATTGGAAATTCTTTCTTGTGGGAATGTACTCATTTATCAAAAAACGAATATGTGGTTGTTAAAACTTTTTGGCTTAGTGCAATATGGAAAATTGTAAGAAGTTTTTCTGAGAACTACAACTTTGCTTAGATTCATAGTCATTACACAAATTCTTCCCATTACAACTGCATATGCTTGAGCTTGCAAAAAAAAACTATGTTGTTCATTTTTTTTTTTTTTTCTGGACTATATCATCCAACATCTCTTCATTCTGAGTTTCCATTCCTCTTTTGACAGTGAGTTCCAGGCACAAATGTAATTCAGTCCCAAAAGAGATTGGCAGGGAGGAGGGTGAGTGCAGTGTATAAGAGAGGTTTTCTCTTGGTTTATTGTCTCCTCTCTGCCATAACTGAACACCTCTATTGTGTAGTCCATTAATTCCTACAGAAGTTAGTGAGTGCTTATTCAACACCTGAAACTCATTTTCTTCACGAAAACTTGGAGTTTTATTCACTTTACACAAAAGGCAGTCAAACACAAAGAAGATTGTCCTTGCATATTTGAGATTTGTTTGGTGAATCGTTCAGCTAAAGAATATGGAGAAACTTTGTCCTGAAACCAGACATATAACAGTGATACCTATTATTGTTATGAATGTATTGTAAAAGAAATGCTACTCCTGCACATATATTACAATGTGAAAGCTTGAGCAAAATTACTTTGCTATATCTAATTGTGGAAAAGAAGATTTTCTCATCTGTATGATAATCAAATTTCTGTTTTAAAACATTAAATTTTTGAAAGGTACCATTTCAGAACTAACGTAGACAGATTTTCTTATTGTAGAATACAGAGATTTGTTATTGTGTTTTTCTTTATACATAGTGTTATTTGACAACAAAGAATTACATTTTTTTTCCTGAAAACAATTGTGGTTCTTAGGAAGGTGCTAAGCTAAGCCTAAGGGACTAGAACATGAGTTTTGGATTTGGACATTTTAAATCACAGCCTATTGTTTTCCAACTTTATGCTTCCTGAAGCTAGTCCCTCATTCATAAAATGAGTACAAGGATACTTACATCATAGAGTTGCTATGAGAATAAAATAATGAATTTACATAATAGGTATTAGCAAATCCCTATTACTCTTTTTTTTTAATTTATTTTCTGTACTGTGTTAGACTAAAGATTATAGAAGTTAAATACATTAATGATTTCAAAAACATTATCCAGTCTTAACATTCATTCTACTTTCTGTTAGACCTTTATAAGTGAAACTGAGATGTTAAATCTGGTGGTTTAGGGTTTATGAAAAGCCTTTTTAAATTTTTTTTTGTAGGCATGGAGACAGGTTTATCTTTAAATGCCATCTGGAATATGAAAGAATGTTCTTTAACCAACTACTTACAGTGTAGAAATTGTATCAACCAATATCTTTTCCCATGTTCTTTAATCGGTGCTGAAGTAAGTGACCCTAGAAATATTGCTGAATCAGGGTAAGTTTATATATGTTTGTTTTTGAAATTTAATTTGGAGCTTGCTTGTGCATAACTATTCTTACATTATGATGAAGATATATGAAGTATTGCTATGTTGCAGATAAATTTATTAATAAGGCCTATTTTCTTAATAATAAAAAATATAAAGCATGATATACTATTAAAGATGAACTATTCCTAGATATAGTGCTTTAGTTAATTTGTCATTAAACCATAATATCAAAGCCAAAACTAAAAGTATAGAAAAATTATACACATTATGCTTACGTATTGCAGTGAAATTTCACTTTAAAAACTCACATTGTTAAAATACTTCTGTCTTACCTCTTTGTGTGTTTTCAAATCTACTCATTTAAGCCTAATCAGGATTAAATATACATTGGAGACAAAGACATGACTCAAAGATTAGCCTTGTAAAATAAGGATCGGATTTCTACTCAATATAAACTGCTAGTGCATATCCCTAAACCAAGCAGATTCAAAGTTATAATAATAATGTAAATAATTTGGTTATAAATATAATTCCATCAGAAAATGGAAGTACTTTCAGTAAATATGTTCTACGAATAAGACTAGGTGAGTTCTTAAAGAATTATGAATAACATCATTTTAAAACATCAAATCCCAGATAACTAAATGTAGTAAGATTTTTTTAATTTTTTTTTTTTAGTGTAATATAATGTGGCAGCCAAAAATGTAAATCTGCAATGAGACCAGTTGGATATCAAATTCTACTTCTGCCTCTTTAATAGCTCCATAACCTGGAGCAAGTTACTTAACTTCTCTGCTTTAATTTCTTTTCGTGCAAAACTGAGAAAGTAATAATATCTAACCAGTAGGGTTGTTATAAGGATTAAATGAGTTAAGTCCTTAAAACCACATAGAATAGTGCTTGGCATGGTGCAAGAGCTCCTGAAACAATAATTGTATTGATAATAATGCTTTCTTATTATTATTGATATTACTTTAAAAGTCTTTAGTTTTTAAAAAAGTACAGGATCATCCATTACCCTAACATTAAATAATGTAATTAGAAGTTAGACCATTTATCTCTTTTAGTATTTAAATTGTCTGTGATGGCTAGGCACATGAACAATTTAAACTATAATATTCCTGTTTTAACATCATGAAATAGTATCATAGTCCCTTAGCAACAAGAAATGCTCTATTGCCGTGGATTTTATAAGGTGAGTTTCAATACACATTCAGAGGAAATGCCATTTATAAGCAAACAGTTAACTGAATGCTCACAGGAAGAGCATAGTTAAGTACTATTCCTTTGTGGGCTGGTGAATTATGCCTTACAATGAATACTTCTCTGTGGGGAAAAAAAAAAGAGCTTGTCTTTCTTCCAAGGAAGGTAAAATTGGCAGTATGGGAACACTGAAAGGTTCTGGCAGGGTTATATATTTTATTTTTTTAAATTTACTCTTCCCAATTGTAAATGTAATAAAAATTTTGTAACAAGATTTTGTTCCATTGTCTTGCCTGATAAAAAATTTAGACAAGGGTAAGAATAACCACTAGGAATTAGCTTTCAGATATAACTTTCTCTTTTATAATTGTGCCCATATCATATCTATTCATATCACACTCATATTAATTATGAAATTACATCATTGATCTTGAATATAAGCATTATTAACTGTAAGCATCATGTGTATTACTGAAGAACTTACTTTTTATTCTCTTGTTTGATCTTACCTGAGAGTAACACACCAAAATTTAGTATATTTTTACTTGTTTTAATACAATGATTCTTTTTAAATATTGAATTTGGGAATTTAAGATCGGAAAATGACTGTTCATTCAAATGTACTGTGCAAATTAGTTCTGCTGTTTCTGGTTTTATGAAGTTGGTTTTTATAGTTATTATTGCCAATCTTATTAATGAAAATGAGATGTGTCCTAAAGATGTTAATATTTTTAATGCAGATACATCATATGTAACTTAACAGCTTGTGGAAGATATATTTTTTATATTTTTATTACCACACAGAGTAAACAAACTATTTTCTATGATTTATAGTTTTTAACATATCCTCTTTTTCTTTCATCTTCAAAAACATTCATTGAATATTAGTTTTTTTACTTTCTGTAAATTTTTTGTTGTTTTCTTCTCTCATTTATGACTATAACCCATTTCTCTTTTATTGCTAGTTACTATTTATACAAAATTAGTTTGCATACTACTGTTTCTTAAACAACTACATTAATAGAAATCACATTACTCCATAAAAATGTTTTCTAAGTTGTAAGTAGTGTAACACTCTTACTTCAGTAATAAAGGTAGCAGGAATGTTTTCATGTTCTATATGCATGGCTTGATGATGAACCTACATGTCTATAGCTTGAAGTCTTTATTTTAGTGAAAACAGTGTTAAAAGAGTAATTCAATGACAAGAAAATATGAGGAAAGAAAGAAAGAAAGAAAGAAAGAAAGAAAGAAAGAAAGAAAGAAAGAAAGAAAGAAAGAAAGAAAGAAAGAAAGAAAGAAACCCAAAATATTATAGCAAGGACTTACATCGTATTTGGCAACTATTAAGGGAGGGGGGCAGTAGATAAGGGTAAAGGGGGTTGAAGGTATGGTGACAGAAGGAAAATTAACTTTGGGTGATGAACATATGATGCAATATACAAATGATTTATTGAACTATACACTTAAAAACTATATAACTTTATTAACCAATGTCACCTCAATAAATTTAATTTTTAAAAAAGAGAACATTGTATCAATCCAAAACACAATTCTGTGGAAGAACTAGACATGCCCTGGAATCATTATGTCACCACCATACCAATATCTCTAAAGCATGATGAAGGATGAACTAAAAATCTTGGGTTGCATCCTAAAATAGACAAGAGTAATGGTTTAACAGGAAATTGGTAAAAATCTGCTTTCTTTTCCATCTCCCATGATTTTAAAATGTTCCTTTGGGTAGTTCACTCTCTACTCCTATTTCAGTAAAGCTTCAAAGATTTTGTTGTTGTTATCGTTAGAATTTATCTTTTTAAAATTCTAGATTCTTTAAAAGATATTTGGGGATGGCTCCATAATCTAGTGGTTGGCACATCCGCTTTGCACACAGAAAGTCCTGGGTTTGCTCCCTAAATGGAGCCACGAATCATACCCCAGATGCGCCAGGCCCTGGGTGCACACCGCAAATGTGTGGGAGGGTCGCCCCACCTTCAGAGATCCAGTTCTTAAGGGGAAATGGCAACATTCATGGGTCAGGGGTGGAAGTGGGCGGGTGGGGGGAGCAATTAAAGAGGGAGGGAAATAAATAAATAAAAGATATTTTAATATTGTTGAGAAACCATTCACACACTTTCAGTGATGTTTAGTGAAAGGATTAAGTAATGATACTTTATTATGTTTGAACATCTAAATTTTTCAGTAATTTAAATGACTGCCTGATTCAAATCTATTGGGTATTTTCTCCAATGAGTTAATTTTCTACATATTATGCAAAATTTTTCATTTATTTCTATTTTAATCTTAAACACACACTAATCCCATAACTTCAAACTAATCACTTTAAATCTTTCTTAACGAATATATAAATATATTCTTTAAGAATGCAACTTTTGATTTTTTGTAAAACAATATATATGTGATAAGAACCATAATTAAAATAACTTCTGCCTAAGAAAGAAATAACTGAACTAACTAATATTCAAGATAATTTTCACTTTTACCTTTATGTATTTAAGAATGATTTAGGCTATTTAGAGAATACTTAGAATATCAATTTCTCATACAAAATGAAAAAGTTCATTGAAATTTAGGAAATGTTTAGAATCTATATGAAGAAAATTATAAAACTTTTCTAAAAGATATTAAGCAGTGATTTTCAAGTACAGAGAAGAGTATCAACATCTGCTCCTAAGAATTCCTACATAATGAGAGCTACTACTAATGGAAGTTTGTACACATGCAAAAGACATGGAGGCTGAGAAGTTTGAGAATAAAAGCTTTAAATAGGTAGATTCTGTATTCTAGGATGAGAAAAATATTGTAAAGATGTCAGTTCTTTACAAATTAAGGTATAGGTTTAACTGATTTGAATATAATGACTAATAAAGTGATTTCGCCTTATTGGATGCTAAACATACATAACAGCATACAGCAAAGTTAAAAATAAAACAACCTAGGAGATCAATTTCTGGAGCGGTAAAATGAAGATTTTAGTGAAACTCATTCTCCCACGAAACTGAAAATACCGGCAAAAAAACTAACAGAATGAACTAAAAACTCATCTATCCAAGAGAAATTGCTGTATTTCAATAAGACAACAGTGTCAGTGACATTTTAATGTGGAGATATTCCCATCCCCCTTCCTTCCCTCATAAATACAGTAGCATTTAAAAGCTAGCAATTTTACAGTCAATGGAAAGGATTGACCACTCTGGGGATCAGTTAAAAAGCAACAGCGCTCCTCAAAATACTAAAAATAGAATGCTATATGAAACAATGATTCCACTTCTGGATATAACCAAAAGAATTGAAAGCGGGGTCTCTAAGATATAATTGTACACTCATTAATCATAGTGACATAATTCACAATAGCTAAGATGCTAAATGCCCATCAGTGGATGAATGGATAAGGAAAATGTATATGTATGTATATATGTGAGTGCGTATGTATGTATGTGTATGTGTGTGTACATGTGTGTATGTATATATAAAATTCAGCCTTCAAGTGGAATGAAATTCTGACACATGACCTTTACCTTGATGATGATATGCTAAGTAAACTAAGCCAGTCACAAAAAGAAAAGTGCCTTGTGATTCTACTTATATGAGCTATTTAGAATAGTCAAAATCAATAGTACAGAAAGTAGAATGGTGGTTGCCAGGGACTGGGAGGAGGGAGAAAATAAGAAATTATCATTTAATGTGTATTAAGTTTCAGTTTTGCAGAATGAAAAAGTTCTGGAGATTCGCTGCACAATAATGTGAATATATTTATCAGTACTGTTATGTGCCACTTAATGACATGTTCTGAGAAATGCATCGTTAGACGATTTCATCATTGTGTGAACATGGTAAAGTGTACTTACACAAACCTAGATGATATAGCCTGCTATATACCTAGACTATGTGGTATAGCTTATTGTTCCCTAGGCTACAAACCTATTCAAAATGGCACTGAACAGAACAATATAAGATTAAATCAAACACAAGAAAAAGTGGTGCAATCAAGATATTAGGTAAACACAAGATATGTAAGGCTGCTGCCAGTATAACATGACATACTATTTTATAGCAAAACTTTTTTTTATAAGTAGAAAGAATACACTGTAAAATAATGATAAAAAGTATAGTATAGTAAATACTGTACTAAATCAGTAACATAGTTGTTTATTATTATTATCAAGTATTATATACTATACATAATTGTATGTGCCATACTTTTATATAGCTGAGAGCACAGGAAGTTTGTTTACACCAGCATCACCACAAACATGCGAGTAATGCATTGCATTATGACATTATGGAGGCTGTGATGTCACGGTGATAGGAATTTTTCAGCTCCATTATAATCTTACATATGTGGTCTATCATTGACTGAAATGTTATGTGGCACATGACTGTACTAAACTCTACACTTAAAAATTGTTAAGATGGTAAATTTTATGTTATGTGTATTTTACCATAATTAAAAAATATATAAAGCAACATCCCCACAGCACAGTGAATATTTTCTCTGAACTTGCAGCCCCCAACTTGTAGCCCCCTAAGAAATCTCTCTTCCCAGAGTGTAGTAGCTATTTGATTTACATCAGAGTGAAAATAAATTCTCACTGTCTCGAAGAAGTTACTGAAATAATAGCAACCTCAGACTTACCTAAGGCTTTTACTTTATTTGGTACAAATAAGAGTCTAGCCAGGAATTTAACAGGAAATTCTGAAGAACCAGAAAGCCAGAGAGACCTTTGAGAATTGATGTATTCCTGGGGATTTAAAAGTCTTCATTCATGAAATGTACATGTTCAGGAAGGTCTTCTACCTAACTTTGAGGTCCTACACAAGAAGGAAGTGACAGCTTGGTCTGTCTTATAAAGTGCCTAAAGTATTAAGGTATACCTTCTCATACAAATCCCCTTGGCAGAGGGTGGAAACAGTAAGTCAAGGTATTTCATGAAATCTTACTAGTTATTATCTGACCATTGAAATTATAGTGACCCAGAAGTAACCCCTAGGAACCTAGGCATTTAAAAAAATTTCAAAGAACTTAAAAGAAAAATAAAGCTAGAAGAGAATTCAGTGACAGAGAATACAGCACCTACATAAGTAGTCCAAGAAATTGCTAAACAAATAAACAACAACAATAAAACAACAAACTCAAGTGAAGAATGGATCAAATACCAGTTAATATATTATCTAAAATATTCGATTTTCAACAAAATATTACTAGACATGAAAAGAAACAGGGTTGTATGCAAAACACACATGATAAAAAAAAAAAAAAAAAACAGCCAAAGAAAATGTCCTTGAGCTGCTCCAGTAGACAAGGACTTTACATCAAATATTTTATATATATACACAGTTGACCCTTGAACAACACAGATTTGAACTTCACAGGTTCATTGGTACATGGATTTTTTTTCAGTCAATATACTGTTTTTGCTCTGTGGATGGGAGTCTGTGGATATGGAGGGCAGACTGCAAGCATCAATCTATGCTGTTTTATATAGGGGTCTTGAACATGTGTGTATTTTGGTATCCACAGGAGGGTCTGGAACCAATCCCCTGCAGATGCTGAGAAATAACCTAACTTTTGGAGGAGTCAAAAGCTATAGACGTATTTTTGACTTGGGGGGGAGTGTCTGTGCCCCTAACCCTCATATTGCTCAAGGGTCAATTGTACATGTAATTATGTTTTAAATTCTATATTTATATTTATGATATATGTTTATATTTTTAAAAATATATATATTTTTCACCGTAGGGGTTTGATAATATATTTGAACTAGCATGAGAGAGAATCATCAAACTTGAAGATGGGTCAATAGAGATTATCTTGTACAAAAAAAAAAAATTTAAAAGAATGAAGAAAATTAACAGAGCCTCCGGAATCTGTGGGGCACCATCAAGTATTACAACATATGCATAGTAGAAGCCCTAGAAGGAGACAAGAAGTAGAAAGGAGCAGAATTATTTAAACTAATAAGTTGAAAATACAAAATTTGATTAAAATTTACAGATCCAAGAAGTTCAACTAAATCTAAATAGGATAAACTAAAAAGACACACACACACTTAGACACTTTATAATGAAATTGATAAAATGGCTAAATGAAATGACACCGTATGGTAACTTCAATCCCCATGAAGAAACGAAGAGCAATGATTAAAAAAAAAAAAAAAAACTACAGGAATAAATATATATGACTATAGAAACATATGTTTATAATTCTTTCTCTTTTCAATGACTATTACATAAAACAATTATAAAACTGTCGATGAGCTTATATTAGAGATGTAAATGTTGAGGCAATAATAGTACAAAAGAAGGGGGAATGGAGGTATCATAGAAAAGTTAGTGTTTAGTATTAAAATTAAGATAATATTTCTCTGAACTAGATTGTTGTAACATGCTAATTGTAATCCCCAGAACAACCACCAAGAAAAAACTCTAAAAAATATATACGGGAAATGAAACAAGGGAGTTAAAATAGTACACTAGAAAGGAGTCTTAATTTCTTTTCATAAAGATACCAGTAGAATAGGACCCACACTAATAACCTCTTTCATGGCCCTATTTCTGAATACAGCCATATTCTAAGCTAGTGGGGATTTGGACTTCAACATGCACTTACTGGGGGGACACAGTTCAGCCCATTTTACTAACCTATAAAAATTTCCCTTTTTTTCTGAAGAATTTCTTTTAACATTTCTTGCAAAGCATGAAAGTTGTCTATAGGCAACAAATTCCCTCAATTTTTGTTTGTCTGACAATGTATTTCTCCTTCAGTTTTGAAGGATAATTTAGCTGGATACAGAATTCTATGTTATTGTTTTTTCTTTCAACACTTTAAATATTTCACTCGACTTTCTTATTTCTTGCCTTGTTGCTTGTTTCCTGAAGAGAAACCCAATATAATTATTAGAGGAGCAAGGGCTCCTCTGTAGGCAATGTTTTCTTCCTCTGCGTTCTTTTAGGATTTTTTCTTTGTCTTTGACTTTCTGAAGATTGAATATGGTGTGTCTTGCTATAGATTTTGTGGATTTATCTTCCTTGGTGGTTTCTGAGCTTTCTGAATCTGTAGTTTGGTGTTTATCATTAATTTGAGAAACTTGTCAGACATCATTTCAAGTATTTCTTCTGTTCCTTTCTCTCCTTTTCTCTGTGTATTCTCATTACACATGTTATACCCTTTTGTAATTGTAATTATATATAAATAATTGCATATTTATTTTAAGAACAGAAAATATATTCTGTTCTGTCGCTTTCATTCTCTTTTCTCTTTGCTTTTTAATTTTGGAAGTTTCTATTGACATTTCTTCAAACTAACTGATTCTTTCCTGAGCTGTCTCTAGTCTACTGATGAGCCCATCAAAGCACTCTTTCTTTCTGTACAGTGTACTTCATTTCTAGCATTTAATTTTGTTTTTCTTAGAATTTTTATTTCTCTGGTTACATTATCCATCTATTCTTACATACCATTCACTTTTTCTATTAGAGCTTATAGCTTATTTATCATGTACATTTTAAGATTCCTGTACAATTTCAACATCTCTACCATATCTGAGTCAACTTCTGATGCTCTTCAAACTGTTTAATTAAAGTGTAGTTCATATGTAATATCTTATTAGTTCAGGTGTACAACATATGATAGTCAACATTTAAATAAGTTACGAAGTGATCACTATAAGTGTAGTAACCATCTGTCACCATACAAAGTTATTATTATGTTATTGACTATTCCCTAAGCTATCCACTACATTCCTGTGACTTATTTTTTAACTAGAAGTTTGTACCTCTCGATCCCCTTCACCTATTTTGCTCTTTCTCTTGCTGCCCTCCTCTCTGCTGTCAGTTTGTTCTCGTATGAGTCTGTTTCTGTTTTATTTTGATTGTTTGTTTTGTTTTTAGATTAGAAGTGAAGTCATATGGTACTTGTTCTCTGTCTGACTTATTTCAATAAGCATAGTACCTTCTAGGTCCATTCATGTGGTAGCAAATGGCCAGATTTCATACTTTCTAATGGCCAAAATATATATGTATGTATGTATGTATGTATGTATGTATGTATGTATGTATGTATGTATATACACATGCCTAGGTTACTTCCATATTTCGATCATTGTAAATAATGCTGCAGTGAACATAGGGTGAATACAGCTTTTTGAATTAATGGTTTCATTTCCTTTAGATAAATACCCAGAAGTGGCACTGTTGCATTGTATGTCAATTATATTTTTAATTTTTTTGAGGAGCCTCCATATTGTTTTCCATGGTAGCTGCACCAATTTACAATTTCGCCAATAGTGTATGAGGGTTTCTTTCTCTGCATCTTTGCCAACATTTGTTATTTTTTGTCTTTTCGATGATAGCCATTCTGACAAATGTAATGTGATATCTGATTGTGATTTTGATTTGCATTTCCCTGATGATTAGTGATGTTGAACATCTTTTCATGTGTTTGTTGGCAATTTGTATGTCTTCTTTGGAGAAATGTCTGTTTAGGTCCTCTTGCCATCTTTTAATCAAATTTTTTGTGGAGTTTTCTTTTAATGTTGAAATGTATGAGCTCTTTACATATTTTTAATATTAACCCTTCATTGGATATATTGTTTGCAAATGTTTTTTCCTATTCACTAGATTGCTTTTTGGTTTTGTCATTGGTTTCTTTTGCTGTACTAAACCTTTTATTTTTATGTAGTCCTATTTGTTTAATTTTGCTTTTGTTTCCTTTGACCATGGAGACATATCCAAAAAAAATTATCACTAAGAACAATGTAAAAGAGTTTACTGCCAATGTTTTACTTTAGGAGTTTTATGGTTTAAGATCTTATATTTAACCCTTTAATTATTTTGAGTTTATTTTTTATATGGTGTAAGAAAGTGTTACAGCTTCATTTCTGCATGTATCAATCCAATTTTCTCAGCAGCATTTATTGAAAAGACTCTTATCCCCATTTTATATTAATGCATCCTTTGTCATAGACTAATTGACCAAATAAGTGTGAGTTAATTTTGAGGCTTTCTGTTTTGTTCCATTTATTTATGTTTGTTTTTGTGCTAATACTATACTGTTTTGATTACTTTAGCTTTGTAGTATAGTTTGAAATCAGGGAGTGTGATACCTCTAACTTTGTTTTTCTTTCTCAGGATTGCTTTAGGTATTTGGGGGGTTTTTTTGGTTCTATATTAATTTGAGAATTATTTGCACTAATTCTGTGAAAATCGCCATTGGTATTTTTGTAAGAATTGCATTAAATCTGTAGATTGTTTTAAGTAGTATGGACATTTTAATATTAATTCTTCTAATCTATGAGCATGGTATATCCTTCTATGCTTTTGTGTTTCTACAATTTCTTTCATCAATATCTTACAGTTTTAAGAGTAGAAGTATTTTGCCTCCTTAGTTAAATTTATTCCTAGGTATTGTTTTTATGCAAATGTAAATGGGATTACTTTCTTGGTTTCTCTTTCTGACAGATTGTTATTGATGTATAAAAATGCAACTGATTTCTGAATATTAATTTTGTATCCTGCTACTTTACTGAATTCATTTATTTTAATAACTTTCTGGTAGAGTTTTTAGGGTTTTCTATATGTAATATCATGTCATCTGCAAACAATTACAGATTTACTTCTTCTCTAATTTGGATCCCTTTTATTTCTTTTTCTTGTCTGATTTGCTGTGGCTAGGACTTCAAACACTATGTTGAATAAAAGTGGTGAGAATGGGCATCCTTGTCTTATTCCTGATCCTAGAGGGAAAGTTTTCAGGTTTTTATCATTGAGTATCTATGGATTTGTCATATATGGCCTTTATTATATTGAAGTATGTTTTCTATATACTCACTTTGTTGAGTTTTTATAATAAATGGATGTTAAATTTTCTCAAATGCTTTTTTTGCATCTATTGAGATGATCGTATGATTTTTGTCCTTTTTTGTTAATGTGATCTATTATGTAGATTGATTTATGGATATTAAACCATCCTCACATCCCTAGTATTAATCCCACTTGATCATGGCGTATGATTCTTTAAATGTGTAGTTGAGTTTGGTTTGCTTATATTTTGTTGAGAATTCTTGCATAATGTTCATCAGGAATATTAATGTGTAATTTTCCTTTTTTATAGTGTCTTTGTCTGGTTTGAGTATAAGGGTAATGCTGACTTCATAGAGAATGAGTTTGAAAATACATCTTCCTCTTGGATTTTTTAACTAGTTTGAGAAGGATAGGTATTAATTCTTCTTTAAATGTAGAATTCATCTGGTAAAGAACTTATATTTGTTGGGAGTTTTTTTATTACTAATTTAATTTCATTACTAATAATTGATCTGTTCATATTTTCAGGTTCTTCTTGATAAAGTTTTAGAAAATTTTATGTTTTGAGAAATCTATCCATTTTTGTAGGTTGTCCAATTTTTCGATTAGACAACCTATTATTCTCTAATTGATTCTTTCTATTCCTGTGGTGTTGGTTGTAACTACTTCTCTTTTTTTTTTTTTTTTTTTGATTTTATTTATTTGAGTCCTCCCTCTTTTTTTCTTAGTGAATATGGCTAAGGGTTTATCTTTTTAAAAAATTTTTTCCAAGGAACCAGCTCTTAGTTTCATGATCTTTTCTACTGTTTTCTAATCTCTAATTTATATCTAATATGATATTTATTATTTCTCTCCTTCTACTAACTTTAGGTTTTATTTGTTCTTTTTCTAGCTCCTTTAGGTGTAATGTTAGGTGGTTTGTTTGAGATGTTTCTTTTTTCTTGTGGTAGACCTGTATATCTATAAACTTTTTTTAAGAGCTCCTTTTGTTGTGTTCCATAGATTTTGGAATGTTGTATTTACATTTTAATTTTTCTCAAGGTTTTGAAAAAAATTTACTCTAATTTCTTCATTTACCCATTTATTGTTTAGTATCACGTTATTTAGCCTCCATGTGTTTTTTCCCCCCAGTTTTCTTCTTGTAATTGGTTTCTAGTTTCATACCATTGTGGTTGGAAAAATTGCTTGGTATGATTTCAGTCTTAAATTAATAAATTTATTTCTTATAGACTAACATGTGATCTATCCTGTAAAATATTCCATGTGCACTTGAAAAGGAGGCATATTCTGCTATTTTTGGATAGAATGTTCTGTAAATATCTATTAAGTCCATCTAGTTTACTTTGATGTTTAAGGCCAATGTTTCCTTGTTGATTTTCTGTCTGGATGATCTATCCATTGTTGTATGTGGGGTGTTAAAGTTTCCTACTATCATTTTCATACTGTCAAGTTCTCCCTTTATGTCTGTTAATATTTGTCTTATGTATTTAGGTGCTCCTATGTTGGGTACATAGATGTTTGCAAGTACAATATCCTTATTTTGGATTGATCCCTTCATTATTATATAATGCCTTTCTTTTTCTCTTGTTACAGTCTATGGTTTAAAGTTTAACTTGTCTGATATAAGTATGGCTACTCCAGCTTTGTTTTCATTTCCATTTTCATGAAATATCTTCCATTTTTTTCACTTTCAGTCTATGTGTATTTTTAGATCTAAAATGAGTCTCTGGTAGTCAGTCTATGTATGGGACTTGTTTTTGTTTGTTTGTTTGCTTGTTTGTTTTAATCCATTTAAGGGCCCTATGTCTTTTGATTGGAGCATAAATTAATTTACATTTAAAGTTCTCATTGATAGTTATGTATTAATAGCCATTTTATTCATTGTTTTCTGGTTGTTTCTGTAATTCTATTTTTTTCTCTTTCTCTTGTTTTCTTCCCTTGTGATTTGATGATTTTTTTTTAGTGTTATGTTTAGATTTATTTTTCTTTTTTCTTTGTGTATCTATTATAGGTTTTTGGTTTGTGGTTACCAAGAGATTCATGTGCAACAATGCATATTTTTAACAGTCTAGTAAAGTTGATGATTGCTTACATTTGAAAACATTTTAAAAGCAATATATTTCTACTTACCCCCTTCACTTTTTATGTTTTTGTCATTATATTTTATAATGACAAAAACATACTTACCCCCTTCACTTTTTATGTTTTTGTCATTATATTTTATATCTTGTATGTGTTTGTATTTCCTAATTGCAAATTATTTATTTACTGCTTTTACCAAATGTCTGCCTTTTACAGTTAGATTTTTTCCTTTCCTATTTTTTCATTTTTAGTTGTGGCCTTTTCTGCTTAAAGAAGTCTCTTTAACATTTCTTGTAATGTCAGTCTAGTGGTAATGAACTCTAAGTTTTGCTTGTCTGGGAAATTACTTATTTCTCCTACATTTTGACTATATTGTGCCATTCTTTTATAGCCTGCAAAATTTTGTGGGGTTTTTGTCTTTTAGTATGCCTAGTAATTTTTTTGAAATCTGCTTAATAGGTTATATTGTATTCTTCCTTCAAAAAGTATATGTCTGTATGTCTGTGTATCTCTCTTTTGATGTTAACATCCATTGATATTCAACCCTTAGGGCCATTAATTCATTAGGGGTTGTAAAATAGTGATATTCCAATTCTATCATCCCTTATTCAGTTTTTAAATAGAGTACTTTTAGGAAAAGGAACTTCTCCCTGTCTGTTATTTATTTACTTTGAGGTACAATTGAAAAAGGAAAGTCAGGATAAATACTTGATATTTTTCTTTATTATAATGAGTTGGTTTACTAGCATTCTATAATAGTAATGTTTTTTGGTTATTTGTTTTTCAGTTTCACTATAAGCTCAGAAATTTAAACATACTGATATATTTCAGTTCTTTTCACATTTTAAAAATAGAGTGAAAACTCAAATTTTACTTATGCGTCAGTTAATAAAACCACTTCCAGGAGACATTACAGTTTGGCTTAGAAGACAAAATGTAGATCAATGAGTTAAACAGGCAGTTCACAAAGAGAGGGTATTCAAATAGCCTAGAAAAATATGAACAGAAGCTCAACCTCATTAGTCATCAGGGAAGTGACAATTAAAACCATAATTCAGTACTAATGTACACCTACTAGAATGTTTAAAATGAAGACAGGAAAGGCTAAGGATTGGTGAGAGTGTAGAACAGCCAGAATACCCATTACATTCTTTATAGGAATATGAACCGGTATAACCATTTTGGAAAACTGTTTCATGGTATCTAGTAAAATCAAATACAGGTATAGCCTAAGCCCCGGCAATATCCCTGGTTATATGCCCCACAGAAATGCATACATATGTTCACAAAAATATATGTATGAGTTTTTTTGAGCAGCACAATTCATTATAACTATAAAGTGGCAGCCACAGTGGAATGGATAAATAATCCAAAATTTACCATCAGCAGTAGAATGGGTATGTTAAATATATTGTAGTATATTCGCACAAAGAGAATGAATGAACTATAACTGCTCAAAAACTTTGAAGAATCTCATAAACATAGTTGAGAGAAAAAACCAGACCCAAGTTCAAAAACAGACCAAACTAATGCATATTGTTTAAAGTTGGGTTAGTGGGCTGGCAGGAAAGGATCTGGTGACTGGATGGGCTTCTATAGTGCTGTTTCTTGATGTTTAGTTTTTTAAACCTGGTTAATGGTTAATGGATGTGCTCATTTTGTGAAAATATGTATACTTTTCTATATGTATGCTCAATAAAACATTTTAAAAGTACAATTTGTGATATCCTCATGTAACCTTTTCCATACTTTCTTAATTAGTGCTTATTTAGATAAGAAACAGTTATCGAACCTAATTGGATCCAAGGCATTTTACGAATATGAATAAAACAGAATCCCTTCAAGTTACTCAGAAAGGTCATTGGTAGAAAACCTTAAGCAATGGAACTGCTAAATCTCATATGACATGATTTTATTATTTTCAGTGTTTGGAGATCAAACCAAATTGATTTAAAACTTATTAAATACATACAATTCCTAAAGAAGTTTGGTCCATTATTTTCCTAACCGATCAAATGAGCCAGCTGTTAAAAAAGTGACCTTTGTGTAATAGGGATTTTGTATTTTTTTAGGGGGATCCATGTTAACACATTTGATAAACTTTTATCTTAATATGCCTTTCTGGAATACCAGTCTGACCTCAATCTGAACAAAGCCTCAGTTGATGTTTGCAGGAGGTAGCTTGGTCATTTTCTCAGGCCGTATGTTTATTATTGAATGTTAATCAGATTCATCATTAAAGATTTCATCTGCCACACAAATACATAATTGGCTATGTCTGAGTGGCCATTGTCTTGAGCAGATTGCTAAAACTGCATTAAGCATCATTAAACCAAAATGATGACCTTATTAATTTGTCCTTTATTTGTTTTCTAACAGATATGGACTTATTATAATGCAAACACACTATAAAAAACAGCCTTAGAAAAAGCTCATATGAAATGAATTCCTCTTAGTTCAATAGGCATTTATGTTGAAGGATGCATGAAATAATTACTAATTATGTTTATTAAACTATTTCTTTCTGTGTATATTATAGAACACCATTCAGAATCAATGAATTAAAAGTGTATAGATGTGAAAAATTTGTAAGCATTGCTCTTCTACCTTGATATATTTTGTCATCCACTTTTATTGATGAACTGATATAAAGGGAAAAATGTTAAATATATTATTTAAACTTACATGTTAGTTTTTCCCTTAAAATGAATCAATGAGATAGAAATAAGCAGAAGGTATAATTTTTAAACAATATAGTTATAAATACACATTTTTCTTACAACATATTTTTCTTAAAATCATATTTGCTGACCCATAGGATTTTATTTGTGAGGTTTTGATTTTCTAAAAGAATTATATGGGTAACATCATTTTTGTTCAATTTCTATTACTGTTGTGATTAAATAAACTTAGTGGCTATGAAATGCATGAAATTGGCTGTCATGTACAATCTGACAATTTCATCATAATTGGTTTAAGCAGAATGTGCTTCACACTGATCTCAGAATGTCTTCAGTAATCTCTCTGCTCCTGGAACTGAGATTTGGCTACAGATGAAATTATTGCAGCCTTAGAAATGCAATCCTCACCAGTTAAGGGTTCAGGTGGATTTAGCTTTCTAATCTGGTTTAAAAGTTTTGAATAGACAGAATTAGATGGCTGTCCTTCATGTTTTCTGACCTATGAGTTTTAGGGAAAAATATTTATTATTTTATATTTTATCAAAGAACCGAATTCCCTCAAATTTATACATTGCAACCTATATCAGGAATGAGTTATTATTAAGTGCTTTATAAATAAAGTAATTATTATAGGCTATAAAAATTATTTCTATTTAAGAGTGAAAATAGTCACTTGAAAAAAAGTTCTCTACTGTATTTAATGTTTGCTTATTCTCATTTAAATATGTAATACACCTGGGATTTTTTTCCAGCTTTATTGATGTATATTTGACAAATAAAAATTGTATACATTTAAGATGTACAACATGATGTTTTGATATTTGATTTATTGTGAAATGATTACCATAATTGGCCTAATTAATATGTCAATCATCTCATATAGTTACCTTGTTTTATATGTAGTGATGCAATTAAGATCTACTGTCAGCAAATATCGAACATGCAATACATTATTATTAACCATAGTCACTATGTTGTACATTAGGCCTCTGGAACTCATTCATCTTGTAACTGAAACTTTGTACCCTTTGACCAGCACCTCTCCATTTCCCTCAACTCCTGGTAAACACCATTCTATTCTCTAGTTCAATGAGTTAGACATTTTTAGATTCCATATGTAAATGAAATCATACAGTATTTTCCTCTTGGGTCTGGCTTATTTAACTTAGTGTAAGGTCCTCCAGGTTCATTTATGGTGTTGCAAATGGCAGGAGTTCCTTATTTTTTAAGGTTGAGTAATTTCCTACTCTATATATGCCACGTTTTTTTAATCCATTCATCTATTCACAGCACTTAAGTTGTTTAATATCTTGGCTATTGTAAATAATGCTGCAGCAAACTTGGGACTGCACAGCTCTCTTCAAGAAAGTGGTTTCATTTCCTTTAGATATATACCCAGAAGTCTATTTTTAATTTTTTGAGGAACTGACATTCTACTTTCCACAATAGCTATACCAGTTTACGTTCTCACTATAGAATACAAAGTTTCTCTTTTCTCCACATCTTTGCAAGCACTTACTATCTTATTTTATTTTATTTTATTTTATTTTATTTTATTTTATTTTATTTTATTTTATTTTATTTTTTTGATAACAGCCATCTAAACTTTTAAATATCAAGGACACAAAATAAATTTTTAGAATTTTTATTTATTTATTTTCTGCATTTTTAAAAAAGTAATCAGAGTGACATTTGTTAGTAAAGTTATATAGGTTTCAAGCGTACAATTCAATAATATATCATCTGTATATTGCATTGTGTTCACCACCCAAAGTCCTTCCATCACCATATATTTGATGCCATTTACCCTTACCTACCTTCCCCACTCTTCCCTTTGCAAATATATTTGTCCCAGGAATGTTAGTTATATAGTTTACCAGAAAAATGAATTATTTAACAACAGTTTGAATAATTTACTACGTAAAACTCTATTTGTTAACATATGCTAATATATTAAGAAACTTATAGCACTGGAAAGGAAACCATCATTGAAATAAAAAGACAACCTACCAAATGGGAGAAAATATTTGTAAATCATATATCTGATAATAGATTAATATTTAAAATATATAAAGAACTCATACAACTCATAACAAAAACAACAAAAAGTCTGATCAAAAAATGGGCAGGTGATTGGAATAGACATTTTTCCAGAGAAGACAGACAGATGACCAAAAGATACATGAAATGGTGCTTAACATCACTAATCATCAAGAAAATGCAAATAAAAGCCATGATATCACCTCACGCCTGTTAGAACTGCTATTATCTAAAAGACAAGAAATAACATGTGTTGGTGAGCATGTAGAGAAAAAGGAACCCTTATACACTGTTAGTTGAAAAGTAATGGTGCAACCACTATGGGAAACAATATGAAGGTTCCTCAAAAAATTAAAAATTAAACTACCATATGATCTAACAATTCCATTTCTGGATACTTATCCAAAGGAAATGATAACATTAACTTGAAAAGATATATATTCCTATGTTTATTGCAACTAGTTACAAAACCCAAGACATGGAAGCAACCTGAGTTGTTTCCAAAATATATGTATATTTCATATATACATATATATATCCTACATATATAGCAAATTTTCTTTATTCATATATAAATCTTCTATATATGTGTGTACAGGAATATTATTCGGCCATAAAAAAAGAAGAAAATCTTGTAATTTGTGACAACATGGATGGACCTTGAGGACATTATGCTAATTGAATAAGTCAGACAAAGAAAGACCAGTACTGTATGATCTCATTTATACAAGGAATCTAAAAACTAAAACTAAAAATGAACTCATAGATACAGAGAACAGATTGATGTTTACCAGAGGCAGGTGCTGGGGGGTAGGCAAAATAGGTGAAAATGGACAAAATGTACAAACTTTCATTTATAAAGTCATGGGAATGTAATGTACATCATAGCAACTATAGTTAATAGTACTGTATTATATATTTGAAATTTACTAAGAACAAAGAACTTAAAAGTTCTCATTACAAGAAGAAAGATCTGTAACTATGTGTGGTGATAGATGCTAACTAGACTTATTGTGGTGATCATTTCACAATATATACAAATATTGAATCATTATGTTCTATACCTGAAGCTAATATAGTGTTATGCGTCAATTACATCTCAATAAAAAAGAAGAAAATCTCAAATCAATAATCAAAGCTACTGCCTCAAGAAACTAGAAAAAGAATAACAAAATAAACTCAAAGCAAGTAGAGGGAAATAAAGAGTAAACATAGAGCAGAAATCAATTTAATTGATAACAGAAAAACAATAGAAAAAATTAATAACAAGGTTCTTTGAAATAATCAATAAAATTGACAAACCTCTAGAATGACTGACAAAGAGATAAAGAAAAAAGAAGACACAAATTACCAATGTCAATAAGGAAAAGGGATATCACTACAGAGTCTGTAGAAGAAAATAAGAGAATACTACAAACAACTCTACAGATAAAATTGATAAGTTAAATAGACTAATCTTTAAAAAGCAAAAATTATAGGAGCTCATCCAATAAGGAATAAATAATTTGAATAGTACTATAACTATTATGGTGATTAAATTTATAATTTTAAAACTCCAGAAAAAGAAATCTACTGATACAAATGACTTTCTGGAGAATTTTACCAAACATTAAAGGAAGAATTAACATCAAGTCTACACGTCTCTTCTAGGAAATAGGAGGGAACACTTCCCAATTCATTTTGTAAAGTTAGTATTACTCTGAAACCCACACCAAAGTCAGTACAAAAAAGAAAACCATACACCTATATCTCTCATGTACATAATGCAAAAATTCTTTATAAAGTATTTGAAAGTCAAATCCAACAATATGTAAAAAGACTATACACCATGCCCAAGTGTGCAAGACTAGGTCAACATCTGATAATCAATGTAATCAACCACATCAGCAGTCTAAAGAAAAACCACATGATCAGAACAATTGATGCATAAAAAGCATTTGACAAAATTCAATACACATTCATGATTAAAAGTTCTCAGCAAAGTTCCTCAAGATGACAAAGAATAGCCACAAATATCCATCCTACAGCTCATATCAAATGTAATGGTGAGAAACTGGGTGCTTTTCCCCCTAAGATTGGGAGATAGATAAAATGTCTTCTCTTAGCATTCCTATTCAAGTTCATACTGGATATCCTAGTACAATAAGACAAGAAAAGAAAATAAGAGGTATGCAGATTGGAAAGGCAAAAATAAAACTATCTTTATTAACTAATTACACAATCGTCTATGTAGACAATCTCAAGAATTGAAAAAAATCCCCTGGAATTAATTCAGTGAGTATAACAAAGTGGAAGGATTCCAAGTTAATATACAAACAAAACAAAACAAAACAAAAATAAAAAACCACACACAAAGTTAATATACAATAGTCAATTGCTTTCTTATATTAGCAAAGTACAATTAGAATTTGAAATTTTTAAAAATACTATTTTTGGTAGTACCAAGAAAATTACTTAGGTGTAAATCTAGCAAAATATGTATAGAATCTATAGGCAGAAAACTACGAAACTTTGATAAACAAATCTTAGATTATCTAAATAAATGGAGAGCTATTCTATGTTTGTGGATGGAATGACTCAGTGTTGCTAAGATGTCATTTCCTTCCTCTTTTAATTTATGGATTTAATGCAAATCAATATCCCAGCAAACTATTTTGCAAATATCAACAAAATGATTATAGAGTTTATATGGCAAATACAACACCTTTTAAAATCACTTTAAGAACAAAATACCTAGATACAAATCTAACAAAGCATATGTAAGACTTGTATATTTAAAAGTAAAAAATAATGATTAAAGAAATCAAACAAGAGCTAAATAAATGGTGAGATATATCGTGTTCATTGATTGGAAGACTCCTCATAATAAAGATGTCAATACTCCCCAAATTGACATGCAGATTTAATGTGATTCCTCCCAAAATCCCAGTAAGAGTTTTGGTAGATATATACAAGATTATTGTGAAATTTATATGGAAAGGCAAATATGCTGTACTAACTATAATGATCTTGACAGAGAAGAATACAGTGGGAGGGGTCATTCTAGCCTATTTAAAGCTTGTTATATAACTACAATGATCTAGACAGAGTGATATTGCTGGAGGAATAGGAACATAGATCAATGCAACAAAGCAGAGAATCCAGAAATATACCCACGTAAACTGATATTTTACAAAGATGTAAAAGAAGTTTAAAGAAGGAAAGGTAGTCTCTTCAACAAATGGTGCTAGAGCAATTAGACATTTATAGGACAAAACACAAACCTTGACCTAAACCTCAAACATTATACAAAAATTAACTCAACACTGACCATGTGTTTAAATGTGAAACATAAAGTTATAAAAGTTTTAAGAAAAAAACACAGAAGAGAAGTTTGGACCCAGAGGTAAAGAAACAGTTTTTGACACTAAAAGCATGATCCGAAGAGAAATGTTATAAATTGTTTCTCTAAACTTTATTTCAATCAAAATTTAAAACTTTTGTCTTTTGAAAGCCCATATTAAGAGGATGAAAAGGTAAGCTACAGATTGGGAGAAAATGTTTGAAAACCAAAATTACAAAGGACTGATATTAAAAATAAATAAAGAACTTACAAAAACTCAACAGTAAAGAAAAATATCAAACAATTCCATTAGAAAATAGGAAAAAGACATGAAGAAACACATCACCAAAGAGGATATACAGATAGCAAATAAGTACATGAAATGATCTTAATCACTAGTAATTAGGAAAATAAAATTGAGACCATGATGAAATATCGTTACACCCCTATCAAAATGACTAAAATAAAGAATAGTGGCAATTGCAAATACTGGCAAGAATGAGGAGAAACTGATTCTACTACATATTGCTAGAGAGGATATAAAATGTTACAACCTCTCTGGCAAATATTTGGCAATTTCTTAATAAACTAAATATATACTTACCAACCCAACAATTGCAATCCAGGCCCTTTAGCTCAGAGAAATGACAATGTATGTACACACAAAAACCTATAATGATTGTTAATTACAGCTTTATTTGTAATAGTCAAAAACTGGAACTAAAATGTTATACAATAGGTGAATGGTTAAACAATGTTTAAGTATATTCATACCATGGACTACTACTCAACAAAAAAAAGGAATGAACTAGTGACACACAACTTGGACAGATCTCAAAGGCATATATTGAGTGAAAAAAAAATAAATCCCAAAGATCACATACTATGTAATTCCATTTATATAATACTCTTGAAATGACAACATGATAAAAATGGAAAACAATGAGTGATCTCCAGAGGTTAACGATGGTGGCGGAGAGGGACGTCGACGTGGCTTTAAAGAGGTATCATGAGGCAGATCTCTGTGGTGGTGGAATAGTTCTGGGTCTTGACTGTGGTAGTGGTTACACAAACCTGTGCATGTGATAAGATGACATAGAATTATATACATACTTTATACTAATGTCAATTTTCCGGTTTGATATTATACTATAATTATGTAAATGTAATTCATAGGGGAAACAAATACACAGGACTCCTGTTTACTATCTTCACAACTTCTTATGAATCTGTAATTTTTTTTAAGTAGTTTTAAAATCTCAATTTATGTAGTCACCCCATTAATAGACTAAAAAAGAAAATTCACAATATCTTAATAGATGCAGAAAAAAACATTTTGAAAAATCCACTGCCCACTTATAATAAAAACTCTCAGTAGACTAGAAAGAGGGGGGAACTTCCTCAATTTTATTTAGAACATTTTTTAAACTCAAAGCTTTTTCACTAAGATCACGTAAAAAGCAAAGGTGTCTCCTGTCACCATTCCTTCTTTCTTTCTTTCTTTTCTTAGGGAGGGAGGGAGGGATGGAGGGAGTGGAGTGGAGGGGGGAGGGAGGGCTTTCGTGCTTTGTCTTCGGGATGGATGGATTGCTCTAATTTCTTTATTTATCTATCTCTCGCTCGCAATCCCTCCCTCACTCCCTCCCTCCTCCCTCCCGTCTTTCTTTCTCCTTCCCTTTCTTCTTTCTTTCTTTCTTTCTTTCTTTCTTTCTTTCTTTCTTTCTTTCTTTCTTTCTTTCTCTCTTTCTTTCTTTTTCTTTCTTTTTTCTTGAGATGGTAATTTATTTGCATGGTTTTTGTTTATTCAAGACCCTAGATTGGCTGAAGCAGTTTCTCCAGGAATTGCCCCTCCAGAGGCAGTGGCAATAGGTCTTTTGTGGAGGGAATTGCTTCACCGCTCCTTTTCAATGTTGTGTTGAAAGTTCCAACTAATGCAGTAAGATAAGAAAAGGAACTAAAAGGTAGACAGGTTGGGGAAGGAATAAATAAATAAAACTGTCTGTTCACGGATGACATAATTGTCAATGTAGAAAATCCAAAAACAACCAAAAAAACCTCTCCTGGAACTAATAAGTGATTATAGCAAGGTTGTAGGATATGAGGTTAATATATAAAAGATAATTCATTTCCTATATACCATCAATGAACAAATGGAATTTTGAAATTAAATTTAAAACAATACCATTTACATTAGCACCCACAAAAATGAAATACTTAGGTATAAATAAAACAAAATGTGTACAAGATCTATGGAAAACTGTAGAACTGTAGAACTCTGATGAATGAAATCAGAGAACTAAATAAAGGGAGAGATATCACATGTTTACATTTAGGAAGATTCAATATTGTCAAGATGTATGTTCTTCCTAACTTGATCTATAGATTTAATGCAGTCGCAATAAAAATATCAGCAAGTTATTTTGTGGATATGAAAAAGTGATTCTAAGGTTTATAAGAAGAGGCAAAAGATCCAGAATAGCCACAAAATATTGAAGGTGAAGGACGGTATTGGAGGACTGACACTACCCGACTTTAAGACTTACTATAAAGCTACAGTAAACAAGATAGTGTGGTACTGATAAAATAATAGACAGATGGAAGGAACAGAATGAAGAGTCCAGAAATAGGCCCTCATAAATATAGTCGACTGATATTTGATGAATGAGCAAAAGCAGACTGATGGGAGCAAAGTTAGATTCAACAAAGGATGCTGAAACAAATGGACATCCACATGCAAAAATATATGTATGAATCTAGATACAGATCTTATACCCTCCACAAAAATGAACTCAAAATGGACTGCAGACATAAATGTAATACCACAGTATAAAATTCTTATAGCACAGGAGAAAAATGTAGAAGACCTTGTGTGTGGTGATGACTTTTTAGATATAACACCATGAAAGACATAATTGATAAGCTAGACTTCATTGAAGTTAAAAAATTCTACTCTATGAAAGACAATGTCAAGAGAATGAGAAGATAAGCCATAGCCCAGGAGAAAATATTTGCAAAAGACACATCTGATGAAGGATGGTTATCCAAGATGTACAAAGAGCTCTTAAAACTCAATAAGAAGAAAACAAATGACCCAATTAAAAAATGGGTCAAAGACCTTAACAGACACTTCCCCAAAGAAGTTATACAGATTGCAAATAAGCATATTAAAATATGCTCAACATCCAATGTCATCAATGAAATGTATATTAAAACAACAATGAGATACCACCACACACCTATTAGAGTATCCAAAATCAGAAACACTGACAAAATCAAATCCTGGCAAGGATGTTGCTCAGCGCGAACTCATTCATTGCTCATAGAGTGCAAAATGGTACAGCCATGTTGGAAGACAGTTTGGCAGTTTCTTACAAAACCAAACACATGCTATCATACAATCCAGCAATTGCATTGCTTCATATTTACTCAAAGGAGTTGAAATTTTACGTCAATACAAAAACCTGCACATAAATGTTTATAGCAGCTTTATTCATAATTGCCAATGCTTGTAAGCAACCAAGAGATAATGAAGAAAGATACGGAAGGAAGTCTTTCAGTAGGTGAATGGATAAATAAACTGTAGTATATCCAGTCAATGAAATATTATTCAGCACTAAAAAAAGATGAGCTACTAAGCCATGAAAAGATATGGAGGAAATTTAAATGCATATTACTAAATAAAAGAAACTAATCTGAAAAGGCTACATATAGTGTGATATATGCTCTAACAACTTCTATTTAATAATGTACTGGAGGCCTTAGCCCATGCAATGAGGTGGGTGGAGGGAAGTAAAGCATATAAAGGAATAAGTAAAACTTTTTATTCACACACGACATGATCACCTATGTAGAAAATCATAAAGAATATAAAAAACCTACTAGAGCTAATCAATGTATTTAATATGGTCTCACAGTACAAGATCAAGGTGCAATAATAAATTATATTTTTATGCAATAGTTTTGGTTTTTGTCTGCTAGTGATGAATTCTTTCACTCTTTTGTTGTCTAAAAATCTCTCTTTTCACATTCATTTTTTGAAGGATATTTTCCCCAGGTATAGAATTCTAGGTTAGAGTTATTTTCTGTAACCATTTTGAAAATAACAATCTATCCTCTTCCCATAAGCGGCCTGAGGTGATCTCTGAAAATGGCTCACTAGTCACTTGACCCAGAAAACCCACAAAATTATACAAATCAAAAGGTTCGAATCTTCATGTTCACTATAAGAACACCCATGAAATTGCCCAGGCCATCAGGGTATGTATATCTGAAAAGCCACCAAATATCTGAAGGATGTCACTTTACAGAAGCAATGTGTGCCATTTTGTTGCGGCAATGGTAGAGTTGGTAGGTGTGCCTAGGCCAAACAGTGGAGTTGGATACAGTGTCAGCTGCCCCAAAAGTGCTGGATTTTTGTTGCATATGCTTAAAAATACAGAGAGTAATGCTGAACTTAAGGGTTTAGATGTAGGTTCTCTGGTCATTGATTGCACCCAGGTAAACAAAGCTCCTACGATATGGTGCAGAACTTACAGAGCTTATGGGTGGATTAACCCTTACATGAGCTCTCCCTGCCTCATTGAGATGATCCTTGTTAAAAAAAGAGGAGATTGTTCCTAAACCAGAAAAGGAGATCACACAGAAGAAAAAACTATCTCCAAAGAAGCCGAAGAAACAAAAACTCATGGGCCAGGAGTAAATTCAACATGAAATAAACGCTAATAAAAGAACAGAGAGAGATGGGGGTCAGGGGAGAGGAGAAAAGAGAGAAGAAAGAATAACAATCTATTGTCTTCTTACTTCCATTGTTTTCATTGCAATGTCATATGTACTGTCTTTCATTAGATTACTTCTAAGATTTTTTTGTTTTTGGTTTTCAACACTTTTACTATGATGCTCCTCACATACTTTTATTTATATTCATTATTCCTGAGGTATTTGCACTTCTTGAATATGTGGCTTAATATCATTTGTGAGTTTTAGAAAATTCTTAGGCATTATCTCTTCAAATATTTTTTCTGTCCTACTCTCTCTCTCCTTCTTCTCAGACTCCAAAAAGAGCCTCAGCTTTTGTACCCAATTTATTCCATGTTCACTGGGAGAAATTGACTCAAACTGCCCTCATCTCTATTATACAGTATGATAGTCTATGGTTTATAGACTATCATACTATGGTATGATAGTCTATGGTTTATAGACTATCATACTATGATTTTTTTGTGTATTATAATGAAAATAATTTTTTGTTTAAGAAAACCACCACAACTTCTGAATAACTTTCAAAAGAATAAATATAATCTTTCTTTGATTTACGCTTTCTTGTGAAGTAAATGGATGTTTTGGCTTTTTTAAAAAAAAGAGCATCAATCTCAAATACTGTTTTGGTACTTACACTGTATTTTATAAGCATTAACTTCTGTTCACCCATACTTATGGAAAAAGTCTGTATCCTTCATTTATTACTACCAGCCAGGGATATATGATTTTGGATGCATATTTCTGTTTCAGCTTTTGTTTGAGGGGTTTCCAAAACATCATCCTATAGGTTTTTAGAATCTGTGCCAAGTTCGGTTCAGATTTTCTTTCTTAGAATTGCTTTTTAAAACATCTGGATCAGAAATCATATACTTCTGCTGCATGGCAAAAAAACATTTGGAAATCATCAGGGACATCATAATAGAGGATGATAGTATTGTATATTTTTTCTGAGTAAGTAAAGACTACCATGAAAAAATACTTTTATTAAGAATTTAGAAAATGCTGAGTCGATGTTGTTAAAACATCTTAAGCAGTTGATAGCTTCCTTTGACAGTGTTATTCTATATGCATGATGTTTTCTAAAGCTATCATAAAATATATCTGAGTAAAAGTAGATTTCTGCTTTTTACCTGTTTTCAATGCTACACACACACACACTAAGAAGGCATGCAAGATTAAATTTTTTAGTCTAATTTTTTTGTTAATTAAAATTTTGTGGTGCCATTGGTTAATAAAATTTCATTTCCTCCCCAAATTTGAAGCAGAAACCTAAATTATTCTTTATATAATTTCAACAAACAGCATCCATTGGAGGAAAGAGGTTTTCTTAGTTTTTGGCTTAGATTTCATTAGATAACAATAATCCATTTATAATCCATTTACTCTCCTAAAGAGAAAGACCCATCATTTTTATTTAAAACAAAACTAAACTAAATTAAAACTCCAAGTGAAGCCTTCAGTTTCTAATATAGTACCTTCTGTCATTTTCATAAATGGACCGGGATTTCAAAAACAGTCTCAGAACTTTTGTATCTATGAAGTGAACTTAAATCTATGGTTTTTAGTCTCTTCAGTAGTTTCCAAAATGATTGATGAGTTTTGGAAAGATCACTTGATTATCCCATATATAGCCATGAGAAGGTACATTTAGGTTGCGGTTTGGAATTCCAAATGATTTAGTGGATAAGCTCCAGACTGGGGAACCAGAAAAAAAAGAGTTCTTTTTCTGGTTGGAGTGTGACCTTTGTCATGTTTCCTGTGCTATTCTTAAATTTAGAAATAATTTCTCTTTTATGTTTATTTCCAAAGGACAGTTTGAGCCTATGAAATCATCATGATACATCACACCCTAAATGTACCTTCTCAAGGCTATATATGGAATAATCAAATGATTATCCAAATCTAATCAATTATAAAATCATACTAATTAGGATTAGTATGACCATTTTAGTGCCAATTTAAATGTCTGTAGTTCTCATTTATGTAAATAATATTCTTCATATTGACAGAGCTGTTTTTTTAATTGCTAATACATATATTTTTTTTCATCTCATTAGTCAAGGAAGATATTAGAGGAAAGGTAGACAGATCCTTTAGGGAGTAAGGATATACACTTTTGCTTCTTTATAGCTTACCTTATCTGCACCTAGAAGACACAGCTAAAATATGACGTCTGAAATATATGTAGCAATGAAGTTTTTATTGATTGATGTAAATATGGATGGCTTTGTTCAGCCAAATACTGCTGGTAGGAGTTACTGGCGTATGTAATACATTATCTTATTACAGTCATTTTATGGAAGCTGATCCTGATGGGACAGTGGAAGGAGAGCTTACTCCAGTTTTCTGGAAAAGCAATTAATCCTACTGCTTATGTAGCAGCCATGTCTTGAATCGCACTGGTGTGCTGGCACCCTCTCTCCTTTTATTAAAACAAGAATGCAGCTGCTGACCAGAAGTGCAGCTCTACAAGTGGGGCTTTCATCATGTTGGTAAGAGATTCATATTCAGGGTTGACATCATTTCAGTATGGCCTTTTCATTATGAAAGTTTGGAATTTCAAGTTTGTTTATTAAAGATTTAAAGCTATAGGTTAAATCACCAAATTGAAATCCACATATTTTCCTATACTATGATAAGTGGATAAGGTGTGCTGGAAAATGTATTTTTCAGATTTTGCCACCAGATGAGTTATTTTAATTATGAAATGCGTGAAACGCATTGTGTCATAAGGAAACATACATTTTCCCCCCAAATCTTCAGCATTTCTTCTTTATAAGTAACTCTTGTTATCCCTCAGTTTCTAGTAAGAATATTTAGCAAACGTTTTAGAGGAACTTACTATTAAATATTGGTAAAAATAGTGGCCAGTACTTTTACTTAGCCCTTGTGGCAAGTTTACTGGGTACTTCAACTGTTACTCATCAGTCTCTAAAACTGATAATTCTTCAAAACACCTGGCATTCAACAATGTTTACAAAGATTTTTTAACTCTTAGTATAGTTTTGTATACAAGGGCTCTTTTAATTTATAATTTAATCTTATTATGAAAGTGCATCTTTTATTGTAGAATAAAAATTAGCAGAATACTTTTTTCTAGGGTTTAATGTAAATTCTATTTTAAATCATATAAGTAATGTTGTGTAGTTAACAAAGACACTTTTACAATGACATTAATGAAACAGAAGGTTCCAACTGCACCATATTTTGTATTTTTAAATTTTTAGTATTTTGAATTTGGGGCATTTTTAGCTCTTTTTCATTAATTCAGTCTATTAGGCTTCAGCTTTGACCTCTATAAAAATCATTGTAATAAAGACCATTGAAAATATATATACAATGGCTTTTATTCTCATATCCTATGCATAATTAGGTAACAGTTGGGTTTTTCTGTTGTTATGTATTTGTTGTATTATTTAAGATGAAAATATTTAGAAATAGAAACTAGAGTAATAGCTGTGACATATTTTCTTTAAATACTATTTAAATTGGCTACATATTGCAGGGACAGAGTGGACATAAATCCAAAAGTTTACATTTCTTAAAATAAAAGTTTTTTGCTGTGTTCCAACACCAATTCTCTGACACCAATTGGGCGTCCTACAATACATTTCGATTCTTACACCAATTACCTGAAGTTAGAGTCATACTCCTCCAGAGTCCTTGGTAAGGCTGCCCCCAACCACGGAGGCCAGTCGCACCTTTTGGGTGTCATCAAAACACTCACGCTTCTGCCTGGCCTACTACAAATTGTGGAAGGACTTCTCACAACCCCTTCAGGTTTGATAATTAACTAGAATGACTCACAGAACTCAGGGAAGAAGTGCTATACTTAGGACTGCCATTTTATTATAATGAATACGAATAAACAATCAGATAAAGAGGCAACAACATTAGAGCAAGGTCTGGAAGGGTCAACAGGCAAGAGGAGCTTCTGCCCTGATGGAGTGAGGGTGTGCCACCAGTATGTTGAAATATACACCAACCAGGACACACTCCTGTGCCTGGGTATCAGAGCATTTTATTACATAGGCGTATTTGATTAAATCATAAGACATTGTGATGGAACCCTCCAGTCTACCTCCTTTCCCCCAAGGTTGGGCTGACCCAAAGTTTCAACCCTTTAATAATGTGATTGGTCTTTCTGGTGACTAGCCCTTATCCTGAAGGTATCTAGGGCCCAATCTAGGGTCGCCTCTTTAGCATAACAAAGACACTCCTATCACTCAGGAGATTCCAAAAGTTTTGAAGCTCTGTACCACGTACCAGAGACAAAGATCAAATATAGTTTTTAATTATACCATAATTGCTTTATTAATGATCGTAATTACAAATACTTGTCAATGGGATAAAAAACAAAGATATTTAGAAAGATAATTCTGGTGGAATTTCATATGCAGAGGTAATCAGTAAATTAATGGCAGACTGTTCTGAATAGTTTCTTGTGAGATTGACAATGTTTTAAATTCTACATTTACATTTAAAGTAGGTGATTCTGTATCATGTAAGTAACCAGTTATTATAGATCTTTTTAAAGAACCATGACTATAATGTTCTGATTTCAGTTTTATATTTTAAGATAACTTAAACTTCACAAAGTAAATGCCAAACTCTATTTAGGGTATGTGAAGTATGTAGTTTCTACCTACTAAAAATGGTTATTATTTATCATAAGCCAACTTATATTTATGATATCCATGTCATTACAATTTGCTAACACAAAGATCGATTTATTTCTTCAGTCACACATTGTTCGTTCCAGAAACTCCAACCTGAATACCGACTTTCCATATGCTTATCCATAGTATAATTCAAATTACTAAAATATAATTTTCTGTAAAACACTTTGATGTTTAAATGATAACATAATATGATTGCTTTAGTATATATCACATTACCAGATCTTATTATTGATATTACTTCCAATTGACACAATAGATATTCTTATGAATAATGAATGACAGTTTAATCTAACAGACATAGGAATTGAGCAACCATGCTGTTTTTATTTTTTTGAAAGATAGGAATTGAATTTAGCTTCCTTACTAAGTCCCAGGTCTGTGTATCAATTACTATACTTAACGTACTTTCTTTATCCTAAAATAATCATAAGTCACAAAAGATAAGAAGATTTATAATCTAGAAATGGCTGACTGAGCATTAAAGTTGAGAAAATTACTAACACTACCATGATAAGAAGTCAAGAATTATTTTTTAAAATCCTCTTTCATCAGTAGCAACCATCACTTTCTTCCAATGGAATCAGCAAATGCAACAAAACGGAGTTTTCAAGAAATTAATAAAATTACATATTTAAGGAGTGAATGTGACATTTGAGTAAAATTATTACTATATTTTGGGGTAATAAAGACCAAGTTAGAAGAGAGGACCAGTGATTTTGTTGGGGAAAATAAATTAATTTAAGATAACCTAAAAAATCATCTTTATTTAGTTTTCTAAATTTCTTTTAAAGTAGTAGGATAGGAACAAAGTATACTCATTATATAAAACTCTAATCATCAATTATATAAAATTATATTATATATATATTTGTAAGAATGTTATATATTTGGTATTGTGTCTGTGTATATGTCTGTGTGTACTTGGATATGTATACATATATACCCTGGGAGCAAGAGGAAAAAGTAAAAGAAAGTTCAGGAGCGATAGCTAGATAAAATAAAGGAAAAATGAGACTCAGAATAAGTCATAAGCAGAAAAGGAAGACAAATTTATTTAATAAAATTGGACTTGGGGTAAAAAATACATGTAGATTTTTTAAACAGTTAAACATTGCTAAAATTTCACAATCAAGTATTTATCGAGTACACATATTCTGTGCTCAACCCTATACTAAGAAAGAGAAGTTTAAGACATGGTCCCTGCTTTCAAAAAATGTAAAATCCAATGGGAGTGACTGAATTAACATATGAATGACAACTAGAGAAATAAGTTACGTTGTTCTGGAGTGAATGATTTAACCTTTTAAAGGGGGTAGAATTTGCAAGTTTTAAACAAAGACCATGCAGATTCCTTCTTTAAATTTTATACAATCATTCCTGAAATCAATTCTTTGTTTCTATTAGGAAATTATAACTTCTTGCTAAAAAGTATGGTTACCACAATTCCTTTTACAGAGAAGCAGGTCTATTTTAAGGCTATAACATCACTCTTTCACGTTTTTCTAGAATGTACCTGCTAAGGTTTAAAGCCATATTTTTGCAAGCCTTCTTGTTTTTGCTTTAAGAGCCAGCTAAAGTTAAACTGATGTTTTGACTCAAACCCTGATATCGGGCTGGAGATTCTTCCTCTTTTGCCCCTCCCCTTCGTACATTAGATAGTGAAAAAATATTAGCAGAAAGTACCTACAGAAACACTTAAGTTATCAATGGGGATATATTTGCAAGAAATAATTTGCTCTTGTTATTCCAATACTATTAAAATTATTTCAAAAAATCATTATTTGATATGAAGACTTTAAAATTAACATTCACTTGGTGAATGCCATTGTTTCTAGAATTATATACATCAAGATTGTTTTATAATAGAGAAGTCATTTGTGGTCAGTGGGGCATAAAATGTGGCTTTAGATGCCAAAGTATAATGAAATTAAATTTATGTCACTATTTTGCTTTCTTTTCTATGGACTAATCATGAATCTACTATGTCACTTGAGTTTGCTTAACAGCTGGTGTTGATGAAAAGATACTGGTCTTAATATATAGTAAGGGTGGTTACAATAAACCTAGTACAATATGTTGAAAATTTTTATGAGTCAATTCATAATGTACATGCGAACTTGTCAAAAAAAAAATCAATACCTTAGTGAAGGATAAAGTTGGGAGAGGGTTAGTAGGTAAGATCAAAGTTTTTAGATGATTCTACCATTTGTTCAAAAAACTTTTTAAAGTAGCCGCTTTTAAATTATATGTGGATTACATTTACATATTGTTAGCTAGGTCTTTTGCCTCATTGGATTAGTAAGCAAATCAAAGGTACTCAAGAAAATTTTTCAATCCGATAGCTTCTAGATGTTAAGAAAAATTGGGTATGATGATATTAATTTGCTGTTAACTAATGTTGTACAACATTGCTAAATGACAGTCCATCTGTCAAATTAACGTCATGACATCCTACTTGTTATTTTAATATGTTATAAGAATGAAATGTGTTTTTTAGATATGTTTTATATTTGCACTAAGTAATGGAAAGTACAATATATTATGTGTCTGTGCCCTGAGGAGCATTTTTAACAAAAATAATTGAAGGTAATAAATCTTACCCCTTTCCCTCTGTGTTGCTCCTGCCCCAGTATACCTTCTACATTATTGTATCTCCTATACATAGCAAGCTTTCTAGATAGAGACAAAAGCTGAACACTGTTGTGCATATTATAAAAAATAATATGCAATATCTGCCAAAATTTTGCTTTGCCCTGAAATTTTGATTTAATAAACACCCTCTATGATCACTTTTATGGTAATTCGAACCTCTTTCCTAAGATTGAAATGCTCTTGAAAGATGTTACTATTGAATATAAGACATATTTTTCAAATAATTAGGAACATCTACAAGCTAATAAATCTCTCCTACAGTTTTAATTTGATTGTATACCTGGTAGGTGTTTTTGCTTAAGAAGGTGTGTGCGAGGATGCATGATTTATAATGTGTTTTGGTGTTTTTGTTTAAATTATCATAAGCAGCAGTGATAAAATTTGGTGCAGAGGAGTGATGCAATTCATATTTAATATATAACTTAGTATTATCTTTAATCATGCATTGATCTCACCAGCTTTCCCTGATGCGAATTTTTTAAATTTGAAGATAGTTCATTTTGAGACACATTATTCTAATAACTGGTTTTCCTCATAGTGCTTTATTTTCGACTGCAAATATATAGCATAGATGATTATTATACAGTATCTTTATAAAAATAATTACAGAGTTTTGTAGCTTTTGTGTAATATTATCCAGAGTATTTTTAGTATATATTTAAATGTGGCAATATATTGTAAAAAATATATATTTAAACTATTTAAATGGAATACTTTTCAACAAGAAGTAATGATGTGAATCAAAACTAATCCAATATATATGAATGTGGCCTAGGCTTGCAATATTGGTTTATCCATTAATTTTCTTAGCCCAGGTGTTTGTTTAGTGGGAGGTCATCTCACAAAGTGATGATAGATGTATTTTACTCAGAGCTGGTTATACAAGTTCAACATCTTGTATTTTCATGCTCAAAACTGTTTGGTTAAGAACCATTTGCTTATAAATATTTAAAAATCACAATTCAATAAAATCGTTTATGATAATTCAATAGAAAAAAACACTTTCTAAAAGCTTTCAATGAACAAATTAGAATATTTAAAAACCTAAGTAGGAATGGATTTTATTGTTTTATAAAATTCTTATTAAATAATATTAGAACAGATTTTTCTTCTAAAATGGAAAACTTTTACTGATTTTTAACTCTTCAAATATATTTTTTGTTGCAAAAATCAAGCAATACAAAAATCTCAAAACTGAAAATTTATATATATATAAATTATATATAGGTATGTAACCTTACTTAGAGTAAACCATTGTTAATACCCTGCTATATATCCTTCCAGGATTTTTTTCACCAAATATTTCTTAAATTTACTTATACTTATCCATAGTACTTTGCAAACTGCTTTTTTTCCTTTCATTTGATATATCAGGGTATTTTTCCATGTCAATACATGTCAATATTAATGATAACTTTTAATGATGATATAGTATTCTGGTCACAGTTAACTCCCTATAGGTAAACCACATTTATTTAATAAATCTCTGTAGTGATGGACATTTCGATTGTTTCCAATTTGGGGCTTTTTATAAACAAGATTTCATTTGTTTAATGATTTCCTTGGATAAATTTCTAAAAATTGAAATTATTGGATTAAATGTTTAGATATTTTAAAGTTTTATATATATTGTCAAATACTTTCTTAGAGAGTTATGCTGAACGATATACAAATTTCAGTGCCACCAACAGTGTAGAGAGTATCCCACACCCTCATCTACTCTAAGTATAATCTATGTTGCTAATATTTGTCAATCAGGTATGATGGAGTAGCGCGTCTTATAGCGCATCTTACTGACAATTTTAAATTTATTCATTTGTAAAATACCAGGGAATGCATGATCCTCCTTCCCATTTTCCTATGTATTTACTTTCTTCTTAATTTATAAGAAGCTTTTAGTGAAAATAAACTTCATGTAGAAGTTTATCCTCTAACTTAATTTGTTATATGTCAATTTGTGGTCAATTATGTGGCCAATTTCATTAGTCTTTTTTATTGTTTCTAGTTTTAATACATGCTTAGAAAGGTCTTCCTCATTCAGATTATGAAACTACATAATATCCTTTATTTTCTTTCGGTGCTTCAATAGTTTTTTTTTTCCCATTTATTTCCTTTTTATTCATTTTTAATTGACATAATTTACATGTAATCAATTACACAATTTTAAGTATACAATTTGACAAATTTTGATATACTGATCTCTTTGACTTGTAATGGGGTTATATCTTGATAAACCCATCATACATGGAAAATATTGTAAGTCAAAAATGCATTTAATACACCCAACCTAACAAACATCATAACTTAGCCTATCCCACTTTAAATGTGCTCAAAACACTTACATTAGACTACAGTTGGACAAAATCTTCTAACAAAATGAAACCACTGTAAAGTATTGCTTGTTTACCCTCGTGATTGTGTGGCTGACTGGGAGCTGTGGCTAGCTGCTGCTACCCAGCTTCACAAGACAGTATGGTACTTGGAAAAGATCAAAATTCAAAATTTGAAGCGTATTTTCTACTGAATGTGTATAGCTTTGGCACAACTGTAAGCTGAGTAATTCTAAGTTGACCAATTTAAGTCAGGGGCTATCTGTATTTATACCATGAAGCTATCAACACAATGAAGGTAGTGAACATATTCCTCACCTCCAAAAGTTATCTTTTGCTTCTTTGTAGTCCCTTTCCCCACCTTTTCCTCCCTCACTCCAACCCCCATCCTCAAACAACCACTTGGAAGCCATTTCAGATGCTTTCCTAAGATTGTAGCTTCTCTTTCCTATCTGTAAGTGAGGTCCGGACCATGCTTCAGCCTGCCCTATTCACTTGTCTAAATCTATCCTTGTCCCTAATCTCGTCTCAGTCTGTTTGTTGCTTTAGTGAGTTCCAGTCTAATTTAATCCCATTGTTAATCCCATTTTTGTGCATTTTGTTGTCGTTGTAGTTTTGCAATTACCTTTTCTGGTCCCTGCCATTTGCCCATGCTGCATGCTTAATCTTATTGCAATTCCAACTTGTCTGCATAAAGAAACTAATTTGGTATCTAAGAGAGAAGGTCTAAGAGGGAAGTTTACACTGATTGATAACTTTCCACTGATTTTGAAGGTCATCATTACAATTAAATCAATGAACACCTTTTAAAAGATGTAATGCCTGAAAAGTAATATGCTAGGCACTGGGTTGGAGGACAATACAAAGAAAACCCATGGTTCTTACATTCAAATAGTTTACTGACTAGTGAAGGAGAGGGAAATATAAGCAATTAACTTCAATATAAGTTTAAATAAGAAAATAAGCCAGAAAAACACAGGGTTGTACAGGGAGCAGTGGCCAGATGAGGATAGGGAAGACATTACAAAAGAGTTGAAATAAAAGTATATTAATGAGTAAATGTTAATATAGGACCATGTTCTAAGTGCTTTATACATATTAACTCATTTTTAAGGATATAAGTAGGTTTTTAATACATAACTATAGAAGGAAGAGCATAAGTCAAAGCACAAAAGCCTAACTCATAAGGTATTTTCTTTTCTGTAAAAAACAAAAGTTGGACTAATATTACCTCATTCTCAAATTGACCAGGAATTGCTCTAGATGGGACTGAGTGGAGAAGTAGACCATATGGCTGAATAGAGGTGCCTGGAAACAAGATCTTTTATTAGGTGTATTTCCTGTGCTACAAAAAGCTAGATTATGGAGCTACTTAATCTACTATAATGTTGATCTACTCTTAATTTTCTTTTTATAAATCTCAATGAGTAGTAAAGGATTTTTTTCCCATTCAAAGAAGATAAGTGTTTTGAGAGTGTGTTGCTATAGACAATTTAAAACATGGAGAAGTATGAGAGAAAGAAAAGCTACCTTCCCAAGCCATGAACACAGAAAGAAGCCTTAAGCCCTTGGATGGGGGCAACAAAAGCAGGAGTTTAGTATTTCATCACAGAATTCAAGAGCATTATTTCCATTTATACATTTAGAGAAGACAAGATGGTTAGACAATTTGTCTAATGCTACTAAAGGAATTGGTATTGAATAATGGATTAAATTCAATTTGGCTAATATATGTGACCAGATGCAGTTAGAATAACCTTTCAGATAGCTAAATGAGTGGGAGGTAGAATATATAGCTCTGTTAATTTTGGTTAATTTCAAACTAACTACTGTATCATGCCTGTAACCAAGCAAGCTGTTATTTTAAGACCAGGGCCAGTCCTTCCATGTATAGTTCTGTGAATGCCTGAGGTATATAAATTAGAGCTGACTACTTATGGAGATCTCTTTGGGACCACTTATATGAAATGAATAATATAGTTAAATTTAAAAAATTAAATCTAGAGAGATTTCCCAGAAGTTATGTATAAACCTTCATTAGGTACGTTTTCCATTTTTAAATTCTGGTGGATGGGAGCCAAAAGGTTGGTGAAGCCAGCATACTTCAATATACTCAATACTTAAATGTTTAGTACTTGAATCTTTCAAGTTTTCGGCTGGTTATATACAGCATCTTTCAAGCCAAGTGAGAATAATGAAAGAGAGAAAGCTTTTGTAGGTAAAAACACTAATTTTTATAAGATACTAGCATCACATGATGTTTTGATACCTATCTCCAATTTTTGAGTGCATGAGAAGGAAATGTATTTATCTTTTATGGCTTCAGAGATTAGATACATACATACATAGATACATACATGCATACATACATACATAGATGATAGATGATGGATGCATAGACCGATGATAGATGACAGATGCTCGATAGATCGATAGATCTCTACATACAGATTCTGATATATATATTCTCCTTTGAGAATGAATATATATATATATATATATATATATTCTCTTCTGTTTTTGTTTTAAAATCTCCAAATTTAAGCAGTTTAGCAAGAAGAGACAATATAAATGCATACTTATAATAGCTAAAAAGCCAGTTCAGAAAACCAGTAATATAAATTGGAATGGACAGAAACCTGATGTGGCATTTTCTACATTACTTAGCTGTTGCTCTCTCTGGGAACTTGATGCATTCCTAATATTCTTGGAAGGGTGATGAATTGAGAGAAATTGTCTTGTGGTGAGATTCTGAATTTCAGTATAATCATTCTCGGGATAAGAGAAACCTTCACATCAGCAGTCACTTTACAGACACAGCAAGGTACCAGGACATAAACTTGAGCATTTTCTTAGAATCTAGAAGACAACAAGCAAGTGATAAAGAAAAGGGTACAATTTCTTCAGTGGCCCCTGTCCAGCCCTTGTTTATATTCTTCCCAACTGGTTACATTAAAAGGAAAAACAATACTATTGGAAAATAAAATCCTTCGGACTTTCATAAATTCAGACTTTATAAACTGAGGAGATTTCAGAGCAATGACAGGAGTTTTAATAAAGGAAAATAGAATACCAAACCATGCATTTGAAAATCAAAGAAACTCTCATTGTTGATGAAAGATATGGGCATGGAGATTTAAGGAACCAAAGGGACTTATTTCCCATGGATTCTCAGAGCCTCTTAGAAGTATTCTTTTCCTGGCATTCATGTTAAATATAATTCCAGTTTTTTTCCTGTTCTTGAAATTCCTGGCAGTGTCTTATTTGGCAGTTGGGACTAATTACATTCTCTTGTTCCTTGCAATTAAAAAACTTTGTTTCATTTTGAAACATAAAATTTATGTCTATTCAGAATTACTATATTCCTACTATGAACCAATTTGCTGTCATTAGGTTTAAATCATAATATATCTACGAGTCGTATAATTTTAGTTCAAATAGTAAATTTAGTTCAAAATTTAATTTCTCATAAGATGATAATGCCATTCAATTTTCAGCTCCTAGAATTTAAGAAATAGAAAATTCACTAGATCCAACTACGGCTCTCTGGAAAATGTGTGGGAATTTAGGTTCATTTCATTTTCCTTACTTTTTCATTTTCCTTACTTTTTCATTTTCCTTACTTTTTCATTTTCCTAGGTCAAGTTAGGCAATGTGATGTAGGAAGAAGAGAAAACAAGGCGTCAGAGAAACCTGGTTTCTTATCCAGAGTTTGCCACTTATTAGCCAAGTGACATGAGGCAAATTATTTAACCTTACTGAGCCTCAGTTTGAAAATTCACATAAGAGGATAATAACACATATACTACATTTCTCATAGGCTAAGTTGTGAGAATCGGAAGAAATAATGTGATTGAAAGTTCTGTCTAAAGAATAAAGAAGTGTCCAAATGAAAGGGATTATTCCCATATACAAAGGTATATCACTATTAAGTAATTACTGCTGAAATTTTAAAACATAAATCTGATCGTGATATTTCCTCACTAATTAAATTCCAGTTGTTCCCTGTTGGCTGTAAGATAAGTTCAGAACACTTTATCTATCTACCAACTATAGTATGTCTTCAGGTAATACACTCTCTTCTCCCTCACAGTCAAACTTCTTGCAAAAGTAGTCTAATTCAATCTTTCTGTTCCTTCAACTCCTACTCGACTTCCTCTTGACCATCTTTTGGAACTAAAGAAACTCTTGTAACTAACCTCTATTTAACCGACATAGTACAAATTAACCGGTACTCTCCTTTACTTCTATAAAACTTACTGACTGATGCCCGCAGCACATCGAATGCATGTAGGTACTTCGCTACTGCCTAGTACACATGTGGATTTTTTGTTCTCACAGACAGTGGTAGGCTTACCAAGAATCAGAGCTGTTTTTTAACCTTTTATGTGAGGTATACTTGTTAGTGTAATTGTATAATTTACAACTATTATATAAACCATTACATAATTGTTATATGAAACATAAATAGGAAAAATGATTGTTTTATGAAAATTATATAGAATGTTTTGGAAAAATTCAAAACAAGGAAAATTGCTTAAGTTTTTTCATTGGATTGGGATGAGCAAGAAAAAATTCAGGAAGCTCATAAGCATCTAGGATTCTGCACTCAGATCACTTTATACATACTTTTCCCCAAGTTTTTAAAATTGTGGTAAAATACACATAACATAAAATTTACCATTTTAATCATTTTTAGTGTACAGCTTAGTGGTATCAAATATATGCATAATTTTGTACCACCATTACTACCATTTATTTCCAGAACACTTTTCATCTTGTAAAACTGAAATTCAATACCTATTAAACAATAACTCTCCATTTTCTCCTTTCCTTCAGTCTCTGGCTGAGAAGAGCCCCCAGTCTACTTTCTGTCTCTATAATTTTGACTAATCTATGTAGACTCAAACAGTATCTTTTTTGTGACTTGTCTAATTCATTTAGCATAATGTCCTCAAGTTTCATCCATGTTATGTCATATGCCGCAATTTCATTTCTTTTTAAGTCTGAATAATATTCCATTCTATGTATGTACTACATTTACTTACTCATTCATCTATCAATAGACATTTGGGTTGCTTCCATGTTTCAGTTATTGAATAATGCTGCTATGAATATGTATGTACAAATGTCTCTTTGAGACACCACTTTCAATTCTTTGGGGGTATATACCCAGAAGTGAGATTGCTAAGTCATATGGTAATTTTATTTTTAATTTTTTGAGAAACTGTTAAACTATTTTCCACAGTGGCTGCACCATTTTACATTTCCACCAACAGTGCTCAAGGGTTCCAATTTCTCTACATCCTTATCAACACTTGTTATTTTCTATTTATTTGAAAGTAGCCATCCTAAGTGGACATAAAGTACTATCTCATTATAGTTTCGATTTGCATTTTTCTCATGATTAGTGATGTTGAGCATCTTTTCATGTGCTTAATGGCCATTTGTATGTCTTCTTTGAAAAGATGTCTATTCAAGTCCTTTGCCAATTTTTGCATTGGGTTGTTTGTTTTTTTTTATTATTGAGTTTTAGGAGTTTCCACTCATGACACATTAAATAAAAGGGTTTCTACTATACTCTGGATCATTTAGAATTTTTATTCTCTAAATCCAGTTAATACTTTTCAATTGAAACCTTACTTGGCTTCTTGACAACATTTGACGGTATTGATATCTTCTTTCTAAATGCTCTCTTTCTTTGGTCTTCATGCCACCTCACTCTCCTGATTTTACTTCTGTGGCTTACTCCTCAGTTTCCTTTGTGGGCATCTTGTTTTCTTCCAGCTCTTAAATATTGGTGTATCTCAGTCTTTCCTAGCCTTGTTCCTTTTCTCACTCTGTATACTCATCTTAGATGATCTGATTCATTCCCGTTGCTAATGACTCACAGATCTGTAATTCCAAGTCCAATCTTTATCCTGAGACACACTCTTGTATACCCAGCTGCCTACTTAACCTCTGTACTTGGATACCCCTTTGGCACCTCAAACATGGCACCTCAAACAGAGTGACCACCTCTCCTTCACTTAATGTCCTTAGTGTCCCTAACTCAGTGAGTGACATCATCACATCCCTAATTTCCAAACCAATAACCTGATAATCATCTTTGACTTTTCCCTGTCCTTATCTGTGACATCCAATAAATCTTCAAGTTCTGTCGCTTTTACCTCTTGAATATTTCTCAAATCCATGTACTTCTCTCCATCTCTACTACCATTATTCTCTTGTAATTTTTATAATTACCTACTAAATAGTCTTCCTATTTTCAGTCTCTCTTCTCACCAAACTGTTCTGGAAACAGAGTTGCATATCTATTCTCTGGTGTATTTACAACTGAATTAGTCTAACCTCCTTAATATGGCTTTCTAGGTCTTTCATGGTCTGGACTCTGCTGTCTTCTTTTGCTATTCCATCCAAAACTTTAGCCATACTGAATTTCTTTCAGTTCCTGCAAATCATGCTTCCTTGCCCTCAAGCTTTTACATGCTATTCCTTCTACCTGGAAGACTACTACTCATCTTTCAAATCTCAGCTGTAAATTTTGCTCAGGATAGTTAATCCTGATCCCTAGACTAGCATAGATCTCCCTGAAAAATGTTCCTATTATACATCTCATTACTGAAATTACTTGTTTAATATTTTCCTTCATGACTAGATGAAGTTTCTGTAAAAGTAGTAGTCATGTCAGTCCTATTCACTGCTGAAGCCACAGCCCAATGCTTATTACAGAGTAGGTACTCAATAAATACTCATCGAGTAAATAAATGAATAAACAAATTGCCTATAGTTATCACTCAATAACTTTGTTGAATGAAACAGTCTTTTTAAAAAATACACTAGAACTTTCTATTCAGAGGAGAGTTGTTCTTGGCCATGAGAAATGTTATTTAAGCATCTGGAATTCTGAAATTCTTTTTTCAAATTTCCTTTAGAACATGTGACATAGTCTCCTAAATACCCTAGATAGTGGCCAATATGCACCCTTTAAGGTTGGATTTTCTTTTGGAAATAGCAAAATTACTCAGAGCCAAGATGGATAATCAAGCTGGGTAATACTATCAAAGGCGAAAAATTATGTGCAACTATAAATTAATGAGTCTGGTTTTATTGTATGTTTCATAAACTGAGTCATAAGGCAATTCTACAAGAGATGGTCCAAGAGTGTTTTGAACAATGGCAGGATTGTTAGGATGTTTGTATAGCTTCCCAATGGAACTCCATTGCAAGGAGCACTGCTCATTTAGATGTATGCAGTCAGAAATGTTTTGTTTGTTTGTTCAATAATTCTGGTTTCCTTTAAACACAATCTCTACATACATATAAGCTCCTAGGAGAGCATGATCGAGTCGAAAGAGCCCAGAAATGTTAAGTAAACATCATTTGTCATCATCATAATTGTGAACATTTAATAATGTGCAAAGAACTTACAAATTAGTTATCACCATAATTTGGCCACATATCACCACAAAGTAAAGCTACTTTAGCCTACCTACTTTAAATACCTCCCCCAGCAAAAATGTCTTGAAATATAGAATAATCTTTTGCCAACTAAGATAGCTCTCAAGTGTACAAACTACTGTGAGATTGGGTTGGCTCAGTTTACTGAAGTTAATGAGTGAGTCCAACTGCTACAGATGGTGCCTTCAGCCTCTGGTCAGACATCTCAAAAATATGTATTACTGGTTACAAGAGAAATCATGGGCAAAACCAGAACTACAGAAATAACTCTATTTTCCCTATGAACAGCAATAGATCTTATTTAAATCTCCCAGTATATGCCAGAAATTATGCTAAGCTAAGCACTTAATGTACAAGCGTTATTTTTTCATTTCAGAAACCAAAGGTAAGAGAGGTTAATTAATTTTCCCATTGTCATACATCTAACAATTGGAAAAGAACTCATGGTCTACGTAATTCTAAAGCCCAAGTTCTTTCCACTTTACTCCAAGTACGGAATGAACTAAACCCAGGCCATCATCAAATACAGAGGTGGCACATTTTAAGTCTCGCTCTAATTTTTTTTGTGGCTTACCTTCTTACCAGTGTCACAGTCTTCTGGCAGCTTTACTTTCTTCAAAATGAGCATCAAGAATTTTCTGTTTAGTATTTTTGTTTCAACTTTTTACTGTATTGAGCATTTTCTGTCTGTATTCTCAACTGTCCTTGAAGAATTATGCTTAACTTCTAACTGCATTGCCTAAAAAGCTCCTACCTCTGATGACCTGCCCTATCGAAACAAACTTTCCATGACCTCCATGACCTTTGCCACCCATAGAATGGCAGTGCAGCAATCCTCTATAGGGAATTTATTTTTGCCACCTGATACTGAGTTTTATATAGGAAAGGAGTCAGGGTAGGGTGTGTTGATGGAATATTTAATGGAACTAAATCTGATATCTATATCTTATCAAAACACTGACTCCACTTTGGCTGTGGACCTTGCTGCCAGACTCTGTTAGTCTCCTAGAGAGTGCATTGACTGTCATAACATTTTGTCATATCTCTACCTTGATCGTGCCATTATGTAGAGGGAACCAAATTCAGTTACCACTTGTAACTTGATGCCCTTGATGAGGCTCCTGAAGGGAAGCATAACTTGTCTTGGGTACATAAACACATTATTTCTGTCTTCTAGCTTAATACTAGCAAAAAGACTATGATGCAAGAGCCTTTTGTACCCAACCATAAGGGAACACCTAATTAAAGTAAATTAGAAAGAAATTAGTAAAGCTTTGTGTCATAAAAATCAGCAATACATTAAAATATATACCAAACTATAAATCAACTTTTTGACTTATTTACAAGCTAGCACACTTTAATACCACCTCTTTGTGTTTCTCCTCTTGTCTATATTTTTTATTGATTTCATGGTGTTTTTTTCAAGGTCAGTAGAGTCTGTTTCTAGATCCTCATAAATTTTAACTTTTCATCTGTCCTTCATCCTTCATCACAACTTAATTGTTCATTATAAGCATCTCTTAAGTCACATCTGTTCATAGAATTCTTTTTTGGGCCTTAAAATCATTGAACCCTCTAAGTCGTGCTGTATATTCTCAAAAAAAGAAAAGCCTCCTAGATTGTAATGGGAAGATTAAACACATGGGAAAAAATCATAAGAGAAATATTTTTAAGGATATAAGGAACAATTAGAAAGAAAATATTCAATGGAAAAAATTAATAGGGGTCTTAAAATTGCTGTTCTAGCAGGTCTCTCCATCCATGCATTTATCTTACTTCTTACTCTAAGAAGCCTACAGTATTATTAGTCTGCTAATACTAATTTTTCAAGGGTTCTGAAAAGTAATTTAGCAGCAGGAATTATTGTCACCAAATATAAAAGGGAAATAAGGTACAAAAGAACTTGTACAAGGTATCATGACAATCACAGCAATACTATTTAGATGTCCTGACTCCTAGTTAGTTATTTACTAAAAATAAGTTGATTTCTAGGGAGTTTTAGCCATATGTTCCTTGTTTATCTTAGAATACATTATTAGTATACATTAGAATACTAATATATATGTTAGTACAATACATCCTCACTTAATGTCATTGATAGGTTCTGTGACTTTAAACAAGATAACGTATAACAAAACCAATTTTACCATAGGCCAACTGATATAAACAACAGTTTAGTTGCTACAGCATTTCACCAATGTTATAACAAAATTACATTGAATAAAATGATGTTGTCTGAGGACGTGCTGTATATGTTATCTGTGAGTATACATATTTCCTCCTTCTGCAAAGGTTTAAGCATGGAAAATAACCTCCACAATATGGATATTGATGACAAAAGAGTCAAGGGTTACCAACAAGGAAACTAAAGAAGAAAAATAGGTACAAAATGTTAAAGAAAATTGGCAATGTTTTACTCTAAATTGGTGCCTTTTTAAACCATGACTCACAGTAGGAAATATGTTTTATCTTAAGACTCAAAGTGGTTATCCTCATTACATGTAATGAACCTTCGATGTTATTTCTATTTCATTTTTTAAAATTCTGGTCAGGACCCAATAAAAGGGTCAAATTTTAGAGTTTGCAAATCTCTGCTTTAAATTGTCAACAGCTACTAAAAAAAAAGAAGATGAGGAGGAGGAGGAAAAAGCAAGAATGAAGAAAATGATGACATAGGCTAGTCCAAGTCAAATTTAGTAAGAGATATTATTTGACATAGTCCTTCTTTTCCCTCACTGACATATATGTACATTTTATTCCAAAGAAGCTTAGTGTACTTCAGTTCATATTTTATTATAAGACTTAACTGAAAATGTAGAACATTTTGTTTACCAGCTATGAAACACAGAAGAAACATCTTTTCTGAATTTTATACCCATTTTTTAAAACAAATGAAGCGATACTAATGGTATTCTAATTCCATTTTTTAAAAAAACCTTTTCAAAAGAAGGAAGATATATGTGATCAACGATGCATGTTTTTAAGATGCTGAAGAGTTTTTACTTAGGTTGCTTGTTCTTATTTCAAAGTAATAGTCCAAACGCGAAAATGTATTTTTTTAATCAACTAGTGTGAATTTTAAATAGCAAGTCTCTGCTTTGGTAAATAAATCATTTTTATCAAATTCATCTGTTCCTCTTCATATAGAATATCGCAAGTGGGTTGCAGCTGGCTGCTTTACAAACTAGAATTTGGATTCTATTAACAGCTCCAGTGAAAGATTCCTCTCTAGTATCTAGGCTTCTTCATTGCTACACACACTGAACATGGTTTTAACACAATTACTAAAGCTCCTTCAATTGTAAATTGCAAGATAGTTGTCATCAAACTTACGTAACATGGATCAGCTAAGCATCTGGCAGAATTTGTATGTGCGATAGAATAAATATCTACAATGTTTTCTCATTTTGGAATAAATATATTACTTTTCTAGCTAATGGAAAAATCATTTTCCTAGTTTTTAAAATACACATACAACAAAGCAAACCTCAAAATAAAATGCATTTTTTTTAAAAAAAACTGCAATTAGGAAATGAAATAGCTTTATTTTCATCATAGTGAAACTTTAGCATTACTTTTAAGATGTGAAATATAAAATCACAAGAGATTGATAGCTTTTGAATAAGTTGCACAGTTGCTAACCAATTAATTTTGCTGTTTGGGAAGCCTATTTAAAATTCACTCTACTTCTAAGCAATATTGTGTCATATAGTAGAAAATGTACTAGAAAGTATAAAAGACCAGGGATTTGATCTTAACTTAGCTATTAACTGATAGGGTAACTTTGCTTAGCCTTTCTAGGTCTCAATTTCCTAATTTTAAAAATGAAGGCATCAAACCACATGTTTTCTAAATCCTATATCTTTGGAATAGTTAGATTTCTGGTGGTTATTTAGTGTGTAAAATGTTAACAAACAGGAATTATCCACTCTTTTCTTTCCACATTAGTTAGTAGGTACCTCTCATGTAGGTAGGAAGTAAAGCAGTATATTTGCTTGAACACAAAAGAATTTAATAAACCTTTAAAAAAAATCTCTGATCCCACTTAGAAATGAACAGAAAAGAGGTTTATAAAAGTCTATTCTGGTTATCTAGGAAAAGCTTTTGATCACTGTACTAAGAATAAATCATGTAGAAAAACACATTAGCAAGGACTGAGGAGAGTAATGAGATAAAACAATGTGCTCATCCACCCATATCAGTGAGAAAAGGCAATATGTTTTTATACAATTGAATTGAACAAAAATTATACTAACTTATGAATACTAGGGCTACCAGAGGGAGAGAATGGTGACCATCTGGAGCTAAGAAGTTTCTCCTTCGTGTAATCACAGTGATGACATCATTCACAAGTGGCAGAACATAGTAGAGCATTTATCTTTCATTCCACAAGGTGGTATGTTTTATGTATAAACTATTTGGGGGCAGTGTTTTATTCTGAATCTAATGATGTGCTTTTTAAATGGTTTTCTTATTTTTGCCTTGTTAGTACATCACTTAAAATCCCGCCTCCAGGTCTTACAAATTGCCTGATGCCAAAGTAGATACATACACTTGTTCCTAAATTGATAACATACACCAAAACTTTCTGTATTGCCCTCAATAAACACACTGCTGGGGGTATTCTTGACCCTGATCCCAATGAGAACTCCAAATGTGTTCCCTCTCAGCAAGATCAATTTCCTTGTGCTTTTCCTCCCATGGTTATGGCTTTAAAAATTAAATATACTTCAAAGAAATAACATGATCCTTTACCTATAAACATCTGCATTAGTGTAGGACTGAATGAGATTGTGAAATAATATTAGAAGTTATTTAAAACAAAAGTTAAGAATTGCTGCCAATAAAGTTCACCAACTTTAACCTAAGAATCTATTAAAGCCTAGGATTCTGCCTTTTCCTCTCTTCCAAAGTGACCTCCTCAACTGAACCCTCTCAAATACTTACTCTCAAATGAGTTCAAAATTCCAAGTTAAAGGTATCTGATTTCTGATTCTTTATGTTTACCTCCTAGATCTTTGTTTCAGATATATCTGTAAACTGAACATCAGTGGTAAGGTACAGGCTTATGTATAAACTGCAGTGTATTTAGAATACATTGGCTATTTATCCATTCATTCATTCATTCACTGTCACACTCATTTGTCAGATATTAATTAAGTGCCTTCATTGTTCCAGGCATTGTGTTAAGCATTGAGGATACAAATCAGGATGAACTCTCTCTTAAGAGTAATCTTAAAGTAATGATACTATATAAACCTAATATTCAGCAAAGTAAATGCAACTTAATAACTTTTTATTTTAAAAACCTTGATTTCTAATGATTTTCTCTATTTTTTTCTATTATTGATTTGAAATTATTGTTTCATTTATTTTCTATTATCCTCTTGTTGATATAGTTGAAGTTTAGAGTGATTTGTGGTTTAAACACCATATCTTGCCAGGAAAAAATAATTGGTAATGCGTTTAAACATTTTATGAATGTCTAGTGGCTCCTAACTGTCATTTCACTCTAATTTTTGCTTTAGAGTCTCTATGTACTGTTGGGTCTTAGAGTGCTAGGAAAAAAAATAGAGGGAAATGGTCTCTGCCAGCAGGACACTGCTGGGGATTGGAACTCAAATGTTATTTATTTAGAGAGGGTTGTAATAGGTATGAGCTCAGAGATCAGGAGACAGTACACACTATGAAAGCAAATATAATTATTAATAGGACACATAATAGAAGGTTTAACTGTGTGTACAACAGAAATGAGTAGTCGCTTTTTATCCTGGGAGGGGTTGGTTGTCTCCTTAAACAGTATCCTTGTTCAAAGGTAAAGCAAAGCCAGTGATCAAATGCTTTCCTAACTAGAGATTAGCTCAGGTGTTTACCTTTAACGGTCTTTCTACTCAAGGCATAAAAATGGCGTGTTAAAATGTAAAAACATTCTGTATACTGGGAGAAAATGGTGCTGCTAAATAGCAAGGTAATTCTTATTCAAACCAAAAATGCCTCTCTCTCTTTTTTCTTACTCAAATTGAGTCATCAGAGCGTTCAGTATTACGCTTAAGCCAATAAAAGGGAGAATAAAATATTCAGAAGTAAAACATGTTCATACTTACATAGTTGCAAGTTAGAAATGGTTGGTTAATTATCTTATTAAGTTGCTACCCACTACAATATTTACTACCTTATGTTTCTGAAGTGCTGCACAAATATTAACGAATTGACTCCGTAACACTCTTTATAGTTTGTTAGCTTTGTCACTGAGACTTTTAAGGCAAAGAAAGAAGAGATCATTTCAGGGAGTGTACTTAGGGTTGGAGGGACCACAGCATGTTCAAGATACTCTTAAGTTAGTCCTATTTTGGAAAGAAGGTATGCACTTCTGAAACAGGGAATATTCAAAAGTGGACATGATTATGTGCCAAAAGTGGATAATAAGTTCTCTAGATCAGAGCAGAGAGGTAGAAAACCAGATCTACGTATAGTTGATCTTAGAGTAAAGGGCTATTTTGCTCCTTAGGAACAGGAGGCATTAATATATCATGAATTTGTCTCACACTCTAATTTCTTCAGTATTTACTTTGAGACCAGGGAAGGTAATTGCCCTTTCTTAGCTAACTCTGAACACATATGGAACATAATACCCTTGCACTCGAAGGCAGCTACTTTAGCGTCTAAGATGGGTGCAACCCTGCTTGCCAATTTTCACAAAGCAAGAAACAATAAAAACTAGCCATTCCCCAGGAGTGGATCTTCAAAATTAGAAAAGTGATGGGAAATTTGGAGGGAAAAAGAAGAGTTGAGGCAATGCTGTGCAGATTTCTGCATGAGCTCTCCTTGCTGCCACCACCGTTTAAAAAAATAAATTAACTCATCATGAGATTTCCAAATGCATTCTTTTAACATATGGTAAGCGTGTAAACATACTGGATTTATTTCAGGGGTAGAAGTAACCTGATTGATTTGAGCAGTACCTCAGAATTTATTCAGTAATGTCAAAAGTCACAACTTCTTTTTATCACTTTGAATTCACAAAATTGCATCAGAGGAAGATATATGCTTGAGTGTGATTGCTCCCAGACATGTATTTTTCCTCCATCAAGGAGCTGAAATAATACTAAAGGCCAACTTGTATTTGTGCGGGTTTTAGTGGCACTCATCCAAGATGATTTCCCACTGAATTTTATGCCAAACCTGTGAAACAGTAAGGATATGTCCTGACACCAGTACTTTTCTCTCGGGCATCTAAAATTCCGATCCTTCTGCTGATATAACTGTTCTCCAAATTTAATGAGCTATTTTGCATTGCTTTTGCCATGTGAGAGTAGATGCTGAGTCGGCAAGTATGGAAGTCAACGTGTAAAGAATTAAATGATTGTGAGAAATTACTTAATAATAGAAGAGTTCTAATACCGGAGATCATGGTACTCTTACACTTTGAAATGAGCATTGCGAAATTCAAAACACAGTATGATTGAATATAGAGAAAGTACACACTAGAATGAAGTCAAGTACTGCCAAGGATTAAGTCTTCATTCTTTTTCATTAGGAACAGTCCCTGCCATGCACATGTGTCTCCACGCTAACAGGCAGCAGGAGACACTGTTGCACTGTTTTCTTCCCAACATGAGAGGCCTGAGGATGAAATCAGAGATCATCTGCTTGTGAATATGGGGGAAAGAACCCATTTTTCCTGCAAGGATCTAATGTGATGTTGATGGTAAGTGACATGATCACTGAAAACAGATGCCATATGGAGTCTCATTGATTGATGTGCAAATCTCTGACAGCAGAAACCCAGGTTGTCAGTTTGCCTTCATAGTTGTCTTACTGAGATCAAATCAGGAAAGGATCCTCTTCATTTCAAATGTTGGGACGTGAATCACACTGACAGAAATAAAAGTTCTTCTATCTGGGCTTATTATTCCAAAACGTAAGCAACAGGGGGAATTTTTTAAAGGTGAGACTCAGGAATTTTTGAAGTCCCCTTGAACAAATTCCCTTCTTTAAATGAAGAACATTTTCACTTAACAGTTCACTAGAATCTGTTTCCTTGTTTAAAACTTTTTATTATCCTTTTAGACTTATTCTTCCCTTTAAGTGTTATCCTTCCAGATCTATGTGTGACAACTTTGGTTAACTTGGGATTTTGCGAAATGAGGAATTATGGCTCATGCTTTTGTGTGAGTTTGGATGCTGCCATAGTACAAAGAGAAAACATGACTTTACCATGTGCAGTAAAAGAGGGACTGACTTGAATTAAGAAACCTCTCAGGAAGCAGCCAAAGGAGGCTCTCCACCTGAACTAAGTTTGGGAGACATGTGCAGTTTGGTTTTAATTGGTGCAGTCTGATCAAGCAAATCAAAGGAATGAAGTATTTATAAGCTCTAGACTGAACGGTCTTCTTTAGAATCTCAATGAACAATATGTTATGTTAGATGTTAATCGTACGTGATTCTGTAAAGAAAAGCACTTGGCAACAACATGAGAAATGATGGCATTGGATAATATGATGTAGTGAAAAGGCATCTGAACCCAAAGCCTATAAATATTTCATTCCAGTGGTAGATTCTAATTATATTTTCTGAATTGTTTTTTTTTTTTGATTGGTTGGCTCGTTTTATAGTTAATAATAACATCTATTAAAGATTTTTCTACTTCTAAAGCAACACATTTTTCATTAAAAAATTGGATAATATAAGAAAAACCACCTGTATTTTTACTACCCAAAGGCAACCAATATATGTTTCTAAGCACAGGTTTTTATATTTTAAAAAAATATACCATATGTAAAATTTCATATTTTGCTTTTTAAACTTAACATATCACATTAAAAATTTTTTTGTTAAATTCTTCTAAAATTTCTGTTATTAGTTACAATTATAATCATCAAATGAATATACTATGATATTCTTAAATAATGCCACATTGATGTTTACTACTTCTTATCATGATAAGTAATGCTGTGATAAATATTTCTCTGCAAAGACATATCTCCAGATCTTGGTTTATATTTATATAATTGGTTCCCAGATATAGAATTATTAGGTTAGAGTGTAAAAACATTATTAAGGCTTTTGATAGAAATTGTTTTCCAGAATGGTTGTTTCAGTTTGCATTCTCTCTAGCAGAGTATGAAAGTATTCATTTCATGGCTCATTCAAGTGGCTGATTTTTTAAACTCTCTTGGGATTTCATGAGGCACAGTAGAATTTGGAAAGAGATGTGATTAATTGCTGTTTGACCCTTTCCTTACCCCCCCCCCCGACTTAATCTCTACATGTAAAATTTCTTTATTATGAGATGAATTACAAAATACCTCACAAAACTGTCGAGTGGGAAAAAAGTAAAAATGAATGAAAAATAACTCCATTTAAAGATACTCCTTAAACTCTTGCTTGTGCTTGGAATTACTCTACATATATATACATATATATTTTTTAACTGGGAACACCTAACAAACTTTTATTTTCCCCAGATGGTAGTAGTCTAGGGAATGAGAGGATGAAAAGCTTGGTTAGGGAATCAAGAGACTCATTCTCTATTTTACTCTTTCACTAACTTGCTGTATGACCTTGCACAAATTACTTAACCTCTTTGGATCTCTATTTCTTCATCAAGGAGGGCAGTGGATTTAACCAGATTGTCTCTAAAGTGCTTCTGACTCTAAGATCCTTTGATACTATCGAAACCATTTTTTTTTCCCTCAGAAAGGAGTAACCCTTCCAACTACTCCTCCTTTCAAAATCCAAATGGAGAGTGCCTGTAATATTTATTTCCAAAAACTTCCAGTGAGTTCAAATCTATATGGCTAGACTGGGTTAACTTTCATGTTTCTATCCAGATTTACTTTAAAGAAATATCATGATGAGAGCATAACTTTTGCTTGATCCTTTTGTCAGTTAAATAAAAACAGATGAAAGTTATAACAAAGAATCCTTTAAAAACATAAGTATATGGCCAAATGTGCCAAATTATGCCCTAAGCTGTCTAGTGTGTTGTTCACTGGTTTCAGTGTGAATTTTACACAAATCTCTGCACTTAGAACATGGGGTTTATAACTATAGCACAGAAGATCTTCTACTCTGAAAGGTAGCATCACCTTTCTGAGCTGCCATGAATACTTATTTTGCTTATTTTGCTTTGTATATATGCTTAAATATGACACTAACAAGGGGGAAATCATCTGTTATTTCCTAGCAGGATTTTCTTATAGAACATTTTGTTAGATTTTTTTAAATAACAGGTTTACTGAGACATAAATCACATATAAAATTAACTCCTTTAAAGTGTATAATTTAGGGTTTTTAGTTTATTCACAGAGTTGTACCACCCTCACCATAGATTGTATTTAAAAAACAAAACAAAAGTATATACACAATACACCAATTGCTTGCTTCTGTTTATTGGATTTGGTATTATTATAGATTTTTTTTTCACTCAGGTCTCGTTCCATTGTAAGAATTTAAACTATGGAGAGTCAATAAAATAATTGGCTGTGTCATGGGCAGATTTTCAGTTTAACTTAAAATCTATCATTTACCAAGTTCTACTTGGAAACTTTTGTTTACATAATATAGAAAAAATAAAAGTGTGTGTGTTTGATGCTTTTGCAATATAATGAAAGATCAATAAGAGGCTGGAAATAGTTCATATGTTTTTTAATTTATTTTAAATATTTAGAGTCATTTAAAAAATTTGTCTCCCTCTGTCGGCTTGGAATCCTAATGAACAATTAAATATCATGCTGAAAAAAAAATAACTGAAGGTAATAGAGGGATAATAGTTATTTTTTCTCTTTAAGCCATAAAAGAAAATACTTCTATTTGAGAAAGCATAGGTATGATTTAAAGTGATAAATAATAGTTGGGACATTTATGTTTTATCCTTAGCATTTTATAAAATTATGAATGAGTTAACTAGATTTTTCTGCTTAAGCCTTGACAATAAGCTTGCTAGTAATCTTTTCTTAACTATTTTGTAAACAAGTTGAACAACTTACTACTGCACTGAATGACTTTTTGGTGACTTGTACTACTGAGGGTATAAAAACATAGTACTACTATTGTAAATTTAGATACAACCTTTTCTGTTTAACACTCCACTATAAACTTTCCAATATAGCATCTCATTTCTCTCCCCTTGTCCATCTCTTAGGAATTGCATGGGTTGTCATAAATTATTCTCTCACTGTTCAATTTGAGAAATTGATACCTATTTACAGATGAGAAATTCAAAATAAACTTCTCAGTGGAGAGATGAAAAACAGTGGTCTAACATTCTTGCTAGGGCCTCGGTACAAACCTTAATGATAAGATCCTCTTCTCTGTTCATATAGATTTTAAATGACTTTGAATAAGTTGTTTAACCCTTACATGTCTTATTTTTCTCATCTTCCAAATGAAAGAGTGGTCTAGCTATGTGGCTGCTTATGATGACCAAAAGTAGTTGTATAATGTCGAGTAATTATGTATAATTTATCCCTCAGAAAGATACCAAAAAACTAATATTTTTGATATGACCTATAAATTTTCTGATACCTTATCTACATTTGGGAAACTGACTGAAATCTTATTCTAAAATACACTGAAACACTATAAGCATGTAAATAAGCTAACTCAGGATATTTTAGATTATGAACATTGATTTTTTTGTTATCTTTTTTAAGTGAGAATATCATTTTTAAGTAAGATATCTGAGAAGCAAACTTAGCTTGAGGAAAATAAGATGACTCATAATAAGACATAAGAAAAATTCAGAAAAAAATGTGGGACAGCAGAATTAAATTACTTAGTTGAGGAAAAACTAACTTGGAAACAAAGTAGAGACTGGAAGTAGTGGGTATGATTTTCATTTTTGTAAAACTGGTTGGCTATTTCTGGAAATGTTCTATGTTTTATAAATGTGATTTATATACTAGTTGGATGCTACTTACTGAGAGGCAGCATTGTTCTCTAGGAAAAAGTCTGATGCCCTCTGCTGTCATCTTACTTCCTTCTGCTTGCAGTCAAAATGGGAGGGAAAGAGCAAACCCAGGTAAGGTGGTTAGGGAGCAATACTGGGAAATCGTGGCATTGGCACCCCCTTGGGCCTGCCTGTGTCCGACTGTTTTATAACTCCACTCTAATGTGAGATCACATAATCGTTAGTGTACTCAAGCATCATTCTTTTAAAAAGATTTCTGTAGTAATACCATCTGATAGAAATGCGTGTTGTGGGAATTCAGAGTATCTTCCGATGAGATTTCTCTTGAAGAGTAACTAGAATGTGTTCCTTTGTTAATCAGGAGAAACGTCAGCCAAAAATTCTTTTGGAATTAATGAGTACCTCCTTAATCAATGGAGCAACCTAAAAGATTACTTAAAGTGTATGCCGACTGGACAGTCCTGGAATTATTCTTCATTCTTTTATCAAAGCATATGGAAAATCCTGGCTGTAGGTGGCGGCATCATACTAACTCATCCTTTTGAAAGCCTCCCGTGGTGAATTTATAAGAAAGACACTAAAAGCTAGTTCCTGGAGGACTATAGTTCATTCACTAAAAACCAGCCACAAATTTTCTTTGTTGAGGGTGAAAACTTTTCCTGTCTCAGCAAGCATCCACCTCTAAATTCACTACATTCCGACTTATCCTCAAAGCTTTGAGCATGTTCCTTTAGTTGTGGAGTTTGGAAGACACCGTGAATGTGTATTTTATTAGAGCTTCTGAAAATACCAATTGTAGGGCCTTTGAAAACACAGATTTGTCAGCATTTCGCATTAATGGGTCTTTTATTTGTTTGTTTTTCTTCTTGATTTATAGACAGCACCCCATTATAGAGGCAATATATCTTCGTTTAAATAACTTTCAAGTTATTTATGTCTGGCAATGACTTTGAGGCTGGGGTGTTTTACTTTGTTTTATTTTTGTTAACAGGTTCATTCTGGTGCTAGCAATAACAGTTAGAACCTAAAATAAAGGCAGTTTTACAGAGTTCTCTGGATGATTGGAATAATCTACTTACTTGCATAAGAGACCCCATTTTTTCATGAAAAGTTCTTTTTCATATCCAGCTATATTCTAACTTAAATTTTTAACAAAAGAAAATAATAATTAATTAATAAGTCATGAAAACTCACATGTGACAGGTACTATGTTAGGCTCTTTTATATCCTATTTTATTTAACCCTGTTACAAATCCATAGTTTTTCTTATTTTGCACCTGAAGAAACAAGGACAAAGAGATTTAATGACTTGCCCAAAACTATAGCTAATAGTAGTGGAGCCAGGCTGCAAAGTAGGTTTTTAAATTCTAAAATCATTTTTTTCAGAGCCATCACAGCCACTTCTTTGAAGAGAAAGACAGATTCTAGTAGGTAGGACACAAGAGATTTAAGACAGAAAAATGTATATAAGTTGCAAGCACTCAGAATGGGTAGTGGGTGATTTTTAAAATTTGTTTGTTTCTTTATTAAATAAATATTTATTAAATGTCTACTATGTACCAGGCCCAGGATAGGAACCGAGGAAACACTGACATAGTCTATAATATATAGTTCTTGCACTTTTGTAGCGTTTAGGAGCAAACCAACATACAAATATCTAAGTTTAGCATAATGTGCTCTATCATCGCATTTACCACATTGTAGTATATGGTAATATGGAAACATAGAGAAGGCAAAACTTACATGGGGAAGAGGAGAAGAGAACTTTCCTAAAGAAAATGGTATTTCTGTTGTGACTTATAGGCTAGACTAGCCAAATGGAAGGAATAGAAGAAAGACATTCCAGGGGGACAGCATAAACCACCACGTGGTATGTACATTAAACAATATAATCTATTTTGAATGCTAAAGTGTAAAATTTAGAAAATAATTTTGTCGAATTCAAAAAGAAAATACAGGGTCGATATTTTCTCATCAACTCTTACCTATAACCTTAAAAAATTATAATAATGCTAAATCCGAAGGCCATTTGTATGACAACTTCGACCATCAAAAGTATAGTTCAGAACCTAGGAAGGGAAGGAAAATAAGAAAACTCACACTTGTTGAATAACATTCAGGTTATTTCAATATGTCCCATTAACTCTGTGATATTAATATCAATGTATCTCTTTTATAATAGGACTTAAAAACATCAAGGAACTTGCCCATAGCAAGCTAGGAAATGACAGAGGCAGAAGTGGGGCTCTAGTGACTCTAAAGCTTATGCTCTTTTTATGCTTTTGTAAGGGAGGAAAAAATATCTCTTTCCCACTGTCATTCCAATATCTCAGCTGGGATCCCTGTAACAAAGGACAGATTAACTTGAGAAAAGTGCACAGATTTATTTAACGTAAATTTTACACGATATAGGAGACGTAGGAATTGAAGACCCCAAAAAGCAATTAAATCTGAGTGATTTTATGTTAGATGTGATGATGAGTGGAAAGTCATGGAAAAATGTGATATGACAAAAATGGCATTAGCTAAGTGTAGTAAACTAGGGGAAACTTAGTAAAGCCTGTTTCTTCAGATTCCTTTCGGCCTTCAGAGATATCCTTTCAAGTATAAGAAGGGTACCTCTCATGTAAGGGTCTTAGGATCTTCTTCAGAGGAATGTCAGAAAGTTCTCCTTGTACATGCTGTTTCTCAAATTCCTTCAACTTAAAATATTCAGTATGCCAAAGGGCCATGTCCTGGAGTAGCATGTCCTGAATCCGGACATTTTCTTTCTTCATAGTAGGCAAAAGTTAAACATCACAAAGTCTGTACACTATAATTTCCTTACACACCTTAAGAAATTACTATACTTTTATAAATCACAAATCTATTTCCATTGCCTACTTCTCATCATCTCATATACACTAACTTCCTAATTCACTCTGCCTCAGTCTCGCCACCAGCACCACGCTGCATGCCACTTATTTTCCTAAAACGGAACCAGTCACATCCCTTATCCAAACAAAAACCTTTACTGACTTTCGACTGCTTTCATAATAAAGTTCAAACTCCTTAGCAAAGTATACAAGGCTATTCACTTAGCTCTGTGTTTATCTGTTTATCTGTCTTTCTCCTCTCCTCTCCTCTTCCTTTTCCTCTTCCTCTTCCTCCCTCCTTCCTCCCCTCTCTCTGTCCTCCCTCCCTTTTACCATGACTCTAGCCACACTCAAATATTTGTTGTTTCCTTAATATACTATTTTCTCTTCCCCTAAAATGTACTTCCCATCTTTTTCTATCTCATAAAGTCTGACAAAATCCAATTCATCTTTCAAAGCATAGTTTGAATGTCACCAACCCTGTGAAATCTTCCCCTGTCTTCCTGAGTTAAATTAATACTTCTTTCTTTATACTTTCACAATACTATTTTTACCTTTATTAGTACACTTAGCATTTTATTTTATAATTAAGCTGTGTACATACATGCCTGTTAAATTGTGGCCTGTCTATACTCACCTTAGAGAATGAAATTCATTAGCAGTTCCTCAAAAACAAAAATAGTCAACACTCAGAATGTTAACTGAGTGACTAAAGCTCAGTTATCTGAATTCAGAGAGGCATTAAAAATAATGAATTAAGAAGGGAAAATGAGATTATAAGTTATTATAGACATCTTGAATGCAGCAAAAGAGATGACAGCTCTCAGGAAGTGGAAGACAAAAAACCATATAAAACATAAATAACTAAAAATACCAGTCTGGGATTATTTGCTGTGGAGTCAAACATTGAATTTATTACAGTGCACCCTGAAGCGGCACTATTACTATATAATACCATATAAGTAATACTAAGAGTAATGAAAGCATTATAAAAGCATTTGCAATTTGTTCTGTAAAATGTGTTTAAGAAAGTATGATGGCAAAAAAGATAGACATATAAATCAATGGAACAGAATTGAGTCCAGAAGTAAACCCATGCATCCATCCATGGTCGAGTGATTTTTGATAAGAATACCAAGACTATTTACTGAGAAAAAAATAATCTCTTCAACAAATGGTGCTGGAACAACTAGATAACCACCTGTAAAATAATGAAGTTGGGCTCCTACCTCAAACCATATACAGAAATTAACCCAAAATAGATCAAAGACCTAAATATAAGATATAAAACTCTTAGAAGAAAACTTAGGTATTAATCTTTATAACCTTGGATTTGGCAATGATTCTTAGCTATGACACCAAAAACACAGGCAACAAAAGAAAGAATAGATAAACTAAACCTCATCAAAGTTTAAAACTTTGTATATCAAAGAACACGGTCAAGAAAATGGAAAGACAACATAAAGAATGGGAGAAAATATTTGCAAATCATGTATCTGATAAAGATTTAGAATTCGGAATATATAAAAAAACTCTTACAACTCAACAGCAAAAAGACAAACAATCCAACTTAAAAATGGGCTTCAATAGACAATGGCCAACAAGCACATGAAAAGATGCTCAACATCACTTGTCTTAGGGAAATGCAAAGCAGAACCACAATGAAACACCACTTCACATCCAGTAGGGTGGTGACAATTTTTAAATAAAGAATGGAACATAATAAGCGTTGGTGAGGCTGTGGAAAAATCAGAACCCTCGTGCATTGCTAGTGTGAATGTGAAATGGTACAGCCTCTGTGCATAGCAGTTTGGTAGTTCTTCAGAAAGTTGTAGAATGACCATATGACCCAGTAACTCCATTCCCAGGTGTTATTATATTCTATGTATTTTTGTGCTACATAGTTTTGTGCTACATAGTTTTGTGCTACAGAATTTAAGCTATAAGACATACAACATTCAAAGAAAATCATAGTTAAAAGGTACAGTAAGTACCCAAGAATTTTTGTTTAATTATATTTCAATTTCTAGGCAACATTAGCCATATATGTAATCCAAGCATTTTATAAAAATTAACACTATTGAGAAATGCAAGTACACTAAAAATATTCAATAATTTGAGAATAAAACCATGTAGATAACCGTATAAAGAAAGGATGGCTAGATCATAACCATATTTAATATCTATACATGGCCTTGTATGTTAGTCTCTTTAGATGAGAGCTTGCAACAGTTGTTTACTTAACCTTCGACCATATTTGCTTTGAGAAACTAATTTTATCAGAGGGTGAACTTCAGTGTTTGATGGCTTCTTATGTCCTTCAGGTACCCCTATGCCCCACCTGTCTGACTACTTTTCATAACTTGCGTGTGTGACAAAGGCAGCCTCTCTTTTGCCTCAGGAAAGGCATCTGTTCTGGCCTAGAGTGTGATGCGAGTCTTTGATCCTTTTCTCCCTTCTCCCGCTCTGCCTCTTTTTTGTGCTCCCATTGTCAGCTATGAAGTCAAAGATGGACCAGAGGTTTCGCTCCAATTAGTGTCCTCTGGCACCTGAGCCATTAGGTTGGCAATTCATTTATACATCTTTCTGGCTAACTCATGATCTCACTTAATAATAGTATTTTCCTGGGTGGTATTTTTTTGTTGTTGATTTTATGCTTAAATATGGGTTCTTATTTTTCTCCGTGAATCATTATGTCAACATAGGTGTGGTTGGTTAGGTAAACACGGAGGAGATAAATGAGCTAATCTGAACCTGTAGAAACATTCTATTTTCAGTGCTTATAGTAATGACTTGCACATTTGTTAATATTTCTTTCTGGCTTATTTTTATGGTGGGTATTGAGTTTGTACGTGAAAAAAAAAAAAAAAAGAAAGAAAGAAGTGGAGGTAGGCAGGGAACGCTTCCCACCAAGAGCTCAAAACATCTAAGGTAAAAATGGGCTTTTAAGTAATACAAATGCACCAAAAACACCTAAAACCTAAGATACCTAATAGTTCTCCAGTAGAATTAGTCACCATAACTTTGTAATACCTTCCAAAATGTGCTACTTCTTTGAACTTTTCAACTGAAATGGAATGTGTTAATTAGCACGCAGCTTCTTGTCTTGGAGATCAACACGTTTAAAAACCAGGTAAAGAAGTCAATGTCAATGTTAATCTAAGGTATTTGAAACTTCTTTTCACTTTAAAATGCTTTAAAATAATCAAATTTCCATCTCTATAGAAAAATAGGTGTTTGTGAAGGAACTTTTCAGCTTGTTTTTACTTCATATTCATGGTTAGTTTTCATAGAGATAATAGTTCCTAGTAATAATTGTTTCCAGTGAAAAAAAGTTCAAGGCAAATTGAAATTATTTTTGAATGATCTTAAACAATTTATATAGAAAGCAGCACTCTCTTACTCATAGGTAATATTGTTTGGTCGTTGTTAACGTGTTAGAAAAGAACAGTGATTTCTGCTTGATAATACCTTGCACTTTAAAGTGTATTTAGTGTTTACTTATCATCGGGTTTTAATGTGGTGGAGTCATAATACATAAAAGAGAATATTCACTAGGCCCATCTCATAGGTTACACCCATTAACACAAAAGTTGTAATGTTTTCCAAAATGCCCTCATTTAATTACCAGTTATGCTGAACTTTTCACAAGTTGCATCAATGGTGAGTCACTTCAGTTAAGATCCACCAATGCGTACAATAGAACAAAAGAGAGGGGCAAAAGAAGTTTCAGCCTCTAGACAAAAGTAGAACTTTCAAAAGGTACAAAGAAACAACCTTTTGTCAGCTTCTATCGTATAGAAGAGTTGTAAGGGAAATACTAAAGAGTCTAAGACCATGTAAACATTCATAGAAAACTAATATTTCAGCAGGTGTGCATGTTGCTTTTAAAATTGAACACAGTAATTCTTTGATCAGGTCTCTGAAAAGGTTTTCTTTCCCAGAAACGTTGCAGTAACTTTCTTAAAGGTATAGCTTCTCTTTCTGAAAATTTCTTTATATCATGATTAATTTTTGTTGTTTTTTTTTTTTAAAAAAAAAACTTGCATAAAAGTAAATTGGAAAATAATTATTGGCCATTCTGAGAATATTTGTTTTGCTTTTAGAATTGCTCATATTTAGATAAATTTACTAACCTCTGTTATTAGCCATGTCAGTAGCTGACATTAAGCTTTATTTTAGTTAGAATTATACTTTTCCTTATAAGGTCATACTATATTAATATAATAATTAAGTTTCACTAATCAAGTATTTATAGTATGCCTACTACATATTTAAGACTGGACTAGGTACTGTGTTTGATAAATATAAGAAAAAGTTGCTGTCCTCAAGGAACTTACAGTCTAGTTGGAAAGTGGCGTTAACATATATTAGTATAACATGTATAGGATTAAAACTATACATGATGCCAAAGAAAAAGCCAGGTAAACTGTCAACTATTAGAAAAGTCATTAAAATAAAACAAAACAAAACTATAAAGTTGGTAATATAATATTGTGATATATTAATGTGTTTTGTCGGTATCACCACTACAAAATGTTTTTACCCATCTTGCTTTTTTCCAAGTTTTGTCAATGCTCTGTGGATGTAGCCTAAGGACAAACCTTTCCATCTCTGTTACTAATACTCTGGTTCAAACCAGCTTCACATCTTGTCACCTAGCCAGACCTCCAGCCTTCTTTTAATCTTACCTTCTAAATCCGTCATACATATTGCACCCAGAACAATCTGCCTACAACTTCCTGCTTAAAACTTCAGTTATTTTTCATTGCCAACTGAATAAAGCCCAAGTTCTTTAATATGCATGTAAGACCTCTGACTCCTCCTGCCCAATCTTTTCTTCTGCATCTCTTTATCTAGAATTTTATTCTCTAGTAATACTGGATTTGTTTATTGTAACATATACACATATCTTTGGTGCTTTTTTCTCATTATGTTTCCTCTATCTGGATTGCCCTTCCCATGAATAGTTACTTGGCTCATTCTTACTCATCTTTTAAGCCCCCAATCCAGGCACCATTTTCTGAGGTCCTAGGTTGAACTTAAAAGTCCTTGTCTCTGTGATCCTATAATGATCTTTGCAAACCTCTATTCAGCACATTATATTGAAATCATTTATGTATGTATAGAGGATAGGCCTTCTTTTTTATATCATTGATGCCTAACACTAAACTTAATGTATACATTTGTATGTTTTCTGGAGTAAACATATAACAGTTTATAAGAGGTTTTTTTTTTTTTTTTTTTAAGAAGCTGACAAAAGGTGTTTTTTTTTTTTTTTCCTTGTTTGTAGCTTTATTACTTCTCAGCTAATTGCCTTTGGGAAAATCAGTTGCCTCTTTGAACGTTTGCTTTTCATCGTTAAAATAAAGCTAATAATTGATAATATTTATTAAACACCTATGTTCACGTATTCTTCTAAGTACTTAGCATGTGTGCACAATAATGTAGTTATTATTATCACCTCTATTTAACAAATAAGGAAATTAAAGCATTAGAAAAGAAACTGAACTGTTTTACATAGTTAGTAAAGGAGGAAGCTAGACTTCTAGCCTGAACAGTCTGATTTCAGAATCCATACTTTTAAGAATGTATGTCACATCACAGGAACAAGGTTATTGTGAGGACCAAGTGAGATGCCAAGGAGGACACTTTTAAAGCACATAGTGTCATGCAAATAATAACTACCATTTTTGGAGCACTAGCATGTGTTGTGCATAGTACAAACTAATTCACACATATTGAGTAATTTAACTCTAGGTGCTATTGTAATCTCCACTGAAGATAAGACAGTCAAGGCAAAGAAAGATTGTACAGCAGTGGGTGGTAGAGCTCGAATTCAAGCACGACAATCTGAGTCTGTAGCCAGTGTACTTAACCATGAGCTATGCTGCCTCTCAAGTATTAATTATTATAAATGTAGTTGCTGTGTGCTCCTTCCAAGTGAATTTTGTAACATAAGTCTTCCCATTTACATTGTATGGATCTGAAACTATAAATGCTTTAAACAAAGTGGGTTTCTTCCATTTCTTACATGTCACAAAGCAAAATATACCTGTCATAGAAATAAGGACTTTCAAGATTGGCACCTAGAAATAACCTGCTTGCCTTTCTAATAGGCGTGTATTTAAAGATAGAATCACATATATACTAAATGTATTTATACATATGTCATAATCAGTAAAGGAAATCAAAGAGTCCAGTTCATTATTATCTAATTGATTACGTCTTAAATTAGACATACCAGCATTATATTCTCTTCTGAAGAATTACAGCATATGACACAGCTAGGGATGTTTTCTAAAAATTTCAAATTGGGATCCACCGTTTAGTGAAAATAAGGAGATATGAGTTCCAAACACCCTGATTTGGTGGGGTTAGGTGAGAAAATAGAATAATTTCATTTTAGTGCTGGTTTTTAACATTTAATTTCCTTTTATTAAAGTAGTTTGACCTTTATGGAACATGGGGAATGCAAAAGGACTTTTAAAAAAGACAGAATTTTTTCCCACCCCTCTAGAATTGTCTTCTCCAAAGGATCCCTAGACCAAATCACCTGCTTTAGCGTTACTCAGCTGTATTCAGATGGATAGGCTTATATCTTCTAACAGCGAAGATGCTAAATGAATCTCCTACATGAGAGACCTGGAGGATAATGTCGTTCATAGCGATATACTTGGCATAATATGGCACGTTTGCCTAACAGCTTGCTATGTGCTTAATATGTGAAGTTCTTTTTCATGGCTATTTCTGTTGGACTGCATGTGTTAAAAATAATATAAGGTCGAATTCCATAGGAAAGCATGGTTCTGATTGAATTTCCAGTTCCAAACTCTGGACCTAAGCCAGTAGGGTCTGGGAATGTGTCAGGGATAGTATGCTTTACATTGCAGCACTCAAAAGCGACTACTTAGGTTGATTAACTCACGGTGAGGATAGGTTTGGAAAGATATTTCAACCTGGCTAATTAGCAAGCAGTCACATGTGACAGAAAAGCAAGTAAAATATACGGCACATCTCTAAAAGAATGCACTGGGAAAAGATACATGCTGGAGCCGGAGTGAGAAAAGTTAACTCCGCTCCATGCCTGATGTTGTTTAAAAATAGAAGTGAAAGCTCTTTAACATGATTTCAGTTAGACTAAGAGTCCAAGCCGTAAATATATGTATTTAACTACATAACTTTTGGTACAATTTAGAGTTCAAATTAAAACACGAAATTTTTTTTTAAGTGTATGATGTCTCCCAAACTGCATTAGTCTACACTTAAGCTCTGAAAGGATCATTTTCTTTTCTTTTTAAATTTCCTTTTAAAATACCCAGCAAAAAACATGCATTTATGTTGACACTTTTTGGAGTTAACAATGCTGTTATATAAAAAAAAAAATCTTCCCTTTAAAAAAATGCATTGTAATCGTGAAGGTGATAACTTCTCTTATGGTTCAAACAATTAAAACTTTAACTAATACTTGGTCACTCAATTTTTGTCTCTTGGATTTTGGTTCTCACTCATATTTTCACTCTGGAACACTCTCTCAGTCATCTGCCTGGAATGCCTTTCTTACCCTTTTAGCTTAATGAAATCCTATCTATCTTTCAAAGAATAGCAAATATTATCTCCTACAGAAACTATTCTCCATTCTTTTCTCTTCATCCTTCCCAAGCAGAATTATTCCCACTAATAACATGGTATACTGTTTTGCAGCAAAAATAAAATTTTATATATAAGTAGAAACACTATACTCTGAAGTGATAAAAGTATAGTATAGTGAATATGTAAATCATAGCATAGTCCTTTTCTGTCATTTTCAAGTACTGTGTATAATTGTATGTGCTATGCTTTCATACGACTGGAGGGCAGTATTGTGTTTACAGCAGCATCACCACAAACATGCGAGGAATGTGTTGTGCTATGACATTAGGATGGTTACACTGTCACCAGGGGGTAGGAATTTTTCGGCTCCATTATAATTTTATGGGACCACCGTTGTTGGTCAGTTGTTGACCTAAACGTCTTTATGCGGTACATGACTGTTTAAAAATAGAAGTAAAAGCTCTTAAACATGTCATACTCTATTACAGTACTTGTCACATAATATTATAGTTGGTATGTATTTGTTATTCACCCGAATTAATTGTAAGCTGCCGGAGGGCAGGAACTGTCTTATTTATCCTAGAACACCTGTTCTCCAGGCTCGAGAAGTTAACATAAAGTCTTGCGCAGAGCTGACACTTAAATGTTTTTTGAAACCAAAAGATCTTCAAGATGGAGTCTTCTGTGGGGGAAAAAACAATTCTTTCAAACATTCTCATTCTCTTGCTTTGTTACTGAGCTAGGCTTCCTATTTGCCCACATTCTCCACAATGTGGATATGGGATTTCCCCACTTCTGTCTTCAAACCAGTTTATCAGTATTCTCATTATGAGGCTGGACATGTTACTTCGAATCTATTTATTTACTCAGAAAGTATGTGTTAACTATGATGTTGCTGAAATTTTCATCAATATTAACTCCTCATTTTTTAAAAATGCTGATAAATAATAATATCTACCATTATCATTTGCATAGCATTTTGCAGCTTAAAACACTTTCACAGTTAACATTTCATTAAATTTTCTAAAATGAGCAAAATGGATACTGTTATCTTAACTTTTAAGGCCTTTCTTGGATTCCTAGCTAACTTTATTGAAGGATGCTTTTGTTTAATCATGTCAAATTATAACACTTAAGATCTCTGAGGGACTTTAAAGATCACGCCCCACCCCTTCTTCTTACAGACGAGTAAAACGTCTAGACAGGTGAAGTGACTTCTCTGTCACATATTCCTAATAAACAGCAGAATCCAAACTACAATATCATCTGTCTTCTACATCAGTGTTCTAACCACTACCTATATTATCTCTAGGGCAAAAAGTATGTGTACATCACCCTCATTTTTGAGAAATTTTACCTCTTATTTGTGAACAGTGTAACTTCTACACAGCTTTGTAAAACTCATTCTTGTCCCACACTTCTTTCTGGGTTTGTATTCTCTCTTTTTCTACTGTCTGAAGTGGAACTTATGCATGCCTACACCATGTGCAACAACTTTTTCTACATACTTTTCTCTGTAGATTTTATCTGTCTAATTTATTAAGCCTCATTTTTTTTTTTTCAAATCTGGTTTCTTGGCCTTTAGTTCTTGTTTTCAACATTCAGTTGGTTGGGTAGTTTTATAGCAAGATGTGCTGAGAGATCCGGGTAATGTGATATGTGAGCACCATTGCCCAGTACTCTTCCTTTGCTGAGAACTCAGATTTTAAACTGGAATGAAATCTTAGAGATAGTTGGTCCAATTCCATTGTTTTCCAGGCAAGGAAAATGAGCTCCAGTGAAAATAAACTTGCCTAAAGTTATATAGCCTGGCTCCAAATCCAGGATTCTAACCATGGTCTTTCTACTACTTGTATAGCTTGTTGAACAGAAATAAGATCTCCGAACAAGGAAAAGATGTTGACTGAGTACAGAGAAGGGAAAGCAAGGAGTTTATGTTCATGAGACTTCCAAACTCGATAATTCCAAACTGGTCGAAAATTTAAACAATTCTGAGGGTTCCATTTGTAAATATTTACCTTAATTTGCAACTAAACCTGGAGAAGTCTTCTGAAGAGCCTAGCAAAACTTATCTTCCTATTTCAATTTTATCAAATATTAAAAGTATAATCATTTTTTTCTTAAGGAAAATGCTCTTTGTGTGACAATTTCCTAGCACTTCATGCCATTTTATCTTTACATATAAGCCCTATTATTCTTTTCATGGCATATTATGGGGAAATACTGATAGTGTCTCAGCTAAAACTAGCTCAATTTAAACATAGTATGCAAACCCTTTATAATTTACCAACAAGAATTGAGCATAGAGGCTAATTTTTGTAAGATTTGGTTCTGTGAGACAGAGTCTTTTGCATTGATTTAGGATACCTGAATTCAGACTGAAACTTTCCAGACTTGAGTGTTCACATTTTCATAGCTTAATTGTAAATCATCTTTCATTTAGAAGATTTAAAGACAGGCTAAAGACCTAAATCTTTTCAGTCACCTCCCTAACTAGGAAAAGCCTCTAGATGAGCCTTATTATGTTTTTCCCCCCATTGGATTAGAACAAAGAGTTTGATAATGTTCAAATAGAACAAATGCTATCACAAGGAAAACAACTTTTCCCTCCAAGAGTTAAATGTAAAATTAGGTGTCATTACAGGGCATTTGGAAGATGTTTGAAAGCAGCCTTGCTCAAGCGGGCCAAACCTCTCCACTGTAATGGGCAGCAAATCAAAACCAGAGTGGTAGGCTTGTTGTTCCCCTATTTGTTTTGCTTCATTCTGCTTGATTATTTTGGCAAAGTTAAGCTAACAGGGCAATGCTCTGAAGTTCTGTAAATTTAAGCTTTTAATTAGGTAAAAGACTCCTTTGCAACTCTTGTTGACTGCTCATTTTGTGTTTGAATGCTTTATTCCCTATTTTGGTATGTTTTGAAAAGAGTTGTGGTACTCTGAGCTGACTCCTTCCAGTAGCCATGAAAACCCTCCATGTTGCTTTTTTTCTGAGTTGTATCTGTTTGGATGTTACTCTATAGGTGCCTGATGCATTTGAACATCTCCAGGGTTTTTCTATACGTTTGCACTGTTAAAGGAAAACTGAAGGCTGCTTAAAGTTAACTCTAATGAAAGATTTTCTATTTAAAATTATTTTTAAATTTAAAAGTTTTAATTACCACTGCCTGTAAATAGTAGATTTTTCTCAGAAGAGAACATTTTCTGCTTTACTTCTTCACTAACATTTTCTCAAATGTTTAACTGACTTGTACATATTTTTATATCTGAGATTTTAACTATAAAATGGAACATAGGAAAAAAACAGTTGTCAAAAGATGATACAAGACTGTGGCTGTGTTTTTGTTTCTGTTTCTGTTTTAAGAAAAATTATATTCCTTAAATTGATATTTTTCATTTGGATAAAAATATTTTAAAATAATATTCTCATATACTAGGATTTAAAAGTCTGTCTTACCAAGAATTCATTTTAATAATGTAAAAATCATGAGAAAAACTTGAACAGAATTAAGTATAAGTGAGTATGTAGAAACATAGGTCACTTTTAGTGTTTTTGATGCAGTTAAAAGAAATCTCTAAATGGGCTTCCTTCTGAAATAGGAAATATATTACTTATGGTTTAGTAACCACAGTTAGAAAATACTCTATTTGTTTTCCATTAGAATCTAGTCTGCTTTTTACCTGGAATGTAACTTTTATCTACATTGTAGAAAAAGCAGTACCTTTATGAAAATGCATCCCAAAGTATGTGTGTCAAAAACCTTAAGAATGTTTACAGGAAAAAAAATGCTACCCACAATTTTATTGCATTTTCTCTCATAGAACAGGTGTCTGAACTGATTTGGAAGCTCTGGTTTTATTTTTGTTCGTGTTTAATTTCCTGCCGTGCAGATGAACTTCTTGTTAAGGGATTTATGTGATTAAGTGGCAAAATGACAAACAAGGTTGTCTGGTGCTCATCTTCCCTCTTTAGTGGACTAATCACCTTTGGATTCTGGGCTCTGTCAATGGGTGAGTTCCTTACACAAGCAATTTGCATTTATCAATCTAAACATTTGATCTGCATATGACCATGTTAGTTGGATTGTGAAATCTAAGATAAAAGTTATAGTTTGAATTTAGGAAGACATTTGCTAATTGTAGGTGGAAACGGTTTTCTTAATTAGTGTAGCCATCTTTCCTCCTGGTTATGTTGACAGCACAATCCTGCACATGGACTGCAGCTTAAGTGGGGATCACAACACTGTGGCCACAATTTAAAGCCTCAGCAGAGGAAGCTAGTTAAGACTGTATCTTCTCATAGTAAAGAGGTTTTTTAGAATTTAGAATCATTTTCTGAGAAGCGAAATGTTCACAGTGAGTGCTGGCGGCTTATATAAAATCAGTCTGACACCAGTTCTATAGTTTATATATCTTTCACTTGCCCTTGACTTGACACATAACTTGAAGGATTTGAGGTGATTAATTCTTTGCTCTCTCTCTTTCTCTCTGTCCCTGCAGGTACTATCATCCTAGCGTATTAGTGGTAGTAATGATTGGGATTTATGCAACACTGTCTTAAGGAAGATTGCAAAGTATTTGATGCTTATTGTCTTTTCCCTTTGAGGTATAAGCCAGAATTATTTAGAGCATTTTGGTGAGGAAACTGAAACACTGTGTTTAGAGAACTTGTCCTATGTCCCACTGATATACAATGACATAAGCAAGGTTTAGATCCTTGATTTCTTGATTGCTAACCCACTGTTCCTTCAACCAGATTGCTGCTCCCACTTGATTTTCAAATCGAATAGGAGCGATCGGCTTTTACACTTCACCCCAAGCATTGAAAACAACAAAATCTCCTGGCAATGTAAAAATACATTTATGTACTAGCTTAAATTTATATTATAGTATATGGTTCTCTGCATATGATTTGAGATATCTTTTTAACAAAAAAGTTTGTGATGGGATGACCTAATTCTGAATCTTCAAAGGTGAGTCATAGGAGCTGTTGAACTTCCTTTGAGAAGGGTGTCTAAATGTACATGTCGCATGTAGTGAATGCGGTTAAATGGTGCTTTAGATGGTATGATCTTCCTCTGTGTTTGGGGTTCAGTTTCTTGTTTCAAACTTCCATAGAAAGTTTCCCTTCATCAACCCCTGTACTAAAACACATATTCACAGGTGACTGTGGGAGCTGACTAAACTCTTCTGTGATTCTATTGAATTCCTTATACAAAATGGATTATGCCTTTGGTACTTTATGCATACAACCAAACCCTCTAATACCCACTTCCTTTTATTGGCATCAGCTCTAATTTGACTGCCTTTCTTGTGGTAAGAACACAACCTGATAAAGAGAGGAACTTTGACTCACATTTCACTTGAAAACATGATGTTGATAAAGGGCCCTACCTAGGCTTTTTTTTTATTATTTTTTAGACACAGATAACTCTCACTTTGAAGTGACTATTGTGTTCTTTATAAAGAGAAGAGAAAGGAAGAGAAGGGAAACTTAAATGATACATTGAGCATTAATTTTGTGCCAGTCTTCATCATATATGTTTTCATAGATGCTAACTTATTCAAACTTCATAAAACCTGCAACGTAAATATTACATCCCTCCATTTTTAACAGAGGAGAAAACTGAGAGTCTGAGAGGTTAAGTAACTTGAACAATAAACTAATAAATAGCAGAGCCCTAATTCAAGCCCTAGTATATCTGATAGTTATTAGCCAAAGTATACCTGGAGAGGTCCTTGGGTCAGTTTAATTGCTACAAATGAATATCATGAAAATAGTTTAACTAAGATGACCTTAAAAAGAAAGCCCATTATATAAAAGGCCATACCTAGGCATATATTAAATATAATTACAAAAGGAATCTTTCCCAGTCCTAAAGCTTGTGGCATCTGAGAAAAACTTTCTCTCTCTCTCTCTCTCTCTCTCTCTCTCTCTCTCTCTCTCTCTCTCATTCTCTCTCTCTCTCACACACACACACACACGCATGCGCAATCACTTTAAAAATAATTGTACTGTTTAAAAATCTTTTGTGATAACTGTAAGGAAATCTGAGGGGAAATGTGTGTCCTAGGCTCAATGGCTTGGCAGAATCAAATATCTTTTGGATTCAGACTCTGTTAGGGAAAAAATTGTAGGAGAATCTGGTGCTTTTAGTCGATATATAGGTATCTGGGTAGACTACCTAAAGGAAAATTTATATGGAAAAGGAAATATTTCTATTAACAATTTTGTATTTCTAAACATTGATCATTTTAGATGGAACTCTTCTTTCTAGAGGAGGGGGGGGGCGGGTTGTACAGAAGAAACACTCTTTCCCCTTTCCAAGGCATCGAAGCATAGACTAGAAGGAATTAGACAATATATTACTTCCAACTCTTAACATCAATGGATTTAAATTGCGTAAACATTAAATTTGCTTTGTAAATGTTCCTCGAAACAGCCTTAGAAAGACTGTAAAAAAAAAAAAATTGCACACGTTGCATGTTGTGAATGTGATTATATGGTTCTAGAGATGGTGTGAGCCTCCTCTGTGTTTGTAGAAATTGGGTCGAATACAGACTCATAGGCCAGAAGATAGCACAAGGATGCTGAGCACTCGAAAGTGAAGAAGTGTTCCAGGAGGTGGGAGGAGACCTAGATTCTACCTTATAAGCATTTCTGTGTATTGTCCAGTGACACAACTATCTGTGTGCCTCTGAAAATAATTCCTGAACTTTGGGCAGGCTGTAGATTATCTATGCCTGTCTGATGTTTCACTGAATATTTAATTTTAACTTTGAAGCCATTCATATTCTCAACAGTAGAGGTCCTCAGTACCATAGTTCTTCAACTAAGATGCTGCAAAGTTATTCCTCCCTTGAATGATTTGGCATTTATGGTTACTTGTAGAAATTAGTCATTAGTTACTTGTAGAACTATCTATTGTTATGTCATTAATAAGTGAGAAAATGTTAGTCCTCATTGTCTAATCTTAGCTTAAAATTTCAGTCTTGGGTAACAGCCAAAATAATGTGTCAAAAATGAGTTAACTTGCTCTACCTGCAGCACTGGCGGTAGGATGTCTCACAGTTAAGTTCTCTACTCCTGGGAAGTTCTCTGCTTCTCGCCTTGGAAATGTGGCAGCCGGCACGGTGGGAAGGTGAAGAGCTTCCCCAAGGATGACCCTTCCAAGCCTGTCCACCTCACACCCTTCCTGGGCTACAAGGCTGGCATGACCTACATCGTGCGGGAAGCAGATAGTCCAGGATCCAAGGAGAATGAGAAGGAAGTTTTGGAGGCTGTGACCATTGCCGTCCATGGTGATTGTGAGCATTATGGGCTATGTGGAAACCCCTTGAGGCCTTTGTACCTTCAAGACCATCTTTGCTGAGCGTATCAGACTTAAGAGCAAAAGGCGCTTCTATAAGAACTGGCATAAATCTAAGAAGAAGGCCTTCACCAAATACTGCAAGAAGTGGCAGGATAATGATGGCAAGAAGCAGCTGGAGAAGGACTTCAACAGCATGAAGAAGAACTGCCAGGTTATCCGTGTCATTATCCACACCCAGATGCACCTGCTTCCTCTACACCCGAAGAAGGCCCACCTCATGGAGATCCAGGTGAATGGAGGCTGAAAAACTGGACTGGGCTCATGAGAGGCTGCAGCAGGAGGTCCTTGTGAGCCAAGTGTTTGGACAGGATGAGATGATCAATGTCATTGGAGTGACCAAGGGCAAAGGTTACAAAGGGGTCACCAGCCGCTGGCAGAGCAAGAAGCTGCCTCGCAAGACACACTGAGGGCTGAGCAAGGATGCCTGTGTTAGGGCGTGGCATCCTGCCCCACTGGCCTTCTCTGTGGCCTGGGCTTGGTAGAAAGGCTACCATCACCACACTGAGATCAACAAGATCTGTAAGACTGGCCAGGGCTACCTTATCAAGGATGGCAAATTAGCGCCTCCTCTGATTAAGACCTGTCTGACAAGAGCATCAAACCTCTGGGTGGCTTTGTCCATTACAGTGAAGTGACCAATGATTTCATCACGCTGAAAGGCTGTGTGATGGAAACCAAGAGGCAAGTGCTCACTCTCAGCAAGTCCTCGCTGGTGCGGACCAAACAGCAAGCCCTTGAGAAGATTGGCCTTAAGTTCATTGACACTACCTCCAAGTTTGGCCATGGCTGCTTCCAGACAGTGGAGGAGAAGAAAGCATTCATGGGACCACTTAAGAAAGACTGAATTGCTAAGGAAGAAGGAGCTTAATGTCAAGAACAGATTGTACAGCTGGTAGAGTCTCAATAAAAATTATTTATTTTCCAGTGGAAAAAAAAATGAGTTGGCTCAACAGTGGGCTATCTGAAATTATATATATATAGTATTCTCTTGAAGTTTTGGAATAAAAAGACCACAAGAAAATATTTAGAAAATAATTCAAAGTTTTTTGAGGTCAGTTCTGGTTTTCTAATAACTGCCAATTTACTTACTGTCTATTGTGTTTAGAACTATGGATCTATAAGATACTCAGGGTGGGTTTGGGGGTTTTGTTTTTTGTTTTCGTCCCAGGGGTTTTTATTTGAATTTTCTGTCTATAATCACAGTTCGCTAAGAATTTCACCATTTACCCTCTCTTTTTACCAAAATCTGACATTGTCCTTGACTCCTCTCAATTCCTTACATAGCTAAGCTATCACTAAATCTTATCAATTCTACCTCCTACATAATGCTTGTGCCATTTCTACCATGGCTCTAGGTTAGGCCCTTAACTTGGCTATTGTAACTGACTTCCAACTAATCTATTTCCAATCTTACCTCCTTCTAAACCATTCCCTGCCTATTTAAAAAATTGCCCTTCTAAAAGGCCATTTTCTTGCTTAATACTTTCAGTGGTTTACCATCGTGACTCAGTAAAGCCCAAATTTTCTTAGCATGGCCTGCAAGTCCTTTTATAACCCTGTCTCTCACTACCTCTTTGGGTTTACTGCTTCCTTCTCCTTTCACCACAGCCCTCAAATCTATGTTTCAGCCACACATTGAACTAGAGTTCTCCAAATGCATCAAACTATTTCACTTTTCTGTTTTCACATGCTTTCTCTCTAAATTATTATTCCTCCTTCTGCCTTTCTTGTTTGCCTGATGAACACCTAACTCTTCCTTTAAGACTCAGGCCAAGGATCTTCTGCTTCTTAAAGTCTTTCCTGAACCCCAGATAGGGTTAGCTATTACCCTTTTTGTGCCGATTCTATGCTGTATATATTCTTCCAATAACATACTTCCTTTGTTAGATTAGTTATTTCTTCTACTAGACCAGTGCTTTAGGGGAAGAGGGGACAGTTTTGTCCATCTGAAGGCATTTGGAAATGTTTGGAGATGTTTTTGATTGTCACACAGAGCAGGAGGAGTGCTACTGGCATCTAATAGGTAGAAACCAGAGATGCTGCTAAACATACCATAATGCCCGGGACAGCCTCCCACAACAATTATCCAGTCAAAAATGCAAATAGTACCAAGATTGAGAAACTACGTCAGACTATATTCTTGTGACTTTTTTTCAACTTTGGATCCTCAGGACCTAGAATAATGCCAGACAAAAATTAGGCACTAAATAAATACTGGCTCGATAAGTGAAAACTACTATAAGATACTCTGAAGAGAATCTATCAAAAGTTAGACAAATAAGATCTTTTGAGAAAATAGCCAGAGCTCAAATTCAATCACATCAAAGGTGTAATTCGAAGTTTATTTTTAAATTTCCTTAATAATGTGTAGAGAGATTGAATTAAGGTTGTGATCTGGTTATATGCCTACTTCTCCTCCTCCCAAATCATAAAATGTAAGAAAACATACATTCGAAAGAATAAAAATTAATCAGATTACATATTTTTAAGAATCCTTAAAAAAGAACACTGAAAGGGCCTACATCAGAATACCAAGGATAAAGAAAGGAAAAACAAATAATATACCAAGGAATGGGTATCAGCTTGGCATTATATGTTTCATTATGAAGGCTGGATAACAAAAAAACAATGTAAGAATATCTCAATATAATGAGGGGAAATTATGTTCAAACTAAATCTTATTCCCAGCTAAATTCACATTTTATTGGTGGGGGGGCAGGGGGCAAAATTAAGACAATCTCAGACATGGTAAGACTTGGAAGTTTATCACTCATCAACCTTCTCTTTAGAGAGTTACTAAACAGTGCAACTCAACTCTTTCTTCCACCGAAGGAATTCATAGGACTATAAGAGCTATAAATAAAAAAGCAAGTTATAACCACAAAAACAAAACCTAAAGTGAGTCTAATGATGTTCATGAATAATGAAAAATAATTAACAACAATCTGTTAGTAAAATACCAGATAATTTCAGCATCAGCAATAGAAGGGGAAAGAGGAAAGTAGAGGAAAGTGACTACGTGCTTGCTAAGACTCATGTTCTTGGGGGTAATAGGTGTGTGGATATATAGACTGATAGAAAAAGAATGATAGAAACATCAAATTTTTAAATCAATGTTAAAAATGTAAGAGTAGCCATTAAAAAAAATAATAGTTTCCAAGAACACAAAGAGAAAAAACAGAACTAAATCAACTCAAAAGGCAATAAAGAAGACAAAAGCAACAGTAAGAAATCATAGTAAATGGAAAATATATAATAAACCAGCAGGATTAAGTCTAAATATATCAGTATCACAATTAATGTAAATAGGTTAAATTCTCCAATTAAAAGATAAAAAAATCCAATTGGTTTTTCAAAAATTTTGCTCTATTGTTATTTATAAGAAACATGTATTATAAAATGATAAAGAAATATTTAAAATAAAGAAATGGAAAAATATATCCCATGTAAGTGCTAACAGAAAGAAAGCAGATACAGCAATTTTATTTTCAGATAAAATACTAATTTCAGTTTAAAAAGTGAAAAGCAACCAAAAAGACAAAGAAGGATTTTCCATATTGATAAAAAGTACAGTGCACCAAGAAGAAATAAGAATTTTGAACTTTTATCAACTAAGATAATAGGTTTGAAATATATACTATTAAGTAAAATTTGATGGAAATACAAGGAGAAATTGACAAATCCACTGAATGGGAGATTCTAACAATTCTCTCTCAGAAATCAGATAATCAAGTACACACACACAAAAAGATATAGAGAATGTAAATTACACAATCAAGCAAACCTGTTCTAAATGATATGCATAGAATATTATACCCAACAAAGACAAAATACACACATTTTTCAAGCAAACAGGGAAGATTGTTAGAATTTAGCCATGTGTTAAACTACAAGGGAAATTTTAACAAATACCAGAATAACAAAAAGTATTTTATTCCACTGATCTCTGATTACAGTGTAATAAAAATACTGATTAGGAATTAACAGTTAAAGGATAACTACCCCCTCCCCAAATCTCTGTGCATAGAAAAAAAGTTATTATATCAAATTACAGACTATTTAGAAATGGAAGCCAATAAAAGCAAAACATCTCATGGATGCAGACAAAGTGATATTTGGGAAAAATTTTGGAGCCTTAACTGCATTTATTGGAAAATAAGAAAGATTAAAAATGAATTAATTAGGCATTCAACTCAGAGAACTAGGGGGACCAATACAATAAGTCCTAAAAGGAGGAAATAATCAAAATGAAAGCAGAGATTAATGGAATGACCAAATTAGTAAATCCAATCAATAAAACAAAAAATTGGAGGGTTATTTTGAGACCAATAAAATATACAAAGCTTTGGCAAAGCCAATTCAGGGGGAAAAAAAAAACAGAACTAAACAGACTGAAAAAGATTTAAAGTTGTATTTGCATACCAAAAATTTGAAAATCTAAATGAAATAAAAGCGTTTCTAGAAAAGTATAACTTAGCAAAATCTATTCTATAAAATAAACAATTTAATACATCAAAAATAAAAAATTTTAGAAGTGGGAAGAAGTTCTATAACAAAGCATCAAGCCTAGTTTTTTTACCGTTCTACAAAGCCTTAAGGCAAAAAACTGTTTCTTCTGATAGATAAAATGCTCCGGAATATGAGGAATGAGCTAAAGCTTACTAACAGCCTCCTAGGTTGAAACCAAAACTAGACAAGGGCAATGTCATTAACGTAAGATTCAAAAATTTAAGTAATATATTCATAAATCAAATCCAGTGATACATTAAAAGATAAGTGCATTATGTCCAATTAAGATATCTCAGGAATGCAGATAATTTAATATTCTATAAATTATCAGATTAATAGAAGAAAAGAAGGTAACCTCAACAATCTCCATCTCAAAAAAGAACATTTAATATAACTCAGCACCATTCCTCATTAAATACACAAAAAACAACAAATTTTAGTAAATTAGGAATAAGAGTAAACTTCCTTAACTCGATAAAGTTTATCAAAAACCTGCAGCGAACATGTAAGCATTCCCTTCAACATCTGGAACAAGGTATGATATTCACCATAATTACTGTTATACTGAAAGCCAATGCAATATGAAAAGGAAAAAAATGAGAATAATAAATATTGGAAACAGAGACAAAAGTGTCATGCAGACCACATGATAGTTTGCTTAGAAAAATAAACAGCTCTAAAACTAATAAGAATTTAATTTAACAAAGTAGCTAAATAAAGATCGATATAGAAAATTCAGTAGATTTCTTATATCCCAGCATTACATGAAATAGATAAATGCCTAGGAATAAACCTAACAAGAAATGTGTATGATTTATGTAAATAAATAAAATATGACATGTAAATAACCTACTGAACTTCAATGAAAGTCATAAAAAAATGAATCAATGGAGATAAATACCATGTTCTTGTATTGGCAGACCCAATATTATAAAGATATCAGCTTTCAAGTTATCCATAAGTTTAATGCAATCCTGGTCAAAATTCCAGTATTTTTCATGAAACTTGGTAGGCTGATTTGTAATTATTTATTGAAGAGGAACTGAATGAGACCATAAGAGAACTATTAGATACAGAAAAATGAGGGAGTATACATTGCCAGTTATGAAAGTATACTATAAACCTATGATAATTAAAACATTGTGACAGTTGTTCCAGAATAGACAATTCAGTTAAAGCAACAAATACGGAGCTCAGAAACAGACACATTCATATAAAGAAACTAAGTTTACGATAAAAATGGTATTACATATGAATGAGAAAATACCACTGAGGTAATTTAGAAAAATAAAACAAAATCCTATCACAATTTCACATCAAATACAAACTAAATTCTAAATAGGTTTGAAAGCTAAATTAGAAAATGAAAAATAAGTACCAGAAAAAACATAAAAGAATATTCTAAACTAGGTCTGTTGAAGTCCTTCCTAAGTGTAATGAGAAATCTATAAGCCATAGAATAGATTGACAGTAAACAAACACTTCTGTACAACTTAAAACACATAAATTTTTTTTAAAATGGCACAAGTGTAAGCTTTTATAATTATTTTTAACACCTACAGCACCTGGCATTCCTAGGTGGTCTCCCATCCAAGTATTAACCAGGTTCGACCCTACTTAGCTTTGGAGACCAGACAAGAATAGACATGTTTAGGGTGGCATGGTTATAGATGAGCTTTTATAAAATTGAATTATATACTCACATATGTAAATTATACCTCAATTTTTTTTTGAAAAGGAAAGAAAAAAATAGCAGGGAGAAAATAATTGCAACATAATGTAATAAATAAAGGTAACATGCAAAATATAAAGAGTACCACAAAGCAACTAGAGAAATTATAAACCAAGAGTAAAAAGGGCAATTAACAGAAAAAATTAAAATGACCAGTTAACATCTGAAAAGGTGTTCAAATGCACTAATAGTCAAGAAAAGTAACAATAAGGTGCCACTTTTTGTTCATCCAACTAAAATTTAAAAAGATAAGCAATGTCCACTGTTGATGAGTGTAAGCAGTAGGCACCTACATGAATCATTGAGAACTAGTGGAGTTTGGAAGGTGATTTTAAGTTCTCATCAACTTAACACTTCAATTTTTTGATTTTTGTCCCAGATAAATGCTTGCACCTATATATGTTGAAATCTGTATAAGGATGTTTATGGAAGCATTAAAAACAAAAGAGAAATATAAATATTCATGAAGACTAAGTAGACTTTGGTTCTATGGATTTGTGAAATGCAATCTCATTTATAAACAAAATAAAAAAATTTTAAAAATATACACACATATGATAAAATATGTAGAAAAATGGTCAAGAAGGATATGCCATACTATTAATAGTAGTTACATCTTGGAAAGGGAGTATAATTAGAGTTAGGAAATAGGAAGAAAAAACTTTTCAATATTTATGCTATCTATTAATATATTTTTAAAAATTTTGTGAGAATATATTTCTCATATAAATCATGTAAAATTTACATAAATGTTTGAAATGACACCATTATTATAAAAGCAATATATGTTTATTATAGGAAATTTAGAAAATTTGGAGATGGAAAACAAGAAAATAAAAGTTAGTCTGTCACCAGAAATAACCATTAACTTTGATATATAACCTGACAAATATTTTATTCACATATACGCATTTTTAAAATAAAAACGAAATTTTATATTGTGACTATCTGCCTTAACATAAATTATTTGTGTCCAATATCCCTTTTAAAAACATATCTATTCCTTCATTTGTTCAATAAATACTTGGGATACAATGGTTAATAAAAATATAATGTATTTAATCAATCTTCTGTTGTTCTTTAAAATTTTCCTTAGTATTTCTGAGTTGAAATACCTCTATAACAAAAATTCTTATTGTAATTATTTCCTGAAACTAGATTCCTAAATTGCTTAGAAGTGTCGTTGCCTTTGATAAATATTTCCTAGGCCTTTGATAAATATTTTCAAAAACCTTTCAGTGAAATATTATTTAATACCTTCCAGTAGTGCATGAAACTACCAGTTTCCTAGTGTCCTGACCAACTGTAATTTTTTAAAATATGTATTTGATAAGTCTGGCATTTTGTTTTTATTTACACTTATCAATTCTTTAACAGTATGTTGCAAATACACATAAGCTTTTTAGTCCTCAAACCATAAAGTGAGATTATATTTGATCGCCTTTAGTAATATTAGTTATTTAAACATGCAATCAAGCATGTATTATATATTATGTGTATGTGTATGTGTGCGTGTATGCTGTGTGTGTGTGAAATACATCGCATATAAAAAAATAACATTACCATCTTGGCTTATGATTGACTCACAAATTCCCTTATAGAAAAATTAATTTATTTTCAATCAATTGACTATGTTTTAAAAATTAAAATGTTTTCTAGAAAACTTCGTTCTTTGGGAAAGCTTTCTCCATGAGAGATTAAAATCTACCATAGACTTTTACATGGATTAAGTTTTAAATTAGCATAGAAGAATAACAATATGAATCAATTTGATCAAAGAAAAAGTGTCACTAATTATTTAAACAAGACACTTATAATAGGGATTTAAAGGCAAAGAAGCGGATTTCCCTTGCATGTGGATCAAATCAGAAGTATCCCATAATTGACTCTTTACAAGACCCTGCTTCAGTATAATGGACTAGATATTAAAGCTCTAAGTATTTAAAGCTAGTTTCCGTCTTTCTCTAAATGGAGGCCTGCCACTAAGAGCTATTTTACAAGTCTGACACATTAGCTGCATCACGGGGAAATACACTGGCTCTGCTTCTAGGGTCCGGAATTTCAAGTGCTTTCAATAGTTAAATGGTGTGAAATGGGTAACGTTGAACCTGTGAGAAGCAATGAGTGCCTAAAAAATAAATTCCAGATGGGAAAGTTGATGGAAAGGGACATAGATACTGTAATGGTTCTTTCAATAAATTAATTCTAAAAAGAGCTCATACTTTTAATTTTTTCTTTTTTTCTTTTCTTTTTTTTTTTTTTTTTTTTTTTGACTTTTAGCCAACGTATTGTTCTATGACTTTGCAGGGGAGAACAACTAATTTTCTTCCTTCTGTTACTTAACATTATTTAGAAACAAAGGAGATATTGTAAACTATTGCTGCCAGATCAAACACAGGGTGAATAAAAGGAGTCATATAAGAAGTATTTTATAACTTTCTAAGAGCTGTAAAGTCAAAGGGTCAAGTCGAGACCACAGAGCTTCCTTACAGTATAATGTTAGACTAAATAACTAACGGCTTCATACTTTAATCCCACTACAGAATGGAGATTTTGGTGCCTACCACTACAGTACCCTATTCAGGAAGATGTGTTTTAACATATCCAAGGGTTTTAATCTCACAGCATCTTTAGTAGTTCACATGCAAAATAACTCTGAAGAAGCACTATAATATAGCGAAAAGGGTTTTAATGTTTGGCTAGATGTGGATTCAAATCTCAAATTTGCCATTTAGTGAATTTATGAGCTGAATCAGATTACTTAATCTCTCAGTGCCTCAGTTGCCTCATTTGTAAAACAGAGATAATATTCATATTTGAAATGCTGAGGATTACACAATTCGATGTCTGAAAAGTGCTAAGCAGAGTGGCTAATTTGTAAGCCCTCATAAGTCATAGCTATTATTATTCATAATAAATTCTTGTTGAATTAATTTTTTTATGATTTTTTTCTTCCCAATAATCAAAATAAAGACTAATTGGTACCAAAAAAAAAAAAGGTCCTATTTTGACATTCAAACACTGGGCACTCTTTCTCCTACACAGAATACAGAATATTGGAAAATATATTCTATAGAAGCAAATATATATTTGTTTCTATCTGCAATATAATGAATGGAACAGAGCCAAAGCAATACCATCCGAGTGGGTTCTTGAAATTTTAGCTTCATATTTTACCAACACAACTGCAAAAACCAACAGCTTCAAGGTACCGCAAGGTTCCATTGGAGTGAGTCACATTGGCTAGTGAAGAAGGACTAATTGCATCTCCCACGCCTCCCTTTGGCAGTAACCATGCATAAGTGAAAGGTGCTGGAGGAGTCAAGATAGGGACCCGGATCTGACTTTAAAGTTCTCTATTTTTCATTACCAACCCTTTTTATGGTTTAGGTCTTGGTTATAGCAAACTTCAGATTGAATAGACGCCTCAAATATCCATCTGAGACCAGCATTTAGTCTTAAATAGCTGTCAAGTTCCCTGCAGATGCATGTTTTCGAAATGGGGGCATAGAAAGGGTATTTTTTTTAAATGTCAGGCATCAAGCAGCCTCACAAATCATTTTTACGTGGCTTCCTGGAACTTTGTTTTTAACAAATCCTTTAACAGAGGATTGACTCACTTGTGTATTTCTTCAAAGGAAGGGTTTTGCAGGTAGCTCTTCATGAGGCCTGCCATCTTCTAGGATTTGAGAGGAAGAGAGTTTTAAAAGAGTAGAGATGTTTACTTTTGAGTGGTCATTGTTTGGTACCTGCAGCCATTAGCTCAGTAACTAAACTACTGGCAATCCCTGGAGTAAAAGTATGTGTCTGTGTAATCTTGTACTTCAGCATTTACAGGTTTGAGGTCCCAGGACTGAGCTGGCGTCTCAAAAGCTGTGAGGTTTCAGAATCTCATTAACATTGTTAATAAATAGACATGGTTCCACGTTAACCTAAGAGCTGATTGTGGCTTATTTTATAAACATGAATTCTATTGTATAATGTCTGCTTCGAAAGCAAACCATTTAGACATTATGAAATTATTTCTTTGTCCCTTCACGTTGGGTTTTTGAAATAAAAATATATATGTAATTTAGATGGCATGTGCCTCTAACGAAGTTAAAACATAAGCAAATCTACTTAGCCAAAAAGCCAAATTTATTCTCATTTTATTAGGCAGGTGGTGTACATATTAGATGATTTCCCTCTCGGGTTTTACATTTATTTCATGTGTTTTTCTCCAAAGAACAGGAGTTATTCTGTCAAAAGTAGGGAGGTGAAACCTCGGTTAAGGGGATACTGCAAATTCTACCCTTTCAGCAGAAGTAATTTATAGTTTCATAATATTCCAGAATTTCTCTTTGTCTTTTACATGAGAATTTATGACCAAGGTATTTTCATGTTTCCCTTACTCCTTGCTACAAACGTGAACAAATAAACTGTGCATTCAAGGCCTGTTTCCCTATGCTATTTTCCAGGTATCATTATTTTTCTTCGCCTGACCTCACGTAACATAATCCAGATTCTACATTGCATTATTTTAATCCAGAAGGCGCATAATGTGAAACTTAACTAGTGAGAATGAGGTTTTGTGTTATTTGCCTAAAACTATTCTTTAAAGCAATTAAGTGTTCAAAACCAATATTCCGAATATAGGAAAAAGTTCTTGGCTGCCTAGAGAATATATTTATATCTTTAGTATTACTAAAGAATGACTTTTTCAGGCATTCGCCCTTGGGATTTTAAAAATTTTATTATGACATAGAAAACCTTGTAAAAAAAAAAAATAATGTAGCAAACACCTCTATACTCACTGCCTAACTTAAGAAATGAAACATTAGCAATAAAATCAAAGCCTTCTATATGCCTCCCTCCCCAGTTGCATCCTCCTTCCAGGGTCTTAGGTGAAGGAATCTGGTGTTTATCATTTCTAAGTGTTTCTGTATGTTTTTAATTCACATATATATATCCCTAAACAATATAGAGTATAAATATCCACTTTTAAACCTTATATAAAAGTTATCATACTATGTGTATTCTTTTTCTCTCAACATTTTGTGTATGAGGTTCATCTACATGGATACATGTAGGTCTCATTAATTTTCACTGCTGTGTGGTATGACAGTGCATGTTTATACCATAATCTACTTTTGAGTTTCCTGTCAATGGACATTTTAGTCTGTTTATTATTTTTTGCTATGAACATTGCCGCTAGAGACAGTCATGTGCATACCTTTTTGTGCACACATGCAAGAATTTTTTAGAGCATATCTCAAAGCTAAATATCCATTCACTTTTGCTATTTATTGCCAATTTATTCTCCAAAATGGTTGAACCAAATCACACTCTCACCAGTAGGTTCTGCATCACTGTCTCACAATACTTAGCATCGTAACACTCATTTTCTTGATTACTTAGTGAAGATTAATATTTATTTGTTTATTAGCCATTCATATTTCATCTTCTATGAAATCTAAGTTTATATCTTATGTCCTTTTGTGGGACAGGGGAATTATTTGTCTTTTTTCATACAGATTGGTAGAAATTCTTTATATATCCTGAATATTTATCCTTTAATGGTTCTGTGTATTACATGCCTCTTTTTCTAGTCAGTGTCTTGCCTTTTCATCTTCTCTGTAGTGTGTCATTTGATAAACAGAAGTTTTAATATTTAAAATAGTCAAATTCATCACTTTTTTTTAGTTTATGCTTTTTGTGTCTTAATTACTATAGCTTTATAATAGATCTTGATTTTTAGTAGTACAAATTTCTCCATCTTGTTTTTCTTCAAACTTATGCCCTTGGATTTTGAAAGTGTAGTTATGCCTGGTTTTTCTAATAGTATGACTTTACTTCGAATATCAATTTCTAGTCATCTTATGATTTCAACAAATGGGTCGAATTTATCTTTCCTGCCTGTGATCATCTCCTACCTTATCTCCATTTCAGCCTTTCTTCTGCCCTCTCTGGTTTTCAGAAACGTGTAAAAAATTATGATTATCTCTATATAAATTGCCAAATAAAATATCAGTTGTTCATAAAGAATCTAGATTCACAAACTTTTAATGCAATTTTAATTGTTTTAATTTTAATGCTAAAAGTAATCAAAAACATTACTGATTTAAACCCTTTCATTAAAAAATAAACCCTTTCATAAATGATGAGATGAGAAAATTTTTAACAAAATAAAATTTCTCTAAGCAATAGAAAACCAAGCCATGATCAAGTATAAAGAACACATGCTGTGGATTCAGACAGTTCTTCCTCTTACTAGCTACATTACTCAACTTCTCTAAACTTTGGTTTCCTCACCTGTAAAATTATGACACAAAGTTTTCGTAAGCATTAAATGTTAAATATCCTGCATGATGCCTGAAATATAGTAGGCACGTAATAATGTTATTCTCTCCCTACCTCCATCCTAATCCTTCCAATTGGTGGTAAGCACAAAGCTGTGGAAATACAGTCTTAGGGGATTTGTGAATGCTTCCCAGTAAAGGTAATGCTTAGCTGAGACTCGAGGACTATGTAGTAGAGGTAGGAAAGGGCCAAGGAACATGTAGGCCCAAGGAACAAGACGTGTTTGGGAGCTATTCACAGTCTAGTTTCCTCTACGTAGGCCATAGCTATCTTTTGATAATTAAGGAAGAAAATGACTTCCAGAGGCATCTCTGCAGGTTATGTACTGTCCTGATGAGTTGGAACAAAGGGATTGGCTCTTTTAATGAGTTTGGGCTTGAGTATCCTGTTAAGCATATCAATTGGTTATGAGGATATTAGTGCAAATGTGGTATAGAGCAGTAGATCTCAACTTGGAGGGACCCCTGGAAATTCTCAGCATTCTTCTGAGGGTCTATAAGGCAAAACTATTTTTTAAAACAATACTAAGACATTATTTGATTTTTTCACTATGTTGACATTTGCCCTGATGGTTTGAAAGCAATGATAGATAAAACTGTTATCACCAAACTGTAAGAGTAGTCTGCATTCTTCACCAACACACACTCACAGTAAAAAGAAAACACAACAACATATACAGTCAGTTTCACTTGAGAATATCCTTGATGAAGCAGTAAAAACTATTACTTTCATTAAATCTCAACTCTTAAGTACAGGATCACTTTAATGGTCTGTGCAACAAAAAGTTCATAAAGCCTTTTTGTTGTATACCTAAGTACAACAGCTATCTCAAGGAAATTATTGTGCAATTGTTTGAGCTGCAAGTTGAACTAGCTGCTTTTTTTCACAAACCCTTGTTTTTACTTGAAAATATTACTGATAGACAAGTTATGTTTACTCAGATTTGGAAGACATTTACTCAGTGATGAAAAAAGGGAGCCAATAGCTAATATAGTATTTGTTGCCAATGATAAAAGTCAAGCTTCCAAGCAAAAATAGAATTTTGGTAAACTTTAAGACTTTTTTTTTTAATCACATCGGTAGTGATATCAATGTGTGATTTTTTTAAATATTGTATAATGAAATGTGCCAACATTTGGAAGATCTACATGACTCAGTGAACCAATATTTTTCAAATTACCGGTAAATAATGGCATAAAATCATTCATGAGTATGTGATTCATTCATAGTGCATGAAGACCAAGGACTTTAATGTAACAGAGTACAAAAAGTTTATTGATGAGATTCGGATTCTATCTTGCAACTAACATTTAGGAGACTATCACTTCTTGGTTTTCGGTGTACATCAAAGAAAAATAACCACAATTATCCCCAAAGCCTACTTAAAATTCCTCCTTTTTTCAACTACATGTCTGTATGAGGCTACTTTTTCTTCACATACTTCAACCAAATTATTTTACAAAAAATCATATGCAGAAGCAGATATCAGAATCCCCTGTCTCTTGTTAAGGCAGACATCTGAGATTTGCAAGAATGTAAATCATTGCCATTCTTCCTGTTATTTTTTTTTTTGCTCTGAAAAATATAGGGTTTTTTTTAAGTAAACATATTATTCATATTAACATGTACTGGGCTTATTATTTTTAAATGAATTAATAAATATATCTATAATTTTTCTCAACTTTAGTTTCTAGTACAGTAAATAGTGATAGATATAACTCACATGCATGAGAACTCTTTGGGGTCCTCAATTACTTTTAAGGATAAAAGATCCTGAGACCAAAAGTTTGATAACTGCTGGTATAGAGGAAGAAGAAACTTTGGGATCTAAAGAAAAAAATAGCAGAATCTAGAATAATGGAATTAAAATTAGAGGTGGAGTTTGAAGATGGTAGACATCTGAACTATGAATTCATATGCTTGATGGATTGTACTGTAATGTACTAAAAGAGAGCACAGAATATTTAAAAAAAAAAAAAACTACTGGAGTCAGTAGGCAACAGTTACTCATTTATTATAGGCTAGCAGTATTTCAAATTGTGGAGCTTCTACCAGTCTTCGAATTCCTTCAGTCTTCTGATGGCAGACTTTACTCTGAAGGCAGAAGAAGTGTTGTAGGTCCAGGCACCACAGTGCCAGATCCCCACAGCTCTTCTCTTTGTCTTGGTTTTGCCACAGAAGGAGTAAGAGTACTTGGCGTGCTGGCTGATTTCAATTTTCTTCACCATATTCCTGAGGGAGGCTGTTTTGTTTTGTTTTGCTTTTTTTAATGATAAAAAAAAAAGAAACAGTTACTTCAAGTAAAGTAACAAGAAGTCACTTCCTTTTAGGATTTCCAGGTTTAGCAAATAAAAACAATACAAAACACCCTGTTAGATTTGAATTTTAGATAAATAATGAATAATTAACTAGTATAACTGTGTCCTAAATATTGCATGGGATTCAAATTCAACCGGGTGTCCTGTATTTTATCTAGCAGCCCTATTTCCTCTCCTAGGTCTTAATTTTCTCATTAGTAAAATAAAGATACAAGCTAAATTCCTATGTCTACTCTTGTACTGATACAGATCTTCGATAGTAAAATGATAATTAGGATTTTTTTGGGAAAAATGAATAGCTAATATGTAAAACTATTTTGAAATTTTACTTGTATATAGACTCGAAAGCACTGGAAATCGCTACAGTGCATGGCATCTAAGTTTTCTCCCAGCTTTCACATTCTATGGACTTCACCTTTGCAGATCAGGGGATGTGAGAGGCACACAGACTCTCTACTTGGTATCCTGTGCAACTCAAACATAATTTCTTTTCTAAGCCACATTTTCCTCAATATGTGATATAGGATAGCTCTTGCTCTCCTCTCCTGCACTGTTAGTTACTGGGAGAGTGAATGAAGTCATGTCTGGGAAGTGCTCTGAGCTCTTTAGAGAAGTATGTAGAAAGGGAGTGAGGTGCCATTACCTTGTACTGGGAATAGTAGTTGAGTTTTTTGGATGAACTGAAAAGCCGAGAGTATATCTGAAGCATTGTTTTTGTTTTGCACATCTTCAGTTTGATTTTTAACAACGTTTGCTATGATTCCAAGAATTTTATGATCTTAGTTCAGTGTTGATATTTTACATCCTTCCCAGAATTCTGAGTGCTCTTTAAGGAATGCATGGTTAATGCAGAGTGAAAAATCCAAAATCACACTGTATCTAAGAGCCAAAAAGTCCAGCCTTTTTATTGGCTTCCAGTATCGGCCTTAAACAAACATGACTCGTTTTTCTGGAAACACCTGTCAACTTAAAACCAGCAAAAAGTACAAAGCCAGAATCCTCAAGGTTCATTGTTTCTATTCTCCAAAAGTTCTATAGAATTTCTTAGATTAGTCTTTCACCAAAAATAAAAACTAAACGTGATACATCATGGACAGAGAATTCTTAATCCAAAGCCCCAGAGATTACCTGACTTGATTATTCCACATACTCTGTATTCTGAACCAAAATAGACTTCTTTTTAAGAAAATCCAATTTCCAATGGGTTTAACCTAGAAAAACAGCAAAAAGCTAATAAAAGTTCAGAGGCCGGTCCAAGGAAAGCATTGTGGCTGCTGCACGTTTGGAGGCCTGGTCCAGTGGAGAGGTTTGGAATAGCTGCCAATTCCTCTAGTGAATTTGCTGTTCTTTGGGATGTGGGATGGGACACCTGGTAGGCTCTTGGCAAATTCTTGTCCAGAAATAAATTATATTTGACTGTGTTCCTGTATTACCAAAACTTGGAATAATTGAGATACTGGAATTGTTAACAGACTTAATCTTTGGAAAGAGTGTGGTGATAACTTCTTTAGCTTCTTCCTATTTACTCTTCACCACCCAAATTAGGATCGTGGTAAATTCATATTTTGTGGCATACCTGAGAACCAGATTTCTTCAGAAAAACATATTTTAAATGCCTGGAATAATGCCTACTACTTCCCTATTCATTCTCTACCATAGTATCCCACACTAGGAGTTTTCGGGTATTTTTCCCAAAGGGTACAACCTATAATCACTATTCAATCTTGAGTTGATTTTTTCGTTATCAGTAGCTGGGTAATCTCAGCAAGCATCAGATCATAAGGACCTTTTCTTTTTTCCTCACATGTATAAGATTTCTGAATCTGGCGCTCTAAGTTCTATTGTCAGGTTTAGCTCCTTTTGTCTTCATATGTTGTATGGTAGATTTTATATCTACACATAGTACAGGGTTCTGATCAAGAATTTCCTCCTTCTTTCTGCTGGGTTTCAAAATTGACGTTGTTGTCTTCATTCTCAGCCAAATTGACTAAAGACAAAGAGCTTGTACACATTTGGCTGTTAAAGCTGTTAAAATGAGAGGGTTAGGTGGTGGTGGCGGGGCGGGGGTTTGTTTGTTTGGGGCTGGATTAGGGCCTAGTATTTCTCAATACTTCAAGGTTTCTTTGGCAGCTTCTCCATATCTTAGAAAAATTGATTCACACTCTCTAGGCAAAAAGTTCTACCTAAGTAAATATAAAGCAAACAATTATGAAACATCATGATTTCCAGGAAAGAAAACAGACATCAAATATAAAATAGTAAACATCACTGTGTAAAAAAGTCTTACTGAGGCTTGGATCGATGCTACTGTACGATGTCTCATTTCTAGTATATTATACCCATGAGATCCTAACATCAACTAGTGGCTTGAGAGGATAAAAGCCAAACAGAGAAGTGTTTCTTGTGTGAGATGAGTTCAGCATGTCGGGTAATGGTAGGCCCGAACCACTGAGAAAGACAAGTGATTCCAAATTGACTTCTAAAACAGCTGTCAGGATGCACCTACCAGATCTTTCACCTGGACCATATAAAAATCAACAATTATCATTTAAAACAAACAAACAAACAAATAAGCAAACTCATCCATTGAGGAACTACCATGTGTCAGTAGTTATGTATGTTATTTTATTCTTAAGCAAATTAAGATATTAGTGCCCCCATTTTAGAAATAATGAAACTCGCCTCAGAGGTATTTATTCAAGCTAGGATTTAAAATCAATCCTATGGCTTCATTAGCCCTCTAGTTTAAGTAGGTCTTCTTTATAAAAATGGGAAAACTGAATCTCAAAAGAAAAAAATGGACTTTCCAAATCCATATTGTTGGTAAGTTGAAAAACTAGACTTAAAACCCAGTTGGATAGTGCTTTTTTCTCATATTCAGATTCTCCATGCTCTGAGGACTCTTCAGCTATAGCTAAGAAAAGAGGACCAGGGCAGACCATATGGTAGGCCATAAAATAAACTTCATTACATTTAAAAGGAAAGAAAAAGTACAAAGTATGTTCTCCTACCATGACGAAATGAAATTAGAAATCAATAACACAAGGAAATTTTCCCACAGTTGTGGGAAATTAACACGTTTCTAAGGAACCAATGAGTCACGAAAGAAATCAAAACGGAAATTAGAAAATACTTTGAAATGAAAGAAAATGAAGACACGACATACCAAAACTATGGGATGCAGCTCAACCAATACTAAGAGGGAAATTTATAGCTCTAAAAGTCCATATTTTTTAAAAGAAAGAGCTGAAATCAAGAACCTAATCTTTCATATTATGACATAGGAAAGAAAGAGCAGAATGAAGGAAATAATAAAGATTAGAGCAAAAATAATAAAATAGAGAGTAGAAAAAATAATAGAGAAAATCAATGAAACCAAAAACATTTGTAAAAGTTTAACAAAATTAACGAACTTGTAGCTAGATTTAAAAGAAAAATAGAGAAGACTCAAATTACTAGAATCTGTAAGAAAAGACAGGACATTACATCAGCCTTACAGAAATAAAAATGGTTGTAAATACTATGAATTATGAATTGTATGCCACTAAATTATATAACCTAAATGGAATGGACAAATTCCTAGAAACACACATATTACTGACTCAAAAAGAAATATAATCTGAATAAATTTATAACAAATGAGATTGCATTAGTAATCAAAAAACTACCCGTAAAGAAAAATCCAGGACCAGATGTCTTCTCTGGCGAATTATGCCAAACATATAAAGAAGAATTAATAACGATTCCTCACCAACTCTTCCAAAAACATAGAAGAGTAGGGAACACTACACAAATCATTGTATAAGGCCAGTATTACTCTGATACCACACAGCTGGATAAAGATATCACAAGAAAACTATAGACCAGTATCTTTTATGAATACAAACACAAAAATTTTCAACAAAATACTAGCAAACTGAATCCAGCAACTTATATAAAGAATTATGCACCATAGCTAAGTGGGATTTATTCCAGGAATGCAAGGTAGATTTAATATTTGGAAATCAATATAACATGCCATATTAATAAAGTAAAAAACAATACAACATGACCATCTTAATAGACACATAAAAAGCATTAGACAAAATCCAACACGCCTTCACGATAAAGCACTCAACAAACTACTAATAAAAGAAATGTACCCCAACCTCATAATGAGCATCTACAAAATATCCACAGCTAACATCCATGCTTAATGGTGAATGATTGAAAGCTTTCTCCTTTAGATCACAAACAAGACAAGAATGTCCACTCTTGCCACTTCTATTCAACATTGTACTGGTGGTTCTGGGCAGGGAAGTTGTAAGAAAAAGATATAAAAGACATCTAAATTAGAATAGAAAAAGTAAATCTATTTGCTAATGACATGGTCTGTGTAGAAAATTCTAAAAAGTCCACTAAAAACTATTAGAACTAATAAATGAGTTTAGCAAATTTTCAAGATACATGATGAATATACAAAAATAAACTATATATTTAATTTGTATGTAATAATATACAAAACTCAATTATAGTTCTATATTTTTGCAATGAACGATTTGAAAATAACACTCGAAAAACACAATTACATTTACGATACCACCAAAAAGGGTAAAATACATAGGAATGAGTTTAATAAAAGAAGTACAAAACTTATACTCTGGAAACCATAGAAAAATTTTTGAAAGAAATTTAAAAAAACCTAAATAAATGAAAAATATCTCCTGTTTATGTGCCAGAAGGCATATAATTAAGATGGCAATACTCCCCAAATTGGTCTACAGATTCAATACAATCTCTATCAGAATCTCAGCTGGCTTCGGAAATCAACAAACTAATTCTAAAACTCATATAGAAATTTGTTGGAGCCTGAAAGAGCTAAAACAATCTTGGAAAAGTAGAACAAAGTTGAAGAACTCACACTTCCCTATTCCAGAACTTACTACAAAGTAACAGTAATCAGACAGTGTGATACTGGCATAAGGATCAAGGACATATATCTAGATGTCATTGAAAGTCCAGGAATAAACTCATATGTCTATGGACAAGGGTATCAAATTAATTCAACAGGAAAAGAATTGTCTTTCGAACAAGTGTTGCTGGGACAACTGATGATAGCCACATACAAAAGAATGATGTTGGGCCCTTACCTCATACCATATAAAAAATTAATTCAAAAAGGATCAAAGACCTAAATATAAGAGCTAAAACTGTAAAGCTCTTAGAAGAAAGCATAGTGGTAAGTTTTCATGACCTCAGGTTTGTCAATAGGTTCTCAGACATGGCACCAAAACAACAAACTACAAAGAAAAAATAGATAAGTTGGACTTCATCAAAAACGAACATTTTATACTTCAAAGGACATTGTCAAGAAAATGAAAAGCTAACCCACAGAATAGAATAGGCGAATATACTTGCAACCATATTTCTGATAAGGGACTTATGTCTAGGATATGTAAAGAACTTGTACAACTCAACAATTAAAAGATAAAGACCCCAATTTAAAAAGTGGGCAGAGGGTCTGAATAGACATTTGTGCAAAGAAGATGTATGAATGGACGATAAGCACATGAAAAGATGATCGACATCATATAGTCATCAGGATAATGCAAATCAAAACCGCAAAGGGATACCACTTCATATTAACTAGGATAGCTAGAATCAAAGAAGTTGGATAGTAGCAAGTGCTGGGTTGGTGAGATAACGGATAAATCGAACCCTCACACACTGCTGGTGGGAATGTAAAATGGTATAGCAATGTCGGCAAACTGGATGTTTCTCAAGCCATATGTTATCATATGACCCAACAATTCTACTCCTAGGCATATATCAAATAAAAATGAAAACATATGTCCACACAAAAACTTGCACTCAAATGTTTCTAATAATATTTTCATAATAGCCAAAAGGTAGAAACAACCCAAATGTCTATTAACTGATGAATGATTAAACAAAAATGGTATCCGTGTACAACAGAATATTATTTGGCCATAAAAAGGATAAAGTACTGATATATGCTACAACATATATCATGAAGCTTGAAAACATTATGCTAAGTGAAGGAAGTCAGTCACAAAAGATAATACATTATAAGATTGCATTTATATGAAGTGCTCAGAAGAGGCAAATCTATAGATAGAGGAGTGATTAGTGATTGCCTAGGGGAATGGGGAATTAAGAGGTCAATTGCTAAAGGATACAAGGTTTATTTTGAGCTGATTGAAATGTTCTGAAATTCAATATGGTAATGGTGGCACAACTCTGCGAATATACTAAAAATCATTGAGTTGTACTCTTTAAATAGGTGAATTATGTAGTATGTGTATTCTGTCTCGACAAAGCTGTTAAAAAATGCATTAGTGGCAGAAAGCATTATCACCAGAGCACTTCTTCCTATTATTACACAGCCAAACAAAGGAGCATCGAATGAAACTTCTCCAAATGTTTAAAAAAGAATAAGGTGGTGGGGGGGGATAGAAGAAGCTTAATTTTAAAAAATTATAATAAATGATGTACAAATCTGAAAGCTCACGAGATCGAAACTGGTTAGACTCAAATAAATCACCTAACAAATGTTCTCATCCAACATGTTGGGATCTTTCTGTATGTCGCAAGGGCTTCCATTGTCAGTTTCAAGTCCTGTGTTTCTTCACACAGTTTTTTAAAAAATTATGACCAAGAGGTAAAGGGTTTAGTTAATGATAATGAGAGAAGAGAGAATGCCTTCTCAATGGGAAGACGACTGCATGGTGAAAATTCACAAAGGTTTATTGAGAGCCTACTGTATGTTTTGTATGTAGGCTTTGTAGGGAAAACAAAGATGAATAAAACATGATTTCCTTGTTCATAAAGAGTTTACAGACTCTTGGAGAAAGTCAGTAGAGTAAGTGACCAAGCTGTTTGGGCTGGAGAGATGGAGGGAGGAGAGAACATCTATTCTGAAATTTTCTGGCAAGTTTGTATGTTTACAAGATATAAAAAAAAAAAAAAAAATGAAAAATACTAACCCGACTGGTTGTGTTCACAACACTGTGATGGCTGACTCTTTTTCACTTCTCTGGTGAGGTCAATCTAAACTTTTAGAGTTTAGACCCGCCAATGAATGCAAAAATCTGTTTATATTATGTGGTCCTCTTTCCTTCCTTTTTTTCTTCATCATCTTGTGTTAATCTCTCACATCTAAATGGAGGGCAGAGCAGAGTTCTTCCTGACTTTAATGATATCCAGCCCTATCTCTGAGGACAATCACAGTTTACTCTTTGGAGCCCCAAACTGGCCACTTGTTGCACACAGGTTTCTGCTTTTTATTTTTTTCTTTTTGTTGTTGTTGTTGTTGTTGTTGTTGTTGTTGTTTTAAATGGAGCCGGTAACGCTCCGGCTGATTCTGGTTAACTCTGGTCTGACCTGCCACTCGGCGATTTTATTAGCTGTGTGTTTGACTCTGGGATCTTCTCTCTAGCTATTGTCGTTACTGAGACTATTTGTGTCTCCAGTGAATCTCGCCTAAATCCCTGCCTGTTATCTGGCATGGGTATGTGTGTCTAAGAAATGAGTGCATTCTTGTCTGAAGTATGCCCTGACTGTCTCTGATAGCAGCCATTTCTGACCCAACTTTACTAGGTACTCAGATTGATATGATTAAGATTAATGAGGCTTACTCTCAGTCATGAACCTATTTAAGGATAAACTTGTAAATCCAATGGGTTTGGAAGATGAGTAGTTACTACTTATGTTTCAACCTTTAGGGGATTTCGGGAATGATTTATAAGTACTTCTTTTCCCTCCAACAATATCATTAGAAAGATGGCATGAAATATCTGCAGCTCTCAGATTGTTAGTCACACAAAAAATATTTTTATTAGTAATAATTCATAAATTATATTTATGTATTTGTACAAATTCTACTAATGAATGGTAGTTTAATAAAGTAATGGTCACGACTGCAGGAGAACACACACCCCAACTGAAAAGTATACAGTCCTCATGACTAATATGACAAAATCCTTCCTGGATTGGATTTTCTGCAAAATGTCCACTGACATGACCACATAAGATCATCTTACAAGAAAGAGAGAGATGAAAATTACAAAATTGCACTAATGTAAAGATAAAGTTGGGGAAGGTATAAGGATCCTGATTATGTAGTAGCTCCTCTGTTATCATGTACCTGGCCATTCTAGAGAGCTAAGTTTTCCAGGAAACTGGGTGCTTGCCATTTGCATACACTTTTCCATAGTTTAACCAATGCAATTTCCCTGGCTTTTTAAACAGTTATAAGTTAGTCTTCTTTTAATGACTCAGAGCATTGCTGATGAATGCGGAGGCAGCATGACAGCGAAAAAAACACAGGCTCCGAAGTCAGCAGACCCGTGTTTGAATACTGGCTCCTGCTCTTAATAGCTCTGTGACCTTGGGCAAATTTCTTAATATTCTAGCTCCGATTTCTCATCTATAAAATGAGAATTGTAGAATCAGACTTAACAGCAGTGATTTGAGAGTTAAGTGATATAATGCAATGATTCTTAAGTATTTTTTCACCCCCAAAATTCTTTTTATGAATGCAATTTTATCCAGAACCCCACTGAGAAAAAATAAAAGGGGAAACGCTCTGAGTTTTACAAGTCATTGCATCTAGCACAAAGCCTGACACTTGGTGGATACTACTTAAGTGATAGCAGTTTAGTATTAGCATCGCTTAATGTAAAGCTTTTATTAATATTTATGCTCATATCTGCTTTTTTAATGTGGCTTTCTGTCTTCCATCAAGCTGTCATTTGCCCCTTCTCACTTTAATCATTGTATCTGCTCACAAAAACCCTTCTCCTATCTTTTAATTTGTTACTTTTTCTAATCAACTCTGGACTTAGAAACTGAACAACCATAATTTAAAATTAGGTGTACAATAAGAGCAAACAAGTTCTAATGAAGGCTTTAGACTACATATGTGAATATATACATGATCACATACCTTGGGCTCAAACTTTGTAACACAAGTCTTGGTTATTCAGAGAGGTTTTTTTTTTTTTAGAAAATAGTGTGGTACAATGGAAAGAAATGAGCTTGGGAGTTAAATGTAAATCTGAATCTTAACTCCTCTACTTGTCAGTTGTGTGACCTGGGGGAAGTTACCTGATTTCCCTGAACCTCATATTTACCATCTCTAAAACAGAGAAAATGAACCTGTATTATAGAATGACAATGATTAAATGAAGAAATATATATAAAGTATATAATGGAGTCTTGGACATACAGTAAGTAATATGTAATGTTTCATTCTTTCTTTACTTCTACCTCATTTTTACTTTCTTACTGATTTTTTACTGTATTTCTGGATAGATTCAGTTGCTAATTAGCTCAGGCGAGATATATGGTTAATCGTATAAATTTTGGAATATGTTAGAATAGGGGTAGCAATGAGACCATAGAAGTCTGAGACCATGAGAAGCTGAGAGATGAAGTATGGCTATAATGTTCCACCCTTAAAAGAAAAAAGGAAAAAAAATACCAAGGTGATCATGCAATTACATAAGATTGTCTCATAAAAAGTCAATAATATAAACATTAGTATAGTACATGGAGTTGCAAGTGCGGCCATTCTTACTCAGGCACTGTTCTGAGCCGTCTGTCTTGTCTGCCAAATTTTGACATAAAATCTTAATTATATCCGTGAGCTGGAATCCAGCTGGTTCAAGTATCATCAATAGTTAAAGGCTTTTGTCTGTTTGAACTTCCTGAAGACTTTTAAAAAGATCTTTTTGTAGTGACTAAATATATGTTATAGAATGAACTATATTTTATCAAAAAGTTAATTTAAGCATGAGTCTATAAACACGAGTATAGTAATGAACAGCACAATTCTGACATTAAGCACTAGCGGGATGGTTCTGTCCCAGTCCAGTTCGGACCCTCTTCTTCCATTGCCTGGTGGTATACTGTCTGCCCATCTTCTGTGCCCCACACTGCCTTAAAATCCTCGCTGTTCTACCTTGTCCCAAAGCTTTTAACTAGTCGCAGAGAATTTTCAGCTTCTCTGTCTGCAACTGCTTAAAATTTAGTCTTTAATTAGAGTCCTTTCGAACTGTATTTTCATAGCACTAGCAAAACTGGTCCTCATCTGCTACGTCTGAAGATTCGTTTTCTTTTCGGTGTGCGCCCTGCGAAATGCCTGCCGCCGCCATCCACTCGCTCTCTGTCTTGCTTTCACTCGTGTTTTCTCCTTGTCTTTTGCGTCTTTCTTTTTTCTTTTTTAGAGGAGAAAAGCTTGCAGGTTGGAACAACCTGAAAAGTCTTCTCCACTGTGCAGAAGAAATGATAGTTTTGTGTTACACCCCATCTTTTCTTCTGACTGTTAGCGAACTAGAGTTTTGTTGTTTAATTATTTCAGGCCCCTATCTATGTGGACATCAACTATCTAAGCACATTTTACTGAATTATGAAAAATTTACTAGCTGCTTTCTTTGTTTTTATGTTGTTTTGCTCTATTGTTTCCTAATTAAATTCTGATCATGGACCCAGGGGTTTTATAACACAATCTCCAAGGACAAGAAAATTACTAAAGTTAAAATTGGAGAAAATATAAAAGAAAGAGGAATTAAGTTAGACAACCTGATTTAATTTTATTTTAAAACTTATATATTCATTTGAACCTGGTTTGTACAAATCCCAAGGTATTTAGTGATAAAGAAGGAGATGTCTTTTCTTTAGATGGTGAGTCTTTTTAAAGGTATAAAATCAGTCTTTAAAATTAAATTCCTGTGAAGTGATGAGGATTCCACAATCACTACTGGCCATTCCTTCTAGCTTCATAAACTCCATGGAATAGTGAAAAAGCACCAAACTTAATATCAGGACATGGTTCAAGCCCTGGCTTTTCACTTACAAACTACATGACTTTGGCCAAGTCGCTTACTCTCTCTGAACCTCAGTGTGATAACTTACCTTAAAGGGATAATCTGATTAAATTATGAAACCACAAACTATAAAGCGCCATGTAAATAAAACTTTATTTTGAAGTAATCAATTCCCGTCCTTCTCTCCCTTGTGTTCTCTCACGTGCAGTCCTCCTAGAGCCTCTTAGCCCCTGACCCTGCCTCTTGATGCCGAATGAAAGAGAACCACGCTCACCCAATCCCCACCTACTGAACGCCAAGCACTCTGTGTATATTACCTCACTTGATCTTCAAAACAACCCTATGAGTAGGTGCTGCAAGGATTTGAATCCAGGCAGCCTGACAAAGTCAACAAGCTTAAAGCCGTGCTGATTCGAGGTAACTTTCAGGGATCCATCAATACTTGTCACTCTTGTTGGCACAAGGGGAAAAGATTCTGATAGAGGCTTTCTTTCAGGAGGACGCCAACTCAGCACTAGCCAAAAGCCAAAAGTTGGTAAAATCAGGGGGCAGCCCTGGATACCTCAGGAGTAGTGCCCTTCTGCATCATGGGAAGGATTCACAGAAGGTGGTGGCTGGCCCTAGAGATAGGATAGCTTGAAAGGCTACCTGAGAGATCTGAGGCTAGGAGAGCCTGGTAGACAGTGGTCCAAGGCAACACTAGAGAGCTTTAAAATCAGTAAGGCTTCCACAGTGGGGGAGGCTGCAGCCAGCTCAGGCCTCACGCAGACCATCTCCAGCTGGGCCTATATCTGAGCCGCCTTCCCTAGCTAGACCAGAGGCTTAGGGAGATCTGAGAAGAGAACAAGAGGCCCCAGAGTCAAGAAAGCTGGACAGGAAGTTTCCTAGCACAGCAGAGGCCGGCAGCAGCAAGAGGAGAGAACTCCCCCCACCAGCACTCAATGTTCTGCAAAGTACAAAGATTGTGTCAGCATTTCCATTTTAAACCCCTAATTTCATAGGCTTATGGCTCAAGTCATAAAAATTCACTCTGGACTGAAATTTGGCATCCAGTCTCTTAGCTGTTCTTAAGCTGTATGCTCAAAAATGGGGATGTTTCTGATTTGAGGCATTTTGGGGACTTCTATAAACAGCTCCCCCCAAAAAAACTTTGTGTGGTAAAAATGGGTTTCTATGCAGTTGAGTTGGTCTAAAATGCAGCATGCCTCTGTGAATTTGCAGAAAATATATTTTGAAAAAGTAATATTGTTTCACCAGAATGTGGATTTCCTACACACTGAACCAGGGCAGTGGAGGTGAGTAGAATCCAGTGTTATTGCATATTCTGAGTAACGTGTCATGTGACCTTCAGTGTGCTCACCACCAGGGACTGGAGCTGTTCTCACCTTGAAAGACATTTGAATTTCCAACTGGAGGCAGCTTTGTAGAGGGTCGGAATCAACAATCGGTTCAGGTTTTTACAGATTATTTGACCTTGACCAATAGGTATTTAAACCTCAATTATACTTTCCTCGCAGGTTTGGTAAAAAAACAGAAAAGATAATAAATGTCATCACAGCCTGATGCATAATAGACTGACCTTTATTGACAGCAGCTTACTGGTTACTTGGAGACAGAAAGGTATCTGGAGTAGTCATTAGTGAAAATTCCTCTTGCCTCTTCATTTTAAGATTTCCACTCATTCTACTCTTTCCCTAAGACCTCTCACTGGCCACTGAAGCTAGTGAAAATGTTCAAATTATTGGGTACATTAAAAAATAAATTATCGAGAGAAAGCACTCAAGAGTGACATTATAAACCCCAATGTTTGAGAAAGCAGACAAGTGACAAGGAGCTAATAATTCTACAGGTATGGCAGGGGTCCCTGAGAATTGTAAGAACTTGACTCAGATGCTCAGCTCAATAATACTCAAGCAGCTCGGCTCCTCGGCTCCTCGGCTCCTCGGCTCCTCGCCTCCTCGGCTCCTCGTAACAGTCAGCCTGACCTGAGGGCAGTCTGAAGAGTCTGGTCTTCTTGAGTGCCGGGATGTTGGCAGTGGAGAGAGAGGATCGATGGTGGTCACCCAGGCATATGCCCCAGCTGCAGGAAGGGCAGGGTAGGAGTAGGGCAGCCACCACATAGGACCTAGGCTGGAGGTTGGCCCTAGTTCCCAAACAGTCTCGGAGACTTGGGAAGTCGAGGCTTATCTTGGGGGAGAAAGGCGCCTGGGTTTGGGAGTGAGAAGAGGAATCCACGGCTCTGAGACCAAACCCAAGCTGCCAGCGTGATTTCTATCTCTGGAAACAAGGTTTCTATCAACAAAGGGATTTTCAGAAACATCTTCTTCATTAATGGAGGCACTTCTGAAATGTCTGTGGAACAATTAGGGGTCCATCAAACCCGAAGTTTAACTTTTACTTTTTAAATGTCAAAAGCAAACTGCAGATCTACTAACAGTTAACAATTTTATCTCTGCTGTCTAATCCTTTTATCCACTGCAAATTCCATTCCAAAGGGAGTCATTAAGGTAAAGTCAAAGTGTTTGATGAGTACTAACTGATTAGGGAGGTTCCTGTTAAAGCAAATGCGTTTCTAAGCCCATAGTATCTCTTTCTTTATATTTTTAAATTATGCATTCAGAGGAATGTGTCTAAAGTATGTGTTAGGCAGAAGAATAGCAAGATAAACACTTATGTACCCAAAACTCAGGCTAAGAACACTATCCATACCACCAAAGACCTCTGTGTGCTCTTCCCCTTTTAATTTTTTTCTCTCTCTTCCCTGAAGGTTACTCTGAATGTACTGAATGTCATGTTTATTACAACTTGACTTTTTTTTTTAGCATGTGGATCATCTTTGTGATTCGATTATACTGCTCAAGTTTTTTTTATTTGAGCTTCATAAAAATGGTATCATACTGTATGTATGATACCATGCTAGCAATATTCACCCGTTTTTATATGCATAACTAAATTCATTTTCACTGTTGTATAACATCCTATCATCTGACTATACTAAAATTCATTTAACCATTGCCTACTTGATCAATTTTTGTTCGATTTCAGTGTTTCGCTATTGCAAACAATCCTGCTTTGAACATTACTGTACCTGCCCCCTGAGGAACATGGCAAGAGTTTCTCTAGGGATTTATTTCTGCTGGGTCATAGAGTTTGCATAACTTCAACCCCAAATAATGCCAAATTATTTTCCAAATGGCTGCACACCATCACCGACAATGTGTATTCTTTCCAGTTGCTCCATATTCTTTCTAATTCTTGGTTTTATTAGACATTTTAAGTTTTGGCTACCTAGTGAATGTGAAATATTATCTTTTTTGTGTGATTTTAATTTGCTTTTCCCTGATTTCCAACAAAGTGAAAGCATTTTTTCATGTTTATCAGTTATTCATAGCTGTTCTTTTATGAAGCACATGTTTAAGTCTTTGCCAGTTATCTATGGAATTGTTTGTCTTTTATGAATTTGTAGAAATTATATATTCTATATCTTTGTCACTTGATGTGTTGCAAATATATTACTGACTTGTCTTTTTACTTATTTATGCTGACTTTTGATAAGCAGAAGTTTTAATAGAGTCATTACTCTTTTTGTTCTTTTCTTACATAATTGTTTCTCACAGGAAGAATATGCTGGAATTCAGTTCACCGTTAGTGAATGGCTCCCCTACCCCCTCTTGGACAGTATTCGTTGGGATGAATCTGGAGTTGATTCAGTTTATTTTACACATTTTTTTTTTCAAAGCAGGAGTCTGTCTCTAGAGGCCCTCAAAAGCTACAGGCTTTTGTTGATAACTTTCACCTGTTCTGAGGGAATTCTGCTTCATGTCAAACCACCATCAGTCTCAAAAAGATTTTTTTATTCCTGAAAGTCAGTAAGAAATTACGAAAAGGAATCCTTACCCTCATGGTGGTGTGGAAAGATGGAGCTATCAAATCTGCCATCTAAACCAAGCTCCAACCCTTCTTCACTGTGTTAAGTTCTCAGACCTCCAGTCTTCTTGTCTATTTCATGAAGATCCTTGCCTTACTCCATTGTAAGATTCAACACTATGATGCGTATCAAGTACCTGCAGGACATACAGCTCTCAACAATGTTTGCTCCCTGTACCTCAGGAAGGGTGGTTTCTTCACAGCATTTAACATATTCAACCCTCTGTGATCTTTGGCCAAAAATCTTTCCTCTGCCACTCTCCCCAGACTTGCATCTGCACACTTGGCCTATGTAAAGACTATAGAATAGAAATAATTGTTGGCCAGAGCTGCTGATTTTTTTCTTTTCTTTAAATACTCAGGGATATTAATACCATGTGCTTAACCATTCCAACTCAACTCACTCATCATGCTTCATATATTTCTCAAAGGAAAAGCCATTATTATTTTTAAAAACATAGAATCTTAGGAAGGATCACTTATGACAAAGTACAACTGGACATTCAGATTTCCATTTTGTCAAGCACAAAGTTTCACTCACAAATGCCACCTAGATTTTCATTCAAATTTTCTCTCTCTCTCTCTCTCTCTCTCTCTCTCCCTCCCCCCCCCCCGCTCCCCCCCTCTCCCCCCCCACTCTCTGTCTTTTTCTCACTCTCCATTATCTCCTGCACAGGTATTGCTTAGCTACTAGAATCTACTCAGAGTAGCCAGCTCTGGTCAAGATGAATCAGGAGCAGTTGCAGTGCTGTTTTGGTTAAAAGTCTCCAATTCCATCTTTTCTGCTCTTTATCATAATTTAGGAAGTTTTCTAAGGGCTTTCTCCTTGATCAGTCTTTCAATCTATTACCCTCGTCCTTGTTAGCATTAGGATTTATGATCTTAGTACAGTGATAAGATACTCTAGCATCTGTGCTGTTCATTCTTCCTTTAGTAAAATTTACTTTTTAGTAAATATACCAATTACCTGGTCACCTCACCTGGGATCTCAGATAATTTTTGTAAGCCCTTCACTCCTTTATTTTACAATCTCTCCTGCTTGATCAGTTGTACTGGTTCAGTTACCACACTCCCGTTCTGAATTACTTTAACAATTCTTTATTCATTCATTTAATCGAAAAATGTTGAGTATTACGTTTTGCTTTTTAAAATGTGCTCTTAATTTACTCTTGCAGAAATCATTGGTCTTAGTAACTCATAGCACATTTATCTATGTGTTGTTGGTATGCACATTGCTTTTATTATGTATACATTCAGATACTTCTATCTCATTCTACTTTCCTTCATATCAAAGCCCTCCCTTGACATGGTGATTTTCAATGTTTCTGTGGTTCTTTGTATATAACACTCTTACAGCATGTATCTTATGCGGCTGCTGCTTTGTATCATAGCTATGATTTTACTTGTGTTATCTCCTCTTCTAGATTATAAGTGTAACCTAAGTGTCTGTCAGCCCCCTTTCGAAGATCTCTTTCTTCTGATAACCTTGAGGGAAGGGAGTTTTGTTTCAAGGCTACAGTCTTAAATTGTCCTTCCTCCACGCTGCCGCTCCCAGCCACACCGGCCTCAAGGAGGAGTGATGCTGAGAAGACTTCACTTCTTTTTGGTGCCCTCGCCTTTAGTTTCCTTCAACAATATTTCTGCAGGGCCGTTATGGATAGTCCATATTTATGAAAGTCACAGCAGGGCTAACAACATAGCACAGCAAACAACTCAGAACTGAACGTCACTGTCCAGGGGTCTTCAGGTCATCTCCATTACAGAGAATTTTTCCCAGGAAAAAAAAAAACAAAAGAAAGTTTTCTTTCTTCAGTTGTAACTTACTGCAGTCAACTTAGCTCTTGTTTCCTCCCTATTCTTTTCTTATGTTTCCAGACATCTCTATCTTGTGGTCCCAACCCATCTCGTTCACAATAACTTCCTATTATAGAAACCCAAGTCTTCATTTTCTTCCACAGAGAAACTCAGCTCTCTCTTTGTCTAACACATCTACGTTGTACTTTTCTCAGCCAAGAAGTTCCATCAAAGTGTTTTCCTAAACAATAATGTTATCTATCCCCAAAATCAAATTTGTATCTTCCCTATAGTAGAGGTGGCTGCAAGTAGGGGTCTTTTTTTTAATAACATTTTTTCTCACCACTACAAACATGAAGGCCATATCTTATTCCATATCATTCATAGTGCCTTGCACATGAGAACCTCTAATTTTGCTATTTCACTCTTTTAGCCTTGTTTAACAAACACACCTGCATTTCAGTATATATATATATATATATATATATATATATATATATATACTGAAATGCATATATATATATATGTGTGTGTGTGTGTGTGTGTGTGTATACACACACACACACACACACACAAAGGAGAGGGGAAGTAAAGGAAGAGAAAACATCGACCGCAAGTTTTCTATCTTAGGTGACCAGGTGATTGGTAAATCATCAACTTCTGCTTAAGACACTTAAGAGAAGGAGCTTTTTCTTTGTGAGGAAAAGAGTTCAATTTGAACATGTAAAGCTTGAGGTATCCATAGGACATCAAGTAACAATACCTAGGAGGCAACAGAAATGCAGATATTGGTACTCAAGAGAGAAATTATTTGTGTATAGGGTACAAGTTAAGCTATAACAGAAGCCACGCAGAATGCCAATGAAAAGAGAAAAACAATAAGAGAAAACATGATAGATGTAGAAGTCAGTGGATAAATGATGCTTCTAAAAAGAATAGAACAAATGGGAACGGATGCAGTAATCAAATATATAATTTAAAAAAACACAAGGATAAAGCACTGGAAGAATTTCAATAGAAATCAGGGTCAAGACAAGAATGTCCACTATCACTACATTTATTATTGTTGTTGTTAAAGTAAATTCTATTCAACAAAAAGATATAAAGGAAGGACGGGAGTGAGGGAGGAGAGGAGAAGGTGGAAATATTATCAGTATTTGCAAATGATAAGGTTGTCAAACTAGAAAATTCAAGAGAACTAAATAAAAGTTACTAGAACCAAGAGAGTAATAATGCCCCTCTTTTCCTTCAGAAACAATCACTTAGAAAATATAATGGAAAGTATTAATATAAACACTATACATAATAGAAAAATTAGGAAGGAGCCAAGTTTGGAGACACAGAGGAAGGAAGTTAAGGCAACTCCTTTCTTATGGCCCACGTTATGGGTTATGCCACACATTTTTGCTGTTACTGCCCATGAGCTTGTTCTGAGGCTCAAGTTAAATAACCAGCTTCCTGACTACAGAAAAATGTCCTCCCTTCTGTTTCTCATCTCAAACCTGCTAAAGAACTCACCTCAGAGAAAGGGGATTGAAACTGCCGATTCACTCTGTTTTTGCAAATTCTTCTTAATTTGACCTAAACTTTCAGTAGAGTCTTAATGGAAGGAAGTAACAACTTGGTGAACTAATGAAAAATATCACTATATCATGATTATTCATTTAACCACCTCCCCCAACCTGAGAACTAACAGTTTCAAAGGTTTAGTGTCCATGTTCCTGTTACATTTCTTGTTTCAACGAATCACATTTTATAAAAGGTCGCTTTAAAACTGAATCTGTTGAAACAACCGTAAGAACCAGCATTCTCAAGCAGACTAAGGCTGAGGGGGAGAGAAAACAAACTCTTTCAAACCCGAGTTTTCACCTAGCTCTTCTTTCTCGTCTTCTTGCTGGCAGATAAATTTACCTTACACAACAAGGAAGATGAATACAGGGTGATGTATGAAGAATCATTTGTTAACTTCGAACTATTCTAAATCATTGCCTCATGGTGGACTGAGCCTAGACTCCTGCTTCAATTAGAACAGAGATACTCAGAAGTTAAAGTATCTAAAGAAATTCAAATAACTGGGGGTATAGCAGTATTGTAATGTGGTTATAATTTGCATCTTCCTGATGGCTATTGAAGTTTAGCACCTTTTCATAGAAGACTTCTGGTTTTGGCAATACAGTGACTTAGATAACTTGAAAATGCTCCTACTCAAAACCCTCCCAAAAGATGGATAAAATGTAGTAACTTTCACTTAAATATATAGCTGAGCTTTTAAGAAAGTGAGAAAAATTCTCAAACACAAAAAAAAATGTAAGAAGAATTAAAAGCAGAGTTGTAAATTTAAGTTAATCCTGGGACTATTTAGGAGTAGAAAACGTACCTTATTAATCCTGGTTTATTAATCTTGAATTTTGTTTTTCTCTCTTTAATTGGTTTAATTAAAATTTGGGTGCTTTTTTTTTTAAAATCGATTGTCTTTTTAAATAAACTAATTTATTAACATTTTTTTGAAGTGTAATCTGCATACAAACAAGTGCACAAATCATAGTCGTAGTTTGATGACTTTAACAATGCGAACACATTCCTGTAACGAGCACCCACACCAGCCCTTCCAGAAGCCTCCCTGTGCCCCAGCCAGTCACCTCTCCAAGGGAAACCTCTATCCCAACTAATAGCATCGAATTAGCTTTGCCTGTTTGGACTTTGTGTAATGAAAACACAGGATATGCACTCATTTAAATCTGGCTTTTTAAATTTCTCTTAACATTATGTTTGTAAGATCTATCTATTCTTTTGCATAAAGTTGTAATTCATTCTTTTTTTTTAGTAATTTTAGTAATTTTTAAAAATTTATTGTATTATTAGTTTCAAGTACACAGTACATTAGTTGTCATATGATAGTCCAGAGTGTAAATATACAATTTGTTTATCCTTTCCACTGCAGGTGGACACTTTTGAGTTACAGTGAATAGTGCTACTTTTAACATTCTGTATATACCTTTTTGTTAGCATATGCATGCATTCCTTTTCTGTATATACCTAACAAAGGAATTGCTGGCCATAGGATATATTCCTATGTTCCTACTAAATATAATTGTAAGATACTGAAAAACAATTTAGTAGCTACTGCCAGACAATTTTCCAAAGTGATTATACTAATTTACAATCCCACCAGCTATTTATGAAAGTTCCAGCAACACTTGGTATTGTATTTTTCGTTTTAGCCATTCCAATCGAGTATAATAGCATTGCGTTATGCTCATAATTGGCTTTTTCCCAATCACTATTGAAATTGAACATCTTTTTGTATGTTTCTTGGCAATTTGGATATCTGCTTTTGCAAAGAACCTGTAAAAGTCTTTTGCCAATTTTTCAATTGGGTGGTCTGCCTTTTTTATTGATTGTAGGAGTTCTTTAAATGTTTTGGATTTGAGTCCACATATATACAAAAATATCTTCAATATCTTTTTTTTGTACTTGGCTTTTCATTGTCTTAGCAATGCATTTTGATAAACGTAAGTTTTTAATTCAACATAGACCAATCTATCGGTTTCTTCCCAAGGTTATGGAGATGTTCTATCTTTTCTTTTGAACAGTCAATTGTTTTATATTTCCTACTGAAATCATAATCCAAATGGAATTTATGTTTTGTGTATGGTGTGAGTCAAGGGAACTTCATTTTGTTCCATATGGATATCCAACTGACAAAGCACCATTCTTTTCCACTGCAGTACCACCTTTTTCATAATTCAGGTGTCATAAATGTGTGGGTCTTTTTCTGGACTCTGTTCTGTTGTCCTATGTGTCTATCTTTGCATAAGCACCACACTGCTTTAAATTATTATAGCTTATGATAGTTCTTATCTTATAGTAAGTCCTCCAGCTTTATTCTTCTTCAAAGCAAGGGGATTGAGCTCTATCTGACATCTCAGAACAAGAAAGAGAAGTTGATACTGAAACTAATGAATAGGTAAAACCTTCGAAAACTCCACTCCCCCAGACTCAAGACAAATTTTGCCCTTCCTTGGCTTTTGGGGTCTGAATTTACACTTCCTGCATAGTCTAAGACCACCACGCTGAAAAGCCAACATAGAAGGTAATCTTCAAAAGCAAAAATAAAACTGTTCTAAGGGTCTGACAGGAGAAAAAGCCTGGCTTAGGAGGACTTCTTACAAAATTATAAAACAATAGAAGGAAAAAACCTGTTGTGAAACATCAGTAGGCCCGATAAATGGTAGAATTAGACACCCCTCCACACACACACACACACACACACACACACACACACACAGACCCTAGAGAACAAAATTATCATCTAAAGATTACTTTAAAATATGCTCAAGACAACTAAATATATTAAAAGAAGAGATCACAGACAATATTTCAAAAAAGACTAAACTGACTCAAAAAGAAATCAAATAGAATTTCAAGGAGTGAAACATATGCTTCTTAAAATCGAGACTATTGGCTGATTTTATGGAAGTGGAGCATTTTAGTTTAACCATAGAAGCATAAACATGACCCCTGGTTACTATTCTTCGAACTGCAAAAATCAAGCAGCCTACCAACTTTGCCTGTGATATGCGTAATGCCAGCAGCCATGAAATAAGCAGGAGGTGTTCTGAATGAGCTAGGCATCTCTACCAGTTCAGTTCCTGGGGATTTGTCTGTCTTAAATGCTAAAAGTGGCATTTTTCGTGAAACATCACCAAGAGGGCAAGGCTCAATAATGACCCAGTGAAACAGACATTCAGTGGGAGCTTTCCAGCAGCTAAGCAGTTAGCGTTAAAGGGGGTTTTAATGTCAATGAAGCAAAATAAGCCCCATTTTGTCGATTCAAGTTTAGGTTGTGTTGCCGGCAGCTTACATAATTTTCCAGATTTAATTTCTCCAAACTGGATAGTGGAAACGGCACAGGCTTTGGAGTCAGATCTGGATTTCAATTCTGGTTCCATTGGTTACTGCTGGATCTGGCCCAGAGCAGGCACCCAGTCCCTAAGGCCTCCCTCCCACTCCCACCTCCAGAACCCTTAACAAAGCCTGAGGACACACAGTAAGTGTGCTTTTGCCCCTCTGGGTACTGAGCGCCCTTGTGAAATAGTAACAGCAGCTGTATATAATCCCTTGTGCCAGTCATTGCACTATATGTTTTATATACATTACTTTATTTCAACCCTCACCCTAACCCTGAGATATAGATAATTTCCCCCATTTTATTTGCCCAAGGTCGCATGCGAAATTGTGCCGAAAACGAAATTCGAACTCATGTTTTTCTAGGTTTTTTTTTCCATAACACTAAGTTAACTACCTTGTGGCTTATTTCAATACTTTCTACATTTGGCTTCCTTCTCAGCAACGTATTTTCATAAAGTTTTAAACGTAGGCAAGTAAACATAAGGGTTCGGCCGATTTTCTTCTCGGCGGCTCTGCGGTCTTCACGACTGCCATGTGTCTGTGGCAGGTCTGGCTGTTCCCTTCGGCTGCACGTTGCTGCCGGCTCGGCTCTCACGTAAACGCCTCGTCCAGGACAGGCTTTACTGATGCCGCGCAGCCACGGGAAGAGGGGAAGGGGATGGAAGAGAGCAGTAAAAGATGGGATTCAGGGAGCCACCCCAGGTAGAGTTGTGTTTTTATGCACCAGCACATTTGTGGAGCAAATTTGGTGCACTCATAACAGCAGTTAATGAGTACAAGAGAAGTTCAGTTCTTTGTGCAAACAAGGAGAGAGCATGTGTCTGAATGTAATTGCGACTGCATCGAGGTCATTTTAGAACTGGTGGAGCTCTATTTGTCTTAGGAAATCTCGAAAACTTTTATAGGGAATTCGGAAAATATTTTCAGCCAGCAGGAAAGATAAAATCCCTGCACACAAAGTACAGGCATGGGCCCAGAGACTGAACAGACAGACTGCTGTAAAACCCCCCGTTTAATAAGGCATTAAAATGCCATCGACCTGGACACATTAAAAAAAAAAAAAAAAAGAGCTATGAAAACAAATACCATTCAAATAATTAGGATCTTATGCTGTAGGCCAGCCTTGATGCCAAGCAGGGACTTCCCTGCGGGAATCAGAGCTGGAGGGATCGGCTCAGACAAAGGCAGCTCTGCGCCTGGGTGCTCGGCCCAGCCCTTGTCTGCCGCCTGCGCCTTTGTGCTGAACGGGGTGCGTTTGAAATAGTTTCCCTCGCTGCCGACATCTTGGATGACTTTACAGTCCGGCAGCTCAAGTGGGGGGTTTCCGTGCTCTGGGGATTTACTGACCTGCCTCCCGGAAGGGCCGAGCGCAGTCCCTAAGGTGGCCACGAAGCTAGGAGCTGGGGGGGGGGGGGGGAGGGCGCTTGCGCCTTTGTGTTCCATAAAGGACAGGAGGCATTCGAAGGCCTACTCTAATGGGTAAATATGCTCCAAATTGGGGTGCTGGTTTTAGAGCGAGCATTTGTTTATGAACATAGCTGTGAGGGGGTGGGGGTTGGGGAGAGATGTCTTTTCACTAGCTCCTGCAAATACGGAAGCTGCCGCAGAGCTATTTCCTGCCGCCCGAGCTTCTGGATAGTCGAAGACCAGGTGCACAGCCGCACATTTCACTGCCCCTCCTCCCCCAAGGGCTCTGCCCCAGAAATTTGATAAATAAAGGACTTGCCCTCTTCTTATTACTGGAGTGATTGTTTGTTTGAGGGCGCCAGTATTGTGCAGAGTTGCCAGTTACAAAATGATGCTTAGCAGGTCTGTGACGGAGTTTTCATGAAATTGAAGTTTAAATCAGATTATGTCTCTGGTACAAGTTGAGAGGACCTTGTATTTTTCACCTTTTCATTCTTTTTAAAAATTCGCATATGAATTTGTCACTTACCAGTAACTTTCCTTAAAAATCTGTCGAGAAACTTGTGCCTTTCTGAAAATGTTTCTTATATTTTATTTCTTCTTCCTCCTGTACATTTCCTTTTCTTCCAATAAAATGTAATCACCAGCAAAATTTGAAAATGAGAGCGTGGGGGAAAGAGGAGAGAGAAAGAAAGAGAGAAAGGAAAAAGAATGAAAGAAACAAACTTTATGCATTTTCTGGGGTTAATTTGAATTGGACCAGTTGGTTTCATTTTGTAACACAAAAGAAAAATTCAGGCCTTAGGGCCTAAAAATTTCATTAAATTCAGCTTTGGTGAGTTCTAATAATACAGCGGTTTATTAAAAGCGTGAAAAATGTCATCGCGGAGGCCTCCCCTAAGTAAGCAGCAGCCTCACCTCTTGGGTATGACTCACGCTTCCTCCATGGCTGCCTGCGCTGTAAAGCTGTGGGCAGGATAGTTAAGGTCCAGGGAACTGGCTTTTTGAATTTTTCTTGCCATTTGGTTGGGATCATGTCCCAATTAGCAATCTTGCCATCCAGAGCAGTAGCTGGACAGCGAAAGTGAGAGAGAGACCGGGTGTTTGGGGCCGTTGTAAGTGATTAGTTCAAAAAAGTAGTGTAAAACTCAGAACTTCGTCCCCGGCAGGAGTCTGCTGGAGGAAATGAAAGGATCAACGACATGAGAGGAGCACTGTGGCCAATTGTTCCTGACCACAGCCACAGGCTTTGCTGAGTGTGCCGGAAATTGGCCTCCTCGAAAGCTGAGGATACAGGCAGGGCGAGGATAATGATAAGGCAGGTGATGATGCTAAATCATTCACCTCTCAGAGCTGATGAGATTGCTCGATACCTTGCCAACCAACCATTCCCCCTTTTCAGTCTATAAAAAGCAGTGGTCTTTCCATGAAAATGCAAAAATGAGCATGGACAAGTACTAATTAGACCAATAGGAAGCTTAATCATTGCAATCCCTTTCATTTCTTACTAAGTATTTAGATGCGGAACATCCCATTCTGCCCAAGAGCCACACCTAGGAGGTTGGCAGCACAGATATTACTCATCCCTTTTTATAAATGAGGAAGCTGAAGCCAAGAAAGACCAAGCGACTTGTCCAAAGCCTCCAAAAAGCAAGTGGCAGAGTTGGGACTTGGTTTCAGCCGTCACTTAATCCCCACTATCGCTAAGTTTGGCAATGGGTTTTGGATAAAGGAGTGAGAAACTCAAGCCTTCTCTTCTTGGAGGCACTGGTGAAGGTGTCCGGCTTCTCTGTTGGAGGGATACCCTTTCCTAAGTGTCCTTGAATGTTGTCCTGAGTCCTGGACAAGCCTCAAACCCCTGGAAGTGTGAGATGCTCAGAGGGCTGGAAAGACCAGGCAGTATTCTTCGCAGCTTCACCCTCCTGGCCCCCTCCCCTTGGCGCCGTACACACCTAACTGCACGTAGATCTGGGCTTCGGCAGCTGTTAAAGGAGGCTTAACTGTGAGACAGGAGAAGCAATAAAGTGCTAAAAAGCAATAAAAAGAATTTCCAGGAGGAAAAAAAAAAAATCTCACATCTTTTAAGCATCTAAAAATGAAAGCCGTGCGGACTGGCATCCCAAGCTGGGAGAGGGGGGGCGACTTGAATTGAGCACAGTTTTATCTGTAATCTCTCTCTTAATCTTTTCTGTAACCTTGGAAGGTCGGTAGCACTTAATTACCCTAATTAACATATGGAGAGACAGAGGCTCCTTTAATAGGTGGCGGAGCTCCAGGCCATTCTCTCTCCAATGCCTCACTGTACCTCTCTTTCCAGAGCTCTAGTGAACCATCTCTAGGAGGTCATGTAGAGCCCAGAGCCTCATAGTGACTTCTCAGTCACCCTGTAGTCTCCATACATTTTAAAATATCAACTTCCTTCAGCAAAATCTTTAAAGCACATACTTCCAATGTATTATTTGTTATTTATAAATTTACTTAAAAATTACACATATGTGTTACTATACTGATACAGACATTAGAGCTTTGAAAAGGATGAGATTAAAATAAATAGAAGTTCTAGTGTTTCCTTCCATGACCTTACTTTGGAGAGAGTTCTGCTATGGATTCAGACAGAGTGCCTTTATTACTAAGAAACTCATGATGGCAGACATTATTCCTGGAATCATAGACCGTTGTTAGTGCTGCGAGGGATATGACGACCTGCATGGAAGAAGGAAAAGGAGGCTCAGAAAGAGGGCAAGTCGCACAGCTAGCATGTGACAAACTGGGACTCAGACCCACATCTCTTCACACCCAGTCCCAAGCTCTTTTTACTGCGCCAAACTGATATAAGAAAAAGCCAAAAGCTCATTTTCTTGGGCTAGAAAAATACGTTCAAGTCTCCGGAGTGACAGGCCAGCGCTTAAAGCCTGAGCCTTCAGTGATGCATCTGGAATAAATTCAGGTTCCTCGACTGCCCTGAAGAAGTAGCCCTTGGCTTTTCAGTCTGAGCCACAGAGCAGGTGGGCCAGGCAATTAGCATGTGCAGTCTAAGGAGAAAGAAGACTGTGCTATAGTTGATGCTATTAAAAGCAGCTCACATAGTTTCCATCATTCCTAATGGAACCACGTCATTTTATAGACCCAGCCCCTGCTTCAGGCACCCTAGCTGGGAATTCTTAGTGTTAAAGAAAAGTGAGTCCAGAACAAGACTCTTCCAGGTCGCCCCAAGGAAGCTCACGTGACTGGGATCTGGAAAGGCAAGGAAAAGACACCTTGGCTCCGTTATCTGGGGGCTTGGGGTCACCCCCAAAACACTTTAAGCAGTTGTTTTAGAGGTACGTCTACTAGTCTGGAACAAACTGATCCAGCATCATGGAGAGGATGAGACCTAATGTAATGATAGCCCCTCCTCTTTTGATCGGCCTACCCTCTGTGAGGCGAAGGGCAACAGAAAACCCAGGTTCATGTTCCAGTTGTGGTGGATGGCTATGGTTGGTGGAGGTGCCTGTGAATCTTAGTGCCACAAATTGTTCACTAACATATTTGGAGGAATCTCCCAGTTCCTTAGACCCAAATCTCAAGAAGGTTCGGGTTAGAGCATACTGATGAACTCATTTAACTCAATGCAGGTAGAATGGTGAGTGGCTCACCTGCTGCCCTCCCACACCTGGTAGGGAGAGAGGTGGAGCTGTGCGGACATAAAGGATTAAGGAACACTGTTATTTCCCTCGCATGCACCTTGTCCTAGGTATGCTACATAGGGGCCACGTAAAGGCTCCCTATGGGTTTCTCGTCTTTGGTTTGGTTTGATTTTTCTCTTCTTAAGAGAGAGACAAGGCCAGTCTTATCTTGGCATAGGCCGAGCAGCCTCCCGTGGAAGGGTTTTGGGAAGGGGGGAATTTGAAATCTCTGAAGGAGAGATGTAGGGACACGGAGGGCAGATGCTGGGAACAGCCCTGCTCTCTCATATTCCCGCAGCCCGTTTTCTCCTAGGAAGCAACTGGATGAGACAATAGAGAGCTTTTGGGGTGAGCATCACATTCCGGATACAGGCCTACAGGGCAGGAGGGTGCTCGGCTAGCTCGTCACCCTGGAGGATGACCTGTGACCCTGCAGATGGGCCGCAGGAGTGCCCTAATTCCTCGCCACACCCCTGGCGGCAGCCAGAGCTGAGGACTCGGGCCACATCACTCTGAAAGCAGAGCCGCCACTGAAGGCAGCACTCTATCCTTGAGCAGCCTCAGCTCTTCTGCGTGGCAGTTCCGTGGCCCCGCGTGTCTGAACAGCCATCACGCCATGAGTGACGCGTCAGTGCCCAGGAGTACTGCTCACTACAGCCTGACGCTCTGCAACCTCCCACAGCTAACCGCAGGCCGGGCAGCCCAGACCCGAGGATTTGCTGCTATGACAAACACTGCCAGACCTGATGGGAAAGAAAAAAAGCGGGCAGATGTAAGTGCTTTTTAAGAGGTAGAATCTGTGTAAGTTGGTGAGTGTTTGAGGTGGGCAGGTAGTGGGGGAAGGAGTCAGCACTGAAGTCCGGGTTCCTGACTTGAGCAATGGGACGTTGGTTAGTAGTGCCATTCAGCAAAACAGAATGCAAGAGGAGGTTTGGAGGGGGTGACGGGTTCAGATTTAAACAGGGTAATTTGGAGGTCCTGACATCTCTTAAACAGATTTGTCCCAGAGGCAATCCCAGGAGAGGGAAGCAAAATTGGACTTGAGGCTCATTGAGGTGTGTTGATGAAGGAAGGCGTGGGAGCCCACGGCATCACCTCAGGAGAGTAGCTGCTGAGAAGAGAAGGCTAAAGCCCCAGGCCTTGATCTATGGTAGCGTTAAAGGCCTGGGCGGAAGAGGTTCTAAGAGGGAGAGCTGGAGGGTCAGGAGGAAACAGGTAGGGCGAGGGGCCAGAAGTCATGACCAGCTTGTCCACTTGACCAGCAGCAGCCACCAGTTCCCAGAGCTGCCGACATAGCATTTGGGTAGTTTCTTCTACTCTTTCTTCTTTTATTTCAGGTACTTTTATAATCCCAGCTTCTTTTCCTTTTTCTCTAATTAAATCTTTTAGTTACGGAAGTAATACAGGCTCATTAAAAGAAGTCAAACGAAACAGAGATGTATGAGGGAACTATCAGAAACAATTCCTTCTAAATCTTCTCTATCCCTAACACATATACACACATACTCACACACACACAAATACACATTATAGGCTCACACATCTAGAGACTCACACAAAACATACATACACCACACACACACATATGTGCACACACACAGAAGTTCTTGTTTTGTTTTTTACATAAATGGGAGACCATACATATTATTCAGAAAACTTTTTTCACATGATATATCATGGAGATATGTATTTATTATTTCATTTTCTTGTAGATTGCTATTTCATGATCTATAGTTTGGCTACTCCAATATTTTTTTCCTTTTCAAATATTCTTGAGATCATACTCTCTATTACGATCCTCTTTTTTCACATAGTTTTACATCAATTCTCCATGTCATTAAATGCACTTTGTAAACATAATTTCAATGACTACATCATATTCCAGCATATGAGTCTATCATAATTTACTTATCCATAATTTACTTTCTGCCAATGTGGGGTTATTAAAAATAATAACACAATGAATATTATAGAGCACTAAGTTATGTTCACGTTGCTGGTTATTTTCCTTAGGATATAAACATTTTAGAGCCTTTCTCCACACTATCAAACTACTTTTTCCAGAAAGATTCACAATCTGTGCTCCCATCAGTAATGCCTGAGAGAGGCTCCCAACACCTTTTCCTAAACGTTTATTCATTTCTTTAACAAAAGTGGTATTTATCCACTTAATTTGCATTCTATGCTATTAGTGAGGTTAGTTTTGTTCAGGGTAATTATCCATTTGTAATTCTTCTCATAAAGATGACCTATCACAGGCACTCACTGCTCTCATCTTTCTAAGTTCCCCTTCCTCCCTCACCACCAGCCTTGCCCCAGCCCTGAGCCTTCACGCCCTGACTGTTTATTCCTCACCCTGGGCTCCAAGACGGCCCTCTTTCTCCTGGTTCTGCCTCCCTTGCCATCTGCTCACAAGTCTCTCCCATTCCCTCCACAGCCCAGTCAATCGCTGGTCGTTCTCACTGCTTCTGAGCCTGTGGGTGCCCCTTGCATTGCCTCCCCCAACCCCCTGCACCAGAGAACCGGGCACGAACCTAGATTTTCCAAGCTGGCTGCCAGGGTCCACCATCAGACTGGTGTCGGTGCTGACCTCAGGCAGACACAGCAGAGCCCTGCCTGCCCCACGTTGGGCCCAGAGAACTGGGGGAGTCACGGCTGGGGCCTAACCTGCAGAGACTTTGTACAACTCTCATCTTTTCCTCTCCCGTTTGCCTCCTCTCCCCATTATTCCAACTCAAGCTTTAATTTTCACAAATGATACAGTTTGGTGGTTTGGAGTTTCTGCAGGAGAATTTCTGTGATCCTCAGAGCACTGGGACCTGTTTGCCCTTGTTAGAGAAGAGGGACTCTGGACGCTCTGCAGACCCCATCGGGCCGTGGTAATAAGCAGGGGCTGTTTGAGCTGCAAAGTGTAAACCTGGTCCTTCTTAGTGAGACTTTGCAGAAATCCCACTGGAGATTTTTCTGCCCCTGCCCTGTCTACTTTCTTTCATAATGATAAATGGCTGAAAAGAAAACTATCTAATCTCCAAACTGCTTGCTTTTTTTTCTACTCTTTCTTCAAGGAGAGAAGGAAGAACACAGTCACATAAAACAGAGTCCTTCATCGCCTGCTTCTCAGGAGACAGTTCTTCCCCTTTTCATCCCAGGCCTGTTTCTGATCTGCGATGGGCTCGCACTGAAGGCTCCAGCCAGGACCTCTCTAATGAGCAGCGACAGACGCTGCAGTTGCTTGGGCCGCCCATCGAAATTGAATTGATTACCCGGCCCCTGTGCCATTTTGTTCTGCACACAATTGCTTAATAGCTGTCACCTTGGCTTTCAGTCCTAGCCGGCTTCAGGCTGACTGGTTCCCATTACTCGGGATGGCCAGTGCAAGTTCATCACCTTTACAGGATGTTCCTGATTGATTCCGTATGCCTTGGAGACCTGTAATATATTTGCATAGGAGGGAGGAGGGCCTCGTTGGGGGGACGAAGTAGAAGGCTTCTTGGCCGGGGGAATTGCCAGGTTGTGCTGCGGAGCTCACCATATTTGAATCATTACCAGGGCTTCTTGTCAGGAGTCTGGCCTCTGCTGACATAGCTACTAATGAATTTGTAAAAATTTCTTTTTAAATGCACAACAACCCAGCCCGTCCTAACCTTTGCTGTCGCCACCTGCTCCCTGGGTGGGGGCAGCAGACACAACCCTCACTTATCCGACCTGAGACCTGAGCTCGTGCTGGTCCTGGACAGTCTCTCCCTCCCCACCCCCTTCCCTGCCCGCCAAGCAGGAGGACTGGGGCTTGGGGGGAGACATCTTTCAAGTGAAATCCTTTGCACTGGGAACTACTTCAATTAGACAGCAGGGGGAATGTTAACATGCCCTCCGGCCTTTTAAGTGGGTTTTAATTTTATGTAGTAAGATAAGACACTGCGAGGCTGGCTGCTACTCCTCCAGCAGGCTCCATTAGTGGGGCCAGCAGAGGCCTCTTGACCCCCTGAGGCTCAGCCGAGGCTGGAAGTTGGTTTGGTTTTTTAACAATTTGTCAGTCTGACCCAGCTTCTCTTTTCATTCTCCCTTTCGTTATTTCAGACTCTTCTGCTGTGGGAGAGCAGTTGGGTGGCTGGGCTGTGCCTGAGAGCCTAGCCTGGCTTCCCCCAGTGGCCTGGCCCTGGGCTGGAGAGCAGAGCCCGGGGGGCTGCCTGCCCATAGCCTCTCAGCTGGACATTCACCTTTCCCCAGGCGCCCCCACCCCCCCCGCCCCCCGCCCCGCCGTTTTCTTCCTTTCCCAGGCCGGGCACAGCAGAAGCAGACACTTTTCATGTGGCAGGTTTCTGGCCCGATGATGTACGACCTGTTGGCGCTACTGAATGGTGCCCTTTGTTCCAGGGTGTCCCATATGCCCCCTTTTTATTGGCTTGTTGATTCAGAGGGGCAGGAAAGTTCCACAAATCCCACTGCAGGCCTTGCTCTAGCCATGCCCAGGTGGGGAAGACTAAGGACCTCGTGCTTCCCAGAAAGTTGGAAACAAGCTGGGGGCTGCTGCGTTAAGGCAAAACATCCCTTAAGAAGCGGCTTTCTTTACCTTGGGCTCAGGCAACTCTGTGTCTGGAGAGAGCCCGGAAGCTCACATCCAGCTTCCAGCCCTTTGCCTGGGGTTCTAGAAGGAGTGGAGTATATATCCCAGAGTGTAGCCTTCACCCCGACAGGAAAGAGCAGAACAGGTATGAGTTAGAAGAGCCCCCAATTCCCTATCTTCTGAGCCAATTCCAGTTCAGTTTTTCTCTGGGATCGACAAGCTCAAGGTGGGAGCCAACAGCCAAGGGAGGAAGGAGCTTGGCCTCCTTCTGCAGGAGGAGGTCTAGCCGGAGAAGAATCCTAGAGCCACAAGGAAAGGACTCTGAGGAAACAGGACACAGGCTGACTTTTTACCCAGCAGGAAATGTCATCTTAACCTTGATGAGGACACAGATTTAAAAGGCAGCCCTTATCGTTGCCTTCTCTTTTCCTGGCTGCCCACCTGCCTGCAGTGGAGATGGCGGGTGAACAGGTTTGGAAAAAGAGCCATGCTGGGGTGGCGGAGGGAGAGGCGAAGGGTTGTAAGGAGGGAGACCCAACAGCACCTCCGCCACCAGCTTCTCTTCTCATCTAGTAGGGTGGACCTGGACTGGATTCCATCTCCTGTGTCCCCATCCAGGCTTCAGGGCTACGGCAGAGGAGTGAGCAGGTGGCGGGCGCTGTCAGGCCTTGACCCCTCCTCTCTGGGGTGCGGGCGGCTGATGAGCTCACACATCTGACTGCTCCAGAAAGCCCCGGTCTCTGAATGGAGCCTGCTCTTCAGTTCCTGTCCTGAAGCAGCTGCACGAAGCCCACCAAGAAGTCTCTACTTGGGAGCCCACCGCCCCCAAGCCACCAGATTGTGTGTTGACTACTGAAAGGTGACGGATTCTTATGCACTGCCTACCCTGCCCTTCTGGAGTCTTCACGGGCCCTGGAATCCGGACCCGTCACCTGGGGAGTAGCATGATATCAAAGGTGCAGTTACTCCATGGGACCTAAGTCACGTCCCTCTAAGCTCAAAGGCTCCACAGTACAAACGCTCAAAGGCAGTGAGGGTCCTTGGGAAAAAAATTCAAGCAAAAGGGAGGCAGAGACCCTTGCCGAGCCAAGAAACGACAAGTCAGCAGTAAAGAGCATCCACACACTTCACAGTTGTAAAATGGCTTTATGTTCCAATATGTAAAATAAAATGTCCATGCTATATAACAAAACACTTGAAGTTCCATATGCCCTGTTAGCTAATGTGTCTTCTAATAAAGTTTAATCTGTAATGTGTGTGTTTATATATTTATTTATATATTTATTTATATGTTTTTCTAAACCATTCTTAGTTTTTAACACGTCTAATAAAAATTTAAATAGATGTCTTTCCAAATACCCCGTCAAACGTTTCATTTTATTAGGCTTATTCATTTGTTAAAAAGCAAAGCTGAATTCGACATGTGGCCTGCATTTGTGAGATGTGTATATATATTTATATATTTATATTTATATTTATTTATTTATTCATTTATTTATTTATATAATATATAAATAGCTATTCAGCATGCAAAGAGTTTAGTGATTCCCCAAACTTGATTACAGAGTTCACACCAGCCCCGTGGACAGCAAAGAGCTGGGCTGAGGACTGAGGGGTCCGCCTCCCTGGGGAAGAACGATCCTAGCTCCTCGAGCGCACTGGCTGAGTTTACTGGAAGAAATGAATGTTTTCTCAATTCTCACTTTTATTTCTGTTGGGCTTTCTTGCTCCAGAGGCAAGGACTTTCTGGGAGCAGAACAGGCTCTGGAGACGCCTGGCAGCAGCTCCAGTGTAGCCTCCTGGGGACATTGCCAGGTGCAGTGTGTTTCATAATTGCCAGTCATAGGAGGCAGATGGTGCCTGAGAGGCTGAGTCTTGAACAACAGAGAGAATGAGAGCTTATACGTCCGGGTCGGAGCGGGAAGGGCTCTGCACTTCATAAGAAAACCTGAATGATGACAGAGATGCTACTGGTTGCACTTTCCCCCCTCTTGAAAAAAAATTTTTTTTTCCCATACCCATCAGGTGGCAATTAGCACGTGATTCTCTGAAAGTCAGCCCTAGGACCTGAGAGCTCCAGGGAGCAAATTCCAGGCCACTAACTGAGCAGTCAGCTCCCTCTCAGAGCACACTCTGCTTAGCGGAGTCCACCCCTCTGCTAGCCTCACAGAATCCCCGGAAGCCAAGGGAGTGGGCCTCCTGTTTCCGAACCCGGGTTCTCGGCTCCCCTTTGAATTAGAAGGCCAGGAACTCTAAGATGTGCACAGAGCCTTCCCACTCCAGCAGTGAGAACCTTCCCCCACTTTCCCTGTGGGGGAGACCTCACCACCTGGCCCCTGAGTAAATCACATATTATATTATAAAAAATCTCTAAATAACTCACATGAACTCTCCACTCCTATCCCACCCATGGGCATGTCAGGAGATGTCAGATAGTAACGGACCCAGGTCCTGCGGCCAAAATCACTTCTTAAATAATTGCAATCTTTTTCCTTGTCATGGCCTCAGTTGTACGTCAGAAGACAGAGGCTCTCCAAATACACATGCACGCACGCGCACACACATGCACACACCCCGCCCTTCAAAATACCTTCCTGTGTTTCTTGGTAATGCAGGCCACCCATAGAGGTTCACACTGGATTGACACGGTCCTGGGGCTGTCGAAGAGACATGGGAGTCACCCGTCAGTCCAGTTCTCCACAGTCCCCATTCCGGGATGATACTGTAAGGACGCTTCCCTGGACAAGGAGAAGCTTTGAGAGTAGAGAAACTCATTGGCAGCGTTCAGGTGTGGAGAGGGCGGCTTCCTCTCGCACACCGTGGGGAGGCCGCGCTCCCTCGGGAAGGGGGTGGCGGGCCCCCGCTCTCGGACCTGAGACTGCGAGAGCTGGTTGTAGACACTGAAGTGGCTGTTTCCCGGTGGCTGGGAGCTCTGAGCGGAGATAGCAGGCAGCCGAGGCATCATAGTGGTGGCGGCGAAGTGCGTGGGGAAGGACTGGTAAGGCACCGTCTCCATTGTCTGAACGCTGTAGCTTGTGTACGGTGAGACTGATGTCCACATGTTACAGCTCAGTGGGGGCGGGGGCAAGTCGTCCACCCCAGACACCCCGGCAATCTCGGGCCCTGAACCTGAGTACATACAGGCTTCTCGTGGGGTCACCTCGTTGCAGTAGGAGGGGCTCAGCATCTGCTGGTCATAGGGAGGGGGAGAACGAAAATAATGATCCTCCCCCACTGCAGAGGGAGCTTCCAGGTAGGGTCGCTTGCAGGGTAAGTCCAGGTGGCGGACACTGTCTGCTGGAAGACAAAGACAGCTTCAGGAAGAGCCAATTCCACCAGCCCCGGGGCCAGAACACCCGTGCCCAGATGCCAGGACAGCCTACCTTTGTCAGTCAGGGCACGCCCTGGCCCAGGTTGCCATGGCACTCCCCAAAACCATTTTAATCTGCTACAGCTTTATAAGGTGGCAGCAGCCAAGAAATGGTAAGATTATGGACCTTGCTCGCAGGCCACGGGGGACACTACATCACTGGACACTGAGTGATGCGTTTAGCCAGGAGGCACACGGCTTTGATCCTTTGCCACCCCGCCTCTTGGGAATGGTAAGAGGCCTTAATGTGTGCTGGCATTCTTAGGCGAGGCCCACCCTAGCCAAGGAAAGTGGAGACAATTGCCAGGCCAAACTAAGCCCAGAGGCCACATCTGTCTGTATTAGCCAGAAAATTAAAGCCACAATGTTTCTGCCTCGATGCTCAGCTCTTGGGAAGGCCTTAGCAAGCCAAAGCTACTTGCAGGCACGTTCCTGTTGCTTTTAGATGAGGAAGTAAACCCTACAGATGTTCAAAGAAGTCCCATCAAATTATTATTGCACAGATTCCAATATAAACAGTGTTTATAAAATTAAGAAATGGAGCTGATAATAAAGAAAAGGTGACTTGTACTTTTAAGCCTAAGCCAATATTCTGGGGGAAAAAATAACCTCAGCTGCCCCAAACCATGTCTGTGTGTCTTTCGACATCCTCAACCATGAGGGCTTGTCTATCCAGAGTGGCGCGTCCTCCCCCTGGAACCCAGGGATGATCCAGGCCCCAGGACTTGGGCAGCAGCCCACTCGACAAACTTAAGAACACTTGTCCCATGGCTTATGTTGGCCTACTTCCTTCTGTTTCCTCTAGGGGTTCATTCTGGGAGCTGTGTGAATATGGAGCAGGGTGGCCTAGAGGAGTGGGTCAAGTTTAAAGGCTCACCCCTTCCCCTGCCCCATTTGGAAGCACCTTCCTTGACGAGGAGGAACTTGGCCCTCTCGCCCAGCAATCTCGTTCATCCCTCACTCATTCCTCCTCTCCATCTTCTCTCCAAATTCCTTTCTCTCAAGGGCACTAAGCTCTTGGGACTCAGTGGCCCAGTCACTCTAGGTCGGGAGTGAGCCAACTTTTTCTGTAAAATATTTTGGGCTTTGTGGGCCAGATGGTATCTGTTGCAACTAAGAAGGTCCTTAAATAATGTTTCATTATAACGTTGATGAGGGAAAAAAAGTGATTCTCAGCCAGGGCCACTGTCTTTGCATGTTCTCCCCACGTCTGCGTGGATTTTCTCTGGTACTTAGGTTCCCTCCTTCACCCCAAAGATGTGCATATTAGGGGCACCGGCATGTCTAACCGTCCCAGTCTCAGTGAGTGTGGGGGTGCATGTGAGTGCGCCCTGCGATGAGGGGCGCCTTGCGCCTCGAGCTGTTAGGACAGGCTCCGGCCACCCTTGACCTTGAACTGGAATAAGCCGGTTGGAAGATCACTATCTTACCTGGTTTTATTAATCTTTCTTAAATGTATGTATAGCTCACATTTATTTCAATGTTTAATGTTAAATATTTCAGGTCTTTATTTAGAAGTTTGGTGATGTTTTTGTGATCGGAAATATGCTGTAGGAATGTAATTCTTGTTTATGTTAATTAGCCTGTGGTAACACTGGTTTCATTGTATGTAACTATGCTTAAAGTCTCGGAACCTATGGATGATGTTAAGTAAGGACTTATTACACTCGACTCTGCTGTTGGCACATGAAATCAGCCATAGACAATAGGTAAATAAATGTGTATGGCTGTGTTCTAATAAAACTTTATTTATGGATACAAAAATTTGAATTTTATATAATGGTCACATATCATGAAATAATCCTCTTTTGGTTTTTTTCCAACTATTAAAATATGTAAAAAACATTTTGTGTGGCTCACAGGCCAAACAAAAACAGGCAGCAGGCCAAATTTGGTCCAAGGGCCACAGTTTGCCAACCCCTGGTCTAGGTCACTAGTTCTAATGGGGCTGGTACAGGGGATACCCGGAGCTCTGCCTTGCTGGTCCCTAGGAGCTGGGCTGCAAGAATATTCTAGATTGTAGGAAAAGTCCCCAAACTCATTCCCAAGAGAATGCCATTGACCCTGTGAAGTCATCTGGCGTAATAATACTAATCATCCCTATTTTATAGATGAAAAAATCAGGAGCTGGTACCAGAACCCAGATGTTCTGGCTCCCAGCTCAGGGCCCCTCTTCTTCATGGAGAAGCCAGCACAGACTGTTCTGTTGCCTGTCATCCGGGCCCCCAGGCTACATCCACATAGCTCTCACTTCCACTCTCAAGCCTTTGCAGATCCTGGTGTGAAGAGGTGGAGAGCCTGTAGTCATGACTCTAGGTCATTCCCATTTTAGGATCGAGGTTGCTTTGATAAATGATAGCCCAATGCAAAACCTCTGGACTCTGACACCTCAGCCTCCTTCCACACTTACCGGCACAGCCCAGCTGATTTTCTGTTGTCTACCTACCCCATGGAGGTGTTCAAAGCGGTGGCTGCAAAGCAACACCTGGAGCTGCGGAGGGGTACCAGTGTCTGGGGACACCAAGGCCACAAGCTATCTGTGAGGATTCTAAAGGCTGCATTAAAGCAAGAACCAACATCCTTGAGCTGGGTCTGGCAGTGGTCCCTAACCCTTCCAGCTTGCTCTCCCATGCCACACAAGTAACCAGATGTGTGTGTGCACGTGTGTGCACAGGTGTGCACCCTTGCATGCTCACATGTGTAGTGGGGAGTGTTTGTGAGGAGAGCTTCACTCCTCTGACTCTCTAGGGCTTCTAGACCAGGAGAGAGCTACCTCGTCTTTTCAGGCAGTGATAGAAGAGGCTTGAGTCCCTCTGGGCTGGGAAGGTGTTGAGGGGAAGGTCCTGTGGCTCGGCCGCAGCAAACTGCACGTGAGCCCCGTTCTCATACTGGTAGTGCTGGAGGGCTTGGTGGGCGCCATGCAGGGGGCTGACATCAGGTTTGGCTGAGAGCTGGGTGGAGACGAGCCTCTGCCTCATGATGCTTTTGGAGATCACGGGATATTCTTTGCTGGAGCAGTGGGGAGGACAGTCAGAAGGAGACAGGAAAAGAGTGAAGATACTTTGAGGGTTACCAAGTCTGCGTGCCTGAACCCAGTACCCCACCCCCAGCCGCGGTAACCCCACCTCTGCAGCCGGGCCACACGCAGGTCACTGTCATCACTGCCCCGGAATCCCTTGGCAAAAGGGTTGTTCTCAATTTTCAGCTGTGTGATCTGTCAGGAGAGGACACACAATAGGGTAGAGGACGGGTCGGCTACTGGCCCCCCTGCCGACCCCAGCCACATTCAGAACTCAGGGCAAGGCCTGGGGAAGTTGCACATTCCAGTCGCAAGCCAGCCAGGAGTCTCGCTGGGTCCTCCTCGGCCTAGCCATTCGCGTCTGGCTTGTTGCTGGCTCTTATCTCTTCTGCTTGCTGCAGACCCTCCGATTTTGTTTCCTGGTCTGACTGTGCTCCCCCCTGGGTGCCTGTAACAGCTTCCTGCCCGTGTCACCCTTGTCCAGTGCAGCTGCCACATTCGGTTCTAAATGTGAATCTGACTCTGTCACCCTCTGTCTAAAATCTGCCATGGCCTATGGCCCTTCCCCAGTGACCCCTGCCCACCTTATCGGTCCCAATGTGCACGGTGTGAAAAGCACACTGAAAAGGGTAGCGTGGGCAAAGACAGAGACCAGGGAGAGCGGCCTATGGAGGGATCTGGAGGCGGTTTGGTTGGGCTGGGGACGGTGACTAATTGGGTGGGAGGTGGCCGGGACATCCCAGGCCCCTCTGACCAGGCTTCTGAAGGGCCTCTGGATAGCTCAGTCTCCCTGCTCCCACACAGCTGACAGTACCCCAGGGCTCCCCTCCCCATCCCTTCCCCCCCTCTCTGCAGGCCCAGATCCCAACCTTTGAATTTCATGAGGGAGAAGACTGTAGACATGAGAGCCTAACACTCAAGCCACAGGGCAAGTTCCACGCTCCCAGGTTTTACAGTTGCCAGCTTTGTCCAGCCCCTCAAATAGAGACCATGATGACTCTCCGCCAGAGATTAGGAGTCTGGTCTCCTTTCTGCTCATTATGTGATGTCTCACTGCTCCGAGGGACATCACAGACTTAGGTCCCTGCACTGGGCCTGCCTCGCTGCCTGCCTGACGCTCTGTAGGGTCGGCAGAAATGCCGCGTGGTGTCCATGGTGGGGGCCGTGGGGACTGCAGCTGTACCTTGTGATTCTGGTAGGAGGTCACAGAGATGAAGGAAGTCTCTGGGAACACATGGGTGCAGAAGGCTGTGTTTTTGGAGCCAAAAGCATTGTTCTCATCAGCCTTCACGATGTGTAGTCGTGGCTGGTACTTGTGCATGGAGTTGAGGATGATCTGGAAGAGAGAGATCTCATTCTAGTCTCCTGGTCCCCACCCTCTGGTCCTCGGCCTTGTTCAGCTGGCCCTGGGCTGGCTGTCAGCTTCTGAAAGCCTAGGCTCCAGGGTCTGACTACAGGGACTGAGCAGAAAGGTTTCGAAGTTCCCATGTGAAGAGCCCAGCCCTTGGGCCCCAAACTCCACCCCCATGGTCCCTGCGTAGCCTCGCTCTGCTCCAGCACTAACCCCTCACCCCAAGACCCCCCTGATGCGACAGAATGTTTCACTGTGGTGGTGGAGAACTTCATGGGTTAAAGCCCCCAGTGAACTCAGCACAGTGTGGCAGGTGGAATTTTGAGCTGTAGGCAAAGGTCCAGGGTGCTGCTTACTCGTTCCTGACCTTTGGCAAGTCACTGGACATCTCTGAGCCTCAGTTTTCATGTTTGTAAAATGGGATCATAATATATAACACCTGCCTCAGGATTCCCCCTCCAGGTTGACTCTTCTTGCTGCCCCCTCTCTTCTCCTGCCTCTCCTTCCCCTGTTCACCCCCTCCCCACCGCTTACCTGCAACCTGTCTTCCCTAGAAATGCCTGGTGTGGGCACTCAGCCCGCTCCTCTCACATTTGTCAGCAACAAAAGCAGCTTCATAGCCCAGGAGTTTGTGGAATGAGGGAGGGAGGGAAGCTGAGGAAAATGTTGCCCTCTCTGACCTTTGTCATCCAGTCACTCATTTATTTATCCTTTTCTCAACGTTCGCAGGGGCCTGCTGAGGGTACGCTGGGAGGCCCGATGCACCCTGCCCTGATGGCTGCCTCACAGCCTGGAGGGAAGCTCCACCAAGGGCTGGAGTTCAAGGTACCAAGGTAGGAGATGGCAAAGTTCCTAAAATAGCACGAGAGGAGGCCAGAGGCCCCAGCACCCACGGGCCCTTGAGGATGCCTGGGGCTGGGGAGGTGGGGCACCCTGACAGACAAAGCTTATGAAAGAGCCCGGAGGCGTGGCCTGGAGCCCAGGAGTAACGCACAGTAGTTGCTGCCCCAAACCTGCTTTGCTCGCTCGCTGGCTCGCTGGCTCGGTAGCGGCTGCATCGTGTGCCATTAAAATGTATTTTTTATCGTTGACATTTGCCAGACTCCCTCCCCACTGGAGGCAAGGCCAGGAATTTGGGGCATTTTATCAGCACTGCTGCTTTTGTTAACCCTTTGGCTCCTGCCCTGGCTGGGCTAGCTAGCCCTCAGGTCCCGGGCCCCTTTGAGCTCCTTTCTCACACCTGGAAGTGCCCCTTCCTGGGGCTGGCCCTGCTGGCTCTCACCTTTCCAGGTTCCCAGGGACCAGACCTGGTGCTGAAGCATAGTGAAAGATTTAACCCTTGAGTGACTGGAGTGCCAAGGGAAGGGCCGGAGCCAGGCTCTGCTGTGGCAAGCCTGGATGGGAGCCTTCGTCTGGGAGAGCTCTGCTCTCATCAGACCTGGGGACGGGGACAGCCCAGAGCACAGGATCAGCTGTGGCAGTGGGTGGACCAGACGCTGGCCATGGACTCTGCCTCCTTGGTTTGGCCAGGTAGCTCCGTTCAGCAAGAACTAGCTTTTCTGCCTTCGGCACCGGCCACTAGCCCTCAGCTCTCAGTGACAAACCTCGGGGCCCTCTTGGGGCAAGTATAGAGTTTCCAAACCACAAACCAGGTCCTGCAACTGGGGACCCACTGCCCAAGTGGGTGCCTGCCAGATGAAAAACTTAGAGCGAGACCGATGGACACAAGTCCTGCCCCAGGGGTAGGGTGAGTGAGGTGCTCAATGGATAAGCTTTCCAGGAGGCCTGGAAGGGCCCCCTGGGGAAAGGAGCTGGGTCTTGGGAAACACCTCCCAGTCCCTTTAGGTTCCTCTGTCACCCTGCACTGTTCCCTCAAGCTTCAGGAGCCAACAAAGACCTAAGTTCTCAGAAGACCCAGCAACTAAATACCTGGGAGGTGGCCTAGAGGCCTCTAGGATCCCCAGAATCCCACCTGTGCTCCTTTGGACATGCAGTTCCCTCTGCTGTTTTTACCTTCCTTTCCCATTCTCTCTCACTTTCCAGGTCTATCATCCCGAGGCCCAACTCTTCCAGGCAGCCTTCCCAGATTACTAGGGTCTGCTCTGATCTCGCAGTTCTGAACTTCCTGTGTGTGCATTGCCTACTTGGCTATGGTGCTGCTTCCTAGTGACTTCCTAGTTCTTCTCGCCCCTCTAGTTAAACTATAAGCCCCTCAGGCTCCTGTACCCCAAAACAAGATCTAGTAAGTATGAGGTGGGGTTACAGGAGTAGAAAGACCTGTGCTGTGACCACAAACACTCTGTCCCCTCTTCTCCTGCCTCTCTTTGCTCACTAGAGACAAGATAACCTCTGAGGCATTTTTTCCGGTCAAAAATAGTGACTAAACATGTGCATAGACAATCTTTCCTTGAGCTCCAGCTCCCTGGCATACAAGACTCGCCCCTTGTCCCTCAGGCTCTCCTAGGGTGGGGGGGGGGGTGGCACAACAACGGGCAGACAGAACCTGAAGCAGGCGCCACAGGCCTCTGCACTGTGAGGCTGCGCTGTCCTTCAGGACACCCTAGGACCAACGGCAGCACCCGCCCTGTTCCTCTGCCACCTGGGCAGTCGCAGGCTGTAACAGTCCAGCTAGAGCCGTGGGCATCGTCAACTCCCCTTCTCCTCGCTGTCGCCCACCTCGGGGTCCCGTCAGTGATCAAGTCCTGTGACTCCATCCGTAAAACAAAAATCTTTCCATCCCTGCTGCACAGCACTGGTTCAGACCCCACTATCTCTCGCTGGGCTTGGGGACGGCCTCCCCCCTATCTCCATCTTCCTCTCCGTTTTACCTGCTTCACATCCCACCAGGTCATTCCCCTGCTTAGAACCTTATGGTTCATCCAGGAAGACTGTGCATTGCATGACCGTACAGAGCAGGGCCCTCAGCATTTCCTCCCCTGGCCTCCCACGTCCCCACCACCACCACTCCTGCCAGCATTTAGGGCTCAGTAAATGTCTCATTGTCATAATGCCACCTTCGATGGTTCCCTTGGGATAAGGGTCAAACTCATCCCATCAGATGAAGTCCTTAATTGTCAAACACACCTTCTAGGGAGGGGAACCAGAGAGGAAAACCTGGGAAGAGAGAAATGGCTAAACCTGCAGGGGCAGGTAGGAGCCGCTAGGGGGGTGCGGTCCCAGCCACAGAGAAGTGAAAAAGGGCCTAGAAGCTTGAGCTTCAAGTCTTGAGCAAGCTCTGTCTCTCCAGTCATTGGGGTCCCGGTCTGTAAAGTGAGGCCTTCATCTGGAAGAAAGTCCCACCCATTCGACCAACACATATATAAATTGGAGCCTCAGTCCCATCGGCCCGGGAGAATATGAAACCAACTCAGTGACTCACACACCTGGCTTTACTCGGAAGTTCCTCAGGCGTCACATTAAACTACTTTGCCAGAGTCTCACATTTATATTTGTTGCAGAGGATATTGGGCCAAATGGGCCGGCCACGTCAACAAACCCCACTACATGACTGGTCTCGTCATCATCATTGTTTTACAGAAATGGGATTCGTTACATTCTGGCTATGATTCAGAAGCCTGTTCTCTTTTAACAATTGTGATAGCGCCAAACAGCCATCTCCTCAAGAGATCACCACAGCATGCTTGGCCAGTGAAGCCCAGATTTATCCATGTTAGGAACACAGAACATTAGAGCATAGAGAGGCAGACCTCAGACATCATTCTAGTCCAATCTCCTAATTTTACAGATGAGGAACAGAAGGCCTGTAGTGGGAATGTGACTTGCCCAAGGACACACAGCTGGTTGGAGACAGAATCCTGAGAAGGTTCCAGATGGCCTTTGAGAGAGTACACGCTGCTCTCAACAAGTTCAATGACTGTGGTTGACCCTTGAACAACACAGTTCGAACTGTGAAGATCTACTTATACACGGAGTTTTTTCAACTGACCCATGCAGTTCAAACCCTGTTGCTCTGAGGCTGGGAATCACTTCCAGGGCAGCAACCCAGAAACCTGGAAACTCTCTCACCTTCTCTCGCAGTCACAGCAATAATAGCCAGTGTTTTCTGAGCACACCCTGCGTGCCGGCCCTGTGTCGCGTATTCTACAAATATCACACAACTAATCTTTACAATACCCCTGTAAAGTAGGCATTATTATTAGCTCCATTTAACAGACAAGGGGCTGAGGCTCAGGGAGGTGAGGACATTTGCCGGACCTCAGACAGCCGACGGGGGGCAGAACCAGAATTGGTGCTAATTTCCAAGCCTGAGCTCATACCTGTACCTGGCTGGCGAGGACTGGGCCTGATCTGGAGTTTTGTGTGAGTCTGTTTCTCCCAAAGCCCCCAGCAAGGACCTGGCACAATGTTAGGGCTCAGCAAACAGGAGAGAAAAAGGAGAGTCACCACTGGCAAGTTAACAGCATAGCTTTGGGGGAACAGCAGACCCTGGTGGAAGAAATGCCTTCTCTGTCTAAACACCCCCCATTTCAGCAGGCACGCCCCTTCCCTTACTCCTTGCCGGCACCCACTGTTGGCCAGACACACTGTCAGGCACTAGAGCATCATGCTGATTTAAAACCTCACAGCTTCCTATCCAGTCGGGGGAATCACACAGTAATCCAAAATGGAGCGAAACTAAGTGGTAGAAAAATGTAGTGGAAGAAAGACTGCATTTATAATCGTAACAAGGAAGATGAAATACTGAACGAGAGACCCGTAGGACCTGAGGAAGAAAACTTGGATATACTTTTGAAGAGCAAAAAGCAGACATCAACAAAGAGAAAGGCATGCCTATCAAGCTCCCTAAGCAAATTTAACATTTATAGTGATTCTAATAAAAATACAGGGAAAGGGTGTGGCAGAGATCGAAGTGGGTAAGGAGGGGTCAAGTACATGGACTTTGTATCTGAAGGAAACTGGACTTTGGGCGGTGAGCACACAATGCAGTATACAGATGTCGCGTTATAAGGTTGTACGCCTGAAACTTACATAATGCTATTAATCAGTGTTGCCCCGATAAATTTCATTAAAATAAAAATATAAAAATAAGTTTATTTCTCAATGCCGCAAGCTTATTCTAAAGTTCATATGAAAAAATAGGCAAGTCTAGCCAAGAAAACTGAAAAAGGAGAGCAATGGGGGAGATCAGCCCTGCCAGGCACTAAAACCTATTATAAAGTCTCAACGGTTAAGGCATTGGCACACGAACAGATGCGAAATCAATTGGGGATTTAGAACACAGAAATAAGGCACCCTAAACTGGGAGGAAAGAGGACTAGTCAATTATTGGTGTTGGGACAACTGGATAGCTCTCTAGTAAAAACTAAAAAATCTGGCTTCGCACCTCATATCAAATGCCAGAATAAATTCCAAAAGAATCAATGGTTTAAATGTAAAAATAAATTCATGAAATACTAAAAGAAAACAGAAGAAAATTCCCTTGTAAGTAAGGAGTGGATAAAGGCTTTCAATTACTTGAAATGCAGAAACCGTAAAGAAAAGACCAATACATTCGATCAAAACTTTCTGCGTAGGAACACCACTTCAGGCAAAATCCAAGGACAAGTGACAAAATAGGAAAACGTGAGTGACTCACCACAGATAGGACCTAAACCTTCCTAATTTATAAAATCCCCTAGAATTGATAAGTGATCAATCTAAGAGAAAAATGGGCAAAGACTAAGGACAGCAGTTCACAGAGAGAGGAAATATATACATAGAAAAGATGCTTAAACCTCACTCATAATAAAGGAAATACAAACTAAAACTAAAATTGATATCTACATGTCACTCATCAGACTGGCAAAAATCCGGAACTTTCCTCTCCCACCGTGTCGGGGAGGCTACAGCGATGGTGGGAATATACATCAGTGTGATTTCAGTGGAGGGCAGATCGCAAATGACAGATCCAAATGCCCTCTGAACAGGCAGACCACTGCGCAGATATTCTTGGCACAGGTATGAAATGCCACACGCACCAGCTTAATCAAAGGAGCAAAACATGGGAAAACATCTAATGCCTTAAATAAGGACTGGTTACATAATTTATGGAACAATCATGCCATCAAAGTCTATGCAGCCATGCAAAAAGGAATGTGGACATTCTATATCAATGGAATGATTGCCATGACATACTAGGTCGACAAAGCGAAGTGCAAAAAGTGTTTAGAGTATGCTACCTTTGTGTCTAAAAGAAGGGATTTGAGATTCTGTATTTGGCTTGTATATGCTGAAAAGAATTAGTAACATTGGTGACCTGTGGCCGGGGTTGGAAGAAACTAGGTGGACGGGGAACCCATGGAGGGTGACATCTCATTGTAGACATTTTTATTCATTCATTGGTTGATCTTTAAACCATACGAATGTATTTCCTATTCAAAACAAATTTGACAAATAAGTAAAAAGTCGTAACTGTGGTAAATACTAGAACAGAAAGGTGTATGAAGCTCTGATAGCCTGTCATGGGGACCCTGAACTGTCTGTCGTCCTGAGAAGTGGCATTTGAGCTTGGGTCCCAAGGCTCAGGAGCAACTAACCAGGTGAAGAGGCTTGGGGCGGGGGTGGGAGGGGTGGGGGGCGGTGCACGGGCGAGGGGACTCCGCCTTCTGACTCACTCCATCAGAAATCATAAACGGACCCTTATCCTCAGCAATCCTGCGACACAAGTAAAGTGTGACCTACTTGCCGGCCATCTCCACAGCCTGCTGCAGGATGCAGGCCCACCCCAGTGAGGCCCTCCAGAGGTTCCTGAAGCATTTCCTCACTCTACCGCATGGCTGCCTGGCACTGGACCCTGCTGGGTGCAGGTGGAGGGTGGAAAGCAGGAGGGGACGATGGGCCCCCAGCCTCCCACAGCCTCCGCAGCCAGCAGAACCATAGGGGTGGAGAGGAATCGGGGCTGGAAGGAGACCGCTCACTCCTGTGCTAGCCCCTGACCCTTCCTGCCCCGGCTGCCTGCCTGTCTGTTGGCCTTGCACTTACTCCCAGAACCCAGGGGTCACACCCTCAACCTGCTACCCCTCAAGAACAGAGGTCTTTCCCGGACTCACAGCAAAAACATGCATAGAGTTTTCTAGTCAGAAACCAGTCCTGTCTTTTTGAGACATGTGGCCATGTGGTCTGAAGGGTCCCTGTTCCAGGGCCCCTGCCTGCCATGTAGGACAAGCCACTGGGCCCAAGCACTCGCCTGAACCCTAGACCCTTCTCCTAGGAGCAGGCTGCAAATGGGAGGCAGCTGCTAAAGTCCCCGAGATACTGTGAGATCCAAGGGAAAAGTCCAAAGTTCATTTAGCTGAGAAAGTTACTTGAGGTTTGGAAGCTCTTGGAGAAAATTGAAAATGTGAGGGTGAGTTATGCAGAAGGAAGAGCTTGTTTGGGGCAAGTTCACAGTAGGAGATGGCACTTTCCCAGGATCCTGCCCTGAGGAGCCAAGAAGGGTGACATGGAGAGCTAGCTCACCACTCCTGTGGGCACAGGCCAAGGAGTAGTTAGCCAAGGTCTACATGGGCCACTTTGCCTTGATGTGTCTGCCAAGTCAGCTCATCCTCCACACCCCTGACCTGCATGGCCAAAGGCTACTCCCTCTCCAGGGATGCTCCAAATAGCTGAAGATGCGACAGCTCAGACCCTGGATACAGAGACAGGTAGAGAAGCCAAGAGTGCTGGAACTGAAATTTGAAGGCATGGGACTAAGCATGGCTCCCCAGCTCCTGGGACAATCATCTCATCTCCCTGAGGCCCTGCTGCCCCACAGGGGGGTGTTACAATCAATAAACTGCACATGCTGGGTAAGTGTGAGGATGGAGAGAAGGAAGATGCTCTGCATCCCAACCCTTTGAAGAGAAAGGGGAGTTATTATGGGGACTATCCCTATTGCCAAGGAGAGGTGAACCCCAGCCAGGCATGGCAAGTGTAGCCAGGGGCACCCCCAATCATGAGCCCATCAAACAGCCTCACCGGCCCAGACCCAAGACTATATATGCAGGGTTAGTGCAAACCCCGTATGGACCCCAGGACAGCCACCAAAGAGGCAAGACAGGCTGGGAGAACCTACTGGCCTGTTGGGCTACCAGTGCTAGGTTGCTCTCCCACTCCTAAAAAGTCCATCTTTTCAGCCATTTGACTCCCTCCCCTGCCACCTTTTGCAGAGGGTCAGGGAGACGCAAGAGTCCTCTGAGGCAACCCTGCAGCTGGGAACCATGATGGCAAGCTATGCATCCAAATTCTCACCAGAGCTTTGATTCCTGGGTACTTCTGGCCACTGTGCTCACCGCAGGGGTCTGTCCCACGGGCTCTGTGTGTGCGCGCGGTTGCGGGCAGAGATGTGTCTGTCAGCTAGGTTTCCCGCCTCACACCACAGAAGCCCTCACTAACCTTCCAAAGTTGGTGCCACAGCCTGGCAAAGCAGAGAAAGCCAGGGAGAACAAATGTCTTGGCCAGGATAGTGCCCAAGAAGCCCTGGGAGGGTCCTCTCCCCTCAGTTAAAAGGCCCTGTGCTCTGGGACGTGGGGGCTTGGTTGACCCTCCCCGTTGATTTGGCAGCTTATCTCTGCCCCCATGACAGGTTGGGGCTGCACAAGTACATGCCACTGTGTACACCTGCACAGCATCTGCTGGCCCGGCGTGCGAAAACCTGCGCTGCTTGCCAAACAGAAAAGTCAGAAGTTAATTATGTTAATTAGCATTCTCCCAGTTACTGTTTGTTTATAGATCAACAATGACTGGGAAGAGACCTGAACAGACTCTGAGAAAATCAGCATTAAGAGCTGCTTGTTACTTACATACCAGTCAATCAGAAATGAAGCATTGTTGATATTTTCCATGAGGGACTATGATTCATAGAATTCTGATTTACACACAGATCCCCGGAAACAGAACTGAGGCATAGAAGAGGCCCATACCCGCACTCTCCCCACCCTTCCTTCCCCCACCACCGTCCTCGCCCTGAGTGCTATGTGTGCAGCCCCCGAACTGTATCTAGGAGCCTCTACTGCACCCCATGCACCCCACCCCCACCCCACGCTTCCAGGGTAGCCAGCCTCGAGCGGTAGGTCCTGTGCCTTGGCAGATAACGCCGGGTCCCTAGACTTCAGTTAGCCCCACACACTTGAGCTAAAGATTTCCACATAAAAAGCATTTTGTAGGCCTGCCAGGGCCAGATGGGGAAAGAATAAGCTTCAGCAGCCTGGATGGGGCGTCAGTAGCAACATCCTCGAGGCTTCAGAATCTCTCTTGTGAGAGCCAGGTCCCAGGCAGGGCCAGGAAGGAGCTGCCACAGGAGCCGGAGCAAGACTTGTCCTCCCAGAGGGCAGGCGGCTGCCAGACCAGGCAGGTGGACATGCCAAAGGGAGGCTTCAGAACTCATCATGAGTCTTTAAGAAAGCGTACTTGTCTTATGCTCCGGCAAAGCCAAATTTGGGGAAACCAAAACGGAGAGACGTGATCCATCATCATCGTCACTGTCGTCATAGTTGCTGTCTATGTGGAGCCTCCCATGTGCTACGTGCTTCACCAATATGCTCTCGTTTAATTCTCAAACTATGAAAGGTACCTGTGGTCACTTCCATTTTCTAGAAAAGGAAACTGAGTCTCCGAAAGGCTAATAAATTTTCCCAAAGTTCCCCGGCCAGTAGGTGCTAGGGAACTGAAGCACAGCCAGGGATTCAGACCCTGGGCTCCTTCCCACAAGGGACCTGGCAAGTGCCAAAGCCTGGAGCTGGAAATCCCGGGAGCGGATTCTCCATATCCTTACCCCACCCATCCACCAGGAACACTGCCCCAGGACTTGCCCGGAGGACAGCAGTCCCATTCTTACATGGCCAAAGGGGTCCAGGTGGTTGTTTGTCAGCTTCAGCTTCTGGAAGGAGACTAGCTGCCGCATCCAGTGGGCCCCAGTGGCAGGAGAATCCGGGTGGACATAGAGCCTTCCTGGCATGGCGGGCTCTGCCTTCCCTGCCACCATCCTGCCGACAGAGAAGATTGAGCCATAGGAGTTGATAACCCTGGGGTCTGGGGAAGCCCAGATTCCCTGTCCCCTCCGAGAGCAAATCCCCATTCACCTAAGGAAAAAAATCTGCTGTTGGTCCTATTGCACTGACAATTTAGGACTTTGGGGGGTGGCGGTGAGTGACAGAAGAGAGAGTAAAAGAAAATGGGAGAACACAGAGAAGTGTGATTATTGACTTAGAAGAGTGGGGTTGACCACAAATATGTTGCAGAGAGATGTAGACACCACCTCTGTGTGTGTTTTATTTACGACTAAAAAATGTTATGAATTATATCATTTAGAGGAAGCTTCTCAGAGGACCTAGACGACTTTCAAATTTCTTGCCCCCAAAACAATACATGCCCCCAAAGAAATAACTGGTAGCTGTCCTCTCAGCTGGAGCCTGCTCTGAGGGCTAATGCAGCCCAGAGAGAGAAAAAATAGAAACACGGCCCTTGGCAGGACCTGGCCACCGAATCCTGCCTTCTCGGCCCAGTCTCTGGAGGCCCACCCACGTCGGTGCCCACCTCCCGGGCTGCTGATTCATTCAGTTTCTCCTTGAGCGCTGTCTTGGGCTCTGGGAGCAGATAGGGAGGGCACTAAGGAGGTGGCCTCAGGAAAAGGAGCCCAGTGTTTATTTACCGAATCCAATTTGGTTTTGCCCTTCAACCCTCCTGTTTCCCCCTGCCCCTTGCCAAACCACCAGGCACCAGCCCACTCCCTCCGAATGGCAGGCACACAACGGAAGAGAGAGGGCTCTGCTCTGCAGCCGGACAAAGAGGGAGCCAGTGGAGAAACAGGAGAGAGGTAGATGGACCCGCCCAAGTCTTCTGGGTGCAGCACCGCCAGAGCCTGAATCCACCCAGGGTTGGTATTCATCGGTCGCCCCACAGAACAGTCACCAATTCTGTTTGTCTGTGGCTGTGGGGAGAGCACAGACCCTTGCGATTCACCGAACACCCTAACCCTGCAGCTGGTGTTCAGCCCCAGCCCCGCCTGCAGCAGGCGTGCAGATGTTTGCCCGCACTGCAGCCTCTGCAGGCCCCGGTTCCCGCAGCTGCAGATCTGGACAATCGCTTGGACTAACTGGTGAGTCCCTGGACCTAACATCAGGTGGCGATGGGTGTGCTGAGTACAAAGAGCAGTGGGGGAAAGGCGGGCGATGCGAACGTCCAGGGTCCTTACCATTTGTTGTCACAGAACTTGTAGCGGTGGTCGTCCGCAGGGATGATGTCGATCAGCAGGATGTACTTGGTCTTGGGGTTCATGCCTGTGACTTTTACCTTGTAGCTGGGGAACATCCTCCTGGGGGAGGCCAAGGGGGGAGGTGGAGGCATGAACAGAGCACCAGAAGAGATGGCACAGAGTGGGCAAGGGGACAGAAGGACTTAAGAGGCGCCGCCCCTGTAGCAAGAGGTCTTGGCTCTGGTCAGAGCCCTGGGACCTTGTAAAAGGCACTTTCCTCTCTGGCCTCAGCCGCACCCTACACGAGGAGAGGGCTACACGCGCCGCTCTTTCTGAGCCCCCGCAGCTGTGAGTCTGTATATCTAGAAAGAGGGTTTACAGAGTTTTCAAAATTCATTCCCTCTCCCCCATGACCCCCTAAGATTTAGGCCAAGTGCCTGTGAGCAGCTAAAGCATAGAGACCCTGGTGGAGATCATGAGAGAGGATTTTGACACCATCATGTCTGCCTTAATTTCGCTCCTGTCCACCTTAATGTCCCCCCTCCCTGTGCCTTGCCAATCTAAAGTTCTGGGGTGCCATTACAGAGGGCCAGAGCAGAAGACCTGGAAGTCCCTGTCAATGATCAGTGAGATGTCTCTCCTGGGTCCTGTCTCTGTGAAAACCCTTAGGCCTCAAACCAACTCACAGGAAAACAGGAGAGTGTTGCTAGGTCTAGGATTCCTTCGGTGTATTTAGCAGAGGTGTTTATCCCTGTGAACACCTCATGAGGGCCTGCCCACACTAACTGGGTACCAGGAGAAGTAAATCCAGGAGCCTTGTAGAGCAGAACATGGATTCTAGGAGCATCCTGCTGTGGTTCACCGCCTGGCCCCACCACTGACAAGCCGGGAGGTCTTGGGCAGCTCGTTGGCCCTCTCTGTGACTTGGTTTCCTTACCTCTAAAATGTGGATATTACTACTTATCTCTCATAGGTTGCTGTGTGGATTAAATGAGTCCATTAATGACTATTGCCGCTGACCCTTACTGCGCTCCTTTCTCTACAAACCAGTAGGGTGACCTTCCTCTATGAAAATGGATTCACCAAAAGACAGAACGTTTTCCAGTTCCTGCAGCCCATGATGAGACTGTCCAGAACGCTGAGGCTCAGAGAACATTCTGGAGAAGGGCTTCCCCAGGCCCCTCAGCAAATACACACATACAACAGCATGTACACATATGTGCAGAGGCTCGGCTCCTCCCCTGGTCACCAGATCTGACACGGGACCTCCCCAGAGGTGGCAGAAAGAACTTCCTCACTATTGTTCTCAGACACCCCCACCCATTCCTAGAAGATCTCCCACAGAGGTGTGTCCTGAGAGGGGCAGAATGCAAACCTAACTGAAGACACTAAGGGCATCCAGAACCAAACCCCTGAGCTGGGAGGGAGCCCAACCAGCCCACCCTAGGAAAGCCATCAGGAGGCCCTCTGCCTCGCACTAAGCTGAAAGAAGGTGCAGGGGCCCTCAGGAGCAGCTGTCCCAGACCCCTCAATCTGGTGATCAGAGTCCCCCATTTTGTCAACAGGGGTACCAGCTTACCTGAACAGGGCAGGGCTTCCAGAAGGGATCAAGGCTTCCACAAGCTGTCAGACCCTACAGCAAGCCCAGGCCAGGACACTGAGGGGGAGGGCTCCGCCCCAGACCAGCCCAGCCTGAGTCTGTGCGCCCTCTGCCTTGGCTGTTGAGAGCACCGCACTGGGCCAGGGATGCGGGAGGTGTGTGACCATGTGTAGGCGCAAGCGCATGTGACCGAGAGCACGGTGGAGCGCGCATGTGTGCATGTGTGCATGCCTGGAGGGAGGAGGGAAGTTCTAGCTGCAAGTCTAGGGACTTATAAACCGTGTGGAAGAATTTGTCTCAGATGTCAATTGAAAGCATTTTCAAATGTCTACCCCACCCCCTCTCCAGGAATGGGGGAAGTGAGAGGGCTCAGGAACCCAATCCTGCCTCCTTCTTACCAGCCCCCCTGCCTGGCCTGGGGGCACAGCTGGAGCCTGCACCACCCTCTTTCCTGGCCCAGCCTCTCCCCTGGTGGGCCTAAGCGGAAGGGAGGGAAGGCAGCAGCTGCCTCACCTCCCCCCTCCCTGGGGAAAGGCCAAGAATCCTGTCCCTTCCCGGCCACCATTTTGTAACTGCTACAGAAACGGCCACAAAATGGGGCAGCCCTGGCCGTGCTTGGCACCAGCGCCCTGCACTCACACCTGTTTCTCCTGTAATTATCTCAGGTGGCAACAGCAGAGGGCAGACATGGTTTTCCCCGGGGCCAGTGTCCACAGAGGGGGCTGGAAAAATAGGGTTCACTGCCGCTTCGACAGTCTGCATAACCCAGGCTGAGAAGAGGTAAGGGGCCCTGTCCTTCCCCTTCTCCCACCTCAGACTACGTACTTCACCCCAGCAGCTCAGGAGGCCAGGCTGACGCTGACTAAGCGCCTTTTAGAAAGCCTGTAAGGAGCCTGTGCGCAGCCCCCAAGGCATGGAGTTTGGCTTTTCCTAGAAGCTAACTGTCGACCAGATTCTTGACTGATAACAGCTCCAGGGAGGTTCTGCTGGAGTTGGGGCAGGGTTGGAAGGTATCTCAGCCTCTGCCTCGCTGCTCATCCATCCCGTCTTCCTAAGGCAGCAGCCCTCAGATGCAGGGAGGGAAGTTGAGATATTTGGTCTGAATGGGGAGTTCAGAAGTCTGCAAAAGGCTAAGCCTGTGGGGCTCAGTGAGCTCCACGGCCTTCATGGAAACGCATCTTTGTCCCTGCCAGGGTCCAGTGTGGTGACTGCTTCTGGTGAACACATTCTTTGGGGACCCTAGGCCCAATCATTTCCTCATTCAGGGGGCTGCAGAAGGATGAAGGGCTACCCAGTGTGGGGAAAAGGCTGAGCTCCATAAGCTCCATAAGCTCCTATTCAGCTGAGGGCATTGCCGCTGGTTCCAGACGTGGCTAGGAGCCCAGAGGCTGGACCTGGGGAAGGTTGGCCAGGTTGGCATGACTCAAGCCCCAGAGGCCAGGCTAGGTTTGGGGGCTGGGACTTCCTCCAGGCTCACCCTCACTGTAAAGATCCTCTCTGACAAAACATGAAGCAATGGCATGAGATATAAATGGTTTCTGTGATTTAAGACAGAAAATGTACCTGAAAACCAGCATCTATGGCGGAAACGAACACCTCAGTGGGAGGGGAGGGCGGGCCAGAAAGGAAGGTAATGACTGGGCAGGCTGTACCCCACTCAGCCCTGCCACCAGCGCTGGCTGTAAAGCCCTGGCTCTTCTGCCCCAGCCTCGCTGCGGCCCCAGCCCCCTCCCCACCCTCTGCCCGCGCCCTGCCAGCCCCTTCCCCATCCTCTCCGCATCCTCTCCATTCCACGTGCGGGGCGAGCCTGGTCTCTGCGCCCCTGGCGCGCTCTCCGAGTTCCCCCACCCCTCTCGGGCTCCTGGACCCCCAGGCAGAAGGGGCGCTCCCCGGCACGCGGAAACGGCTCCGCCAGGGGGAATAAACAAGCCGCCTGCCCCGCCGGCCCGGGAGGAGATGAAAGCCCGGGGCTTCTCCTCTGATCATGAAACAGGCTCTGAAAGGGTGCGGGGCTGGAGCCATTATCTAGTTCATACTCGGAAATGGTTTTAGAATGAACTGCTAAGATAAGCTTCCTTGGACGTTTCTCGGTGTAGGAGGCTTGCGGGGCATGGAGCAAGGCTTTTGGGGCAATCTGATTTTGGCAACAAATCCGTAAATGCAAACTCGCTGCTGAGAGGGGACATGCAAGTTACAGCTGGGCTTAGAGAGCCGCCAATTCAAGGCGGTGACCTGCTGGCGCCGCCCCCACCATCAACCCCGCAAGGGGGGGCAGGGAATAGCGGACCCAGGGGACCCATCAGATTCCCTCTGCCTAGCTGGGCCCCCAAACCCTAAACCCACAGCAGCTCTGACTTCCTGGGTGGGGGCACCCCAAGAGCAGCTACATATGCTTTCCCTTAAAAGTAGGCGTAAAACCAAATTGAAGGGGTGAGAAGTCTGGAAAGGAGTTCCCAGTGGGGTGTGGCAGTGACTGCGAGGGCACACCAGAGGGATCCTGGCGCCCCCACCCCCCCCCCCCCCGTAATGTTCTGTTTCTTAATCTGGGTGGTGGTGGTCACATGGATGTGTTCACTTCTGAAAGTCTACTGAGCTGTACAATTAAGAATTGTTCACTCTTATGCAGGAATGTTCCACTTCAATAAAACTGACATTAAAAATTATATACGTGTGGATACATATGTACATACACACACCACACACACACACACACACACACACACACACACACACACACAGACTGTGGAGCTCAGAGTCTGAAAGGAATAGGCTGCAGGCCAAAGGTAGAGGGTGCACAGAAAACCCCACCCGTCTTTCTATCCCTAGTGCCTGGGGGTCTTGAGGAAGAATTCTAGATATGTTGGGAAGAGGCTAGGGCCCCTCAACCAAGGCCGAGTTTAGGTGACCAAATCTCTTGTAGCCAAATGATTTCTGAGAGCAATACGAAGCTACATAATTTATTTCCATGTTGTACACACACACACACACACACACACACACACACACACACACACACACACAGTTTCCTAATTCGCTCAAAGCATTTTTAAGAAATATTTTCCCTGAGGTTGGAGGGGGGGGGCGGGCAGGAGTGAGGGTGTGTGGAATGGATACTGTTTTAGAAGGTCAGTTGCTTCTCTTAGATTTTTTTTTTTTTTAAGACATTTCCTTCTGATAGACTTTTGCTTTCAGAAAATACTTTAGGAAGAGATCAAAGCACTCTCTCCCCAACCCACTTTCCCAGTGTCTTCAACCCTTACTTCTCTTATCACCCACGCCACTGGGCTCTGACGCTCTGTATACAGAGCGAGAGCAATTGGCTTTGAAGCCCCGGATTAAGCCGGGCCAAATCCTTGCCTCAGAATAACAAACAATACAGGTTCAACAGGAGTTCTCATCAGTAGTTCATTTTTCAAACGCAAATTCACTGTCACTAACACAAACAACATTGAACTCAACAGGCTATGAAGGCTGATAGTGGAGATTTATCTGGTGGCACAACCATGACCTAGGAGTAGAGCAGTCAGACGGTTAGGAAATTTTCATTTTGGGGAGGTTTATATTTAAATTTTTGTGGAGCTCACTTTTATCTGTGTTTGGGAGAAAATGCAGTTTCTCACATGCGTCAAGCCTGGCAGGGATGTGAGGAGGCAGAGAGAGGGGGCTGCTCTCTGCAGTCAACAGCATAAACCCTCTGGGCTCGGCGGCCTGAGAGGGACAGAGCCTGGGTCTGGAGGGGTCTGGCCACATTGTACACCTGACAACAGGGGTTCCTGAACGTTAAGAAATCGATGTCTCACAACGTGGTTGGCATTTTATTCACCAGATCAAGTTGTCTGAGCATTCAAAGTCATTATCCCATGAAGAAGACTGTTCTCTCCTTCTGCCTTCGGACCTTCAAGGGCTTAAGGCAAGAAGCTTATGACCCAAAGACTTAAACTGGCTTGAGAACACTCTGGCCATCCTTCTCTAGGACCAGCCCCTAACCAGCCAGGGTCTCGAGGGCAGAGCAACAACTCCATTTAAATCATTGAACTGGGGCCCCTTAAATAAGCAATCAAGGGAATTTCTCAAAGTTAAGGTTTTGTTCTGGGGATAGGGTATCATCTGCTTGGCTTCTGTGGACCTAGCAGCTTCCTAACCCTGCTTCTATCTACAAGAGCCAAGTGCTTTCACTCCGTTGGGGTTGGGTTTATGTTCTCTTGGTTCTCTTCCAGTTCTAGAAGTCTAGGAATCTGTGAGTCAAGGTTCAGGAGAAGGGTCCAGGCCATCTGCTGAGAAATGGAAGTGTCCCAGGAAGGGTGCTGGTAGAGAGACCACAAAGAAGAGAACAAAGAGAGGTGCTGGACAAGAGGTTGAAGAGTGACAAACCCAAACAAACCATGCTGCCCATGGGAGGAAGGCAATGAGGGGAGAGGGGGGACACAGGGATCAGAGCAGTGAAAGTGGTTTATGAAGTCAGTGGGCAGCTGTGCAGGAGGAAAGGGGGTCTGCGCGAATGGTGGGGGAGGGGAGATGAGGCCAGTGACTTTCTTAAGGACTAGACCTGATATAAGGATAACCTTCTGCCAGAGAAATGAAAGACTGTGATGACTCTGCAACTGGCCAGTATAATCACAGCCATTTAAAAATTATTATCATCATTCCCCGAGGCCCATCTCTCAGACTCCACTAGGATCAGACACAAATGTCTGCCTGAAGTCAGTCACCTCTGGAAGTGTGCGTGTGTGTGTGTGTGTGTGTGTGTGTTTGAGGGAAGGGAGAAAGACCCGAGCAGAGGCAGGACACCCCACTGAGGAGAATCACAAATGTCTTTTGTTTAAAATGGCAGAGGCCAAGCAAGCCCAAGAACACTAAGAACACAAGAACAGGATGGCCATCTGTTTTTAAGGGACGAGGTTATTTCTGCTGTGTAAAAATGCACGTTCTGGATCTTCCTCTGACTTCTTTTCTTCCATCCACCCACCTTCACACCTGATATCCACTCAACAATTTACCATGCACTGCTCATATGATCCCTGGTTTGAGTAACCTAAAAAGAAAGGATGGCAGGTAGGTCTACCTACAGTCACCATCTCTGTTTTACCTAACACCACTAAGCCACCGGAAGTTCAGGTCCTTGCCCAAGTACACTAGGCTAGGAAGAGGCGGGGTTTGTGAAACTTGGTCCCACATTGTTCTCAGTGACTATTCCATGCGGCAACCTCTACCAGGCTTCCCTAACGTATCCTCCTTCCTCATCCTCAAAATGCAGCAGACTCGGGCCCTGACGTCTCCCTACTCCCTTTCCTGATAGAGATCCTGAGTGGCCTTGTCATCTCTCAGACTTAGGCTTGAGGGCAGACGAGTACCCAGACCCCAACCCCCACAAAACAAAGGAAACCTTGCAAGGCCTGCCAGTGAGCAGACAAGAAGGACCACAGCACCCCTCTACTGCATACAGCAAAACACCGGTTTTTGGTTCCCTTTGAAAAGCCCACCATTCCCTAAGCAGTACGACAGAGTCCTCTAAAAAGTAGAAGAAAAAATGCTGAGTGGATGCCAGACATTTCTCTAACTATGATTAATATTATTAGCATTTATTACATTGTTATAGTTAGCATTTATTATGTGCTTACATGTACCAGGAGCTGTGCTAAGTGCTTTACATACAACTGTATGAAGAAGGACCTATTATTTTACAGATGGAGATGAGGATGGGGCAGAGACCCTGAAGTACCTTGCCTGAGGGTTGCGCACTGGAAGTAGCTGAGCTGGAATTGAAGCCCCTGCTGTCTGACTCCAGATCCCTGGCCCCTGATGTTTCACCATCTTATTCCTCACACACACACAAAATCAGTTATGAGCCCACAGTTCAGGCGAAGGGGCAGTTTCACACCTAACCTGTCCCCAAGGTATCCAAATCAAGTGTGAGTATGTGGAGGAGGCAAAGGCGGTAGGTGAGGGGGTTTCTGAACCTGAACTTTCCAGATTCCCTGCAACCATCTCCCGTCACCTGATAACCTCTCTCCTGCCATTGCTGCCCCACCCCAGACCACCGCCCCAGCAAGAGTCTCTCCCTGTTGTGCGGCTGCATCTTCCTCCTCTCACACTCTCCTCCCCGGTTCTCTCCCACAGACACCAGCGCATTTTAAAGATGTTTCCACTTTATAAATCATCCCTCTCTGGCAGCCACCCCAGAGCTGCTCCCGGAACAACAAACACAGGGCCCTTGGCCGAGGAGGGGGCTGGCAACAGGAATAAACACCCCACCCCGTGGGATGAGAGACGTGGGGTTCACGCTGCCCCCCAAAAGTTATGGAAACAGGAAAACCGGGTCTCGTCACCTTTCTCCATCTTTCGAGGGGCATCTCCTGGTCCCCAATCAATACAATCCTGAGAAACCCTATATGTCTCCATGGAGGTCGAAGCATTCCCCCAAGGGGCCAAAAGCGCCTGAGCAGGGGCCGGGGCTGTCGGGATCCTTATTTGCATGTCATTTACATAGTGCTGTCCCTCTCCCCTTCTGTCCAGGGCTCTCTCTTGCAAAGAAGCCCGCAACCGACTTCAGCTTCGGGCAATCTACTCGGAAGCCCAAGCCGTGGCAGGACGTGGGGCTAAGGCCAGAGCGGTGGAGGGAACTCCAGTCGCCCCCGCCCCCAGGCTGCAGACCGAGAGAACTGCTAAGGGAGCCCCTGGTGATCCCCATTGCTCCCACCTGTCATCCCCCAAGTAAATCTCCCAACGCTGACCTGCCCGCCTTGGTGATGATCATCTCCGTGCCCGCCTCGTGGAACTTCTTCCAGAGCTCCTTCTCATGCAGGCCCACCTTGATGTTTTCGATGGTCTAGGGACGGGAGGGAGGCGGATTTGTGTTGGCCTGGCCCGCGGCTTCACGCGGGGCGCTCAGGAAAGAGAACGCAACCCAAAGACCTATGCAGCACACTGCCAGCCCCGGGAGCCCCTGCCTCAAGATTTCGTTTCACGAAATTATTCTGTACCGTTGATAAATTTTTAAAACTGTACTCAGTGGCTGAAATCCCCTCCTCCGGAGCCACACCTATAGGTGGGCCGGCAGAGGACACATAAACTGACCTGCCAGGGTAGACGACCCCATCGTACACAGACATGAACACTCCTGGCGGCCGGACACAGCCGCAGCCTGGCGCGCAGACGCACGTACCCGGGAAGGGCGCACACCGCCTCGGCCGGACGCGCGCACCCGCGCACACTGCACGCGGACCCGCACAGGGATTCCGTTTATTGTCATCATCAAGTTATCACCGTGACCCTCTCGGTGATGTCCCCACAGCCTCCGGGCTCCCAAACACACCCGGCCGGCTGGGGCCGCTCTTCCCGCCGGGTCCCAGGCTTTGGCACCCGGTCGCTCAGGGTCGTCGGAGCGGGACACTTGACCCGAGCTCGCTCCGCTGCCGCCGGGGTCCCCTCCCCCGCCGGTCCCAGAGTAGCCCGGAGGGATCCAAATGGAGGAGGGTCGAAAGGCAGAGCGAGCCCTGCCCGGGGGAGCACCAACGAGCAGATGGTCCAGGACGCGGCCAGATCCCCCAAGAAGCGAGTTCGGCCGGCAGTGTGGCAGACTGACAGACACAGGCGGACCTGCAGACAGAAGCCCGACCTCTACCCCGACGTCCGGCACGCCCCTACCTGCTCCGCGGCGGCAGCGGCGACCTCGGCGCCGGGGCCCGGGGGGCTGCCGAGCGCAGCTCCGCTGAGGCCTGGTGTGGCCAGCGCGGGCTCGGGGGCGTTGGCGGCGTTGGCGGCGTTGGCTTCGCCGCCGAGCGCTGGGCCCGGGGCCCGGAAGGCCTCCTCGCTCTCCGACAGGCCCTTATCCTGCAGCATCTCCTGCGGGCACAGCACACACCAGTCACATGCCCAGGTCCGCACTGGCCAGAGGCCCTGCAGTACCTCTCGAGCCCAGCCGGGGGGCTTCAGGCCGGGGGGAGGGGGGCAGCCCCCGCGCACGTGCACCCCGCCCCCTCCTGAGCTGGAAAAGGGAGAATAAGCGAGAGGGCAGGACCCTCGCCTCCTCCCTCTGGGTTCTGGACCTGGGAGGGTCTACTGCGCGGTGCAAAGTCTGCCTGCCCTGGGGTGTGAGTCTGTGAGATGAGTAGGTCTGGGGGGGAAGGACCGCCCTCTAGGCATTGCCCCAGCTGCACCCCCAGTCCCGCCCTCCTGCTGGGCTCCACTGGAGCCTGGGTCTTTCGGTCTTTTTTCGGCTGTTCCCTAATAACTGGAGTCCAGGCTCACTCTTGGGCCAGGGCAGCCAGGACACTTCCTGGGCAGGCAGGAGAGGAAATCTAGGCCAAGAGGGCAGCACTCAGGCTTCTGGGGCTCCACACCTGCAGAAAGGGCCTAGAGCTGGGCAGGTCCCTCAGACCCCCATCAGGTGTCTGCCCTCACCCCCTCTCTCAGACAGCAGTCAGGCAGGGGCTTCCTGAATGAAAGGCTTTCACTCCCTCGCATTCCCACTTCCACAGACACCTTCTATGTCACCCACGCGGACAAACGCCTCCTCACACCTAGACACAGCACCCTCACACAGCCTCCTAGTCACCCAAGCAGCCACACTCTCTTAAGGTCGCTGTGTCAGCCAGGGGCTTCCCCAGCTTTGCACTCACATTCATACTCTCTGGCTCACTCACACTTTTAGCTCTGCTCTTGGGCAAAGGACCCAGACCCTTCTCAGCTAATGACCAGGTCAGTTGGGTGGGTCTCCTTCACACACACAGTTTCGCCCTGCCCCCGGGCACAGCAATCCTTCCCCAAGTGTCCAGGACTGTCCACCCACCTGCCCATGTGCTTGGTCCCTTCTGGAAGCTGGTCCTTTGATATCAGGGGAACAGTCCAGCCTGCTTGGATCTGCCCCTCCTGCTTCCATCATGGGTGCAACCCAGCATTATCTCTGCTTCTCCTTTCTACCTCCCTGCTCTTCTCCCTTCTGGATCTGGGCACGTTCTGGTGCAGCTTCCTATATGTCTGGCTGCCTCTTTCGAAACGGATCTCCCCCCTTTCTCCTCCTACCTTCTTTCTGTCCTCCCCTGAATCTCTCTGGGCATCACAATGCCCAGGCCCCTTGCCTTTCCTGTCCACTGATCTCCTCATCCCAGGGCCTAGACATCGGCTGACGGCTCACGGCTCACGGGGGCCTCACAAAGTAAATAAGCCAAGTGCAAGCGCGGAGATAAAAAGAGACCCGGGGCCAGCTGGGGCTGGGAAAAGCCCGTAAAGATAAGGTTGACAGCCTGGCTGGTCCTCAGGCCATAGGCGGCAGGGAAAAAGGCTCGTTCTGGCTCTGGCATGGCCACCGCCAGAAACCCACCCTAGGCCACATGCGTATTACGGGGCCTAGACTGGGAAACCCAGGAGTCCCCAAGCGATGGGACACTGCGGTGAGGGTAGTCACGAGCTCTGGCCCAAGACGCTGGTTTCGACTATATCTGGGGTCAACCCGGATGGGCATCCGAGATCGGCGGCTCCCAGGTGGGGAGGCCCGCGTGGGGCCAGGAGGAGGAGCTGCCTGGCACAATATTGCTTTGACCACTAGGTCCTCTTCGGGACGCTTGTCACACCTGGAGCCGCGAAGCCGCGCGGTCCGGCAGGCGCCTGGGCCAATCCGGCCGCTCCTAATGGAGTCAAGCTTCGCCCTGCTCTCTTTCCCCTCCTCGGGGTTCGCCTTTTCTTTTTCTTTCGGCCAGGGAGACACATCCCGAAATCGCCACAGCTCGCCCTAGCTGGAGCTCCCCGTTAATTTCCTTTTCTTCCCGCCCTGCTGGCCCAGAGCGGCCCTCGCGGCGGTCCCCTCCGCACAGCCGCGTCCAGCACCCAGCCGGAGCCCGCGGCCCGCGCTCGCCCCTCTCGTGGACCCACCGCGAGCCGGCCGGTTCCGCGTCGGTTGCTTTCAGCCTCCTCGTTTTCTAAGGAGAACAGTGTTTTTCTTTTCACTTTAGATTACTGGTGATCTTTTTCCTGCACTGGGGGAATTGTTATATTTTAATTATCTCTATTATCACAGAATTGTATTCTGGTCAGTTCAATAACATAAAGAATATTTGTCCTATCACATAAATTATATTAGTTTTTATTTTTAACTAAATGGTTAAAAGTACTGGTTTGATTTATCAATTCATCCTTTTTAAATATGTTGTTGTTGCTCTTCTGTCAGTGCTCCATCATTCTAGGACCTGGTGTTCCAATAGGTCATGTTAATCTAGAGTTATTTTGAGTTTTACTCTCTACCTCTAAAATGTTTCAGTTGCTGGCTCCTGGGTCTCTTTGTACTTTGTCATAGATTCGATAACTTATTTGCTATAACTTGTAATATTATCGTTTTCAATATTCACATTAATTTTCTTCACATCCTTATAATACTTCCTGTTATTTAGCGATTATTTGTTCTGTTAGGATTGTTCGTAATACTCCAGGTATTCTTACTCACATTGTTACAATATCTTGTTACTTTGTCATTATTGGTAATGCTATGGATCTTAATTCGCTAGTTATTTTTCATCACATCATTACTTGTTGCTTTGTCATAATTTGTAATATTGCCTAGCTCTTAATAGTCTGGTTATTTTTCATCACATTGGCAGAATACTTCTTATTACTCTACCATTATTTATAATGTTGTTAGAGCTATTAATACCTTGGTCATAAATTGTCATATCACTCCAGCAATTCTTGTTGCTGTCTTTATTTGTATTACTATTGCTGTTCAGATTTTGGTTGATATTTATTATAAATATAGTATCAAAAATTATATCGTGGTATCCTTTCAATTCTAATATTAATTCTCTTAATAGTACTTTTTATTGTTTGCCTTTCTCCCACATTTTTATCATTTGTTATGCTATTACTATTTTGTGTATTATTGCTATCGATTTTGATACAATGGTTCTTATCGCATTGTTCCTATATTCGGAATTACTTTGTCTCTGATCTATTTACATTTGTGGTTATAGTTTTCACTTGATTCTAAAAGTGACGATTATTTTATTGTTGTTTTAAAGTCCGAGTACCGTATTAGTTATGCCGCTTAGCCTTATTTCTTTGGTAATTGCTTGCTCACATCCTGATAATTCTTGATAATCGATCGTTATTTACATATAGTTCTTCTTGCTTTAATTTCGACAATCCTGTTACATCAAAGGCTCCGAAGTCCCGTGTTCCGATCACACACATTTCTACATCACTGCAAGTACCCTGGCCCTCTTCATTGGCTTTTCTTATTATTCTGCAAACACAAATTTCAAGGCCACCGCTCCTTGTTTCTTTGGCACTGGCGCAGTCGTCTCTATGCTCTTGGGTCCCTATACCAAATTCGTCCCGTCACTCGGAGAGGAAGCCTCGTGCCCCAACCGCTAGAAGTGGGGCCGAGGCTGCAGCCAGATCTGAGGCATTTCGCGCCGCTCTCCTGTCGCCTCCGCCGCCCGCGAAGTTCTTACCCCGGTCCCATTACTCTCTCCTTTCCAGCTTATCACCCTCAACCCTGCAGCCTAACCCTGGGCTCCGGGTGACTCCTGTCTCGCACGCCTGTCTCATCCCCTTCCCCGCCGGAACCCACACTCACCCTAACTGCGTTGCCGCATGCGGAGGCGCCTGCGGCCCGAGGTCCACTGCAGGCTCGGGTCCGAGGAGCAGGGGACAGCCGGGGCTCCGACTCGGGGCCGTTGGGTCAGGGTCCTGCTGCCCGCCGCGCCCTCGGGGCGGGACACATCCCAGCTCTGGAGCGGGCCCTTGATCTCAGAGGCTGCACTTTGGGGCCTCAGCTCCCTCCTCCTCCCTCCCTCCCTGCGGGGACGCCCCCCCCCCGCTCTGACGTCGCCGCTGTCAATCAGTCTGCGCCTGCCGCCCCCCGGGGAGGGGGCCTCAAGGGTACCCTGGCTCCGCGGCCCCAGGACCCCGAGCCTGGAGCGAGCCGCTCGCTCCCCAACCGCGCGGCCTGGTGCTGGGCCCCGGGCTGGGAGCCCGCATGGTTTAGATTAGAGGGGCGGGAAGAGCGGGCGAGAGGCCCGGACGCGCCGCGCGGCTCCCACCCGAGGCTCGACATCCAGGACCGCAACCCCATAGCTGCGGCGCGGCCCGCACACCCGGCGCTCCACGACGGATCCGGCCTGGGCCTGGGCCACTTCCAGACCACCGGCGTGCACCAAGCCCCAGCTGCGGGCTCCCTGCCCGCACACGAGCCTTTCGGAGCCCGCTCACAGTCCTGAACGCAATTTCTTCGTCTGCCCACTTTCCGGGTCGCAGGCTCCCACGCTCCCACGGTGCAGCACTCAGCCTACCGACCATGCCCAGCACACATTCTCACACCTACACGCTCCAGCCAGCACACGCTGCTATCGGGCTCTGGGTACTGTCGCGACAGCCCGCACGGCCTTATCTGGGCAGGGCCCCTCTGCGCACCGGCCCCTGCTCGTCGGGGCTCAGCGAGCAGCGGGCGCTGGACCCGGCTGGAGGGCCTCAGAGTCGGCCCCGGAGGTCACGGGTGGGAGCAGGCCCTGAGCTCCGACGGGGAGGAAGTCTGGAGCGGCACAGGCAGCGGGGAGGTGCTGCGCCAGCCTCTGAATCCGAGCCGAGGCCCAGGCTCCCAGATGCCAGGCTTGGCAGAGCCTTTTGGGGGAATTGCGGCGAGGGCAAAGACTGCCAGCAGCTCCCCGAGATCTCAGAGAGCTGAAGTGGAAGCCTAATGCCTGCTCCAGTCTAGGAGCAGACTGGCCTCTGTGACTCAGAAAGTGAGGCCCCCTCAGCTGCCTAGACCTCCCTGATCAGCCTCCGACGCCCAACTCCCTGTCTCCACTTACTTCCATTTCTCTGTCTGTACCTCCCTACAGGACCCTTCAGCTCCACAACAGACAGACCCACGTGGACCTCAGCCCATGCCCAAGCCTCGCAGCTTGACACATGCCCAGAATGCTGGGGCAAGGACAGGTCTGCCCACCCATCCCCAAGCCCCCGAGTCTTCTGTCAGATAGGATTTCCAGCCCCTTGGTTCTCAGCATGAGCTGCGGTTCTCCCTTTACTAGTGTCTCCAACCTTTCTAGTCAGCCTCTGTTCCTTTCCACATTCTGACTTCAAAATTCGATTGAAGGGAACAGGAGGGGAAATTCTTTCACTGGATGGATCTGTCCCTTTTCCAACGCTAGGAAATGGAAAGGCAGCATCAGTGCCTCTCCCACACCCTGTGCTCAGAGGAGGAAGCAAAATACCAACTCAGAAAAGCCAGCTGCTGCTGACGGGACTGTAACCCAACTCCGCAATGGGCCCACTGCTCAAAAACCCCTATCACCCCCAGCAGTACCAGATTCTGCTACCCCATCTTCCCGTCACGACGTGTCTCATGGAGTCCCAAACCAGGAAGGGGAAGTAGGGTCTAAGAGGGGTGGAGAAGCTTAATCCTCCCTGCATCCTGCTTCCTCCTAAAGTGGAGAAAGCGAAGGCCCTGGCGTTTCAGGAGACGCCTGGGGAGTCATATTTCCTGTGTTAGGGGGAACTGCATGACACGCCTCAGCTTCTGCTCCCAAGCCCCCTCCCATGCCATTTACAACAGCCTGTAGGGAAATCCCCTGTAAATAAATAGTATTCAGATTAACCAACCAATTACTGTGTTAGAACGGTGAACAGGGAGGGTAGTGAATCACCAAGTACTATGGGAAGACTGGAGTTAGGCCATACTCTGGAAAGAACTTGTTGACAGTCATTGGAGGACATTCATAATGAGACCATCTAGTGTAGCTCTTTAAAGAAACTAGAGTGGATCTTCTCTATAAGTGCAAGGCTTTCTGGAGACTCACGGACTCAGAGACACGGATTTTGAACTCACAGTCCAAATCAATATCGATTAGTTCATGATGACATGGAGCAATGAAATATGGAAGGAACAGGTAAGTTGTTCTACAGCTATAATCTCATTTGTAGCTGTATTAATTCTGTTTTATCCCCATCAGAGCAAACCATTCAGCAAACAAGTTAAGAGAAAGGGAGGTTATGTACACACATTCTCCATTACTAGAATGGAATACTTTATTTCATTGATTCTAAGATACACATTTTTCACATTTTGACATCTTTGATATTGGGATGCATCTTAAAATCAATGGTGTGTCATAGTTCAGTGTTTTTTCTTCTTAGTGGTATGTAAAATAATAGAGTAGCTGACAATTACTGAAATATAGTCTTTGCTGATAAATGGCCTATGGAAAAAAGACAAGATCATTTTTTCCCTCCAAGACCGTTTGAGGAATTCAAGGTACAAAAACTCTCCTCAACTAGCTAAGCAAATAGTTGACCATAACAAGCATTTATCACACCAACTTGGGTTGGTTTAAGGGCAAGCCCTCAAGTTTAGTGTCAGATTGACCTTGGTTTGGAACCTGGCTCTTAGGCAAGTCCCTTAACACTTACATAAAGTAAGGATAATCACAACAATCTACTAGCTTATTGAGAGGTTTGGCTAAGTTAATACATGTAAATACTTGACATGTGGTACATAGTTAATAAAGGTTAGTTCCCAAGTAATTTTAAAATTTATTTTATCCCACCTCTTTCCCAAAAAGTTTTGAAGTGATTTATCACCAAAATAAGCTAATAAAAATACAAGTAGAAAGAAAATAAGATCGAGAAAAAAATAGAAAGAATATATGCTATTACTAAGTGTTGACAAAGTTGCTATTATCGAGGGCAAAATCTTGCTTAACAGAAGCAGGACCAAATGGTTGTTCTCCATTTCAGAAATACAGAAACAACATTTCTTTGGTGAAGGGTTGGGGAACAAAATTTGTTCTGGCCCTAAATTTTAAAGTAGTTGCTCATGTAAACTCTTATTCTTATATCTATACAGTGTATTACCATTTACAAAGTCGTTTTACAGCTATAATCTCATTTGTAGCTTAATTAATTCTGTTTTATCCCCATCAGAGGAAAAGCTGAGTAATCATTAGTCAATTGATTGGCTAAGTAGTTAATAACTTCCAATTTACTAATAAATGACCTGCAAACTTATTAATTAATCACCTGAATAATCAGTCCCAAAGAGAGCAAGGGCTACAGGACAAGCTGGAGAATTCCAGTCAATGCAGAAAGGTGGCTCACCCAGAGCCTAGGGTGGGTTTGGCTGAAGATGACTACTTAAGCTTGCCCATTATGTAGCAAAAAGCCAGTACAATTTTTTTTAAAACCTAGGTTTTGAGAGCACTTAATAAATTCCAACATCAAGCCTCACTCTAAACCAAATTCATCAGAATCTCTGAGAATAGGGTCAAGGGTGAGAGCCACTGCTCTGTGCCAAACGTGGAAATCTTGTTCCCTGCTCTCCTAGTCTCCTTTGTAGCTAGGAATGGTCATGTGATCCAAGTTGGCCAATGAGGCCTAGGTGGAAGACTGGAAGGGAGGTAGGTTGGGGGAATGTTTTGCTTTCTTGATAAAGGGGAAGAAATAATCTTTTCCCCTATGGATGTGATCCTTGGAGTTCTTACTTTCTAGAGACCTCTAGGCAGGAAGGAAGAAGGCCAAATATACTAAGGCTATAAGAGTAAAAAGACCCTGGGATCCTGATGGCATCACAGAGTAGGTATACCAATGCCAGCCTGCTTCTCATAACACGAGAAAAAGAAACCCTATTTATTTATATCATTATTAGTCTGGATTTCTGTTACTTAACAGCAAAATATACTCCTGAAACATACGGTCCCAGCTCAATGTTGAGTCTTTAGGTACCCCATAATGAAAGATATATTTTCAAATAGTTGTATGTGTCCTTATGCATGTGCACATAACCTCCCATTCAAATCCAAATTCAAGTTCAAATTCAAAACCCCTCCACACTCCCGTCCCAGCCATGTTATTCCGTGTGTGCTATGATCTAAGGCCAGGGATCCTTATTAAGCCCCCAAAAGGAAAGGATGGGTGAATAATCAGTGAATTTACATGTCTTCTGTGGCTTTATTGTTACCCAGTAGCCACAAACCTTAGTTCTAGATTTCTCAGCCCACATCCCATTGGGATTCTCAAGCTCAGCACAGCTAGGGTGGGGGAAGGAGTTTGAGCTCACTCTGGAAAATGGAGGACTGAGCAAGCGGGAAGGGTAGGTGGCAGCTGCTGCTGCAGGTGCTTCCCCTCATACCACAGATACAGGTCTGTTTACCTGACCTCTCACCCTGGCCTCCCAGGGCTTCTCTCACAAAGAGAATTAGGAAACTTCCAGTTAGAAGGAACTGTGGACTGGGCTGGCCTGATCCTTGACCTGGGTGAGGAACACTGCTCTGAGCCTCCTCAGGAATGAGAGCTGAGGCAGTGATTAGCACAGGTGGATCCCTCCTATAACTTTCACTTGAGACATTATAGAGACAAGGAACGCTCATATCTGGGTTTTCTATAGTCAGGCCTAGCAATCTAGTCCTTCTGTTCCCGAATCTTTATCTGTAGGTGGATTCTCTGCAAAAGATCAAACTTTCTTCCCAATTACACGACTTGCTCCTGAACTGCAACTCCTTTCTTTTTCCTCTGAGACACACTTATTTTACTATCTAACTGAGGAAGGTATATTTATGAGGGCTGTGATAGGTTAAAACAATTTCTAGGTCAGAGAAATTATTTAATTGTCCGACACCCTTTTCCTTCCTCCTCCTTCTCCCCTCCTAACCCAAGCATGAGTTATCCAAAACTAGCTTTTAATTTGGTTCCTCAGGGATTATTTTGGAATGAGGAACTGAAGCAAATTAGAATTCAAGAATGAGAGAGAATGTGAGCTATCAGAAAACCCTGGGAATATGAAAGTAGAAAACTTAATTCAGGTCTTTAGCAGGCTATATTACAGGACTTAGAGCATGATCGGCTTTAAGCCTCTGTTTCCTCATCTGCAAAATGAATTGAATAACAATAGGCTATTTTTAAAGGATGGGTGGTAGAAAGGATGAAGTGATATCACACAGATAAAAAAGTGCTTCAAGGGCTCACAATAATAGCTAATATTTACTGAGCATCAACAATGTGCCTGGCAGGATTCTAAGAGTTTTACGTGCATTCTCTCATTTCAACTTTACCACTTTACCACGTGGGCATTATCCTTATCCCCTGTTTGCAGATGAAGAAATTGGGCATTTTGCTCAAGGTCATACAACCAGGAACGGAAGTCAGAATTTGAACCCAATTCATCTGGATCTTCAGTGCCCATGCTTTTCAATTTACTGCTCTACAGTCACTTAACCTAAACTGGTTGCATATGTTAAACAAGGATAACAGTACTTCCCCCACAGGGTTGTTGTAAGAGAGTAAAATATTGCCTGACACATAGTAAAACTAGTATCATTATTGTAAAGAGAACTTGCCCAAGGTCTCAGAGTAAGAGGTCATTGGACCTGTAAGACTCCAGAGCCCACGATGTTAACTATTGTTATTGTTTATTTCTTAAAAAATAAAATACTCAAAAAAATAATAAAATAAAATACCCAGAGACCAAAGGCTTAATCATCTCTTTCTTTAGAGTCTTAACAGAGAGACATAGTACACACTTTAGAGTCCCCAAAACATCATGATCCATCTCCTGCTGACCCCCACCAAGCTGGCCACTGAAAGAGTCAGCGGGACCCATGGGAGTGGGTTGCTCATTCACCAGAACACATTTGTGGTGGAATGGAGAGCATTTCACACACACTGTACCACAAGTTTTGTGCAAAGACAGTGCTGATGGCCCTTTTTAGCTGGTAACACTGTCTCGGCCCAAAAAGGCAAATGCTTGACTAATGTAGGCACAATGAGGATAAAGATAAATGCGCTTTCATCTGAAATAAAACCCACTATCGTTCCTTACCTCCAAGATCCATAAGCTCTATCTAATGTATGGGAAGTACGTTCTAACATCTACCTTCAACTCCTCTTGCTGCGGCTGGTCCTTTCTCTGCTTCTAAGAAATCAGATACATGCTGGGGCTGTTAACTGGTAAGATCTCCACAGTAAGAGTTTCCATTCCCTCATTCAGACCCCAAAGCTGGATGGACGGAGCCATCCAAGAAGCCCTGAGTCCAGGAACTATGCCAACACTGGCACTGAACAGGGCACAGACCCCAGTCTGTGTGGTCTTGGGAGGGAGGCCCAAGGCTGTGGCTCCTCCAGAATTCAACGAGCCCTGGAAAGGGAGGACAGGAAGGAGTCCCCAGACCTGAATCTGCTACATCTTTGAATTTTCTTAAGTTTCTCCTTTGAACACAGACCTTTATTTATTGGGCCTCATTTAACCTCAGCCATGTCCTCCTGGGATCATTTATTTGGTAACTGCCATTCTGCCTGCTCTGGCATTAACCTTATAATCCTACTGATTTCCTCCAAGCTAGTTGGGGGTTTTCTCGACTTCTTTCTGGTCTGCTAGGGGCTGATTTCCAGTTCTGGTCATAACAGAGGAAAAGACCCCAGACTAGTAAGGGTCTGTCTCCACGACCATGTGGGAGTTCCTTGTATACACCTTGGCCCTTCCCAAGCTGTGACAGGGGATTCGTAAAGCCTCCTTGGTTGCTCAAGTGTGAGAGGTAAGGTGGCTGAGCGCTCACCACCACCGCCAGGAGCTCCCTGAGTGGTTCTTGAGGCTGTCCTTCAGCTCAAAGGGCTTAAGCTTCACCAATCGCAGCTTCCTTTGGCCCAGAACCCTGCCCCTTCTGCCATCTTGGATTCCAGAGGGGTATAGGACCCAATCACCAAGTGGGAAGCGAGTAAGGGTGGCGCCAAGTCCGCTGCTCGAGCTCACGTGGCCCCTTGGCCTGGGCCTTCCCGCCACCTGCAGCAGGAGCCTGGCCCTTGTCGAGCTGCAGCTGCAGCTCCCAGACACCACCCCAGCCCCGTCGCCAGGGGATTAGTGTCCATCTGTCTGTTGGGAAAGCCTCAGCGGGGGTTGTCCTGCCCCACACAAGGGTCTACCCTTTGCCCTTCCCCAAGACCACTCCCCCACAGTCCAGTTTGGGCAGCGGGGATTGTGTTGGGGAATCTAACAGCCTGGGCTGCTCTCTCCCACAGCTGAAGTGTGGGGTGACGGGAGGCCCCCTCCCCAACAAGCCTGAGCCACATGTGCTGGGAAGTTCATTTCCCCTTGTTTTGCAGAACGGGCTCAGGGATTGACCCCAGTAGTGACCCCAGTGTCAGGAGGCATTAATGATCTCCATACGGGCAATAAACAGGCAGACCGGCTGGCTTGGCGTGGAGGTGCCCTGGAGTGGGGCTGCCTTATTAGCCTCACATTCACTCATGGGTGGAGACTTAATTAGCGAGGGCTCCCTCATCTGTCTCCCCTCCCCCAAACATCCTTGTGCTCCACGGGAACATGATTGGAGACATTGGAGTCCTTTGACTGGGTCCTCTGCTCCTCATGGGCCTCCTCAAGAGGCAGCCTGTTCAGGCACAAGCTCAACAATTTGTCTGCTTCTAACAGGACTTCTAACTTGGCCCTGATAATGTCGATCTTGCAATTTCATGCATTCTGAGTCAGCTCACCTTTTTGTCTACAAGAATGCAGGAACAAGAAGGCCTTAATCATCTTTAACTTAAGTCTCTCCTGACTATTCGAGTTTGAGCCCTATTTTCCCAAAGAGCAAGGGAATAAATAGATGGTTATCAGCCTTGGAGGGATGGGGATGGGGGTGCAAACAGCCTTTAGCATCTGCCTAGACTATTAAAAGCACAATCTAATTTATATAACATCTCTCTCTCTAAATCCATTTCCACAAGGTCGATTACTTGTTCTAGGTATGTGACTTTACCTCTTTGGGCTTTAGTTTCCTTATCTATATAGTTCGTTTAAGATCCATCAAACACTAGATGCTAGGCACAGTGCTAAGCAGGAGGGGAGTGAAGCTGAGGAAAACTTAGGCCCTACTTTAGGAGAGCTCCCAGTCTAGTGGTAGTGACAGACTTGTAAATAAATGCAGTAATAAAACGTACTCTGAACTATAATCTAAGTCCATACTGAATGTGATGAGAGTACAAAAGAGAGAATACCCAACTTATCATGCCTTGTTGAGAAAGGTTCTATGAGGAGATGACAGATGACATCTGAGTCCATCTTTGAAAGATGAATATGTATGGGATCCTGAGAGATAGAGGATCCCAAGAGAAGGGAAGAACATGTACAAAGGCACAGAAGGCATGTTTGAGGAGCGGTGGGGCTGCAGTGGTGGAAAACAAAGCTTTGGGGAAAGGTAAAGTTTGGGAAGGGCCTTGAAAACACGTTAATATCTTTATCAAGTCAGCCACTGCAGTACATCGAGGTCCACAGAGACAGCACCAGGGCAAGTGAGAGCCAGACAGGAACTGGGTGACTCTGAGCCTCACCGAAGAAAAATAACTATATATGGGCAAAGGAGATCCTAAGAAGCCGAGAGGCAAGATATCATCATATACATTCTTTGTGAAAATTTGCTGGGAAGAGCACAAGAAGAAGCACCCAGATGCCTCAGTCAACTCCTCAGGGTTTTCTAAGAAGTGTTCAGATTGGTGAAAAATCATGTCTGCTAAAGAGAAAGGAAAATTTTAAGATGTGGCAAAAGTGAACAAGGCCCATTATGAAAGAGCATGAAAGCATATCCTTCCTGAAGGGGAAATAAAAATGTTCAAGGATCTCAGTGTACCCAAGAGGCCTCCTTTGGCCTTCTTCTTGTTTTGTTCTGAGTATCACTCGGAAATCAAAGGGGGAACATCTGGGCCTATCAATTGGGAATTTTGCAAAGAAACGGACAGACATGAAATAACATTACTGCAGATGACAAGCAGCCTTATGAAAAGAAAACTGCTAAGCTGAAGGAAAAACACAAAAAATATTGCTATATACAGAGCTAAAGGAAAGCTGATGCAGCAAAAAAAAGGGGGGGGGCGGGAGGAGTTGTCAAGGCTGAAAAAAAGTAAGAAAAAAAAAAGAAAGACAAGGAAGACGAGAATGAGGAGGAGGAAGATGAAGATGATGATGAATGAGTTGGTTCTAGCACAGTTTTTATTTTTCTTGCTTATAAAACGTTTAACCCCCGTACACACCCCTTAAAGAAAGAAAGTGAAATGTAAAGTTGTGTAAGATTTGTTTTTACACTGTATAGTTTCTTTTTTGGTATGGTTAACACACTACTGAATATGTCTTTAGATAGCCCTGTCCTTGTGGTATTTCCAATAGCTACTAACCTTGCCTGGTACCATATGGGAGTTGCAAATTGGCATGGATATTTAAACAAGTGGGTTCTTGGTGCACAGTACAATTCCGTTATATAGGAGATGGTAGTTTGTTTGTTTTTTTTTTACCTTCAGTTGTCTCTGGTGCAGCTTATATGAAATAATTATTGTTCTGTTAACCGAATACCACTCTAATTGAAAATAAAAAGGTTGCAGCTGTTTTGTTGACATTTCCAATGTTTCTAAGTAACTGCAATTTAAAAAAATTAGTACTGTTGTTTTTTACTGACATTTTTTTTTCTTCAGAGGAAACTTGTCTTCTGCTTTTGCCCATTTTGAATACATGGATCATTACAGTATTTACCTTTTCATATAGTTAACTGATAAAAAGCTCTTGTCTATGCACCCTGATTATGATGAGGATAATAAAAGTTAAATTGAGACCCAAATGACTATTTAAGGACAATGGGAAGTCATAAAGAGTTTTCAGTGGCGACTAGGGCTGAACTGCTCAGATTTGTATTTTAGAAGATGACTGTGGTGGGGTAGGAAGATTTTGGGGTGAAGAGTGGAAGCGAGGAGACATTAGGAAGGCAGAGAAACTGTTAGAACAATATTTAGAAGTGGAGTAGGAGAGAGGCAGGAGTTAAGAATGTCTCAGGCAGAAATATGATAGACCCTTGTGATTTTGCATCTCCAGGTTCTATTCACCCTTTTCAGGTTCAAAACCCCGGTTTAATTTTTTTTTAATGGTAACAGTATCATTTATTAAGCTGTGCCTTAGTACAGGTGCTGGGGCTTGCCCATGGTGCTCTTGATGTATAAAGCCTGGATATTCTGCCAGTTCTCTTTGAGCAATGACACCAGGAAATTGACAGCTAAGTGGATGTTGTGCACAAGCTTATTATCTGTCATCTTCGTGTGGCCAACAGCCACTGCCAGACACAGCATCTTCTTCATCTGGAACTTGATCATGAATTTCACTTCATCGACTGTGGCCACCATGTTATCGTGGGTCAGCAAAGACGGGTACCTGCCTGCCTTATTCAGTCCTGGGCCCAGGATTTGTGGGGTCTGCCTGGTCAGAGACTCTGAAGCCAAAAAGGCATCATGTTTCTCAGCCAATTTCTTATTCTTGTTGAGTTTCTTCAGTGCCTTGATGTCCTTGTGGGGGATATCCACAGCCTTGGCCTTATCACAGTGCTGCTGGTCCCCCAGAACACATACAGAGAACTTTGGGCAGGGAGTAGATTTAAGCCCGACGGTGCCTAAGGAGTGTTTGTCCTTCTGAGGGTCATAGGTCTTCAAGCTGATCTGCAGCTCCACTATCTCCAAAAACTTCCAGAGCTGTGCTAGTTCCCGTGCAGAAGGTCCCACACTGTCTTGTAGACATAAAGTCGAGAGAGACTTTGCTGGTTGCAAGAGACTTCGCTGCTCATGGTGCCTCACACTGAAAAAAACCTAAAAAGACAGCTCCAGGTTAGTTTTAAGGGGAAAAATCATTCCTGTCGGGTACAGTTTGGTGGGACTGTAAGTGAAGGGGGCTCTGCCTACCCCCAACCAAGACCACGTTAGATGCTCTCTTTCTATAATTCTAATCTTGAGCATAATGGCAGAAAGAAAGAAGGGATAGGAGTTGAATCATCTTCTTTGAGCCTGAGCTTCCTTACCCATACAGTTTATTTAATAGTCAACAAACCATACATGAGAGATAACATTCTTATATTACCTTCTTCAGTCTTCACACCTTTAAAGAGCCATTTCCCTGTACCCACTGCTTAGCTCACCAGAGCTACTCTGGCCTCCATCATTTCTGAGTCTGGATCTTTAGACTGTCCTCCAAGTTGATGAATTGCTCTTTCCTGCCAATAAATCTTTTCTATGCTTAAGCCAGCCAGGTGCATTTCAATCGCTTTGACAACAGAACTCTATCTGGTCATGATGGCATTAAGTGAGACAAGAGGCAGTGGGTATGGGCAGAGATAAGTTTAGTTTTATTCATGATGAGACGGAAGCTGGAAATACAGGGGGTGAAGTTTTGGAACACATCAGTGCATGGTGGGGTTCCTACTGGTAGTTGATGAGGACACTAAGGGAGACTTCATGGCAAGAGAAAAGGAGACCAAGAATAGAATCTTGGAGGGTGTGAAAAAGAGAAACGGAAACCAGCAAAGCAGCCCAAGAAAAAATCTATTAAAGGGTTGGCCAAGAGAGTACAGTCCTGGCAGGAAAAAAAAAAAATTTTTTTTCACAGCAAGAGAGAGGTCAGCAGTGTAAAACACTGGCAAGAGTGTCAAGGAGGAGCAAGTACATGATTAGGGGAGGGGAGCAATTAGAAGTCACTGGGGACGTTCAAAAGAGCAGACTGAGTGCGAGGAAGAGAATAGTTTACCTGCTTCCCAGACTGTTGAAAGATCAAATGAACTGGTTACAATAAATTAGAAGAGGCCACCAAATGAGAGAGACTTACATTCTGGTTTCCCTGGGTTTCTGGAAGGAGCAATAGTTCTTGCTTCCCATACCATCCTTTCCTCTCATGGACATTGACTAACATTTGCCAGCAAGTCCCTGCACATCGCTGGAGCCCTCACCCACCCAGAGAGCCTGTCCCAGGGAGCTGTCTCAGACAGCTCTGAAGCACCGAGGCCAGCTAAGAGGCTGAAGATAACCCTGCCACCATCCTGGATTTGGGCCGTAGACTCCCCTTCCTGCCTTACTGTCACTAACATAAACTCATCCAACTCATAATCTGACATTAAAGCCCTCCAAGATTTAATAACGCACCACTTTCTGCCCCTGTCCCACTTGTCAGGAACCAGAGTCCCGCACACGGCTCCCTCCAATGGCCTTTACAGTCCTGCCTCTGTGCCTTTGTTCACATGGCTCCTCCTTCCCTCCTTTGGTTTCCTGCCTACATGCACACATCACAGTTTCTGAAGCATCTTCACATACCTGAGCTCATAACAGCCCTGAGGACTAGGAAAGAATACCCATTTTACAAATAAGGGAAGTGAGGATTGGGGAAATAAAGGGACTTTCCCACGTTCAGACAACTAAGAAGTGGTCTCTGTAGACTTCTGGATTCTGATGGCTTCCAGGTGCCAGGCCCCAGAATCTTGAAGCTTAGTGCAATTGTCACCTCCTCACCAGCATGGGGCAGGCTGTTGGCTACTTGCAATTTGTTCTAGAGAGGCCTGGGAGGCAGCATGGTGAAGTGGGTAAGAACCTGACCCCTGAATATCCATACTGCTTGGGTATTACCTTGGGCAACTTAGCCTCTTTGGGCCTCAGTTTCTTCACCTGTAAAATGAGCAAAATACTACTCGCTTCATTTGGTCATTAAATTTTTGGGAAGCATTTAGAATACTACACAGTAAATAGATTTTCTCAAAAGCAAACCAGTAAACCCAGTGATTTAGGCAAAATGACACTTGGTTGAAAAGCACTAGAGCCGAACACTCATTGTCCATTTTTCAGTTATCTGTGGTGTTGCCACTGCCTTTAAGTAAAATACTCTCTTATAGAGAATCTGGCATCGCAGCAGGGTGCAAAGAAAACACAAGAGATAAACCACTATCAACATTTTGCCAGATTCCCTTTTCTTCTTTTTTTTCCTTGCTTTTAAAAAACTTTTTTTTTTAACTATGAAATAAAACAGATCTATAATAGAAAAGTCGGTCATTGACTTTTCAGATGAGAATTGTTTTAATGAACAAGTAGCTACCCTTTGTGTATTTTTAAGCATTGGTGTCCAGTTTTTCTTTCTTCTTTCTAATTAATATTAGGCCCATTATTTGGGCTCTTGACTACTAGTAAGACCAAAAAGTTAAAACAACAGAAATGTTACTTGAATTATGGCTACTTGCCAAATTATATGTATGGTGTGATCCAAATTTTACAAAAAAAAAAATTAATTCTATATCTGCAGAGATCTACAGCAAGATATGACCAATAGTTGTCTCAGAGAGATATCCAATTTGTGGATGTTCATCTCTGTTTTCTCTGGCTCATCTGTAAAATTTTCTACAATGAGTATATATTGCTATTTTAATAAGAAAAATAGAAGTAAAAACAATAATGATAGATAATAGCTAAACTTAAACATTTACCATTTGCCAGTATGCTAAATGCTTGACGTAAATTCCCTAACTGAATGCAACAATATAGCATAGACACTATATCCACTTTTTAAATAGACTTTTTGTTTAGAATAGATTTGTAGAAAAGGTGCAAAGATAGTAAGTACATAGACTTCCCATACAGGTCACTGTATTCCCCCTATTGTTAACATCTTACATTAATATGGTGATTTTGTCACAACTAATGGATCAATATTAATACAATATTATTAACTAACGTCCGTACATAATTTATTCAGATTTCTTTAGTTTTTACCTAATTTTATTTTCTGCTCCGGGATCCAATCCAGAATATCACATTACATTTAGTCATCATGTCTCCTTAGGCTCCTCTTGGCTGTGACAGTTTTTCTGACTCTCTTTTGTTTTTGATGACCTTGACAATTTTAAGGCGTGCTGGTCAGATATTTTATAAAATGTCCTTTGTTTGGGCTTTGTCTCATGTTCTTCTCACGACTAGGCTGGGGTTCTGGGTTTGGGGAAGGAAGTCCTCAGAGGTGAAGCACCCTTCTCATCACATCCTATCAAACGTATATATCATCAAGATGATGTATCACTAACGATGTTGACCTTGACCACCTGGCTGACGTAGTGCTTGCCAGGTTTCCACATAAAGCTAGTTCTTTCTCCCCCTTCTTTCCATACAGCAGCAGTTGGGAGGAAGTCATTGCGAACTGCCCGCACTTCAGGAGTGGGGAGTTATGCTCCCTTCCTTCGGGGGGGAGTATCTACATACATTATTTGCAATCCTTACCTATTCTTTATGATTTACTTATTTATTCAACATTTATTTATATCAGTACAACCTCATGGATGTTTATTTTATACTTCGGGTTAAAATCCAATACTATATTATTTATTTTGTCACTCAAATTCTTCCAGTTTTAGCCATTGGGAACTCTTTCAGCTGGCTCCTGTGTCCCTTTGCATACTAGCATTATTATTCACTTTTTACAAATGAAAAAACTGAAATTGAGAGAAGATGAATAAGAGGGTCACACTGCTGGTAAGTAGGGATCCTTTCAAACTTCTGGGCAGCAAGTATGACCACTACACAACCTTGCCTCCTCTAAAAAAAATTATATACACACATACATAGACATACATTTATATGTTTTTAGGAATTTAGGAGCTTGGATAAATTATTCCCTACTTACTAAACTTTTCTAATTTCTTTTAATACATAATCATTGACTATGGTTTTCTTTTCATGCGTGCGTGTGTGCGTGAATATCTAGTTTGTTCTCACGAATCATTGTTAGGTATTTAGTTTTATTCCAATAAATAATTTATTGTTGGACATTTCAGTTATTCTACGCTTTTGCTAATATACACAACATAGAGAAGAAATAATTAGCTACAAAAAATTTTAGAAATTTAAAAGTAGATTTAAAACACCTTGAAAAGATAGACAGAAATACTTAAAGACATCTAAAGGATGTAAAACTACTTCATAAGGGACTGAAAATATGAACACTTCCAAAATATCAGCTGTTCTGGCTGTGACACAGACCTTCCCAAAATGGCTGCCTATAGAATAGAGAGTTCTCATGGCCATGGCAACCATGAACAGAAGACAGAATTTCTCCCCACCTACCCTCACACTCACCATTCTCAGCACGGGGAATGTGTTCACTAGGTTTACTAGGTTAGCACTGAGTTCTTAGGCCAGAGTAGAAACACTGTCTAATCAAAGGACCTATATGTTTGACCCAAGTTGCAGAATCATTTAATAAAATCTTAACCTTTGGAGAGATGGTGGGATTGGGGGAAGGGGAGCTGTTTATTGTTTTCCTAGACAGTTCCCCAACTTCTAGTAGAGAGGCGTGAGGCTCTGGGAGTGGAGGGAAGGGAGGAATTGATGGATTCTCATTGGCCAGAGACAGGTATATGGACGAATGACCCTTCGCACTTTCTTCTACTTTAAAGTCCTCTAATTAGCTTGGACAGCAGCAATTCCTACCTATGCCTGAAATGGAGATGCACTTAAGTACTTTCTCTAAATTTACCTAATATGAAATTTTACCTGGGGTACTTCTTGAAAATAAAGATTCCTAGGCCCTTTAGCAATTCCGAGGATGGAATCCAGATGTTTTCAATACTTATAATAAGCACCTCAGGCAAGTTTGGAAACACTGAGGAGGCAAATTCACGTTCTCTGTTCTTGGCGTATTCTTTTCATCCTAGCTCCTCTCTCTTTGAGAATTTGGCAAGCTTTGTTAGAGCTCTGGGCCTCCTGTAGTATTGACCTTCCAGTACCAACCAGATGCCTACAGTGAGTTGGCATTCAATACATATTTGTGCACTAAATAAATTCTCAATAGACTTCTCCTATTTAAAGATATGCAAGATGCATATCCTATTTTTATTAAAGTAGAGATTGCAGTATTTAGGGTCCAAAGCTTTACAGAATTTTATTTTTAATTAACTTTATTGAGGTATAATTTATATACAATAAACTGCATTCATTTAAAGTATTCATTGAATCAGTTTTGAAAGATGTATACATCAGTATAACCATGACCACAATCAAGATGCAGAATATTTCCATCACACCCAAGAGTGCCCTCCTGTCCCGTTGGAGTCAATCTCCTCTTCACTCCAGCTCCAGGCAACTTCTGGTCTTCTTCCTATCATGATAGGTTAATTGCATTCTCTAGAATTACATGTAAATGAAATTGTACAGTATGTATTCTTTTCAGCCTGGTTTCTTTCATTGGGCATAATGAATTTGAGATTCACCCATATTGGTGGGTAGATCGATCCTTTTTATTACCAAGTAGTATTCCATTATGTTTCCACAATTTGTTTATTTAGTCACCTGTTGATGGGCATTTAGATTGTTTCCAGATTTGGCTATTATAAATAAAACCTCTTTAAACATTTGTGTACAAGTCTTTGTGTAAACGTATGTTTTAATTTCTCATGGAATTTTCTAGGGCTAGGGTAGAGCTGGCCAGGATTGGGGGCATCAGAAAAACCCCTCTCTCATCTACTAAATCAATGAACATTTATTAGGACGATGATGTACCAAGCCTGCACTACACACTAAGAAAGCCAGACAGACTGGGCTCTCAGACTTTTAAGGTGCGGTCAGCATCACGGCAGAAGTGCCCTCCACAGAGCGGGCCAGCCCAGCCAGGGAGGTCGAGAAGGCCTCAAAATTTTTCAGACCACATTCCACCAGAAGAGCTCATTTGAAATGCAAGTGTGTGAAGGAAAGTTTTTAATGGCTCAGAGGGAAAGGATTTTTAACTAAATTATCATATTTATTTTCCCACTTAACATCGAAGTAAATTTCCCTGAGAGATGGGAGTTTCCACTGTGGGGATAAAGAAATGTGGACAGACCCTTCCAAGGGGGAGTGCGCTTGGGCCCGGCCTGTGGACAGTCAGAAGGAAAGGTGTACGGCAGTCTCCCCTTAATCGTAGTTTTAGTTACCCATAGTCCATCGTGGCCTAAAGGTACTAAATGGAATATTCCAGAAATAAACAATTCACGAGTTTTAAATAGCTCACCATTCCGAGTAGCATGATGAAATCTAATGTCATCGGGCTCCCTTTCACCCTCACCCGGGATGTGATTGTCCAAGAGAAAGGCAGGGGGCGGGGCGGGGGGGGAGGGGGGAAGCGGAGAAGAGAAACCAGATTCACATAACTTTTATTACAGTTATACTGTTATAATTTGTTCTATTTTATTACAGGTATCCCCCGCTTTTCAAAGTCTCACATGAAACACTTTGCTTTTACAAAAGACCTACATAAGTACTGTACCTATTTTTGCTAACAAAGAAATCCTAAGAGGACTTCTGTTTTTTAAATTAATGGTAATTGCTTCTTCACTTTATGCCATTTTGGCTTATGAAAGATTTCATAGGAATGTCTGCTTTCAGATAGTGGAAGACATCTATACTAGCTCTCGTTCATCTCTTACTGTGCCTTATTTATAAATTACACTGTGTCACAGGTATGCATGTATAGGAAAAACATATTATATAAAGAGTTCAGTACTATCCGCGGTTTCAGGCATCCACTGGGGATCTCAGAACATATTCCCTTTAGATAAGAGAAAACTAATGTCTTTGTTTCCCAGGACTGCCATAACAACTTATGACATACATGGTGGCTTAAACGGTAGACATTTATTCTCTCATAGTTCTGCAGACCTGAATTTAGAATCAAGGTCTCTCTGGAGATTCTAGGGGAGAATCCTTCCTTCTTCCAGCTTCTGGTGGCTCTAGGGGTTCTTTGGCTTGTGGCGGCATCACTCTAATTTCTGCCTCGGTCTTCACACGGCCTTCTTCCCTGTGTGTCTGTCTTTGTGTTCTTTCTCTTAGTGGTCATTAGCTTTAGAGCCTACCCTAAATCCAGGATGATGTCACCTTAACTGATTACATCTGCAAAGGCCTTACCCAAATAAGGTCACATTCGCAGAACTTGGATAGGACTTTCTTGGGGGGGAAGCGGCGGGGGGGGGGGGAGTTGGAGGAGGAGAGGGATAAAGGGTGGGAGGGACCTCTCAGAGCCTAGGACTGTGGGCTAGGGAAAAGGGCAGAGGTACTGGGTGAATTGGCTGCCTGGCAGGCTCTGTCCATGAGTCCTATTCACCCCTTGAGCCTGGAGCCACTTTTGAGGCAAGACCAAAAAGAAACCAACACAGAATCCTGGGGAAAGAGGTTGAGGCGACATATCAGTTTTAAAACATGCATTTCAAGAGTAGGGCAGGAGGCCTAGCATTCAAGAAGCCGCAGGAATGATGGTGCTCAGGGTGAGGGACCTGCCGCTGGGGGCTGCCTTGGAAGCCCTGTCCATCTGGAGCAGAGGTTTGCCCTGCCTGGGAGCTGGGCTAGGCACCCATCTTCTGGAACTGGTGTCTAGGAATGGGCTGTGGAAAGTAAAATTCTGACAGCACCACAAATGACCAGCTAAGAGGCAAAAAGGAAGCAACAGACAGAGGGGTCCTCTCCAGTTCAGCCAGTCTTCCTTCCTCCTATTTGAAAGATTTATTCTCTTCTCCCATTGTTCTTTAACCATTCTACTTTCAATTTTTTTTTTAATTCTTCTTATTTTTTTTTTTATTTTTCAGGCGAGGCAACCCTTGGTTGACCTCACAGATTGCAAGGACCTTGTCAGCTTACAATCCCTTATTTTTAATTTTTTTTTTATGCCTATAGCACGTTCCTAGATGGTCTCCTAGGTGGACTCCCATCCAAGTACTAACCAGGCCCGACCCTGCTTAGCTTCAGAGATCAGACAAGATCGAGCTTGTTCAGGGTAGCATGGCTGTAGACTACTTTCAATTTCGAAATGTGCCCATTACTCAGATCAGTTCAAGAAAAGCTGAGGTGAACAACCCCTGCTCCAGTGTGTACATAGATTTTTCAGCAATGGTCTATGAGCACTTTGGAAAAGCAGCCAGCACAGATTCATTATGAGATATATTAGTACAAGACTCAATATTTATTGATCACATATGTGTTAGGCACTGAGCTGGGCGTTTTTATGCATTATCTTTTTAATTCATAGCTACCCTGTGAGGCAGGATCATTGTCTCTATTTCAAAGAAACTGAGGCTCAAACAGGTTAAGGTCTACCTGACCTCAGAGCACTCACTTTTATCCCAATGTATCAGTGGTTATCAAAATGTGGTTCCCAGACCAGTGGCCTCAGCGTCACCTGGGGATCTACTACAAATGTAAGTGCTAGGGCCCCACCTAGACCTCTTGAATCTGAAACTCTTTAGGTAGAATTCAGGTGATTCTGGTGCACGCTCATGTTTCAAAACCACTGCCCTGCATTATCCTACCCCATCAAAGATCCAGGAAAGACAAAGTAACCTCATTTTCTTCTATAAAATGTTGTCCAGACGTGCAGAATGAAATAGCCTCTGGTAAAGTCTTTGATCTAATTCTCATGAAGTCTCATGAGGACAATGTGGAGAAGACCCGTGAGAAAAGAGGCAGGACATGGGATGACAATGTGTCATTCCAGAGACGTAAGTAGGACCAATGGCAGTTAGACAGCTAGACCCTAAAAGTGTTAGCTAACAGGTGAACACAAATCTGGCAGGAGATCTCTACTGAGATGCCACAGGGTTCTGCCCAGCTTGACTTTTTAATCAATAGTGTGGAAGATGGCAAATACACTGGGTATATTGAGGACCCAACTTGATTTTGACCAATTGGAAACATAAATATAAAATCCAGCACATGGTCACCATATATGGTTGTGTAGGCTGTCCCCTATCCAAGTGCATCTTTCAAGTTGAGTGACTAAATGGGGCCTGAAATCCAGCCAGCACACCGCTCAATTCCACCCAAAAGAAGAGGAGCCTTTTTAAGGTTCGCATTGAAGGTATTTGAGGGATGTGCAGCAGTACTGACCCATTTTTTTTTTAATTGGGGTAAAATACATGTAACATAAAATTTGCCATGTACCATTCAGTGGCATTAAGTATATTCACATTGTTGTGCAACTATCAGCAGTATTTATTTCCAAAACATTTTCATTACCCTAAACAGAAACTTTCTACACATTAAGCAATAACTCCTCATTTTCCCCTCCCCTCAGCCCCTGGTAATCTCTAGTCTACTTTCTGCTTATGAATTTGCTTATTCTGGATATTCCACATAAGTGGAACCATACAATATTTGTCCTTTGTATCTAGTTTATTTCACTTCACACAATGTCTTCAAATTTTATCCATGCTGTAGCATGTATCAGAATCTCATTATTTTTTGTGACTGAATAGCATTCTAGCATATGTACATGCAACTGTTTATTTATTCACCTATTGAAGAATACTTACATTGTCGTCACCTTTTGGCAACTGTGAATGATGCTGTAATAAACATTGGTATACAAGTATCTGTTTGAGTGTCTGTTTTCAAATCTTAGGGGTATATATCTAGGAGTGGAATTGCTGGGTCGTATGGTAATTCTACGTTTAGATGTTTGAGAAACTGCCAAACTGTTTTTCACAGCAGCTGCATCATTTTAGGTTTCCAACAGGATGTCAAGAGTTCTAATTTGTCTACATCCTTGCCAACAGTTTTTTTTTTTTTGAATGCTAGCCATCCTAATAGGTGCAAAGTGATATCTAATTGTAGTTTTGATTTGCATTTCCCTAATGACTAATGATGTTGCACATATATTCATGTGCTTATTGGTTATTCATATAGCTTAAAAATGTCTATTCAGGGTCTTTTGTTCATTTTTTAATTGCGTTGTTTGTCTCTCTTGTTGAGTTGTATGGATTCCTTATATATTCTAGGTTTTAAAAACTTATCAGATATACGATTTGGTTGATTTTTCACTCTATTGATGGTGTCTTTTGATGTACAAAAGTATTTAATTTTGTGAAATCGAATTTATCTATTTTTTTCTTTTGTCTCTTGTGCTTTTGATGCCATGTTTAAGAAACCATTTTGGGTTTTAGTCAAGATGGCAAAGTAGGTAAAGGTTATGCCCCCATCCTCCCATGACCACAAAATTACAACTAAATTTTAGAGCAATCAGCCTGGAGAACCATCTAAAGACTAGCTGAATGGAACTTCTATAACTAAAGATATAAAGAAGAAGTCATATGGAGACTGCAGAGAGCTCCACACACTATAAACAGAAACTCTGTTTCTTTCACTTCAAAATGTTATACTCAATGATAGATGAAGCTATTATCATTTATAAAGTCTGGACTTAACAAGGGAAAAAAGAAACTGTTGACAATCTAAGGTCATGAGATTTTCCCCTGTCATTTCTTTTAAGAGTTTTATAGTTTTAGCTCTTACATTAAGGTCTTCACTCCATTTGGGGTTAGTTTTTTTAAGATGGTATAAGGTAAAAGTCTAACTTCATTTTTTTTTGTATGTGGATATCCAGTTTTCCCAGTACCATTTGTTGAAAAGACTGTCCTTTCCTCATTGAATGGTCTTGGCACCTTCATGAAAAACCAATTAAATACCATAGCTGTGAACATTTATTTCTGTGTTCTCAATCTTATTCCATTGGTCTATATGTTTATCCTAATGCCAGTACCACACTGTTTTGATTACTGTAGTTTTGTAGTATGTTTTGAAATTGAAGCATCTGAGTCTTGTTCTTTTTCAAGATTGTTTAGGTATTTAAGATTCCTTAAAATTCTATATGAATTTTAGGATGGATTTTTACATTTTTGCAAAAAACACTGTTGATGCATCACTTTGGATTAAACAAACAAACAAACAAAATGAAAAACAATGTCACCTGTCCACAGTGGTGAGAGATTCTGGCTAAATAGCAGACCTTAGAACCAACTCGAGGTAACAGTGTTTTGTAGCTGCCAAAAAAGCAAGTAATGTTGTGCTCTCTTTAAACCAGTGCAGGAAGAAAGAGTTTCCTGTTCTTCTGTGCTCTAACTACTGAGGCCCACATTTTTCTAGAAGGCTCTTGAGACCATAGATGCTTTTTCCTGGGACAGCATAAGATGTGTAGTGAATAAACCTTATTAGTGGAGAGCAGTTGAGGAAATTGGCACAATGACTGGGTAGAAGGGATTCATGATAACTTCCAAATATTTGGATGGCCCCACCTTCTACCTTTCTCTCTCCTCCTCACTTCTAAGCAAAAGCTTTTTTACAGATGGATAAAAACAAACAAATGATCAGGAGCCAGCCTAGACTTTCTTGTTTCTAACCACTGGTGATGTTTCCAACTATCACACCAGTTCAAATCTGGAACAAGCTGCCTATTTTGTGAGGTGGTAAGTTCCCTGTCATGGGCAGTGTTCGAACAGAGGCCAGATGATGGATTACTGAGTCAGTATAGCAACGAGAGTCAATGACCTCAAAGACTCTTTAAATCATAGAGCAGGGCTTATAAAAGATCTTGTCTCCCAGGGCAGCATCTCTGTGTTAGCTGCTACGTGGGGGCTGGAAATGACACAGCTGTGAACAGGACTCTACTTCCTCAAGCAATGTTTCAACATCAGTTTAAAAGGAGGCAGGCTAATGTTCTGGGAAGAACTGGTAGACATAGGTTTGACTTCCAGCTGCGTCTCTAGCTATGGCAAATTACTTAATCTCTTGCCCTGCCAAGTTGCTTAATCTCTTCAAGCCTCAGTTTCTTAATCTGTACAATGGGAAAATTATACCAACTGCAGCTGAGTATACGCAATCTGTCTACCCCTTCTTGGTTCTGGTAGCACCAACCCCCACAGTTCTGTCCCATCCTCTTGCTGCAAGGGTGGGCATGTGACCTGCCCTGACCAATTATAGTTGCCTCTCCCTTGTCCAATGAGTAGATATATGACCATCATGGGAACCGGTCAGAGTCTCCCCAGGGAGTTTGCTTTACACACAAAGAGCAGGCCTCTCTCTTCTCCTGGGACTGAGGGCTGTAAAGGCCATCTGGGCCTCGGCTGCCTTGGGCATCTTTCCTGCTGTTTGAGGAGAATGTGCCTGACAGCCCAGCCAATACAGAGGGGAGTCAGGTTAAAAGCTGGAGCTAATGAGAGACAGCCCAGACTAATTTTTCTCTCTGGGCCTAGCTAGACCTGAAGTCCACTGATGCTTTTATCAATTAGGTGAGCAATAAATTCCCTTTTGGGCTTAAGCTAATTTGAGCTAGGTTTCTGTCAGTAGGAAACAAAAGAGCCCTGACCAGTATATCTTTCTGCCGGGCAGTTGTGTGGATTAAAAGAAATCATATTGCAAAGTACTTGGCATTTTGAGAGAGACCAGCAACCCTGGTTGTCTAGTAGAACCCTACAGAGAGCAGTGAAGGATGGGAATGGACTTTTGGTCCCAGTATATGAGAGACGTGAGCACGTGATCCCAGCTGGGCCAATCAGAGTGTTTCCCTGGGTGGTTCTGAGAGGAGCAGCTGGGCAGATTTTTTTTTCTCCTGGGCCACTAAGCTGGATTTTTGTAACCTGCAGCAGCCTGCGGCCACACTCCCTGTCCCATGAAGAAGCCCACTTGTGGTAGGAGAGAATGACACAACACACAAAGGAAAGAAATTACAGGGAAGGCAGAGTAAGGGAGCCCAGGGACGTTTGGGAGCCTGAGCCCCCAGCATTCGGAAGCCAGCTGCCCCCTCCCCTGCATTTCCAAGTACCATATGACCCAATGAGCTGCTCTCTTTCTTCATCTTGAGCTGTCTCTTACCACTGAAGGATTCCTGGCTAATGTGCCCAGAGGCTGGCTGGGACAAGGCCATAAAAGACCCACAGGGTCAGCTGTGCAGCTGGGATGGTCTGTCCCTCATTCCTGGTCTGGTAAGGACCAATCTTGTCCTGTCAAGCAGCTCTGACATCCAGTGTCTGAGCCAGACTGAGTCCTGTAGTGGGACAGACAGAGCCGATGCAAGGCACCAATGTCACGTTCAAGTGCCCCATCCAACTACTGCCTGTTAAGCCCTTTCACTAAACTGTTGCCTTGTTTGTAAAGTGACCAATCCGATAGGTGGGCCTGTTGTGATGACCGATTGGCTAACAGATTTGCTTCTCCCACCTTATGCCCAGTTTACGGAAGAGGTGAGTCTCCCTTCACCCCTGGATGGTGATCGTGAGAACGTGAATGGTCTGGGCTGAGCCCCCATGACAGATTTGAGAGGTAGAGAAACGCATAGGCAGGGGAGCTCGGGGACACTGGGGGCACCCCCCTGACACCTCTGTGTGCCCTGCACAGCCCCCTCCCTCCATGTCTTCATTCACGTGTTACTCAACACACATTTTTTGAGCAGGCTCTGTGTGCCATGAGCTGTACTAGGAATAATGATGCAATGATGAACATAACAAAGCTCACATTCTAGTGAAGGGAGACAACAACTAACATAAGCAAAAAATATATAGCGTGTCAGACGTTAATTGGTGACAACAGGATGGCCAAGGAAGGCCTCTCCAAGAAAGAAGTTGCAGAGCAAGGAGGAGTGTGCGTGGTATGCTCACAAAATGGCAAGGAATTGCCGATTGGACTGTAAAATGGTACAGCTACTTCAGAAAAAATGTTTGGCGGTTCCTTACAAAGTTAAACAGGGTTATCGTCTGGCCCAGCAATTCCACTCCTAGGACCCAAGAGAAATAAGGACATATGTCCACAGAAAGACTTCATGAATGTCCCATAGCAGCATTATTCATAATAGCCAAGAGGCAGAAACAATGCAAATGCCCATCAATGGATGAATGGAGAAGCAAAATGTGGTATGTGCATATAATTGGTGCTGAATATTAATTATTCAACAATATAAAGGAATAAAAGTACTGATACATGCTATGACATGGATGAGCCTTAAAAATATACTGAGTGATATAAGTCAGTCATGAGAAAACACATATTGTATGACTCCATTTATATGTAATGTCTAGAATAAGCAAACCCGTAGAGACAGAAACTAGTTTAGTGGGTGTCAATGGCTCAGGGTTTCTTCTTAGGGGTGATGAAAATGTTCTGGAATTAGACAGCAGTGAAGGTTGCGCAACCTTGTGAATATACTAAAAATCACTGGCTTGTACATTTTAAAAGGATACATTTTATGGTATGTGAATGATATCTCAATTTTTGAATAGAAAGAAAGAAAAAAAACACACACCGGAAAACCAGTGCTTCTGAGAGAGTGAGGAGGATGCCTGGCACACAGTAGTGTAGAAGTTGCTCAATACATACGGGCTGAAGTAACATGAAAGCGAGAATAGTTAACCCCTTCATGGCCTCTGCCTTTTCACTGTTGGGAAGAGACCCCTGGCTCCCAAAGTGGTGAGAGCCAGGGAGCGCAGCTCCCTTGGGCCTGCCTAGTCCCCATGCCTTAAGAGGTGCGAATTCTCACTCAAATTCCTCCTGCTTCAGGGGAAGACAGGGCACCTGAACCAAGGAAAAGATCGGTGACTTAGAACAATCCTAAGTTCCAGGTTCTCTGCTTCCCTGGGCCTGTCCTTCACTTTTTCCCACATACGGAACCTTTGCTGGGCTCTCTGAACCTCAGTTTTCTTGCTTGTCAATATGGGATAAGGGGAAATTATTTTCAGCCTTGGCTCAGGGACTGATGGAGGCGGAAGAGGCAGTGCCTTTGTGTGATGGAGGAGGGGAATTCTGAGCCTCCGATGTGATGCCCTGGAAGCTGTAAGCATGGCACCTGTGTGTGTGAGGGGGAGACATAGTAAGTCATGGGCCGTCACCCACATGTCCCTGAGGGAGGGAAGTTCAGGTTCCGCCAGCTAGGTGGAAAAATGAGAATGGTTTTGAAAGCAGGGCACTTAGGATATCAGCATGTGGGGCCATGGGAGGAGCCATAGTGATGCCACAAACCAGCCTGAGGCACAGGCTCAGCTGGTAGCAGGGCCCAGCCCCAACGTGAGGAAAGTCCAGATGCAGCTCAGATGCGCTCATGAAGATGGCACGGTGGTGGGGGAAAGGAAACCCACTGTAAGAGGCACCGAGTGGGGCCCTTCTGGGGGGTAGAGATGCATCCAACAGTCTATTCCTGGGCCCTCGAGGGAGGAGAAAGGGCACATCTGTTTGTGATAAAACACGTTGGTTCCTTAAACCTCACGACAACCTGAGAGGCAGGGTACTGCTCTTATTCCCATTTCACAGGTGAGGAAACCCACTCTGCTCAGAGAGGCAGAGCCACTTGCCCATGATGACCCAGCTGAGAGGTAGCAGAGCCAGTTGGAAGTCGGATGTATCTGACCCCACAGTTCAAGCTCTCTCAGCTCTGCCCCCTGGCAAATCGAACCAGGGAAAGAATTAAAATCTGCTCCCAGTAGGGTACACAGGGAGCCACCTGGGCTCCCAGCTCCATCACAGAGTTTGGCTCCATTAATTACCCTCAAGGTGGCAGCTTAGGAGATGGGGTGTTGGGGGGTGAGGATGGCATGGGATGAAGCCATGACCCCCAGACTAGTTCTAGGCCATGTGGCCAGACAAGCTGCAGGTTTTTGACTTAGAGTTCCAAGGAGGCCCTCTGAGGAGTCAGTTTCTCCCCCACCCCCATGTCTCCCAGACACCTACGCCCTCCCGGGCCTACCTTGCTCTCAGAGCTGCTTGCCCTGAGCAGAGCTCACAGCTTTCCCTGAGCCGGTACACCCCTTCCCCATGAAACCCCAATACCCTGCTCCCGGGCATTTGAAACATCCTCTCATCTTTTCAAGTCCCCTCTCTATGAAGTTTTCCTTATCTTCAGGCAATGTTCTTATATGTGCATTAAGCATTTCCTCTGTGCCAGAGCCTGAACCCAGTCCAAACTCTCTGCTCCACAAGCCGCTGCCAACAGAGAAGTACACACCAGGACTGCAGGAACCCAGGATTAGAGGGAGGAAGAGCCAGATAAGTCATGATGAAATAAAGGATTTTGAAAATAATGAAGCGTTTAGAAAGACAGCAGAGGAGGAGGCGAAAGGGCATTCTAGGCAGAAGGAATGTGGGGTTTGCCCTGTCTTGAAGGATGAACAACCTCCCTGTGGACCTGTTCTAACCCCTGTTTGTCTGTGGGAAACCTGAGAGAGGGGATTGGGCCATGCTTCCTTGGAACCCCACAGAGCCCCAAGAGCAAGGAGCTCAGGGGGAGTGTTGGATGGGACAGATGGGGACTGTCCCACATTCAGCTCCTCCTCCTGGATGAGCTTGTTCTACCTGAGTATCAGCGATCAGAACACTGATTCCCCGCACTCTTCATGGCGATCAGGATGGCCACATATTCTTTTGCCCTTTGTAGAATGAGTAGACATGAGTCTAGTTTAGAGATGAGGACACTTGAGGCTCAAGGGGTCAAAACCACAGAGCTAGAGGTGCAGCTGGGATCTAAACTCTGGTAACTCTGGCTGCACAAAGTCCAAGCTCTTATTTACTTCTCTTAGTGCCATTGCCTGGCAGAAGAACCTAGCCATAAATTAGAATGGAGGTGCAGAAAACAGCCCTGGATCCCCCAGAGGCAGCAGCCAGGCAGGCTGGGAACCCCTGACCTCCAACAGGCCTGAGGCAGGAGGGGCAGGGGCTCCAGGAGGAAGCCCAAGCCCCAGGATCCTGGGCCAGGCGAGTCCAGATCCCCACCTAGTGGTAGGAGGGAGTCACCGCCTCAGCTCACAGACAGCTCTGATCCAGGTCACCTGCAACCCACTATCCAGCAGGAAATGCCCCCTCCCTGGACCTGGGTTCCACGAAAGAGAAATGAGGCCCAATGATCAGTGGTCATGTGCACGGGGGTTCATTTCCCTCAAGATTTCTGTGCAGCAGTTCCGTCGCCTATGAAGGCTCTGTCCTCAGACGCAGACACCCCAGCACACAGATCCTGAGGGCCATCCTTCAGCCTAAATCTCTACCTCTGGGCCAGATTCCCCAGGCTCAGGAACTTGGGAGCCTGTTACCCCAAGTGGCAGGGTCCCATTGGCTTGTGCTGGCTTCTAGGACAGGAGAGGTCACCCAGCTCTGGTGGGCTCAACCATGGCTGCTGCCCAGGGAGAATTTGCCCTGCTCCAGAGAGCACCCCAGGCTCCATCCTGGGGCTCCTCTAAGCTCTTCCAAACAGGCACGACCGGCTCAGGAAGGGCAGGAAAGCAGCATCCACTGAGCCAGGAACTGTTATAAATAGCATCTCGCTTAATCCTCAGACAACCCCATGAGCTAGAAACTGTTATCTCCATTTTGAAGATGTGATGGGGGAGGGGCACAGTAATTCGTCCAAGTCACACGTCCATTGAACACTAACTGCAAATTGATGTGCGCGGGTACCTCACTCAGAGGGGAGAAGGCTGAGGGGACACTTCCTGGAGAAGGGACCAATGAGCAGAGTTTTGAAGGAAGACAGGAAGAGACTGTAGATAGGGAGAGGAGCCTGTGAGCATGAGAGGGCCCTGGGGCAAGGTGAGCTCGATTGACCTGAACATCTCCGCTGGTGGCTGGTGGACAGTGAGGTGGAGCCCTGGGGTGGAGGAGAAGGCGGGCCCCAGGAGCACAGGAAGGCTTTGGAGGGCTTTAAACAGGGCAGAGACCCCAATTCATTCACGTTTTGGGAAGGTGCTAGCTGGCAGGAAAGGTCTGTTGACAAATGTGCTGGGAGGCTCCCGAGGGTGCCAGGTGGAGAAGTTTGTCCTGGAGTTGGGGTGAGGAGACAAGGTCATTGCTCAAGGCAGGGCTCAGTGGCAGCAGAGGCTGAGAGGCCAGAGGACAGCAGAGCCCTGCGAGAACAGCAAACAGCAACTCACCCCACACCACTGGAGAGCAGAGTGTGGGGGCTGGGAGGGCCTGGCCGTGATGCCATTATTCCATTTGGGCTGCAATCACAAAATGCCACAGACCGGGAACCTTACAAACAACAGACATTTATTTCTCATAGCTGTGGAGGCTGGAAGTCCGAGATTACGGTGCCAGCAGGGCCAGTGAGGACCCTCTTCCTTCTGAGTCACAGATGATGTCTCCCTGTATGCTCACGTAGTGGAAAGGGGAAGGGGTTTCTGTGCAACAGCTAAATTCTGTTCATGAGTGCTCTATCTTCATGACCTCAGCACTTCCCAAAGGTTCCACCTTCTCATACCTTGGGGGTTAGGTTTTGACATAAAATTTGCGGGGACATCAGCATTCAGACTCTAGCAGCCTGGACATTTCTCCTGCAGAGTCAAATCCTCATGCAAGATATTTGCCCTCCCTTGGCCCTCAAGGGGCTCTCTGTGGCTGATTACAAGTGGTCTTGGAGATGGGTTTCTTGTCTGGGGCCTGGGTAAGCACATTATGGAAGGACCAGGTACGAGCCCCTCTTCTGGAGGAAGCAATTCATTCATTCATTCACCAAATGTTTTTTGCACTCCTGCCATGTGGTAAGCAGCTTTAGGTCTGGGTACCGAGCAATAAGCAAACCAGACACCAGCCCCACCTTGAGGGGAGCCAACGATTTCCTAGGAGACAGAGACCTCAAACAAATACATCCCCTCCCAGAGGAGAGGTGCCAATGCAGATGAGTGGGGCGGGAAAGGGCTTGGCCTTGGCAAACTGGGGGCTGGGGAGCTGATTTCTCCACGGAAAATCACCCCCACCAAGTGTCTTTGCGTGGGCCTGTCTCTGTGTGTCTGCATGTGTGTGTCTGCGTGGTAGGTGCATGCATATATAAGGCGTATCTGTGTGTGTTCGTGTGCATCTGTGTTTGAGTGTTTGCATGTACATATCTCTGTGTGTATGTGTGTGTGTGCTTGCTTGTCTGTGTGTGTTCACATGTGTTTGTTAAGTGAATGTGCCTCTGTGTGTGGGGGGGTCATATATGTATATATTTGTGTGTCTTTGAGTGGGTGCGTGTTAGCGTGCTGTGCATGAGTCCCCATGTGTGTGCGTGTATGTGTATCTATGGGTGAATCTGTGTGTGGGTGTCCATGTGCGAGTGGTAGGGTGACCTGCTGGGTGACTTGTTCAGAAATAGAGTTTCTCAGAACATGAGATATCAGCACCAAAAGCAAAACTTCCATGGGCACCCCGGGACAGAAGTGGGAGGCCAAAGCTGGAAGGGTGGCCAACCTCTCTGAGAGCAGAGTAAGACCCAGAGTTGGGGCAGGGTGAAGGAACTGACCCGCCGGTCCACTGCTAAATAAGAACCAGTCCCATGAGAGCCCACTACAGGGGGCTTGAGCCAAATGCCCCACGGGATTAGGAAGCCCTGGGCTGTAGAGCAGGAACTCTCAGGGATCCAGGAAACAGCACAGTCTGAGGTCGGCCAGACCTTGCTGAGACCCATGACCTGCTTCTTAGCAACTCTATGACCTTGGGAAGGTCCAAGCCTTGGTTTTCTCCTCTGTAACATGGGAATAATCATACCCACTGCCCAGTACTGAGAATTAAATTAAAAAACGTATGCTCAGTGTTAAGTGTCCAGTGAGTGTTTCATGGCTTCTCTGATTAGGTGGAACAGAAGGTGCCGTGAGGCCAGAGGGTATCAGGTTCTCTTCGGGATGAACATCAATAATAAGGAGATCAAGCACGAGCTGTGCCTGAGCTTGATCTGAGCACTTGCCATGTGGCATCTCAGGTAACCCATCGACACCCTGCCACTGTTTTACACAGGAGAAGCTCCTCCCCATCACAGGTCCCTGGCAAGCCCCACCAGGTGACAAGACTCAGGAAGGACATCTTCCCCAGGTCTCCCAGACTTGGGCTGGGTCAGGCTGCTTCTCCCACAGACACACCTCCCGGCCCCTTTGCCCTTTCCCAGCTGTAAGTCTGACTCTCACCCATCATCACTTCATCAGCTAACCTTTCCAAGGACCAGGCCAATGCGATTGTGAAAGAGCTCTTCCTTTATTTACTGGATGGCCTGGAGCACTTTGCTTCATTTCTCTGAAACTCAGTGTCATCGCCTGTGAAGTAGGCATTCACAATCAACAACACCCTGCCAGCGAGAGTCCAGTGACAGCTCATATGTGAAAGTGCTTTGAACACCACAGAGCCTTTCACGCAGGTAAGAGATCAGCCCACTGGGAACCCCAGGTCTGGGGCACACCCTTAAACATGGAGGCCTGAATGTCTTTCATTGGTTTTCCCTTCTCTCTTTGGGAAGAAGTTAAGCGAATCAACAAGCTGTGGTGCTGAGTGCCAAAGTCACCCTCCAACAGTCTGCCTCTCCTGCAGTTTGCTGGGGTGGTGGAGGGAGAAACGCATCCCACAAGGAGTGAAGGCAGCTGGTCCAGCCAGGTCCCTAAAAATCTCAGGACTGGAATGTGATTTTCTTTTCTTTTTCTTTCTTCTTTTCTTTCTTTTTTCTTTTTTCTTTTTTTTTTTTTTTTTTTTTGGCGTTGGGGGGGGGGGCAGGGAATGTGATGTTCTAATCACAGTTCATCCTGGCCACCAGCCCTACCCCTAACCCAAGAATCTCAGCATCAAGAGTCTGTGGATGACCCTGCCTATCCCCAGGCTTAGGTTCCACAGACATTAAATGGAAGTATGGGTCCTGCCTCTATTCTGAAGTTAAGGCGGGGTGGGGGGAGAGTACAGGGGGGAGGGAGGGGTTGTTGTCACTGGGAACTAGACCAAGACCAACTAGTCACTCACAGATCAATTTCATTTTTTTTTTTTGTCCAAACCACTTATTTTCAGGATGAGGATTCTGGGGCCCAGAGAAGAAAGTGACATTGCCCTAGGTCACACAGCCAGAGCCAGAGCTTGACTTCTGCTTCTGCAGGAGATGGATATGTAGATAATTAACTACTAATTTACCAAAAGTTTGATCCTGCCCTGTGGTACACACTGAAGGGGAAAGAGCTGGAAGCTTAGTGCAAGGAAGACATCTGGGTAGGGTCACACAACAAGTTGATGACTATATTGGCAGTGGAAATGATGCTGGCTGGTGTGGACTGGTGTGGACTGGGCTGCTTTCTAGCTGTGTACCTTCAGTTAATAAAAACGGAGATCGGAGAGTATAACAACAATGTCCAAGAGTGCCACAGTTCATCTGGGGACATTAAGGATAAGCTGGAATCAGGCTTCCAAGCCCTGCCCCCGAATCTAACTGGACATCAGTCCACAGGGCCTCATTCAGACCTGACCCAGAACCTTGGCTTTTAACCCAAGAGAGAAATTCTCAGGCTGACCCCCGTGCCCTCCTCATTCCCCACCACCTCCCCGTAAGACCAGCATGGGGGTGGTGAAGAGCTGGAGGAAGGCGCCTAGGTGGACCTCCTGGTCAGACGAGCCCCAGCTCCCCTACAGCCACGCTAGCAGCCTCAACCATCTTTCTTCCCCCTATCCTGGCACTGTCGAGTAGGCCGGCAGGCCAAAGCGGATCCAAGCCCATAGTCCCACATCTCAGAGGTCCAGAAGGCTGGAGGCAGGCTACCTCCTGGTCCCGAGGAGAATGGCGAGGACCCCAGCCCAGCTGGGCACTCATAAAGTGGCTAGTCGGTAGATGGCAACGCACGGCGGCAGGGGAGGGGAGTTGTGGGGGGAGGGGGCGGCAAGAAGGGAAGAAGGCCCCCACCCCGAGCCTCGGGCGCACCAGTCTGCAGCCCCATCTAGAGCCCCATTTGGGCTGGGCGGAATGCCTCAGTCCCTTGGCTGCCTGTGCGGTCCCTGAGCCTGGAGCTACGTCTGTCTGTGGCTTTGTCTCCATGCCCATCACGCTGTGTGGGTCTCTGTCCATCTCCTGCTCTCGCCCAGGGCTGGCTGTCCCGACACCGCCCCGCTCCTGGTCTGGAGCGCCATCTAGTGAGCACCTGGGGGAGTTGCTACGGCCCTCGGATAAGGCGAGCTCTAGGTTAACTCCTGCCGGGAGCTATGGAAGGTCCCCAAAAGAGGGACCAGGTAAAGAGGGGCAGCCATCGGCCCTTGTAACCCAGTGCTTAGGGAGTGAGTGCGTGTGGGGCGAGCGGATCTGCACCTCTAGAGAGCCCGAAAGGAACTCCAAGGGCAAGCCAGAGTCCCAGGCGCGTTCAGACAGAAGCATCAACACAGTAAGTGAGGGGTGGCTAGGCTGCACTCCCGAGGGCGCTCGCGTAGTAGCGCCCAGAGAGGGCTCAGAGCTCAGGCTCCTTTCCCTTTGTCCCTTTACTCGGGCGCGCACCGTTCTCCCGTCTGCTGTCCAGTCCCTAGAGCATGGAGCGATCGGCCCCTCGCGCGACCCTGCCTACCCGGTTACCCGGCTGCTCCTGACTTTGTGGTCAAAGACCGCGAAGGAGGGATTGGATTTGGGGTCTTCCCAAAACGGGATATGAAGGCAGGCTCAGAATTTAAACCTCGGTATCATCCAGACTCTGTCCCTTGAACCGTCCAAAAAACCGAGGAGTTCACCTGTGGATGTCCTGGCTTTCACCAAGCTGAACGCGTCCCTCTAACTCCAAGATGCGCTGCGTAGGCATTCGCTGTACGCGGGGGAGGTGGACTCCAATTATGCACCCTTTGGTAGGGCCAGGCCACTAATGCTCAAGATTTTCTCTTTGGTAGCATTTGGTTAGTTGCTGTGGGGGGTGGCTTGAGGGATCGGACACTTGGATTAACCGAAGAGGAAATGAGGTCCCCTGGATCTCGAAATCCATGCTGTCTTGCCGCTAGGGGTCTCACAGGGCCCCCACACCCAAATCCCCAATCTCCAAGCTTCCCTGTGAATCACAGTCACAATCCCACACCAACACGCACAATTCCCTCAGATCGCACAGTCCCAAAGCACAAGGTCTTGCGGCGACACACCAGGTCACCAACAAGCCTCAGCAACCCCTCAATCCCCATCACCCCCAAATATGCCCTGCACATACGTCCGCGGGCACTGGCGATTTTGTCGTCTGGGGACCCTGGTGCCAGGCCCTGAAGGGTTAAGGAGGCCTTGGGACACTGGAGCGGCGGGAAGCGGGGCGCCTGAGCTAATTGGCGACCCCGGGAACAATGAGGGCTGGAAAGCTGGTGGCTTAATTGGGCCACGGAGTGGTCTGGCCTTTTGTCTTAGACAAGGCCCTACCACCGGCCGCGCGGTTCCCGCAGCCAAACTCAGGCTCGCAGCTGGAATCCAGCGGAGCGCTTCGATGGCGACTCTGGGAGGGGACGTGCACGGCGGGAGGCGGGGGAAAGAGGGGACGACTCTCCTAACTGCCCCTGGGGCCCGGGGCCTCTCGACGCCTTGAAGTATCATTCCACTGCAGCGGCGACGCGACAAGAATGAGGCCGCAACGACGCCGCCCTGCCCTGCCTTTGCAGCGACCCTCCTCGGGGTCCCCACTGTGCCTGGGGCCCCTCCGTCGCTCCAGGTCGGTGCTGCCCCCTGGTGTCAGCAGCCCGCTCCGTCGGCTGCTGTGAACCCGCAGTCTCTTGCCAACTTCCCTTCATAGACGTGCTGACGGTGAGAAATTGGAAACGAGCGAACACGCGGTTGCTCGTCCAATCTGAGAGGCGTTTTTAGCCCAAATCGACCTCGAATAAGTGCACTACCCAGGGGGAATTCTATTTGAGCTGAGAAAGGGACTCTCTGCCTTGCTCCTCCCGGGAAAGTCAGATTCAGGGAAGCTGGAGCTCACTCTCCCGGGGCTGGAACGATCTTCTTTGCCCTCCCACTCGTTCCCTGGCCAACATCCTCGCCAAATTCAACATGGCCAGAGGCCACCTTCCTCCCTGGAAGAGGCGGACATGATTCTCTTTCCTTGCAAATATGTCGGCCCACAAAGGTGTCCTGGGTGCTTGGAGGCCCAGATATTGTCAATTCCACTGCCACCTTCACCCTTGCTCCATCTCACCATCTCTGGTGTCTCAGGTGAGTTGGGGGCCATTGCTTCCTGACCTCCAAAGTCCCAAGGTGGACAGCCTACTTAACCAAGACATCGCAGATCCCGAAGGCTTAAAGAGGAGAAAACTGGGAAGAAGGTGAGGGGCTCAGTGATGGAGAGACCTAGGGGTGAGTTGGGGGAGTGACCTCTCATCTCCCACCCCTTCCCACTGCTAGGATTAGGGGCTGCAGACTTCTGTTGGCTGGCGAGGAGGAGAGAAGATGTCTCCTGCCTAGCTCACATGATGCTGGCGGGAAGCAGTTGTCCTTGCAGGGGTGGGCCTGGGGGAATTACCGACCGAAGGAGACTGATACAAAGGGACTCCCAAGGAGATCCGCAGGGGAGCCCATTTTTATACGGAAGGAAACGGAGACAGGAAAGGAATAGCCTATTGACCTACACTCCCTAACGCCCCGAGATATTTAGATGAGTTACACAGAACTTTCAGTCTAGACTTTGACACTCTAGGTAAGAGCCCTGACACGGAGGAATTTTTTTTTTTTTTTTTTTTTTTTTTGAGGCTCAGAGGGCAGAGAGATGGAAAAGGATTCTAGGTCTGCGGTCTTTACGGGACCACAGCCAAACCTTCCTTCGGAAGGGAGAGAGGGAGCCTGGATCACCCACCTAGAGGCGCTAAAAAGGGATGCGTTTCCACCAGGGTGTCTCAGAAGGGGAGCCGGGAGTCCAAGGAGTGGCTGGAACGGCGGACAGAGGTGAGTGGCCAGCAGAGGGAGCCCGGCCCCCGGCCTGGGACGCAGCCCGCGCTAGGAGCTCGAGGCCGCACGGCGCCTCCTAGCCCAGCCCGCGGCCCGCACCGGCGCCGCCCAGCCTCGCAGCTCCGCCTGCTGCTCCTGCTGCGCTGCCGCCCCCAGAGTGCAGCTGCAGCCGAACAGGGGGCGCCCAACCTTTTGTCCCGCCTCCAGTCCCTCCTAGCGCGCTTGCTACACCCCAGCCCCGCGCGGCCCACAGAGCGCACAGCGCCGTTCACTTCGCATTGTAGCGTTTTATTGTTTTCTCTCATTTTTTTGTCGTTTCGTCTCGCTCCGGAGCGAAAAGTGAAAACCTGAGGTGGAGCCCGCGGGCCAGGCGAGCAGAGCCCGGGCGGAGGGGCCGAGGGGCTGGCGGGGTGGGAGCTCCTCCGGGGGTCGGGGCCTTCTGCAGCCAAGGGCCACCCCCCCCAGCCCTGTACAATATAGATGCTCATGTAAAATGAAAATTTTAAATGCTATGAGTTAATCTCTAAATATTATGTACACAGCCATGTACACTTTTGAATAAATTAATACCAATTTGCATATTCTGGGAATCTTAAAGCTTATTTACACAAATTACCATTTATTTCATAAATATCTTTTTTCCCTGGGGACTCAAGGCAGAAGTGTCACTCCCTCCGCTGACCCAGGGGTGGGAGGGGCGCCTGTCTCTTGGGGGAAGAGGTGGGAGGACTACAAGAACAGGTCCCACCCAGCTCAAGTCTACACTGACTTCGGTCTTCACTGACCCCAGCAGCCTTCATCCCAGATTCTCAAGCGGTCCAGGCACGAGGCTAAGGAGGCTCTGAAGGTCCCTCCCAAGCTCCCGCCCCTGACCCCTGCACCTTCTGGCTCACAGACAGATGGCTGGGATGGGGATGAAGCCTCCCTACAGCGCTGGAGGGCCCAGAGAGGCCCCAGGATGACACCTTGACACTGGAACAGATCTGGACTGAGTCCAGCGTCCCCGAAGTGACTCTGTTCCTTGCAGCCGGATTCCTTTTGAGGCCCAGGGAAGTGTCCCAGGCCCCCGCTGGCTGATCGGGCTCTATTCCGGCGGCTGCAGCCTGTTTTCGCTCCTTTATTTAAATAAATACCGATTCTGTGCTGTACAGGTCCCAAGCAGCAGGGGCAGGCAGCCCAGGAGGCCTGCATGGCAGCGGAGCGGCTGGGCAGCCCCCTCACTTGGGCGACTCCCTGCCGGGGGAGAGGGCTCGCTGGCTCTCCAGCCCACTCACCAGTCTCTGGATGCTCTGCAGTTCACTGGCCGCCTCTTTGGCTGAGCCGCTGGGCGACAGGGCACCACGGGGTGGGGCCCCCACTTTTCGGAGAGCCAGCTCAGGCAGCGGACTGGGCTCCCGGCTATTGCTGCCTGCAGCCTTGGAGCTCTCTGCCACCAGCCCAGTCGTGAGGAGGCTAGTGCTAGGCGGGATGGTGACTGGGATCTGGTAGGGACTGAAACGCAGGCGGGGCCGGGCACTGCCCAGAAAGGGGCTCCGGGAGAGGGAGCCAGCTGCGGCAGCCGCGGCAGCTGCAGCACTGGTGGCTGGCAAAGCGGAGGCAGCTGCCGCAGCGGCTGCCATGTAAGTGTAGGGGTAGGGGAAGAGGCCTCCGAAAGTGGGCATTGGGATTCCCTGGAAGAAACAGAATAAGACAAAGGTTAGGCATTCTGCCTGAGGTATTCCTGATGGTGAGCTGGTACTAGAGGTGGTGCTACAGCTGGTAATCTTTGCCCCACTGTTTTAGGAATGTAAGACCAGAGCTCACATAACTATAACTCTAAGAAGCACAGACAGACATGAGCCAGTATGCCCATGGCCATCCAAGTCAGAAGGGGAGATCACTTCAGATTGACACAAAGGCCTGGAACCATCAAGTTCTGTGCCAATAGGAGTAAGAGGAAGCACATTCCAGGTGGCTGAATTAGCGAGGGCAAAGGCCTAGCAGAAGAAAACAAGGCAGGTGTAGAACCAGGTGGCCAGCAGGTAGCTTTGGCAATCTTGGGAGGTTCTAATCACTTAGAACACTGTCCTCCCCAGCCCTTCTATCTGCAGGTGCCCCAAAGGGCCAAGGAAGCACAGTCAGGGGAAGGAACTTTATAAATTCTCCCTCTGCCCGCTCACCTGCTGAGAGGTCTCCTGCCTGGGCCAGGAGAAGGGCAGAGATGCCAATCAATTTATAAACTGGCCTGAATATTCTACAAAGAACTCCTGGCTGCACCTTAATAGCAGCTGAGGTAGGAATGCAGTCTTTGCCTGTGGAGAGCACAGTAGCCAGGAAACCCTGGATAAACACCGCCTGAGTCCATGAGGCCCGACTTTTGGATTATCTGACCTTTGAAATAATGGCTCACTCCCCAGAGTATGTCGGTAAGGGGAGGAGGGCAGGGAGCTGACTCTGCTGGGACGCTAGGGATACTCAGGCCTGGCTCAGGCAGGGAAAAAGAAAGCAGTAGCTTAGTTAGAAATGAGAAAATATCCTTCCTAGAAGGTCAAGCCCTACTGGGCATTCAGACCTGGCATCTCAAGTCAGGAGAAATGAGGAAGGAGTCAGATCGCCCAGGCTTTGGCTCTACCTGAAGGCCAGGGGCAGGTTACCCTGGTTTGGGAACTTAACCACTAGCTGTATACCAAGTGATGCCTCCTGAATTCTGAGTACTCTTACCCTGGCCTTGCAACTGTTGACCAGGCTATGTCTAGAAGCCGTGTCTTCCCCATGACCTCTAAGATGCCCAAGCTTATCACCAGAATTTGTCTGGGGAAGAGGCATTCACGTACACACAGAATCAAGGGCGCAGATTCAATCTCCAGGTCCTGAATTCCATTTTCCAGAGCATTCCTTTCTAGCTTAGAGCCCCAGATATATGATGTTAGTGCCTTCAATACTCATTCCACCCCCACCCGCACTGAGCTCTGTTTAAAACTCATCTCGGAATCCCCTCCCCCACTTTAAAAATATTTGCTTCTGAACCAAAGGAGACGTCTTAGACCTGAACTCCTATTTTCCTTCCCTTAAGATAAGATCTCAAGGGTTCAATTTGCCAGAAACCTCAGAGGGAAGAAAATGAATAAAGAGATTCCAAATCTTTCCACAGGGAATATTCCACCCAAGCAACCAAAGAGGCTACTCTCCCTATTGGATCTCCTGATTTTCCTGCTGGCCACAGTTTCATAAACTCTCCCCTGGGAGCTCAGAATTTCGACCAAGGCCTGGGGAACTGAGCCCCTCTTCCCTGACGTGCAGGGCTAGAGGGAGTTAGGAGCCCCAAGATGGGAGAAGGAACAGCTCTGTCCTTTATCAAATCAGAGGGCTTCCTGGAGTGCTTGAAAGAGGCATCTGGAGGTGGGTCATTTTAGTGGTCAATCGTCCAGAAAAATATTGCAAAATGTCTCACTCCCTTTGTCCAGCCACCTTGGTTGTTCAGGGACGGACAGTGAGCCAAGGGTCTTTGTTCCCAAGAAATATGTCCTGAGGCCAGGAAAGTGGACATCACAAAAACCAGGGGCAGCCCCAGAACAAGAAAAATTTAATGGGTGTTTTGGTCTATGCTGCGGTTATAGGGAAGGAAACAAACCCAGAGAGGGTCAGGGACTTGCCCAAGGTCACGCAAGAGTCAGAAGCAGCACCCTGGCCAGACCTTGGACCTATAGTCTTAGTCTCCCCGAACCTAGGTGTTGTAGAGCATGTTCATGCTTGCCCACTAGATCTCTGAGCACCTCTGGCACCCTTAAGCCCTTTGCCCACCTCAGCCACCCACATCACTCCTTCCCCCTCCATTGTGTTGCCACCAGAACACAGGTCTTACCTGAGATGCCAGCATGTGCTGGGAGAGGTGGAACGGGAAGGGTGCGGCGGCGGTTGCCGCACTGGCTGTGTGGCCCAGCCCGCCTGCGTCCAGCCCGGTGGCGGTCCCCGGCCCACCACTTCCACCGTTGCCACCCCCTGCCACCGAGGCCAGCAGGTGACCCATGCCCATGGCAGAGAAGGCTCCGGGGCCCATGGCGAACTGTCCCGGGTGCAGGAAGAGTGGCTGGCCGGCCCCCAGCGGCCCGAAGAACTGCTGCCCGTGCAAGTGGCCAGAGAAAGCCAGTCCTGGCAGGTGGCCGGCGCCCAGGGGGGACGCACTGTCTGTCTGCACCACCAGCGGTGCCAGGCTGGGCTCTTTGCCTTCGCCCACCTCCTTGCGCCCCTCGTCCTTCCGCCGAGTTTCGGGGCGCTCCCTCTCTAGGTTCCGCAGACCAAACGGGCCGTCCCCACCGCTCTCAGCTGGCTCCTTCACTCTCTCTGGGCTACGCCGCTCCCGGGCGCGCTCAGATTCGGTCAAACCAGGAGGGCTGCTGCCGTCTAGGGCCGGGCTGTGGCCTAGCGCTGGTCCCGCGCGCTCCTCGCTCAGCCTCTCCGGCTCTGGGTCGCTGTCCGCGGCGCACGACTTCTCATCGCCTGCGGGGAGAGAGAATGCGCGGGGTTACAGGGGCCCGGGAAGAAAGAGACTGGGAAGGCCCATCTGGTGTCTGGGTCGTGTCTGGGAGACCTGGAACAGCCTGCTCTTGGGAAGGCCAGGTCGGAGGCTTCTAGATCCCCGTCGGGCAACGGGCAGTGTGGCACGTCACCTCATCCAAGACCCCTTATTTACAGTGAAAGAAATTGGGCCCTGTAGAGTTTTCTTTACTGTTACAGAGTCACAGAGCGCCAAGGACCTAGCTCTGAGTCCCGCCGGGTCTTCTGGCTACCAGGGACCGCCCATCACAGACAAACTGCTGGCGCTTCCCCCATGCCTTAAGATTAGCCTGAAGCTGAGAAAAGAGCCAGCCAGAGCCTTGAAGAGACTTTCCCCTCCCCCTTCCCTCAACCCTGGTCCGACCGCTCGACCCCCCACCTCTGGTCCGGTGCAAGCGCAAGGGACTAGGCGCTGCCCCGGGGGAGGCTGGCGGTTCCCGCGCAGGGGGAGGGTCGCAAGACGAGGCGTCCGACTCGGCGCCGTCGCGCTCAGGCTTGCAGTGCTCTTCGTACAAACGCAGAGAAGGCAGCGTCAGCTGCTTCCTGGGGATGAGCAGAGGGATTGGGTCAGAGGAGAGCGCACCACCCCCCACGTCCTGCTCCCTCAGGCACCCGCCGCGCGGCGGTCTCCAGGACCCCTTACCTTTTCTCCCGCCTGCCGTTCCCGGTGTCCCGGAAGCCCTTAGCAAACGGGTTGTTGTCTATCTTCAGCTGCGTAATCTGCGGGGACCGGGGGTGGGGGGCGCCAGGTCAGGATGCGGGTCTTCCAGCCTGGCCTGGGGCACCCCGAGGTCAGCGGCTGCCGGCCCAGAGGAGAGCTTACTTGGTACCCGCCCGCCTGGGATGGGCCGCTCGGAGCCTAAAAGCGGGCTGTGCAGAAAGCGACAGGGTCTTTCCTCCTTCAGAATCTTTATTCGAGGCAGAATCGCTCAGCTTGCACACACAAGTCCAAAGCTGTGCGCACAGAATCGAAATCTGTCCAAGCATGCACACAGTCGGTCACCCAAGTTAAACAAACCCCGCACCTGAGCAGGCGCGCACAGACACAGCAGAGCGCAAGCAGGTCCGGAGACACATGAAAGACAAATCACACTCACGGGCCCGTGCACATGCAAGTACACACAGACAAAACAAGTGTCCACAGAACAAACGAATAAACACGCCTGCACACGTATCCAGGATGCCCCAAATGGGGCATGCGCACCCACGCTTACACATCGGTTCACAAAGACAGAAAGAACGACAGTCAGGAGGACACTCGGACACTCTCATTCACCGGAGAGTGGTACACACCGATGCTCTGCCCTTCTAGAGAGAAGGTGTGGAAAGGCAGCGAGCAGAAAACGCCCTTTGGCTTAACGGAAAAGTCTCTAAGCACCTCCCAAGAGGTCCAGGGTTGGACTGGCCCAGAGTAAGGTGCTTTGGGGGCGCTGTGTCACCCATCCCGACCTCTGGCTCCAGCGGGGAGGGTGGAAACTGGGCCCTGGGTTCCTAAGCATGGACGTCCTAGCGTGGGGTTCCTAGCGTCGGGAGAGCCTGGGCACATTGCCTCGGGCGCCCTGTCTTCATTTAAATTCCCATCCCTGAGCCAAGAAATAAACGAATGAAATGTAAAAATGTCAACGCGGGCCCGGATTCTCTGCTAATTGCTAAGCAAACATTCCCACCCCTAAGAGAGCTCAGCTGTTGCGCGTCCCCGGGAGCGTGTGTGTACGTGTCCCGGACTTGGGAGGGAGCCTGGGGGTTTTCGGTAGGTGCTGCGCTTACAGATGAAAGACTTGGTGCTAGGGAATGGACTGTGAGGGAGCAGGGTGGGTCTGGAGGGCTGCTGGCCGGTGTGAGTGGAGGGTTGGAACCTGCACGTGTATAAGTTTGCCAGTGCAGGGGCTGGGCGCGCCACTCGCCCCGCGCGCACCTTGTCATTCTGGTAGGCAGTGACCGCGATGAAGTCGGTCTCAGGGAACACGTAGGTGCGGAAGGTGCTGTACGGCAACTTCAGGATGTCGTTGGCTCGCACGATGTGGAAGCGCGGTTGGTACTTGTGCATAGAGTTCAGGATGGTCTGTGGGGAGGGCGCAGGTCAGCCGGCAGCCCCCAGACTTTGGCCCCGGCGTTTCTACTCTCTGGGGACCCGAACTCTTTCCATCTGTCTCTCTCATGGTTCTGCCTTCCCTATTCCCCACCCTTTGCTATTTTCTCCTGTCTTCCTCATTCTTCTTGCCAACGTTCTTTTTCTTTCATTTTTTTCTCCCAATTTTCTTATCAGTCTCTCTTTCACCCTCTCTCAATTTAAAACGATTTACCCCAGTTGAAAACAGAAACAAAACAAAATAAAAAACCCTACAACTCCACTTTTAACTTCTCTTCCTGGGCTCATTGCTCATTGCTAAACCCCACAAAGGTAAGACTGGGACCTTCAAGGGCTTCCCCACTACCCTACCTCCGAGTGGGCAGTCCCTTTTGCCCCATGAACTCCCCCCTCCCATTTGCTGGGGCTCTGAGGGCTGAAATACAGAGAACCCCCAAACTCCCTCCTCCGGGTGGGGCATTTGCCTGTAGGAGGAGGGAAGGGAGTCTCAGAGAGGGTGTGGAGGGGAGGGCTGATTTAACTTTTAAATCTCCTCTTTTGGGAAGAGGGATGGGGCCATGGGTCTTGAGGAAGGGTGAGGACAAGCTAAAGTTGTGGGTAGGTCTTCCAAGCTCCGCACCTAAAAATCAGTGGCTGCACAATAGAGTCCCAGCCACACCAGTCTCCCACCAGACGCTAGGAAGAACTTCTCAAAGGCCTAACCCAAGCTGAGATTGTGAGCAGCCTTGAACTTACCAGCCCCGACATCACCATTCCCCAGGCTTGCAGAGCAGAGCTCTCTGGGCCCAGGCCCAGCCAGCATAGGCCACAGAGTAGTGACCTTGGCAGGACCACTCTGGGGGTTCAGACAGCACTCCCCTCTGGGGAATCCTCCTGCTTCACTCTCCCATCCCAGGCTGTAGTGCCAGGTGCCAGTCTCCCACCCCCTCCCCTACCCCCATATCAATCCCCGTCCCACACTCACGAAGCCGTGCTTGTCAGAGATGTTGTTGGTCAGCTTCAGCTTATGGAAGGCCACAGGCTTGGCCATCCACTGTTCTCCCGTGGCCGGGCTGTCTGGGTGGATGTACATACGTTTGGGCATCTCAGGGTCAGCCTTGCCGGCCACCATCCAGCGTGAGTTATGGAATTTATATCGGCAATCATCGGCGGCCACAATGTCCATCAGCAGGATGTATTTCGCCTTCTTGTCCAGGCCGCTGACTCGCACCTTGAAAGGAGGAAACATCCGCCTGCAAGGGAGCGGGGAAGACGCCATGGAACCCGGCTCTATGTCGAAGGACCTCTCTTCCCAGACGCACAACACTGCCTGGAGCTTCCACATCTTGTGTTTCCCTGCTGTTGCTGATCTGCCCCCTTATTACTGCCCAGGAGACCTAACCTGTGATTGTTCCTCCTGGGATATTCCATTTCTGCCTGTTAGACCCTCTCTTATTATAAGGTTTCCCACTGGCCCTATGCTCAGATATCTTTTGCCCTCATGAGATGAAAGCCTGTGTCTAGGAAAGAAATCCAGATCCTCTAGAAATACACATGCTTCTTTTGAATCTACCCGAATTTCGTTCAGGGGATATACCCACTTGAAACTGAAGCTCCCAGAAATACATTCAGAGGATGTTTGTTTGGGGAACTGGGTTATAGCGCTGAACAAGGACCCTGACCCTGAAGTTCGGGGGAAGAGGGTGAGCCTGAGGCCTGGATTTCTCGGCGGCTGAGTCAAAGAGTGGAGGAGTGGGGGCTGTGGTTTTCTTCTGGCTTTAGGGCCTGGCACAGTGTGTTCGTCCGGAGCTCCTTGCACCTAGGCCCAGACGAGGCTCCCTGCCGGATCAGGCTGAGGCTAGGCCCGCTCCACGCTCGCTGCTGGGACGGAGCGGCGGGCGTGAACCAGCGGGCCAACCAGGGTCTAGCGGGGTGCGGGTCCCAATCTTGGCTCCGGGGTCCGAGAAGCGTCCGGGAGACGCTGCATCTCCTCGGAGCACCAAGCCAGATGGAGAGGCAGGAATGCAAGGCCGCGAGGCTAGGTTGCAGCAGAGACCTCCGAGACCCGCCAGGGCCGAGCCGAGGGGACTCCTCAGCTTTGGGACTCAGAACGGTTGGAACTATTCTTTAGGAGAATGTTTTCGTTTTACCTCATTCGGGAGATTTCGATGTTTTAAAAATCGCTAGGTGCCGAATTTGAAAAGTCATTTGGTTGTTTGTGGGAGTTAAGCGTGGCGCTGGTCCGGAACTGGGAGCCGCGAGCGGGAAGCTCCGCGCTGGTGGGTGCTGTCGGGTCCCCCAGCCCGCCCTCCCGCGCGCCCTCCGGCCAGCCGACCGCCCTACCTCCCGGATTTGGTGATGACCATCTCGGTGCCCAGCTTGTGGAACTGGTCCCACAGTTCCTTGGCCTCCAGCGTCACCTTGGGGTCGTCCTCCACTTCGTCCTCGGGCTCCAGGCTCTTAAGCGAGCGCAGATGCGCGGCGGGCGGGTGCGGGCCGAGTGCCGAGACGTGCAGCCCCGCCTCGGCCGCTGCCGCCGCGGCCGCCGCCGCGGCCGCCGCCCCCGCCAGGCCCGGGTCGGGTAGTGGCTTGGCCAGAGCGCCCGGCGGCAGGGCGAGCGCTGGGAAGAAGGAGGGCTGCGCCGCCGCCAGGAAGGCGGACATGGGGAAGTCGGCCGGCCGTGGCGCGTGGAACGGATGGTAAGCCATGGCGCTGGCCGCCAGCGCCGGCTCTCTCATCGGGACATCCGGCCCAGGCGCCTGGGGGCCGGGGCCGGGGGCGCGCGGCTCGGACCCCCGGCCCGGGCGGCGGCGCGCGCGGAGGAAGGGCGACCCGGGTGGCAAGCGCGGCGGCGGCTCCTCCCGGCTCCCCGTCCGGCGCACGGCGAGGGGCACGGGGCTCTGAGCGCGGGGGTGGCGGGGGCTCTGCGCGGGGCTGGGCTGGGCTGGCCCGCTCCGGCGCCGGGGACCACGCGCGACTGGTTAGATCTTGTCGTGATCTCTGGAAAACTGTGACTATCTCACATGTCCTGCCCTGCTCGGATCCCCTGCGCTAACGAGCCAGGCCCCCCTTGATTGCTGATTTTACGCTTTTTGGACCAATTGTGGGTCTCCGGGGGCGGGGTTTTGACAGCTCAGGCCAAGCTCCGGCCGGGAGGGGGGGCCCGGGAGAAGGTGTCGGAAGCCTCAGCAGTAAGAAAACATGTCAACAGAATAAAATATTAACCAATGACGGGCCAGCGGGCCCTGAGACCCCTCCCCCTGCCTCGGCCCCCACCGCGCGCCCGCGCCTGAGGCTGCCTGCGCGGGGACCGGATAGCGCGGCGGGCCGACCCGACCCGCCGAAAGGGCCTGAGGCGGGGGGCGCCCAGACCTAGGACCCTGGGGAAGGAACCCCAGCCGCACGCCTGCCCCAAGTGCAAAGCATTGACACGGCCCCGAGAGGAGAGGGGGCGCCCTCCTTCTCCAGCGCCCGGCAGCCTGGCCGCCCTGGCCCGCGCCCCAGCTTGGCCTCCGACCCCGCTCTTGGCCGCGGCGTCACCCGGGGCCCCTGCACTCCGGAGGGAGGCTGCGGGTGCTGGAAAGAGAGGCCGGTGGGCGGGCGAATCGGGAGGCGCGGGCGGCCGAGGTCCCGGAGCGGAACCCAGGTGGCGGGAGCTGGTGAGTGGTGCGGGGGCAGAGCCCTGGTGGGGCCGGCGTGGGCGGGAGCGGGACACGGCCTTGCACTAGGGAAACGCGGGGACCCCCTAGCCTGAGCCTTCCCTCACAGGAAGACTCAGGAGGAGCCTGGAGTTCCGGGCAAGCCTTAAACTCAGCCCAGACTCCGTCTGCTTCCCGACCCGGCCCTGAGCCCTCCGATGGCCAAGAGAGCGAGTCCTCGGGGCTAGGAAGGGAGTGCACCTTCGGCTGAGCACTGGGTGGCTCCGCGCGGGCTGATCCCGGCCCCCAAATTCTTTACCCGAAACCCGACGAATTTTCGCTGCATCCGGTACGGGAGACAAGTCTCCCTTATCCTACACACCGGCATCCTCTCTCCGCTCTCCGCCACTTTCCTAGAGTTCCCGACTCTCGCAAGCTCAAGTCCCCCAAGTTCAGTAGTGCCGAGTAACGAGTGTGGGAGTCAGAATGTCTGTGTGCACCTGTGGTTGAAACTCCCCCGCCCCCGATTGAACCCAGTCGGTTTTCGCTGTCAGTCTTCGTTCTCTGGCAATCCCAATTATTCCGCGCCCTCCACCCCCATGGTGTGTGTATGTGTTGCGCCCAGTGTGGTGGGGCCCTCTGTGAGCAGCGGGAGCGGCAACTTAAGGCGTGCTCCCAGAGAGCGAAGCGGACACACACCTGCCTTGAATCTGGCTCCGGCGCCGACGCCCAGACTGATTCCTGGCGGTCACGTTCCGAAGGACAAGACTGACCACGAACTAGACCTGGGTGACACTGCTGCCCGCACAACCAACACAAATGTGGGTGAGTTCCGCGGGCGCGGGCCTTGTGCTCCCGTGGTGGGCGCGTACAGCGCGCATCCACTGCGACCCAGGCAACCCTGCCCATCCGCTGCGCACACTCAATCTCGGGGCATCTTGTCGCTGCACACTAGGACCTGGTGTGTAAAGCCTCATATCGCGGAGCTGCTCGGGTTCCGGACCGGCCGGAGCGATTTGGGATCCGCGACCTTTTTTCTATTTTTCCGACCCGGCAATGGCACTCTCGTAACTCCGGTTACCCAGCGCTCACACGGGCACCGCCGCCGCAGGGTTTCTCTTCACGACCACGCTCTTGGCTGGGTCGCTCCTCCTTAAGGGCCTCCTCTGTCCAGAACCAATCGTTGACTCCAGGCTGTGCAGTCTATGCAGCCGGGGTAGGATCCGTTGCAGCTTTACACAGGCAAAGTCCTGCCGGCTCTATCTTAGACAGGGTGTGCCCCCCTCGGGAGGGACGTGCGTGGATAGATTCGAGCAGCCTGTGAGGTGACCAGATAATAGCCAGGGCAGCGTTCCTTAGCCAGGAATCGGGGTATGGGCCTGGAAATTCGTGAATACATTTGCAAAATCATGTGCATATACGTATTTTCATACTTGTAAGAATGTGTGTACATTTAAGTAGGTACAATTTGGACATTTTCCTGGGGAAGGTCCGTAGCTGGTCCAAAGGTTCAAGGCTCAGAAAGTTTGATACATGCTGGCCTGGGTTGTTTGCCCAAGAAGCCCGGTGGTGACAGGGTAGCAACTGCATTTGGGGACCACGAACCCACCCGGCCACAGGAATTGGGCCACGGACCTGCTCTTCTGCGGCCACAGGATTGGTGGGCCGGGCCCCCACTGATTGCCCCGCCGTCCCGAGACCAACCCGAGGTCCTACTACAGCCACTCTCAAGATTCTGAATCTATCCCCAGCCATACTCTCCAGCGAGGAATATCCTTGGCTCTTCGAAAACCGCGCGGGGAAGGCCCAGGAGGCTCTGGAGCGGCGCCGTGCGATGCCCAGCTCCTGCTCGGCCCCTCCCCCACCTGGATCTACTCCTCTTCCCCTTCCCGGGAACAGGCACCTCTGGGGGAGGGGGTCCCTGGGGCTGAGTGTGCCTGTCTCTTTAAGAGGCCCCGGGGGGCGCCTTGCAAGCCGCCCAGGGCTGGAGGAGGAGGGCATGGGCGGGGGCGGCTGGCGCCAGGCGGCCGAGGCTCCACAACAAAGCTCCGTCCCCTGTCACTTCGCATCGGCCGGGCCCCGCAGACGGGCGGGGGACGCGCGCTCAGTCGCCCCTCCCTCTCCCAAGCGCTCCTGGGCCCCGGCGTCCGGCGGGCGCGGGCCTCCCAGCCTCCATCCCGTTGCACGTGCACAGTGCGCTCAGCGCTTCCCGCAATAAGGAAATGCGGCGCGGGCGGTCTGGGCCGGGTGGTGCCTCGGTACCGGTACCGAGCCTGGCTAGGCTGCCCGTCCGTCCTTGGCTCCATAACCTTCTGCGGGGTCAAGGGCCACTGCTGGGAACTTCCCTGGGTTGTTTCCTGCCGGTGTTGTTGGTCTGTGTGACTGGGCGTGAATCTGTGTGAGCCTAAGTGTATGGTTTGGGGATGTCTGGTTGTGGGGCAGAGGGGTGTGCGTCTGGGTCACGGGGTGCTGCCACGAGACTGGTATTAAGTGCACAGTCGTATATGAGTGTGCCCAGGTTAAGCTCGGGTGACGTGTGTGGCCCTATATGTGTGACCAGTAGTGGGGGGTGCCACTGGGCTCATCCGTCCGGTCTTGGCACGTGTGTGTACATCTGGTGGTAGTGGGGGAAATGGAGAGAGTTGCTTCCCATCCCGGCTTCCCGGCCGGACTCGCTCCTCCTGGAGCCTTGGCGCCAGCCAGCCCCGTTTAGCTGCCGGGCCCGACTCCCCCGCAGTCCTGGGTCTAGCTGGGGTGGGGGCCGCGGCCTCGATGACCCCAGCCCGCAGCGGCCCGGCCTGTCCCGTCCACTTAGACAAATTGCGGCTGACAGGCGCGTAGTCTTTCTGGAGTCGCCGCCCGCCCGTCGCCTCCCTCCCGACCCAATTACCCGGTGCAGGGTCGGGCCAAGTGGCTGGGACGGGGCGGGGGGCGCGGGTAGAGCGGGAGGCTCGACCTCTTCCCGGTTGCGTTGTGGCCCCGGCCTTGCACCAGGACAGGCACACGGCCACTTCTTCTGGTTAGGTCCGGGTTAGTGCCTGGGCAGCCACGGCCTGTGTGGCCCAGTCTCCAGTCTTCCAGACTGATGTGAAAACGAGGCCCCACCCTAGCTGCTCTGGCCCAGGACAGACCTGGGTCTCAAAGGGGCATCACTCTGCCCCTGAGCTGGTAACCGAGGACGTGTTCCCGGATTTTGGGCGAATTCCCCATAATTTGGGGGCTCCCACAACCCTGGGAGTCCCAGACTATTCGCTCCTCTGGGGATGAAGTCCACGGGTCGGAGCTGTCCTGTTGGAACCTGGAGGTCAACAAAAGTGAGGTGCACATCTGTGAACCTGCATGAGCGTGTCCGTGCACAGGTGTGAGATGACGGCTGTGGGTGTCTGAGATCAAGGCAGCGTGAACGGGCCATTGCTGCCGTGTGGCTTGAGAGTGGGGGCAAAACGCGGGAAGGACCCCTAGGGCAAGCCCACCTGCGAGAGAGGGCGGGGCTGGCCTGCGCTGCGAGCTCACCAGGCTCTTGATTCGTTTTCTGCGGCGCTTTCGCAGTGAGCGGGCGCCGGGGTTCCCTGGAGCAACATCGCGGGCAGCTTAGCGCAATCGGTATCCAACTGCGCCGCGTCCGCTCGCCTTCTTCCCGCCCTCTTCCCAAGGAAGATTTACCTGGTTTGTCCGATCACCCTGGATCTCGAACAAACCTTTTGCTCTTTCGACCTGCAGCTTCCTCTTCTCCTGATTCAACCTCATTGCTCCTATCCGCAGTGCATGCTCCCCTCCCCCTGCTTTACAGTCGAGGGCCCTGAAGCCTAAAGGTGCGGTAAGCCCACGGCCAGATAAGTACCCTGGGCAGAGCTGGGGTGGGACGCTGGGACCTTAATAGAGAGCAAGGCCGAATCCACTCCTTAGAAGGCGCTGATGTCGTTGCTGTCCCATTAGCTACCTCTGTTCATACAGCAAGGCAAAACTGAGACTCCAGAGCCCCACCGTCAGGCTGGGCTCTTGCTTTGAAATCAAGACATACAAGATGCTCTCTCCCTTTGCCCCTAGAGTTTCCAGCTTTAGGTCTACAGGACTGGGCTGCCTTCCCAGTTACACAGGGACAAGGAAGCAGCTTCAAAGTCAGTCAGAGTTAGGAGCTGAAGGCTCTAAGGGTTAGGGATGGGGGTGAGTGGATTCAGAGTCTTGGGGGGCACAGGAAAGGGAGCTCAGTGCAGAATCGGGTTCTCTAAGGGACCCAAGCCAGGGCATGTGAGGCAGCAAGGAACAGATAGGCATCAGATTAACTTCGTGACTTTGTGACCTTGGGCAAGGCCCTGGCATCCCCTGGGGCTTAGGCTTCTCTTCTGCAAAATGATGACCAAACAGAGCTCTCTTAGGTGCTTTCTAGTATAGAGATTTTCTGATCTGTGAAAATCAGAAAAATCAGCACTGAGAAACCATTTCCAATCCCAGATTGGCAGCTGCCTGCTCTTGTCTCCACTGGCTTCCAGAGGAGCTGACACTAGTGTTTGAGAGTGTCTGTGCATCAGAATTTGCCTTGGGACCACTGGGCCCTTTCTCAAATCAATCTCAGACAGAGCCCTCCCTCTTTGAGCTATCACCCCAGCTCCCATCAGCCTCTTCTCAGACCATGAAGCTGTTTTTTCCTTCATCAAATTATAAGTCCATAGTAATTTGTCTGTTGAGCATGTAGTGCTATGAGAAACATGGAGTCCACATGGCTATCTGAAGGTCACAGGGTCAGATCACAATTAGATGGATGTTCTGTGGCCTCCTAGGTGATGCCATCATGGAGGTCTGCTGGGAGTGAGACAGAGATTGCCTTGGGTATTATCTCTAGAGCATAGGAGACTGGCTGTTCCAGGGCTAGTGGGCTGTAAGGTCCCCTACCTTGGGGCCCAACTCTCATGTACAGCTGATTACAGGCTGTGGCAGGGTCCATAACCACCCCAATTAGCCAGGGGCCAGGCCCAAGGCCTCTCTGATAACCTGAGCTCCAGTGGCAGCCGCCACGGGGCCAGCTTATCTGGCCTCTCTTATCCTCCACCTCCCCCCACATACTCAAAGAGTTGCCCGCACTGTGTGAGCAGATGAATAACCAGATTGTCCTGCAAGCTCAGTCTGCAAGTCCAGCCCTACACCCACCACTTTCCCTTACTGAAGGAGGCCACAGCTGTTTTGCACTCCCTGGAGGGAAAGGGTTGAGCCAGAGAAGACTCCTGACTCTAAGCTGCCAGCCGGTTGGTTCCCTGCATGGTTGGAGAGAGCTCCTGGCTCTCCATTTTTGCCCCATCCACGTGCCCTAGGGTGGGTTCAGAGGGCTCACCCTTCCTAGAGCTCTGGACTCAGCCCCAGGGTGCCTGAAACACTGCTCTAGTTGGGAATAGAGGCTGTGCCTGGCACATTAAGATCTCCGATTCAGCCAAAATGGGGGAAAAGCTGCTGCTTGTCTGGCAGCCCTCACTGGCTGTACCCAGGACTCCTGACCTTCCGGCATGCTTCGCTCCGCAATGTGATTTCTCACCCTGCAGGTTCCCAGGCAGGAGGGACTGGCTTCAGCCACCCTATGCAGGGCCATCTACTCGGCGTACTGAACCTAGTGCGATTCAGGTCCCCCTTCTCCTAACATGGCCAACTGATCATGTGGAGGGAACTGAAGATTAAATCTCGCCTCAGGTGCCAGGCTTGGATGGGATGCGTGTGATGGGGGCAGGGGCCCCAGGAGCTACCCCAGCTCCTGCTGGATGCTTGGACGGGAAGGCCTGCTTGTTTGTGAACTCAGCTCTTCCGTGTCTGTTACATTAAACGTCACCCCAAACCATACCTGGCTCAGTGGGTTTCCTTGGATTCTCTCAGGCCTCTTTGGGGTCTCGGGGGAAGGAGGGACTTGTGTTATCATTATTCTCCTTCTTGCTCAATACTCTCTTATGCCCCTACCCCACCCCTGCTCCTGCCTCCTTTCTGCCCTTCGCTTTAGGTCCAGAATTGGGAGGATGGTGGGTGGGCGGGTGGAGGGGACAAAATCAGGAACTCGTCATCCAAGATTCCAACCGAGTTTCATGAGACCCACCTTCACCCGACCATCTTTCTGCTTTCTGAGCTTAAAAAGGGAGGCAATTATAAGGTGTCTTCCCTGAAGATATGGCCAGAGGACTTCATCAGGCTCTCCTTCCCAAAGCAGTCCACCAGCACATGCCAAAGACCTGACTGGCCCTAACTGACACAGCTACAGAGGGTCGGTCCCCAGAACTCACTGACTCCGGTAACAGGCAAGGTTAGAATGGATTAACTTCATCTGCTTCTCCTTTCTACCCCCTTGCTGACTCCCCTCTCAGTTGCACATGTTGGGGTGGTGAGTGTTGGGAACAGGGACACATGGTTAGCTCCACAGGACTGTTTGGCGCTTGGCGAGGACCCTGAGCCCAGCAACTCAGGGATGGACACCAATTGCAGCGTGATTTATTAGACAAGACGTGCACTTTTTGACAGGGCCTCGGTAACCACGGTTTCCTTCACTGAACAGTACAGGACCAGGGTTAAAGGGCTTACAGACAAGAAAGACAAATCCTTCCCATGAACCAAAGGGGAAAGAGGAAGGGGGTCTTCTCCTTTCTTTCTCCTTCCCTAATACTCTGGGCCTCAGTTCACCCCATTCCAGAGGGAGGTTAACCAAGGGAAGCTGGGCAGTGTGTGCCACAGCCAGGAGTGGGCTGGGGCTGGCCGCTCAGGGTCAAAATGCCTGGTCGGGCCATCTACCCTCTCCCCACACAGGCCCCCCGTGGGTATGGTTAGAAAATATAAAAGCGGATCCAATGCAGGACATCATGTGCAAAAGGAAGAAGGGACGGAGCTTCTGCAGTCTCTCTCGGCCACAGCCTGGCTGACCGGGGGCAGAGGTCAGAGTACATTGAGGTGCTTTGGAGAAGGGTCTCTTCTCAATCGAGGGAGGGTGGGGTGGCTGTTGTCATTAAGCTTGGGGAAAGTGGTTGGTGAAAGAGGAGCAGAGACTGAAGGAAAGGACCAGAGCGGGGCTTCTCCCTCTCCCTCCAGCAGGTGAGTGGGCCGGCCAGTCAGAAGCAGGTAGCTGGTACCTATGGAAAGCCAGTAGGGAAGAGGCTGAGGGGCTGACTCTCGTTGGTGGGCAGTGGAGATCGGTAGCCATCGAAGTTTCTTGGGATGCTGCCGCTGGTGGAACCTGAGCTGTTACTCAGAGTCTCGATGCTTCCCTCTCGCTGTAGTTCTGCAAGACAGAGGAGAGGGCCGGGCCAGGTCACAGTACAGTCTGGGGGCGGGCGGGGCACCCTGGGCCAGGCTGCCTGCCCAGAGGCACCCATCTGGTCCATCCTTCTTCAGGGGGATCCCCATGTGCTCCCCAGATGGGAAAGGTGGCAGCTCAGGTCACAGGCTCAGCGGAAGAGGGAGAAGCTCCCTGGATGGCAGGCTCCAGTTGTTCCCTCACCGTGGGCATGTGCCTGCACCTGCTCACATACCCATGCACAGCCAGCATGCTCCCCCAACTTCATGAGGGGCTCCTGTCCTGGATCTACAGGTCGGACAGGAGGGGAGATGCCAGGACACGGGAAGGACCACACCTTCCCTGCCTGATCTGTTCCTACCTCTCCTCCCCTGCTTTGCCTGCCCTGGACCTTCCACCTGGGCTCATCCAATCATTCTCACCCATACAATCTGCCTGGTGGCCAGGCCCAGGTTCCTCTTTGGCACTTTCTGGAAGGTGTCCTATTTCCCTGGAGGAAGGAATGCCTACTCCAATGGAGAGAGGGTCCCTGATTGCCTAGAGTGCCTCTTGTCCTTCTTAGCCCTCAAGCCTCTTGGAGGCCCCCCAGAATGTACATGCATAGGGTTGACCTGGGAAGCACACAGGGAGGCTCCCGCCCCCCCGGCCGCTGTCTTCCATCCCTCCCCTGGTTCTGCCCAGCACAATCATACTGCCATCTTGGATACAGCAACTGGCCCCACTTCATTCAGCTGTGGGCATCTTACTTAATGGCTCAACCATCTCTTGACCCAAGACAGGTACTGGGGTAGGTGGGTTGGGAGTAGATTTCCTTGCATGCTAAATGCAAGGAAAAAGGAATTGCTTCTTGGCTTTTTGAGAGTGGCCAGTTCCTATCCTCATTCAGTCCCTCAGAGTGGGCTCCGAGATGCAGGCACACACATCCCTGGGCAGACTCGGAATCACCCCAACCCAAGATGTGGTGACCTGCAACCTCTCCTTGAAGGTATATGCCTGCCCTAGACTGAGAGGGTTTTTCCTGTCCACCTCAGGAACTCAGAACCTCACAGAAGTCATTTGAAACAGCAAGGTGTGTTCATATGTTCGACTTATCTGGTCTGGCTTGAGACCTTCATCTTCAGCCTGCACCCACTCGCAGGCCCCCTGCCACCACATACATGTGACACAGCTGGCTTACGTTAGGGGATGGCTCACGGCCTTGACTCCTAGGCTGGCCATTACCAGCCAGCCAGGAACTAATCACTGACTTCTACTCCCTGCAGGCCACCCCAAAGCACGGAGGCTGCCTGGGTGGGGGAGCCTGTGCTGCTCTCCTTCAGAGCAGGCACCTGGGCCCAGACGTGAGGGCCTCTCAGGCTGCACCTGCCATGTCTGGAAGGGTACGCCCAAAGACCAGGATCTTTCAGCAGATGGGGGCATGGAAGGAGGGGGCTGTGGACACAGGCTGCAGGCCTGATGATGGTCCCTGATCTCCAAGGGACATACTGGCTTCCCTGTTGGGCCCGATGATGTTATAAGAGCTTTCTAGATATGGACAGAAAACAAGCTTACTGTGTGGGCTCTCTTCTTCCTTGCTCAACCTTCGGTGTCACAGAAATTTGGGCCAAGAGAGGAGAGGACAGGAAAGCAAAGACTAGAACCTAGGATTTATATATGGAAGCTTCGGACTCCAAGAAAATGCCCTCCATTCCCTCTTTTTCCCACAAGCAAGTGGAGGAGCCTGTGAGAGATCTCTGCAGCCCGGTTTGATTTCAGAGAGGCCCTTGCCCTCATGCACGGCGGTCCTGGCACTAGGGGGCGCTGGCAGCAGGGCCAGTAGGGCAGGAGAGAGGAGCACCAGCAGTAGCAAGAAAAGCAGGGGCTTCCTTAGGACATGACATTGCGCCCAAGGAAGAAAGCCCCAGATGAAGGAGCGGGGAAGGCCACTAGCGTGGGGAAGGTGGGCGCCTTTCCAGAGCTGCAGGACAGGCCCAACGTTCTTGATGCAAGTGCCGACACATCCACACTGCCAAGGAAGCAGAGGACACCGGAGCCCGGACCAAGCGCGGCACCCCCACTGCCCCACAGCAACCCCCTCAGCAGCCTCGGTGGCCCTGCCCCACGAGTCTGAGTGGATGCACCTCATCCCCTCACGTGCCAGTGCAGGGACGAGATGAGTGTGCTGCTCTTGGGGGCCAGGTGTAACCTGAGCTGCCTTGCTCATATATTCTCTTCACCAATTAGGCCTGGGTAGGATGGAAGTGGGCAGGTGTCTCCGTTGTCCGCCTGCCCCCTCCCCAGGCTGATCAAGCTCTCCCTCAGCCTCCTCCCTGCTCTCCATGCCCACTGCCATTACCTGGTCCGGCCTGCCCGTCCCACCTGGATAACCTCAAGTGCTCCCCAGTGATCTCCGGACCTGTAGGACCCCTGCCCCGTCCTACCCACCACCACACCAAAGCCAGAGTCATCTGTCTATAGCACAAATCCCATCTTGCTTTTTCTCTGCTTAAAAACCTTCACCGACTCCTAACGGACTTTAGGATAAGGTCTGAACGCCTCAGCAGTATAAAATGGCCTTCTATGACCTGCCCCCAAACGCGACCTCACTAATGTCACTCTTTGTTGAATTTGAGGAACCAAAGTAATGAACTTGTACTGTTTTTAGGTCTCTCCAGGCTGCTTTAGGCTTCTGGGCCTGTGCTCATAACACTCCTTCTGACTGAAACGCCCTTCCCAGGCTCCCTTGGCCCCCAGAACACCTACTCATCTTCCAAAGCTTGTTAGCACAAGTGTCCCTTCCTCTGTGAGCCTGTCCTGTTGCTCCGGCAGAGCTGGCCAGGCCCCTCTGCACTCAGCACCGACTGCTGGTGCAGACCCTCTAACATGCTGTGCACCGTCTGCTCACGTGTGTGTCCCCATCCAGGTGGAGAGGCCCTTGAGGGCCTGTCCTGTGCCTTATCTCTGTATCCTTAGTGCCAATCACGGGGCCTGGAAAATAGCTGTTGCTCAAAAAAACATTTCTCGAGTGAATGAGTGACTGAATGATGTGGTAAGGGAAAGTGGGGGCTTCTTCAGCATGAACTACTAGAAAAAGAACCAGGGCCTGGCTGGTCCTGGCCACTTCGGTCGAAGCCCTTTTCTTCTCACTGAGATAGAACAGTGAGCGTGTGTGGAAGTGGAGGAGGGGTGCACACACGTTCCCCCCTTCAAGTCATCCCGGCCGCCCAGCCCTAGGAGCAAGCGGCAAATGGAAATGTGTGACCTTACCTTCCTCCATCCCGAACACATGCTTTGTTACTGTTGGTTTGTTCACGGACGCTGGGCTGTAGGCATTGTTTTTTTTTTCCTTTTTTTTTTCCTTTTGAAAAGAAAAGCATTGAGGAATCTTTTTGGAAAAGATATGGACAACGATCGAGAAGTACAGTGATCTCTGCAAGCAGGTGGAAAGGGAATAAGGAGGTGTGGGGGGTCACGCCGGGAGGAGGGGAAGCTTGCGGCAGAGTTCTGCAGTAGAGGACAGTGACATGCATGTGTAGGGGGGCTGGGGACCAACCAGACTTGGGGGTCTCAGAGACGGAACTGTTTAGACAGAGCCGAGACCCCCTTCAGCGTGGGGGCAGAGGGGAGGAGCTGCACACGGGGCATGAGGGGCGGACGTGGAAGGAGAGAGAAGGGGCCTCTGGCCCATGCAGTGCCGGATGGCGCCCCATGCAGGTCGGGAGGAGACGGAGACAGGCTGCAGTTTCTAGGGACGACTCTGGTTGTTCTGACTCAGTGGCCCAGCTTCTGGCTGCCGCCCTCCTCCCCCACTCCCAAGACCCCCAGGTTTGGGCAGCTCTCCTGCAACTGAGGTGGACTTGTGGGGAAAGTTCATCAGAAACTTGCTGGGGCCGCAGGAAAGGGAGCTGGGGAACTAAGAAAGCATCCCCAGCTGCGTCCCCACTTAGTGAAAGTATGCCGATGCTGGCCGGTGGGAGAAAGCTAGTTCTGAAAGAGGCTGTTTTCCAAGCCTCAAAGCAAGGTAGGGGACAAGGAGTAGCTCCCAGATAAGTGGCTAGACTTGGACGGAAGGTCATCTTATTGTGATCTCACATCCTCTACTATCTGTGCACCCGGGAGGTGGGTCTCCCCATCTTGCAGACAGCAGAACCCAGGAGGAGTAGGAAGCCACCGGCCTGGCTACGCAGTCCCGGAGAGAGAGGAGGTGTTGGTGCAGACCCAGGACGGAGATGTGGGCAGCTCCTGGCTATGTCCGCCCACTCCCTGCTGGCTCTTACTGGAAGTGGGCCTGCTACCCACAGCTGCCCCTCTATGCCATGGGCCAGGGCAGGGAAGCCACAGGAGTAGGGGGACAATGGATAAGCAGCAACTAAAAAGGAGGAGCCTTGGCTCTTGTGAAATAAATGAAGGAACAAGAAAGCTTAATCCTCATATTGCCCTACTTTACATGGAGCCTAGCAAAATTCAAAGGTGTCAGAGGGGGTAGAGAGGTGGCTGACCTTATTAGTGAGGAGCGACTATGGTTACCTGGGTGTGTGTGCCAAGGGCGACCCAGGGAGGAGTCGTTCTGTCTATGTGAGGAGGCAGGAGCGAGGCTGTCCACACACGTCGCCCTGCTCCTGGGCTGGGCCATAGAGGTGAGGAAGCCATTCTGGGATAGTTCCTTCCACTGCCACCCCTCCCTCTCTCTGCCCCACCCCACAGTGGGACACCGAGGCCCCTTTGTGAAGGCAGGAGCAGCGGGACTGGCTCTTGGGGCTGTGGTAAGTGCTATTGAGCCAGGCAAGGCTCCACCTGGGGGAGAGGCAGAAGTGCTGGTCCCCAAGTCAGCTTCTCCCTTGAGGTTCTCCTTGGGGCTGTCCTCTCCCTTGGGTATGGACCCTTTCTTTCCTTGAGGCCACCCTATACTTGTAAGTCAGGGACTTCTGGGGACTGAGTGGAGGCCTCATTTCATGAATCAGTCACTCGGTCCCCCAGTTCCTTGGGAAGGACACAAAACGGTGAGGACACAGGACTTAGTAAGCCCAGGTGGGTGGGGACCCCAGTGGAGGGTCAGAAGTGAAGTCCCACTTTGGGCTTGACCTTCTCCAGGCCTCTTCCAGGAGGCAGTGGACGGCAGTGGGGCGGGTGGCCAGTCAGAAACCCCGAGCGAAGCCCCTCTGGCTTCTGGTGGGGCGGGGGGCATAGTGGAGAGCCCAACTCTCAGGAATCACAAGGAGGCTTGTTTCTGGGACCTGGTGGAGTCTCTGAGGGCAGTGCTGTGTGTGTGCGTGCGTGCGTGTGTGTGTGTGTTTGGGAAGAGGGTCCCTGGGACCCCTGGTTCGGCCTCCAGGCAGTACTGGCTCTTCACCTCACCTCAAATGGAGCAGCATCTACTGCCCAGCCCCTCTGGTGTTCTCAGTGGCTCCAGCCAGCCCTGCTCTGTGCACTTAAAGCCTCACGATGCTGCTCATTAAAGGGATTAGCAGAGCACTTTTATTGTGCCCTGGCTGCAGCCACACAACCCCGTCCCAAGCTAACCACCCAAGTGGCCTGGTGGGAGTAGGATTAGACCTCAGGACCAAGTCTTACCCTGCACACACAGTCTGCCCACTTAAGGGCCCGAGAAAGTGAGAGGGACAGGGTCTGCCCAGGTTGGGGTGGCAGTTTAGGGAAGTGGATAAGAGCATAAGCTTCAGTCCCCTGCCACCTGGTGGGACTTTAGGCAAGTTACTCAACATTTCTGTGCCTCAGTTTCTTGAACATGAGGATAACAAGGTCTATTTCATAGCTTGGTTGTAAGAATGAAATTAAATAATGCATGTAGATTGCATCACAAAGTGCTTAAAGTGTCCAGTCAGCAAATGTGAGTTACTATTACTGTTGCAATTGCATCAGTGATTGTGATTATCCTTAGGACCTCAGAGTCTCTCTCCATCTCCCTCCTCAGAAGGTGTCTCTGCCATCCAGGCCCCACCAGCTTGCCCTACACTGGACCTTCGGAAAGAATCTTTCTTTTTAATCAAGAAATGGCCCATGGAGGAAGATGGCAGATATGTGTTTACAGCTTTTTTTATTTCCCTCCTCGCCTCTTTGTAAACACCCTCTTCCAAGCTGGAAAATAAATTTCCAACCCTGTTGACGTGCATCGATTTTTCCCTCCTGAGTCTACCTCCCAGTTCTCTCCCACGAGCAGGTCCCGTGGTTAAAGCTCCTGGGCTGAGATGGCCTCAGTGGTACCCCAGGGGAGTGGGCAGTCCCAGGGCACAGAGCAGCCAGTCAAATGGCCCCATCTTGCCCAGTGCCTGGCTCAGAGGTTTGCAAACAGAAACAGTTCTAATCCCCTTCTGCTGTGAGGGTTCTTGGCTGGGGAGTGAGGAGGGGTGGGGGAGGGGTCCTCTGACTAGGAAGTTAGGGATTTTTCAGCATCTTCTCTGGATGGGATGCATGGAGAGGAGCCCAGGGGACCACAGGACTGCTGCGGGTCCAGTAAATGAATCCAAACGGGGTCAGCCCCAAGCAATGAACTTTGTCAGCAAGGGGCCTGACAACAGGGCCTGACAACAGGGCCTGGGATCAACTATGCAAACTGAGACAAGGGCTAAGGAGGTGGGGGGCTGGAATGCAGGGGCTCAGCAAGATTGACAGCTTCCTGGTGCTGGAACCTGGAGAGATGGCCCAGGTGCCAAGTAGGAGGTGGCTCTGGTAGACACAGCTTGTCTTACACCAGTCCTGGGCCTGGAAACTACCGCTAGGGAGGCAGAGATGGAATTGGCTGAGAATGCTTCCAGAAACACTGACAGCCCTGTGGAGAGACCACACACTAGGCTAGAGCCAGCCTCAGCCCCGGGGCACTTTTTAGGAGGTTAAAAGGGCAGTTAGTTAAGGAAGCAGCCTGTAGGGAGGACTTGCTTTTCTTCATACTCAGACACAGGCACCTGAGGCAGCCAGGCTCCCCTATACTTCCTTTCCGCGGCACCCCCTACCCCTCTCCAAGCTCCACCCGGCAGTGTCCCCTCAGGCTGCAGTGTTTGCTTAGATGCCAAGAGACCAGGGATCCCCCAAGTCCAGCGGGAGGCCTTGGGGGATGGGGGCTGGGAGAGACTGAGCCAGGATCACCTTTCCCCTCCAGCAGGGGTTTCTGTTCCCCTCCCGGGCAAGTCTGTGGAAGGCTGGAGGGTGGCTTCTCCAAGCGGAGGGCTGAGGATGAAGTGTCTTCCACAGACAGATAATAGAAATCCTGGTTTGGGCTAATGGAATCTGGGAGATGAGAAGCAGGGGTAACTCTGGCCTGGTTATCTCTGGGCTTAACACCTATGTCTGAGCCCGGGCCTGCTGACCCCACCTACTGCTGGTGATCTCGTCACACGCGCTGCCTGGTCTTCCTGAGAGCTGCCATGGCCTGAGTCCCATGGCCCCTGGGCAGGCACACACCTTCCTTCCTGGTTGGAGTCTCTTTCAACCCACAGGGCCCCCAGGGCCCCCACAAATGTGCTTTCTTTCCTTCTTGCCCAGCTCTTGTTCATGATCCCCCTAAAAGTACCGAGGTCCAGAATGTCACAGAATGAGGCCAAGACCACATGGCCTGCCCTGCCCCCCACACCCCCGTCTCTTACAGCATCCTCCATCCCTCTCCAGTGGAGCTGGCTCGTGTGTGTGTGTGTGTGTGTGTGTGTGTGTGTGTGTGTGTGTTGGGGGTAGGAGCAGGAACAGAGCATTTGTGTTCCAGGCAGAGAAACTCATAGCCTGGCCTGATTCTGGCACAGCCTTTGAACAGCTGGTAAGCAATGACCGTAGGTGGGCATTAGTGGGAGGGCCCGGCTAGGGGCTGCAGCCACTTACCAGGCCCCTCTTACAACAGCCATGATGCATTACCAGTCCCAGGCAGGGAAAAAAAAATCGAACCAGAAATGCTGCCACTTTCCACAACCAGGAAAACCACATTATCCAAGCCCTCCCAAGTCCTGGCTCGAAAGGAGAAAAGAGTAGGATCACCCACCCAGCCCACCTCGACCAGCGCCCCCTGTGCAGTGACCTCTCAGTGCCGCTTTATCAGTATAACTTTAAGTCCTGGCCAAGGCAGAGTATGTCCTGTCACAACACATTATACACGGGGGCGGCACAGTCTCCGCAGACCTGGCTCACGTTTCCCCGGTTCTGAGGTATTTGATAAGTCTGGCTGAAGCCATGCTTCAGATCCGCCAGATGTAGGGGCAGCCCTGAGCCGAGCCTCCCCGTGGACGGCAAGCAGGAGGAGGACTGCGGTGGGGGGAGGGGAGCCGCTGGAGGCCCCGTGCTGCCGCAGATGTGCTGAACGACCTGGGCAAGTCACTTCACTTCTCATCTGCTTCATCATCTGTCAGGCGGGAGGGGAGGGGCTGCTCTGGCAGCCTCGCTGGTGTGCGAGGCTCTCCAGGGAAAAGGATGAGAAGGGGCTGTGAGAAGCAGAGCACGCAGGAACGTGTGTAGAGAACGCAGGGTCCTGGTTAGATAACCGGCTTTGCCGTCCTCTCTGGTGTATTGTCGGGCTGAGGCCCCGAGATACGTGCTCCTCACCCAGAAGGGCCCGAATGCCCTTTCTGGCTCCGGGACCTTGGCACCGCACTGGGGACGAAGCGTCAGCAGATGCCATCAAGCGCTGGGGAGCACGGCGCTGTGTCTTTGGTGCTTGAGAATGCCTGGCCGGGCACTGTGACATGACTTCTTCGTGTGTGTGTCTGCATGTGGGGTAAGTGTGGGTGCTAGGAGGCCCCACGAACGTGCCCACTCAGCATGGCTATGAAGAGACAGGGCTTGGAAAGCCTCCCGTGGAACCAGGTGTCTGGCAGCCGGCCTCGACCTGCCCTGCCCATTTCCTCAAGTCCAGCCTCGAAGCTCAAAAGATCCTACCCAGCTCCTAGGCGGGTCTTCCTGAGCTGCCCTCCAGGGCTGCGAGACAGCGCAGGGGCCTGCAGACCACAGGAGAGACGCTGCTGGCCCGACGGGCCAGAGCCACATCTGGTTCTCATTCAAATGTCCAAACGTAATTAAATTCTCTATGAGGCAGCGGAAGAGTTTGGTAAGATGTGGCTTTCCCCCCCTTTCCATCAAGGTTAAGAAATCACAGTCTCTCATTCCACCGCTGACCCACTCTCCTCCCTGCCACTAGTCCGTCCTATTCTGCAATGGCAGAGAGGCCTGTGCTCTGATCTGTTCGCTAGAGCTGAGGAGGCTGGGGCCCAGTGTGGGCTACATGGGGCCTCCCTCCCCCACTGTCCCACTTACCCACCTGAGAGGATTAACAGCTGAGGCCCAAACAGCAGGCTCCTGACTGAGCAAGTTAGTGCACTGTGGGTTGGGCGGGGGGGGGGGGGGAGGTGAGCGGGCCTGAGGAGGAGACAGCTGCTGCACCCAGGCTCTCCTCGGTGACACATGACACACGGTGTCCTCCAGCACTGCCTAGATGTGAGGTATCTTGTAATACCCGGTCAAGGGATCCCCTCTCTGTAGTTTCTCACAATATGAGGCACTTAGAGTTTTAATTCTGGAGGCTCTGGTCAGGCTTTACAGTCTTTCTGTGGGAATGGGGCTCCCCACTATAGAGACAGGGTGAGGCAGCCCCACCGCACCTCTGACATCTCACCTTGCAGCCCCCCAGACTGCTGCAAGGAGGGAGCCTGCCCCCTCCCGCCCCCCACTCCGCCCCGCCCCGCCCTCCCTGATGCACGTAGGAAGGGAGGCATCGGAAATGCTGGAGGAATGGAGAAGGCCAAGGGTGGCATCTGAGCCCGCTCAGAGAATCTGTAGGACCCCACGTCTCATAGGATTGCTGGCCATTTCTGGCCTGCCGAGACTCTGAACCAGTAAATGGGAAGCAGGGTCCAAGGGGCAGTCCCCAGAGGAGGGGGAGGGAGTCCTGCTCAACAGAAAAGAGGCTTCCTGTGGCTCTTCAGCCTCCCATTCAGGCCTTTCCCGAATTTAAGCAGAATGTCCTCTAGACAGGCTGCTTTTTTCAGCTTCCATTTCCAACTGAGTATCTTTCCGTTTATGGCTTCTTTTTATTTTGGGATTTATGACTTTCATGGTAATGGGTTCCATTCTACTTCCTCTACGCCTATTTTTCTAATTATTGTAGTACAGGCTTTATGAGAGTTTCTTAATAAGTCAGGGTATTTTTCCTTTAGAAACAAACTGTCCTGCCTATTAATGACTTATAGTGGGTGTGGATGCTACCCAGAGACGAACAAGGGCTGAGGAGGGGATAACCAGGGTAGGGCTAGGGGATAATTTTCTAGACTGAGCTGAGCTGTGTGGAGGTCCCTTTAAGAATCTGGGCCAGCTCCCATGCTAGAGTCCCCCACGCTGCTCACCAACACCCTGACTGCAGAACCAGGACCACGTTCGGGCGGCGCGCATGGCCCCCGGGGACAGGCACACGCACAGAGAAGCTGGTGCGCACCAACCAATCCCAACATCACTGACCTGGCTCTAAACAGAAATCATTTTGTGTATTTGGTTCCAAGTGGTGAACTTTAGCTTAGTCACGGACTTAATTTCTTGGTGGCCCCAGTGCCAGGGCCACATGTCTGGTACCTTCATATCATTGATGAAGGGTTTAAAGAAACGAACCCGGCTCTTGGTCCAGTTGCCCTGGGCCAAGCCTCGTAAAGAGAGTGGCGGTGGCGCCCAAGCGTCCGTTGCCCCTGTCAGGGTCCCGGTCTACGCTCCGGCGGGGAGAGAAGCACAGGTCTCGATTAATTGCCGCGGTGCCGCCTGTCCAGATGAAAAAGCTGGGCGGATGCCGGGCTTGCCTTTGTGCTCCGTTCACAGACTGGCTGCTGGTGCCGGGGCTCTATTCATTATTCAATTCAGCTAGCTCAGAAGAGCCTTTCCATTTGCTCCTCCAGGAGGAATAACAAATCTAGAAATGCAATTCCACTTTGGTGTATTAAGATATTGATTTGCCTGTCGAGTGGAAGTGCATTTGTTCTGTCAGCCCTCCTGTGGGTAGGAAGGGGTTAACCAAATGTTTATCACAAGGCTGGCTTCAGAGTTGAAAGTAATGTGATCAGTAATGAATTTTGTGTTACATTAGGTTGTATAAATGGACAGACAAGCGCAGACAACAAGTGGCCAGGAGTCGGGGCTAATCTAATGATGTAAAAATAGAGACAGCACCAATTATACTAGGGGCCAGCTCCAGGCTCCTGCAGGGACTGCAAATGAATAGGTACAAATCAAATTACTCACTAATAGACGCACTACAAGAGGGGCAGTCAATGGTAAATGCATTAGAGCCTAGTGACCTCTCTGCTCTGCACAGCAGAATCCGAAAATTTGACTTCCATCTTAAAAGTGGGGGGCAGGGAGTGAGATTCTCAAAGAAACTCTTGTTGGGTGAAGACTGGCGATCGCTCCCCATCCCAAACCAGTCCCTCGCCAGAAGATATCTCCTGTCTGAGCTGACCTCTTGCCCTCACTCCAATGCCTCCTGAAGCCTGAGCACCAGGGGGCAGGGAGGCAACCTCTTAAGAGACAAAAAGAGCAGTGGGACAAAGCCTTGCACATGGGCAAAGACAGGAAGTTACATACCAACACACTTCACAGTCATGTGTCTCTCAGGGGTGGTGGTTTTTACTGCTACATCAAGAGCTGTGTCTGCATTGAAAATAAAATAGTTCTTTAAAGGGGATCAGAACGTGGACCCTCGGGAGAGCAGCAAGAGCTGAGATGAAGGGCGGCAGATACTGAAATCTGGCTGCACCACTGAGAGCTTTGCAGGGGGTGTTCGAGGTCTGTTCCAAGGCACAGTGCATCTAGGGCTTTACGTTATTTCTCACTAGCTTAAACCAGTATCACCCTTCCCTCTATTCCTCTTCTCGACTCCTGCCTCCTGAGTGTGCACAGGTCTGGCTGCTGCACGGGGCTGGGAGCAGGGAAGAATGTGGAGGCAGGGCCCACATTTTAGGTAGACCCTCAGGTTTTCTTCCTTTTCTCAGATTCCAAGGATGTAGAAACCAGGCCTGAAGTCCAAAGCTGCTTTGGCAGTGTGGCTGGAGTGCTTAGGGAACGATCATGGAGACGTGCTCAAATGCATGAACTATACGCTCATATTCAGCTCTCAGTGGCTTGGGGATGAATAAAGTATGAAACCAAAGAATTTCCCAAGCCTTCCAAGGACTCAGCCCATGCCTGGATGGAGGCGAGGGCCCTGGGAGGCTTAGACCACCCCTCCCCCCAACCCACCCCTACAGCCTGCAACAGTCACACACATCAAAGTGGGGATGGCACACGGGTCCTTGGCAACTGGAGCCTGGAGATGATGGGAACATGCCAGTAAAATGAGCACGGGGGCCCAGAATGGAAAAAGTCATCCTAAACAGATGAAGCAACTGGATGTTGGTTCTCTCCAAACTCAATTACGTACATGGAGGGGTAGAATCGCAAGCTATTGAGCTACATTAAATAAAACATATGTGTGTGGGGGGTGGAAATCGGAGGAGGTCTGTGAAGACTGGTGCTGAGGGATTCTGCCAGTAAATTTAAAAATGTCTTATGCAGTGGGCCTGCAAGTCTCTGGGGGCAGGGGTGGGTGCAGAAAGGGAAATGGGCAGGAAGAAATCACGAAATGTCAGAGAGTGGACAGCCGATTCTGGTATGAGTGCTCGGAAATGCTTTCTTCTCCTAAATTCAACTGGATTGGCATGGTGTGGCCTTCTTGGTATAGCATGCTCCTTCACTTTAAAGCAGAGGTTCTGGATTCCTAAAGGGTTAGAAGGTCATTTCCAACTTTTATTTTCTGTGTGTATGGGTGTCTTTCCTCTGCTACCAGTCAGCCATCAAACCTAGGGGGTAGTCCGAATACTCAGACCGGCTTCTGAGAAGGCGGGGGCAGAGGCAGAGGCAGAGGCAGAAAGGAACGATGGATATTTAACCATCCATGACTGTGTTCGACTTTGTTCAGATCTCGCACCTCAAAGAAAGGTCAATGGTTAAAGGTGAATTCTCTGGCAGAGGTGGGAGAACAGAGAGAAATCCTCCCTTTTGTTAACCATTTACCTGTGTCAATGTCTCCCCAGGAGGACCCTTGTCTGGGGGTCTCACTGCCCTTCCCCACTCCTTTATCCAAACCTATATATTTTCCACAGGATTTCCTGCTTCTAGGTTGGGGCAACACCTGGAAAGAGAACTCTGAAGGTTCACCAATGAGGTCACGGTGGCACTTTCTCCTTGTTGATGGGAATCAGTGTGCTTTGGTTGAAGAGTTCAAAGTAGACTTTGAGTAAGTGAGAAATGTGCAGAGGATAAGGGGCGGGGAAGGGAGAGAGAGAGAGAGAGAGAGAGAGAGAGAGAGAGAGAGAGAGAGAGAGAGAAACTGTCTACCTAGAATCGAATTTGAGAACTGGCCAAAGCCTAAGTGTGTCTTTTAAACACAGTAATTTTTAGCATTTCCCTGGCTGGCTTTCATTTACCTCTTAGGAGCCACAAAACCCCATCGAGTCATTCAACAAACATTAACTGGGGTTCAGCTTGGCTCTCATCCCCGTCCTGGATGCTGGGCAGGGAGAAGGCTGTGGTTAGAGGTAACAAAGATAAATCAGACGCGGTCCAAAGAACTGGAACTGGGTTAAGTAAGACACACAATATGGGCCGTATGGCTGAGGGAGCGGCTGAGGGACCACCAGGGCTGAGTCTTCCCCCAGTGGCATGTAGTAGGGAATCAGCCATTGCTAGTTAATGGAAAAGGCAACATATACTTGCCCAGGGCCAAATGTCCAGAGAGTAGGTGGTACAGAAGCTCAGAGGAGACAGAAAGGGCATATTGCTGCATGGTCAGAGAAAGCTTCACAGAAAAGCTGAGGTTTGAGCTTGGTCTTAAAAGGTGACTGAGCAGAGGGGGAGGGCAGCAGGCACTTCAACAGAGTCAGGTGAGCAGGGCATGGACTAAGGATGAGGGGATCATTTTGACAGGTAAGTATGTTTGCATGGAAGTGGCTGGCAGTGGTGAAATATGAATAAGGGGTTGTTGTGGAAGGACAAGTGGGAGAATAGGTTGGAAAGGAAGGTGAGGAAGGCCAGTAAGAGACTTGAAATATCATGGCGAGGAGACTGGGCTGTAATGTGTGGGCCTGGGCACTTTGTGAATAGGGAAATGAGACAACAGTCAGAGCAGGCCTTAAAAGTGAGAGCCCCTTTCTCTTCCGGGGATCCCCTCCCATTCTGAATGGAAGGTAGAAATAATTGACATACCCTTCTGCCCGAGTGAGACCAATGGGATCTGGAGACCTAGAAACTCTTCCTAGATATCTCATTCTAATCCCACATCTTTTAGTTATGCTCTTACTTCAAATCTTTCATTTTTCCTCCTTTGTAAACTGGAAACAGGAACATCTACCTGGCAGTGATGTTATAATTAGAAGACATTTATGTGGCTAGCATCGACCCAAAGCATGGAAGCCATTTGGGAGGAGGTGGCTATTATATGGTTGAGAGGAGTAAATGAGATGACATGTACAAAGCACTTAGTACACCGTCACAGTGTCCAGGATCTAATAGGTATGGTAGATAAACGTTTACTAGATTTACTGGTTTTCCTCTTCCATGCCATTGAAGAAGAAAGGGACAGGAACCTGCCTAAGGTGACAGGCTTCTCCCCATTTCTGGATGAGGACTTCCAAATGCGACCGAAAAGGAAAAAAGCAATCATTTTTCCCAGTGGCAGTAGCTGGGTGCTGGGAACTGTAAGGGCCCTCAGATTTGGCCTTTCCTACCAGGGGAGAGTAGCTAGGAACAGACAATCTGACACTGAACTGAGACACAAATAGCAATACCCCGCCCACGACCCCCCAGGCAGCGGCTGCTCCCTTCCACCCTGAGCAGGCGTGCTGCCGCCTTCTGGCACTGGACCCTGCCTCTGGGTGCTCCTGTGCCTCTGGGGGCTTGCTCTTTTCTCCCTGTCCTCAGCCATTATGGCGTCTGTTACTGGGAAGTTCCTACTTTTGTCTTCGCATCCTGGAAGGAGCACGGCCTATGGGCTGGGGCCCAATCTGGTCCAGCTCAGTTAGGTGGACCCCAATGGGCAGCTGGGGATGGCAGCCAGAGAGGATGAGACCCACAGTCCAGCACTATTGCCTCCTCCAGGGCTTTAATCTCGGAGGGCAGGAACCACATCTCACTTCTTCCTCACAGTGTCCAGCCCAGTATGGAGGGAATCAGAGGTGCCCCCAGGAGCCTGCCCCCTGCTGCAACCACGGACAGAATGCATGGGCCCACCAAGGAAGTTGTTGAGAGAAGACACTGAAAGCATTTCTAAAGGCACTGTAGGAGGAGGAGAATTCCAGGGTCCGACCAGGTAAAGCAGAGGAAAGGACCTAAGTGGTGGAGTTGCTTATGATAGTGTCTGCCCGGGAGTAGGGAGGTCTACAAGATAAGGGAGCTAATTCACTGCCCTGATGCCTGTAGAAATTGTTACCTGATCATGTGGTACCTTAAGATGGGAGGGTAATAATCCAGTACTAGAACTCTTACTGGAAATATGTAGCCATAGCATGAAAGAGTTCTCAGCCCTCAGCAGTGGGGCAAGCAGGATCCAAGCCCCATTGGAAGAGCTAACCTTAGAGGTACGACAGAGAGCCCAAAGCACCGGGTTGTTTGTTTTAGGGTACAATCTGGTCAGCTCCAGGAATGAAAGCTAATATTGATTGAGAGCTAATTCCTACACACACACACACACACACACACACACACACACACACACACACAGTGCATTTAGTTCACCTTTTGCAAAACATAGGCAATCAACAGATATTTGTTAACCAACTTATTGAAACCTTCCAGGGACCATTTAAAAACTGTGTATAATGATCAAAATGTGCTTTTCATGTTAAGAAGGGAAATAATTGCAGCCCTTTTAATGAGTAAAAAAATAATTTCTGACAGAAGTCTTTGGAAGAGCTTTGGTTTAAAACAATCTTATAGCCTTTCCTGCTGAGTAATTAATATACATATAGGAAAACTGGGAGGATTTAGCAGACTACTCTAGAGCATTGGTTTCCAAACTTTAGACAACAATTCACTAATGTGTTGTGGAATCAATTTAGTGGTTATGACTGCATTTTTTAAAAAAGGAAATAAATAGAAAGTACTAGAATGCATTGCCTATAATATTGTTTTGTGAAAGTTTTGTGTATTTGATTGAGGAGGTAAATGTATTTCTGACAGAGGTGAGAGGCAAAGATTGAGCCCACAGCATGACATCCAAGAGTAACTGCTCTGGGCTAGGACAAAATCTGTTAAAGAGATGGCAGAGAGAAAAAGATGGAGCCTCTTTCCTGCCTTTAGTGCTGTGATGAGAATGAAATGGTATTCTCAGGACTGCAGGGAGCCACAGTCATGGAGAAGAGACAGTCCCTCTTGACCTTGAGAGCTGACTTAGTAAGCTCTTAAGAGTCAACGGGAGTAAAAGAAGGCTGCCTGCAACAGAGATGTGTCAAGAATACTTTAAACAGCTGATCAGAACCTGTGAATTTGGCCTGGGGCTATTGCAATCAGATGTGCAGAAAGCAAAAGCAGACAGACAAGGTTTAGCTAAATAGTGATGGAAAGAGTTAAAGTCTAAAGAGAAAAAGTACTTAATATGTATCCAGGTGTTTATTAAAATTTTTTTGATATTAGGTTGTATCTTTACCTAGACACAAAACAATTGGAATAAGTAAATGTTTTGCTTATTTTAAAAATTCTGTTTTTCTAGAAAAGGCAATTTTGAAAGGAATGTCTGCTAAGCAGGAATTAGTCCAGTTATTTTTTTTGGGGGGGGGGTGACAGCGAAAGGGAGGGGGCTGTGGGAGACAGCATTCCAGGCAGAAGGAGAAGTATGTGCAGAGGCCTGGCAGACAGAGCGAGCACGTGTGCGTAGAGACCCTCCGGGGAGTTCGGCTTGGCTGGAACTTGCACAGAGCAGTGAGAGGAGTGTGGAGAGAGGGCAGTGGCTGGTCACGAAGGGCTTTGCACACGATGAGGTGGGGTGAATTCAGGAGAAGGGCAGGGCTGTGGGGAGAGGAGTTCAGTTTTCGGATATGTGGAAATGTCAGTAGGTGACTGTCTAGATAGTTCTGGAGATTAGCAGAGAATGCCAGAGATTATTTGGTGATTATTTGGAAATCATCAGTTTATGAACGCTCTCTGAGGCCACAGTAGCAGAGGAGATTGCCTGGTTCTGACTGAGGGAGAAGAAAGAGGGCCAAGGTAGGGCCTTGAGAAATATACTCGAGGCTGACAGAGAAGGAAAACGAAGGACAGGGATTGAGAAGGAGCCACAGGCAGAAGAAAAAACCAGGAGAGTGTGGTGTCACAGGGGCCACAGGATAGCACCTCAAAACCCCGCGGCCTGGATCACAGGCCTGTGTTGAGCTAAAGGGACTTTGCTGACAGTGTTGAGGGAAGGTGGTGAGCATTTGCTGTGGTTGGGCAGCTGCGGGCAGCCGATAGGAGAGGGGAAGTTGTCACAAGGGCACCTAGGGTCTGTCTGGGTGCAGGAGGTCAAGAGATTTCTCAAATCACAACCACTGTTTTCCTGAGAGCAAGAGACAATAAGATGGTGGGGTAAGAGATTTGAGAATGGGAAGTTTGAAATAGCGTCTGTGAAGAAGGGGAAAGGCCGATTTCAAGATGATGGACTGAGCGTAAGCACCACACTGAATAAATAGCATATTGACTCATATTAAATAAATAGCAATAATATGAAAAAAAAATAAAAAAATAAAATAAAATTCTTAGAAGGTCAGAGATCTGGGGAATCGCTAAAAGAATGAAAACAGGCCAGAAGCCACAGCAATGAGCAGGGGCTGAAGCGGATCTGCTAACATCTAGGTTGAATATAGAATTCATTCATTCATTCATTCATTCAGTAGTTACTGCACACCCATTCATTATGTGCCAGACACTGTTCTGGGCACTGGTTTCTGCTGCAAAAGATGAGTGCAAACTGAGCCTAGAAGCAGCACTAGAAAATCACAGGACTGCCAGGGTTCCCCGGAGAGCAGAGACCGTACATTTGTAAAGGCAATCATCTGAACAATTTGTGATTTTCCTTGAGCAACCTAAGTGGAAAAGTAGAGTTCAATTGACCTCAATTTGGAGTTTTGCTGAATGGGAACAATGCAAGAGGACTGGGGCAGGGGTGTGGCGATATTAGCAACAGCCAGTTATTTTAGAGCTGGACTTGCAAATCACACATGTGATCTAATTAGACTAACTGGTCAGCAGCCGCCATGGAGGCCAGAACTAACACCTGCCTCATAGGTTAACCATGTTTTAAAATAGACCTTTTCAAACTTTAATGCGCATAAAGTTCTTGTTAAAATGCAGGACTAGGTGCGGTCTGAGATTCTGCATTTGTAATCAGCAACTGCTGGACTTTTGGGGAGAGCTGATGTGCACTATAGTGTAGCTTACCAGTTGGCGTGCTGGATTAATTAGTAAGTCAGTAAGCTGACTCTCATAGTCTCAGGAATTCTGCTAGCTGACTGACATCATATTGATAGCTCGAAAATGGCCATAATAAGAGTTTTTATACCATGGAAATCCCCAAATGCTATAAATCAGGGCTGTCCTGCTTCCGTTTTGAGAGCTGGGTGTTAAACATTTACCAGCCCAGCACTAGCTAAATCTGAATAATAGCAGGCATGCTATATAATGGGCTTCAGTGTCAGGAGTCAGGAGAACGTGCTCCATTCATACCCTGATAAGAAGCCAGGAGTCCCAGTGGCCATACTAAACGAAGTGCCTGCTGGAAGGCATTACAGGAACCAATCGTCTCTGGTGTCTCAGAGTACCTGACAGAGGCAAACACTTGATGTCACCCTATCCTATGAGTCACCTAGGAAGCAGGGTTGTAGGAGAAGAGAAGGAGAGAGAGAGGGACGGAGGGAGGGAGGAAGGGGGTGGGAGAGAAAGAGAGAGAGAGAGAGAGAGAGAGAGAGAGAGAGAGAGAGACACAGGCTGAGAGGCTGCTATGGGCAAAGGGTGACTTGCTGAAAATCCTCACCCACACTGCACCGTATTTCCCTGGTTACGTCTGAGCAGCACTGCCAGGCTGCTGATACTTTATCTGGAGTTCTAAAATGTGAAAAGTGATTCTCAACAACAGCAAAGGGAACAGGTTGACTTTCATAATATCTGTCTTACTTATTGGCCTTTAAAATCAAGGCGAAGTTTTATATATATATATATATATATATATATATATATATATACACACACACACATATACATACATACATACATACACGCACATACACATACACACATACACATTTAATATGGTTAAAGAAGACCAGATAAATCCCTTTCGGTGACAGTTGGGGGAGGAAAATGAAAGCCCTCTGTTTAAAAAGGGCGTCTCCTGTGGGTTATGCAGTTTTAATTTCCTCTCTCTCTCTCTCTCTCTCTCTCTCTCTTTCTCTCTCTCTCTCTCTCTCTCTCGCTCTCGCTCTCACTCTGGATCTTACTCTCTTGCTCTCTCTCTTTTAATTTCACAACCCGCTTAAGGCCACAAAGTCTCTCCTGAACCTCTCAGCTGCCTGGTAGATGAATCACTGCCAGTTTTGCTCAGGTTACTAACTGTCTGTGCCAGGCTGAAGTTCCTCAACTCTGAATGCGCCTTCAGATCTGCTTGCTGGATGACGCTGAGGCGCTCCAAGAGGCTTCAGAGGAGAGCTGACCCATAGCTGCTCTGGCTCCTGGAAGGGCAGCTCCTGGGGAGTGAGTCTAGTGACACCAGGCCCTGGTTTATGTGAGCTGGGGCTGGCCAGGATCCCCAGAGATCCAGGGGAAAGGCTATGCTACAAGCGAGGTTCAGAAAGGAAAGTTTTCCTCCTTTTGGCCAGCCTCCAAGAAAAAAAGGGGTCAGAGCCCAGTAAACAGCTGCCCCTCATCTGTGGATGCGTGGCATGACGGCCTACTACCCACAAACTGGGGAGCTTTATGGTGGGGGTGGAGCGACGGGTGCATGTGTCTGGGCACGTGTGTGCACGAGGGAGTGGGACACGGCTTGCAGCTTCCAAGGTCCACATCGCCTTTGCTTCCAGGGTAGAAGCGGGCGTGGAAGGGGGCTGGGCCTCAGAGATGGCCGTCTCCTAAGGCCTGATAAGGCACTTCTGTATCTCTAGCCAAACTGTTTCTCTTTCTCATGCACCTATTCTGTTTATTTGCCAATTATTACACGAGCACTATGGACAAGCATGAAGCTGGTGCTGTGGGGATAGATATGCTTCTAGCCTCTCGGGAACAGAGGGACTGAATGGGATGGGGAAAAAGAGAGGGAAAAGCTTAACTGCTCAACCCAAATATCCAAGAGACCTGGAGGATTGCAGAGAAGTGAGACTGTGTGCTAACGTCTGGCATTTCAAGCCCTGCCACAAATTCTTTGACTCTCTAAATTTCACTGGTCCTGATTCCTGTTCCAGGGTTATAAGTTTCTCCTCACTGATGTCCTCTTTCCAGATAGGCATGTAGAGCAGTTCACAGTAAAGGCAAGCAAGAGCGGGAAGGCCTGCAGTCAGGATCTCCTTGACCCAGTACGGAGCTCCCTGCTGACCTCAGAAAGCTGAGAAGAGGCCTCGTGCGACAGTCTTTCTCAGGGATAAAAGCCAGGCACTAACAGCATAGATATCTAGAGTGAAGGGGTGCTTTGGAAAGAGGAGAGCAGGCTGTACTGTAACTGCGTGGAAGATGGAAGGTCCTTCCTGAGTGCATGTTCTGTGTGTGTGCGCGTGTGTGCTCTGAGTGCCCTATGAAGGCGAAAAGCTGCCCCAGACCCCAGGTGCCAGGCCCTCTCAGACGCAAGCGGGCGAGGGCAAAAGGCAGCATTAGAGAAAGCTGTCTGAGGGGCACAGAACAGCCCTACCTGCTTCGTGCCTGCTCCCTCCCAGGTGGCAGGTCCCAATGACACTTGCCAGCCTATAAAGCATGACTGAAGAAGGTATGCTGCCTTAGCGCTCGTGCCTAAGGGCTGCTGAAAACCTTAGAGACTCCAAGGTTGTCCCTTCCCCTTGGGAGCTATTTACGCAACACAACTGTGTTTATCACAGCATTTTTGTAGGCATTATTCCACACAGGAGGGGTCAGTTCCTCTGGGAATTCCCTTTTATATAGGTTCCCCATTACTAGAGGCTTCCACGATGGACGGCAATCGGAGTGCTAACTAAAGAAACAAATGGTTAAAACACGCATACACCCTCTCCCTCCAAAGAAGGTCCACACCGACAGGTGCCAGTCGTGACTGCATCGGGCTAGAGGTGTGATGCCGCCTTTACCTGTTCCGGATCCCACAACGTCCCGGCTGGGCGACTCGGCCATGGCGTCGGCAAGCCGCTCCCGCAGGCCCTCCTCGGTGTGCTCCATGGAAGACATGTGCCGCAGCCCGAAGCCCTCAGGCCAGCTCCCACACACCTCCAGCAGGGTCACGCTCCGGTCAAAGGTACCTGCAGCAACAGGGGACGTCAGACGTTGAAGGCACACTGTCGGAGGGCAGGCCACTCCTTCTGTCTCCCCACCAGCAATTCCCGTCTCCTCCCAGGGCCCATGTCAGCTCTTGCACAGGATGGATGACGAAGGGAACACTGCGGGACACGTATGTGTAGGGTGGAATGAAACAGCTCGTGGAAATGACACGCCTCCAGGAAATGACCTCCATATCTTGGGCTAGTGGTTTTTAAACTGTCCGCTGAGGAGCTACAGGGTTCCTCTCAAGTCTTCGAGGACTGCTTCAGGAACTAGGTCGAGGGCAGGGAACTGCCTTCCCAGGTTCAACCAAAACACCTCTACTTCTCTCCGTTTAGTACAATAGGCCTTCACCTTAAAATTCATTTAAAACAGGAGTTAAACAGCTTTAACTAAAAAAAAAAAAAAAAAGCTTTCTAAACCATTGAATCCTATAACCTATACCAAACCTCATTTTACATGTGAACCTCAGAGAAGTTATGGCCCAAATCCAACAGCAAGTTTGTGGCAGACGTGGTTCAAGAACTCAGACCTCTGATGCCTCAGTCTAGAACTCATCCTACTGCACCGTATGTAGCCTTCCGGCTGTCCAAAGACCTGTGCACAACTGGGGGGGATCGTTTTGGGGGTGCCAGCAATAGAACTGGGTGACAGCATCTTCAGCAAAGATCTTTCATTAATCTGAAGCTGCTCCCCAGTTCCAAAACATACATAATGCTCTGTTGAACGCCAAGATTAGATTTTACTTGCAAGATCACTTCAAAGTCTCAATATAAATTATTCTACTTTATTATACAGCAAGTCTTCTGTGAAAGCTTATTTCATCCACTCTCTCTTGGAAGGAGATTATAGTCATGCTCTGTTGCTTTAAGCGCATACCCATTTCCCCAGCGATTAGGTAACTGGATCCACGGCATTTATTGGGCTTGGTTCCTGCCAGCACCAGGAAGATGGGGAAAAAATGCAAATGCCAATGTTTCCCAAAGTTAAAAGTACATGCAACGCACACCCTTTATCAGGCCTTGCTTCTCCTCTTTGATCAGCCGTCAGAAACTATCTTCCCTAGGCAGTTAGGACTGGGCAGCATCAGCGCACACTCCCTGCCAATGACAGGTGGTAATAGAGAGGGTGCGAGCCCCAGCCCCGGCAGGCGGCCCTGCCTCTGATAATGGCCAAAGCATTGAGGCGATAACCGTTAGTAAACACTCCGACAGCCGGTGACTCCATACATCAGCAAAGAGGGCCAGATAATCCTGAGCTCTCCTGACCAGACAAAGGCCCTTGGCCAGTCTGCTGGGATTTATATGTGTGGCAAGGGTCACTACTGGCTCCTGAATGTCATCGGCCAAGTTTGGCTTTGATTTATCTCTCGCCTAATTGTAGAGAGGATTCCTGGTGCTGGGAGAATTGGCGGCATCTGTAAGTGCATCTCCCCAAGAAGAGGCCCACCTTGGGAGAGGGTTGCCGGGGATCAGCTTCTTAGGCAGAACACAGAAGTGGGGAGCTGCCCTACACCACCTTCTTCCTCCATCAAGCAGGGTCAGGATATGGGTGTCAGGAGTGCCGTGCTGGACAGTGGGGGCGGGGTGCTTTGAGCATCGGCCCACCAAGGGCCTGAACTCTGGTGGAGTCATGCCCTGGGACAACACTCAACCAGCAACAACCCAAAGGTGCCCGGTCCCCAGGACACACAGGGACTGATGACATGAGCCAAGTTTTTGATTCTGACTCACTCACTAAGTGATGTTAGGCGAGTCCCTCTATCTCCTGTTTCCATCTCTGGAACTGGTAACTCTTTAACCCGTCTCAAAGGACGGAAGAGCTCAAGCAAGTTTTCTGCCAGGAGTCTGTGTCCCCCTCTCCTGCTGCCCCACTCTTGGCTGACAAGATCATTATTTTTCTGAAGAGTCTGCCTTGGAAATCTATGCTTACTGATTTCCAGAAGAGGGGATCAACAGTAAAACGCGGGCGCTCCTCTTTCCTGCACACAGAGCGGAGGCAGCAGCTTTCTTATGGACAGAGAGATGTCCCAGAGCCTGGGGAAGGGGAGGCAATGGCCTCCCTTTTTCTCACTTCACTTTAGAGGGTGTCTGCCTCTAAAGTGGTGCTCAGCCAGCGCTGGTACACTCTGTGCTTAGAGGTAAGGGCAGGTAAGCTGATAGCAGGGTCAAGGGGAATATCAGAAGCCAAATCAGTAAGAAAACAATCACAATCTAGCAAGATGTTACAGCAAGAAGGGTTCAGGTAAGAGGGTGGGACTGGTCCATAACAAATGGTGGAGGTCAGAGGAGTCTGTAATAATTTTAAGGGAGAATGGAAACAGACCTAGACGTAAATGTAGGCTCTAACACATATTAACTATAGGGCTCTGGGCAAGTTCTTAGCCTTTCTGAGCCTCTGATCCCTCATCCGCAATTATGGAAAAACAATACAATCCTATAGGGTGATTGTGAGGATTGCCTTTGGTAAATGTAAAAGTACTTGGCACACAGTGAGTGTTCTGCACATAATAAGTGTGCTCACATATATGTTAATAAAAACAGATATGTATAGCTTTATACCACTTGAAGCATCATCATAAATTTTCATTATCACAATGATCCTGAGAGGCACCACTCCAATTTCTGAAGCTCAGAGAGATTAGGTGGCATGCTCAAAGTCTCTAAGTGAAGATCTGGAACACAGGCTCCTACTTCTTAGCTTGGAACTCGTTCTATCAGCTCACAGACTGCTTCCCTTGGCTGCATCTGCAGTAGGGAACTGTTAGATGGAGAAATCACCTCTATAATTCCCAGCGTGTTCTGAGAACTCCTGTCACCTTCAACCCATGCCTTTTAAAATTCTTTCCCACTTCCAGCCAGCCCACGTTCCTTAGAGGATCATGGTAATGCTGATGAATCATTCTTTCTACTGGATGGAACACAGAAGGAAAAAAAATTGCTAGAAGATCTAATAGGTTCTCTCTTAGCACAGGCACTGCTAGGAAGTTGTGGGTAGGAGGCTGGAGAGACAAAAAGTGTTCAGCAAAGGAGCAGTCAATCATTTTTACCATCCTGAGAAGTCGGAGGATACAGTCAGTGGTCCTGTGCTTATCATGCTAGAAAGAGTCCCTCAGAGGCTTTGCCATGCCATGCCCCCTTCCTTGACGTCCCTTCCACCCCTGCCACTGCAGACAAGGACAGCAAAGGTGCTCATGGAGTCTCCCAGTGCTAGAGTGAGGGCAAGGCTGCAGGTGTGTGAGTGTCAGCAGGGGCTGGGGTTAAGAGGCCAGGCCCTTGGAGGGTGAGGTCACCTCTGGGCTCTTAGAGAACTGCATATCTTGTCAGCATTGTCGGCACAGCTATCATTCATCCGGCCAGCCCAGAGACACTCCATCAGATGGGCTGGCCCTTTGAGTCCCATTATGGGAGAAAGGGTCAGTTTCAAGGGGGAGAAGACACTTAGGGCAGGCTGTTTGCAAAGCACAAAACATACGTACTTAGCAACAAAGATCTTTTGTGGAAGCAATGCTCTGTTATTTACAAAGCCCTCTCACATTTATTATTTGGGTTAACTCTCACATTCATCAAATATTGATTACTGTCCACTATGATATGAGTCAAACACTGTACTAAGGTATGGGGAATACAAAGTGAAAAAAAAAAAAAAAAAAAAAGCTCATGGTCCTTCATAGAACTCTGGGAAGCTGCAATTATCACCATTTTACGGATTTACATTTTACTGAGGCTGAGAGAGGTCAGGTAGCTTAAGATTACTGGTTCTAAGTGTAACAGTCTTCCCTGATGCCTCCTGGAATCCCTGCCTTTAGGGCTACCTTCCACCCTGCTATTTCTAAATACCATTTTCTAAGATACAGTTTAAGTCTCCCCTGAAACCTTGAGTGACTACCCAAGTTACAATGAGCCCGCTTTCATAAAGACTGATTGTACAAAAGGTAATTTAACTTTTGGTGTGAAGCTGATGAAAACTATGAATTTATTTATCCCCAAAATATGTGTTTGCATACATAAAATTATGTAAGCAATTTCAGGGTGTTTACGGATGTCTCTGAAACCCATCCTTGGATCCCAGGTGAATCAGATCAGTCCCAGGGTGTTCTACCTATACTGTCTTATATTATTTTCATGATCCACTCTCCAACCTAGTTTAGAAGCTCCTTGAGGGCATAGATTCTCCCGTAATCCATGTCTGTAATAAGTGCCGGACTTTTTGCGCAAGGTGTTTGCTCAAAACATGTTTGTTTATTGACTGATTATAACCATCTGAAACATCTGACTGTCACTTTAAAGTCAATATGCATTGGGTGGGGTCCCAGAGCCAAAACATTTAGGGCCAGGATTGGAAGGACTAAGATGGAGATAGGCAGAAAAGGGAGATAAAATTAAATAAGAGGAAGGAAGAAGATTGTAAGTGAGCAGAAAACAATGTCACAATATCACTCTACTGCCTTCTGCGCAGTTAGTTTAGATTTGAGATTCTGGGAATGCGAAGAACCAAAATAATCTGTCTTGGATGGCACAGAGAGCCGCTCTCATATAGGTGAGCTTCCCGAATCCCGTTTCCTAGCTTGGCATCCTGCGTTATACTCCCCCCAGAGGAGAAATGGGTCAGGTTATTGGGTTTCGCAAACCTATTAAAGGCCTGTTGTGACAGCTGGTAAGCTGGCAGCTCCTGGGGTGGCTGGAGGAACACGTGCTCAGTCTTTTGTATACCATTGTTGAGGGCAAGGAAGCCCAGGCAGTGGAGGTGGCATGGGGGAAATGAGATGTTCCTCTGAGCTGATAGTGTCTAATCTCACCTGTGCTATTTAGGAGGCTGCGGCACAGCCTCCGCTTTGCATCAATTAGGTTCAGCCCAGGGTTTGGACTTGATGAGAGCCTGTTGATCAAATTTCCAGCCACCAGGGAGGCCAGGTACCAAGAGCAAAACTTTTCATTAAACAATGTTTTTCAAGGCATAAGCATTCCTGGGCGAGAGCTCATGATACTAATGATGTCCACGATAACTAAGAAACGATCCCAGACACGACGAAAGCAACCACTGCGGTGCTTCCTTCCCCACTCTCTAAACCAGCTCACCGAGTCAGCTTGAGACTGGAGCTTGAGACTGGAGCGGGGGGCGCAGGGAGCGGGGGGCGCAGGGAGCGTGGGGAGCTGCGCTCTCTACGCTACAGGTTGCTTCACATAAGCACAGGCTGAGGACATTAGCTTTCCTTGGTTTCTGGATGCGGCCACAGGCATATTTCCCTATGTCACAACTACGGGAAATTGGTTCGCTGTGGGAGGGTGAGAGAACGTGAGAATCCCGTATGCCTCTCCTCAGTTCTTTAGGGTGGTTCCCAAGATAACCATGATCCTACAGCTAGAGACGTGGTACAGAGCAAAGGGAAGCAGACCCTGGTAATCTTTTAGGACTCAGATTATCGAATGGTCACCAAACAGTGGACTACGTTTGTCCTCTACTCATCCATTTGGGGCTAGGCCATTTTTAAAGGATCTACTACTCCAGTTCAGAAACAAGAGAACAGAAAGGTGCCAGCACAGGAATGAAATGCCTTAGCTAATGTTAGCAAGCCAGGAGATGCTGCCATGCCAGATGTGGTGTTCTCCCCAACCCTTGGGGCCACCAGTGGGAAGGGATTATTCTTTGTTCATCAGAGGCCTGAACAGACAGCCATGTGTGGCGGACACATCAAAGGGTCCCGAGCCGGGGAAGAAGAGTTAAATAGTAACTGAGACACCCAGGGTTTCTCTGCAATTTAACATAGAGTAGTCATTTTTGACAACGACTTTCGCAACTCATACTTCAAAGGTTAGAATATAGATTACAAATTAAGACATCTAGGTTAAAATTAGAATTCGCCCATTAACTTTTTCTGGTTTCTCTGGGTCTTAATTTCCCCACTTACCACATGGAGAATAAATGAGTGACTCTCATTTAAGGGTTCATTACATTGGGACTAATAGTTTCAATGTAATTAACAACACACTAGCAGGGTAATGTCGAAGTCATGTGTGATGTATCCTAGGGTAAAAGGTACCAAGTTTTATTTTCTGCGAGCCAGATAACATAATCAATCAGATCATGAGTCTTTTAAAAAAGTTAAAAAAATAAAAATATAAACCTAAAGGTAAACGGTAAGCAGAAGACCTGGGTTCCGATGCCATCTCCTGCTATTTTCACTGTATGCGTGACCTTGGAAAAGTCATTTAGCCTCTTTGGACCTTGGTTTCCTGGCTTACAGTGGTGGGTTACATGGTGTCTCCCTCAAAAACGTGTCCTCCTCAGAATGTTACCTTATTTAGAAATAGGGTCTATGCAGATATAATTAAGGATCTCAGGATGAGAGCATTCTACCTTTAGGGTGAGTCCTAAATCCAATGACTAGTATCCTTATAAAAAAGAGAAGAGAAGGAGATCATAGGCAGAGAGGGAAGGAGGCCATGTGAAGACAGAGGTCGAGATTAGACTTAAGCTATGACAAGCTGTGGAATGCCAGAAGCCACCAGAAGCTGGAAGAAGCAAGGAAGGATTCTCCCCTAGAGCCTTTGGAGGGGGCATAACCCTGCTGACAACTTGATTTTGAAGTTCTGGCCTCCATAAATATGAGAAAATAAATTTCTATTGTTTTAAGTCATCAAGTTTGTGGCAGTTTGTTACAGCAGGCCTAGGAAAACAATATACCTGTAAACCAGGGAAACAAATATTTGCCTTCTAGGGCTGTCCTGAGCATCTGATCAGAGAGTACACAAAAGAGTGCTCTGTAAAGCTGCCTAGGGCCACTCAAACATGGAGGACGGCCCTGGGGCTCTCTGAGCAGCTCTCCCTTGGGGCTGTGGGATTCTGCTAAAGGCTTAGAAAGTGACTGGGGACACCTGTAGGCCAGATGATAAGCAGCTAGAGGAGCAATACTGGATGGAAAACGGTCCCATCAGCTCCTAGTCTGGGGGCTCCATCATTAGAGCTGACTGGTTCTGTGTCATTAAACAGCAAGGGCCTTGGATGGGGAGTCACAACATCTAAGTGGGTATGTGTCCCCCATCCCCCACTTCCCGGAGGATGCCATGCCTGCAGGGGACACAGGAGAGCAGGGGAAGTGGCCCCTCAGCTCTGAGGTTAGGTCCCGTATATCCCCTGATCTCTCTATGTCTGAGGGTGGGGATAGGACCTTTCAGCTCCCTAAATTCTTTCATGAATAAACAGAATCATACTCAACACAGATAAGGATGAAACGAGACAAACTGCTGCTGATGGGAATATTACTGGTGTAAACTATCTAAAGGGCGATTTGGTATTATGTATTGAGAACCTTAAAAAACATAACCCAACTACTGACCTAGCAATGCCACTTCCAGAAATCTAGCCCAAGTATATAATCTAAAATGCCAGCACACATTCACACACAGAGAAACTCACTGCCACTTTAACACAGCACTATAATAGGGAATTTGTTAAGTTAGTTATATTTCATCCTGACGGTGGAATATTAGGTAGTCATGAAAAATCATATTTATAACAGGGGAAATTCTTAAAGAGATAATTTTAAATTAAAAAAGCAAAACAAAATTATAGACTTAGTATTACCAAACAATGTAGAGGAAGCATAAAAAAACATTTAAAATCATTCATAACGAAATGTTATTAACCACGGTTGCCTCTGAGTAGTTGGATTAAATGGGACTCTTCTGTTCATTCCTTTCTATATGTTTCCTGAAACTTCTGAAATCAGTATAAAATAAACAAATGCCAAGAAAAATCTGAGAGAGAAACAAATGCCCGGGAACAGAAGTGCTCATGCTAAGATGCAGACAGTGAGCCCGTGAGAAGCATCTCTGCAGAGGGCCTGACTCTGCTGAGTGGCCTCCGCTGTCCAGCCCGGCGCCTGACTCGGCTGGGGGCAGCTGAGCTGCAGCTCCATGGCCTGTATTTGACTCTTCTCACAGTGGCCCTGGCTGGCTGCACGCAATGTTGACTCATCCCTGTGTATAGCTGACATATTTCCTTTTAATTCATATCAGGAATGTGCACCAACTTGTGTGTGAAAAATGTCACAAACAATTCCACCTTTCTACAAGTTTTATATATCAGATCAGAAAGGGCCCAAGAATGGTTCTGGAAGAAGTTGAATTTTAAATCAAGTCCCTTGATCTGTTACCTTTGTCCCTGCCCTGTCTATCCCCAACCCTTCACCCCCTTCCCTAACTATCTTTTGGAAAACAGGACACAGCTTCTTAGGAGACACCCTTCCAAGGAAGGTCTGAGCCTCTCACACATCCTAAGGTCACTGAGCGGGGCCCATGCCTTTTGCTTGGGAGCCCAAAAGATCAGTGTCACACTGCAGATCCCAGTAGAATTTCCACTGGCTCCACACTCAGACCTGACCTGGAGGTGCCTCAAACAGGAGAGCTTTCCCAGTCAGGCTGACCCTGGCACTCCCCAGACAGGACCCTGGAGACCTCTTCCTTCCCTGCTTTAAAGCTGGTACAGCCAAGATTTCTCCTCGTCCAAGTAGGAACGGTCCAGTCATCTGGCAGCTCGCCTGTACATGAAAATATTCCCTTCAGGATGCTCTGGCCTGCTTCTGAGGGTGGAGAGAAGATCTACACACAGCACCCTGTTATAGGATTCCCACGACAAGACTCAGGATACACTGCGAGACACACTGTGCCCTCGGAAACCTAACAACTCCTCGAATGGAAAAACTTCATGGAACAGTATCTCTCAAGACAAGGAGGCACACAAGCAGGATTTTCTAGGACAGTCTCAATTCCAGATAATTAGTTCTGTGATCAGATCGGATATCAGGAAAGGCACGAGGACTAACATTTGTTGAGCATCTATTTTGTGCCAGGCACAGCCGCCTTACATGCATCACCTCACTGCAATTGGCTCAACAAGTCTATGAAGTTGGTGCTAATAATCTCATCTTACAGATCAAGACAGTGGAGCAGAGAGAAGTAAAATTTTTGCTTGAGACGGCATGTCAAAGGTATAGCGAGGATTCTGATTCCAGGTTCTTCTGTCTCCAAAGCCTATACTTTCCTCACTAAAATACATGCTGAATTTTGATTCTGAAAATATGGCTACAAAACCAGTAAGGGGCTTTTTGGCTGAGTCTTTCTATTCTAGAATTTTAAAGTGGTTCTTGCTATTGGGCTGGGAGGTGCGGGGGTGGGATGGGGGTGGGGGGGAGGAGTGACCTAACTAAAATCCCGTGGTTGTCTTAAAAGAGATTTCAGTGTTCTACAAATAAGCCAAATCTGAGGCTCTCAACTAAGGAGAACTTTGAAGTCTAAAACCTAGGGCTAAGAAGTCCTGTTTTCATTAATTAAAGAAGATGTTTCAAAACCATCAGCTTTATCATGACTGAATTTCAGATGCGAAACCTAATATATACACAGACATGCATGGCTTGTCCTTTTGGGTTATTTTTGATCCTCCTTGAGGATCTGCATTTCCTCAGATGAGACTGATCTTCCTGGGCTGGCTGAGATGTCTAGAGGCCCAACGCAGCAGGCCTGGGCCCCTGCCAGCCTCAGGAGTTTCAAAGGCCAAGGAAGGATGGGTGGGCAAAGTGGCTCCTACTGCCATTTGCTCCTCTAAGTTCCCAGGCCAGTAGCAGTGGGGAAGGAAAGGAAGGAACCCACCCTAGGCTGAGGGAGGGTCCTGAGGTGCCTCTGGGTCCTGGAGTTCACCGGTTTGACACCGAGCTCATTTTTGGTTTTCTTATTTTGGGAGTCATCTAACTATGTGGGCTTTAACACGGTGCTCCCAGCTCGGACAACTGGCGCTTCTATTTGTCGTGTGTGGTCAGCAGTCCACCAACCTCTGCCATCAAAACCCATCAGCTCTCACTCCAAGGGGTAAACCTGAACCAGATTTTCAGCCGCAGGGGTCTTGGGATGAAGATCTGGGCCTGGCCTGCCATTCTGACACAGGATATATTATATAACAAGATCTCTACTTTCCAGGCGCTTACAGTGAAACTGTTCAGCAAAGACTTGGCCTCAGGGCCTAAGAAGAGCAAGATGAGAAACAGCACTGTTTGGACAATGGGGGACACCCACTGGAGCTGGGGCGGTTAGGGACAGTTTCCAACAGGTGTGGAGGTCTGAGACGGGTGGAGGACATTCAACGTTGGGGAAGTGGGGTGGTCTGAGCACAAACATGAAGGTGGGGGACATTCTTTACGTGGGGGCGGTGAGTCGAGTCCACTGGAACAGGAGGTCTCTTGCGAAGAATAATACTTCAAGTTTCACAGAATCACTGCATATTTTCACGTAATTATTTCACTTTGACTGTGGGATTTTGCACCAGAGGCAGGACAGGTGCTGTCGACTCCATTTTATAGATGAGAAGACAGAGCAGCTGTGGGACGGACCATCTGTGAAGGTGCTCAGTGAACACATTAACACACTACAGAAAAGCTATGGCCGCCTGAGGTAGGCACAGAAGTGGGGTCTCCGGGTGGACTGGTGATTCGCCTCACTGAAATCCTGACTGGAGCTCGCTCAGTCCCCTTGTCCTACAGGGACTTCCCTGACTTTCAGCCTCATTTCCTGGTCTTGCAGCCCGTGGGGGTGGGGGGTGCAGTCAGCCCGTTATCACTTGAACTTATCACACAAGGTGTGTTCAGGGCTTGTTCTACACCTGAAAGAGTGGGGTGCCTGGGAACTGTCATTTCCTGCCTTGACATGTCAAAGTATTTGCCCAGCCTTGGCTGGTCACACTGACTCAGCAGCCGGGGCATGGTAACCAGGGAGGATGTAGGGAAAAGTTGAGAAGTTGCAGGAACACACAGGGGGGAAGCAATGAGGCGTAGAAATCTGAACAATAACGATAATCCTTTACACTGCACAGTGCTTACTCAAGGTGCTTTCACAGGCAGCTTCCCCCTTAATCCTCCCGATGCGATGCCCGATGCCCGGAGGAGGAAGGCAAGGCAACTATTACCAGTTCCCATTTCACAGCTGAGGGAATAAGCACGGGGAGTTAAGTGAGGGGCAGAGCTTAGCCCGGAGAACCCGATCCTGCCTTCTGTGCCTTTGCGACTCAAAGTGTGGGCCACAGACCAGCAGCAGCAAAATCTAGAAGCCTCTCAGGCCCCACCTCAGACTTAATAGATCGAAATCTGCATGTAATTCTGACCCTGGGGGACCTGTGTGCCCATTAAAGTCGGAGGTGCTGCTGACGCTGCACTGCCCCCCCACCCACTGTGTCCTGTCCCCCAAAGCATTTTTCAGCTGTTGGTCACGTAGAGTATATCTGGTTCCATCTACTCATTTAAAGACAAGAAAACTGAGGCCCAGGGAAGGGGCAGATACAGTCTGTGACAGAAGCAGGAACAGAATAAACCTCAGCCTTGCAAATCAGTCTTGGGTCCATTGCATTCAGTGACTTTATCCTGTTGACATTCAACTGCTGTCTGCCTTGCCTTTCCTCCTCCCTCCCCACTCCATGATTCAACCCTCAAACCGCCCTCAGCTGCCAGTCCCCTGGCCTCTCCCCTCAGTTGCAGCCTTGTTTTAAGTGTTAACACAAGTACTAGGGCCTGGGGTTAACACTCTATTAAGCGAACAGAGTTCATACCTCCTGCCAGCAGTCCAGGAGCTCAGTGCAAGTGCGGGGCACCTCAGGACCTTGTCTGCAAGCTGTGCAGGGGCAGGCCAGGGCTTGGGTTCTCTCTGCCCTTTCTCCTCTGGCTCCTTTTATGCTGCCTATGGGAGAGGACTGGGAAACCCTAGATTGCCTTGGAGGGGACCCTGCTTAGGCCTTGTAAAACGCCCACTTCATTAGTAAGTGGGAAAATGCCCAAGTAACTGTGTTAATCTGGTAATGATTTCCCCTCCACTCCTTGGTCTCATTGTGTGCCAAGTTTGGCGCCTGTGGGTAAAGCAATTCCTAGGCCGGGGATGGAGCTTGGGGCCAGGACACCCCCTCCTTTTCCCCCACTTCTCCTCTGAGGCCAATCAGGATGTTATTCATTTCCCTAGCTGAGAAGGAAGTTCAAAAGGGCCAGAAGAGCCTCCTCTACCCTGTCCCTGTGTAAGAAATGCCAATCCCTCCCATGAGGAGGAAGTAATATATTTTGTTTCTGCTACACTCATGCAAGGAGTAGGTTTATAGAGTCAGCGCTTGAATGAGTGTGCGTGTGTGTGTGTGTGCGCGCGCGCATAGAAACCTATCTTTTTTATCTTGGGACCTAGGGTACATAATGACCTAAGATTAGAGGAAGATTAGAGTTATCCTCAAGGAGAGGTGGGGGAGGGAGGGATGGAGGGAAGATGGAGGGGGAGAGAAAGAAGGAGAGAGAGAGAGAGAGAGAGAGAGAGAGCGCACACGCATCAAAGCCAAGGTGCCAGGGCCGCTAGTCGGGAACTGGAGACCTCATGTTACTGTGTCAGACAGACCTGTCATCTAACCTTCAGTTAGGGCAAACAGCCGAATGGACGAATTAATTTCTCATTGTGCTTCATTTGAGTTTTAGCAATGCCTTTAGGATTGAAAAGCTACTAGAATAGCTTTCACATATCCCTCAGACTGTTAAAAAAAAAAAAAAAGTAAATAAATAAAAACCAAGCCGTAATTGTTAGAAATACCTACCAAACAGCTCCATGAACCTGCAAATGCACCGAAACTCTCCTGGGCAAGTCATAAACCCTTTCTGGCCCTCCCTTTAAAACAGATGAGCTCTATCATCGTCTAGTGTAGGAAGTGACTCTTCTGCTCTCAGGTTTTGAAACGGGTGCTAGTCCCTTTACTGGGTGAGCCATCCCTCTTCGCTCTGCCCCCCGCCTGCGCTGCCCACCTTCAAAGACCAGCAGCAGTTGCTTGTTCCCTTTGAATCTAGATGTAATCTCTTCATGTAGTACCTTCTCATATCTTTTTAAACCATTGTGAGATGGAGAAGGGGGGCAGATCCTTTGGACAGATGAGGTGGCTGTAAGGTCTCTGAGCTCTCTGTTGGTGGAAAGAACACTCGGTTAAGAGTGGGAAACTGACTGCTAGTTCTGGCTCTGGTATGTTGTGGTCGTGTGACCTCAGACAAGTCACAGCACTTCCTAGAACTTCAGTTTCTCCACTGGAAAAGAGTAATAATCTCTATTTATTACTGCTAGTTATTTATAATTCTCAAAATTATGCTAAGATTCAAATGACAATGTACACGATAGAACCATCAAGACTAGAATGACTAATCTGCACGTAAAGTACTGATTTTACTCTTAGAAGCCAGGTGGCCATAGGCTGGTGCTCTCACCACTTCCCTCCAGGCCTTTCGAGACGTAAAGACAATGTTCAAGCTGTCTGGCTTCCAGAGGAGTGGGAATGTCCACATAGCTCGTTTCTCAACTGGGAATATGAAGCCACCGATAATGATGTCTTTATTGAAGCTTTAATACTGCACAAGATAATCAACTGCTGCCCTCCTGGATTAAACAGGGCCCACCCTGAAGGGCTCTGATGTCCCAAAGATATCTAAGAACCAAGAGCCTGGAGCACACATCCTCCCACATAATAGGTGCCTGATAAATGTTTGTTGAATGAATGGATGAAAGAATAAACCTTCACTATATATTGATATATTGAAGTATGTATCATGCGTCTGAAAGGGAGATTGTAAAGGTGTTTTTCAGCTACCCTCTCCTACCTCCAGGTAGCACCATCTTTAAATCTCTCATTCTAAAAGAACTCCAGAAAGGAGCTGTTTCTTTTATTTTATGCTCCTTAGAGGTACACTCCTGAGCATTCTACTCAGCAGGTACCTTCTTCCTGAAATAATAAAATAAGTAAAATTAATATATCTATCCTAGAAACATAATGCCCCAAAGTCAATCGTCAAGGAAACATTATATATCTTGAGTATTCATTAATGATAATGTTTGGATTTCACAGATTTGCAATATCACACAAGGGGCATAGGCCCTCTGAATCACTTCTATGCCTAATAAATACTTTTGGTAGAGACAAAGGCCTTATTTACAAAATTGCTCCTGAGAATAGATGTATTAAGCATATTTCATGAATTTCACTGCTGGGGACACTGAGCAGTTTCAGGTCTTAAACATATAAACAACTAGAGCCAGTGCCTGCAGTGGCAATAACCAATACGAATCTTCTTTGTCTACATAGGGTGCCTTCTTCTACACTTCTTGAACAGTCAGCTTTTTAAGATATGGTGGTTTTTTTTTTTTTTTTTTAAAAATGCTGGATTACATTCAGGTCCATTATTCCAGAAAATGGAGTGGGCAATCAGACTGTCTACACCAGAGGGCAGTGAGGGTGAGCCAGTCTTTCAGGAAGGGAGTGCTGGACCACTTATCTGTCTAAATGCAGGATTTTCCACTCGATTCCCGGATACTTAGGCAGTTGCTCAGAAACGCGCCTGTCTATCAGTGGGTTAGCATCTCCATCTCCACACATCTAAGGGGTCCCACCAGTGATGCTGACTCATAACTATGGAGATTCTTTAGAACCTTAGGTTGGAATCTGTGTGTGTGTAGGGTGGGAGGGTGGGGTGAGATTCGAGTAGTCAGAAAGAGCTGCCAGGTTATTGTAGAATGACCTCTGGTCTGGAGCATCATTCCCAGATTTCTCTAATGCGAAGAGTCACTTGGGGGTGCTTATTAAACAAACAGATACCCAGGCCCTTTCCTCAGGTCCTTGGCACTTCTGGTATTTTAAGCAGGCTCCTTTCCAAGATGTTCCAATGCGGAATACTGGTTCTTGGAAAGTGGCTGATTCTTACCCAGGCATTTTGGGAATCACTGCTCTCGAGCAGCACGTCCTCGAATCCAGCCTTACGAATCTCTCAAGATTGAAAAAGCATATGACTGTTCTCCCATGATCGCGGCACGTTTCATATAACCATGTGGTCCCTGTGTCAACCAGGCTGCTCTACAGGGACGCTGACTAAATCGGGACTTGCCGACTACTCCCATCCTTCTTTAGTTTCCTCTGCCTTTCCTCCTGTCTCTCTGACCACTCCAGTCTCTCCCAAGGCCTAGCTTCGCTCCCTCTGCTCCTCGAAGTTTGGTGCTTCTCAGGGCTCCCCGCTTAATCGTTTTCTCTTCTTTCTCTGTACACTTTGCCTGGCGAGCGGACGCATCCACTCTCGTGGTTACGGCTACTGCCTGTGTGCTGCTGACGTTCCACACTGCTCTTCTAACTCAGTTCTCTCCTGGCCTCCAAATTCGTCTGTGTCAGACCAAACACCTTCACTTCCACAGGCACCTCCAACTCAGCACGTTCAAAACAAATTCATCACCTGACTTCTCCAAAAGTGAATGGCGGCACTGTCCCCTCGGTGGCCTCGGTCAGACTCCTCCCTTTCCTCACCGCCCCCTCCAGCTCATCAGAAAGCCCTGTGCATTTTACTTCCAAAGCCCTCTGTCCCTATTCTCCACAGGCGCTGGGCTTGGGCCCTCGTCACTTCTCATTGAGATTATTCCAACAGTCTTTAAAATGGTCTTTCTGCTGCTTAATGTAGCTTCCCTTCATTTAATTCTTCTTAGTGCCACCAGAGTGACATGTTCTACAATGCAATTCTGAACGCTGCACTCACCTGTCCTCAGGATAAAGCCCAATCTTCTTAGCATGATTGTCTATCATCTGACCCCAGTCAGCCTTCCAGATTCTCTGCACACCATGCCCCACCGGGCACCTTGTCCCCTATGTCTCTGTATAGAATGTTCTTTTTCCCCGGTTAAGTCCTAGCCATTCTTGAAGACTTCTTAGATCAGCTGGGGAAGATGACCACTCTCCTTCTGGGTCTGACTCAGGCACCACAACTTCCTGGGCTTACCTCTGATATAGCACCACGGTGCAGTCAATGCAATGACAGACACTTACTGGGTATCTGTTAGGGCCCAGCCACTACGTTGGGTGCTGGGAATTTTGGTAAATGAGACAGACCATGAAAAAGAACAACAAAGTATTTTCTGGTCTACCTTTCTTGCTAGACTGTCAGTTTCTGGAGAAAAGCATCTATTTCGGCTTCTTCCTTTTTTTAAATCTCTGCATCCTAACTGCATAGCACAATGCTTCAGTCCCTGGTACTTAGCAGGAATGAAAGAGAGGAAATAAACCGAGGTTGTTTAACCTGGAGAAAAGAGTGATGGAGGTGTGTTCCAGTATTCAAACATTTGAAGATTAATTTTAGGGAAAAGGAAATAGATGTGTGTGTACATGTATGTGTTTTCTGTTTGTTCTGTTTTTGTTTCATTTTTCGGTGGCACCAAGGGGCAAAACAGGACACAGCATGAAGACAAAGAGCTGCCACATTTCATACTAACATGAGAAGAGATGCCAGCCGGCCCGACAAGCTGCCTTCTGTTGCAGACTCAAGCTCAGGCTCCTCTGAGAAGCCTTCCGTGGAGTCACCTGGGCAGGGAATGGTCCTTCTGCTGTGTCCCCACAGCACCTGCACACCCTCTAACACGATATGTACGTGATTGTGATAATGCAGTCGGTTTTGATGTCTTCTCCTCAACTTAGCTTTGCGAGCATTTTGTCTTATTGTTTTATTCACAGAGCCAAAGAGAGGCCATATAGGAAATGGTTAAAGGCTCAGGCTTTAGGGCTCCTTTTCTGTCACTATTAAGTTGCATAACGTTGGGCAAAAGAGTTAGCTCTCCTGGTTCAATTTATACAACTATAAAATGGGAATAATAAAAAAATATTTAGGCTTAAATAAATGTGTTCAACATAGCGCCTGACACACAGTCAACACTTACGTGCACTACCATCCATGGATCGCGGCAGCCCTGTTAAGTTCTGTTTCAGAAGGAAGCTGAGGTGTAAAGAGACTTTACATTAGGCCATGGGGCAGGACCCCTGAGCCAGGATTTTAGACATCTCATCTAGTATTCCTTTCAGGCATGTGAAAAAAGTTTTCTTCCTGATTTTTCAATCATGCTAAAATGATCTGACAATAAAAGGAAGTGCTTTCTTCTCCAAGGGAATACAAATGTTCTTTGTGAATTACATCACTTCTTCCAAAGGAATTATCTTATCCATCAGGAGGGAAGCCCAGAGCTCATAAAATCTGTCTAAAACAGTGCTCCCCATCCTTGTGACTGGACTGTAAGTCAATCCTTTGACTTCAAAGAGGATCGTGGTACTACACTACTGTCACCTTCTCTACAACAACTCCCGCCAAATGCTGAGAAAGCGTGATGCTCAGACGCATGACCAAACTAACGCCCATGGCCTTGCAATTCATTGACCTCCACATACCAAAGACCTTCGCTTTCATTCCAGCAACTCAATCACCTGGATATTGCAATGAACACTTCCAGTATTTTAAGGAAGAAATCCCACATTTTAAGAAAAAAAACTTATTTGTCTCTCTCTCTCACTTCCTATTCTTACTTATGATGCTCTTCAACCTCATTGAGCTTGCCAGCCCCTGGAGTCCTCCCTATCATCCTATTGTACTAGCTCCCTGCTGGTGACACTTACCATCTGTCCCAGTGTCTGTGGTTCATAGGTCAATAATACCTCCACCAACTGCTCCTCCTGGTCTGTCTGCCACTCCTGCTTTGCCAGGTGCATCCAGGATGATCCATCCAACTACCTACAACCTCTGCTCCTACTCCTGGGCTGCTGTGCTATGCTGGAGAAAACTACACACTTGTGTCAACCGGCACCATGACAAATTTATCAGCCAGGCTCTTCCTGCTCCTCAACCTTTTTTTTTTTTTTTTTCCCCATTTGTTCCTGGTCTGTTCCCTCCTGTATTTCCCCCTCTTCTCAAGCTCCCCAAACCTGTCATAACTCTCTCCCTCATTCTCGGTAGATGACTGCCAACTAACTGCCTTTGGGATTTCCTTTTTAGTTCTTTCTTTTAAAGATTCAGAAGTCTATGCATCTTAAAAGCGACCCAGTGTAGGAGTGACAAGCACAAAACACAGCCCCCAAAGAATCGCCCGGCCAGCCAGTCAGGCATAGTGGGAGTGAAGTCTCCTCTGATAAGAGAAAGCAGAGGTGGGGGTGTCGGCTGGGATCCAGAGAACAGCTCTTCCCGCCTTTAGTTTCCCACTGAATACATTCTAGAAGGTTTTTGATTTTGCCCTTGTCACTTCTACTTTTCATCAGATAGCTGGTGCTGTGTGAGGCCGAGTGGCATCCTAAGGTGGAAGAAAAAGATGATTATAGCAGCTGAGTGAGCCTCTGCCCCAGGCGGATGGGTTATAATCCAGATTACCCTGTGCTGCCTCTAAATGAGAAGGGACAGAGCAGTGATCATTACCGCGAGATTTATGTGTGCGTGTGTGTCTATTTCAGGGTCATCCCAGGAGTCAGAAAATACCTGTCCGAAGTGGCAAACACGGTGCCAGAGTGACACCTCAACTCCTTGCCATGGTTGCCAGGTTCCTGGGTGACCTGCCCCCACATGCATCTCCAGGCTCATCTCTCCCACACCCTCCCTTGTCCCTTGCATTACGCATAACAAACCTCTTTTTGCTCCTCTAAAGTACTGTGCTCCCTTTCACCTCTGGGCTTTCACATCTTTTGCTTGCTCATCCTTGATGACAGCTTAAACAGAACTTCTGGGAAGCCTTTCCTGACCTGCCCCTAGATCAGATCAGGTGGCCCTGGTATGTGCTCCCACAGCAGAGCCCCTGAACCTGCCTGTCACAGTACACTTCACGGGTATTGCTGGTTTGTCTGTTTCCTCTTCGAGAACAGGAGCTCCCTGAGGGCAGATATACCATCTGCCTTGTTCTCTATGGCATCCTCAAAACTCAGGACCCACTTTCTCTAACGTCTCTATACTGGTCAGAGAGAATCAGGGAGTTTAGATGTGAACAGAACACTAACATCAGTGCACAGATGGAAGGAAGTCCCAGTGAAGATGAAGCTGGGCCTAAGAGGAAATCGGTCTCGACAAGAATACCCAGAGTCGACCGCTGTGGGTTTCACGATGCAATGGCTCTTAGCACAGCGTCTTGGATGAAGAGGCCTATGTCTCTGATAAAGTAGAAGCAAGTAGAGGGAGGTTGGCCCTTTAAGACCAAGGGGATTTAATGTCAAAGGATGATGTAGGCAGGTGAAGTTAGGTTGCTCTAAGTAAGGAGGGTTCTTGGGTTCCAGCTCCTTATGAGACTCTCGCAAGACTGGACTTTGGAACTGGTCTGGCCTGCACCCTCAGCCCGCTCTCCAGGTTCCTGGCCCTAGTCTCCTGCTCTCTGATCTTATTACTATTGACACTCACCTCTCTTAACCCCTCAACCCCCTACAGGAGCTTTACGCCAACCAGATTTCATCTGGTCAACTATACCCAAACCTGCATCCTGCCAGGCTCCTAATTCTGCTGGAAGAAGCTGATTTCACCAACCAGGCACCAAATAAAACACTGGATTTTGTGGCAGGGAGATAAAGGGGGGAATCAGAGCAAGCAGAGAGGGTGCCCCATGAAAGCTACAGAGCTGAACTGAGCAAAGAACGCTGCCACAGATTTGCTTCTCTCGTTCCAGGCATAATGCCCAACTGGCACTGTTTTCAGAGGAATTAAGCTGCTTTTGACTTAGACTGAGGATAATCACAAGTTCCTGGAGGATAATATTGAGAAGGGAACCATCCAGAGAGAGATATTTGATCACACTCAGACCTGGTAGAGGAATGTAGGCAGTGGGACGTTGGTTTTCTTGCCATCCAGCTGTCTGGCACAAACCTCTGCATACACTTCCTCACCCAGTACCGCACAGCTGGGGCTATACACTGGAACCAGTTAGGGAGCTTTTCAAATATGTGGAGGAGCAAGTCCAATCCCAGATTATAATCAGAGTTTCTGGGGCATAAGCCTAGGACTTGGACATCTGTATTCTTATAAAGCTCCCCAGGTAACTCTGAGGCACTCTCCGTTGCTATAAACCACAACGAGATCTCTGCCCTTGTCTAGGGCAGTGTGTCCACCTTGGCCAATGTGCTCATGAAGGACCATGGCCGAGAGGGCTGGTGGAGGCATTTGGTACCAGCCCTCCACAAACCGATCCACCCTAGTGGTCCAGAAATCTGGGAAACTAGGATGAAGTCGCTAAAAGAGGTTACTTTCTGGAGTGACTGCGGAAGGAATATTCTCATTTTCCTTTAAAAGAAAACATCTTCATGGAATGTACGAATAGAAGCCTCTAGCCCATCACTCCATCTATCTCTGCAGTGTGGTGTCCACCTCTGCGTGCACAGTCAGGGGTGGCCAACACAGTCTGGCTAAGTGAGCGGACAGCCGAGACCGCCTGGAGGTTTGGGCTCCCTGCCTACATGAGACGTTGGCCCAGGGAGGAAGGAGGGGTGGGGTGACTCGGCAATTGGGAGAGTCCTAGACTGCCGCTCTGCCTACTCCCTGTGACTAGGAATCAGGAATGAAACAACATTCTTAAGAATCAAGGCCTGAACAACCTAGGCATGTTCTCAGAGACCTATATTCCTTAAAACAAAAATATAATATTATTTCCATTTAAGAATGGTCACCCAAATCATCCCTGAAAGGGAATGTTCACTTGTGTCCCATTACTGGCTGCTAAGTTTAAGATGTTTCGGATACCACAGAGAGCGGCCATTAATATCTAGGTGGAGGGCTGACGGTCACCACCTCCCCTAACCTGCGGAATCTCACCTGTGGAGGTAGCGTGACAACAACAGCTGTGACTGCGGAGCACATGTGCTTTGATGGGTTCTGTGGAAGGACTGCTGGCCTCCTGAAGAAGGCAGCAGGATGCAGGGGAAGAGCACTGGGCTTGGAGTCAGAGGCCCAGATCCACTGCCAACCAGCTGAATGTCACCGCACAAATACTTCATTTCACCTCTGTAAGCTTCAGTGTCCTCATGGATAAAATGAGCATGAGATATCTGCCTTCGCTACTTGAAGGGGGGGGGGGGTTGAAAGAATCAAATAAAACACAAAGTGTGTATATATTTCCTCTCTCTGTAAATGCTGCAGTGATGTATTTTGAGAAATACCAGGATTTCCTCTGAGGTCGCTGCCTGCCCAGCAGTCTCTCCTGTGGTGAGCTCTCTCTCTCTCTCTCTCTCATCCCTTGGACTCCAGGGTGGAGTTGACTTCTCTTCTTTGTTTTAAAAGACCTCCAGCTTTGACTCTAGTGTCCCCTATAAGACTATATTGTCCCCTGTCTCTCCTTGTCCAGTTCCCTTCCTATCACATCTCTTACTCCTTGAAGATTTTAGCTCCCGATTCACCATCTCTCTCTTCAAAACAAATCCCGTCACAAGTCACATTTTCCAACAGCCTGGCCTCTCAGCTCCTGAACCCCCTCACGTCTAGTGTTCTTCTCCTTTGCTTCCGCCCCTCACTGCCATAGCCACTCCTGTGATATAACTACCAACCGCAAACCCCGCCACAATCTCAACAGCAGAATCCCACTCCGAGCACCACCTCACATCTTTCTAACACCCGCACTCCAACAATCCTTCAGCCACACCAAGGTCTATAGTCCGTTTGTCCTTCTCTCCTGTGTCCTCTCCTCCTGCCATAGTCAATTAATAGAATCGATTCTTCACCCAAACCCTCAACTTCTGCACCCCTCTTTCCCTTTGCGGGTGAGACAGCAACCTTGTTAGATTCAACTCTGCCTACTCCCTGTCCCCACGCAATTACTTATAGCTGGGGTAAAAAAGTCCTACTTTAAAACTTATCATCACTAACTCCGAATGGGCCTTCCTAGCGCTGCCCTCTAGCCACATTTCATCAGCCCGTTTGCTCTCCCACTCTCCCAGATGATGACTTCATATTTGCTCCTCTATCCTCAAACTTTCAATACCTTTTCCATCATTCTCACATTCAGCTGAGGACTTATTACTACCTCACCAAGAAAACCAAGGCAATGAGAACGGAATTTGAAGTCCCACTGCTGCATCGACCCGCCCACTTGACTCTGGGTACATGTACTCTCCCTTCCCCCAACCAAGGCCAATCCCTCCACCTGTGCATACACCCCATACCGTCCTGTCAGCATTATGCTAGTATTTCTTCCATTAAAAAAAAAAAAGAAGGAACTTCTTGACCCCACATCCTCCTCTAGCTACCATTCCATTTCTCTCCTTCTCTTAAAACTCCTTGAAAGAGATGTTTAAACTTGCTGTCTCCAATTTCCTTCCTCTCTTTCTGTCTGAACCCTCTCCAATGAGGGTGGGATCCCCACCGCTACATCCAAAGTTAGTGACCTTCACATTACTAAATCCCAAGGCCGTTTCTCAGTTTTCATCTGACCTGACCTATCCGCAGGTCAGGTGTGCATTTGACTTAGCTGATTCTTCTCTTCCCTTGGTTTCTGGGAAATCACACTCACCTATTTTCCTCCCACCTCTCCAGCTGCTACTTCTCAATCTCTTTTCCTCTTTTACTCATCTCCACCTCTAAATGTTAAGATTCTGAAGTTTACGTGCAAAGACATGGTCTAGTTGAGAAAGGATCAGATGCCAAGGGACGTCCTAGTCTGAGCTCCTTCAGGCCCCTCTGTCCCTGTCTTCCCATGGTATCCTCACCACCTAGGTCTGCAATGTGCCAGTGCCTGGGGCTCTCACTCAAAGAACCAAAACCTTTCCTTCACTGGCTTTCCAGGTGTGACCTGCGGATGAAGGAGAGGACACTGGGGATGAGGAAGTAAAACAGCCCAAAGGCAAGGGGCAACTGCCACTGTTAGAATTAGTGTCAGGCTGAGAGCTATGCAGCATGACCGCCGACCATCAGCTTCTGCAAACTCCACAGAACCACCTTCCCATGAGGTCACACACCGCCTCCTGAGTAGGCTGACCGAGTAACAGAGTCCAAGAGAACATGAGAAAATGGGAGAATCAGATGGATTTTTGTAACTTTTTTTTTTTTTTTTTTTTGGTAACTAAGATATCAAACTTTGGCTTGCTGAGAAATAGAGTATAAAAAGGGACGTGACTGCCACGTTATTCTGATATTTTTCTTTTTTTTTCCTTCTTTCTTTTTCTTTTTTTTTTTTTTTCCTTTGGTCAGCCTTCCTATTTGAGGACTGATAAGGAGCTGCCTTGGGACACTGAAAAAAATAACTTTTCTCAGTGTCACAGGGGAAAATGTGTTCTTCCTGGGAAATGGAAAAGGCATTAATCAGGGTGAGGGCAGAAGGATCTACTCCCACACAGGCCTGGTTTGCCAGATCCAGTGGTGATGGGGACGGGTCACCTCCCACCCCTGGGACAGGCCTTCTCCTTACAGGCTGGGTTCAGCCTGACTCACAGCAGCTCCAAAAGCCTCTACCAATACTCAGCAAACAATGCCAGAAAAACATCTGCTACCCCCAACCCTCAGCTTCCCAAAAGAAATGATTAAAAAGTTAAAGAAACACTTCCATATGGAAGAATCCTATCCCAACAGGTCACCACAAAGATACTTCAAACACAATAAAACAGGAAGAGCTAAAAAAAGCAGTGAAGTTCACAGAGCCCACACAATCTTTTATATAGGAAAAAACAAAAAGCCACCCTGCCTTTACACAGTTCAGAACTTTACACAGCTCAGAACACCATTTGGCAGTTAAGTGTGTCCTTAATCTGCTCAATTTGCTTATTATAGTAAAGGTTTAGAAGAATTCGAGAGTGGTGGCCAAAAATACTACAATAATCTCTACTCCTAAAGTAAACTCACAAAGTGAATTAACTTCTTCAACTGAAATATTTCAAAGTTGAAAGCTTCCCCTCCCAGTCCCCTCATTCCCTCCGACACAGAGACTGGCCACGGTTGCTTAAAATCAGAACCACTTGAGCGGAATTATGGTTATTCTTCCAACAAACATTTATCGGGCACCTACAATAAGCCAGGTCCAGTACTCGTCACTAGGACACAAAATTCAGCACGACACTCAAGCTGCTTTCGCAGTGCTTACAACGTAGAAGGGATCCTGTAGCATTTAAGTCAGAACTCAGACGCCCTACGAAAGGAGGGGTTGAACATACGCAGTGAGAGGATGCAGCACAGCAAAGAGCACGAGCTTTGGCGTCACACAGATCCGCCTGCTAAAGTCCTAGCGCTGCCATAGCCAGGTGACGCTGGACGAGGCCTTCGCTGAGCCTTGGTTTCCTCAGCTTTGAAATGGGGAGAGAACTGTCCTCCTGGCAGGGTTGGTATAAGGATTAACAGAAATACGCGGAAGCGTGCCACCGAGTGCTGACAGTAGGGAGGCTTTTTAGTCTGTGAAACACAGAAAGGCTTCGGCTAAGAACCTTGTGGATGTGTAAGGCCAGAGGAGAGGGAGAGGACAGAAAAACTACCTTTAAGGAGAGAGAGCAAAAAGAAAATGGGAAAAATAACACACACACACACACACACAAACCCAACAACCCAATATTCAGTTTAGGTGGACTAGAAATAGTCCTTCTCTTTGGAGAGTAACAAAAACAGAGGCAGTTCATGCAGAGTTTGGCAAATCAAACGCCAAGGGAAGCCTGTCAGGAGCTTGGCAGAAAGATGACAGAAGCACTTTGCTGCTCCAAGGGGAAGACCTGGGGGCCGAGGGTGCTGGGCAGAGCTGAGCCTCTGTCCAGGAGGCTGCCAGCTGACTTCTTTGGCTACCTCCCTTGGGCCTTAAATTGCTTCCTGAGGCGAGGACCCAGCTAATGGTTTATTTACAACAGGAAGAAGTAATTACCTTGGAGGACAGGGAGCCATATACCTCACGGTTAGCCAGGAACTCTCTACCAATAACCCCCAAAGAGATACAAGCCAGCAACTGCTCCCATTTAAAGACACTGCCATCGCTCTGCTCCCCACTCCTCTCTGGTGGAGCAGCAATGTCAGCCTCTGAACTGAGAAAGTAGGAAGTTATTTTTGGTTCTGCTGCTGTGTTTTTTTGGTGCGTCATTGGGTGCTTTTTGTGAGGCCTTTGTCCTCTACGTGCAAAATGACATAACACTTTCATGCCCTGAGTCTGGCTTCCCCAAACTATACTGTCATTAACATTAAAGCTAACAAATAATGGAGAGAGGAAAGTCCTTGTGGGTGAATGAAATGGAGTATTAGTACAAGGTACTTGAGACTGGGAGCTTCGGGAAGCCAGACTTGGAAAGAAGATGTCGCACCTCCAAACTGGAAAGCGAGATTACCTGTTAGGGAAAAGCTGGCAAGGCTGCTGCCAGGGTAGCTGGGCTGGGGGTGGGCACAGGTGAGTGAGGTTTCTAGAAAGACTCACAGAGAACAGGAGGAAAGTCTGAAGCTCTTTATGGGACGAAGCTGACAAAGGTAATGGGAAAGAAGCCCAAGGAAATGCAGGCTGTCTGTTCTGATATTTAATATCCAAGAACTAAAGGCAGAAGAGGTGCAAAAAGCTTAATAGTATTTGTAGTTCAAATTAAAGTGTTCAAAGCCCCGTTATAGAGCAGGGTAATGTATGCAATGACATCTGGGACTGTAATCAGCAAAGCACTTTCAAGAGCTGCCAAAGCAAACAGCCAAATAACAAATCCACTTTACAGATCATCAATCTGGTCCTGGACTTGCCAAGGTAAATAGTACAAGGCTGAAGTTTGCTTTGCAAACCAGGGAGCCGGGAGTTTAGCAAGGCCTTGATCCAGAGCAGCACCGCTGGGGCAGGGCCTCTGGAGCTACACTCGCACTCGCTGCGTCGGGAAAGTAGACAAGCCCTACATCTAAGCAGAATGCGCAGAGGAAGCCAGGGAGCAGGCTCTCGGGGAGTCCGGAGCAGGCCCTCTGGCACGAGGTCTGAAGACAGCTGTGAGTCGGGTAGGCCACTGCAGTTGCCAGGACGAGCGGTGTGCCCTCTCAGGTGCCCACTCTCCAGCCCAGACGCTGGCCAGATTGGAGTCTGTGGACTTCTAAAAAGAACATCCAGCCCTAAGTTGCTTTTCCTCCCTTTCTTCCGGTTACTGTGAAGGGCCATGAATTCTCAGTGCCAGAAAGACATTTCTCAGAGGACATGGTCAGTGTCCTGAGGAGAAGACGTAGCCCTGGGCCAGGAATCAACAGGAATGCTCTCCAGGACCGCAGACTCCCAGGGCCCCCGACTCCCTGCTGCTTCTGGGCCTGGAGCAGCCCCGAAGGAGCAATGGCAGAGGGGCATCCTGGGGTCATTGCTCAGAGTCTTAATAACTGAAGAAAAGGGGCCGGCCCTTTTGGTCGGACCCAGCAGGCCTCGGACTATCCCTTATTTCTGCACCCAGTCAGCCTGGCTAGCCCGGAGACATACGCCATTTCTCTCCTCTCTCCTCCAACCCAAACCGTCTTGACTCAATATGCCCTAGTCCCTGAAGAGCAAGAGCAAGGAGATTTGTAATTACATATTTACTTATGCAATGATTTGTTTAATGTCTGTTTTCCCTCCTAGACTGGGCTAATAGCTTCCTGATTGCCTGGGTCTCTCCACTGTGGTATCCCTGGGGCCCGCTGCCGTGCCTGGTCCACAGGAGGCCCCCAGTAAATATCTGACAGCTGAAAGGGCAAATGAGTAAGAACTACCATGTCCTGAGCGCCCACCATGTGCTGGGATACTCATCTAGACACACTGTTTAATCCTTAACAAGAGCTCTGTGAGGTATTATTACTACCCCCGTTTTCAGATGAGGAAACTGAGGCCCAGAGGCAAATAATCATTTACTTAAACTACCTTCAATGTGTCAACATTAATTAACTGGCAATAATAACTCTGTTTGGGGGGACATGGCTGCTTGGATGGTCCCCACATCTTGCATCTTTGCACTTCTCATAGTGTGGGGTTCAGCAAAGCAGCTAAAGAAATATCTGTTGAATAACTGGCAAAGAATAGCAGTCTAATCTGCTTATATTTTACCATGCTAAGGATGTAGGGCAGGGACATCTGTTTTGGGTGAGAGGGGAAGAAGAGGTAGTCTTGAAAAATCAGGTGCTTTGACTAAGGACACGTTGTAAATCAGCTCTGGAAAGCAGGGCTGAGCGTGCTAGGGCAGAGGGGAAGGCCCCCCCCCCTCCACACCTGGGAGGAATTTGCTGCTCCGAATTCACAGAGCACACACAAGGCCTGAGGATTTTAATGGAAGAAGACTTGACTAAAATGGGGCCTCCTAAGGGAGGTCTGCCTATGTCGACTTGATGAGAAAAAGAAATGGGTCAAAATAATGCAAGGCTACGGGGGAGGCAGAGAGGTGCCTGAGGAGAGGCTCCGTGGCCTGTTCGAGGTGCCCCTGGGTTAATGACAGTGCGGGGGCCGTTACAGCTTTCTTCTTGAGTGACGGAGGTCCCCTGCTACATTCAGGTTCATGTTCTTTCTACCCAGAGACCAATTTCTCCTCAAGAAGCCCAGATTGTGGTAGAGGTCTCAGCCTCAGGTAGAAAGCCCATAAACAGGTAAGGCATTTACTAGGCACTAATGCCTACTAGCTACTATTATAAGTTATCCTTGTGACACTTATCTTTTCAAAAATTACAATTCTATATTCTTTGTGACTCCTTTGCTCTCTTATGACCTATTGCATGTAAGACATTGGCTCGATGCTTAAAAAATTCCTGTATTATCCTTACAGTAAATCTCTGTAACATAGGCTTTATCACTCTATTTCATAGATAAGGAAATTGAGGCTCGTAGAAGTTATATAACTTGCCCACGGTTACCCGGCTCACCCTTGTCTCCTACGTGCCTTTCCGTGACTTCTAAGGAATGATCCCCCTGTTCTTCTTCCCTCAACAGCTTTCAATGAGGCAGCTTTGACACAAGCTGGGAAGCACTTTGTTGATGTTTCTACTGTATTGTGATCATCTGTTTACACATCTGTCTTCCTTGCTAGACTATGAACATCTGGAGGGCAGAGATTGTGTCTGAATCATTACCTTTCTGAATCTCTGGGGCTTAAGGCCCTGGAATCGGAATCTTGGGGGCTCATCAACTTACAAGTTTGATTAATACTAAATGGATGAATAAATTGATGAATGCATGCTGACCCTGTTTCCCAATCAGGGAAACAGAGGACGAGAAAGATTCAGGAACTCGAAAAAGCTACACCACAAGTTTGATGGGCCACAAAGGGGCTATGGGGCACAAGGAGGAAAAAAGGGCTGCCATGCATGGGGCTGACTAGGGGTGGGAACAGCAGAGTGTGGGCTGAAAGGAAGGTACGCTTTTGGCGATTAAGGGGCAAAGACCCATCGGTCTCACAGAATGCCTCCATTTTGTTCTGGGCCTAGCTTGAAGTCATGGACAACTACTGCCTGATGAGAACTGGTGCCCTCTGAAGATTACAGGTGGAGATCAGTGGCGGGGCACAAACCCCCTGAAGATGGAGCTTTTCCAAGAGCAACGACCACAGCAGCAGCAGCTAACAAGTTTGTGGGGCAGTAACTGCACTTGCTCCTCTCCCAGGGATTTCATTCCTATGCTCACGCAGGCTTCCTCCCCAACCAATCCGTCAGCCAGGGTCCAGAGACAGGCTTGAGGTGGCACTGGAACGATAGGAAGAGCTCCCAAAAAAGCACCTCGATGGGGTCTATGTGAAAGGGCTTAAGGAGCCACTGGGCTGCAGCAGTAGAAGTTTGGGGAGGGTGGAATTTCAGAAAGAGCACTGAACCGGGAACCAGGACGCCAGGGTATAGCCCTGGCTCCCTCTGCCTCTTCCTTACAACATGGCTTCCCTGAGCTTTGGGGAGAGTAATTCCTACTTCACAGAGTGGTTGTGGGGATTAATAAAAGTAATGGATTTGAAAGAACTTTTAAAACTGTAACTTACTCTTCACATGAGATTTCTTTTTCTGCTGTCAAGTTGTTCCCCTCCTTTCCATCTGCACCATAAACCTGCATCTCACAAACACAGTGAGCAAGGGCACCACCCTGCTGGGGAAGGAGGCTGATCTCTGGGATGGTGAAGGGAGAGGAAGAGGGGATGCTGGTAGTCAGAGTAAGATGTTTAAGGCCTGCACGACTCTTCACCTGAGAGCCACACATTACCTGGCTAATAGCTGGGCACACCTCAGGCCCACTGCCCTGGTGAGACTCTATTCCAGGTAGGTCACCAGGTAGTAACTGTTCAAAGAACACCTTATTCTCATGCCCCACTAATCCCTGAAGAGAAGCCCATCTAGGTGCCTCGCCACAGAGCCTTTCTAGAAAGAGAAAGAAGAGGCCTGAGGAGGACTGCCTTCTTCAGAGGGCCAGCCAGGGGCCCAGCTCCAGAGCCTAGCGGGCTGGGCGGCAACTCCCCGCGCTTGTCTGAAGTGGCCTCACCCTACTCATGGGAGGTCGGGATGCACATGCCAAACCAGACACACATATGGAGGAGATTAGCTCAACATGTAAAAGAGACAGACCAGCACGGGATGATACATGGAAAAGGCCAGCTTTGTACAAACCAAAAAAAGTACACCACCCAAACCCATCGTGGGCTCAATTATGGGCAGATAAAGCTGTTGTCAGCTCCGGTGATGGGCTGAGGGTTCAGAAGGGTAGTCACTTGAGGCCAATAAGCACAAGCTGTACACCTGCTATGTGCTGAGTACACACAAACAAGCCCACACCAGAAGGAAATGAGAGAAACGGCACTGTAATGTGTCCTTTATTCATGGTTTTCTTGACAAAAATCCCTCTTCAATTTTCCTTACCCTTAGGAGTAGGATATATGGGTTAGATTTATTTGGACTTTTTCTTTCTTCCAAGGTGGGCAGCAAAGGAGAGGGATATCTGGCTGCTTTCCAACCCTTCCCGACTCCTAAGGAAAGTTCAGAAACCCTGGTGTTCATACCTGTCAGAAACTGAGTCAAACAACAGGATGTCCTAAAGTGAAACAAGCCAATGGAGCTTGTCACACGCCTTATAAAAGGGCAATTTCTCTGAAGATCAGCAGGAACCTGTGGATATTGACCAGCCAAAGAACCCAGTGCTCACTCCCGGCCCCTACAATCTCTAACCCTCCACTCTTTTGTCCTGAGAGTTCTAGGGGTTGCTACTGTTTAGTGAATATTTCTCCTGCACTTCAGAAAAGTTTGCAAGCTCCTGGAAGGCAAAACAAACTCTTATAAGCTTCTACTACATTCAGCACCTATAGTATAGACTGTTGACAACAAGCACATGTTGAATACCTTCTATGTGCCTGGCTCTGTGCTAGGCACTCCTGACAGACAGGACAACAGTGCGCACCTCTCACCAAGAGACAGGCCTTTGGGAGGTGGCTTCATCTGCCCCATGATGACAGGAGATGACAGAATTGGTTCACCCTGTTTGGAGGATGTCAAAAGTAGCAGAGACCATGCAGCACCATCTGCTAATTTTGCAAATGAAAAAAACTGAGGCCCAGAGAGAGAAAATAATTTGCCTTTGGTCATGCCGTCAGCAGAGTGAGAGGGCTGGGACTGTGCTATAGTTCTCCGAGTCCTCCATGCCCTTTAGAGGTCCCCTGTGTGCTCACTGACATGTGTTTCTGAGGGATGACCAGGTAGGCTAGAGGACTTCCACAGGGGCTGGGGTCTGAGAAACTATCAGGTCATCTAGCTAGCCAGTTGGCCACAGACTTGTGTGTCTTCCTCCTCTGTAAAACCTTCTCTTGAGGGGAACAGCTTGCTGCCTTGCATTTGGGGGACAGAGCCAATTCAGGAGTGAAGACTTAGGGAAGTAAGGAACTGCTCATGGAGCATTCCTCCCAGTTGGTGAAAAGAAGCCAGAAATTTCAGACCTTGTTCATTGAATTGAAGGCTTTTTAACTTGGAAGAGACGTCAGGGCTTCTGTATGGCAGTCTTTGTTTACTTGGCAATTTCTCTCACTCAACGGTAAGCCTCTTTAGGGCAGGGACCATATCTTATTCATATGTGTATCTCCAATGCCTAACAATGCCTGATGAAATGAAATTTCCAGCAAACCAACACCCCGAATGTGATAATCAGGAACAGCATCCTGGAAGGGTTATAATTTGAGCATGGTCTTATGGGATCCACAGGTAAGTGTGGCTGAGTCACACAGGTTAAGCATCAGAGGGAGGAAAGGATAGAAGTAACGCATGTGTAAGCCCCTCCCCTCCTCACCATCATCCGGAAGAGGTATTCTGTAGCCAGCCGGTAGCTGTTCCTCCCCCCTCGCTCGGGTTCTCTTTTAAAAAGTCTTTACTGTTAGTTCTGATTAGAAAAGTAATATATGTTGATTGCTAAATATTTTAATTACATAAGACTGTAAGAGTGAGAAGTCTGTTTTGTTGTTTACTTCTCCAAATAACCACTTACGATCATACCTATTTTTCCCATATAAAATCATATAGTGCACGTTGTTTTTCGACTGTTTTAAGACCTAAAAATTTCTTTTCAATAGCTGCGTGCTATTCCATGATATGCACATACCAAAATTTACTGCTACGCCTGTCTCTACCAGTCAACAATTGTGTTGCTGTTTTTTTTTTCCCCTTTGCGATTGCAACAGTGCTTTTCGCTATACCTTAGTACTTTTACCTATATTTTCGTAAGATAAATTCCTAGAAGATAAATTGCTGGGTTGAAAAGAATTAACTATTAATATACGATGAACTCATAATGAACTATATAATATATAATGAACTATTAATATATAACTGCCTTCCTTAAAGGGTGACCAATTTACACTCTACTGACCGTGTCCGAGCAAGCACTACAAATTTTAAAGTCAATGCCTTCCTGCCAAGCTGTTATGAATGGAGCATCAGCTCTGTAAGAGTTTTTTGGTCAGTTCTGCCTCATCTTTCATCTGCTCTGCTTCCTCTTCTCTACCTATTACACACTTGGCTGTCATCTAACTCCTGATAGTCTCATCACACGTCTATAAGATCATGAACATTTACATTTATTATGTTAATCTCTTTCACTCTGTAGTCCCATTGCTTCTCCAGATAGATTTTGGATGCCTAAAGGAAGAGAGATGTCTATTCCATCTTTTTTATCATCTCCCATCCCTATCTCCCCATCTTTCTCCAACGAAACACCTAGCTCAAACACCTCTTCTGTGCTAAAGACCCATAGATCCAACTTCACAGATGCAGAGTCAACATCTTGACATCTCCATGGGAACACAACACGTCCTTCTCCACAACACTGGCAACTCTCAGTGAATAAAGTAAAAAAAAGTAAAATAAGTCAGAAAACTGGGGACCATCCTTAACATCTCCTCCTCTCTCACTCACCCATATTGACTCCATCACAAAGTCTTACTGACTGTATTGCCTAAATATCACTTGTATTTGTCCACTTCTGTTTATTGGCCTCATCCATTCTATCATTTCCTACTGCACATCTGTCTTCCAGAGTGATCTCTTGGAAACTCAAATATGAACATATCACTCTCTGCTGAAAACATGCTTCCCATTGCTTTTAGAGTAAGACTGGGATCCTTCACGTGAGCAGCAAGGCCCCGCGGCCTCACCCTATACTATTTTCCCCTTGGGCACTGAGCTCCAGCCAAGCAGACTCTCTTTCACCTTGGCCATTCCCTTCGCTCCTGCACCCCTTCCCCCTTTGCCAGCTTAAATCGCCCCTTAGAAAGTAGCTGAAATGTGACTTCCTCAGGGAGACTTCTCCGAATACCCCTTTCAGATGCTGTCATGCTACATGGAATTTTTCCTTTATAACACATTACACAATTTGTAATTGTGTTTATTTGTAACTTTATTTGATTAACATATTTTTTTCCTGCCCGAAACCATAGACTTCACAAGCTCCATTGTGTCCAAACATTCGATAGATATATGATGGATGTTGAACTAATGAATGGTGGGTGCTCAGTAATGTATGACAACACGATTTTTAATTTTTTTCTGTCAAGGATTCCTTGGTGGATATTTTAGCCAGATTTAATCAGATATTGTGAGTTTTTTGGTAGGAGAAGCATTCAGCAAGCTGGTTCCCAGATGACAGTCACCATGGTCCACCCTCTATCATTTATCTGGCTACAGAGACCAGCAGAAATGGGGACTCTTTTCAAAAGCACCTCCTTCAGAGAGTTGGCCCATCTCTCTCTTGCGAGTCAGGCCTATTACTCCTGGAATCCAGCCAGTCAATTTTTGAAAAAGAACCCCTGTCACTTTAAGATTTTAGTCCCTTGCTTGGGCCATATATCAATGCTCCCTGCTGCAGTGGCCATGCTGCCTGCTGTTCAAATTTGTCCAATTAGACACAGCCCCACGGGGAGGAATTCAGTGTGAAATGTGCCTGCCACTGACCAAGAAAGAACTGGTGTGCAGCTCTGCTGCTCCGCAAAGCCCTCGGGGAGAGCCAACGCAGGTCTTCCCAGAAACGGCTCGCCACCCTCTGGGTAGTGCCCAGTGCCCTGAGGCAGAAGGTCACCCTTCCCGCCTCTATGAGAACTGTGCAGGGCAGGGCAGAGCCGCTCGAGTAAGTGTGGGGCGGCATGCAGGTTGACAGTCTGCCCCCCACAGACAAGAAATGGTCAGGGTGCTGTTTGTCAGGCTAAGAGTGCCTTGCCATGGTCTTTATTGGGTACAGAAAGTGGGATTCTGCCACTGCCTAAACACGACTGTGCCATACTTCATGGCTCATGCTGTGGTCCACGGAGACACAGAGCCAAATACTCAAAAGCCTCCAAACGGCAAATCAGTGGATGGTGGGAAGAGAGGAGGGGGTTTGCTAAAGCACCGGCAAAGTGCTTGGGATGGGATCCTAGTGGCGATGGGTTTTACAATAAGATTTTATTTATTTATTTTTAAACAAAAATCCTCTTTTGTAGTAACTCTCTAACTTAATTTTTAGTGTTTTTTTTTCTCCTCAAGAAATTCAAACTTCTAAAAACTCATAAAATTCTTAGAACGTCAAACTTTTAAACATGGAGAGACCTTAGAGAACATCTAAGGGGAGGGAGAGGAAATGACTTAGCTGAGGTCATGCAGCCTGTGCCTGGCAGGGTTCGAATCCAGGCTGCTGACTCCATGCCTGGTTCCTGCCTGATCGCTCAGTGCCGCCTTTCTTTCCGGGCTAGTTCATTTTACTCTTTACACAGCCAATTCAGGGTCAGGATATATATAGATATGCTAGAGTCGGGACATACTAGAACGGAAATCATTTGTATATATCATGTATAATATAGTATATGAATACATAAATATATACATTTATCATAAATGCATATATTTGATGCCAGTCTTAGCTTCCTCTGCGTGATCAATTCATTCAGCAGCTGTGTGTGCGCTTCCCTTTCATCAATGTGCACAATGAAGAAGGTTGGGTACAAGTATTCCAAGGTCCTTTTCACCCCTAATTCATTCATTCCTTCGTTTGTGGAAACATTTATTGAGGGTATAGTATGTGCCAGGCACTGGGGATACAGAGATACAGGAAAGAGGAATCCTCACGCTGATAGGAAGGGAGAGCCACAGAATGCCCTGCGTGCTAAGGGCCCCAGCAGAGCCTTCCAGAATGCTCTGGGAACACAGTCAGGAGGCCCCGCTGAGGAAGCACTGGGATTCTCACTGAAAGTTAGGGTGGACATGATGAAAAGACCCCAAATACTGCTTGGACACTAAGAGTTCTAATCTTGTTTCTTATTCAAGCTTTGACAATGAGTTATCATTTTCCTTCAGGAAGAATGTACAAATGAAAAGGGAAAAGGGAACCTGGGAAAGAGGGGAAACAAAGAGCCAACCAACCCACACAGGGACCCAGGGGCCCACGGATAAGTGAGGGCTGCCTGCTTCTGCTGGATAGCTTACAAGCAGTGGAGCACAGCAGACGGGCCGCCTGCTTCCTGGGGATGCTGCCCCACAGTGATGGATGGTCTCTGGAGGAAGAGGGGCCTACTAAGGAAACAGAGGCCCACTTTTTGACTGAGATGCCATTTAGAGAAAGGAACTCAGGAGCTTGTCACCAATTCTTTCCCCAAACTCATCTCTCCTGTGCACTTTCAAATTTATAATTTTGTGAACATGTAAGAAATTTCTTAAAGTACTTTTACATTATCAACTAATTTTCTCTTCCAAACCAATTCCCTAAGGTGGGACAGATTCATTTTTTGCTTCAGTTTGTAGAGTAAAAACTCCAACGCAGGTCAAGCCCACTCCTGTGACTACATAGCTTTCCGGAGAGTGTCGGACCTGAGGCTGGAACCCAGGGCCAGAACTCCTGTGGGCCAATTTCTCACTGCACTTCTTATTTTCACGTTGTAGGCGAGTGCTCCACACATATTCATATTTAACCAGTGAAACTTAAGAGGAAAAAACAATGAGAATGGGTTATAAATGAACCCTTCCCCTGGGGAAGTTTGGGCTCTAGACAAAAGTCTTCTCATCTTTAAAAGACTCCCTTTTGTGAAATGAACAATCTGGCCTGTGGTCATCAGCTGTCTAAAAGACTGCTGGGTTACAGCGAATTTCCCCATGTGATGTTAAATCCATGTGACCATTATCCTTTTGCCTTTTTTTTTTTTTTTTTTTTAACCAACTGCTTAGCAGCTCAATCAAATTAATTGTGGTGCTTTCAAAAGGCATCAAAATAGCCACAACTCTCCCTGAAAAGAAGGAAGGCGCCTTGTTTTCAGGAAAAGATGTAAAGTCCTCACTCTAGGGTACTCAAATGGATATTCATTCCATGATAAATCCCCTCTTTCTCTCAGAGCCGTTTTTTTTTTTTTTTTTTTTTTTTAAAGAGAGACTTAAAAATATCAACACCAATAATGAGATTACATTGTCAGTTTACTTCTGGCCAAATTTTATTTTCAGCTTCAAGTAACTGGGAGTTCTTTATGGTCATGGACAAAAAAACAAGAGGCTGGAAAAACCTCATTAACAAACTAACCAACACAACTCACTTGTTTGAAATAAAGTGGAGGCCGGAGAGAGGGAAGAGAAGGGAAAGAACTGTGGGAGGCACAGCCAGGCCATGTTCTCGGCCAAGCCCCAGGCCTGAAGAAATGTGCCAGCTGAATTGTGGCTGAGGTACGCCCTCACTCCTAAGAGCATGGCGGAAGGCTTGGAGGGGTGGGTGTAACCCCAGCGGTCAGCATTCATCCTCACCGAGAGTTCATCAGTCCTCACCTTTCTGTCTGGCAGCTCCCCTAAAACACAATGTTCCAGAGGCTAGCGCCTTCTCTCAGAGTGAGCCCCATATATTGGAGCAGATTATAGAATGAGCAAAGTGCCTTCACTCATGAGCTCATTCTTGCCTCATAATAATGTGAGAATATAAATGGGGCTCGGTGTTATTATCTATATTTTACTGATGGAGCAACTAAGGTGAAGCGCAAAGAGATCAAATAATGTGCCCAAGGTCATACAAACTACCAGGCCCAAAGTCCAGCCCCTCCCCCCCAGGGCTTTTCCCACTATTTTCAATCATCTCCCAGCCAAAGCATGGGCCAGGTTGATTCTCATAGTCTCTAGCATTGACAAGGACAATTTTCTGGTCCTTCTTCTTAAGGCTTACTTCAGCGTGAAGAATTCCTGATGACAAGGCCCAAACATCAACCTAAGAGACACTAGGCAGAGAGCAATGTTCCCTGAAAGCACAGGGAGCCAAGCAGTCTGCAGGACTATCCAGATGGCTCTCATCCAGGAAGAGAGGGCTTCCTGGCCCAAATCTCCTACCACCCTAGGCCTCTTCTTGGGGGTCATCAGCTTTTGCTCATACATTTCTTCCTGGCTCAGGACCACAACTGAGCCCTTTGAAAATGGTCCTGAGCTCTCCAAGAGGATGGGCCGGAGATTGGATGGGTACAGGGTGATGAGGGCGGAGAGGAGGGCTGTGAGTCCATCTCTTACTCAGATAGAACCAGTGATTTTCTTCTTTATCTTCTGGTCTGTCCTTGGGTTGGGGAAGTGTGGCCATTTAATTTTATGCTACTTCTATCCAGAGGACTGGATGCTAGAAGGAAACTGAGAGCCTACTTTAAACAAATGAGCCAAAAAAAAAAAAAAGGAAATCGGAGATACCACATTTTTAGTTATGTTTGGAAAGCTCATTAGAAAAAGGATAGGAGGCCAAAAGATACTAGATTAAAGATTCGGAAGAAATAAGTTTTAGTTTCTGCTTTACTACTTACTAATCATATGATATGAGAAAACCTTAAATTCTCTGGGCCTCTTTAAAAAAATCTATAAAATGAACTAATAGTAATAAGCCCTGCCTTTATCACAGCATGCTTTAAAAAATCATCTGTCGTATACAAAGACTGTTTATGACAGTCTTTGTAAATGTTAAAGCACTATGCACATGTGATATATTATTATTATTATGACTAAAGAGCTTATTACACATGTTTCAGGCAAATTGAAGAAATCCTCTTTGCTTATTAAGAAAACATATGAAACATCCAAAGCAAATATTAGAAAAAGTCTAATTATACCCTCTGGGTTCTGTCACTAAAGCAGGTAAATGTCTTGTGCCTTAAGAAAAGCAAAGGAAAACTGGGCTGGAAAAAGAGCTTAAAGTCAAATATTTTCTTTTGCCAGTGTTCTCTGGCCGAGGGTCCCAGGGACAAGTGAGCAAGCCAAGTCTTTTTTGTTTGAAGTGTAGCTGTCGAGGAAGAGACTACCTGATGCAGAAGAAAACACTGGGTTTTATGTTCAAACAGACCTGAGTTCAAATTCTGCCCCGCCAATTACTAGCCATACACCTGGAGCAAGTTACTTAACTTCTTTGGGCCTCAGTTTCTACATCTGAAAAATGAGGTTGAAAATATCTACTTGTGCAGAGTTGCCATAAGAATTTGAAATTGTGCACACACAGCGACTGCTTTAGATGCATTATAGCAGAAATTCACTGTAAGTAATTTTACCTCTTATATCTTAGATCTCCTAAAATCTCATCAAATTCTAGTGGTTTTATTGAAGTAGACATGAGAGAATCAATCTAAAGACAATAGCATGGTAGCATGGAAAACCCATGATTTGAAAGACACGGGTTACTAGCTATGAGACCATGGACAGGTAACATCCTAAATTTCTTCATCTGTAATACAGGAAAAATGCTGTACTGTCGATGTCAAGACTATAAGAGACAGACTGACTATGAAAAGCTCTAGACTGCTCAGCATATAATAAGAAATCAATAAACTTCGGTTACAGGGCATAATTTGTTTTTTCAATTAACTCCTTTTTCAATCCACTACGTCTGAAATCTTTCTGTGCAAGTATCATAAACCTAGTACATGGACTTAAATTTCATTTGCTATTGGCTTCTCTAGGCCTATAAGGCAAAGCGTATATGTACAAAAGTGGCTAGTTTTCTTTCATGGACCACCACAAAGAAAACGTCTGGGTTTTTCTTCTTTTCGGCAAACATCTACGGCCTTGAATTTAAAATAATGGACAGCTTTAGCATAACAACAGCATAACAAGCATTACAGAGTGATTCTAGATAGGTAAACATCAGAGATATAGGTGTATCTTGTGTATCTCAGGTGTCTTCACATCTTTCTCTCATTTCCTAGTCCATGGCCTCCTGTACTCTTGGACAGGTCTGCACACACCTTTGCTGCCATCTCTGTTCTCATAATCAAATCCGGAAGCACCTCTCTTCTCTCAATTCCAATCTTGCCTACTTACCATCTTATTACATCTCATCTCCATAGCTGGACTGGGCCTTATTTCCAGTACTCTTAGAAATATTGGAGCTGATTGATAAATGTATGCTTATTTGCTATTTCTTTGTTGGAAAAATGGAACTGAAGGCTAGAAGAATTGTAAAGCTACACTTTTTTTCTTTTGGAGAACTTCTTGTAATAGATGCATAGGAAAAATAGACTATTCTCTAAAAATTGAGTTCATGCTGAAAAAATCATTTAAAATCTACCTTCAAAAATACATACTACTTTTCATTTTAATGGAATTATACCTATTTTATCTGAACTAGAAAGAGAAATCACTTTAGTCAATGTCAAAATGACAACCCATCAAAAATTTGTGGTTTATTAAAAAAAAAAAAAATCTCTTAAACAGACTAGATAGCCTGGCAAACTTTTAAAGTTAATCTTATGATATACTGTAATAACAAAAGGCCTTTACAGCATATCAAGCAAATTTATAAGAATATGATCAATACATATGACATATTATTTAATTATAATCTTTAGTGACAGAGACAATATAAAAACCTAGCGTCAACATTCTGACGGTGGAATAAATAAATAGATATAATTATACCTTATACTAATCCCAGCAGAATTATAAATTATCAGGCCTGACTGTAGATCTGAGTTCTAAAGTTTCCTTAATATGATAAGAGTTTATATAGGGGTTATATGCCTTTTTATTAGAATCAAAAACTCTCTGAGGATTTCAGGTTCTAATGGTCAGAATGACCCTAGGTTCTCATATGACTAGCATTCCTGGATCATGAATAATGACTAAGATGTGCATGTAGAGAAGAACTGTGGGGAGAGAAGTAGGCCAGAGGCAGAGACAGAAGCAGGGCTTGAGAATAACTGTGCATTCTTCAAATATTGGACTCTCAGACTTAGAGGTAGAAGGGCTTGAGAAGTCCACTAGTCTTTACCCATCATCTCACAGAACAGGACAATGAGGATCAGAGGTAACAGAACGGACTTGCTCAAGGTCACATGGCCTCCCGGCAGAACCAGGTCCAAGTTTCACAATAAATGGTACAATGCTCTCTCTATTGCACTTCAGGAGAGAGAGCAATTGCTGAGGTGGTAAGCGAGAGCACAGCCAACATAACTGTGGCTATTATCATACCAACAGAAGGAATGCACTCTCCAGCAAGGGCCAAGAGAAATTATAGTTAACGTTTAACATTATGGGACCAACATCAAAGGTACTCCAGCTGGACTCTAATAATGGGAGATGAAACTGCTAACACTAGCAGAAAGTTGCAGGTGGACAATTCTGGCTGGAAATAGCTCACGTCCTCAGAGCAGGAGTGGTCTTCAGAAACCCCACACAAGGCTTGCTGCCTCACCGCAGGGTGGGGAGAAATATGGGCAATAACCTTTCGTCTGTCTGTGGTTCGATGTGTTATTAAGCTGTCCCTCCCTTGTTAATGCCACGGGACACTTGGAAATAGCCACGTTTGCCATTTGGAGGAGGGTAGGAGGGTGTGACCACTGATGATAACAGGAAAGGGAGATGCAGTGCCCCGGTGGGCTTCACGAAGGACTATTATTTTGCTACAGTGACAGGAAAGAGAGGAGATAGATGGCTGCTGCTCAGATGCCACCAAGGAATGGAGGTTGGACACTGTGTATCCCGGAGCCTGAGAAGGGAGTTTCTAATTTAGAAAAGTGAGTTAATTCTGAAATCTCTACTCCTGATTAAAAACAAAGGGGGTGGAATTCACCAGTAGAAGAACCCTTACTAACTTTTGGCCACAAACAAAGGGTTGATTCCAGCTGACGGGGAAATCATCCTAGACATTTTTTTAGCAGGTTCTAGTCCCTTCTAGTGAGGGGGGCCTGATCCCCTGGGTGATTGTGGAAGGAGGGGAGAGGTGGGGCAGGACGGAGCTCTGGCGGCTTCCTGCATCCTGGGATGCCCTCAGCACAATCGCTGTCCTTGCTGCTCCTTCGCCACTTGGTTTGACACACCAGGCCTGCAGAGCCGGCTTGGTTAGGGCAGTCTGGCCTTAGTCAGGGCAATGTGGCATGTTCCGCCTGGCTCCTCCCACCCTCAGACCTCACCCAGGTTCTTTGCCCAAGTGTTCCCTCAGGTGGATGCAGGGGAGAAGATTCAGCATCATACCCTTCACCTGTGGCAGACCAATCGTCTGGCTTCCATGCTGTGTGTGTGTGTCTGCTTTGATATCTAGGCTTCCGTCCTATCCATGAGGACTAGTCGTCCAAGCTGTGCATTGATTCCGACCTTGATCAGCTTCAGTTGTCTGGGAATGGGACCTTGTCAACCACCACTCTCCCGCTCCACCCAAAAGGGGCTTGCTGGATTCCCAACATGCAGTTGAGACCCCACTGCCAGCACTCCCTAAGGCTGCCACTACCCCACCAGCCCAGATGTCCGCACAGGGCTGTTGCCTAGAGTCCTCGTCACTCGACAGTGCAGGAAGCAGCACCTCCCTGGCCCACAGCCAGAACATCGAGAACTGTCCAGTTCATTGGGCTTAACTCTCAGTACAGGCCGACACATAAACAGGTACTTGGGAAAGGCTTTTTGCTGATAGTAAAAATAGTCAGTAGATGAATGAACGTTAAGAATAAACGCATACAACCTGTTATTTAGGCGGTGTTGCCTTTACATTGTTTTGTGACATCTTATTATAGACAACATCGCTGGGTGGGCTCTGGAGAAGAGTCCCCTCTCCCGCTGGCCCATCGGCTTTGTCCCTTGTGAGGGTGGCAGGAAGATGTGGAGAAAAGGCTTCTTTAAAAGCCTGGCAACAAAATGCATAAATCGATCAAATATCTGGGGGAAAACTACTAAATATAACATAATGGATATAATATATAATTTACATAATTTATATATTATATATATTAAATTTAGAGAGAAGACACTACACTTAGGAAACCTGCAATTTTTAGGAAAATAAAGCAGTGAAAGCAATTTTTATACATGCTAAACCCATCTCAGAATTATGTATGAGTCTCCCGAACTCTAATGGTACCATCAGTGTCTGATGTGAACAGGGAATTTGGATCACACAGTAGCAGTTTCACAAAGGACTGGCAGTAGCCTGAAGTTAGCTTCTTGCACAGATTTATCAGATATGTGAGGAGTTCCTTAGGGGAAACCAGCTAAACATAATTTAAGTTGAAACTGTTAATTTAATAAACCTAAATGGCAGGAATTGTGGTATGTCACCCTGAGGAATGGAGCACAGCCCACCCAGTCTTGCACATAAACCTTAGCAGGTGTTTGACTAAGAAGAGAAGCCGATCACCCCAATCACAGAGCCTGGATTTCTTTTCTGAAGAATTTACCTCTTCTGTTTTCTCCTTCTCCTGCCTTCTCTTCATCCCTCCCTCTTTTCCTTTCTTTCTTTTATCAGACATTAGGTATATACAGCTCTATGACTATATCTTCCCTTGCTCTAAGAATGACATTGTAGGCTTTCCCTTAAATACATCTCCCGTTCAGCACATATTTGCTATGCACCTGCTATATATCAGACACTATTCTAAGCACAAGGGAATCACAGATGAAAAAGATGAAAGTCCTGAAGAAATTCAGTGAAATATAGAAACAGGTGGATAATACAGGCAGAGTTAAGGTATTAGCAATGGGGACCTCTGAATCTACCAAGGGCTGAAGGAGAAGATGGTGCAAAAGTGTTGGCCACTTGGAGTGATGCTTGAAGAAGCAGCAGGTAGCATCTGGCAGATAGAAGGGAAGAGGAGGTGAGGGAGTGAGTAAGGAGACATCACAGGGACTAATATGAGCAAAGGCAAAGAGGCATGAGACAGGGGTCAGTAAACTACAAGCCATTTGGCCCGGTCATAATCCAGGGAGAGTTGAGGGGTGAGGTTGGAGAGTGCTCAGGGTTGCAGACAATCGTTGAAGGTCATTGGCCAGGACGCCTGATTCTGTCATTAACCAGAGACTCTGAGGTGAGAGCACAGGCACCGAGGCAGAGGGTCAGATGTGAGCCGTTTCTGCAGGCGCTCCCGCGCCTCAGAACAAGGAGTGCAGGCTGAGATGTGCGCGAGTGCAGAAGGGCACGCCACTGGAATGTTTGGGAGAGGATTAAAGACATTTATTTTGCAAGCAAACTGTTCCTCAGATGGGTGCAGAAGAGTTCCAACATCGGACAAATATAGTCCTTGCTAATAGCATTGAAATCTGGAATTCCCTCTGGTGGCTGAAATCAACATTTCTCACAAAGGAAACCTGGACAAGTATGATCTGTAAAGAGCATTATCCATTCCCTGTGTACAATTTATTGGCCCGGAATATCAGGTTAGCAAGCTGAAATAATTAAGCATCAGGCCAGCTGTTTTGGGCAATTAGGTCACATTTTTCATTTAGGAGACCACACAACAGAGAGGAGAGAATAGAGAGATAAGACCTGTGTTTTGATTTACTGAGTCTCTGCTGCAGATAAAGCCCAGCTTTTTGGAATCCTTCAGGCAATTACTATTTCAGGCTTGGCAAGAACTTGAGTCTGAAAGTAACTATTGGGCTTGTCTTGGCAAGACTCAAAGTCACTGTAGTTGTAAGGTTGTCCCAGGCAGCAGTAGAGGGGAAAGTCAGTGGCAAGAGGAAGCCAGGAACTACAGAGCCATGAGGAGGGCTGTTGCAGGCTTGGAGCTCAGAGGAGGCCAAATTTGGTCCTCCCACAACATGTTCTTAGAGAGGGAATGTGGTCAGATGGTGAAGGCCCAGGCCTGCTAGTTGGGATTCTGTGGTTCCCTTTCTGGCATCTGTTCTTGTCAGTTCTGTGGGCATTGCTTACACCCCCTGCCTTAGTATCCTTCCCTGTAAAAGAAGAGGAGGGCTGAGCACTCTTATGTCTGGGGGCGGCGGCGGGGAGGGGGGGTGGGGGGAGAAAGGCGTGTGACTGGCAGGTTGCCAATGGTGCTGGCTTAGTACACACAGGGGGTGGGGACGCTGATGTGGACATCAGAAGACCGAAGCTTTAACCTCCTCCCTGCCACTAACCTAGTTGACAAAGTGACTTTGATCAAGAGTCACTCCCCTGTCCGGGCCTCGGTTTCCACAGCTTTAAAAAACCAGGGAGCTGGACCAGACAAGATGCTCTCTAAGCCCTTCGAGTTCTGACATTCTACTCCTCTAAGACGCCAAATAAGATAAATCGCCGGGCGGAAGGCAAGCAAGTTTTTCTTTGAATGGAAAAGAGAAAAAGCCTGTGTGCTGCCAGCTGACGTCCCCCACAAGATTCTGGAGCCAACACTAAGTATGGGGCGGGGAGAGCAAGGCCGTCTGAGGAGACAGCAGGCCCGCGTGTGGTCACTGGCGACACTGTGTTGAAACATCTCTTGCTTGAGCTCTTCCACTTAATTGGGAGCTTGCCTTTCCAGTTGTGTATTTTTATCCTGTGCCCTGGAACCCAAACCATGAGGTTTGTAGCCAAAGGCTGCTTCTTGTTTAATCGTTAACTGCCTCGGCACTGTGGGGCCCGGCACCAGCCGGAAAGTCCTCATCCAGACGCTGCACCTCTTCAGCAAGCGGGACTCGAGGGAGGATGCGGAGCCGGACTGGAATCCAACTGCTGTCCTCCGACTTTGGAAATAAATCCCCTACACTGTCTGGCCCACACAAATCCCAGTTCAGCCAGGCCTCTCCTGTGGGGTTATTCTGGTAACGAAATGCTTGAGATCAGCAATTCTTTTCTACTCTTACCCACTCTCAGTGAGGAGCCAACTGGGCTATTCCTTAAGGCTTCACTTTCCGTGTCTGCAATGTGGTTGAAAACTAATATTCCAGATGTTTCCTCATATTTTAAGTGGAACCACAGATTAAGCTTCCTGTAGGAAGGCAGTATGGTAGAGTGGAAAGAGGACAGTCTTGGGAGGCAGACCGGCGTCTGAATTGTGGCTCCGCTCTTCGGAGCTGCATGGCCTTGAGAAAGCAATGATCCCTTGAACCTCAGTTTCCTCTTCTACGGAAATGGCAGGTCTACGATGGGAACAACACTTCTACTAGTTGGTGGCAACGTCCACGAGCGCAAAGACAACCTGATTTGTTTATCACAATGTAGTTTGTGCCTAACACAGAGTAGGTCTCTCAAGAGGTACACACAGAGCCAGTGATTTAAAACCTCACAGGATTTCGAGGAGACCAATGAGATTAAAGACGTGAAGTGCCTCACATTGCATGTGACACTTGGAAAGTGCTTATTTACTTGCCTGCAGTGCTTGGAGACACGTTTCTTCTACCTGAGTGATGTGGATGCTCAAAGAACACAAGTCCTTGGTTAAACCCGTTTAAGTAATAAAGAGAAGAAATGAGCACTCAGAAAGCTCTTTGATTTAGGGATATTTTCCAGTGTATTCAGTGCTGATCCTCAAGCTGTTGCTGAAGCTCACTCTCCGGCAGTAGAAAAGGAAGCCAACTGGCTACAAAGCCACTGATGTCACTGATGGCAGTAGGAGGCCCTTCAGTAATACCAATGGCTTCCTGGCCTTAGGGTCTTCCAAGGAGATTCACAAAAGTAGACCCGGGCATGGAAACCAGATTTTCAAGGGCCCCTGGTACACTAGACTATTGTTCCAGGACAGAAACAACTCAGAACAAAATGACGAGTGGGATTTTCCTTGCGCTGACCACAATACATATGTTTGTTCAAGAAAAAAAAGTTGGAGCAAGAAGACATGGATGTCTGCTGCTAAAGAAAAGCCTGTTTGTGCCCGCCACAGTGGTGAGATTGTTCGGCGAGTTCATCTTGAAAGTCCAATTACCCCGACAGCAAGGCCAGGGTCAGTGTCATTTTGGGGTGTGCCAACACTCCGGCCTCTTCAGGACCCGTTGTGAATTACACAGGGTATCTGCCTGTGGGAGAGCCAGCATCCGCTAGCCTCGCTAGCCCATCCGGGCTAACACCACCTGTCTCTTTGCTCCCTTCCATTTCCTTGGACAGACCTGTCTAATAGGTACCTCCACAGGTACCAAGTAACAATGACGTGTAGGATCCTGGATTTGGATCCACTGTTCCTAGGGGGCGAATCAGGAAGGACACTGGCAAGGGCCAGCACCTGCTAATGACAACCCAAGCCCCACATTTGAGGAGCAAGACATTGAAAGATCCTGTTTTGTGTTTAACAAAACTCTCGGAAACTACAACTCTCAGAAACCACAATGGGAGAAGTATAAGTCTTACAAGGCTGAGTTGTGAAGGATCCTATGTACCCTAACACTTGACTTAGAAGTGTATCTTTTAAACATAGGATGTCAAGTTCTCTCTGCCTTTTATTTCGGGGGGATTTAAAAGCTGCAATTTACCTATAAGTTCTTCAAGCAACCTAGAAATTAGCACTCACTGATTTCTCCAAACAGCAAATAATGTTTCCTAATATGGATTTAACAAACAAATATTTAAAATTTTTCACAAACCAAATAGCCTTAATAGAGATCCCAAATTTGGACTTTGAAAGATGTAACTCCATTAACCATGGTAAGATCCAATCTTCCTGTGCTACCACATAGAATCTCCAGTCTCTGATGGGGTTAGTTACAAAATTTCTCAAAAGGTAGTTGATTTTAAATTAATGTCATAACATAAATCTCTATATATGCTGATATAGAAAGCAAGTTAGGGTCTCTGTATAGTATGAGTTCAAATAAGAAAAAAAGGGTAAACATACATATATCACTTTTATACACATTCGCACATAATAGATGAAGATGATAATAACAGCTAATATTTATATAACATTTACTGTCAAGCAGTATTTTTGTGTGTGTGGTGGGCAGGTGGTATTTTAAATATTTTGCAAATGTTAACTCATTGATCCTCACAACAGCCTTGGAGTGTAGGGATACTATTTTATGAAGAAACTGAGGCATAGAGAGGTAAGTAACTTGCTCAAGGTCACACAGCCAGTAAGAGACAGAGCTGGGAACTGAAGTCAGTGTGGACTCCTCCAGAGCCCATGTTCTTGTCTGCTGAGCTAAACTGCCACTGATGATCTGGAAGACCCTCAGAAGCCATTTGGAACACAGCCTTCCTTCTTCTGCATTCTCCCTTCCTCCCAGCCATCTCCCCCAAACATGCACACAGGCCAACAGAATTGGGAGCCCTTCTTCTCTCCCAGTATTTGCCACTAGAATGATCTGTTTAGACAGCTCAAGACTGGGAGCTCTTGGGGGGCGGGACATGGAGGCCTCGTCTCTTCATGTTTCTCCCACCTTTAATTTTTGTTTCACAGCATGGCTTACTACCTGGGCACAGGGGAAATCCTGGTTTCTGAGATACAGTTCACATGCAGACCAGAGGGAGACCTGAGAGTTCTAAGATGGTTTTATTCCGAATTATTCAAAAGACCCTTCATAATAGGGATTAGTAGGTTGAAGATATGGAAGCTCACATGCCTATATACGGAGCAGGGAGGAAAAACTGAAAATCTGGAAGAAAGAAGAAATAGGACCTCTTTTGATTCATTCACTCGGCAAACCCATGGCAATTCCCACAGATAACTGAGAACGAGAACTAGGTTCATTAACTTCTGAATTCTTATACTTATTATTATTAACCATATGAACGGCAATGACTAATTCCTGCCACATGGCTGGGATATGGCTTCCTTATTAGGGGAACACAAGGGGGTTCCCCTAAATGCTGTAATTTTCATAAGGAAACTGCTTTGAGCATAAACTTTCCCTCAATCTTATACCTTTGTTTTCAATCACCGATGTGCTCATTTGCTAGTGCTCATGGCTTCCTTTTACGAATTCCCATTCGACTTCATGGGCTGCTCCTTACGAGGGTGTGTAGATTCATGGGAGGCTCCTGGTTTCCCTTGTCATTTTTTCCTTCCTCCTCAACCCATAAACTGAAAGACAGGCCACCACTTCCCCACAGTGGCTGCTTCACAATCCAAAAGTACCTCTTGGAGAGGTCACCTCTCCAGCACCATACTTTGCTCAGAGTGCCTTTCCGCATGTCTTTTCCTTGGGAGGGAGGATGCACTTGGGTAGAGGAGGCAACACCTACCTGAGATGGAAACTGCTCTTTTTTAGGAAAAGCAAATGCATCAGAATATTCTCTCATACTATGATGAACTAGGAAGCAGAAGGTAAGTGAGGCAGGGAAGGGTGGGGGACACAATGGCCACACCACAGCCCATCTGACACCCACTTCAAGTTCATTTAAGCCCCTCTAAGTGACTCCTTGCTATGTCATCTAAAAAGGGGCATTTGGAGGAATGATGACATAGAATTTAGTATTCAAGTGTTCTCATCTCCCCATGCCAGTTCTATCGAAAAAATTTCCACTACCTCTCTATAACATCTCATTATCATAGAATGAATGGGGAGGAAAAAAAAGATTCTGGGTATCTTTTCCATCTTGAAAAATTTGAGAGGTGTTTGCATATCAGTAGAGAATTATCTAATTCCCCTATAAACATTCTCACACAGGCTAAAGTTCATTTTTACTTGTGTCATTAAACCCAGGGCTGAAAGGAGCATTACTCCTTATGGGAGGGGAGGAAAAAAAAATCAGCCCTTGTTTGGGTTAAGAATCACGGACTCCAAAAGGAAATAGGAGTCCATGCTGAAAACACTCAGAGGATGAGACAGACAGGTCCTCAGCATCTCTGCTGGAGGAGTCCACATGGCTGGATAGAGGGGACACGTATAATACTCCCCCAACCTACTTATGCTTTGATACATAAACTTTATAAGTATAATGTTGCCAGATTCCGGTGCATAAAAAAGTAGCTGAAAAAACTCAAACCATAAATAATGCCAAGTAATAAAGGAGGTGAATGTTTCTGTTATTAGATTCTTTCATTGTATAAATCTGTTTAATAAGCTGGCTAGGAATCACTGATAGAAAACAGACTTAGTATGGTGTTACAGACCAACCCGTTCTAAAAAGCCAGTATGGGAACTCGTGCCAAGTTATATTTTTCTGTTCTTAACCAATGCAACTTAAAACGTAATTGTTGTTTCCTTGTTCAAAAATGGAAAATGTCTTATGAGGCTGTGTTTAGAGGGAGTCGAAGGCATGCCTGGTGTCACAGAGCACCCCCCCCCACCCCCATACTCATCGTTTGAACTCACTTAACCATATTTATAGATCACGCTGCCTTTTGTCTTACTCACCGAGAGGGACTAGGGTCTGTGTATGACTCCTACTTTTTAGAGTCCTATTTCTCAACATTTATATGTGTGTGTTTAGAAAAATCCCTCCAAATATCCTCCCTTTGACCCAAGAACCATGGCAACCACTTTGGCTAAAGAAATCCACTGAACACTAAAGGGGGTGCGGAGGCGGGTGTGACGGGATTGGGGGGGTGGATGGAATGGAGGTCTCTGGGGTCACATTCATCTTCTAACACTATGGTTTCTAACGGCTTGTTGATGTTTTCCTGGGTTGGTTACTATCATCGTGATGGACTGTAAAATGAAATGCCAGCAGCTAGCTAAGGGCTTGAGTAGAAATATTTACCAAATGGCATAAACAACAACACCAGGAGTCCCCACACAGTCAGCCACGGTCACAGGGCTTGGCCAATTGTGCCCGGTGCTGTTTACAGCACCGCGATGCATAAACCTCACAACCTGGCCAGTCCAGTTTCTGACCCTAGTTCCCAGGCTCCTTTTTAGGAGGCCCACACACAGCTAAATAGATGAAAAAGGCGGTAATTGGATGAAATAGGTTATCCGACCAATTTAATTAGTGTTTGGAAACTTGAAGTTTCAGCAGTATAGAGGAACCTCATTTGGAGTTGTGCAGAGAACTGTGTTATATCTTTACGTATCAGATGTTTTGCTATGCCCTGTACATCGGTCATGTAAAATGAGTTAAAGTTGGAATTAAAAACTTTTGATTATTTCCCAACGAGTTGGCCATTAAATCCTCAGTTAGGAACACAACCCCTTCTAAGAACACTGTTTAAAAAACAGAAAAAGTAATTCACTGCAAAGCACTTGGGATACGAAATTAGAGGCTTTTCTGAGATTTATATATTTCCTTTGTTTCTGAATACTAATTTTTTTGGACAAAATCCCACTGAGGAAGATTGGAATTCTTGCTCTTCTACACAGGTAGATCCCAAACATGGAAGATGAAGTTTAAAAGGGGGTGCTTAGTAATGTAAACATGGTGACTATAGTTAACAATACTGTATTGTATATTTGAAAGCTGCTAAGAGAGTAGGTCTTAAAAGTTCTCATACAAGGGAAAAAAACTGTAACTATATGAGGTGATGGATGTTAACTGATCTTATTGTGGTAATCATTTTGCAGTACATGCATATATCAAATCCTTATGTTGTACACCTTCAACGTATACAATGTTATATGTCAATTAGATCGCAATAAAACTGGAAAAAAAATTGAAAGGGGCCGTTTACATGTTGGTTAGAAACTAAAGAAAGTTAATTCGACATTTATTATACTTACAGCTGTGGGAAATGCAATAGGAGAAAGAAAAGATGGGTTGGATTCTTCTCTGAGATTACTCTCAAAGAACTTGAGTAATACTTAAGGAAGTCTAGCAAAAGTAGGGGGAAAAAACGGGGACAATTACAGGTAGTGTTCTTTGTTCCCCAAAAAGCAAACTAAAAACTGGCAGAAAACTTTCCTTCTGGGAATAGTCCCGGAGGAATCAGGTGGCTAAGGTAGAGTGCAGTGTATTCTTTCTGATTATAGGATAGGTACCAACAGCCAGAAAATGTCAGCCCAAACCTGATGCTACTACGGTAGGCCCTTAGCTTCACTCCTATTCTTTGTATTCGGTGGCTTGTGGGGAAAGGAGTAAAAGAAAACCCGCGAGGACTCAGTGGGAATAACCCTCTGATGAACGTTGTCAGACCTTTGAGAGAATCAGCGAAGCAGGAGAGACTGGCCTAGAGGCTCCAGTGCCACATTGGCACAGAGACCCGAAGCTGTTCCCAAAAAGATCTGACGCCAGGAAATAATAGAGTTAGAAATAATCGTTCTATTTAAGCCTGGGGAAAAAATCCAAAGTTCTATTAAGGAATGATTAATAACAGTGAAGACCTAGGGGTTTATTTAAAAAAAATTATTTGAAAGAAAAGAGCTTCCTGAGTTATCCTTAAAAATTAATATTTGGTAATACTGATTATGTTCCACTGATTATATTTTAAGTGAAAACAAAACAAAGCCTGCTAATATCTAATAGCTATATTTAAGGCTGAAGCTTGGCTACTAAACAATCATACCCAAAGCACTACTACAGTGCCAAAGTACTTTAATTGTAAGTAAAGTGTCCATGAGGAAATAAAAAGCACATCCAACAACAGAAAGTTCCGTATATATGTTACCCTCATGGGATCTTTACAATGCAGAGGCAGAGATGCTGGGGGATGTACCCAAGATCATGCAGCTGCCACCAAGACAAACTAGTACCAAGGTCTGGAGAGTTAGTAACTCCTCTAAGAATATAACATCTATCACCTCATTTAAATCAGTGTGTAAGGTACTATGCACATCGAACAGATGGGAAGAGGGTTTAAGAAACTTGCTCAAGTTTACAAACTAAAGTGCCAAATGATGGATTTGAACCCAGGTGTGTCACTCTTTAAAAGCCCATGCCCTTTTCCTCGGGTGGGGCTCAGCACTGCGTTTGGCTCACTGCCCACTTCATGGTCTGTGGCTGGTGCTCCACCCCATTCTCCATGCCTCACACTGCACTGGGCAGAAAGGAAACTGTTAAACCAGCTGAGCAGCTGAGTCAGAGTTCAACTAACTCTCCATCATCCACCAGTGTCATCTGGAGACGCTTCCTCATTCAGTGACAAAGGCCATCAGTGTTCCATCTTTAGGGAAACAGGGCCTATAAAAGTGGTAATTCTCGAAAGAAGGGTCACATTTACCTGTTACTTTTATCCTAATATGAATAAAAATTTTAGAAAAGGATCAGCCATGAAAATGGAGAGAATTTGAGGATATTAGGCAATTGGAAGAGACATGTTAAAAGTTCAATACTCTGTGAAAGTGTCTTCTTGTGTCAGGTACATTGAGGTGTGTACAGTTTTATGAATGCCCGGACATGTGACCTACCTACCTACATACCTACTTACTTCCCCAACTCTCCCTCCCTCCCTCCCTCCCTCCCTCCCTCCCTCACTTCCTTCCTTCCTTCCTTCCCTTCCTTCCTTCCTTTCCTTCTTTCCTCTCTCCATCCATCTGTCCGTCCTTCCTATAGATGAGGCCTCCTAGAGGAAGTGACATATGTACTGATTTTATAGTATGACTGAGAACAGAAAGAGCATAAGTGAGAGTGTCATTCTAGGCATCAAATGGTACAGCTCATGTGGGAAACTACAAGAATTCTGATAATGCTGAAGCGTAAAATTCAAGGCAGGAAGTGGAAAGAACTGTGGCTATAGAGGTAGGCAGAAGCCAGACCAAGGAAAGGCTTTGTAGATCATGTTAAGAAGCTTGGGCTTTTTTGCCCTGGGCAAACCAGGAGCCTCTGACAGACTTTATAAAGACAGAGTAGTGACAAGGCTAGGGCAACAGTGTCACAGAACAGATACATGGAAGCCAAAGTGAAGACAGGAACACCATAAAATTGCAATAATGAGGCAACGAACGAGATAGTGATAACAGGAATAAAAAGGACAAATTTGAGAACTTTTAGAGAAAAAAAATCAGCAGAAATTGCTGATTCATTTGTGTGAAGAAGCAGCCAGTGGTGAGGACGGCCCCCATATTTCTAGTTTTGTTGACATGCTGGGTGGCAGTGCTACCGGCTCTGATCAGAAAATAACAACAATGGCAATGTTGGGAGTGGAACATGCATCCACTAGAAATGATGGATCAGGCTAGAAAAATTATGCGTACTCTTCATCCAGACATCCAGCAAATACTATGGAATATCCGTTAAGTGCCAGGGACAGACTTTAGTGCCGGGGTCACAAAACAGCAGAAAACTACAGCGTAGTGTGATAGGTGCTCAACAGAGCAGGAACTAAAGATGCAAAACACCAATTCTGCCCCTGCCTCAATCCACACAGAGTCAGAGATTGGCAATGGACGTAAGGGTGAGCACCTAGGCTCTCCTCCTGTGGGCTGGTCACTCCCCACTGTCCCGGCTCCCCTACAAAGAAGTCGAGGACAGTAATGAGAAATGACAGCAGGAGAAGAAAGCACCAAAGTCCGATTAACAACAGGTGGCATGGCTGTCAGTTCAAATCTCTGTCCTCTAAGCCAAGCAGGACAAATGGCTGAGTCTAGATCAGTATCAAACTATTAAACTTAAAGCACTAATTGCTCACTGAAGCCCATGTGTTCCTTCTCACTCAGTGGATGTTTCTCTGGCAGCTCAGAAGTTCCAGGATGCTGCTGTGTCCCCACACATCGGCGCTTGTTTACGTTCTTTCCCCACTCTCATAGATGAGGGACTATTTCATTTTTATTTATTTATTTTCCGGCAGCTCAGAAGGAAGCACACACTGGGCCTCTTGCAGCAGTGCGCAGCTCTGGTTCTCCATAAATCCTCTTGATTTTGTCTCATTAGGATGACATTCAACTATTATTTGAAAAATCAATAGTATCCCCAGCTTTGCTGTGTCAGCAGAGCCATTCAGTATATAGGATAATGGCTGCAGTGCTTGCCGATCCATCTCAGAGGTCCCACTGCTGGGCAAGCCTTTGCCTTTAATGGTCAACTTGTAAGGCAGGTTGGGGAGCTGACCACAAGTTGGGCGTCCTCAACCATCCTTTGCTTTAAAAAGCCTAGGTGGTTAGATGGCACCTGAAGGGGACTTATGGATAGTCTTCTCTCCAAAGCCCTTGATGCATAGATGAGAAACTCAGGAAGTAGTCTAGATCCTGGATCCTCTGAGCCTATAGTCAGAACTGTTCCATTTCACTGCCTTTCTCTACACAGACTGAACCACTACAGGATTCTCTTAGATGAAAACACAGCCAGGGGCCATACCTGATCCTGTAAATGAAGTCATATGAAGTATGTCTTTTCTCTCAATGCTGAAAAAAATTATATGAATTCTGGAATCCTGCCACTTACCAATGGAACTTAAATTCTCTATGTCTTAGTTTTCTAACCAGCAAAATGAAAATAACAATGATACAGACTTTCTCAGTCTGCGGTGAGGATTACATGTGATACAGTCTACGGCTCTAGGTAAAGAGACTATTTGCAATTAGTGTAGGAAAACTCTGCACCTTTATTTCCAGTACTCAATTCATAATAAAAAGATTATTCTATTCCTCAAGAGTCTAAAAATGACCATACTTAAAAAAAAGAAGGCAGAAAAATTTGCATTTTATTGTAGGAATCGTGTGGTTAGCATGTTGAAGATTCTATTAGATGGTACTAATTTTCCCATTAAGTGGACATGAGTTATTGCTGAATACTTAGAGCTGTTTCTGGAGAATAAGACATCATAGTAGAATAAATGGTCAAGTCAGATCCCAGGGTATGTCTTGGTGTGACAAGATGAGAAAAGGCAAGTTGTACCCCAGAGGGGACAGGAGAAATGTGGGAGTGGAGGAAGAGAAAATTTCAGCTCTTTCTCTTGGTTGGGCAAGAGTGGGATGGGGTAGTGGTAATGAAATGACTGAATATACGGAGAACCTCAAATTTTTCTTAGTATTAGCTGACAGAAATAATCTTGCCCCAGTAAGATGTTAGGTCTTTGCAGGATGGTAATAAGAGCCCCAAGTGGCTCTGATTTACCTAATTCTAAGGATGATCTGGTTTATTTTTCATTTACTACTTAAAAATCCCTTATATGAAAATATAACATTGCAATATACAAATCTGTGAGAGTTCCTTTAAATTGTAACCCCATTCAGAGGTTACTAACCTGGGATCCATAGGTCCCCCAGGGATCTATGGGTAGATTCAGGTGGTTTGTGGAGTTGAATGGAAGAAAATTTCACCTATATTTTCACTAACCTCTAACTAAAATTTAGCACTTACGTCAACTACGAATGCAGGCAAAAAATAGTAAGTAGTCCACAGTATCTGTGACTATCACCAACAGAAATCAACATTTTTATTGCATATTACAATTTACACCAGGGATTGGGAAACTTTTTCTCTAAAGGGCAAGATGGCAAATATTTTAGCCTTTGAGGGCTATGTGATCTCAGTCCAACTATTCCACTCTGCTGCTGAATGAAGCATGACAGCAGGCAGAGACAATGTGTAAATGAATAAACATGGCTGTGTTCCAATAAAACTTTATTTACAAAAACTGTCTGTGGGCTATAGTTTGCTGAACGCTGGTGTACACACATTATGACTCTGAAATTATACTAGTGATCAGCTCTGGTTACTTATTACGTTAAAGTATGCATTATTATATCATAAATGTTTGGGCGCATAAAATATTTTAATAATTGTGGTCCTATATATTTTATACGTTGCAGAAATATTCTGAGAAGGGGTCATCAGGCTTTACGAGATTACCAATAGCCCATGACAGAAAGATTAAGATGTCTCGTTATAGATATATGTGCTTGTTTACAAATGACTCCAGGGCAGGGACTAGAAGCGATGGGGAAGCTGACAGCGGGAGAAACAAAATCAGAGTGGCAGAACATACTGTCAATCGAAGCCGATCAGATATGAAATAAAAACCTCTCTGGGCTTTCTATGGCAGTTAATGGAAAGATGGAATTCTCGTCTCTATTTTCAGTGACGCCATAAAGGGAGTTCTGCTTTTCGTACCTTTCTTCTCTTCGTTTATGACAAGACTCGCTTGTCTTCCCACGCCATTACTTTTTGCCACCATACATTTTTCTGAAGAGTTTCTAGTAAAATCTGTTACTTAAGTGCAGTGGGTTTACAGACCCCACACTGAAATTTGCCTTCCTGATGACTTCCTTTTTCAAATGTCACCTGAACAATGCCTTCTGGGATTTTAGGGAGCAAGTTTTCTCCTTGGAATTTTTCTTTAGAAACTGGAGGTTGAAGGGATGAGGGGGGCGCAGGGGTTGAAGAGGACGTGGGGACATGGGTTCCCGACATCTCTGTGCCTGATGAAGCTCAAAGCTCTATGACAATATCCTTAGGGTCTCAGAACAGTGAAACTAAGCGGGAATATATGTGGCAAGTTATATCTTTCTCATAGAAGACGAGCTGTTTTGTCCTTTAACTGTAAGCCCTACTTACTTCCAATAACGCAACAGCAAAATATAATGTGAGGAGAAAGCACCTTCCGCTTAGGACTGTGCTAAACAGCTCTGGGTTACATTTCCAATTTTAATAAACTGATTTGTCAAAACTGTCAGAATCAAGGGAGATCATCTGGATACCAGATGAACAAAAATATCTGTAATTATAAGTTGTCCATTTTTCTCTTTCATCTTCTATATATGTATCTGTGAGCAGCTACATATTTTCATGCACATACATACACATAAATTTTAAATCATTTTTTTTAAACCTGTCATAATAAAATTCAGGAGAGTGGAAAACACAGTTCTCATGGGATAGCAATGGGACTTGAAGGCTATGCTGTACTCCCCATCTTAGGACCAACATCCTTTGGCTGAACTATTCTATCAGAGCCAAAACATTTCAGTTTCATTACCACCTGGATTGGTCCTAATCCTCGCTGATCACTCACTTGCTGTGTGACCATAGGCAAATAACTAAACCTCTCTGGATCTCTGATATCTCTGTGTGAAATAAACATTTTGATACATGTTGACTGCCCCACATAAGTCGTGGAAGTATTAATGAAATTCTTTGGTAAAGAACCGCAAGCCTTCTGAAGAATGCTATGAAATTGCCATGAAGTTGTCATGAATGAATTTATTCGAATATTTATCCCAAGTTTAATCAGAATCACATCTTTTGCAATGTAAAGGTTGCATTATGATGTGTGATGACTTCTAACTGGAAGGTAGCCCACACTTGAAGGCACTGAAATCTCTGTTCTCACAGAAGGGGTAAGAGGGATGAGTGGAGAAATGCAGCCTGAGACAGACTGGAGCATGAGTGCCACCTCACATACCCTTTGGGGGCCCTGGATCGACTCCCTTTGGGAAGGAGTTTGGAAAGGTGGTAGGGTAGCCATCGCTGACCTTTTTCATCATTATTCTCGGGGTAGAGAAATTGAGTTAGAATTTGAACTCACTTGGAGAATGACGGTGCTGAAGCGTGGACAGAAAGATCAACACACTTGGGAGAGTTTCCACATACTGGACCTCAACATCCTTTTCCTTTTCTCTTTCTTTTTCCTTTTCCTTTTCCTTTTCCCTTTCCTTTTCCCTTCCCTTCCCTTCCCTTTCAATTACTCGATCACTTAATTATTTTTTGAAGATCAATAAGGAATGAGCCTCTAGATGAAGCTAGCTAGGAAGTTGACTTTTATTTATTTATTTATTTTTTTTGGTGGTGGTAGTAGAGGGTGTTGGGGTGGATAGCTGAGTTTTAAACCTGACATTCTATATGACCCCTGATGGGTTAAGGGCTGCTGTGAGGGTCTCTGTGGCAATTTTCCAGCCCTGCTACATACCAGGCACAAAGTGTGCTGGGAAGTACAATTTACTGAAGTATTTTGCTGATGTCCAGGCTGTGTCTTTGGTGAGGGAGAAGAATCTGCCATTCTAAGCAAGACTTGTGGCCTTTTCAAATTAAAAAGTGGACACAGATATAGAATGATAGTGCTAGAAGTAGCCCTAGAAACCTGCTGGGACACATTCCTTAAATTTCACGAGGAGAAAACTAAGGTCCAGAGAGTATAAGTGAGTTGCTCATGGCTCCACAGTGAGCTACTGATGAAGCTGGAGTGGGCAGTCAAGTCAGTCTCCAGACTGCTAATAAAGCATGCACGCTCTGGCAAAATGGTAATCAATGGTCCTTGTTTGATATTACTCTCTCTGGACTATTTAAAAACCGTCTTTTTAAGGGATGAAACACCTGGCCACAGAGAAAAGTAGAAATATGTTTCTAACAATGGATAGAGTAAAACATTCTTAAAAGCCTTGCCACTGAGCAGAAGTCATTTTAAGAATGAGCACAAGCATCTGCAATTTTTCTAGACTTCTTATTTCATCCTCTTTGTCAGACTCAGCTCTCCTGGTTTTATAACTGTCATCAACCACTGGGGACCCACGTCACACCGATCATTCTAGCAAGAACACCTGGGCTTGGCTCTCTGTAGCCTTGCTCCTTGGCCTGTCCCTACAGGGGCCTAGGTCTTTGCCGACTGCCGCTTTAATCATTTGTTAATTTGCTTAAACATCTGGTCAAATTTGGGAAATAATCTCAACAGGAAGGTTTATGCTAACTTCTCTTGGATGTTGAGAGTTTCCACATGCCGCCCCTCCCCCTCCTGCATACTCAAACACGAACAAATCACCACGGATAGGGCAATAGTCTGAGCCAAGAAAGAAGACGGTCGAGGAATATGATGTGGGCCCCTATCTCTCTTGGTTGTTTCTTTGGGCTTTGAAACTCAGTATGTTACAAAGTAAAGATATCTGCTGTGCTCCATTGGTCCCTGCCTTCTTTCTCTACGAATGGTACTGCTTTCTACTCAGACCCTGAATATCCTCCCTCTTTATTACATTCTGGACACAATGTACAATTAACCCTAGAGCCCTGAACCTTCTCTCACATTTGCACCCCCCCTCTCATTTTCATTACTACTACCTTACTTTGGACATTCGTCGCTTATCATTTAGATTAATACGTTAGTATCTGATGGTTTTCTGGATCCAGTCTCGCCCCATTTCAATCCATTTCAATCCATACTATAGCCAAAGAGATTTTTCCTAAATACACATCTGATTATATTGCCTTGCTTAAAACTCCACGGGAGCAAAGCCTCAGGCTCGCTCTACCATGACATCTAAACACATGATCGGCTTTCTGGCTCTCCCACTTCATCTCCTATTTATGCCCCATATCCTGGCCTTCCTTTAACTAAACGAAGCTCTGTTTGTGCTCTGACCTCTCCTGTCTATGGACTTTGTCCACGCTGTTCCCTCCTCACTGCTGCCTGGCTAATTCCAACCTGTTCTTCAAGACTGCGTTCAAGCCATCATTTCTCTAGGAAGTCTCTCATGGCACACGGCTGGTGCTTAATAAATGTGTTTAATAAATAAATCAAACAAAATGGGAGCAACACGTTCTGGTAAACACACCTCTTTCCTACAGAAGCACAGTAATAACTGCAAAGGGAAAGGAAAAAAATGTAGGCTGGGGAATGAGAACCGTGGCTGAAGGTGATGTCAGCATCATGGCGTGGGCAGAAGCGCCTTGTTCTGGGTACCTTTGTCAAAATATCCTTATCAAAAGTGAGAACGAATCCTAAAAAACAGTCTCTTCACAGAGGACCCGAAGCTTGGAATAATAACATAATTGCCTGCTTGGAACCACCGGGAACCATCAAATCATAGTGATTATGCTATTTGCCTTTACTGATTTTACTAGCAATTGTCCTATCAAATTGCCATGAAGTCTAACTTAAAGTAATCATGAACTTAGACAACCCACTTGACCTCTGCGTCAAGGCTATTTTACCTGCTTAGGGGCATGAGGGAGTGGTAGAGGCAGATATATTCTGCCTCATATGGTGATGATATATATTTAGATTCTGTGTCCTTAGTAGCGGGGGCGGGGAGGGGCACTTCATTTTTCAGAGAAGAAAGAGAAACTTATTGTGATTCTCTTGGGCCAGTGCAGAAGCTATTTGAGCAATTGTTACATTTAAAATTGTGGTGATCTTCAGAAATTTCAAATGGCAACAACAGATATCTCCATAATACTAGTCCTGAACTGAGTGGTATCGGAAACAGGATTCACCATAAGCAAGTAAATCAGACAAAAGAACCTTCACCAAGAAGCTACTGCCTTGGCTCTTGATGTCAGCAACCTTGCAGAAAAGCAGCTCCCTCCTCTACCTCAGAGCCTGAGAGACAGCTACCCTTCTGAAAGACTGTCGGTTTCAGAGATAGAGGCTCTCTTCCCCTCCTCCCCCAGGAGCCAGACTGCTCTCTGGCAGAAAACTCCATCACCGACACCTCCTTGCCGCCATCACCTGCTCCTTGTAAACCACTTCACTTGAGAATCCAGTTTTAGGAAGGAAGAAAGGGGTTGCGTGCTAGGCTGCCTCGTAATCCAGCACGATCATTCCAGATGTTGTGACTCACTTAAAGGGAGTTCCTTGTCTGGACTGCCCATCTCAGGCAGCTTATTAGGGAGCATGCCCTCCAAAGGTTTAGAGATAAGTCTCAGGAGAGCACATTCCCCAATCAAGACTTCATCACCCAGCAGGGGCTATTTAGAAGCAGGGCTTCTCAGCTTGTCTCCTCCATAAAGTGACACCAAAACCCTCCTGTCAGCCACAGCCTTGAGTAGTGATGTCATCAGAGGCTTTGGTCTCCTGGTTGGAGGCAGTCTTGTTTTCTGAATTACTGAGGTGCCTAAAAGCTTAACTGACCTGCCATACTGAAAGCCCCATAGTTGCAGAGAGAACTGTGTTAGGGGAAAAGACCTCGAGAGGAAGAAATGAACCAGAAGTTGCCAGAGAAACTGTCTTGTGACGTTTAGAGAAGACTGAGCATATCCCCAAGCTCACAGGCATCAAATCCTGGCTAACCCCAGAGATTGGGTAGTATCTGGCACACACACAAAAATGGAACTAATTGTGTTTACGTGACAATGATCTTGAGAATTCCGAAAAAGAGAGGGACAGGAGCATTGGAGAAGAGTACCCAATGGGATCAGGCATTTCTGCCACCCAGTGTAGGCCTACAATGCAGTAGTGTCAGTGACTCAAGGCCTTTCAAAGCCACTTTGCCCACCAACACCTGAAGCAGTGTGTTTGAACAGCACGCAAAAGCTCTCTATTTCTTATCCCTCCTCAGGCTTCCTGAACTCAGACTACCAGCGTGGAAAACTTTAATAACAAAAGGAATCCCAAATACCATGCTGCAGGTAGCACAACTTGGCTTGCTCATTGTACGGCTTAACCAAACATTTAAAGATACACAGGATGGGTGATTCTTCCCAGGCTGGTTAGAAGTTCTGGGTCCCTCAAATGAAGTGGTAAAGGATCTGTGCGTGGGGGGACATGATAGTGCTACCTGTGGCCCAGAAAAAAAACTGAAGATATTATATTTCTCATCTCTTTCCAAACATAATGAGTAACCCAGTTATGAGTTTAGTTATAGTAGTTGGGCATCACTTTTATACTTTTTCCTTCCTTCCTTCCTTCCTTCCTTCCTTCCTTCCTTCCTTCCTTCCTTCCTTCCTTCCTTCCTTCCTTCTTTCCTTCCCTTCTTTCCTTCCCTTCTTTCCCTTCCTTCCTTTCCTTCCTTTCCCTTCCCTTCCCCTTCTCCTTCCCCTTCCTCCCCCCGCCCCCCCACCTCAGTTGAACCAGGTACCTTTTTTTTTTGGTTTCCTTCTTTTTTTGAACATTTTTTGTCATACATTTCAGGAAGCTAGCTCGGCTCTTAGGGTGCTTAATAAGCTCAATATGCACATCAATTCTCTAGGCAAGAATCCTGCCCTTAACTTGGCAGTTTGCAACAATGCCAACCGCATGTTGGGAAAAACTCCAAACTTCTCCGGTTTTGCCGTAGTAGCATTTGTAGGGTGTTCCTTTTTGAACAGCGCCCATTTCTCGATGTGTACAATACCACCTTTCCTGTAGATTCGCATGTATGTGGCCAAAGGAACAATTCTTTGTTTTCTAAAAGGCCTGGAGAACATATAGCGGGTGCCTTTCCCCCTTCCCTTTTCTTTGGTCATTTCGGTGAATTACTGGAAGATCTATTTTCTTTTTTAATAACAACTTATTTTGGTGGCTGGAAGATGTAAGAATGGAATGTTCCATTCTATTACTTAACTACTTAGACCACAGACACAATGACCTACTTTCCAGCAAAAGGAGCTTGCTACTTCTAGCAGATCTCTGGAATCTTGCTGCATATCGTGGAATTTACACCGATCACCACATGTAGCTCTCATAGCATCATGTTTGTTTTTCCTTTCATATCCCACCACTGTTGATCCCTGGTCACCTGGCAAGTACATGAAGGCTGTGACTTGATGCCTTTGAAATGCTTGGTTCAGGCTGTGACAGATAAGACCTTGTACTGTTTTCTTCTATAGGAGTTCTCTGAGCCTTATTTTTCTCATCTTAAAAATTAGTCAATAAATGAATGGGACTATATCAAACTAAGAAGCTTCTGCACAACAAAAGAAACCATCAACATGGCAAAGAGGCACCCATCTGAATGAGAGAAGATATTTGCAAACGATGCCTCTGATAAAGTCCCAGTTTCCAAAATATATAAAGAACTCATACAACTCAACGATAAAAACACACACAATCCAATTAAAAAATGGGCAGAGGACCTGAACAGACACTTCTCCCAAGAAGACACACGAATGGCCAACAGACATCTAAAAAGATGCTCAGCTTCACTAGCTATTAGGGAAATGCAAATCAAAACCACAATGAGATAGCACCTCACACCTGTTAGAATGGCTCTCATCAACAGGACAAGTAAGGACGCATGTTGGAGAGGTTGTGGGGGGAAGGAACCCTTATACTGGTGTGGATGGGAACTGGTGCAGCCACTATGGAAAACAGTACGAAGGTCCTTCAAAATCTAAGAATAGAATTACCGTATGACCGAGGAATTCCTCTTCCCTACCCCCCAAAAACTAGAAAACATTTTTCTGCAAAGATATATGCACCCTGATGTTCCTAGCAGCATTGTTCACAGCAGCCAAGGCATGGACACAACCGAAGCGACCAAGAAGCTGTAGTATGTATATTCCATGGAATATTACTCAGCCCTAAGAAAAGATGAAATGCTGCCACTTGTGACAACATAAATGGATCTTAAGATGATCATGCTAAGCAAAATAAGTCAAACAGAAAAAGGAGTTAAAAACCACATGATTTCACTCATATGTGGGATATAAAACTAAAAGTACCAAAAAAACATGATAAACAGAGACTCAAGGACATGGACAGTGGGTTAGTGGTTACCAGAGATGAGGGGAGGAGAGGTAGATAATATAGGGATAAGGGGAGGTCAAATATTTGGTGGCAGAAGGAAATTTAACTTTGGGTGGTAAACACACAATGCGATATATATATTACTGAATTGCACACTTGAATCCTATTTGATTTTGTTAACCAATGTCACCCCAATAATTTTAATAAAAGAGATAAAACCAACCTTAAAAAAATCCATGTATCATACAAAAAAAAGAACAAAATACAAAAAAAAAAATATAGTCAAGAACCAAAGTTAATGGGCCTTTGTTTCTCCATGTCAACATATCTCACAGATAAGCATCTTTCCCAGTAAGAGCGGAAACAATTTTTTAATTGGGGTGGCTAAGGAAGGTAAGAAAGAAAAGTTATCAGAATCTTTTGGTTGAAAGGATAGGGGATTTTCTCAAATTATTAGTGAGATTTCCAGCCTGAAGGATTTCTAATATCCCTTCTAAATATGAAACTGTGACTACTTCCACAATCTACCATCCCCTAATTTTCCCACCATTTGTCCCCCAGTGAGATTGAGGCCATGTCTCTTTCAATATTATATCGGTAATATTGTTTGCTAACATACTGGTGGGCTCTGAGCTTGCTCAGGGAACGTGAGTTCACAGAAAGTCTTCTGGTTGCCAAATCTTAGCAGTAACTGGCATTTATACTTTGAGAAATCTTAATGAAAAATCACATATACATAGATAAAATAATACATTTGTCAAAATTAACTCCCTATACATGATTTTTTTTGATGCATGTGATCACAGGTTATTGCTTAAGTTTATATGATTTAATTGGAGATTTTAATTGCTGAGAATTCAAGTTTGCAAATATTCTGTATGTACTGATGAAAAACAGACATCCCCAAGCAGATTTAAAAAAATTAAATCCACATACTTTGTTACTTACATGACATCATGTAAGTCATAGTTTGCAAGGCTATGCGGTAACTCGTTCATCAAGTACAAACACTGGGCACGCGATTTGGGGACCCTCTGAATTCTCCCTACCTGGCCTCACCTGCCCATTTCCCAAGCATGCAGGACCACCACCCAACAACCCCCGCCCAACTTCTTTTCCATCAAACTAGAGAACTGTCCTTTTCGGCTAGTTTTCTGCAAACCTACCTGAAAAGAAAAAGAGAAATACAAGAACTGCTGTGAGAAGGTTCAGTGGCAAAAAAGAAAAGTGGGGGGGTGGGGTGGGGTAGGGTTGGAACTCATGTAAAGAACACACTGGGGTGATCCTAGAATCCTGCCCCCTGGAGGGGGTGAGTGGGTGCCAAGTCCGGCATTTCTCCTAAATGATCCCAGCAGCTGCAGCACGTTATATGTGGCAACTCTTTTAGGATCTGAAAGGGTTTTCAAAGTCATGCTGGCAGCTGCCTCCTGTCGCCCCACTCTGTAATGATTGAACCTCTTGTTCCTTTTATAGAGTTGTTCTCTCCTAATAAAACACTAAATGCTGGTCTGAGCAACTGTTCCAGGATCACTAGATGCAATCCTCCCTCCCTCTTCCTCCTCACCCTACATGCCTTTTCTTTTCTGGTCACAATGGACCCCCTGTGTAAACTGCTACAGCATTGACTTACCGCGGCACAAGCATGCACGAAGGCTTGAAAGTGTGCACACGCAAACACAGACACAGCACCGCCGATCCCATTTCAACCAAACCTGAACTCCACATCCATTTCCAGCTATTTTAAGAGCTGCTACTTTAAATCTGGGCAACCGTCCTAAACACATGAAAGCATACACGAAGCACAAACTGCCATAAATGAAGAACCGCAATTCATTGTGTCAGGAGCCTGCAGAGGTGACACCTTCAAGCTGTTTGTCAGAATCAAAGCTGTGACTTGTCAGCTTTTGGAGGGGAAGCCCTGCAAAACAACCCATTTTTCCCCCCCTGGCAAATATGAACCATATTTTAAAGGTGTGAACCCCTTCCAAACTTCAGTATGCAAATGGCAACACTGCCATACCAATCTAGGAATTGGCTCCCAGGGTTCCCTGCTCATCGCGGGTAGCACGGTCCTTCTCCAAGCCATGACCTGGGAGCTACAGAAACGAAGCACAGTTCCCTTCCCCTGTCAAGTACAGCAACACTGAGAAGTAGCCTTTGTTTAAGGCTTTATGTCTACTTTATAGTTAATTCATATTTTTATATTTCCATGTAAGATTGTAAGCTCCTCAAGAGTGGGAACCCAGGTCATTCAGCTTTTCATCACCGGCAGCTAGCAACGTGCCTGGGATGGAGCAGTCGTTCAGGAAATGTCTAAACAGATGAAACCCTGAAAACAAAATGGACTTGGCTTGTGGGTGCTTGGCTAAAATAGGCAAACCGAGAAAGTCCCTTGATCACATATGTTTCCAAGGCTTTTTGCTGGGCTTTTAATGAGAGAACCCTACCTTCTTAATATAAGTCCTGTTAAGTAATGGTTATTTGACAATAAATGAAAAAAAAAAACCCAAAAAACAAAAACAGAGAGGCTTCAAGCTCTAACGGATAGTAAACAAATTAAAGGCACCCAAAGTCTCTGTGCTGCTTTTCTTTATCTTAAGATTTCTCTGAAAGTACAAATTAAAATGCTTCAGTCGATTTAACATTTTAGCTCACATTGTTTTAGTGCTATATGTTTTTTACTGAGTGCTAATAAGCATTTTATTTAAACTGATTTATTCATTTTCTATTGTGAAAAAATTTTTAAAGCAGAAAAAAATGTTATATTGAACCCCATATGCCCATTACCAGCTTTAACTATTATCAATTCATGGCCACTCTTATTTCATCTATATAAATTAGTTGTTAACTTAAGTTTTGTGATAATCAGACTTTTGCCTAGAGCTCCCCAATTAGTTTGTAATTATTGCCAACTTTTTAGTTTTGAGAAACCTCCTACTCAGAAGGTAGAAGTTTTGAGCCAAAATATGACATTTGACATGGATGCAGCTGCTTAAAATATGTCTTCATTAAAGTCAGATGAAGGAGATAAGCTCAGTCTTGGCCTCCAATGGAACACAGTCAAAGTCTGCATTTTTTCTTTTAAGTATAAAAGTAGAGCTGTTTCCACTACCCCACTCCCTCCCATGCTCCCCCCACCCCCAACACACACACACCAAGTAAATACCCTAGTTTCTGAATAATTTTTTAAAGAGTGTCTTCCCAGACTTTTTGATCATTAGCATCCACACCTCTTGGTCTCAGTTTCTCTGCTCACTCTTTGAAGGAACCTGAAGACAAGGAACCGGGGCAAAATAAATGTTCTAACAAATTGATTTTAAAGAACAGATCTTTATGTATCTTTTCGTTTTTATGGCTTAGATGGTGCAAAAATGTTACTTACTCCCTACACAGTTATTAGTCTCTGTAATGTAACATAGCAGATACTTTCTAAATCCTTTTAGCCTTCTCCTCCTTACTGGAAAGATCATCATTTTTTTTTTTTTATTTCAAAGTGGATTTAATAAAGAAAAGGAGTGCTGTTAAAGTAATACGTGAGGCTTTGACATTAAGCAGTGCAACCCTGCGGAGTCGGCAAGAACAGGGTCTCTAATCTCCAGTGATTTATAGAGGCTCTTCCTTCATCTCTGTACTTGGGGAGGGCCAAAAAGTTTAGAGACAGCCTGGCGTCCCTCTTACTCCACACCACTAACTCCTGCTGGCCAGTCTGCCTGCTAAAACTTTTAACCCTTTAGCTGCTAGCTGACAGCACACCCATTAAAGCCGGTTTATTTGCTTTCAGAAGACAGAGTGGTTTCATATTGCAGTAATGAACATGGAGGTAAACATCTATGTCTGATACTGGGAAACTAAGCAAAGAGCAAAAAAAAAGAAGCTAAAAACCAAATTTGGCATATTTGAAGATGTTTTGAAATGGTCAGAAGCCCCTTTTCAGGGGTGAATAAAGGATTTACTGGGTCAGCACCCCCACTTCACCCCTTTCACTTTGGGTGAACCAGCTGAGTCATGGTGGCTGCATTCATTCTTTTGAAATGCTTAGTACTTGGAAATATAACTCAAGGTCAAAGTTCCAGAAGATGATTAGAAGGATTGGACAACATTAAGGGTCTGAAACAAGTTGTTCCAATAAGTGGACCAAGTAAGGGGTGGAAAGCAAGGTGCACTTGTATTGGGCCCTTCCCAAGAGGAAGTGTGCACAGAAAGGGCAACTGGGCCTGTGTGGCAACTGGTCCTACTGGAATGGGAGGCACCGAAGGATTGATGCTATAAGCCGACACTAGTGATTTTAAGTGTTTTATAGGTTAATAGATAAATGCTACGAGCATATTTCCTCACCCTCTATCCATATCCTCTAAAACCAAAATCTTCTGGTCCAAGGCTTAACACTGAGGTACCTGCAAAACACCAGCAGCCATCTGGGCCTGAGTAGGATTTGGATGTTCCTGGTACAGCACTTTCCACCAGGACTGGGGACCCTGACTCTTGAGAGCATTGGCAGGTGAGGTGGTGGCTCCTTTCCAGGTATCTTGGCATTAAGAAATGTCAGGGGAACTTCTTGGCCCTCTGAGAGGCCAAATTTTGTGGTTCCTTGTCAGACTTGGTTCCTTGTCTCTATCACCCAGACAAGGATGCGCTCCTCCTAACAAACCAGGAGTGAAGGAGAACTTACCAGAGTCAAGGTCTTGGGCCGAACTGCCCCTTTTAAAAGATCAGAGCACTGCCTTTGCCAATAAGGCCCGATGGGATCTGAGGTGGAAAGTACATGCTGATCTAAAGCTAGGACAATCTGTAGCAGAGATGGCCCTGGGACAAAGCCTTTGTACTTGATAACCTTGGGCCCCTGCTGCCTGGGCCTCTTCTAGCAAACTAAGATACAGAGCCCTATTTTAAGAGGCTCGCTGGAATCAAGTACACAGGTCAAGAAGACTGGCAAGATCAATATCACTTACTTTGGGGCTGGAGATGGCAAGTCAAGGTCACAAAATTCACAAAAGACAGTAGCAACAGCAAGCAGCAATGAGACCTTACTCTTTCCCTAGCCATAGCCCATGTGTTTTCTGTGATTCAAGAAGCCTCATTTGGCGGTGGGGCTGAGGAGGGAACTGAGGCAGAGGGGTAACTTGCTCAAGAGCTCACAGCTGGTTGGTGAGAAAGTCAGCACCAGAGCCCAGAGCTTCTGACTCATGGTCCATTACACCTTGATGAAGAATAATGGTGGTTATGAGCTCGAGCTGGGCAAATGTCAGACCTGAGTTTGAGTCCTGGTTCCTATCTTTGGCAAGTTACTGAAACTCCAAGCTTCAGTTTACTCCTCTTAAAATAGGAATAATAACAGCACCTATGTAATGCTGTGAAGATCTGACTGCGAGAATGATCAAAAGCCCTTAGAATGAATGGTCCCTGGCACACGGTGCACGCTGAACAAATGTTCTTAATTATTGTTGTTGTTGTTATTACTGTTTTTTTTTTTTTCCTTCAGAAGTCCATGCTGCTCCCACTCAAATGAAAGGGATAACAAGTACACTTTTTCTGGAACAGCACGTGGCCCTCAAGCTGGCTCCAAGCTGCTCTGAACCAAGGCAGTATGGCAGACAGTTTTCCCCATGACAGCCCACCACCATATGCTTCCTTGTTTCTGCCACAGCACATACCACATTTGGTTGTAATTTAGCTCTGTAAGGATCTGTTCCTGAGCTAGGTAGAGCTCTTTTGGGGTAGAGCTCATGGCTGATTCTTAGTCACATCTCCAGTGTCTGGCTCAGTAGGTGGCCCATCCACCTTTACTGAATGAATAAACGAGTAAATACAGTTTAAGAAGGCCTAGAAAGCCTTCTCTGTCTTTCCCCCTCTAGCCAGGACTTCTGGAGTGTAACTTGTCTAAACACGCTGCCTTCTCACTTGAATAGGCCCAGGGCAGAGTTTAGATACCAAAAATATTTACGGTCCAACCTTCTCTGAAGGTGACACGCTCAAGGAGTCCCTCTATGATGCTCTGGGTGACACTTTCGCTAGGCTGCAAAGTGAGTATTTAACACATCACATCTCTTAAGAGCATTCCCATAGATCTTGGCACACTGTTAGCGCTCTCCGATAGTGTGAAAATCCCTATTTTGTTATGTTATTTTTTTGGTCCCAGCACCAAACAGCATGCTAATGTGAGAAAATCTGGAGAAACCCCTTCTAGGTCAAATTGTCCATGGCCTAAGGGTCATAAACACCATGTCACAGTCCTCCTCTGGTGGCCCATTTACCAGGCTCACACTAACCAGAGGCCTTTCCACATGCCAGACATCACAAGCCCATCAATATAAACCCAACTACTGCTGCTTCATCTCGGCATGATGGCTTTCAAATGCAGTTCATAGAATTTATGAGCAAGTAGAAATGTGTCACTTCCCCATGTAGGCTCACCAAGGGCCAATTGCAAAGACCTTCCCTTGGAATACTGCAAAGCAATCCCGGAGGAAGATGTGTGTGGAGTTAAGCACTTCGTAGCAGTCTGGTGACTCACACCCACACACTGGGAACTCTTTGGAGAAAACTTCCCACCAGTTGTTTCCTTTGATGTAACATTTCTGGTCAACGACTAACAAAGGTGCCACAATATTCTGACAGCCAAAGGCTGGTACTGGTGTTAAGTCACAGGTTCCACAAGGCAAACTTCAATATTGACTTGATTTCTTTTTTTTTTTTTTAAGACAAGCTTCTAACGTCTTGAAAATCAGAAAGTAATTGGTTGAGCTCTAGAATTTAGAGGACTAAGCTGATTTGCCCAAAGTAGGGTCCAGAAACGGGACAGAAGATGTCAGAACCAGGAGTTTCAGCTACAGGCTCCTTACCTTTGGAAAACTGCAGATCCCCAGCTCCTAGGTCTCTCCCCATCCTGGATAAACAAGCCTTATCGGCCACCCACACTACTTCAGTTAGTAAAAGGGCTTAGGAATGTAAATCACACTGGAGTGAAGTGTGATCCTAATTTGCACTTAATCAAAGCCAATTAGAAGTACATTATTTACACAAAGCCCATGCATCTCAATTACGCCTAGCACAGCCCAAGACAGTTTTGAGTCCAGACCCTAATTCTGCTTAATTAGAGAAGTAAACATTTTCACTGAGTCAATCCTTTAGTCTAGTCTAGAGCCCATGGGTAAACTGAACCAAGCACGCAGATCTCTTCGCTTTAGGGCCAAGAAAATGTAACTGACACCTGCTGGAAATCAGCAGAAAATAAAGATATTATTCAGAACTGGGGGCCACTCTGGGCTGCACAGGTAGCACTGGGTTCCCTCTCTCACACCTGCTCTACCAGGCACTCAATAGCATATTATTCTACTTTTCCTTTCTTGTATCTTAGCAAGATAAACCACAACCTAGAAGGATGAGGAAGCAAAGGACTTCAATTCGGCTCTTAGCTGATACTTTTCATTTCTCAGATTCACGAGGTCCCCGAGGTACTGGGGTGGAGGCAGTTTAAGGGGTAACAGGGGTCTGAGTCAGGAGAAGGCAGAAGAGGCCCCGAGGTAAGAGCCAGGCAGGTGGTCAGGAGAGAGCAACTTAAGTCTGAGTTCAGACTGAGAACAGGAATTTAGGGCAACAAGCCTTCCAGAGTCTGCAGACCAGAGAGTCAGGATGCAGCCTTGGTGACAACAGCTTGAGAATGTCACTCACCTATCCGTTCCATGAATAGGTACTAGGCCCTAAGTTGGCACAGGGAGAGCTTCTGCTGCCCTTTCTGAGGCTTCAGGTCACTGTGCTATGCGCTGGAGGGCCCGGGGAAATCCCCCCTCACTTTATTGGGAAGAAGGGGGATGGGGGAAGGGTCTCCCAGCAGAGACTCCGATGGCTCACCTGACACTTCCTCCTCTCCGTGTTTACAACAATTGGCACGGCCTTATGGGACAGGTAAACGTGAAGGCAGGTGGAAAAGCTGGTAGAATGAGGCCGAAAGAGCATCCTCCAAAGGTCAGGCGGAGAGAGAAAACAAGAGCAGAGAAGAGAAATGCAGCTGTGGACTGCACCACTAACTCCTAGGCGCACAGAAGCAGCAGAGATCAACAAGACTTCAGATCACGCCACCCAAGGCACAGTTGAAGCTGCGCAGGTGAGTGAGTTCAAGTCCTACTTGAACTATATTTTCCAGTTCTAACCACTGAAAAGTCAATTGATTCTTTAAGTTCATTTTGATACACATCCTCTCTAAATTCACTTGGCGATTGCTTCGTCCTATCTCCTCCAAAGGAGGGACCGAGAGGGAGAATGAAACAAATACAGCATAAAATGCCTGGCATGAAGTGGTGCTCGATAAATGTCTGGTAGCTCAATCGCAGGAAACGAAGATTAATTAGATTCACTGGTACTTTTCCAGCACAAATGGTCACATTTGTATTTAAAAAATAAAATGGGGAAATCTCTGAAAGGACTAGGAAGTATCACTGAACATCCTGGAGGTCTGTTTTCAACAATAAAGGAGCAAAGCAAACTGAAATACTCATCACAGCCTCTAGCATCACGACACCATGACCTCATAGTATCTTTAGATATAAGGTGCCGTGGGCTGCTTTATTTTTAATTCTGAAGAGGGAAAATCACCAATATATTTTTAATTGTTAAAAATCATTTAATTATACACTTAAGATCTACGCAGTTCACTGTATGAAAAATTTACCTCAATGAAAAAAAAGTTTAAAAATTTGCCTTTTAGGTAGATCAAGGGATGATATAATCTGAACTCATTAAATCAGAATGGAAACAAAAATAATAGTGTTCAGTTCTTCTCAAACTGAGATATAGAACCTTCTAGAAGGGTTTGGTCTACAGTGCTCTGTGTTGAGAGGCTTCCCTCTTTGTTATTCAATCTAGTTCTTCTATTTTATTAACAAGGACCAATCCAAACATAACTTTCTATAATTTGGGCATTTAATGTGCTTGGAGGCTTCCTAGGTCAAGCTGGGGAATTTTCCCTTGCTGACACAGGAAGTCACATCTGTGTAAGAGTAAACCAACTTTAGTTCCCAAAAGATTTTGCTTTGAACTCTTTTAGCACGACCCAAATGAACTGCCTTCTCTGCCCTTGCGTATTAACCAAATGCCCTGCCTACTTTTCCCAACTATAGAACCCTCAGAAATTACTAGAATGCACATTTAGCGAGAACCTCTCACTAAAGACCCAACCCGCCACCCCACCCCCGCTCCCTTTTCAGCTCCCAACCAGGAGGCTCAGTAAAGACTTCACACTGGTAAGATACTCCCAAAGAAGCAATAAAGGAAATTTCACATTTACGAGGTTTGCTTTTCCTAGAGACAAATTTTATTTCAAACCTGAGACCAATTAGGGAGAAAAATAATAAAAGCATGTATGCATAGTCAAATGCTCTGACCCTGAGCTATACCAAGAAAAGTAGATATGTATTCGCTGAGAAACTGGCCTAAATAATTCTTTCATAATTTAAAAAGCACTTTCTCATATATTATTTCGTTTGATCTTAGACACTGACAAAAATCCAAGAGGCAGGTACACAGTAGATAACTGGTATGTCAATGAAGTCTTCGGAATCAAAATTCAGTGTTTCTTCCACTACATGAAGCAGTCTAAATTGAAATATTTGATTAGGAAAAAAAAGTTCTTGAGCATTTTTATGTGTGCAAACTTCTGGTTAAAAGGAAATAATAGAGAGAAGAAAAGATTTATCATAACATACGAGATCTTTTTAATCAATAGAGAAGAGGGGAAAGTTATCATAAAGTATGATGCAAACTCCAGAAATCATTAAAAATTAATGATAAATTTAAACATGTAAAAATTTAAAATAGTGTATGACAAAAAAAGTATCATAAACATGTTAAAAGATATTGACAAACTGGGAAAAATGTTTATGATACATTTGACAACATGCTAATTTGCTTATTATGGAGAAAGCTCCAAGTCAATATAAGTAAGACTAATAACCCAATAACCATAGAAAAATGAGCAAAGATCATAAACAGAGAATTTAAAATATATGGAATTTAAATATGAGAAAAGATGCTCAGTCTAAGAGAAATGCAAATTAAAACGACAATGAAATATCACCTTGAATCTGATAGGTAAAACTCAAAATATCTGTTAACACATTATGTTGAAAAGGTATAGAGAAAATAAGCACTCTCAGATATTGTTGCTAGGAGTATAAGTTAGTATAGCAACTATGAAGGAAAATTTGGCATTGGAAAATAAAATTATAAATGTACATACCCTTTAACTTGGGAATTTTACTTCTAGGAACTAACTGCATAGCTACAATTACACGAATGCTCAAAGATATGAAAGGACATTTACTTTAGCATTGTTTATAATGACAAAAGACTGAAAGCCATCTATATGTCCAACAATAGAGGTTCTAAGTAATTTATGGTAAAACATTGCAATGAAAAACTATGTCGTCTCTAAAAATAAGGAAATATCTACCACAAACACTAAAAAAGAAAAATCTCAAGATATATCAAGGCATGATACAACTAAAGCACAAAAGAGTGTCCATAGTAGGGTGTCCTTTTGATGTAAAGAAAAAAGGATGTTTGTATGTGCACAAAATATCCTTGGAATAACACATAGGAAACTGCTAATAGTGATTACTTCTGGGGAAAGACCAGCAGATAGGGGTGGGAGACTTTTCACTATATACTATTTTGCGCCCAATTTTCTTTTTTAATTGCATGGTATGTAATATCTATTTAAAAAGCTGAGATACCATGGGGATAAAGTAGGCCAATGACTTGATACTTCCTGGAAAAAGGCTTCGATCTGTTAAAGATCCAGATATACCAGTACGGCTCTGTCTTTGCTGGCCAAAGGAGCAGCCATGTTCGAGAAGAGCTGGCAGCACCCTTGGCTCTGGCACTGCCCATGTAAACACTTATCTGTCATATGAATGTACTTGGAGAGGCCACTTCTTGCAGGGCATGTACACGCACACACAGTACCAATCTTTCATGTGAACAAATATTTTATTCCAAGTTACAAGAAGCTTTTTTATATCCATCATATCATCAGATCTTTACACATTCCAAGGAAGGTACTTTCACACCTTCCTGTTATATAGATCTATATAATGAAGCTCAGAAAGCCTAAGTTACTTCCCACCCTGAGGCAAAATCTTTAAGTGGCAGAGATGTGACTCAAACCTAGAACCCCCTAATTCTAAATTAGATATTCTTTCTACCATGCAACTACCTCACTCCCTTGCAAAAATAAATCTGTAACTACTCTGTTCCCAAGCTGTGTCGATTAAAAGCTATGAAGTATTTACTTTGCCTATAGAACTCACTGGATTCAGTGGCATACAATAGCCTTGAATTTTACCAAACTATAACTGCCTTTCTCCAGATATCCAGGGTACTCAAGTGTTAAGTAGGAAGTTTGGACTATAGGAATCCTGAGATCTCTTGCAATTCTACCTCTTAGTGAAATAGGAGACTTCTTGAGTTAGGCTGATAGGGAGGAGAGAATTACCCTAGGAATGAACATTCAACTTAAACCAAGTACTCACATATTGAAGCCAAGCTAAATAAAGAGTTAATGTAGAGAGAGACTGGGAGAGGGGCAAAGAGTGAGCCAAAAGCAGCTTAGCAAAACTCCCATGGTCACCGTCACCCAGCCAGCAGGGAGCAGCCAAGCCCAATGTGGCTTGTGGTTACCTGCCTGGCTTTTTTTTTACTTAAGCAGAGGGACCAGTGCCACCTCACCATGGAGGCCCAATGGCTTGGCTCACTATTTTAAACATGGTTTGTGGTCTGCACCAAGATGGCTTGAACAACTCTGTGTCCTCCAAGGGATTAAGATTAAATGTAACATATGCTTATCCCAATGGCAGTGATGGGGACAAATGGACAAACATTGGGCCACATCAACATTATACAGAAAATTTTTCTAAAAATATCCTCTGCAAGTCCCCAGGGAAAAATTTGCAAGACACGAACAATGCCTAGCTCTTAGCCACAACAGGTGAGGAAGAAGCTGCCATCCAAGAAGAACCTAGATGATAAGGAAGGGAATGGAACTCCCTACCTGTCCACAAACCTTCCCTCAAAGGGAATCACTAACCGAGGAAGAGAGAAGCAATGAGCAAGAGCTTCTATTCTAAGTGTGTCAGGCCTAGCTTGCCCATCCCTACCCTTTAAAAGAAAAAGCAACAGCTTTATTGAGATATAATTCACCTACCATACATTTCACCCATTTAAAGAGTACAATTAGGAGCACTTGGCATCTTGTTCCCTGGCATACGTTGTCAATTTGGCTCAAATAAACTATAAAATTTTTTTTAAAGGGTATAATTCAATGGCTTTTAGTATATTCATAGGGTGTGCAACCATCCCCACAATCTATATAAGAACATTTTAATTACTCCAAAAAGAAACCCTGTACCTCTTAGCCATCACCTCCCAAATTTCCCCTCTCCCCAGCCCTAGGCAACCACTAATCTACTTTCTGTCTCTCCAGATTTGCCAATTCTGGACATTTCGTATAAATGAAACCATACAATATGTGGTCCTTAGTGACTTGCTTCTTTCAGTCACAAATATTTTCAAGGTTCATCTATGCTGTAGCATGTATAAGAACTTCATTAGTTTTTACAGCTGAATAACATCCCCTTACATGGACATACTACATTTTGTTTTTACATTAATCTGTTGTTGGACATTGGCTGTTTCTACTTTTCAGTTATTGTGAATAATGCTGCAATGAACATTGGTGTACAAACATCTGTCTGAGTCCTGCTTTCAATTACTTTGGGTATATCCATTCATCAATTGATAAGACAGCTATTTCCACTTGTTGGCTATTAATGGTTAATTATTATTTAGGATTAATGCTGCCATGAACATTAGTGTGCAAGTTTTGGACAGGTTTTAATTTCTCTTGGTATATACCTAGGTGTACAATTGCTGGATCATATTATAACTCTATATTTATCTGAGGAACTGCCAGACAGTTTGCCAAAGGAGCTACATTATTTTACATTTCCAAAGGCAATGTGTGAGGATTCCAATTTCTTTACATCTTTATCAACACTTATTATCTATCTTTTTGATTACAGGCACCCTAGTGAGTGTGGAGTGGTGGTTCATTGTGGTTTTGAGTTGTATTTCCCTGATGGTTAATAATGTTCAGGAACTTTTCATGTGATTATTGGTCATTTGTACATTCTTTTTTTGGAGAACTGTCTACTCAGTTCCTTTGCCCATTTTTAAGTTGAGTTATCTGTCATTTTATTATTGAATTGTAATAGTTATTTATATCATCTAGATATAAGTCCCTTATCAGACAAATGATTTGCAAAAGTTTTCTCCCATTCTATCAGTTGTCTTTTCACTTCTGCACAAAAGTTTTTAATTTTAATGACGTGTAGCTTATCTATTTTTTATTTTGTGCTTTTGCTGTCACAGCTAAGAAACCCTGACCTAATCCAAGGTTGCAAAGATTTACACCTGTGCTATCTTCTAAGGGGTTCATAGCTGTAGCTGATATTTAAGTCTTCGATCCGCTTTGAGTTAGCTTTTGTATATATTGTTCTTTTGCATGTGGATATAAAACTGCCTCATCATTATTTTTTGAAAAGACTATTCTTTCCCCCAAAGAATTGTCTTGGCATCCTTGCTGAAAATCAATTGACCATAAATGAGAAGGTTTATTTCTGAACTCTCACTTCTATTCCATTGAGCTATGTGTCTATCCTTATGCTAACACATCGTCTTGATTACTGTGACTTTATAAATTTTGAAGTTGGGAAAATTGAAGCTTATTACTTGAAGCTATTCTGCATCCTTTGAATTTACATATGAATTTATGGCCACCTTGTCAATTTCTGCAAAGAAATGGGCTGAGATTTTTATAAGGATTTCAGTGAATATGTGTATCAATTTGGTCAGTACTGTTATCCTAACAATATTGTCTCCCAATCCACATGTTTTTCCATTTATTTAGGCCTTCTTAAATTTCTTTCAACATCTTGTATTTTACAGAGTATAAGGTTTGTACTTTTTATGCTAAATTTATTCCTAAATATTTTAATCTTTTTGATGCTAATGTAAATGGAATTATTTTCTTAGTTTCATTTTTGGTTTGCTCATTACTATTGTGCAGAAATACAAGAGATTTTTTTTATATTATTCTTATATTCTGTATTCTTGCTGAATGAGTTGCCTTTTATAAGGTTTTGTTCCTAAGGCTCTTAAAAAACAGTTTAGTATTGTGGTGACTTTGCACTGAATCAATCTAGCTAAACTGGAACTCCTTTTTTCCAGAATTTCCTTCCCCGTACAATTATGAATTAGGGTTGACTATGTATGAGAAAAATTTATGTGAGATTTGGAAGGTGGAACTGCCCCAGCAAACATTACACTCTGACGGGTAAACACCGGGCACATGGCACAGTGGCCGCTTGTGCAGACTGTTGCTAATGCGCTGGCCAACCCACCAGGCCGACGTGTCCCCCCAGCTCTCACCAGATAGCCTCCTTCAGATTCTCTGAGTCTTGGGCCAATTGCATGTGCAGCTTTACAGTGGAGAGTGCCTGCTCCTGCTGCGGGTCACCCATTTTATCAAGGCTAATAGCACTGAGAAACGGACATAGGTTCCAGTTTGCCTCATGGGTTACACTTGCCTCTCTGCCACTACACAGTGAGGTTTCTTCCCAGCATCAGCCCTGATCCCTATTCGAGCCTACCACGAGACTCAAAGCCAACAGACTTCTTCAATGGCTACCACGATTACATCAGGTCACATAGAAGTCCAATCCTAATAATGAATCCTTTATTCTATACCAGTGGTCCTGCTCCTATGATCAAAACTTACACTGTTTATGCTATTCTAAATGGTACCACTCTGGTGCGAGATATCGATAGTAGGAGAGGTTAAACATTTGTCAGGACAGGAGGTATATGGAACTCTCTGTAGCATCCGCTCAATTTTTTTTTTTTTGGCGTGGACCTAAAACTTTTCTAAAAAATTAAATCTATTAAAAAAAAATTTTTAAAGACGTGGTTCCACAGTGTAGTGGTTAGAACGTCTGCTTTACACGCAGAAGGTCTTGGGTTTGTGCCCCAGCGGAGCCACAGTCTGCGGTCTATGGCCATGCCACCCTAAACAAGCCTGATGTCTGATCTCGGAAGCTAAGCAGGGTCGGGCCTGGTTAGTACTTGGATGAGAGACCACCTAGGAAGACCAGGTGCTGTAGGCATAAATAATAATAATAATAATAATAATTAATACAAGAATAAATGTAAAAGATAAATATTGCATGATTCCACTTACATGAGATATCTATAGTCAAACTCAGAAAGTAGAATGTGGTTACCAGGGGATGGGGGGTGGTGGGGTGGGGAAGGGTGGGAAATGGGAGTTTTTCAATGGGTATACAGATTCAGTTTTGCAAGAAGAAAAAAAATCTAGAGATCTTTCACATGACAATATTCATAAAGCCAATACTACTATACTATACAGTTAAAAATGGTTAAGATGGTAAATTTTATGTTTTTTAGCACAAAACATTAATTTGAGTCTGATAAGGAGAAAGCAAATAAAAATTTAAAAATGTGGCGGTGGTGTTACAGAAGGAGAGGGGCAGGGAGACAGACAGACACAATCGTTTACCATATAATTCCATCTTACCAACGGGAACGAGGATATGCCTTGAACTTAGAGTCTATGTCTTATTTGTTCTCATGTCTGAATAGTCAAGAGCATCTTTAGTTAATAAAAGTACTGAATGAATACACGAATGCATAAATAAATGCAAAACAGGCGGGGGGGGGGGAACAAGTAAAGGGGCTAACGGTCCCCAAGATCAAATATGACTAGGGACACTGAACCTTCAGTGAATGACAGAAGAGCTGTGGCCTGAATGACATCTACAAGTGAGTAACAGTTTCTCTCCAGGCACCAGATGTAGGACATGATATTAAATATTCAAGAGATACATGACCTAGTTTTTTAGGGGGGTTAGGGGGTGTTGGGTTTTCAGCGAGCTCTGGGCATACCCAGATCTATATAGGACAGGCTTCTGGACACAGAAGGGAACAAAACAAAGGATAGCAGAGTCTTTTACCCTATGTTCATGTTTCAGGTCAAACAGTCCTTTCTTACATAGCCCTTCCTGACTATGCTCTGGAAAATTCCATGTTAAAAGTTCCTTGCCACCTCCCTCCTTGAGCTCAGAATCAGACTACAAGCCTGTGAACATCCCATGCTTCTTACCAAAGATAACACATTTTGGCGACATGGCGTTCATTCATTCATTCCTTCACTCACTCACTCACTCACTCATTCACTCACTCACCAAACACAGCTAAGTGTTGCGAATTCAAAGATAAGTAAGACATAGTCTTTACCATTGTAGTTGTGGGTGAGGGCCCTGAATATTTCAAAGGGACCAGTCACTCTCTTGTTTAAGTTTCTAAAGAAATAAAAGCCTTGACATCGCTATTTATCATCTTTTAAGTTATCAACCACCATAGCAATTTAAAAATTAACTTTCCTATCCTAGTAGAGAGAGACAAGAAGATAAGAACCTTGCTTTTGGAATTCTGGCTTTATCAAGAAAATATGGAGTGTCCCATTTGAACGGATCTCTCGCCAGACACAGTTAATCTGTGGCAATGGATGATGTGCGTGTGTGGGGACACTGTTTATTCTAGCCTTTCTGCAATTTACAAATTGAAACAAATAATGGTGGAGACATTTGCAACTATGGAAAAAGGGTGTTTACAAAGTGGGAAAAAATAGACTAAATAGGCTTAGGTTACAGAAAATTTCTAACACGGCATGGGATGGACTCCACAACAACAGAAGGTGCAAAGGGCTAGGAGTCACACGTACTGTACAATTAGATCTTTTCAAAGATTTCCTAAACATGTCAGTTTCAGAAAGGGTATCTATATGCAAGGTCATCTTGGTAAACCCTGGGGACACCAGACAGGAAAATTTTCCTAGGCCTCTTGTTTCATCCCTGTACCTTAGATATACCTTCTCAGATGCCAGGTCTTAGTTTAGTGTTAAATCATTCAAGCTCAAGGTGCTGCTCATCCTTTCCTCTGGAAACTAATTCTCCTTTCCTAAACCTTTCCTTAAATGGCATTGCTCACAGTGACTTTCCTAGTGAGAAGCACGCAAGAAAAAAGATCTCCTTAAAAAGTCCACACAGCAGTCACTTTCTTTGTCCACTAATGGGCTTAGCGCTTGCTCGCTCTCTATTTCTTTGTGTTTAAAGCCATCTCTCTCCTTTACTTCTCGCACAGCTCTCTTTTTAAGGCTGAAAATTATATCTGACTCCCCAAATATTAGAGTAAAAACGAGGTGAAATCTCAAACCACATCCTCAATTCGCTATCTTGGTTGTTACAGAATTAGTCATATGAAAAAACAAAATGGCTTGTTAATGATCAAAAGAGGTCTGCCTAAAATGGAAATAATTTTAATGAAAGTGAAGACAGTTTCCCCACATAGAAACTGACCCTGACTACAGAGCTTTCATATGGATTTCATAACTTTATAAAAACAATAATCAAACAGCAACTCATTAGAGATGAGGAAAGGAAACAGTTTAGTATCCCATGAAAGTTAACACTGGGTTTTCAGAAGATAAAGACATTTATTTTTTATGGGGGTTAAAGAATAACTATTCCCCAGCTCAGTTAGCAAGAAAAGTATAAGTTCATAAGCGCTTATTATAAAAATAGAATAGCCAGAGATTTTTTTTAGGATAGAGGTAAGAACCATGGTCACATGTTCCTTCTTACACAAAGCCCAAAACAGCACATTGCACAGCAAACACTGGGAAATATACTACTCGATGGAAAAAAGAATGATGATTTTACACACTGAGATCCTGAAGTTCATTTCTTTATCAAGTGAGCTTGTTTCACTAAGTTTAGGCATGAATTGGCAATGCTTACTTAAAGTCAACATTGAATTTAAGTCGAGACAAGATTGTAGAAACCAGGTCTACAGAAGCAGAAATTTGATCTGGAATATTTTCCAGGGAAAATGTTGATTAGACTTTTTTCTTCCTTGTATAAGAGGGAATGAATAGAACGATCCCTGACCATCTATTATGAAGCAGGCACTACGTTATGTAATAAATGTATCCCATTTAATCCTCAAAATATCCCAGTGAGGTAACTAATGTTAAGTAACTTATATGAGGTTACATAGCTAATTTTTTAAAAAAGTTGGAATGGAACCCAGGGCTGTTGTGATTATGCCTTTCTTTCTATCATATTTCTAATATCATTTTCATGTTTTTAAAAGTTTCTTTCTATCCTATTTCTAATATCCCTTTCATATTTTTAAAACCTGACCACAACTTACTGCTTAGCCCTTTTTTTAGTTCAGATTTTTAAAAATGTTTTCAAGAATATAAACATTACAGATACAGCTGAAATCTCTCTGTATCATACGCCAGTCCCATTTCTCCTTCTATCTCAGTATCATACTATTCTTATTCCTCTGCAATCTGTTTTTTTTTTTCAAAATGTTTTTAAGATGATTATGTTGCTGCATGAGCTTAGTTCATTCATTTTAAATCTAAAGATGAACATATGACTAAAATCCCCCATTTTTTTGCTTATTTGCAATAACATTATTATACGAATTTTCTTTTATACCAGTCAGAACTTCCTACGAATTATATATCTAAGGGTAGAACTGCAGGATCCCAGAAATAATAATGATAATAACTGACACTATTTGAGTGCTTATTCTGTACCAAACATTGTTTTAAGTGGTTTATACATATTAACTCATTTAATTCACACAATAACCTTATGAGGATTCTGTTGTCATCTCTATTTTTCAAATAAGAAGTAGTGTGGCTCTAGAATCTATGCAACTTTATTAAACATCGAAAACTACCTTCCAAAATAGTTGCATCAATTTATACTTCTACCATCAGTGTATGAGTTTTCACATACTTGCCAACACTTGTCAAAGTTTTCAAGTTTTGCTATCCTAATATGAAGATCTAAATTTTTCCTGTATGGATAACCATTTGTCCCAGCACAATTTATTGATTAGTCTACCTTACAGCATTGATTTGTAATGCTATCTCGAGCATATTTCAAGTTTCCACATATGTCTGGATTCCATTCTACTATTTGCCTCTGTAACAATACTATTGTCTTAATTATTGCAGTTTAAAATACATTTTTATATCTGGTAGGACAGAAATTAAGGACATTCCAATGAAAATCATAATAGGTCTGTTGTTCTCCAAAATTATTCTTAGCTGTTTTCGACCCTTTGGTCTTTCCACATGAAGTTTAAGAGTACCTTAAACATTTTTATGGAATTTCCTGCCAGGCCTTTAATTGATTCAAAACCTATTATGATTCTGATGAGAATTTCATTTAATTTCTTGATTAATTTGAGGATAATTGACAACTTTAATATATTGAGTTTTCTTATCCATGAACATATCGATTTATCTAGGGTTTTTTTTCACCTCTTCAGTCTACTTTTATAAATTGTCTGTATATGTTTTGTGTATCTTTTCTAAGGATTATTCCTGGGTTCTTTGTGCTCTTAATTGTTATTACAAACAAGATCTTTTCTGTAATTGGTTATGCTGGCATATAGGAATACCATCAATTTCTATATCCAGCAACCTTGTTGAACCCTTATTAATTCTAATAGTTTGTTGATCCTCCTAGATTTTCTATGTGGCAAATTATATCATGTGCGAATAAAGTCAGCTATGTCTCTAATTCTTGTAACTCTTATCTCCTGTTATTACTGCATTGCATTGGCTAGTATTTCCACACAATACTGGATAGAGATGGTGTTAATTGGTATCCTTGTCTCATTTCTTTTAGTTTTCTCTTCACTAAGTAAAACCACCATAAATCCTAAAGCTGTGTCTCTCAGCTTCCGTTTACCTTTAAATAATTATATTCAAATTAAATTGCTCAGGAGTCACATTAGCCAAAAAAAGATTTTTAAAAAAGCCACGTTACTATGTGCCCTGGAGAGTATGATATAATATTCTAACATAGAAATGGAACAGCCTTATATGCGTTGCGAGCCTTGGCTTGGGTGTACTTAATTTAAACATTTAGGTTCAACCAATTCCTATATAAGAAACCATCAATTCATCTACTAGAATTGTGGAGATGGTCACATCGAACATCACATGATTTACCATTTTAGTTTTTGAAACCAGGGGAAAACATGCAGAAAAGAAACAAACAGCTCTTCTTCTCTCTCTTTTTTTTTCTTAAATGAATGTAATAACAGAAGAGTAATGAGGTTGGAAAACAGATGTGGACAAAGGGAAGGCGCATGCTATAGTGTGGCCCACACAATCTGGAAAGGAATGATAAAAAAAAAAAAAAAACAAACTTTACAAGCTGTTTTGAGTCTCGAATTAAAAGGAGTAATCAAGCAAGGCTGACTTATAAAGGGTCAGGGGGTAGCATCCTGCAGCAGAGAATAAGCAGAACTCCTTTTCCTTAACTGTCCCCTGCCCAGCTAAGTCTGGGAAGGAGGATTTTCCTGGGTAGCAGCCTCTCTGAATGTATTCTTGCTTCGGTATTTAATAACTGCCATCTACCCTCCTTTCCCCACGCACCCGCTCCCCAGGGAGGTACTTCCCTAATGGGTTGACCCTTTTTAGTCTGGTTTTAGTCTCTGGCTCTTTATATTCTGATGGGGCACCTCAGTCTCTTTCTATGACTTCCAGGCAAAATGTGTCAAATTAGATAAAGTTTGATGCTGGTTTGGTAGCGCTCTCATTCTCTAAATGATTTCTTCCCACATCCTTTTCACCATGTTTGCCTCCTAGGGTCAGTCGGAATGTGTATAATAAAAGAATTACGACTTGAGAATATCTAAATCCTCACATAGAGATGTGGGGTTTTTTTTTTTTTTTTTTTTAATTTTACAGTGTAAGTTTAGTGGAGCAACATCAAGAGGAAAATGTAGCATCTTGGTAAAAGGAAGATAAAGCCTTATCCTGTTTCCAAGGAGATTAACACCATGAAGATATTTTTCTCCTGTTCCTATGGGCATTGTTATTAATGATGTTTTATGGCAGAACTGTCAGACACTCATCAGTTTACCGAACTATGTTAGTCTGCACAAAGTGGTACTGTGAGAAAGCGGTCTGCTGCAGTTGTCTGACTCGGCCTCTGAAAGCTTTCAAACTCAACTACTGAAGTCCAGCCAGCATCTAATTTTACCCGTGAGTTCCAGGAGAGAGTAAAACTGGTGGGAAGATTACAGAGTTCCTTGAAGCTCTGACCTATAACAGGAAGAGCATTGTCAGCCTTCATGTCTCTCACTCTAAATCCCAAGGAAAACAACAGTGGCAGGGCGTTGTATAACACATTCCCATTGTAAAATTGCATATTTCAGAAACATGATGCCAGCTCCCTCATTTTCCATAGACCATGTGTCAGTATAAACAGATGACCTTAAAATGAATATTTTTACTTAAGCTTTTCAATTCCAATTTGTCTCATGGACTTGGGCTTCTCTGGGTTTTCTTGTAAAACGGGAGAAATCTACTGTTTTTAAATTAGCTAATGCCTCTACACTTTCAACTCTGATCGCTGCACTAATGTCCTGGGAATTTCTGGTAATGTTAGTGTGAAATGCCACAGTGATTTCAGAGTTCCAGGGGGTATTTTGAGCTTTCTATCAACAGAGTGGGAAAAACAGAGGTTTGAAGTTAAGTCTTAGCTTTGGCATGTAGCAACTTGGACAAGTTACTTAACTTTTCCAATACTTATTTGTAAAATGGGTGAAATAACACCAACCTTAGAGGGTTGTTTGGGAGGATTCATGAACAGAGCAGGGATTGTCAGTCCGAAGTAATAGACAGAAAATCCACAGTTCTATTTAGTAAAGATGCCACATGGTGACACCCCCTAAGGGAAAAGATGACCTCAGGTGCCCCTTAAAAGCACTAGGAGAATCAGCCAACAGGAAAGCAGAAGTGATAGCAAGTGTCTGGTGTCTAGGGAGATCTCCAATGTGATTGTCCTAGGCCAGTAGTGGACAACTGCCCACGCTAAGGCTGGTGCCCTGGGAAAGAACATGAGCCTCTTCTTGGAGGTAGGCTGATGAAAGGGAAAACAACAACAAGAGAGCAGCTCCCGTGGGTGGAAAACTTAAAGGCTTCATTAAAATTTTTATGCTGACCAACTTTCTTTCTGGTGTAGCGGTTCACATAGTAGCCAGTAACCTAAGAATGGACTACAACTCAGGCGACTCCAGCTTCTCCAGTATTAAACAGACAACCTGATTTCTCAACCCTCGTGGAGAGAAACTGACAATTGCTGTGCTATTAAAGTCAGAGTGGGAGTCCAATAACAAGGCACAAACCGTACCAGAACACTATCCACAACTCTGGGTCATTATCTGGCTGAATTTCAGTATTTGCAAACTCTACGTGGCCTTGAGAAGAAGAGAGATCAACACCGTTCTGTGAGTTCTGCTTTCTACTCGTCTCTTACTACTATAAGCTCATACTACTATTCACTAAGCAACTATGAAATACCAGGGACTATTATTAATCTAGCCCCCATATACCACTCTTCTGCTTGGTAGAAGGAAAGGTTTTAGAAGGGGCTTAGATACTAGAAAGCATCTTTTGTATCCAATTTAGAATAATAAGTTTACTTCTGACATTCAAATAAACTGTTTAAAAGAGAAGGGCAGTGCATCCTTAGACCCTTGGGTTTAAGAAGGAAACTCATCTTTTAATCAGAAATGAAATAAGAATCCCCAGGAGCTCAAGGCTCACCACAACATCTGTCAGTTTAGAATGGATTAATAAAATGAAGAGGGATGGTAAAATCTTATCTGGGGGGAATTACAAATACAAACCCATATGCTGGAATAGGATGGAATAGCCAGTTGTCAATATTTAGCTAGTGATCTGTGTGTGATTCTTCCACAGAGTAATACCTGGCTTCCCAGATAAACTATAGAGGCGCATAACAGTTCCCATTATATTAGATGAGTCTACTAACATTATTATTAATAAATTCTCTGTTTAGAAAATTATAATATAAGGGTTGAGCATCATCCTCCTTAATCTATTTTTTATTATGGTCAAGGAAAGAATCTTACATTTATTAAGTATCTATAAGGTGCCAGGCACTCTAAATGTTATTTCATATAATGATGCCATGAAGTAAATATGATTATCAACATTTTACAGAGGTCGCAAGAGTTAAGTAACTTGTCTAAGGCTAACAGTTAGTAAGGAAGTGACTGACCCAGGATTCAGATCCAGATAAACCTGCCTCTAAACTTTGTGTTCTGGTGACCATACCATCATCCTACATATTACACAGTACCTACAGGTAAGACATCATAAACTCCTTTCCACAATGAGTTTAAAATCTGGGAAAAAGACAATCAAGATACATAATAAAAACAATATAAGACAAAACATGATTAAGTGCCACATGCAGGCAGTGATTGTTAAAGACCTAAACATTTAGAGAAAGAGATTTCTGATGGGAATGATCAGAAAAGGCTACAAAGAGCAGTGATATTTGATCTGAACCTTGAAATATGAATAAAAATTCTATATGAGGCTAAGGGGAGTATATGAAGGGACGCCGATGACAGGAAAGCTTTTCAGAGCAAGGGGATGGTGTGCACAAAAATATGATGGCAACGTAAAAGGCATACTCAGGTGTTAAATAATTAAATTTGGCATTAGCAAAATGTTCATCTAAGGAAGAAGTAGGCAGTAAGTTAGAAAAGATCGGTTTGAACCAAAGTGAAAAGGGGAAGGGAGACTTCAGTTTGTTATTATTAATGTAAGTGTTGTGCTGTGTCATTTCATTTACACTCATTAGATGACTTTGGGGTGATCTGCTATCAACTTCTGCATAGAAAAAGAAACAGGCGAAGTGAAGTTCCCATATTTATTGCACAACAGAGTCATATTTTGAATTATCCGATTTACCCTAAATTCCATGTTCCCCCAACTATACTATGTTACCTTAAACAAGAAATTAATAATTTAGATTTCTATTATTTGAAGGAAGCAATACATTAGTAAAGTTTTTGAGGGGAAAAGTATTTTGACGTGATCAAAATATTCACTATTTTGGAATTAAGACTCTCCTGGGCTACTGGAGTATCCCATTCAAAGGAAGGTAACTTGGCAAAAAGTATTTTTGAAGGAATGACTGAGGACGTGGGTTGAATGCCAGAGTTCTACCCTTTATTAGCAATGTGATTTTAGATGAGTTTCTTTCTCCAAGACTTATCAATAAAATAGGGATGACAACGTTTATGTCACAGGTTTAGGCCTAAAAGGATATCATATTGATAGAAATGCTTTGTAAGTATAAAGTATATTGTAAGTTTTTTAAAAATTCTTTTTTTTTTTTGATTCGTAACTGAATTTTATTTTGAAGGTACAAAATGAAAAAAAAATTTCAATGTTAATAACAACAATTATGCTTTCCTTTGATTTCTACCAATTTTATGAAACTTGAACATCTTTCAGCCTTTTCTCCCTTCAGTCTCAAGGTGGTTTCTCTTGTGTGTTCCCAGTTGTAGAACATCTGTTTAGCTAGATTTCAGGTAATTCTCAATGATGGCTGCTCTGTAGTTTAGTTGTAATTTTAATGGTTGTGAGAAAAGGCAACAGTGTTTACTTACTCTACATTTGGACTGGGAGCTTCAAATCCCAAATTCTTGATTTGGTAGAGAAAATACCTCAAACAGAACCTGAGTTCACCTCTAAGAATTGCTCAGAGATATTCTTAATATAGTAATACAGTAACAAGGTCCACCCCTTCCTTACTTGTAGGTTGCTCAAAGACTATCAGCATGGGTTGGGGTAAAGGCTAAGGAAATTACTCTGGGTTCCTGTGCCACAGGATACAAAGAATCCTAAAACCCTTAGGTCCCTTTTGAGATCGTTATGTTTGATGTGGCTCTGCCTCTCCTTCACCTGTGTATCCTACTCATTCATCCCTCTCAGGCCCCAAGACTCAATGGTTTTAAAGGTAAGAAGTGGACATCAATCTTGGATGTGTACCACTCCATGGACAAAGGTATTACATTTTAAAAGCTCAACAGAAAAGAAACTACCTCTTGGCTTTAAGATGGAAGGCTCAATGACCCCATGTACTCTGGTCCAGCTCAGGGTCACTTTGAAGGCACTATGAAACATAGAACTTACATGTTAAAAAGGAAGCGTCAATTATACAATGAGCCCCTGGCCCATTTATTCCATGACTACTAGTAAAGGTTGATTCACAGTGGGTGGGAAACATTTACTAACTATAAGAAGTAAAGATCAAAGTCTGAAACTTGGAGTTTCAGAAAATAATCCCCCAGTTTGGTCAGACTGTCTTTTCAGGGAAAAAGAATAGTGTGGCATCTCCCATCCCTCGTGTGGGAACAAAGTTGCAGAGAGTAGCTTGGCAAGAAAACCATCAAGGCCTCAAACGTCCTTGGGGTCAAACCCCACCCATGTATTATTTTATTAGGTAGTACTGAACATCTAAACAAATTGCCAGACCTTTACTACAAATAGCTCAGGAAAAAGAAACCTATGATAAGGTTCTCCGCATGAGCAGAAAACTTTAGTCCCAAGACCCTACACACACAGTATAGTCAAGTAAAAAAGTGTTTATAAAAGTCTTCAAAAGAATGAGTATTCTGATAGAAAAGCTTCAGTCAATACATATACTGCACTTAAGCCAACTACCGCGATAGAAGCACAAAGCCACATCTACTCTGATTTCAGGGCTCACACTGATACCACAGGGGGGAGGATGCATCAGTTGTGGTTCCAGAGAAGGATGGGAAGACTTGCAGGTCCTGATGATATTCAACAGTCTCCGCCCATTGGTAGTCACCGTCAGGTTCCCATGATGCTTTCCAGACATTATCCGACCAAGAAGAAATAGAGGGAAGCGGAATGCGGAAACTAAAGAAAGTGTACTCTGGAGGTGTTTTGGAGGCTGTAAGGGAAAGAAACTTGGATGCCCTCATCCAAGCTCTCTTCTTACTTTGCTAGGCGACCTTGAGATAAGTAGTTACCTCTTCAGCTTTGGTTTTTGCTCTTTGTAAAACTACGAATGCGATTGGTTGGGAAGGATATTTTTGACAAAGCACCAGTGAAGGGAAAACTTTGATATTTTCATCCAACTCTGGGGCAGAGATGAGGATGAAGAATCTGTTCCAATCTCCCGTAGGCTCCAAAGAGAGCAAAATCTGAAACTTCAATAAGTCATTGTGCTCTTGCTGCTACAATTAAAGCTCTTTGAAAATCTGCTTTAAAGCCTTCAGAGCAAATCTAGGTTAATGAAGCCAGAGTCCATCCTAAGGAGGAAGGTATCAGGAAAGAGAGGGAGGAATGACACAACAGGGCTGTTTCACTGCAGCCAGGCAATACTCAACATCTCTGCAGGGAAAAGCTAAGATGTTCTCACGGAAGACTAAGATGAATTTATTTCTTTTTTCTAGGTAAATAATGGTTGATGTTGTTGTAGTATTGTTGTTGGTAAGTACGCAAGATCTTTCCAGGGACCAAATACTAGACTTATCTGCTGTTTAAAGCAGTATAGTTAAGTTTTCTAATCTTACCAACTACTTGATCAAACATTTTAGAAAAACAGGAAACGAATTTGACACCAGGGCAAAGGAGAGAGAAAAGCTCAAGGAAAAGATAGTTGAGGCATAAACTAAGAAAGTAATTTTACTTTCTAAACCAGTGAGACTTATATTAAACAAAGAAGTGTGCTTGTCTGTTCTTAAAGTAGACTGGAAGTCAGTCGTCTTTTACTAGTAGTATGTGAGACCTCACAGGACACTGCAATGGGTCAGGCAGTACAACGGCAGCCCGACGGTGTTCAATCTGTTCGAGGTTTCAAATAAAAAAAAAAAAATCCCTTTAACTTTTATAGGGGATTGTTCTCTAATAATACCAAAGGTAGGGGCTGGCTCTCTTGAATTTTTCCTCAGAGTTGTCTCTATGCTGACAAAGGAATAAGGTCCAAACTGGGGTTTTAGATAGAGGTGAAGGGGGACTGATGTTGAAAGGATAAAAGATTTAGGTCCTGTGGGTATTATCCTAAGGCTCTTTTTCCTCTGGTTTTCCTTTTACCTCTAAATAAGACAAGAGCTCCAGTCAATTGTTAAGTCAGGGTAGCAAGATAAAGGCAAAGCACTTTATCTTTCTGAGCCTCAGTTTTCTCATATGTAAACAGAGGAGACTCAACTCTAATATATAACTACTCTCTTCTCTAAAGTCCCTTTGAATAGAAATTACATAATGAAGTTAGAAAAGCAACCGCCCTTACACCCCTCACCGAACACCACCACCATACTTCTAAACCTCTCGGTCTTCAGTTGGAATCTGGGTAGAGGACTGCATGAAGCAAGGGCTCAGAGATATACCTGACTCATAATCTTGTTTTAATCCTGGGTGTGAAAGCTGACATCCCAGCCACCCAAGCTCAAATGCCCGACTGTGACTGCAGATGTAGCAACTGTAGAAACAAGAGCAGTGATAATAATGACAACACAAGTGACAGTACTAATGCCAAATAAATGTTATTATTATTAATGATAATAACAGCTGACATTATCGAGCCCTTATTAAGGCAGTATAATTGTTACATATAGGTATGCAGGCGATCCTCATAACAACTCTGTGAGGACTTAACACTATTGTCTCCATTTTGCTGATGAAAAAACTGAGGCTCAGACACAGTTAGGTAAGTAGGAGGAGCAAATAGTATAGCAGTAAATCATTGGCTAGCCAAAATCCAAGAGGGCGGGGGTCCACAGGACTGCCAAACAGTACGAACAGTAGAATGCTAAGGACAGGAGAGAGCTCCGAAGACAGAAGGCTTAGCTCACTGAGGTACAAGCCAGTGGGTTTAGCAGGCTGAGAGCTGAGAGATATGGATTCCACTACTGGCTCTGCCACTACGGTTGGAGGCAGGTCAGTTTCCTTGTCTAGAAGACAAGGGCAGAGGATGAGATAAACTTTAAGGCACTTTTTAGCTCTGACATTCTCCATGACGGGCCATGTTCCATAAGGACTCAGCAACTGTTTGATTCCCAGGCTTTTTTTTTTTTTTTCAGTTCTTCATTTCTATTTTAAAAAATTGCATGTTCCCGTGGCCCTGGAATGCCTGCCTCCGGCCCCTCTGGAGCCCTGGGTTATGTGAAAGCAGCCGTGCCAAGCTGGCCCATGGGCGGGGCTGAGTCTTCCTGGCTGGCTTGTGACATGTTCCTGACGTACTGTGTGGTCAAGGAGCTGGAACTGGGGGGGCTGAACAAGGGCCAAGCCTTGCACTTCAGCTTCCTGACCTGGCAGCCATTCAGAGAGACCCTGCTAAGTGCTATTTCCTAAATACACTCTCTTTTCATAACAATCTTACCACATTGCTTTCCTTTACAAGCGCTCTTAAAAAAGGGAACTGGACTCCTTCTGGTTAATCTACACAGACTACATTTGGAAACCATCAGAAACTGAACTCTAAACAAAACGTTATTAATGTGTTGTAATCTGCCCTCTATGCTGCAGATGAAAAGAAAATGTTTTATAGTTTCGGAGCATACGTTTTAATTGCCTTTTAAGAGTGCATATACTTTTAGTACTTAGTGTTATAAAACTGTAGTATCTGTTTCTTGATAACTGTTGAGTGATCTCAGCTATTTTTATTAGTTTTTTTCCCTTATCCTTTTCTCCCTTTTTCTCCTAAACTGCCACCCATGCAAAGTTCCTTTAGATCAAGCTTGATATAAGGCTCACATATTTGAGATCTTCATTACAAATAGCTCCTTAACAACCTCCACCTCACTATAAAACACTTGTTCCTGAAAATGAGTTCTATAAACAAAGATGGAGTGGGTGGCTTTGTCTAATAATCCAATATAGCTGGGAACCTAGCAGTCTAGCGTTTTCCCAGTTGCTATTGCTTTTTTATGGGGGCCAGATGACCTACAGAGATCTGATGCTCCTGCTACTTTTCTCAACTATACAGCCCTGTCCCAAGAGACTAACATATCAGTCATCAACCAAGAGGTTTTAAGGGCAGAGTCTTGGAGACACTAGGATCCAGTCTTTTTTATTCCAGCAAGAAATCCCAAATCCATTTGAATCAGGCCTGAAGTTGACTGAGGGACTGGACTCTCCTCCAGCTCATCACCAGGCTGACAAATCCCTGGGAGGCCAGGTCACCTGACGGAATCTGCATGGGCTAAGGCCTCCATCATCTCACTTTCCAGTTGGCCAAATAGTGTTCAGCTCTTAGAGCAGTCAGTGATATAATACTGAATCACAGGATCACAGGAAAGGAAATGACCTTTCTGAGCTAAGGGTTTCTTGGGGCAGAGCCGGGGATGAGGGTGTTTGGCAATCTGAACTACTGGCTAGGAGGCAATGGTAGAACTGGATATTGGTCTCCTGAGTGGTCTGAGCATTAAGTAATCCTGGTGATAAGAAGCTCCACAATAGCATCCACAAGTGACAAAACCTTTCCAGGATTATCTAATGTAGGATAATATTTAAAAACCAGATTCATAGCTCCTCGGACTGGAAGGGCCCATGGAGATGACGTGCTTCATTTTCAAATGAGGATACTGAAACCGAGATGGGCAGTAACTTGCCCAAGGTCTCATGGCCTAGGTTAGCTTAGGCCTAGGTCCGCTTGGCTCTTCACCACCTACTTCTATCAGTAAGGAAAGGAAGCATCACTGAAAGGAATTCCCTTTAGTCGTCCAAAAATGGGAACCTGTGCCCTTTAATTTCGGTTTCTTTTTAAAGATAGTCATCTTCCTTATCTCAAACATTATCTCAAATGTTTCTCATGCTGTCTCCAGTGTTTCCCTAATGCCTTCATGACTCACTGGATATTATGGCTTGACGCAGTACAGAGTGGAGCTCGGTTACAACCTTAATTTCTAAAGTGATTTTTTATGAAAAACAAGCCTTTCTCTCAGTCCTCTTGCCATCAAAACTTGCACAATATAGGCAGAATTCTTCCAGTGGCTTAGCAGGCCCTACTTTCACAATACATCAGGTTCACACTGTGTGAAGGAGCAGCTGCTCATAAATAAACTTCTTCCCTTTAAAATGATCAAGACTTGAATTTTAAATTGGGTTTCCTTCCGTACCCTCCCTTTACTAAGCTTTTATCCAAATACGCACTGAAGAAGATAAATAAATTAGGAATATTGAGGTCTTACTGTATACAATCATGAGGCAGAGCTCTCTACTGGGCCTACGGTATGAACTTTCCCAAAACTTCCACCAAATATACCCAAGGAAAAGACATTCCCTATAGAAAAGCAAAGCCATCTCATGGCCTCCTCTAGTTCTGCCATGGCTGCTGTTATTTAGTACCTTGTTTTTTGATCCTCTTCAAGCCTGCCTCGATCAGTTTCTGATTCTTAATCTTTGTGGCAGGTGACATTTTAACACCCTAAAAAAAATCAGCTCAAAACAAAGCTTTATAAAATTGGGTCATCACATTTTTGGATGCCATGGATCTACAAGCTGGGTACAGCAAGTCTTTCTCCTTTTGACAGATCATAGATTAATGGGTGGTAATCATGAAAATATTGAGCAGAGAACAGCTACTTAAACATCCTTGAAAATAACTCCTAGCACCATTTTATAGCCACTTTTAAATAATTCTCTTCTGAAATACCTGAAACAACATGAACAAAGAGTTTTCCTTTAGACTGGTTAAGGAAAAGTCTTCTATTCGGTAGCTCTTTTGTACTAATTGGTGCTCCTAAAATATATTGTTTCTTCAGCCAGGGACACAATTCTATGTGGGGACACTAGACCTAGAGACCATCTCTGCTACTGAGATCTCTCTCCTTTAGATTTCAGCAACAGAGTTTTCGGGTGTGTTTCATGACCTTTTGTGCTAGCAAATAAGCCTTTGGAGGATTAAAATTAACTTTTCTCATCCTAGTTTAAGGAGTGCTCTGCTCTGGGAACATAAAAAAAAAGTGCCCCAGTTGTGAGCCAAATAAATACCCAGTCTATTAGTGCTGATAATGTTTTCAATGTTCTTCTTTTAAAAATAAAAGTTTTGCAGGAATAGTAGTAGAAGTAGGGAACAATATACATTAATTTAAACAAGTTCTTCTCTTTAAGATCAAAGAAGAATGAAGTTTTATGTTACAAGTATATGAGAGTATACTACTACTTTACTCCAAGTGGTTTAAAATATTGAAAGTGAACATACCGCTGGACACTTCTTGACCTACAGATCTAAAGTAGTCACTCACCTTGTCCTATGTACCCTAATATGGACTAAGTAGTGTCATATGTGCTAGAAGCCTTAAAATCAGGCTATCAAAATTGGTCATCTGCCACAAAGCTGGCCAGATAAATTCCCACAATGACACACTCCTGGAATGACCACTGAGGGACACAGATCACTGCTATATCCTTCCCGCTGAGGAAGCACAAAGCAGACAAATTCTCACCATGTGGCCTTTGCCCTCTGATCTTATATCTTACCTGTCCTCCCTAGGCCCAAGGCTCTGGAGAATTCATGCCCAGCTGGGGCGTAGACCCTTCACTGCCATTATCTTTATGAGTTGTTTTCTTTGAAAGGTCCTAGGGAACAGGCTATAACCATTGAAGGGAGTAGTCCTGTAGATTTCTTTTCTTTTCTTTTTTTTTTTTAAGTAGTATCCAGCCATAACTAGAAAACCTATCCCTTTATGTTTGGACAAGGAACACAGAGAGAAATTGTATTAAATCATCCATTGCAACTCAAAAGCAAAAACAAGCCTTTAAAAGTGCTTTAATTTTCAGACTCAAATAGAGTACCATCCATGCTAGGTATAAGGAGGTAGGATCAGAAGTTCCCTTGGCTGCCTTGATGAGGAAAGGATTCAAGAAGTGCTCAGGAAGGCAGAAAACTCTCCAAAAGAAGCTAATTCAAAAGAGATTTCCAAGTCAACATCCAAACCAAAGAGATGTGGAAAAATTCAGAAAAGCATCCTAACAAAACATCCCAACAGAGTACCCTAACTCCTTTTTGCAAACCCACAACTGGTAGGAGCAAAGTTCCAATGTGACAGGCTTTTAAAGCAACAAGTTGCAACCACAAGTATGGCTGCTCTTCCAACATTATTTTCTTTGAGAAAGTAAATAGGTGGGTAGGGAAGCAAACCCCAGAGGACAGTAGTTTACAAGTCCCAAGTCCTGGGAGGTAAGACGCATGGGACCTAGGAGTGTGGGGGTCTCATGTTAGAGAGAAGAGATCTAACATTATTGTATAAGGTGGCCAAGACCTCCGGCTGCTCATCAGGCAGAGTATACTGCTCTGTATTTGCAAAACTACTCAATAAAATTTTACTGGCAAGGCAAAAGGAGAAACATCTGCTCTAGTCAAGAGCAGCTGTGGTCAGCAATAAGGCAGTTGGCACAGGGTCAATGCTGCTCTTGCTGGTAGGTGGTATTGTGGTCACCAGTAATTACTTTGGAGAATTTCATGGAGTCAAGGATAACTAAATGGACAAAGAACATTTTATTTTACTTTCTATCTTTAGCCCAGGAGCAAAAATCGTGACATGCTGTGCAGAATTCAGAAGCCCAATGCAGTCCATATTTTTCATGGCAGAACTTTATACCTCAAAGACTGGAAACCCTTAAATGTAAGTATTTCAAACAATACATTCTTGACAAGTGACCTCTCCACTCATTATTTCTGATTGAACAGTTCCAGTAGATTGCATTAGTCTTTAAATGTTTCCTTCTTAACGATATATAATAGAATACTATAAAGAAAATGTGAAAATTATATTTAGAAAAATCAATAAATGTTTTGAGTTTTTAAAAACCTCATTTTTATCAAATTTGCATATCTTCAAAGTTAAGTAGCTACACTGAATGGGAATCTGGAGTGTAAATAAAAATCTGTCCAATGCATGCAGTTGTAATAATTTTTCACAGAATGATGAATGTCAGAAAGTAGCAGTTAAATTAATATATGATGTACTTAAAAAATTAAACACTTGGGAAATAACCTTTTGAGCCACTGGAAAATGACAAAGTCTAAGATATTTCAATCAAGTTAATTTCAATACCAAAGCAATGCATTTTTCCCACTAGAAACTATATGGAAAAACAAATTAACCAAAATGGTCTCCAAATGATGGGATAACATCAGACTCAAAGAGAACTTCATGATTGCTTGTCAATTAGGTTATTCTACACATACACACTCAAAGGCAAAACTAGCCACATTCATTTTAAATCATGTCAAGACTGAATGGTTGATACTCTATTAAAACGAAAACATGACTTGCATTTCAAAACAGAAAAGAAAATACTCTTCCCAACCAAAAGAGATGACCTGCAATGCCAGGCATAATTCAGGCACACAGGCTCCAGTGAGGCTCCAGTGAGCCACGTCCAAAATGTTATTGGATATGCTATCCTAATACATAAGTCTACCCCCTGATCACTGGAGCCCCTGATAGTTTTAAAAAGTACAAGGAGAGAGCCAAGGGCCAATTTCAATCTATTTTAAACCTACTCCTCACTCAACTATCTCCAGAGTGCTCCCTTGGACAGGTGTAGTGTTCTCCCAGGACAGAAAGGAATCCATGGTCAATATGTGAGGCAGGCCAATTGGGGGGTTTGAAGGCTGGTATTCTAAGTATCAGCCTCCCCATCACTGCGGGACCATGGATAGACCACTTGAACACTCAGAGGTTCATTTTTGTTCACATGTCAAAGGAGGAGGCCTTCCAGCTTTAACATTACACTGAGTGCACAAGGACTTAGTCTCTATTCCCCAAAGAGCTGCCCCATCAACTCCACAGCTCTTTGGACTAAGCAGTAAGGGGTATCTAACATTCTTCTTTGTGTTTTCCTCCAATGAGATGTTCACTGCCATTAAAAAGAAGTACTAAATTTAGGTGTTTCCTTAGGAACTGCTTTTTATGATGGCCCAACATATTGTTGTTACAATAAAGCCTACCACCTGAAACCACTGGATAGCAGCAGAGAAGTACTTGTGCAACTTTGATTTGTACCTCTAAAATTTTCTACTGGAGAAAAATTAATTAACATCATATCATCTGGAAACAACTTTTCTACTTTTTACAAACAACTTTTCTACAATTTTATAGAGATCAATAATATTTGCTTAAATAATGCCTGTTACACTGTCTATTACACTGCATTTAGAAAGATGAATAGTGAAATCACAAACTACTATGGAATTATAGCTAAGTCTTAAAAAAAACTTTGCTCCTTCCCTATATATCCCACTTTGTAAAATGTAGAATAAATGAAGTCTGTGAGGCAATTAGGCAATTTTAATGCTAAAGTAATGTTCTGAATTTACCTATTGTTATTCTTTTATGAATTACAATTTTTCTAACTTCTAGTCACCCTCTTTCCAAACTCATGTAATTTCCTTAGGCTACATGGACTTTCCTTAATTTTTTAACCTATAGAGAACCTACTTCTTTGTCTTTTAAAGATACTACCTTCTAAAGAATTGACAATATAAATCCAGATATATCCAATGATGGAACAGTACGTACTCATTATGTGAGATTATAAATGAAGTTCTCAAGAATCTGTTTGAAAGAAATTGGGGTTAGTTCATAAAGGCAGTGAGAGCCACCATAATCTTTAGAGAACTTTGATCAACACTATTCCTTCTAGTCAACAGTGGCTCAAAAAAAGTGAAGTAAACTTCTGCATAAAGCAGGTTGACTGGTGGAAAAGATATAAATGTGAATTTTCCCTTTGGCTTCCTGAATTCCAGGCTCTTTGCATCTCATGAGATTGTAACTTTTGGCTCTGCCACAGCTCTTTGCAATAATTTGCATTCAGTGATGTCCTTCTAACTGGAGGAAGGGCCTACACATCACAGTCTAGCCAGTGAGGAAATTCTCATCATGTCCAAAGCATCAAATTAAAAGAGAGGAGGGCTAGAATTCAGGCCTAGCAATAGTACCCAAATCTGGACTTGGTTCAAAATATACGTAAAAGTTACTAAAACGTCATTATAAATATATTTATGTGTTTTGAGCTATAGTGATTTGTGAAAAAGCTAATGAGGTCATTTCTAAGAGTCTCTTTTAGGTCTAGTTTTGATACTTATACTGTCTTCCTTGTGTTCTTAGAGTCTTCCTCTTAGATAACAAGAGCCATTCTGGTCATGGATATTTACCACTGGAAAACTATTCGCCTTTAACACACACACACACACACACACACACACACACACACACACACACACACCCTGAATCTTATTCCGTTATCATAAAGGTGCTTAGGTTTCTTAGAAAAATTAAGTACTTATTCAACAAACATTTTTTTTTTAAGCACCAATGTAGTTAAATGCTATTAGCAGGGAGGGAAATACAATCTTTAAACTAGTTTTACTTAAGAATTATTATTTTATTGGGCTTATTTATTTTCTCTTCTCTTCCATCAGTAGCATGAAGAGGTGGCTATGTTGTTGTGTGCATTTTTTTTTTTTTTATTAAATCATGGACTGAGGCAACAAGAAGAGAACAGCAGAGCCAAAGGGAGATGTAGGCGCCAGGTGGTCAAACGGGCCGACTCACCTGCTTCGTCACTCGCTCCTATATATCAACCAACTAATCAGTAATAATAGCAAATTTCTCACTGACTTTAAGGGTCACTTTCAAAGTCAAACCTCTAATGTCAAATGTACAGATTCAGGGTGTCTACTGTATTGAGGGTCCCCAAAAGAAAGTCTAATTGGATTGTAATTTCAGGTTGGATTCTTTTGAAGGGAGAGAGATTGGGGGGCAGGGGAGTGAGAGTTGAAGAAGAAGGAGCAGAAGCTTTCTCATGGCAAGATTTCTTTGATGCCCAAACAAAGGAAAATTCCCAAGGAAGAGTGGCATATTGAAATCTAATCAAATGCCTAACCTATTTTTGCCTCTGAATTCATCAAAATCATTTCAAAAATAACAACTCTCCATACCTTTTAAGAATGCTTCTTTTGGGAGAAGTTTTAGTTAAGATATACTTCAGCGTGTTTGAGATTAATTTAAAAGAAATGAGCCCTTTAGTCATAGGGCTCAATGACATAAGTAAATGAATCTGGCCTATTGAATAAGATCTGTTTTGAACTTTTTAGGGTATATGTGGTAAAACTGCTAAGTTTTAAATGAGTATCAGCTACAATTCATTCCTTTTAATATCATAATGTGATGGAAAGAATATGGATTTTGGAGTCAGAGAAACCTGGATTCGAAGCGTTTCTTCTTTTCAGGCTTAGTTCTTTAATCTGTGAAGTTAAAACACTATTTTACCTGGAGGGAGAGTTATGAGGATAAGAAATTATGCATATAAAGTGCTTATGAGAGTGTCTATCACAGAGTAGGCCTTCAATAAATGGTAGCTCTTGCTATCATTATTATTATTATGTTGTTGTTGTTGTTGTTATTATTATTATTATTTGAGGTGATATGGTTACAGTTTCCAAACATCCAAAAGATGCTTTACCTACACCAAAACACCTGTCACAAGGACAATGTAACTACCCTCACAGAAAACTCCAATCAAAATATTTTTATCATACACATATTTAAAACTCAAGTATAAGACTTAGGCTTGTGAATTTCCAAGTTATAGCTTCGCATACCTGAGTGTTCTTTTAAAAAAATATATTCACATTTAAAAGGTCAAGTTGTAAAGCCATTTGATTAAAATAGTAATAAAAGAGTAAACATTAACTCACAATTTCTCTTTTGGTCTTTACTATTCCAAGTGGTATCACCTCCAGAATAAGTTGCACCTTAAGACATTTTTAGATTATCTTGATTAAAATCTTTAAGTTCTTAATTTTAAGTAGGGAAAACCTAATCTCCGAAAGCCAGGTTTAATACTTTTAGCATGATCTAGATCTTAACAGTAGCATGTTATCCTCTGCTAGTCCTGAAACATTAACACATTGAAACGCAATCACCCAAAATAAATGAAATTCCCTTTTTATATTAATTTGAGAGCCATTGAAATAATGCAAATAATTAACATCAGAAAGGAAAAGTTGCTCATCATTAGGTCATCCTAATTTCCAAAAGCACCAAAAGTTATAGAAAGCTTATCTGTAGAATTTCCACAGTTTTCCCAAAGGTTTCAGGGCTATCTGCTAGCAGGCCTTGCAAACTGAATTTAAAAAACAAAACAAAGGATACACATAAAACCCATGAAAATATGTACAGCTACAGCAAGTACTTCAAACCCGGGCCTTCCTCTAAGGGTACGTAACTGTCTTAGCCGGTAATGATGTTCAAGCTGGTATCTACTCTCCAAATTTACTACACAGAGAATTTGTTTGAACCCAAGCTAAATAACGATATTGGTGCTAATGAAATCCCACTATCTATAATAAGGTAACTTGCTATTTTATTCACTCTTGCTTTTGCTTTTCAAAAATAAGCTCACTAAATCAGCACCCAATCTTCCCCCTAAGAACTGTAAACCCAACCTATATGCCACTCACAGGAAAATTGACACAACGATATGCTATTTTGTTCCTATTATTTAAAATATCCACTAATAAATGAAAAAATCTGAACTATCCAAGCATTTGGATTTTTTATTTGCTTGTCTGGACTATCTGCAATATCCATTTCGATTTTTGCTATTTCTAGCCACGAAGCTATCACAGGAGTTGGCCTCAGGGCCCTGAGAGGAAATCTGGCTTCCACCTCTGAGACAGACGTTTCAGTGCTTATGTCTGACTGACCCTGCCAATCACCCCTCCCAGAAGCCACAAGCCTGGCTTACAATAACAGAGTATATCAAAGAGGACAGGAAAGAAAACAAGAGGGTGGCAGGGTCAGCAGAGGATAAGAATACGGTGAAGATGCCCTGTGGAAACCGGGAAGCAGGGAGCCAGACACTAATGGTATCAAATGCGCTGCTCAGAAAAGGCAACGTCATAAATGCATAGAAGACCCGACCTGACAAGGTTAGCTCTGTACTACTGTAAAATCACCGTCAGAAGGAACCTGGACAGCAGATCATCTCATTACGATGGAGCCGGTTAAGAAGAAATACTGTTGTTCACGTGAACTTCTTATTAGTACCCATATGCTTAAAACAACTCAGGGTGGTGATCGTTGTAACTGAATACTGATTTCCAACATAAAGATCATTCATGTAAACTAATTCTCTTCACTATAACCATCCAATTCAAGAATAATGATAATTCATTAGACTCAACTTCTCATCTCTGTATAAAAATATGCCTAATCCATTCTGCATTATGATCATAAATGTCAGCAACTTGAAAAAGCGCAGAGTAGAACAGAAAAGTGGTTTAAGAGCTGGGGGTCCATAGTCAGTCTGGGTTTGAATCCTGACTCTGCCACTTATGGACTATGTGACCTTGGAAAAGTTACTCGGTTTCCCTGAATCCCAGTTACTTGGTTTTTCTGAATCTCAGTCTTCTCAGAGAATTATTATGAGCACTCAATGTCCCAACAGATGGTAAACTTTCAATATATGACAACTTATTATTTTTAATGATAGCTATGTAAAAACTAAAGAGAACTCTTAATCGCTTCTTGATTTACTAAATAAAGGCCACTCTCTTAGGCCTGGAATTCTCAATCTACTTTCAGTCTCAATCGACATTTTCAAACTTCTCACCTACTTCTTCCCTTCGCACTCACTATCCAACTCCCCCAGCCCTTTATTTGTGCTGTTCCTTCTACATAAAATCACCTTTAAAGCCACTTTTAAAGATTCCAGCCCTCCTTCCTTCAAAGTTCGTTCAAAGATACCTTCTCCAAAAAGCCTTTATCTTCTGCATTCTCCCTTCACTAAATTACTCAAAATATTTTGTAACCTTTGGGCAATTGACTGTTTTACGCCATCTATTAAAGCCATGTGGATATAAATCTAGCACAGGGCTTTGTCCATAGTGGCACTTAATAAATGTTGGTTAAAGGAATAAACGAATAACCATTATTATCTCTCTAATATAAGATCTAAGAAAATGAGAACTTGCCTTCACCCTCCCACTTCCCTAGAGAACACCAGGAAAATGCCACTGCCTCATTAACTCTGGCAGGACAAGAGGCAGAAGTTGCCAGGAGCCTGAGCTACAATAGTTGGTACTTTCCTGTTTGCCATCCAAGGAGTTAAAATTGAGTCCTGGGGAGATAAAAATCTTTGGTTTTATTGTTTAGTGGGGCTGCCTGACAAACGAAGATCCAGCTGCAATTGTAACATTCCAAGCTCACAAGGCGCCAAGTTTTACTAACTATAATTTAACGGGTCCGACTGCTACAGTCCAAATTCTTGTTTGGATAATCAGCCTTTGTTTGAATATGCTCAAAAACAGCACAGGCTAGCATTAGCCTCTGGGTATGTCATGTGAGCTGATTACCCTGTGGCTCCCAGTAGCAGAAACTCATACACAAGAGGAGGATTATTTTCCTAGTATTACTGTTACGCTAACATATAATCAGTCTTTTCCCCCAGTCTCCACATCTCCTCCACAGCCTCCCCCAACCTTTTTCTCCCGTCTTTCTTTCTTCTTCTTTTTTTCTTTTTTTTCCTTAAAAAAAAAATTATTCAAAAGTCTTCTTTCCAAGTTCAAACAAAGTTTAAAGGTAAAAAGGTCAAGAAAGTTTCATGGCTGTGGCTGTTTGGAAAGGGGTAGGACTAACTGGGGTCTCTAGCTCAGCCTCTGCTAAAGGCTCAAAAATCTCATATTTCACTGTACTTTTGCAGCACCCGGTCGCCTTGACACAATCTGTTTGGAATGAAATTAAGCCCTTGTTAATAATTTTTAACATAATAGAATAATAATAACTCTACCTGCCAAACAATCATTTCATACATAAGCAACTCGAGTGGCTCATTTGTTTGTTAAAAAAAAAAAAAATCGAATTCTCAAAATTGTATTTTAATTGAAGGGCACTCATTTGGGATCTGCTCAGACAGCCTGCCTGCAAGTCATTTGGCTATAACTAGCCAAGAAGGATTCTGAAACCTTTGCTCCCATCCCGTCACCTGGGCCTTGTCTGGCTATTCTTAAAGAGCCCAAATGAGTTAACACACTAATAGTGTTTGGGACAGTGCCTGCCTGATAGAAAATGCTAAACAGTATTTGCTATTATTATTTTGAGGGAAAAGTCTTGACTCAAAGGTACTGTTCTAACAATCAGAGGGAAAACTGCTGGCTAGGAAAGGTCTAGCAAGCATGGCTCAGAAAAGGCTGGAATGATTAGCCATCCATTTGTGAGCTGGCGAAACAGTGCAAACGGAGAATCTAAGTGGAAGCTCTAAACTGGTCTGGAATTGGAGGTGTAAATCGGGCCCCAGCAGCTCCTGCATTGCTAGAGGGAAGCCCACCAAAGGAGAAGGAAACTCTCCTCCCTGGGGGGGAGAGCTGTTTATTTTGCAATTAACAACAGCAAAGGAACACTTTCTGAATTTTTTTCCTGGAAGGCTCAGCATTTCATCCTATACAACAGTTTGGTATTGAATCTGCAAGGTATTAGCTGTGATGACAGGTAGAAATGAGAGTACTTCTGAGCTGGCTCCAGTTAGAGAGAGGCACGGAGGGAACTAAGAAACGCCCTTTTAGGGCCAAAATTCCAAACGATGCAATAATCTAGGATTTGAGAGAGGAGAGGAGGAAAAAAGACGGAGCTGCACACTAGTACTCAGTGGGAAATGTTTAGGAAGTGAAGTCTCGTGGCTGAAGGTTTATGGTTTACCTGCTCCTCTGCATCCTTGCTCCAAACCTTCTGGGGCAAAGGAAAACGGTTTCTCCTGTGAATGTCCACAACTCTCAGAGTCATATGTTTAGACCCATACTTGTCTTTAATATCAATAAATTACAACTTCTATGAATTTAAATCATACTGTAATTTAAGAATGTTTTTTTCTCCCTATATGGGTATTAAATAAAAAAAAAAAAACACTGATTTTAATAATGCTGGATTCACATTAATTAAAATTATAGAATTCCATGGCTGGAAGAGTTCTTAAAGAAAGATCAAATAAAATAGAAGTGCCTCTGGGGCCAGAACTGAGGCGAGGGATTTTCTCTGTACCCTCCTCCATTAACGAAACATCTTTACTCATATATGTTTTATTATATATCGGGGTCTTGTATAGTACTTCACTACAAAAAGTTTCTGCTGTTGGAGAGGGGGGTTTAAGATGGAGGTCTTGAAAAACAAAGAGCTGGTCCAATCTTTTCATTTTCAAATTAAAGAAACATGGGACAGGGAGGTTGTGACTTGCCCCATGCTCCTCAGTGAGTGGAGGACAGGGTTAAGACAAGAATCCCTCTCCAGCCTTTCAGTTCGGCATCCCCTTCATCCTCAAGCCATGTCTGTCTGCTCCACCTTTTAGCGGAGCCCTCCTTTTACTTGTTCTGATCACAAGACTGCAATCTAAAAAAAAAAAACCCTTCTTAGAAATATTTAAATAGCACAATAAGTCAAATTAATAATCATTTTTAGATCTGGACAATGAACTAAAACAAGCCTGGTTGATGGCCATCTTTGGTTGTAAAATCACTTCTGCGAAAGCCATTAGCCACAAAGCGTTCTGGGAAGCTCGGATTTTACAACAAAGTCTGTAAAATCTCAGGGTCAAAACTTTTCCCTGGGGCTCAAAGGTGTGAAGCTTCCGAAATGAAACTTGGGCATTCAGAACCTTCCCAATCAGCTCTAATCTTCACCACCTCCTTTCCCTTATCCCTCAAAGAGTGTTGCTAGATAATATGGAGAAAAACAAACAAAAAGAAAAAGAAGTATTTTTAGCCTCTCCTTAAGTGGTGACAAAGTTTATCACACTCCCACTCAAATTAGTCACACAGGTTAGTCCAAAGGGAGAATGGTCTAGCTACAGATCATTGCAAAGGAATGACTTCTTGGAGGCCTAAAACAAACACTTAAGCACATGGTTCCATCTGGAAATACAGTCAAATAGAAGCAAATTCCATGAAATGCCAAACTGATGCAGGCGAAATAATTTTCTATCTTTTAATAGTAGCTCAGGCTAGCTGCTATGATCTGCTGAATAGATGTATGACTCTAAAATAATGATAAAGAAAATAGTTATTTTAATAATGATAATAATTACTGTCACTACACATAATCACCAGGGCTGAAGATACAATAAAATAACGCAGCAGCAACAGAGAAGCGAGAGGACAACTGAGAATAAGATAGGACTTGCAGTGAGTTTCCCATCATTTTGCTCCTGTTTCCTTTTAAGAAAACAGGGCCTGGATCTACAGGATGAAACTCAGAACTTAGGGCTTTTAAAGATTTTCTTCATGAGAAAGAGGATTTTGGGGGGGCAGCACTAGCACATGGGTCACGAAATGGGTTCTGTTCATGGGTCTGCCAAACTGTCTTAAAAGAGATGAAGATTCCTAGTTGAGACTGTTTCTCTATCCATAAAAACAAACAAACAAACAAACAAACAAAAAAGCCCACTGCCTCCTAAACAACGATTTTGAAGGAAATTAGTCTCCCCCCAACATACACTCTCTTTTTTTTTTTTTTTTTAAATGAATCTAGTAATGAAACACTGCCAGTATCTACAGTGACATAAGGAATGCATGCTTATCCAAAATTGCTTGCTTCCAGGCTCTCTGGGAAACTAAGCACGTTGGACAGAAATAACACTGAGCCACTAACTTTGTGGAATATTTTTAAACCTACCTTCTTATTTCTTTTGGAAACAGGACTCCTTAATACCCACGTGGTATATTTTTATTACACGTATTATAAATTTGCAACTCAAGAAAGACATGGGTTAAAAACAGCTTTGTCACGTCACGAGTTTATGACCTTGAGCAAAGTGCCTGAACTTTACAAAATCTCTTTCTTACCTGTAAAATGGGAACAGAAGAGAGCCATAAAAAATAATAACCTCTACCAGTGTTTGCATTATGGTAGTATTGCTGGGTGTATGTAGTGGTGGGCCAAAGTAAGTTTATTTTGCTTGAAAATTTTAGGAAAAATCAAAGTAATTTGACAGATAAATGATTTATATATTAATACAAGCATATACATTGTGGAAGAGAATATACTATCAACACTAATATTAAGATAAAACCCTAGCTGTAAGAAAATTTTTAAGATGGTAGCAGATAAGGTGGTGGCTCCAGAACTGGGGACAGAACTGGGGACAAAGAAACATATAAGCTTCTTTCCTCTGCTATGTGAGCTACTTAAATGTAGAAGTTTCAGAAGCATAAGAATGTGGTTTACCAACTTAAACTATGGCTGCCTAAAAGAAAAATTATTGTATTTGGACACAGAAAATCAGTCCGTGACTTAAAAGGTGACAGTTTTCCTTCCTTAGGATAACATTTAATGATTTTGAAAATGCTGTACTTATCGGACCTCTTACTTTAGTGCTTTCAAATCTTTTTAAAGTATACTATAAATTATGGTTTCCTGTTAAGGCAGCTTCTCTGGATAAAGATTTCGGCGTGTCTACAGTCCGTCTCCTTGATAATTTCTCAACACTCCTGGGCCTTAAAAGAATCTTAAAGCAAAATGATAAAGGATTGTCCTATCTCTACTCAAGGTTTCAATTAAGAGCCAGCTGACTGGCCCCACAAACAAGAGTCACACTTGCCAAAATGAGGAGGGTCCTACTGTCATTTCTACCGGGCTTTGCGGGTAAAGCAAGAATATGCAGAAATGAGTGTAGAGGAAGAAGCACTTTTACTAGAATAAGATGCACAGTTCTTCAGGGTTGAAAACCTGAAAAGGGAGTCTCCAGGTGGGAGAGAGGCTACAGTTACACCTGTGGCTCAGCCTCTGCACTTACTTCCCTGGGGTTGACTCCTGAGTAAGAGGAAAGTGCGGTTACCACTGCAGGAGCTGTTCTTCCCTTTATAAAAGCTCAAGGATTTATTTGCAAAACTCCCTTTCTATGATTGACCTTAGTGCAAATTTTACATAAAACCATGGAGAGAGCAAAAGAAAATCATTACAGAAACTGTAAACAACGTAAAGAGTTATGTTTCCCAAGTTTCTGATTCTGACAACCTCTCAGAGTAGCAAGGACTTTCCTGGGTTTAGGCCAGTGTGCTCTAACCTGACAGACTGGCATAACTACAGGACCTTTGCCTGATTTCTTCTTTCTTGGCTTCCCGCCCTTCTCTCAGCCATGTGACCTCAGGGCACATAAGGTCTCCCCAGCATCCAGAACTGGCTCTACTCTCTACTCACTCTTCTCACCTAATTCAAAGGCAAATGCGAATTCCCCTCAAAGCTAAAGCCCTTTTCTGTCTCAAATCTCCCATAGTCCCTGTGGTTCCTCTGTCCTCAATCATAGTTTCTGCTATGAGGGACATGTTTAGGTTATAACAGCATTAGTGACTAACTCCTACCCACAGAGGCCAAATGAATTACCTTCATCTGGGATCTGGGGATGGATTTCAGCGGGCTCCTGAACCCCCTAAAGGATATGCAGCATTGTTTGTGTGCACATTTTTTTCTAGAGGGAACTCATAAATTTCACTCACTCTTTAGAGCAGTCTGTGACTCCAAAATATTAAAAACCACTGACTTAGTCATTCCAGGTTAGGCTATGGAACATACACCCCTCTAGAACAGTCCGTGAGGATTCATTTAGGTAATTCCTCTATTCCTAGGCAAAAAACTGCTCCAGCCAAAATCTACCCATCCTGGCTAACAGCACAATATTGGTATAATGAAAGATTAACCATAACCTATATAAAGGGGCTAAAAATGTATGGGTAGTCTCCCATATATACCATAATACGATATGTAAAGAAAATAGATCCTTTGAGCAATCAGTAATAACTAAGCTCCCATACTCCCTTTCTTGGTTGCACCCACTTAAAATAGGAATAAATATCCCCTTCATCACCATACTGGATCATGCCAAGGTCTTAGGTGGAAAAAGAAGTTGGGAGAGTAAACCGATTACACATGCATCAAGTACAAGCACACATAAGTGTTTCTGGATTGTAGGGATAAGATGTTCTGGGCTTATTATTGCTCCTGGATCTGAAGAGATTTAAGGATCTGGTTTCAATTAGAAGCTTTAAGCTGGTAAAACTACATCCATACAGACACACTTATAGAACTTAAAACTAAGATAATTAAGATGCCAAGGAAACTGAGGAGTTTCATTCCTCTTCCTTCTTCTTTGTCACCCATTTGCCACCCATTTGAAAGGAAAAAAAAAAAGACTTTAATTGTATGAATTAATATAAAGGTGGCAAAATTAAATAAACTAATCCAGAAGGATCCTAACCCACTGAGCACTGATACAGTGAATCTTTGGGGAGGAAGTGTACAAGTTCATGGCCTCTGACACAGTGGCCACTGGCTAAAACCAACACGAGTGTGAATGGTAAACTTCAGAAGCAACTGGAATTAGATCAGTGCTGAGAGATCAGACAGCCACTCATTAAGTGAAAAAGGGTCACTATTATATTTAGCGCATAATCTGTGTTCCTCCGAGATTGTCAGACCTGAATACAAAGGCAATCTTGGTCAGGAAAGAATAAAAGGAGCGACGAGTCTTAATTCTCCAAAAACATCCCAGACTAAAACTCACATGTCCACCAGTATGGACTTGCAACCAGCGATTGATTTCATTCTATATAATCACTGACAAATCTCTTGTGGCTGACTGAGAATGAAATTTATTTGGATTAACTTCTCCTCACATGTCAGAAACAGCTGTAAGTGGTAGCTATGGATAGCGGCGTGGAATGACGTTTGAGTTCAATGCTAACGTTCCTCTCTTTGTGCTCATAAAGCCAAAGGCAGAATAGAAGAATGGGCTCCGAATGTCAATCTGTGCTGCTGATGTGTAGCTGTTGAGCATCTGAGATGCGGCCAGTCTGAATTGAGATGTGCTGTAAGTATAAAATATACAGCAGATTTTGAAGACTTAATATGGAAAAAAAGAATGTAAAATAATGATACAAATTAATAATTTTATATTGTCTTAAAATGCTATTTAGATATACTAGGTTAAATAAAATATTTTATTAAAATTCATTTCGCCTGTTAGATTTTATAGATAAGAACCTGAAGAATAGAGATGGTAAGAACAGATATGCCCAAGATCACAGAGGTAAGAAATGGGTAGAAGCAAGATTCAAATCCCATGACCATGTGACTCCAGAAATATACGAAACGAAGCCCTACCGTCTCTAGTCTAACTTCTCAAGTACTCTCCTTTCCTCCCTTTGTCATACTCTGTCCTACAGACAAACCGAATCACCTGTTCCCCAAGTGCCCCATGTTTTCTGAAGTACTGTTCTCCCTGCCTGGAGTGACTTTCCTTTCCTAGTTCCATATAACAAAACTCAGCTCATTGATACCTCTTCCCAGAAGACTTTCCTGAACTTTGAGAGGAACTGATTTCCCTTTCCTCTGAATGTCCTCACTACTTCACATGCACGTCTGGTATTAGTTTGTAGTCATAGGTGTACTTACTCTATTTTCCTGCTAAGAACTTTGCACATCTTTAGATCACCTATGTTTCCTAGTACAGAGATGCATGTAATAGGTGCTCAAAAATTCGTTTTATCAACAAATGAGTAAATAATAAAGATATAGAATAAAAATTAAAAAACTGCTTTGCATCTTCAATAGGCTTATAATCAAGTACAGGAGGAAAGACGGACTATCAAACTGATATAAGGCAAATGTTTTGTTTTGTTTTGCCTTAAATTACAGGAGGTTGAAGGGAACTGAGGAAGGACCATTTCACTGTCACCTACCTCCTTCTGCTCAAATCCTAATACATGATGATATTCAGCAGGCTATAACTGAGCTCTAGCTATGCTGCCTGGCTAACAACAAGTTGTAGCAACAACTTTACACGCCACAAGGAGCCCGGGTTTTGGAAATCGGCTGTTTTGAAAATACTTGAGCTGAGTCTTTCATTACATGGGACCTCGCCAAAGGTCATCAGAGATACAAATATAAATTGCTCCATATGGTGTTCTAAGAAATCAAGGTATTCCCCCTTTAAAACTAATCCTAATTGTTAGTTTTAAATTTTGAAAAAGTTTACATCATGAAAAAAATATTCTGTGGCCCTTTATGGACTCATGGTGAAAGATATCTTTTAGCTTGATATCGGCAGGTGGTATAGAAAAAAAGAAATGCATGAGCATGAAGAGAAACAGGACCCAAGGCAGATAAGAGAATTACTAGGTCAGGCAGCTTGTAAGCCCTCCAGGACCTGATTAACTGTCTCTACTAAGTTTTCAGTTGATTCGAATATTTATAAAAAAAAAGAAAAAGAAAAAGCTCTGAATCCTGTCACAAATTGAAAGTGAAGTTAATGTGTAGGAAATACATTCTATAATTACCGCCTGCAGCCATGATTAAAGAAAGGGAGATACTGCACTGGTGTTATTCCAATTTGGAGAATTAAACTACTAAATTTGGGAACAACCAAACTGGGAAACAAGAAAAGTCCAGTGTGGGGTTGCACTACGAACCTAGAGGCTAGCTCCTACACAGCTAACGAATTACATTCCCCATTTTTCAGAAATGAGCAAACATGAAAATGAAAGAAATCACAAGTGCAGGAGAGCAGCAAATGATTTTCTCAAGATAGCTGAAGGAGGTGCCAGGGAACTTCGAGGCCAAACCCAAAGCCAACAGGCACAGGAATCAACCTAGAGTTGCAGAGCAGCCATGGCCCACCTTGACCAAGGCCTCTGGTCACTGAACAAAGATAAAAAACCACGAAAAGAAAAATTCCCACTCATCACATGATGTAACTCACCCAGTCGGCCATAAAGCAGAACAAATTAACCATGTCATCTTTTTAGTAAGATACAGACACATAAGGCAGGAGTCTGAAATTTCATAGAAAGATCTACCAAGGCGGAGCCACAAAACATATTTACCTCAGAGAAAGTAAAACTGAGCAATTGTGAAAAGTCTTTTCCAAGACTTATAAAATTTTGGACCATAGATACCCCAGAGACCATCTATTCCAACTCTCCCATTTCACGGAGAAAACTGAGGCCCAGGGAACGGAAGGGCCATCCTGAGACCACAGTAGTTAGTCAAGCCGAGGTTTCTTGTTTTTAGACTGTAAAAGAGAGCACAGATTATCAACATTGAAAGGTTTATGCGAGGTCTTTATTTTTATCATTTATTTACAGCTCCCCGCTGTTCTTTCCTGTCTTGGTTTACTGATGTTATTCTGTCACTCTATGTCCTCTATGCTTGTACTGATGTCAGTAGGACTGCTAACAAATTCCCTAAAATTAGGCACTCTGAACACATGGGGAGAACATATGTATGTATTTATTGAGCACCAGGCATGTGTATACTTAACAGAAATAGTAATATTGGCCCCTGTTAACCAAGCACTCAGCTATGTGCTGGTCACTGTGCTATAATGCAATATTTTATTTAATCTTCCACAATCTCATGAGTAGGATGTAATTCTCATTAGAACTTTCATTTTATAAACGAGGAAGCTGAGGCAGAGGGAGGTAAATCTACTTGTTGCAGTTAGTAATGTGGTTAGCTTAAAACTCTAGGGTTTATACTCTTTACCATTACATTTCTCCCACAGGCCATATTCTTGTGGTTTTTCATTTATATTCTGTAGAACTCCTGCAGTTTTCTTTATTCGGTGCCTTGCACTAGACCCCAAACACAGGCACTTCTACTAAAGCCTTTTCTTATGATCTTAATTGGTGTAACAGTCCCCAAAGTGGAGTAGCAGCAGCCACTGTAAGGAGCCTGGGTATAAGAAACAAAGGCTTAGGCCTTCCCGGGAATGGTTTCTGAATGTGTCCCAGAGGTAGAGTGGCTTTTTTTTTTCCTTCCAACCTTGATAATCAGATCTATCCCTTAATAGCTAAAGTCATGCCTCTGCTGGTGACAAGAAGTTAAGAATCTTGAATCTCTGAAGGGCAGATGATAACCTAGTACTATCAGTTTGGTTAGGGAAGAGAAGGCTGTGAAATGGCTTTAAGTGTCTGATAGGAGAATTTTCTCGGAAGGCCTGAAAAAAACTGTGGAGGGTGATAATGATAAAAACCAATTCTAAGTAGGTAGAGTCTGAAGTGAAGGCAGTCTCTCTGGCATTAGAAGGAAGTATTCTTAGGTCTCCTTTAAAAAGAGCCAGGCAAACTACTGTTTTCCTATGTCCCCAAGGAGGGAAATTGATGGAGAGAAAACATTCTAGTAGCTGATGTCTGCATTGACACCTCTGAATGCTGGGATTTTTCTATGGACTATGTCTCTGAATGGAACACGAACATACTTTCCTCAGGATTAGACTAAGTTCCTGCATCATGCAAAAAACTTTATTCTGTTGGCCACCATTTTTTTCCATCCATTCTTACCACCATTCTCTGTGGGGCGACCCGATGACCATGGGCACAGATATCAAGAACTGCCTTTGGCACCACAGCTGGGAGGTCAGTGTAATGTCATTTCCACCCCCTCCTCCACCTCATTTCACTGCCTCATTGTCTTAATAAAGAGAATTCTATGAAGAGTGGATATCCATTCCCTTTCATCCTGAGATTTGAGGTTTTGAGTTACTAGTTGGGAGTTCAGTCTCTTTGCTGCATCTGAAGATCAAGTAATGGACCCAAAGCAGATGAAGCAGCATGAATTCACCGTGCTTTAACTCTTGAGACATATTTCATAATAGTAGAGAAAATCCCAGTAATCACGAAATCGTCAAACGCTACCTTCACGTGTGGAAAAGTGCTTTCCGTTTCTGTGTGCCTCTCAGCCATTAACTAAAACTCTAAAATGTGGGAAAGCTAGAAAACATGGGTTCTGGGTATGGCATTCTCCAAATAGATGCTTGTGACTCCACCACATGAGGACACTTTACTTTTAACGACATACCAGGAATTTTCTGGGAAAGGTTCTGGGAATGGCAAACTTATTCCTGGTTAGACCCTCTCTCTAGCCCTACCCCCTACAACATGTCTTGTTTTTCCTGCCCCCAACAGGATGGGAAGAAAATGTCCTTAGGAGACCTTTCCTTTTTTATATTACACAATCTCATCTCTGGAATTCAAGTCCTAGTACTGCTCAGCCCAAATAAGAAGTGCTTGTCACCAGGAAGGCGGCCATCTAAACAAGCAGCAGCTGGATGAGAAAAAGAGGGCACGTCAGCCCACAGCAGCAGAGAGGGTTTCTCACGGCAGCTATTTGCAACCCTCCAAGGAGCTTCAGAGGCTGCCCATTAAAACCCTGTTAAAACACTTCTGATGTTGTCAGCAGCGGAGAGCTGAAATAGCACAGTGATCGCCGAGATGCTATCTGCCTCAAGCAATTCAGTGGTACTGTCAATACTATGAGCAAGAAGGTACAAGATAAGCAACAACCTAATTTCTACATCAAAATTTCATGAACTCCCTGGGGTGGCAGCATTAGTAATGTGGGAGCATAGACACCAAACCAATGGACCACCTTGGGGAGAGAAAGACCTTAGTTGAGGTCTGGCCCCAAAGTCCTGAACCTGCACACTACTCAACTCTCGATACTCTCTAGGAAATGTCTCCAGAAAGGAACTGCTAGAATGTTCCTCTCCAGGGCACTACTGGGCACCAGTGGAGGCATGATGTTTTGGTATAAGGCTTCTTTCTCAGAGGGTGTATGTTTGGAAGAGAACTTACCCCACCAACCTCTACCCACCTTTATCCCCCATGAGGAAAGCCAAATTTTATTGAAAAAGCTACAGAGCCTATTTGATTTCATACTTCTCTGCTGTTTCTGATTTCCTGTGAAAATATTAGTTACAGACACCAGAATCCTAATTCTTTCCCTTCCGTGGTCAGCAAACAGAAAGAAGATATAAGTTTTTGGATTCAAGTCACAAACAATAGATTATGTAGGTTAATTCTAATGTTTGAGAAGCACAGATCCTTCTGTCATGCCACTTAGTAGCTCTTTCTTTTGGGTTCTCTATATCTAACAGAGGGATAAGTGGGTGATGTCCAAACTGGTATTTTTGAGGTTGAAATGAGCACTGCTGATAATTAAACTGGCGCAAGTGAAAACAGCACCTGGGCAAATAGGACCTATAGTTAACCTAGCTATCTCCCCGTCCTCACAGCAAATTAAGACCTGAAAAGTCACGTGATGAACAAGGAATGAATAAGTGGCTATTTCCTCACAGAACTAACAGCAGAATGGAATGGAGATGCTCAGCCCACCAGATGGTTGCCTCGTTTGCCTAACAACAAACACTAGGCTGTTTGGACCAAAGTGATCATGCAGACAACTGTGTCAAGTAGGCCCTGACTCCTTAGAGCAGGGGTCCCCAACCTCCCGGGACCAAGGACTAGTCTGTGGCCTGTTAAGAACTGGGCCGCACAGCAGGATGTAAGCGGTAGGGCTTGTGAGCGAAGCTTCATTTGTATTTGCAGCCGCTCCCCAGTGCTAGCATCACTGCCTCAGCTCCTCCTCAGATCATCGGGCATTAGACTCTCAAAGGAGGACCCGTCCCCCGGTGCCAAAAAGGTTGGGGACTGTTGCCTTAGAGAAAGGAGGCATTAACAAAGTAATTACCATGCAGATAATAGATGCAACTATCCATTGCAACTTTACATGCAGGGTTCTAGGACAGCTAGCAACACGTTTCCATGAAATCTACCTGAAGCCAAGAGCATGCTGGTGAGATGCTATAGGGCAGACAGAATGGGGTCTGGGCATTATCCACTTTAGTAGGAGAGATGAGATGAATATAAGGTAATCCCACAAACTAAGAATTTGGGCTACAGTCTTTCAGCTAGGAAAAGGAGTATTCCTTAACCTTTAGAATGTGCCTAATGACTGTGATAATGGGCTCACAGTAGCCTAGGGATGGAGCAGTGAGATGAGAACCACAGACTGAGAAAAGTCAGTGCAGCCAGCTCCATGAGGAACGAGGAATGAGGCGCTCGATTTAATTTCTCACAGTCCAACAGTTAGCAATTTTTCCTTTAACCATCTCAGTTCTCCTTGTTTCGGGTGGATTAAGATCATAATAGCATAGGTTGTAAGCATAGCGATATTAAAGGAAGAAGTACTTGAAGAAGATCAAATAATCTCAAGAATTATTTGCTGTTAAGTAACCAGTCCACCTAAATTAGCAGTGGTCAAATATAGTAGTGTTCGTTTAAAAGCATAAAGGCCTCTTAGAAGAGCAATAAATTCAGAAACCAAGGCTACCATGGAGGAAATTCTGATACTTTTCTTGTGTCGTTTATTTTGTGCCTGGCATTAGGATTTTTTTAAAAGGTATTTTGAGGATGGGAAGGCTTAGAGGAGTTGGGGCAAAGCAGTATGAGACATTACATGATCAAGAAAAATATTTCTGAAGCAAATTGGCAAGTCAGAGGAATCTGCCTAATGATATCAGGTCTGGAATTTGGGATAAAAATAAAAACTTTGGAGTGTTTCATAGTTCTTGGTAACATGCCTTTCACTTATTTGTCCATTCACTAGTTCCAAATAACCATGACAGGAAAAAACCGTCTCTGCTCTTAGTTCCTGTTTATCCTTTTTTCGAGAAAGGTTTCCTATAATTTACATTACTAGGGCAAACCAAACTAAGCCACAGTGATTGCTGGGTCACAATATGCTTTCCAAATGCTTCTAAACCATTGTAAGGACTGGAAATCATCCAGGTGGGAAAAGAATCTATTCTTTTCAGGAATCCAGATTTTTCACTTTCGTAATAGGCAGAGGATACTTTAAAACTATTGCTAAGTTTAAACTATACATGGTGGGCAAACTAGTTTGCAGACTGAGGACCTGGAATTTAGATAAAGGAAAACCTTCATGAGGGTTCTCAGACTCACTGTGAACAAATGTACCTTTCTGTGTCTTGGTGGAACAGGGTATTCGAAAATTATCTCACTTCATATAAAATCAACAAATATTTACTGAATTGCCTAGTTCATAGGTATGATGACATACGCTATAATCCTAAATGTGTTTTAATTTGGTATCTCCTTTCTGAACATTTTTTTTTTTAACTTTAAACTTATTTTTTGGGTAAAGCCAAGTCTGAAAGGAAAAAGCTTCCTCCTTCTACACCTTGTACACTTGAGTTAAGGCAAATCTGACAAAATAGTGACATCAATCCCAATAGTAGCATTTCCTGTTGTAAATAAACACATATTGACACCACCCTAAATCCATGTGTCTCAGGACATGCTCAATTTCTGGACGCCCCGTGATGAGCTAAGGAATCTCTCTCCTAGTATAGAGTTTAACTGTAGGCAATGGGAACAACGCTGCCCCTCCAAATGAAGGGAAATCAGAGAGATTAAGATAGAAAGAAATATATAGAGTCAGTGAAATATTCAGTAAAATGTTCTGAAATATAAGAGCTCTCCCACTAGGGGAACCAACCTATACATATTTTTTAGAATATATTAGAAAAGTGGATCTATATATTATATTCTGAAATGCAAAGAGATCCAACTAAGAGGTTTTCAAATGTGACTATACCCCAGAATCGTCTGGGAAGTTTGAAAAATATGGATGCCTTCACTCCAACGTCACCCGCTCTGAGTGTGTCCTGGATATAGGGATTTTTAAAAGGTTCCCAAGAAATTCTAATGCGAAGCCAAGGTTAAGAACTACCATGCCAAGATTTGCTGGTGTTCACATCTAGTGGAGCCTAGATATCATGAACTGAGGGCTTAGCAAACTAAAGAGGTAAATGTGAAAAGATGGAAATCAGGAGAGGTTAATGTTAACTTCTACATTTCTTTTAATTGTAACAATTTTAATTTGAGCCCAAGTAACTTTAAAAATATATAAAAATATGTTCCTCTGTATTTCAGAGTAAGAACCACTGGTTCCCACTCTGTGCGGGCAGAGCATTACATGCAAGTGTCTAAAAATTCATTCAAATGTCTGCATTTCTCAAGTGTTTTATCAGAATTACTGACTAGAGGGAATCTAGAGGGGAGGTCAGGAATCATCTAGCTTAGATGCTTCATCAAATAGAAAGCTCTGGAATAGAGAAGTGAAATTAGTAACAGAGACAAGTAAAAACCCAGATCTCCAGATTCCGCATCCAGAGCAAGGAGAATCAGCTCAGCACTATGATGAGAGTGACTCCCAAAGATTCTCTCTAACCAACAGGTCTCAAAAGAGATTTGTTTTCCTCTCAAAAGAGTGAAAGCACTAGACATAGATGAAATGTATCCTTGTCCTCCACTCTCAAGAAGCTAGCAACCTGAACTGAAAATAATTAGATCAAGCCAAGGAGTAGATTAAGAAAAACTATAATAGGCAATATGTGAAATTAATCCTGGTTAGTTATATTTCCTGTTTATCTGCTCCAACTATCAAAAGAGATCCTGATTATTTACTTAAATTTTATCTAGTGAGTGTAAGAGACATGAAGACTGTATTTCTTCTTCTCAGAGGGTAAGCCTGTACATTAAATATCTGCACGTGGTAAGTTTTCTGAGATGAAAATAACAACAAACTTGTGATTACTAGATACATCTGTATGGCACATTCATAGCCAGAAGGTATCTGTTTGAATAGTTAGCTTTCAGTATTTTCCAGGAAAGCCCCTGTTAATTCTAAGGAGTAGTTCCATCAAAATATCCCTATAGTTGGAATGAGCTTTGAAACTAGCCATCCTGTGAGGGTCTCTAGCCCACTGTTAAATCAAGCAATCCCTTGCTGCCATCATTCTCTTGCCTTTTACATTAGGAGGGATTTGACTGCCAGAATTCCTTACCCATCCCTTTGGGGACTTAATTTTCTATATTATCCCTCCCTCTGATTCCATTAGAAATAGAGAAATTAAATTTTTTCCTCCAAGGATGACATCTTTAAAAAGTATATTTTTACAAATACCTTAAGATATTTGAGGAATTGAAAAAAAATATGTTAGTAACTCTAGGAAAACACTTTTCATCAAGTACACTCATATGAGAAATTGTTCTTCGCACTCTAAATATAAATTTATGATTTGTAAATAACGAAGCTAAGAGTGCTCGTGAAATAACAGGAAAACAAACTCATTCATTTAAATGAAGGATTTTGTTTACAGAAGTTACATTGCCACAGATATGTTATCATTGACTATACTGGTTAGCTAGGGTTCAGTTAACCGAAATAAATCATCTTTGTTATCCAAAAAAGTGAAAGATAACAGTTGTGGCTGACAGGGAAAAAATTGACTTAGCAGGGTTTGGTACTTTTTGTGAACTAATAATAGTTATAATATGGCAATGAAAAATACAGCTCGAACATAATCGTTTCTATTTTATTCAGGTTCCTAGGAGAATAAGACAACCAAAATGAATAAAAATTAAAGAAAAATGTAAAAGAAATAATTCTCTAGAAAAAGTTAAAATGTCAAATCATAGTTTTAATAAAAAGAAATAGTGAGTCTGTTTTGAATATGAAATCAATTTGATCAAGAAAGCAACAGAGACAATTTCTTTATCACTGCTTAAAAAAAAATGCCGATAAGACAATTAAAGTTCAGGAAGAGAGATAAGCTACAATGTAGAGGAGTGGTAAAAGGAGAGGATTCTTCCAGGAACTTGAAGTAAGGTGGTTATTGTACTAGTTTTGCTTCGGATTTCCTGCAAACTAAACAAATAGTAAAATTCTCTTCCTGCCTTTACTTTTCTGACATGGAAAAATTTATGGATAACAATTAAACAAGGAAAGAAAACTAGCACCTATTTACACGCTGAACAGTTTGTTAGGTTCTGGGGAATACAGGGAAAGTGTGACATGGGTCCTGCCTCGACGAAGTTAACTAACTGGTTAGGATTCAATTCTAAAACATAAAAGCATTTGCACACAATATAATAAAATAAGTATTAACTAAATAAGGGATAAACTCTCAGGAAAGGCTTTTGGAAGGAGGGACCAGAAGGTTATATAGATAGAGGCAAAATTTCCCAACGGAGTCAATAGAAACAATGCTAAAAAAAAAAAAAAAAAAAAATGCTATTGCCCCAAAATGGGACATCCACAATGGCCACTTCATTTTATAGTGTGATTTCCAAGAGAACCTAAGAAATAAAAATTGGAGCCTAATAATTGCCTTGGGTCTAATAATTGCCTTGGTTACAATTAAAGCTGGTGTAATCTAACTGCCTAAAACAAGGCAAAAATGAAGGTATCTTCGCTAACTCCACTGATTTGATTATACACATGTACTTATATTTCATATATGTAGATCCTATGTTTATATATTTATTTATATAAATATTATTTTACCACATATTCAGCTAATATATAAAAATAAAGTGTGTGTACATGTATATTAAAACTTTATTCCACGCCTTGCCTTTTGCTTAGATAGCAGATTTTAGCTATTTAGCTCTTTGAAGGTATAGACAAATTCTTTGCTATAGACAAAGAATTTTGGGGTTTATTACATGTATCATCTTATTTTAAAACTATTTGTGCTTCAAAAGAGGATGTCCTTCCTATGGAATGGATCTCTTTACAGGTATGCTTTTCGTACATGGGACATGGTTAGTCTTTAAAGAGCAACGAGTTGAGGATATAAATTTGTCAAGTCTGGAATATTCCTACTGAGTTTTACAAATGACAGAAAACAATAGTGTACCAGTTCTTTCTAACATTAGCTGCTTTGTTCCTCCTCACAGCCTTACAGAAAAGGTTATTTGCAACTCTTCACATCCTTACAAAATATTCAGATTCTTCAATGAAATGAGGTTCCCACATTGTGGATACACCCACACAGCAAACTGCAACAGTGAATGAAACAGATTATAGTCAGATCTTTGACAATCTTAACTTTATGCTAAGGCACTGTTCTGGTGGGCAGCTTTCCCTCCAAATCTATGCCTGAAAAATTTTACCCAGTAAACACACTCTAGACTTTCAGAGGAGCTGTTGAGTGGTGATTTGAGTCATAACATTTCATGTGTGGGAATAGACTGCTATAAGTACAATGATGGTTCCTGGGCTGAAATGCCAGAAGCATTTTTTTTTCTTTTTTTTTCTTTTTATGGAGAAACGACCTGGATGCAAAGAAAAGATCCTGAGTCTAATGATGCATAATTCCTACTAGACCAATGCACATCTGCAAAACCAACCTCAGGAGAGCCTGCCTACCCTATGCGGCCACCTCTGCTGCTCTGGATTGCATTCCTTTCAGCCAACGGCTCTTACATGGAGCAACACTCACTTTAAATCAGCTTTCAAACAGCTATTCATCCAAGGGAGGCCAACTCAAAAGGGCTCAAATTGGGCAGCTAAGAAATCTGCAGCTAGAGACATGATGAAAGAGGTCAGAAGGGACCCAGTGGGAGGGTGGCTCTCGAAGAGGCAGGAAAGTGTCTTGGATGTTTAAATCCTTGTTTGAAAAATTTTCCAGGATGCAAATAGTCAGTAAAGAAGTACAACCACTTGGTGGCCAACTGGGCTATCATATGAACCAACCAGAGCATCATTCCTGATTACAGAGGGGAAAAGTAAAGGGGAACTGGTTCCAGCAATTTTTTGTGGAGAACTTTAATGAAATGAGAATACTTCATTCACCCGCCCCATCCTAAAGCCTTTCCATCTTTCCTCCACCCAGGGGCCAGAACCCTGGCTCAGAGAAAGCTGTGGGCAGCAAGGACTCTTGCTTACTTCCATCCTTTCTGCGGGTGTGGGTCAAGTGTGGCCTGAGATAAATTGGAGAGAGAATTCTTTCAGTCCTGCTGAATGAAGCTCACACATTCCTTCATTTCCTCATGACAACCCACACCTACCTGCAAAAAAGAAAATGCCCGTGAAAAGTGAATTCCCTGTTTCTTTCGCAGCACTCCTGACTGCAAGGTGGGATAGTGTATTAGTGGCTGAAAAAGTCCCTTCCCTTTCACTCCTCATTCATTGTTGTAACTTACTTTATGATCCTATTGAACAGCTACCCTTGAAATTGCCTCTGTCAAGTTCTTCCTTATTATTACCACCATACAAAGAGAATTCTACAGTTAGCATCTGCTCACAGAATAATTTCTGTAACAGGTCCTAAATCAGAATTTAGTGAATCTGAGGCTTTCACTGATATTATGTTACTCCTGGCCACTAGGTATGAATCAGGGAAGAAAGTCAGACCCCTTACTTCTTAATGCCGGCCCTATCTTTCAAGACTTGACTCCAATATTCACTGAATCTCACTTAATAAACTGTAAAAGTAAATTTCTAAATGGTCCCAAAGGAAGCCTTTAGAGTTAAAAAGCCACTCTACCACAAAAACTATACATTTCACGGTTGTATACGATCAAATCCACCAGGCGACTTCACCTCTCAGGCGGTGAATTACCCCTCTTCTTGATGGGGTGACAGTAACGTCCATGGCAATGTTATCACCATGTATCAGGTCAGGAGGTGCCAATATTCCTCATAAAATACACACTAATTTTAATCTTCCTCATACTTCTCTGCAACTGGTGGAATCAACTCCCAAACCTGGTGAATTTCATGTCTGATTAAAGCATTCTCCAGACCCTCCTGCCCAGGCAGAAGACTGGACCCCAATCACCTGGGTTACTACTGTTCAGCTTCTTTCAGAAGCGGCAGCAGCAGCTCTCCTACAGAATGGTCCAGGGAAGCCACCTAAAAGGGTGGGCGATCTTCGTAAATGGACAGGAAACAGAAAAGACGAATACCGGGCAGATGACAGATCCCTTAACTGGCCTTCAAGATACGAGCTGTTCTATTAAACATAGGGCCATTATGCTGGCCGGCCATCCACTTTAAACCCCAGAGTGATTAAAATGCTGGCAGGAAATGAAAGCTCTCTATTGAAGGTCCTTCCCTGAGGTCCTAATTTCAAACCAAATTTTACAGCACCACACAGGAACAAAGGAAGCCCAGTCTTCCAAGTCTTCTTTTTGTCACTTTGGACAAAGACACCCCCTCATACTCTTCAAAGAACAATGGCCTCTGTAGAGCCACAGCCACGCCAAGAATGGGCTCAAACCATACAGAAACACATTTTAAAAATACATTTTACACTGCCCTTGACATTTCGGATAAATAGAAACCACTCCACTGAAATTCCAAATATTTCATCCTTTCCCTCCTCCCTTTGCCTTTATAATGAGAATTTTCCTATTCTCTCAATCTACTTGATCTTTGACATTTTGGCCCCTGTGAATGGAGGGCACAGTAGAGTAGCCAAATAAATTAATTATTTAGATAATTGCATTTTATTAAAATAATCACTGTAACTGAGACAATCACATGACTTTCACCAACAGAAGACAATGAGGATGCCTACAAATCTTTTGCAATTGAAACATCTCTAGAGCCATTCCCGTCCCTACTAGCAAGCCAGGGAAAACACGTTATCAGAACTGGGTTTCTTTTTCTTCACTAGCCGTTGTTTCGGGGTGGCCCTTTTTTTTTTTTTCCGCCCTTCTTCTCCTTCAGCAAAAACAGCTTTTATGTTTTTACTGAACCACTTCAGATTCACTCTTCCACACAGTGGATGTTTACTCGGATTTGGCAGGCTGAGAACAGCTGGTTGTTTCCTAACGAATGGAACATGAGACCATATGTTTCAACATTTAAGCAATTTTGAACCAGAGGTATAATTCTGAGTGTCCTTTGTTGAAACTGTACATTAAATACCCAAAGGATCTGGGCTATACAAGAGATACAGCCCCCCCCCCCTTTTTAGCACTTTCCCTTAGCAACAAAACCACTCCACACCACTTATATCATAGACTTGTACCACAAGTTTGCAGAGAGCACTGGTGAGCTGATGACGGTTCTGCTTTGGGGGCAGCTGTATTTTAAACAGGAAAAGACAGCTAAGCAGACTTTTTCCTTCTAATTCTGTTTGGGAACAAAATGTGTCTGAGGTCCTCTCTGGGGACCATCAATAACATGGGTACCTGCTTTCGTCACAGAAGCACGGATCTAATAGATTTATAAAAGAAGAGTCTCTGATGTTAGCATTCAGGATGACCATGGGCTTTGTTTCACCCTCTTCCTTTTTAGAACATAAGCTGAGCTCATGAGATTCAAGTTAAACTCAAGCTGAGGACAAGAAATGTCCCGGACAGAACAACTTTTCAGGAAACTTACTATCTCAGCTCTCTAACGAAACCATCACGTTTATTTGGTACTTTAATATCAATCACTAACAATGTTCAAAAACGAAACTATGGATATAAAGTCGTGCTGGGTCAGAGCATTAACAAGGTGTTAGAAGAGCATCAAGAAGAAAATTCCCTTGTTCCTGGAAAAAGAGGGCTTGGCTTTAGGGGAAAAAAAAGTCAAATAATTGTAAGCAGACAACACAATAACTAAATACCAAGCCCAGGGAAGTAGAATAGGAAGCCATCAGCCTCCAGGAAGTCTGAGAGTCCATGAAACCTCCCCATCTCAAATTTAGATCTGAAATAGTACATGGAAGTCAATTTTTTTTATAGGCTGTTTTCTAAAATATTAGGGGAGTCATTTATTAAGCTATAATAGGTAAGGGATAAAAGTATAGGTAAACACAAGATATTCGTACCCTAGATTCAGAAAGGAGTTCTTTGAACTCGTTTTTGAGTTCCTAAATGTCCCGGTCTTTATAAGTTTCTGCATATGTGGCTGGAAGAGGACTTTAAAAACAGCTCCATTTATCATCAATACTGTATACTTTAAAGATACAAAGATAAAGCTAAAGAAGCAACCAATATTACCTAAGTGTTTTTCTTCCCCCTATCTAGGTTCTTATATGAAAGTAAGATTAATAATACTAACAAAAATGTTCTTTTTCTGATTCCAATACAATGATTTAATGCAATGATCTTACGGATAATTTTACAAAGCCACTGTTTTCAGCCATGTTACTAATAAGATCTTAGCAAAACCAAAAACATCATCTGTCCCCACTACTTCTCACCAAACAAGACACAAATATATATATATATACACATTATTTCAGTCTTAGTTTAAATCTCACAACTCCAAGAAAACTTTGAAAAATGGACGCTCTGCCAGCTCAATCTCCTTGAGCCACATGACAGAGCAGGTTTTCTACACTTCCAGGTCCTGGGGCTACATAGGGATTGGTTGGGGCAGGGATGGGGGGAGAGGGCAGTTAGAGCCATGCTTTCAAGATGCTACTCAGTGCACAAGGAAATATATACAAAGATGTCCACTGCAGCTTTGTTTGCAAAAGCAAAAATTCTTAAGCTGCCTCCATAGGGAAGCAGTTAAATAAATTGTAATATCTCCATACAATGGAATGCTATTTGGAAAGAGCTTGATGATGAGGAGCAAAGGCTGAGGAGCCACTGTATCTTGGTGTGAACCCAGCCATGGCTTTTACTGTCTTTGTAACCTTGGATGTGTTTGTAACTTCCCTTTAATTCAGTTTCCTCATCTATCAATACCTATATCCTCGAGTTATGGTGAAGAGTCAATGAATTAATAAACATCTGTCTCTAGAAATATTATCATTATTAATATGCAGACAGCAAAAAGAATAAGGTAGATCTCTACCTATGCTATACGCAGACAGGAAGACGATATCTATCACATAAACGGGTGAGAGAAAAACACAGCCTGCAGAGCAGAAGGTACAGTATGAGGATGGGGTAGGAAAATCTGAATTTCTGTTCTTTTCCTCACGTGGCAGATAAAAGTTTAGGGAAGCTTTCTGCTACTTTTGGCATACTGCAAGAGTTTATGTGCAGAAAACGCGGAAAAAGTGCTAAGAATATTACCGCATCTTCAAATAAAGAGATGTTTGAAAAACGTACTCCTTTTGTCGCTTACATGTTAGTTGTTACCCTGATACCTCTGTTCTTGCAAAACAAAATTATTTTGGCACTACATAGAATTCTTCAAATTAATAAAAACGACTGGACAGAATCAAAGTGAAAACTGGTACATTCATAGCAGAAAACCTCCCCACATTTTTCTAAAACAAAAATGTAGTTTTAGTTAATATTACAGTCATTCATGGTGCCACAAAAGAATTAGCACTATAGACATACAAACCAAGATAAAATATGATGTTATTTATCAAGAAACAATAAAGAAAGTTATTCTCGCTACTCAAGAATCATCTAGACAGCTCTGATTCAGAGTATGTGGAACACTGGACACGATGCGCAAAGAATGCCCCAGGACGCCCTAGTCACACTCCAGTGTATACGTCAAGGGGTACAACATCACAAAAGTTAATGTGTCAATTTTAGGCCAAAAAAATCAAAGGTACAGTTTAAGTTACTCTTTCAAAGGTGATGATTTCATTGTGTTACGCTTTTGCCAAGATTATGGCTTACCCCTACACATCTTGAATTGTGCAGGAGTCACTGATTCCTTCATTCATTCATTCGCTCAACATTTATTAAGTACCTGAGCATAAGGCTTTCTTTCTGATTGTGTTTGCCTTAAATTCTGCTCCTGAAACAGTTCACACTCTAAGGATACAAAGACTATTCATCTAATTAAGTACTTGAGGAAAATTAGGTACACTCCACAGGTCCTACAAAGTATAGGCAACTTTATTTAGGTGGAAAAATTATATATTCATTAATTTTAAAGGCCAGGCAATGTAAGAAAATCAGACAAGTTTAAATTAGCCATTTTAAGGCTAACCAGAGTGGGAAAAACACGCTGGGCAAGGGCCTAGAGAACACAAAAAAAGAGTATTCTCTGACGAGTAGCCCTTTCCCCTGCCCCCTTTCCTCTAGACCAATGGCAGGGTTAGAAGGCACTATAGCATGTGGTAGCAATCACAAAGACCAATTTGTTCTGAGCATGTCAAGGTCAATGACATTATGGCTGAGGAGATGGTCTTGAGCACTGGAAGTCTGCAATAGTTCCTGAATGTCACACAAGATCACCTATGGTGTTTGTTTGCCATTTCCTTCATACTAGCTCTCTTAACAGCTATCTTTCCTGTAGACTTAGAAATATACAGAAATGGAAATACCTCATTCTGGTGGTCTTCTGTTGGTCAACAAATAAATGCTATTGATGTTGACAGTGTGGGAGGCCCACCAGGAAGTCCAGCTGGATTTGTTGAAATAAAACAATTTTTCCTTTCTAAAACACATTTTATCAGGAAACTGGTCTCTGGCTGTATCCAATTTAAGATATACTCTGTCTGTTCTGGCTCTAGAAGACAGAAAAGGAGGAAAGAAATAATACCTGTTTGTTTTTTTCTTTCGGTTTCAACCTTTTTTTGACAGGTAGAAAAGAGAAAAATAATACTTTTTGTATTTCCCAGAGAAGTTCTACAGAAAGTCAATTTTCTATAAGAAAGTCTCCATTTTAAAAGTGGGCTAGGAAAATGAACTTATAAAGGGAGTCCACTGCATATTTGTCGGAACTTGCTACTTAATTTTCTTAGTGTGAACCAAAAGTTAGTCTTTGGTTTCAGATGCAATTGGACTTTGTAACTTTTTATTCCATTATTCTTTAATTTTCCTTCAAGTTATTCTTGATGTTTAATAAGTTCCAAGGCATTTTTTTTCATTCTCAGCCAATATAAAGATTTAACAATACAATGGGAATTAGATTTAAAGAAAAAAGCTGTGGCGCGGTTTTCAAAGGTAATGATATTCTAGAAATATTTAATGTAAGGACCATGAACTTTGTTTTTAAGAAAGTTACAATGATGAAGCAACAACAAATTTTGTTATTTTTAACATGGATATTTTAGTTTAAAAAGATTCCACTCAGTGTTTCCCAAATTCAGTGTTTCACATAATAGTCAGTCTAATATGAATGTGGGAAAAAAAGACAAATCCAAACATAGAATATTATTTTCAAAAAATAGTGAACTAAATGTAAAGGTCCAGTAAAATGTGATATCTAGATTTTTCTGAACTCGTTCACATGACCTTCATTCTATTTATGGAAATGCAGCAATTCCCATTTGAATATAGAGCAATACCTTGTAGGAGAATTTGGTTGAGCACAAATAAACTTGGGGAAAGTGTTGACTTAAAAATAAAACACTGAAAGAGGAGGGAGGGGTTTTTTCCCCCACTCTGTGAAAATTTCCGGAAAAGTTGTAAACAAAGGCAGGTTTGGCTCCGACGCTGAGCGATTCTGGTGAGCTGAGGAGGATGAAGAGTATATCAAACCTCCCAGAGTGAGGAAATGTTTGTAAAACAGTTAGTAAATCACAGGCGGCCAAGGTCACCATGCTGAACAACCCGACGGACACGCAGCCAAAACCCCAGCTGTGAAAGAAGGGAGCCGGACACTGTTCACAGCTTGAACCCCATTTGAATGATCTCTTGGTTCCACTCTCTGCCCTTTCCCCTCTGTCACTTCAGAGCTCTGACGGCTGGGTGTTTAATTAGCTCTGGGCCACGGGGCAGTGCTGACCATTCTCTACGAGTGCCAAGGTGAGGACACTGGGACACTGAAAACGTTCTCTGCAGAGTGATACTGATTGAGCCTTTGGTCCTAAGGACACAGCCGAAAGTTACAGCTGGAAAGAAAAAGTCACACTCAACCTGGGGCAGCAGGGGGCTAGTTTATAAAGATGAACAGGAGGCAAAATATGTCGCTGGAAGTTTCCATGGATTTTGAAATATCTTTTCTAGCCCTTTTGATCACTATTCTCCTTAACTATTCTATGACACATCTGTTAATTATTCTTTTTGTGATCTTTCACAGATGACAATATGGAAACTGTTAAGTTCTTCATAAACTCTCTCTTTTGTGCCCCAGTGTCCCCCAAAAGTCAGGAAGGAGAAAAAGAAAATAAAATAAAAAATAGTAATGAAGAACTGCTAAGGAAGAGACAGAGAAGACACACTCTAGAAAGCTCTTCTCAGCCACTCCAGCCAGGTTCTTCCTGACTGGATTTATGTTTAGTTCTCTACATTAATCTTTATGCTTCAAAACTATTTTCTAAAACCACATATTCTTTCTCTACACCAAACTCAATCTGCCTACACAGAAAATGTTACTATGCACTTAAACTATGGTATGAGTAAAGAACAATTATTAATGGCTTGAAAATGTTCTTAAAAGGAGAAATACAGTAATAGATGAAAATGGTTATTTTTCAAATACTGCATTAAAAAAAGGTGGAACAGACAAAAGCATATACTCGCTGATTACAACCATCAGTGACCACAGACAGATAGTAAGGTGCTTACAAAACAAACAAACGAACGAACAAACAAACAAACAAAAGGAAAGAAAGAAGGAAAGAAAAAGAAAGAAGTCTTAAAATTGTAAGAAAAACTCTTCCTTTTTAGAACTAGGAGGTACAAAAACAATTTTCTTTTAAAGAGCACAGGCATTAGCAAACTTCTCTAGCAATCATACATAATTTAATATGAGCCTCGACTCATAACAGAGGACTAAGACCACCGTAGTCACAATGCTGATACTATAAATATAAACTTACTTAGGGGAAAATGCAGTACCTTGATTACCTAAATGGAAACAGGACAGATATATGAGTCAGCTTCAGTACTGAAAAGCTACTGACTTAGTGTAAGTTATTCAGGCTGTTTATTTCTACCAGTGAGGCATTACTTTTATTCTTTTTGAATACTCAGACCATGTGAAACAACATTAGATGTGCTTTTGAGTTGTTTTTCTCGGTTGGCATTGAGTCAGACACAGTATTAGCTCATCTCTCACACTTTTGTCTTAATGACAGGCCAGTGGTGATGCCATATAATTCTCAGCTTTGCTTTGTAAAAAATTAACTTGGGCCTATCCAAAGATCAAACAAGATTTTGGGCCCAGTGCATTCTTACTCTAACTGATGGAGTAATCAGCCCAGGCAGCTAAGAACAGAAAAACAAAGACAATCAGAAGGAAAGTCAACTCTCTGTTAAGAGCTCTGGTTAATGCTTTGAGTGATGCTTCAAGAAAAGCGTGGGACTTTGGAGCCAGATCTGGGATCAAATCCACCTTATTAGCTGTGTTAGACTGGTCAAGTCATTTCAGATATCATCAGATATCATCTGTAAAATGGGGATAAAAATCACTATCTACTAGGAGTGTTGACAGAACTAAATGTGATACTTCTGAAAGTACCTGGAATGGCATCTGATACATAAAAAGTATTCAAAAATGTTAGCTTCCTTTCCCCTACCTCTCTCCACATTTCACTGGAGAATACAGACGAGACTCTTTTTTTGGAATGAACATTAAACATACTTCACAAAGGAAGCCACACCCATTCTCTCTCACCATTAACCACAACTTGGGCAAATCCTTTGAGGCTTTGGGTCTCACTTCCTCTAGCACCACATATGTTAAAGTCTAAGTCAAAAGGACTTAAGCCTCACAGAAGAAAGGATACCCCCCCCCCAAAATAAATGGACTTGACTCAAACTTGGGATAGTTAGCTATTTAAACATGTTGCTCACAGCTCATGTTCTCAGCTTGAGAAATTCCTCTTGGATCCTTTCTCTGGTGGCAATGGATGATTTCCACATTACGTTCTTTGCCCCCTTGTTCAGCTGGCAAGTCAGATAAAATAAAAATAAATCCAGAACACACACACACACACACACACACACACACACACACACACACACATTTCAGTGCTATTGTGAGTCAGACAAGTAGGTGATTAATATGGGATGGAAGTTTGATTATCATTCACAGATCTCGTAATTTTAATAGGACTAAAAGACAACTGGATAATGACCTATAATTTTTTATCCTTTGTCCTTTTTTGCTCTGTCTGGTGAATGGGTAAATAGGGCTTTCTGAATAAGAATCAAAGAGAAATATCTGTCCTGCAGAAAATGGCTCAGAGTTTCTAATTTGGCTTTAAAATCCTATGTGAGGTTTTTGGGGTTCCCCCCCCCCTCTTTCTAATAGGGATATTCTTGGGCTGAGGTCAGTGGGAAGAGGTATCCCATCAAAAAAGTATATTTTCCAATTCTATTTGGAATTTCAGTACTTGGCTATTAGGCTCAGAGAACTTTCTTTGTTTAGAGAATTAAAAATTTAGTCTAACCATATCTGGCTCTATGGGTGTGGCAAAGGAATAAAACCCAAATATGGGCTGAAATGGAAGCAAGAAAATAGCAAAAAGAGATTAACATAATGAGAGAGCCAGCTAGTCAACCAAACAGCTGAAGATATCATACTACCACCCTAGCTGAGAATCAAAAGAAATCTGCACCACTTCTAAAGCCTCTCCAATAGGAACGGGTGGCTGTAAAGGATCAGGATCCAGAAGGCAACTATTCCATACCAGCTCTGCTATTTATTTTCTATCTGGCCTTGGGCAAGCAGACCTTTTCTGAAGCTCGGGGTCTCTCTACTGTGAAATGAAGATAATCTCACTCTCACTAAGATGACATGGCTATAAAATGATAAATATGATGATGCTTTGTCAAGTGCCATATGAACGTTAGTTGTCGCTATGATCAAAATTAGCATACTGACCAGCTGGACAAAAATAATAAGCTAACCAACTAATTGTATTAATCCATTTCTTATTCACTGAAACCACTTGGACTCCCTCTGAAGTTTCAAGTAAGTTGTGTCCTAAATAAAACTTTTATCACTATGTCAACAGTAAATTCTAAGTTGTGTTTTTGTTTTTGTTTTTTAAGAGAGAATAAGAAATGAAGGGGCTCTGCTTCAAACTGGCTTAGACATGCTGTAGTTAGTTTTGTGAAAATTTTCCCAAGCATGTTTCTATTTAAAATCATCTTTTTGCACTATTCTGGAAGAGAGGGTAACTCTTATCTCATCCAAAATTGGTGTTTCCAATTTCCTTACATAACAAGGCTTGAATGTTGTGGAGGAAGTAGGCAAAAACTAAGGAACCAAGAAAGATCAAAAAGCAAGAGACCTATAACCTGGAAGGTTAAGAGGTTATGACCCTAAGACCCTAAAGTAAGGTGGAAGTCTAGAAAGATGTTTTCAGGTACTTTTAAGCAGCTAACTTTACATGGCTTTTTGAAAAAGGATAGAGATAGGATCTATTGCTTAGAACAACATTACTGGCATTAATATACTTAGATCATAGGGATCCCATAAGAATTGACCTGTCATTGTTTGAGAAAGGAGCTATAGTATTAGTAATTCGTTACTCTTAATATTCATTGTTTAAAATCAAATCGGTCCACCTTGAAAATATTTATTTTGACTTGTTTCTCCTAGCTATCATCCTGGTCTTAAACTTTTGAGAAAGCACAGGCAAGCCATAAACGAGAAGGAAAAGTACGCATGATTTGATAACCACACTGAACCACCTAAAGAATGGTGTCCATCACATCTTAAATTTGGGTGTGATAGGTACTATTTGCCTTCAAACTAAGAGAGGAAAGTTGTGGTCAGTCTAATGCCAAAGTGCCATTAATGTAACACCACATGCTGGTTTCCTCCATTTTTCTTATGTTTGGTAAGAAAGTAGCTGCAGCCTACTTTCTAATGTTTGGTAAGAAAGTAGTGGCAGTGTAGAGAGAAAAGAGTAAAGCTGACTGATGTCATCTACATTCTATACAATAGAACAGATGTAAACATGTGTATTATGTGGTTGTACGTAGTATACAAATGGCTAAAAGAGAGAGAAGAAATGGAAGGAAGAAATATTTTCCTGGTATATCCCTGGCCAAACATAATATATTGTGGGTTGAGAAAGTTTTAAGAAAAATAAAAATAAGATACAAAGCTGCTCTGATTAAATTTGGGAAGGACGGTCTCTACTAAAGACTTTTTTTTTTTTTACTAAGAATTATTAGAGAAATATATTTGTTTCAGTTAATATTATTACTAATCAGAGTACGGTAAAATATATTAAAAGTCTTTGGAGCTTGTAAACATATATTAAAGACATTAGTCATAAGGGAAGAATCAGTGATTTCTAAGTATCATTATCTTAAAAGCTTTAGAAACATGCACCTTCCAAACTTCCAATTATGTTAAACTAATCTGCATCAATCTAAGGAAACATTTAGACTTTCAGAGTCAGGAAATTAAACGACTAGTTCTGAAATTCTGAGCATACCTCTAAGCCTCTGACTTGCTTTTATACTTAATGTTTGTAGATAAATGTTAAGAAAATGTTTGAGACAAATTGAACAATATATTCAAACCAAATAGATTAACCAAAAGTGTGTGTACAGAAACAAAAACAAACAAACAAAAAAAACAAACAAAAAACAAAAAACAAAAAACCCAGCCAGGTAACAGAATAGAAGATTATAGGAATAGCAATGACAACTTGTTAAAAACACCCTTGCCATATTTGCACTCTCCTGCAAAACCTAACTGATCTATTATGTAAATTAAGGTAATAAAAAGCACCTCCCTACCCCCCCAAAATTAGTATAAAATAGTTGTAGGTATTATAGAAGAAAACATTTAAATAAGTGAATGATTTCAAAATCAGCATTTCCCGCATTTGGAAACAGCTAACACATAATCTAGAAACCATCAGAATATCTAATAAATGTTGATGCTTGAGTGACACTTGCTGTGATACAATAGGGTCACAGAACAAAGTAAAGTTGGAATTAAGTACAATTTTATATAGTAAATCTGGGTATATCTGGGATCAGCAGGTAGCACTGATAAGTTCAGTCTCCTGCAGGTCTTTATCCAGTTTGTATCCAGTTTGGTTTAGTGCTATTCCCCCACAGCACAGGGTTCTCTGTAGGTATGTAGCTGGAAGATGCATACTTGATTAGGGGTCCACAGCATCCACTAGCTGCACCTTGTACCATTGTAATTTCCTTTACTAAGATGGGAAGAGATATCAGAGGTGATCACTAAAGTTCCTTCTAGTTATGACATTCTATGAGGAAAGCTAAAATGTGTTTCAGGCAGATCATTATAAGAAAGAAAATGCATTATTTAACTTCTGTGTCATACCCCTACATACTTAAAGACAATGTCTCAATTTTGGCAAAAGACCCTAATCTATGTTTCTTTAAGGATTCCAGTCTCATGAGCTCATCCTACACCTAAAAAAAAAAAAAAAAAAAAAAAAAAAGTTTTCATTATGCAAGCATTCCCTTAAGCAAATATGAGGCTGGAGAGGAGTAAAGTGCTGCTTGCCATTCAATTTGGCTTCAGCTGAACTTTCCATTATTAGGAGGAGGCGGCACATTTCTAAATAATGAGAACAAATTTTTTGTCATCGTTGTGGTGCCTTTTATTTCACTGTCACTCTGGAAGAGTTTGAAAGTCATATACGCTCCACCTTTGCCTCTCATTGCATCAACAGGTTTTAAAAATAATACTTTGTCTCATGGAATGCAACCTTAAGATGAACTCAGGAAAATGGTATTCGTTATTGTGTTGGATATATTAGATGTGCAATAACGATGTATTATAAAGTAAATCAAATTACAAAAATGAACCTTATCCCTTGGATAAGGTTCTGGGAGTGAGCCAACATCACAATTATTATCTTCTCTAGCATTGAATGTTCTATATAAGTGTTTGGAAGATGTAAACAGGACATAAATCCGAGATCGGTTCTTCTATCTGTCTACAAATAACCATGACATTATATATAAACTATAGTTTAGAGCATATATGCTTTCTGTTGAAGCAGTTAAGAAGTGTATTAGACACTATTATAAACAGAAAAAAACGGAGCGTGAATACCGATAAATGGAAGCCTTCCGTCTTGGAAAGTCTTCACTGATTTGATTAAGTTAGGTGAAAAACAGAGCAGTCATGCTTGTAGCCTTTCTTCCTTTTCCCTTTCCTCTCCTCTTTTCATTTCTAATGCTAATCGGAAGTCTATGTGGAGCAGCCTGGCTAGCCCCAGACTAACCTCCCCATCTGGAAGAGGACTAACCAGCCTTGGGGCTACTTCCAACCCTTCCCAGCTGTTAGGTTGGGGTTTTTTGTTTTTGTGGGCTTGAGAAAGCATATTTATATAAATGATTGCCATATCCTTTGCCAGCTGTTGACCCTGCTCTTGTCCCGGTTGGGGCATGGTTTTCATTTTTAGCGGCCACAGACTGGAACTGACCCTGACAGAGTTAGCACGCTATGCAAACAGCTTTACGCGTTATTGCTGTGACAGTTCAGACAATGGACACACAGTGTAATCCAAGGGACCGGTGTTTCCCTTTGGGCAAATGTCACAGAATCCAGAGCTGGAAGTATCAGTTGAAAAAATAAATTCTGAGATTCTCTGTGTTATAGAATAGCTTCTCTTTAGTAATTCAGAAAGCAGTGTTTTCAGCTGGGGTCAGATCGAGAATTTATCAGCAGCAACAAATGAGTTTTTCGCTTGCACATACATGAACCTGAAAATTTCTCTAGGTAGATCTGCAGAGGCAATTGTCTCTATAGTTATATAAGAGGTGTAAAGAAGCAATATTTTCAGTTTTAAAATTATGTGCATTGCCTCTGATGTTAATATCCATAAACAAAAAAATTTAATCTGTGTATCCTAACAGGACAAAAAGAGAAAAAATTATTTTGGCCTTTTGATCATTACTATAGCGTAGCAATAAACATTCCTGGGGATCCAATCAGATCAGTTCTTATGCTCATTACAGATCAGAGTAAATCTATGTTTAATCTGTGGATAACTGTATTCACAGTAAACTAGGGAGTTTAGAAATAGTCTTAGGGAGAGAACAGTTAGGGGAGGGGACACACAGGGATGGTAGGAATAATTCATAAGAACAATTTAAACTGGATGGCCAATATTTCAACTGCAGTTATATAGCAATAAGAGAATAAATAGAGAATTTCTCCAACTTTATAAACTGTATTAAGTCCTTCCATCTGTAAGCACAAATGGCATAGGTGAAGAATAAAAAAATGTAATTAAAAAGGAAATTGACCTAAATTTTAAAGTGATACACCTACCAAAACTGAAGATTTATAATATTTGATAGTTTACAGGGTCATTCAGTCATTGCAACAGATTATTATTTAGAGTCCAATTGTAAAGGGAAAGTAGCAAGATAGCTCGTCAAAAATAAGTCCTGTATTAGGTTCTGTCCTTCTTTCTTCAAGCCTGCAGGCTGGCTGGCTATGGCAGATGGAGACTGCCATACATGGCTGTAATTAAAATGTGAACCCCATCTTAGAAGTCAGAATAGAATAGTTGACAAATAGGGAAGCTGGGAGATGGAAAAAGAAAATATTTCCTGACACAGGCATTTTCAGGCTTTGAAAAACAATCCAAAAGAAAATTTAGCCCATGAATTTAACCGTCACATACTTAGTATCTTCTAAAAATCCTCAGAAGCTTGAGGTCTGGAATTGCTTTAAAGGCAGCTCAGAATTTCAATCAGCTTTAGCACAATGAAAATTTCAAGTGCAGGGGGAATTAACTGATGGGATCTTTGAAGCGTCTACGAACTCTGATTAACTAATGACAAAATCTGTGACCTTACAAGGTAATATTTTCTTTCTCTGACGCAAATGTATTTGTAATAATGAGGAGAAGAAAATGAAGTCATTTGTTGCTTATAGCAGATTCTGACTGAAAATTTTATACTATCAGTATAAGCTAATGGCACAATTTCCAGACATATTTTTTTGTAAGCAGAATATAATTAGATTTTAAAATATTCAATAGTATATCTTCTGTCTTTTATATGTATTTCGATTCTTGATATAGTGGGGCTTATTTCTACCATCTTATTTTGTATGATCTGTTCTTCTGTACCTTCTATGATACTGATAGTTTTCTATAATTCTTTTTTCACTATATATGTTTAGAAGCTATAGACTGTATTTCTATTAATGTTTTATCCTTAATTTTTATCATGCTACATGTAGCTATAAGTTTCCCTAGGTTACTAAAATATCACAATATTTGTCCTAAATATGCTTTGATTGCCATTAAATATCCCATATTTTCCTCGACATTGTCTGGGGTTTTAATTCCATACAAATAAATTATAACATGAAAGATACTTTTATATAATTAGTATAACATTCAAAGTTAATTATCAACATAATTCTATGTCTTGTACATCACTCTTTCCCACTGCATCCACATTTATGTGATAAAGTACATCTTTAAAGGACTTTTTTTATTCAGCAAGAGAAGGCAGTGGGAAACTCTTACTGAAAGTATTGAATGATCATTTTAGCTGGGTATAGAATAGTAACTTAAGAATTACTTTTGTTTGGTTCTTTGCTGTATTATTTTATTGTATTCTGGCACAATGTAACCAAATAGAAGTCCATTGTCTAATTTTCATATCTATGTAGGTAATGTCTTTTCTCTCTGCTAGTTTTTGAAAAATCAAGAGCTTTAATTTTACTATAAAGTACATAGATATGAATATATATATATATATATTCTTCTCAATACTCAAGTTATACTTTTAATCTGAGGACTAACTCTCTTCAATTATGGAAAATGCTTAGTTCTTAATATGTGAACATCACTTCTTAGTCATCTTCTCCAAGGGTTTCTAAACTCCTTGTTTCTTAACTACTCTTTCACATTTTCATCTCTCTATGCTGCTTTCTGAGAAAGACTGTTCAAAAAATAGCCTAAAATTCTACTGAGTTTTAAAATTTCAATGTCATCTTATTGCTAATATTTTGAAGTGATTCTTTTCCATAGCCACTTGTTCTTGTTTTATTTAATTTTTGCTGACTTTTGTTTTATAATTTGTTTCATAAAGCCATTCTTTTACCCTTTCAAGGATCTGAAATACAAAGTTGTTTTTTTTAAAAGACTGTTCTATTATTTTCCTTTCATTTGCAAGAATATATATCTTATTTGCTGACTTTATTGTCTGTGTTTCTTGGTAATAATGTATTATTTTATTTTCTGAAATACAAAGTTGTTTTTTTAAAAGACTGTTCTATTATTTTCCTTTCATTTGCAAGAATCTATATCTTATTTGCTGACTTTATTGTCCGTGTTTCTTGGTAATAACGTATTATTTTATTTTATGGATTTTGACGTTTCATTTGTAAGTTCATCTTAAGTGAGAGTTACAGTGAATTCTTTTCACTTTCTCTATTAGTGCACCACTCCCTGTCTTCTAGTTTAATGGTTGCCACCATGAAACCCCTAAAACTCCAATAGAAAAGCTAGTTTTATATTGCACAATTAGGGGATCCAACCCTTGGTAATACTGGGGAAAATCCAAATCAGACAATGAGTCAGTGCATAGCTTAGGTCCATCCCTAAGGTTGTCTTTGTCCTCCTACCTCCCCAGGCATGCAGTTTCAAATAGGTCATAGGCTCTTGGTAGCATCAGCATCAACTTTAATTAGTGTCGTTTTGAAGATACAATTTGGCCCCAAATGGAGCATTCTGCAGAAGCCTAACTCTCAGGCACTTGAACCATCTTTCAGACACTAACATCCATAGTCTCTACCTCTTGGCCCCTTGCATTTCTGTTCTAATTTTGGTCCATGGAGATGTTTGTCTCATTTTTGAGCTTTGCCACATCTCCTAAATTTTCTTTTCTGTTTTTTTTTCCTTTTATTTTTCCAGTTTTTCATCAAGGTATAAGGCTTATAACATTACCTTAACTGAAAGAGTTCCCCCAACCAACTTGTTAGTGGTCTCTAAGTTATTCACCTTTTGGTTTTCCTCTAAGCCAAAAGGGACTTACTTTCATTATGTTACAGATACTTACATATGCAGGCCATGCTGAAAAGTTCTTATGCTCAAAAGATTACCTATAATTTATAATTATAATTGTAATTACTTGTTTATATTCTTAATTATGCAAGTAATGAGTGAAAACACTCAAATTAAAACATATTCTAAGTGATGAACAAATAAAAAATATTTAACATTAAAAAATGCAAATTTAGAGCTAAAGACATCACTTTTGCATATTGGGTTGGCAAACAGCTAGAGTTAAGAGAAAGAGAGTTAAGAGAGTAAAGAGAAATCATTCTCTTACACTTATATGGCAGTGCAAACCCAATAATCCGTTTGAAAAGTGATTTGGCTAATATGCATCAAAAGTCTTAATAGAACACATACTCAGCGGAATAGTAATTCTATCTCTAGAAATTTATCCTGAGGAAATAATAACATAAATGTACCAAATGTACAAGGAATTGTTTATAAAAGCAAAAACCAAACCAACAATAGCAAAACAAACAAAAGCAAAGGAACAAACAAGATATTCATTAACATGAGACTGGTTAAATAAATTACAGAATAATACACAGTCACTTAAAAATACACCCATATCCACAGGAGAGAGGTGAAGAGTTATACCAAAATCTTAACTCTGGAAGTATGTTAATGGTTGAGCTATATCTTCTTCTTTATAGTTATGGTATTGAAATTTATTTCTATAGGACTATGTATGTATATAAAGAGTAAAAATTAAGCAGAAGTGGGAAGAATAATTAATCTTAAGGCAAGAGAAGGGAGATAGTATAAGCTTGAGGTCAACCAACTTAATCCCTCGACCAACTATCTATAAATGCAAATATATCCCCATTCACCTAGAGCTAGTTCTATTACAGAAATCTGAGCTCTCCTTCCTTCTTTCCCTGCTTGCTTAGGATCTTACCCTGTGAGGAATCCAACCTCTCTTCTATTTCTAATTCATCCCTCAATTCTGCATTCTTCTTTTCAGACTATAAATATGGCTAATTTTTTGAAAAAGAAACAAATTCTCTCTTGAAAATGACAATGAAGAAGAGACATCTCATGTTCTATTTTCTCACCTTCTACTCATTTCCATTCACTCTCTCATTTGTGGTTGTGTGGCTCTCATCTTTACGGCTGTATTCCAACCTTTCTTGCCAATGCCTCCAATGACTTGCTAATTGCGAGATGCAATGCATATTTCTATCCTTATCATCCAAGACCAGTGTACTATATTTAACGGCATTGCTGATTGAAATCCTCACCCTTGCCCCACCACAACTTCTGGTGGCCCTGCACCTTTGGGGTCCTAATGTTGATTCTTTGACAGCTCCTTCTGAACAAATCATCCTTTGCAGGACTGTGATATTTTGCTGATTTGTAGGGGCTGCTCTTGCTTCACTATTTTTCTCACTCCATACACTTTCTCTTTCATCTACACTGATAACTCCCAAATTTTTACTCAGGGCAAGGTGGTCTGCCTCGGTTGTTTCATAGATAAATCAATTTCAACATTCCTAAAATTAAAAATATTAAGTTTCACATTAAACTGTTTCTCCTCTTATATTCTCTCTTCCATTCATGTAGAACCAACAAAAACCTGGGATTCATATTAAACTCCTCCCCCTTCTTCAGGCCTGCTATCCAATCACCATGCCTGAAAATTTTTCCTTCTGAACACTTCTCAATTTTCTACTCTTCTCTATTCCTCTAATTTCATTTCCATTTACCACTGCCCTGGATCAGGTCAACACTATAAGTGGTCTCTCTGACTCTAGTCTTAACCTTTCTTCATATCTGCCTTTTCTATAGTTACCAAATTGCATTTAAAATGGAAGCCTGACTATATTACTACTCCCCGTCTGCTTAAAATCCTTCACTATACGTTACAAGATATAGTCCAAATTTCATTGCTAACACACACACTGTTCTGGATTCAGCTCTTATCGATCTCTGCCTTGGAATTTATATTACAGCAGTGTCCACCTCTTTATGAGTCCTTGGAATACGCCATGGCTTTTCTTGTCTCTATACCTTTGCTTATGCTACCTGGATTGCTACCGAATCAACATCTCCTCATTCTGGGCGTCACAACTGTAGAAAGCTTTCCTTAAATATTCTCTATCTCCCTCAACTCAGAGCATGTAAAGGAACTTAGCAACAAAGACCATACCCTCTGAAGTCTGCTTCTGAAATTCTCCATGCTCCACTACTATTAGAAATCCAGTTGATTTTTATTTCTCTCTTACCATAGGTTTAATATATTTAAAATTTTTATGTATGTACTTTACTTTCCTCTCCTTTTTACCCATCAACACTGCACTCTGAGAAGTCTTCATTAAGGATTCTCTCTGGTTGTTGTACCTTACATCCATAGAGTGTTCATATATGCTTATTCACAGCCTAAGACTTACTGCTAAGATTATAGAAAGAAAGCAAATCACTAATAACAATAAAAACATTTTTTTTAAGGTGGATAATATCTCCTTGCAGTAATCAAATGAATCAAGATATAAGAGAAACGACTTTGGTATAAAAGACCTAACATTGACTTAGATCCTACATCAGGCTTGTGGTTTTTACCAGAATATAAACTGGGAATGGCGTGGAAATTCTCCCAGGAAAATTCCACAGAGAACACTTGTTAGACAATGACTAATGAAACCACATTGTAATAGGTGATTCTTTTTTGCTGGAGAGTAGAGAGAAAAAGAAAGTTTCAGATATCAGGACAACAAATTAATTAATTTTAGATCCCTAAAATTAAACAGCAATAACAACAAGTTGTTTAAGAGTTGGACATAGTTTAATAGCAAGAATGACAAGAGAAAGATTGTCTCAGGGGAGAATGCATCGCTTAAGTCCTAAAATTTTGGTGTGTATTTGTTAGTTTGATATGTAAATATGTGGAGAAAAAAATCCCCTAAAAGCTCATAAGTATAGAAAACAGCATTTGTTTGTACATCAGAAAATGGATATTAAAGATATGAAATTTTTTAAATCTTAGAAAAAATTCATATTGTTTCACAGACTAGAAAAAAGGGCTAGGAAGAAAGAGATCTGAATAGGGGGAAAAAAAAAACACCTTTATGAAAATTTAAATAAATAAAACTCAGATTAGAAAAGAGATATTCTAAAATTGAGCAAGATTAATTTGGCATGTTACACAAATAGGAGGAAATCTGCTAAAAAAGAAAAAAAAGAAGAAAAAACTTAGCTGCTAATCTTAGGTTAATAGCAAATGACCCCATCTACTCTTAACCTCAAAGGCTGACCTCTTGACCCACAGCCAGTGGCCCTGTTCAGAAACATGTTGCCACCAGAGTAAATAAAAAGAGAACATAACGTGCTGAAATTGTTACGGCTAATGACAAGTGACACACACTTTATACTGCCAATGAGCAAAGCCATCAATAAATAACCCTAAACATGTTTGCCAATATTCTTTTGGATTTTGGTTTCCTCTCTTGTGTTTTAAATTATTCATTCATTCATTCATTCATTCATTCATTCATTATGGAAGAAGGAGGGTGAAATTATTATTCTCAGCTCTTGGGAATTTTAGAAGGAAATTTTTTAAAGTAAGAGGAAAACCACATGGGTAGATGTGTTGGTGATCAGTGCTACTCAATAATTCATGTCCACGCTCTCTTTCACTGGCATGGTCCGTGCTAAAAGACAAATGATGAGAGGAGTTTCACAGACATCCCAGAATTCTAGCTTAGAACACATGACAGAGACATAAAGTCCAGGCATAGGAAACTCTAGCAGTCCGATACACAGAATATTTCGAATAAGTTCTTAAAGTCTCTTAGTGAAGGTTCTATCTTGATGTTCCTGATAACACTTAAATATCTTAGATTTGGTTGATGTTGGCGAGTTAATTCTCTAAAAATCAACATGTAGAACAGGTAGCACTTTAATATTTTTGAAACTGTGAACCCGTCAATTTATAAATAAGATTTGCTTCAATTTTTTCTCCCACTCAAATATTTATTGCATAAAACATTTCTAGAAGGATTAAAAAAAAAACCCTGATAATATTGTTGGCCTTCCAAGAGAAATTGGGTGGCTGGGGGCAAGGGTAGAAGAAAATTTTTTCACTATGTACCCTTTTGTATGTTTTAAATTTTGAACCTATTAAAAATAAAAATATTAAAAATAAAAAATTTCAAATAAACAAATAACACAAATTATGAGCATATCGAAGACCAAATTCAGAAAGCAGGAAAAACATATTATCAAAAGATATAAATTACAAACCGGAAGCAGGCTCTGAGTTAAGAAGTATAAATGTGCATGTAGATACCAGTGAAAATAGAGGTAAGATTCAGGGACAGGTAACTAATTTTAATAAAATAAACCTTAATACAAAAGGTTATTTCATAGAATGTGTATGAATCAGTACATAATATATATTACAAATTAATAATTTAATAGAATAGAAAGAACAGAAACACTAAATTTTTCAAAGTAGCTGACTATTAGGTGGAAAAATTAAAATATCTGACTTTCTATCCTACTCACAACTCTTCCCAAGTAAATGTACAGATGAAACCAAATTGTGTATACCCAATTGTGAATTGTATATTTCCTCATACTTTGTATTTTTTTATTATTAGGTATTTCCAACTTGAAGATGAAATGAAAAATGAAGGCTTTTTAGCAGTTATAATTTGTAAGCAAAAAAAGCATTAAAACAATATAATCCACAATTCTCAGAGATAAAATTATGTTTAACTGTAAAAGATAACCAGTTTTTCTATTTTATCATTCAAATTTTTATTTTTATAAAATGTTTTCTGCTTTAAAGCTGGTTAAAAGTAAAAGATGCTTTGACATGCTTTTAATTGATTCGTTTTACACTCAGAGGGAGGATAACAGTGATTTGTGAAAGGATTTTTTTTCTGTCTTGCACACATCTCTCATTTGTCCATCTTAATTCAATTAAAGGAAATAAGGACAGTTTGACCGATGAATGAACCATATTTTAACCGAGGACACTTCTATTTAAACTGGAGTGTATCAACCACTGTAATTGTCAGTTAGTTACTTCCGATCCCTAACTTTTGTTTTGAGAGGTCACAGCATGGTCATGGAAGAGAACATGTTAGAATATGGATAAGCATTTAAACCATTAGCCCATTAGCCATTTGAAAAAGTAAAAATTTTAATTATTACTGGCTTACATGGAGATTAACTCAACCTCTTTTGTTGTGCTAAAGGCCTATAAATTCGAATACAATAAAACTTTATTTTTAAGTTGAAAGAGTAGGCACAAGTTTTATTATGCTGGGCCTTACAGGTTTTGGTAAGGAGTTTTGTTGCTATTGTTTTAATTAGCTTTATAAGGGCATTAATTTACCTTCGATTAAACTTACGTATTTTAAGTATGAGTTCGATGAGGTTTTTTTGTTCATGTATACAGTATGTTATTATCATCATTACAAACAAGATATAGAACATTTTCATCACTCCGAAGTTTGCTCTTGTCCCTTGGAAGTCAGTTCCTTTCCCCAAACGCCTGCCCCGTGGCAATCACTGATCTGCATTCTACCACTATAGGTTTCCTTTTTCTAGAATTTCTTATAAACGATCATGCATTACACAGTGTCTGTCTTTTTTCATTTAGCATAATGCTTTTGCGATTCGTCCGTGTTGCTACGTTTATCCATCGGCATTCTCTTTCCCTTTTATTGCTAAGTAGGGATCTAACACAACTTTCTTTTTATCCTGTCACAAACTAATGAGCATTAGGCTTGTTTTAAATTTTTGGCTATTATGAATTAAGCTGTAATGAATATTCGAGTATAATTCTTTGTATAAACATATGTTTTCATTTCTCTTAGGCCAATAACAATGAGTGGAATAGTGCAATCACATGGTAGATGTATGTTTAACTTTGTAAGACACTACCAAACTATTTTATAAAGTGGCTATGGCATTTCGCATGTCCAACAATAATGTATAAGGGTTCTGTGGTTTCTCCACAATCTCATCAACACTTGGTATTATTAGTAAATTTTAAATTTTAGGAATTCTAATAGTATATAGTATCATTTCCCTAATGACTAATGTCAGAGCATCTGTTCATATACTTACTTGTCACTTTATTTTCTTTGGTGAAATGTCGATTCGAATGCCCATGTTTTAATTGAGTTGTTTTTCTCTTTATTGATTTATGAGTTCTTTACATTTTTATGCATGGTTTCCTTATCAAATAGTCAATTCTTGTTATTTGCAATACTTATGTTTTACAAAGTCACTGTGGATACTGAATTAATAAATACTGAAATTTCCTAGGGGAAAAACAGAAGTTCCATTGAGCCTTTGGCCACAACATTTTCGTCAAATAAAATGCCATTTACATTATGTGGTTCATTTGCCAGTGTCTCATCAGCATGAAAACTAGTCTCAAAAGCGTTGAAAACCTGCTCATCCACGCAGTCCTTTTTCTAACACTTAGCAGATATTTTTAAAATTCTTTTGCAACCTCCTGATCTGCAGAATCTGCCTTGATTGCAAATTTAGCATTTTTCATGCTGCATTGTCTTTTGAAATGTGCAAACCAGCCAGCCCCAGCCAGGAAGGGTATAACATTGTCCTGACCCTAGGTAATGTGACTGTAAAGTTTTTGGCTTTCAGCCTTAAAACAATACTGTCCACTATAATTTTTATCAGTTGTCATCTCTTAAATCCATAAATTTAGATGCTTTTCCATCTTTCCCATAGCTTTATCACATACTATAGATGTTCCTCTTACATTTTCCAAAGCAGCCTCATGCACTGATCAGCAAATTTCCTCTTCCTTTTTCTGTATGCACCCTATTGTTGATTAATTGACACTGCACCCATAGCCAACAGCGTTCCAACTCATGCCTGAACTAAGCTTATGAAAGACACCTATTTTTTTCCATTAGGCATATCACATCCTTTTTGTACTTAGGAACACTAGACAGCACTTCAGCACTATGCTTGGGGGCCATTTGAAATAGAAAAAGCCCAAAAATGCAAAAAAAATTAAAAAGTAGCACTAAATAGATCACAAAAAGGACACCTGATTATGGTACATGAGAGCTGAAACAAGAAGGCAGGGCGTCGCCTCACTGAAAGTCAGTGCGACCGAAATTTTCGCAGCTCTGTCAACGTCTGTCCATGAAAGCACAGCAAGTGAGTATTAATTTTGGGTTACAAATCAATTTTAGTAAGTAGGTGAATTCACAAATAGAGAATGTAGGAATAAGAGCATCAATTGTGTATGTTCTGCACAGATTTTCTTCCAATCTGTGGCTTGCTTTTTCATTCTTAATAGTGGTTTTCCAAGAGCAAACATTAAAATTTTTATTTAGTCCAATATATCAATAATTTTTATTGGTTCAAGGTTTTGAATCCTATCTAAAAATCTGTGCTTAATTTAAGAACAAAGAGACATGCTTTTCTATTTTTTTCTTTACAAAGCTTTACAGTTTTATCTCTCTCTTTAGATTTATGATCCAATTTAGAATTAATTTTTTATATAACTTTACCTGTGACTTCCCAGGCAAATTGCTTTTTAATTATTATTAATCTCAGCAAACTTCATGTAGAAAAATAACAAACATATGGTTTGGCATTTTTATAAGTCTGCTATACAACATCTACCTTGAAATATCATATGAATTAAAATAATACATTTTACTTCAATATAATTAAAATAATATTCTTATTTAGAACTATAGAGATAAGAAGAAATCCTTTACTAATTTGGAACAACATATTGAAAACACATTTGCCTAAAAACCACACTTAAGACCAGGTTTAGGCCTTTGTTCTTATGAGCCTTGACAATGAATTTTCTTGTAGTAGACATTATAAACTTGGCGACTGACATGTGAAATTGACATGTCAACTTGGCAATTGATGTGTGAAATAGCAAATTTTAAAGAAATGTTCTCTTTTCTAAATTTTAAAACGAAAGAGAATTCCTCCATAGAAAAGTGAGACAGAAAAATTTTAAAAATGACATTTAGTACTTGAGAAAAGGAGTAAGAACTTGAAAGAAGATTTTTCTATTAAGGAAACATTTCTTTTGACAAGTTACAACCAGTATGAACACACAAGAAAGGTCAGTTCAATAAAACAACAACCAAAAACCCTGAACAACAACAACAAAACCCATCCTCTATTCTCTCTAAAAATGACACTGAAAGTAACAGTGGAAGTTGTTGTTCGGGACAGAGTCCACAAATTCAAGCCAAGATAAAGGTCGAAAAAAGCTAAAATGAAAGGGGTCCATGGCCACAAGGAGAAATCTTTAAAACTGAAAGGAAAATAGTACAGATACATTCTAAAATGGATAAACCTCAAAAATATTATGCTAACAAGCCAGATTAAAAGACTACATATTGTAAGACTCCATTTATATGAAATATCTAGAAAAGTCAAATTCATAGAGACAGAAATCAGATCAATGACTGCCAGGGTTAGGGATGGAAGCAGGAATATTCTTAAAGGTTATAGGGGAAGCCAATTGGTTGAGCATCAGTCCTCTTCATCTTAACGATCTTCTACTTTATACCTCACTCTTCGTACCCTTTTATTCCCCTCACCTTCTCAACTACGCCCAAAACTCTTTTCAAATTTCATGTTTCATTCATCTCAAGGCATCTTCTCAACTCTATGAATGTGAAGTCTAAAACCACAATGGGTCCCCTCTCACTGAGCAAGTAATGTAACTTAAGCAACGAGTATCTCAGACCAACAATATAGTAAGACTATCTTTACTGCATTCATACTGTAACTCTCAGCTTAATCATCATTCGGCAACTGAGAAAGAAACAATTTACTTCAGCTCATTATATGATTGGAATATTTAGAATAATTAAGTTTTGGAGGTGTGTTAGTATACAAGATTGTTTCCTGTTGTATTGGTCTATAAATGGTTGAGTAAAGGTTCAAAGATAACATCTATAGCAATGAGTAGCATCTCAGTTCTCTGAGGTGCCATCAGAATGATCTCATGGTAACTCCATACTTTTGTTCTGACCTGCTTAGAACTTGTCATTTGACCAAAATACTGGGCCTGCAGTGTTTCAGGCCTTACCGTATAAGCGTGGGCTCAGGCTACGATCTAATCATCTCTTGTTCCTCACCAGTCATGCCAATTAATTAATTAAAATTTTATATCAAATTGTCATTTTCTTCCAGGAACTGTTTCAACTGCTGGGAATTCAATGACAGAAGGCCCAGCCTCTTGCAGTTTATATTCTATCGTTGGGCTCTACATGGTCATCTTATTTGCCGGTCATTTTATTCTATGCCCAAATAACAAAGCCTACTTTGTTAGGTAAAACCACCTGTGAGGTTGGACTGCTGTTTTTTGTTCCACTGCAGACACACAGCGTGGGACCAATGCTCTCTGATAAAGGTAGCAAGTACCTACCAACACTGATCTATCAAGGCCCCTCACCTGCTATTAACAGTCTCTCTGAGGCGTTTTCTCATACTTACAAGGCATATCTGTTCCTTAGGTGACCTGACAATCAACTCTGGGATATGCTTGGAACAAGTGACAACTTTCACTGTTTCTCTCACATCCTCTGACGAAACACGGTTAAATTTTAGGCCATATTATTTCTACCTAGTGGCTCTCAATTTAACAGTATGTTGGCTCAGTATTTATTTATTATAGCTTGTCATCTGAATAGTTTAATCTCTTATCTGTGGCCATAATAATTTTCTGTCTTAATTTATCTTCCAAGATTTTTTAATGAAATAATGCATATCTTCTCAGACTACTTATTAGAAAGAGAAAAAAGAATAACATAAAGCTCTTGGGATTAATATAAAAATGTACAAGGGCTTCTTTGAGCTTTTAATCGGTCCTTCACAAGTCCCCTGTACTAATGACTTAATGATGTTTAGCTAAACAGGGGACAATGAATCTGATCTCAGACGCTAGAATATTTTTCAATACTGAGAATTAATTACATTGCAAGTCTGTGCAAGTGTGTGTCTCCAAAAATATCCCAGATAGCTACAGCTTGTAAACATATTTTTATGAAATATCCCAGAAAATACAAAGGGCTCTCCATGACATACAACTGAATATCCTGCTGAAAGTGTCTAAAGTGAGTTCTCCCAAAACGACAGATGCCACTAGGGCTGGAGGAAGTTGGGCTGCAAAAAAGGACAGTGACATTTCACCTGCAAATTTCTAGTAAAGACAGACATTCCCTCCTGCCTTCTGGAGCTTGTAAGGTTATTCTTGTGTTAATGACCTCACACAACAGACAGATCCAGTCTTTCTGCTTTTCTTTCTCATAGAATGATTTCCCTAAAGCCAGTGTTGGGCAAAATGCCACTAATACCGCCATCAAGCCCCCGCAGTGCTGGAAGGGGGAGGCAAGAGATAGAGGGTTAGGTGGTAATCAAGCTTACAGATTAGAGCTTACTAAAGCTACAAGATGAGTACAGCTATTGGTGTTTATTAACTCTTCTGGTACTGAGCACACCTCCCCCCCCCCAACCCCCCCCCCACCGTCCCACCTCATGGCACAAAACACAAAGGTCTTTTCATCAATGAACCTCAAAGGCTGCCTTGCTTTAACTTTAAATTTTCAAGAACAGCATCTCTCCTGGAGTTTTCTTTGGTATCTACCACAACCAAGCAACAACAGTTCTTGCATCTCCACATACCGTTAAAATTACTCATGCCTGCAGACAATGAGATTTTTCTATCCATCTATTGACATCTGTAAGGGTTGAGTATTGCAGGCGCCACATTATAGATTTTTTTTAAAAAGCTATTTTTGATGACAATAGGAAGCTGAAATGGGAAGAAGTTAAAATCAGAACAAAACAAAAAAACTAAGAACAACAATAACAAAAAAACAATTTAGATTGTAATAGTTTATAGCAGGACTTTCTCTATCAATCTACCCCCATGCAGGTGTTCTAAAGATTGATTTCCACCACCCCACCACCCCCGATAAAATGTACTAATGTTAGGCTGATTGGCCTATTTACCAGTAATGCATCTCAGTCACTTAGTGCATTAACCCAAACTCAACAACTCTTTTCTCCCTCTTGAATTCCCTAACCAAAGCCCAGGAAATGCAATAATTTTTAGACTTTAACAGCTACAGGATTTCTGTAACAAGCTAATGCACATTACTGTGCAAACCTCTAGCATCTTTATGTAGACAATGCAAGCTTCACTCATTATTTCCATCTTGAAGGGCTATCCTCAGGTTGTTAAATTTGGGGGTACTAATTCCTGAGGGATATTTATTTGATTTTTAAGCCATGAAAAATTTCCCTCTGCTATTTGATAAATTATATTCCTTCACCCTCACAACTAAAAGTTACGTAAATTATCCAGATGAACAAAAACAATTTACGATTATAACGTTGTTGAATGAATTAGATAACAATGACTACAGTTTCCCAATTATAATTTGAGACAGATAAATTTATACTTTATTGATAGCAGGAGTAGAAAGCCCTAATCACTAAACGCCAGTACGGTCTGGTTTCTGTAGGGTAATGACCCATCTCTATATTCATAACAACAATCTCATTCATCATAATTCACATTAAAAAAAAAAGAACTGTAGTCAAGCTAATGGAGGAAATGTGTGAAAAGTGATTGGCTGGGTAAAACTCTGTATGCAGCTGGAGGGTCCTAATTGATTATATTGTGCTGCAACTAAGCCTTCTGCCTAGTACAACAGATCTTTATCTAACTGCATTTCAATTGATTTTCACTGATAGTCTTCTTTCTTATGTCTAAGGCTTAAAGTACTAAACTAATAAAAGGATAAAAGACTTTGTAATACAGATTTTGAAATATAATGTCCAAGCAGGACTTTGGTGGAATAAGATGACCGACTGAGTTTGTATACCCCACCAAACAATCAAGAGCCAGAACCCGTGAATTTTAAAGGCAATTTTTTAAAATGTTCAAGAGTTGAGTATTTGAGAGTCTAAAAGTAAAATAGTAAACATTCAAAGATACAAATGTCTAATATTTACTTTATTATAGGATGTAGAAATATAAGACATTTAGTAGCTGTTACTTATGTTCTTATGTTAATATATCTGTTCTAATGGTTTAGTAAAGACTCAAAATGCCCTGGATTTGGTTTTCTCATTAAACAGTGATGGGTTTGGAAATGAGGTAGGTACAATGTTTAACTTCCAGGTGAATGACCTATCAAATTAATTGGAATTCTAAACCAAAAATCTCAAAAGAGCATTGCTGAATAGAATTTAGAATTTAGAATGCCATAGAGAATTTGACAGTTTAATCGACATACAATAAACTGCGCATATTTAAAGTGTAAAATTTGATGTTTTGACCTATGTATGCATCCAGGAAACCGTCACCACGATCAAGATAATGGAATATATCCATCACTGCCAAAGATATTCACATGTCCCATTTCTCCCCTCATCCTATCTCTATATTTAGGAAATCATTCGTTGGCTTCCTATTACCATAGATTTGTTAGCATTTTCTAGCATTTTATATATATATAAAACCATACAGTGAGTATTTGCTTGGTCTCGCTCCTTTTCCACAATTATTTTGAGATCCATTCAGATTATTGTATTTATCAAAAAAAACATTCTTTTTTATTGCTGAGTTATATTCTATTTTATGGATGAACACCAATTTGTTTATCCATTTACTTGTTGATGGACATTTGAGTTCTTTCTAGTTCTTGGCTAATACAAATTCAGCCACAGATGAATTTTAATGTACGAGGCTTTATACAGACACATGTTTTCATTCCTCTTAGTCAAATACTTAGGAGTGGAATGGCTAGGTCATGTACTAGGTATGTGTTTAATGTTTTAGGAAACTGGAAAATTGTATGATTTTATCTTTCCAACAGTAGCGTATGAGAGCTCCAGGTGCTGTATGTCCTTGACAAGACTTGGTATGGTCATTATGTTTAATATTAGACAACCTAATAAATATGTCATGTAGTGGTACCTCATAATGGTTTTAAGTTGCAACTCTTTAATGGCTACAGACGTTAAACATCTTTGCATGTGCTTATTTGTTGTCTGTATTACTTCTTCAGGGATATCTATTCAAATCACTCGCCCAATTGTTTATTTGGTTGTTTTCTTATTGAGTTTCCAGTCTTTACATATTTATTTATCCTGGATAAAAGTCCTCTATCAATATATAATTTGAAAGTATTTTCTCCTGGGGCTTCCACTAATATTTTCCCCCAGTGTGCAACAATCCATTAATAGTATGTATCATTATAACAATAGATGTTCTTGATCTTGAAGTCCAATTTACCTTTTTTTTTTTCTTTCATGGACCACACTTTTGGTGTTGAAACTAAACTTTACTGTTTTTCTGCTATTATTTGATTTCCACTTTGATATTTATTCTAGATGTTGAGATGAGAGCTGAGGTCACTGATTTGAGATCTTTCTTCTTTTCCAATAGCAATAGGCATTTAGTGCTATAAATACTCGTCTAAGTACTGCTTTGGTGTACTCCACAAACTTTGATATATTGCATCTTACTTTCCATTCAGTTCAAAATTTTAATTTTGATTTCTTCTTAGATCTATGATGTATTTAGAAGAGTTAGTTTCCAATTATTTGGAAATTTTTCCAAATATCTTGCGGTTATCAATTTCTAATTTAATGGCACTGTGGTCGGAGAACACATTTTGTCTGACTTAAATCTTTTAAATTTATTGAGGGTTGCTTTAAGGTTCAGAATATGGATTATCATAGTAAATATTTTGTGTGCACCTGAAACAAAGATAGTTCTGCAGGTGATGGTGGAGGTCTATGTATATATTTGTATATATATTATATATAAATGTCAATTAAAGTCAGTTAGTTGTGTTATTCAAGTCTTCGATATCCTTGATTCTTTATTCTTCTATCAATTATTGAGAAAGGGATGTTGGAATCTTCAACAATTGTGTTTGCCCAATTCTGCTTGTGGTTCATTTCTGTTTCATATGTTTTGAAGCTCTGTAATCAGGAGTATAAACATTTAGAATTGATAGGTCCTCTTCAAAAATTAACACCCTTAACATTATAAATGACCCCTTATTCTGTAATAACGTTCTTTCTTATGAAGTCTACTTTGTTAATATGACCACTGTTTTCTTTTGATTAGGTTAACATAGTATGTTATTTCCATCCTTTTACCTTTATGCTATTCACACCCTTATATTTAAGTGGGGTTGTTCCTTTTTTATCCAATCTGACAATTTCTATCGCTTAATTGGGTGTTTAAGCCATTTATAGTTAATATGATTTTTGAGATAGTTGGGTTTCAATCTATCATTTTGCTATGTATTTTCTATTTGTCTGTATGGTTCTTTTTGTTGTTGTTGTTCCTTTTTTCTTTTTCTTCTCCCTGACTTCTTTTGGATTAGTTACATATTTTTATGATTCCATTTTATCTCATTTGTTAGCTTTTAAAGCTATATAAATCTTTGTTATATTAGCGGTTGCTTTAGGGTTTATATCATATATGTTACTTATTAAAATCTACCTTTAGGGAATATGATAACCCTTCATGTGTAATGTAAAAAGCTTAACATTTTTCTCTTTATCACTGGCTTTAAGCCATTTGATTATGATGTGTGCTGGGTCTTTTAAGCTTTGTTAGGCAGGACTGTAGCAGTACAGTCTAGGAGAAATGTTGCCCCACTGTGGAGGCAAAAACCTTCCGAGTATTCCCTCCACTTCCTTGTAAGTTATAAGATTTTCTACTCTGGCTGGTAGGAAGAAAAACTATCCCTAGACCTGTGTGAGCCCCAGTGAATGTTCTCTCAAATGTTTCTGAGTGAAGCTTTCCTGGACCTTGGGAAGTTTCTCATGTGCTGATCAGTACTCAGGTGAAGGTCTGCAGGATATCTGTGCGGCTCTCTCCTCCATGATACTCTGATCCATGAAAGCGAGACAACTTGGCCTCCCCAAACACCAGCTGCATCCATTCCACTCAGAAAGGCTGCTGTGCTCCACCTGGATTCCTACAACACCTACTGGCAAAGAGCCACGACAATTGTAGGTCGCACTTCATTTGTTTCCCATCTCTCAGGGATCACTGTCCTTAATTGCCTGATACTCAGTAACTTGAAAACCATTGTATCATATAATTGTCCAGTTCATTTGTTTCAGGTGGAAGAGTAAATCTGGTACCTGCATTCATTGAAGGTCTTGTAAAGTTCTATGAAGTACCCAATTAATGCTTAGAAAATGAATAATTACTCTACCTTTATCAAAATTAACTTACAGAAAGTGAAAGAAACAAAACTATTTTAAATGAGATTAGTAAAAAATTTCCAATATCCACAAATATCCTCAGCTTAAAAAAAAACTCCAATTCATTTTCTTATCACAAACACAACAGTCTGCTTCTCAAAAAAGTCTTTAAGATCTGTACAACAAATGAAAAAATATACTGGCTTTTCTGATTTTGTGTTTACTTATAAAGGTTGGTTTTGAGAGATTCTAAAGTAGGCTGAGGAATCCTTAAATAAAAAAGAACGCTGTGTCACAGCACAGTTAGGTTATCAGTGTGCTAAACTCCAAGCTGAGTCGTTAGCCTTCTGTACAAAGGACTAGACGTATGTTATCTTCATTCTAGATTTCATAAAAATTGTTACGTTTAAAGTTATTTAGCCTCTTGCTTCAAGCGAAATACTTTAAAAGTCATCTAAAAGTAGACTTATTAGCAATTTATGGTCAAAACAATGTATGGTACTGTCTAAACATACAAATGAAATGGGTATTAGAATTGTTGAAAAAACAAAGTTCTTGATTGTGAGAGCTTAAAAATTACCATGAAATACAGTCCAATTTTTAATAGTGTGTTAGCTGAGAGCACAATGAAAATCCCTATGTATTGCTCTTTAAAACATGCTGTTTTTAGATGATTAGGTTAAGCACCTCCCCCTCCCCCACCAACACACACCACCGCCCCAGTAAATGTGCCCATGGATGGGAACTTCTGTATCCACATACATCTTGGGGGGGGGGTAGATTTTCCATTTGTAGGCACTAGGAGACAAGGCAAAATAACCAGAAATCAACTTATGCTACTATAAATCTTTCAACATCCTATATTATTCTAGGACATTAACTGAAGTGAACAAAAGTCATTCCCAAACCATACTATATTATAATTAGAATATAAGGTATGAGAAGCTATAGTTACAATAACTATAAACTCTCAGAAGAAGTTAATGAACCTAGGTTGACCTTGATCACTGACTCAGATCCCGCAGCACAGGGCAGTACTTGCTCCCTCTCCCACATTTGCCAACCTTTGCTACAACAGTAATCAATTTGCTGTCTTGATCTCCCAAGCATATCATACATTTTTTGATCCATCATTAAGCCTCAAACTTGTGGCCTAATTAAATTACTGAGGAAAGACACTTTGGAATTCTAGACATTGGCAGGAGAAAAATTAGAAATAAACATTTAAATAAGGTGAGAAAATTTTGACCTAATCTCCATGCAGGCATTAATGATTGACAGTCACTGTTCAAAATAAATTTTGATTGCCTTTTATTCTGTTTTGTTTTTAACACAAAGTGAAGTCAAGCCATTTTTTTTAGTGTGGTGATTAAATGCTAATACAAAATGTAGGAGAAGGGAGAAATAGAAAAGGCTCAAGGGCCAAGTCAGCTCCGCGCAAGAGGTGTACACAGATATGGAATTGGTGTTGCGGAGTCATCAAGATCTTCCAGAGAATATATGTTACACAGAAACGCTTAGAAATGCTGAAGGTGAGATTTCATTTCTCTCTCCAAATCTTAGTGATTCCAGGTCAGGTTGAGAGTGTAGTTCAGGAAAAAGACTGGCAATGAAAAGACCTGAATTTGAATTCTAGACACGGCAATATCTTGCTGTGTAAATTTAAGCCTGTATTAATTTAGCTGAGTTTTACCTCCTCTTAAGGTGCTAGGACTAGACAGGGACTCTATCAATGCTACAATTTTTCCTTTCCTGAATGCAAAGCATTTACTATCTGTACCATTAATTTTCCAATTGATCATATAATGCCCTGTGGTACTTCTTTATCTTTTAAGTACTTGCAATGCATTTATGCTTCATCTATCTCAACTAAAGCTCCTTGAATTGAGAAAGGAACAAAGTTTTCTAATCGCCCATACTGCTAAGAACACAGGAAGGATGCAATATTATCTACGTATTTCACAAAATAAGAAAATGCTCATTGGACTGTAACCCAGCATGTTGAGGCCCTTTTGCAAACTGCCTTTTAACTAGAAGTAAATGAAAGAGAAGGCTGATGAAGCTATCAGTTATTTAAGCTACTATACGACAAAAATATGTTTTGAAGGAATCCAAGGCTTTTGCTTGTTAATAACCTGCCAAAAGGAGTTCCAGGAGAAAGTGTTTTGTTTTGCAAGAATAAAAAGGAACTGAGTGGGGGCAGTCTCCTAAATTAGCAATAATGGGAGAGAATTTATCAAGAGACTCAGTTTGTTAGCTATGGTCATTACCATCACAAAGAACGAGGAAGCTTCACCTGGTGGAAAGACAGTATTTGGATTTAAGAACCTCAGTTTGACTCCCAGCTCTAACACTTAAGTCACTAAAGGTGAAATTAACATTTCTAAGCCTCAGTTTACTTATCTATAGAACAGAAAATTACTGCCTGAAGTCTGTCAAGGATTAATTGTCCATGTAAATGAAGAGTTCTCTATAAATTAATACTTTTTAATCACATAAATGCCTCCAGAATGCACAACACTACTGAAGTAGGTGTGGCCAAACTAAATAATGATGGTCAGTAAGGGTTATTTCTGGAGAGCATCTGAGTTCTTAGGTGAGTCTGTTCTAATTCCTTTGGTGCTTTTTTTCTAATTCCTTTGGCTCCCAGGGCTTCCTTTGGGAGAAAAGTCTCTAATTAAAATAGTCTGGGCCTTAACGGGGCTTCCTTTGAAACCTGTCAGATAACTGAAGACACTAAGGAGAGGAAAGGGCATCAAAAGGAGTAAGAATCTAAAGGGTGGAAACCGTCACGGCATGCATTCTCCAGGGCACTCGCTTCTTGCACAGTCAGTTCTGTGGACAGCCACCTTTCAATGTGAATGCCCATGGTAAGGTTTATGTGGTTCAGCAATCTCGAAACAGACCATGAAAGTGGTCCAAACGAGACATAACATGGGGTTAACAGAACATTCTTATTCACGGAGAGGTATCATATCTATCATATGTTGATACTAATATATAAGGAAATGGAAAATAATGAAGCACGCTTGATACAAAAACTGTATTAAACATAACTGGAAATCTCTTTGATGACTTAGAAGACACTTCAGAATCATGCCACTGTTCTAGAATCACTATACACGTTTCCATGGTACTTTTATTGTCTTCTATTAAGGACTTTATAAATTTACCAAAACTGATGTCTCCAAAAATAAAAAGTCACATCCTTAACCTCTGATTTCCATGCCTCACAATAGTCGCATCAATTAAATTCTCAGTTTCTATGCATTATTTTTGTTTGCTTCTTTGACTCCTAATAGAATATTACCACTTATTGACCTATAGTCCAGGAAGGACTCTGGAACGAAACTGAAAAGAAAAGAATTCGGGCAGTTCTACAATGGACTAACATATTGTAGCTATTCCCTCAAACCTAAAATATCTTGGTCAAATGTTAGGAGAAAAGAAACTATCCCATCTCCTGTTAGTTGTGAATAGCTGATGTCTAATTCAGTAATATTTATCATGTGTGTGCTGCAGTGCTTCATATAACGGGAACAACATCTACTCTGATAAATACAGTATAGGTCTTCGTTATTATATTGCACGACAGGTGTTCAAATTTGTTGAATGAAATGTGAGTGAAATGTGGCCCTGATCTTTCACAAAGTAAGAGTAAATTCAAGAACTATGTATAAAATCTGAACAAGAAATACACACACACACACACACATATAAGTATTTAAAGAATAAGTTCTAACACTGTGTTGGTCCTCTTGAATGCCTCAAATCATGAGAAAAGGCAGGACCATTAAGAATGTAAATAATACCCTGTTCTTTCTCATATTCCATCAGGACTGGTTCCTCAGGTTCCAGCCTTGGCTAAAGAGACAACTCCTCCCCAAGGAGGGCGCTATGATGTGGAATCTATTTCAGAGAGATAAATATATCCTTGAACTGGTTTACTTATTATTTTTGTTTTCAACAACAAAAAGCTGAAAACTGCAAAAAGCTATCAGAGAAGTCTGCTAAAACAAATGCAGAGTCCAAAAAAATCAGTGAACCATACCAACAAGGTTTATTACTGGGATCATCTTAGTCTTGCTGCCGTACAGCAAGCAGACTGCATGCAGCATGGGAACAGGTAGTGAGGAATTCTATCAGAAAGCATCCCCAAACAAAATATGATGTGTGTATCCATCCTTTCTCTGTAGCCATACAACATAAGAAAATCCCCTTTCTGTGGAGGCAAATGAAACATCTATTTGTGGGGAATAAAAAGAAACCCGGCTGTCAGCAGCAATTCTATCACAAGCCCTTCCTCGTGAAATGATTCTCTCTACCCCCATCCCACAGAGAAGCAGAATCTTCATGGGGCTGCTCCATACACTCGGTTAAGACCGGTGGTGGCTCACTATCTGTTTACTTACCCAGGATATCTTCCAATATGAGACCTTCAATAATTATGGAAGAAAACAATAGTGCAGAACCAGGATATATACACATCGTTTGGGGTAGTAAAACCATCCATGTACAGTCCAAACTTTATATCCTATCAACCAAATCTACAATGAGCCTGGAAATGTAAATCAGCTCTACATTTATCTGGCTATTAAACACAAATTTCGGATTTCTTAGTAGAAGGAATCCAATTTAGTTATGGCATTAAATGTGTGCCTTTTACCCCTCTGAGAGAGTAATATAATTGAATTTTGTCCATCATAGCAGATCAGTGCTGCTCATCTTTGTCCGGCAATCATGTTTGCAAAGGCCAGAAAAGGCAGTACTGATACTTTTACAGAACAAGCTACTAGTTAAATATCAGCTAAGGAGAAGGAGTTCAAACAACCAGACAGAAACTCAGGCACCAGGAAACTGAATTTGCGGAGACTGGTGTGTGTGTTGGGGGGAAGTGGCGGACGACCACCCTCGCCAGCAACCATCCTTGCCCTCAGCTGACATCGCCTTTCCAGATGGCTTGCTCAACCATTAGATTGTTTAAAATAAAGACATCGTCTGTCTTCTCACGCAGAAATGTGTACACTGAGGTGCAAAATGAGAGAAAAAAGGCACTGATATAATAACATGATCAATCAAATACGGCCTAGGCCTAAAGGCATATTTGGTGCCACTACCCTCTGTCATTTAAAGAATAAATTAAAAAACACTGTGCTCTGTGATAATGAAATAAGGAAAACTGCTTCAAATTAAATGCAACAAGTAGACCTTGTAACATGACTAAAATCCATCCCAGGCTTTTTCTAAATTCCAAATGTACCAAATTCCTCTTTAACAATATTTGATAAGAAATGTTTAACACTTTTCATATATATTTCCTGTAATTACACATTTATAACAAAATGTGGATTTACTTGACAGCCAAACCAAAATGTTTCATCTTGCTTTTAGATTGCAACCCTTGCTGCTGAAATACAGTATACTAAAAATGAAATTTTAATGTGGTTATAAGCTTCCTGCTAGGCAGCAACCTAATTGAGACTTTTGATGTTAGCTTTTTTGAGACATGCTATCCTTCATCATCTGCAGAGTATTTTAACTATAGATCTCTTGCAGTCTTCCCAAAGTTGACAGAGAAAAGGGGGATGGGGTGGGAGGAAGAAGGCTACTTTATCAAAGTCAGTGGAAATACAAGGTATTAATTATGTTAAATGAAGAAATATGGGCATTTGGTTACTTTTGTGGGTCAGAAATATTTTAATCTGTCGCTGCCAGCCAGCTGCCTCTCCCTGAACACTCCTGCATTTTATATCAGCAGGAACACATCAAAGCTCCAAAAAGTGAGGAAAGCAGCCACGGGTAGGGCCTTTCCCCATCCCCCACCAAGGTCACAGTTTTAACTAAAGCGGCCACAGCGTTATCCACTACAATCAGTAATAAGGCCATGACCTTTTTTTTTTTTTTATTTTGGAAGTATAAACGTTAGAAAAATTGGTAAACATTTAACCCACGGCAATTTAAAAAAAAAAAAAAACAACCTCTAGTCAATGGAAAATAAAACTTTTGTAATATTTAGAAAAGAAAACAAATGGTGTACTCAGTCGCTCCCAGTCAAAGCAGAGTTGGCTCACACAGATGCAGCTGACTTCTAAGCTTTGCTAAGTCGGCCAAGCACACGGTCCAGAAGCAGAGTTACAGGGAGGGGAAACGTAGCTGTCGGCCTTGATGCCCGAATATGTTCTATTAAAGTAACACTTGGAAACTCTAGATATGAACAGCCAAGGAAGCCAACAGCAATTATATAAATCCAATATATTCCCTATACGACCAGGGTAGGGACTTCTACAAGGTCATCTAGTAATATTTTAAAACTCTATTCTTTTACAAAGTTTTTCTGATCAAGATAACTCGTTAAGAAGTCAGGTCACTCTAATGTACAAGAATTGTGAAAAAAACAAACAAACAAACAAACCTAAACTAAAAACAACAACCCTGCTTTAGACCCTTAAAAATAACTTTTTAGTGAACAGTACTTCCCTGCACTTCATTTATATTTTTGAATCTAGTAGCATATAAGGATTTTGGACAAATGTATTTATAGAAGATTCTATTTTCAATATATATTTTTATTTGAATCATAGATAGCTACCACATTTTTTATTCTACTTCAATTGCAGAAAATTTTCAAAGGAATTAATTCAACGATGAGTACTAATCCTTATAATATACAGGCAAACAGAATTTATCTGTTCTAGCTTGGGTTTTGAGAGTTCCTACGGTAGAATTTTTTTTAAAATAGGAATTGATCAGAATGAGCCTTACATTACATTACAGGTAGAAAGGGGGACATCTTTTAGGTAAAAAATAATAATGAAAAAATTAAAAAACAACAAACAAAACACAATAACTAAGCCCACAGGACTCAAGTGAAAAGACAAAGGCCCTCCCCCTGCCTGCCTCTGAAAAGAAACGGACGAAGCCAAGGGCCTTTTCACCATTTTTGAGTCGTTCCAACCCTGCTCAAACATTTGCGCTTCACTACAGTTCTCTGTCCTCCTCAAGGAGGTTAAAAAATGCACAAGATTTCTGTATAAAGATATTCATTACAGAGCTGCCTGTACTTTTTCTAATCTTAATTCAATAAAATCCACACATCATAAGTCAGGCTTATCAACTGGTTGTAAGTCAGGACTAAAAGGGTTTAGAAATACATTCACCTGCAATCACCTCACCATCTCCTTCCTCATTTCACATACTACTTCTTGGAATAAAAACAGTGATAAGAAATTTTACTTCTGTTGATAGTTAATTGTTGTTAGAGGCAACAGCTACCACCACCAGGAATTTAATACTAAACCAAACGAAACCTCTCCAAGGCTGACACTAGGTATACATTCTCCGATATTAAACCACAGCAATATTCAATTTTGAAAATAAGCAGAAGTAAACATATTGATTTTCTGTTCCTATGTGTAATTCTTACTGAGTAATCAAAGGCAAAAGAAATTCCAAGCTGAGACAGTGAAGACTATAACTCTATTCTCAGGCTTTAAAAGGGAAAATTTATGAATACATATGGATTCATAAGTTTGTGCTTTAAATGAGAAAAATTATGGTTACATATATTTTGATTTGTTGATCTTAAATTGTGTCAAGAAACTATGCAAGCTGATATATAAATAACTTCCCTTTATATCTACAAGAAATAAATACATTTCTGATAATAAAACATGTGAATTTCATATCGAATTTCTGAGCTTTCAGCATTTTGGTTATTTGTTAACTTTCATATTGGTTAGTATTTTTTAAATATATAAGACCTCTATTGTAAACAAATGCAGTCAGCCTAGTCTGGCTTTTCCACGGATGTCTAAACAGAATTCCTTTACTGGAGCTTCCTTACTGCTTCATGTACTACTATCCCTTTCTACTTTAAGCAAATATCAGTATCAGTCAACCGGCTATTCCTGCAACTTGAATTTCATTGTTAAGATATGAGTGTTGAAATTATTCAAGTCTGGGAGAAGATAGCCTGATATTTGATGCAATATTAATGCAATCTGTCTAATCTCAGTCAAAGATTCACTACCAAAATTACCAACATTTATAACAGCTGCATGAATTCAGGAAAATATGTGTGAAAAAGGTACCAGCCTTGTGGGTCTAACTTGGTTTTTAAAATGACTCTGAGATTTATCTTAACTACATGAAAGCAGCCGATGTTGGATTAAAACAAATACCAACCACAAAATGTCATGCACATATTCTAGAACTCTTTCTAAAAAAAATGACTGAAAAACTTGGCATAAAGGTACATGTATAACATTACAAGAGATTTGATGGGTTGTGTAAAGAACAAAAAATCATCTCCCAGATGTATGAAGGACAAGAGAATAAATCTTTCCATGAACGTAGAAAAAAATATCAGAGCATAAAGAAAACATCCATGATTAAATAAAACTTTAGGTGATTGAAATTGACTAGCATTTTACAATATTAATGCTAATGGTTCATCACAGTCTTGTTTGCATGTTTAACAGCCCCCATTAAAAATAAATAAATATAAAGACTTGTATGCAGGAAGGAGAAGAGAAGGAAAAACTAAAGTCATACATGGTAAGGATGGAGAAAGAAGAAATATCAAATCAGCCAGATATACACAATAGCAGTTTGCAACATTGGGTCAGGAAATAAGGTAGTTAGAGAAAAGTTGCAATCTAAAGAGAAAACACTTTTAGGAAATGGCAAAATTAAAACAGAAGTAGATATGTAAAAGAGATGAATGAAGACAAGGTCTTCCTGCACCAAGGGAGTTGTTTAGGAGAAACAGTGTCCGTTTGTGGCCAGCGATAATACTTTCCATTCAATAGAGTTTGCAGCTTGCTGATTCATATGATTGCAGGCTGGCGCCCTGCTGGCGAGCCTCTCCACTGAAATTAAATCCACTCTCTTCAGTTATAAATTATAATGCTCTATAAACAACACTCCCATTGGGAATGGGGAGAGAGAGAGAAAGAGAGAGGAAGACGAGAGGGAAGAGTGGAAAAAGGAGGGAGAGAGAGGAAAAAAAAGAGCAGGAGAGGGAGAGCGTTTCTGTACAGTCCACTCACTGTTTAATGTTCTGCTCTTCTGCAAGAAACAAGGAGAGTAAGTCTTGCCCAGATAGCACTCCTGCTGTAATTCCTACACCGTTTGATGTAGAGCCCAGAAAGAAAAGTGGGGTAGAAATGTGAGTCTATGAGGAAAAGCACTTAGAAATCAATGAGAATGCAAGAAGAAGAAAAGACAAAATAGATTTTATACATGGATTTTTTTTTTCAAATACATTATTGAATGTATCTTTGGAGTCCCAAGGGAAACCAAAATAAAATTCCTGATTCTAGTTAGATAAATTAGATCTACACATTGTACATCTTTTGATATCCAAACCAATCAGAAAAACTCCCTCCATATGCACGGGAAAGCAAAGGAAACACAGGAAAGCAAAGATTAAAATAATCAGGCCCAAACAGCCACAGACAAGGAGTCCAGAGCAAAAAGAAAGTTCAATATACTGATCACCCACAGTACCCGGAGATTAACCACATTTTTTGCTTTTTATGAATATCTATTTCAGAATTCAATGTTAAATTTATAGGAAAGTGATACCTCAGTTGTTAAATGTTGAAAAGGTTTTTTTTTTAAAGGTGTTTTCAAATGCAGAAAAATAGCAAATATTCAGTTTTGTCAATTAGCTAAATAACTCACAAGAGAGTCTATCATAGAGATGGTTTCTATGCCTGTTTCAGGGCATTAACTTATATTTCAGGTTTCTTTTATTTGTGTGAATCTCTTTCTGGAGGGATTTATGCCCTAATCAGAGTAGAAACAATTATTGTTATATAGTAATTGATATTCCAAAGAATCACATCCACAAGTTACTTATCAACTACAAAAGGACACTGTTCCGTATGAAAAAACAGCTTTGAAATTTCTTACCAAATGAACCTGGACATAACAGTGTAAGGGGAGGCAAAAGTTGGAAGGAAAGAGGCGGGGAGAGAAGCAAGCCCATTCAAACCTACGTTTTGAGTGTGATTTAGGAAAGGCAGGAAACCTACAAAAAGCCGAGATGCATTTCAGGTGAGAACATTCAAGGACAACAGAATCCTCTACAAACCACAGACTTCCGCTTCTCTATCTCACGAAGGGAGACTGAACATTACTCTAATTTTCCTTCTAAAGTCACAAGATAAAAGAAAACTCTAGCTTTCTACTGAAGTCACAGAATGAAGAGAAAAAAGAAAGGTGCCCGAGCGAGATTCCAGTTTTAGACCTGAAGTAATTTTACCAGGCTAAATTCCAAACCCTGAAAAAAAGACCTGAAAATTGAAACACTGACCCAAACCTTAACCAAAGAATTAAGTTTAGGAACAACTCAGATTTTGCTTTTTTTTTTTTTTTTTTTTTTTTTAACGCATCTGGCTGACTGTCTCTGTCTCTCTGCTTTTGGTTGTGGTGCATACCGAGTAAATTATTTGCTGATAGGTGAACCTCAGCAAATGCTTTTCTTCCTTCGAATGCCTGGTGAGCTTGTTGGGAAAAGTCATTTAAGTCACTTAAAACAATCCCATGAAAAGTAAAACTCAATTCTGAAATCAGAGTCTAACTTAGAGCTTAAAAATAAATTAAATAAAGGAAACATTAAAAGATAAATGGAGCAGGATGCTCTGTGGCTGAGGTAATCTGAGTGGAAAGGGAAGAAGGAGGGTTACGTTAATAAATGATTAAAAGGCCTTAACAAGGGCCTATCAGGTTGACCAGGAAAGCATTCTTCTCCTGGGCTCCTCCTCAAGACCACCTTTTTTACATTTGTTCTCAATGCTGATCAATATGGTTTTCATTTGCTGATTTCCATAATGCCATATGTGATCTGCCAGCCTGACATAATGAAGCTAGAAAGAGCTGAAGTCATTTGAACATTCTCGCTTGCACGACTGTCGCCAGCTCACCAAATGCCTGTTATCTGAAAGCCAATATTTTTCTTTTGCTTATTGACAAATACCAGAGGTGTTTGCCCCTAGACAGATGTAAAAACTAAGCCTTGGGTGGCAAATTTCAATTAAGATTCAAGTTAAATATTACACTTTTTCTGTAAAGGTTTTTTTTTTTCTTTCGTTTGTTTGTTTCTTGGCCACCACTCTTAACGTGTAATTTAAGCTTGATTAAAAAGAGAAAAACAAGATTTAAATGTGAATTTTCTATTTCTGAATCCAAATGTTCACCTCTGTTGATAAAGCAATAAATCAAAGAATAAAGCACAAATACTTTATGATGCCACCAACGCCTCAGGACAAAATTATTGCCCCAATTCAAGTTTCCTATAATTATATCAATTTAGTAGGCCCATTACTATTTGTTTTTGATAACTTTAACCAAAATTCATACAAAAATGCATGTTTATTAATTTTTTACTGTCAAAGTTTCTTTAAAACACGCTCTAGGATGAAGAACCCTTTTTATCCTATGTAAGCTTCTTACACTTTTTTATTGTATAGTAAAATGAGTTTGTTTAGGTCATCTCACACAAGTGAACCATGCACAAACCTTCACGATGCCTGAAATGTCTCATTAAAAATTCTCCGTAGTGTTTGTCACTTTGCCATATTCAATTTCAAGGCAAAGTGCAGAGAGGAACACATTTCCGAAATGATTTGTCTTTCACAAGCCAAAAACAAAACAAAACAAAAAGTTGTATTCAATCAAAAGAATACTTCAAATAAAAATTATATTTAGTGCCAGTACCTTCATTCACAATAAATTGTACTCCTTTTTACATTAAACACATTAAATAATATTCTAGTGATTAACCCAAGTCATATTTTAGTTTCTCAAGAATGTGAAAGTCAGTGGTTGCAGTTTTGTTCTTAAACTATTAAAACAAAATCACGGACTTTTGCCCAAAAAATCTCCCTGAGTTCTCCCAAAAAGGTGAATGTGTCATGGCTGAGTCAGCACACGAAGTTTTAAAAATACTCCAGTACTGCATTTGCTCCAGCTCTCAGTACACAATCTCTTCTTTATTACGAGCCTGCCTTCCTTCCTTCCTTCCTTCCTTCCTTCCTTCCTTCCTTCCTTCCTTCCTTCCTTCCTTCCTCCTCACTTCCTCACTTCCTCTCTCCCTCCCTTTTTATACATGGTCATCCAACAAAGGGAATGGCTGGCTTAAAACAAAGGAAAACAAAACAAAACTGGAGGAAGGCAGTGCGACAAATATCTAAACGAGAGGTCCTTCAAAGGAACAAAATAATGCTAAAGAATGAACACTGTGCTTACTTACTCAACTCTTGCTTCCCTACTCTTAAAGAATAGATTGTTGTCTATTTACTCTCCTTTTTCACAATTCCTTTATCAACAGTGAAAGGATACTAAAATCTAGAGACCTTTGAACTGGCTAGTTTTAGAACATGGATTGTTCACATTGTTGTTGTTGTTGTTTGTTTGTTAATTCTTTTGGAAAACAGTAGCAGATTCTACCCACAAACAGGAAAAATTCCGACATCATCATGTTACTAAAGAACCTTATAAATGCTGTTGAGTTCTGATACGAAAGTTAATAATGAGGTAAACAGTGAAGTTTAGCAAAAACAGAAGACAAGAAACCAATGTAAGGATTCTGAAGGCATACGATGGTGGAGAGAATACATTTCAAGGACCTTTCTCTGGAGTTCTGAGATTTTTGGGTGATGGTAAACGCAAAGGATGAAGAATATGTCAGCCTATCTTGAAGTACCAAGCTACTTTCTCTTATAAATTTCAAATTAGGTAAATCAGAAATGCCACATTACACTGGGGGGGGGGTGGCGAAAAGGTGAGGCTAGATCTTTTAAGCACATGCTCATCTCTTTCCCTGTGATACTCATAATAGAAACAACACAGCAAGAAAGCAGAGAGAAAGGGTAGTCTTGCCTAGATACGAACCAGGGAGAAAGGCAAGAGTGAGTGACAGTCTCAAAGTCCAGTGGAACTGGTGGCCGACAACCCTCCTAGGAGATTTACCTACTACCATTTTGCTTTACTTGAACCATAATGGGCACGCTGAGACAGGTCAGGTTAACACTCTCCTACATGATGACATTATGGTAACGAGAAGTTAGTCAGAATAATTGAAAGACTCTTATAAAAGATGGAATCGCAGTCATACTGTACTTCTAAAGTGAGGTAATAGGGAAGTGGGCAGATAAAGGACACTTATTTGCAGAAGCAACAGCAAGAGAGACAGGGGAGAAAACCATCAAGGTTCTTTTGAGCTACAGGGAGCTCAGGAGAATAAGAAAAATTGTTAGATTAGGATGACGGAAAAAAAATGTTAACAGAAGAAGGAAAGGCATTATCTCTTGCCATGTCCAGACAGCACAAATAACATCAGTTCAATAGTAAGAGGTTTCCTTACAAAAAAACAAAAACAAACAAACAATCAAAAAAACAATCTCTTGGAGGCTGTTTGTAGATCCTTTACCTCGGGTGGGCCAATCATATTTTTCACTGTTTTGCAGAGGGAGATGTACCCACCAATCTAGAGGGTATCTTTTTCTCCAAAAGGAAAATGACGGGAAATCTGCAAAATCGGGATAGTTGGGTTTTTTAAAAAACAAAACCTTGAAATTTTACACTCTTTATAATAAAATGAAACAGGTAGCTTAGAACTGGATCACTTGGCCCTTTCTCTTATCTCTTCCCAGTTCAAAATGCTTGCATCTCTTACTAGCCAATATTCTCTGAGATCTGCAGTTAGGCTCAGAGCTTTCAAACCTCAGCACCACCTTATTTGTAGATTTAGCCTTTTTCCAAAAATCAACTTAGTTTACCCACCACAGCCACTCTGCTTCTTGTCGTAATGTCACTTTCTGTGTGTATATGGAAGATCCTAGCCTTTCTTGTACTATCACATCGTGGGACTGGTGTTTTTCATGCTTCTTCCAGAAAGTTCAGTGAGTCTTAAGAACATTCGCCATGTTTTCGGGAGCATGGTCGTCAGGGATGGTTGTGGTCTACTATCATCACCGCTGTATGCACGGCACTCGCAAGAGTGCCTGGAATAGAGCAGTCATTCAAAATATGGATGCTGAATGATGGAGCTCTTTAGAAGCTATGAGAGGATGTGCAAAAGTGTTTAACATGCTTTTTTTAAAAAAAAAAAAAAAACAGCAGTAGTAGTAAAATTAAAAAAGTAGGAGAAACAGGAGGAAGTAGTAACAGTTGCAGTAAAAGGTGTGGCCACCATGGCTTTAAGTGACAAGTTGAGGGTACAGGTGAGATCCAGTTGTCTAGATGTGGCTACCCAGAAATCTGTGGCTCAAAGGCCTTATCAGTAGAGATTTACTCCCCTTCAACTGGGCACCCGGGGAACTCTAAACTACAAAAGAGGTCTTGTGCAAAGGTGGAAAACCAAGATTTTGAGTAATGGAAGGATTTATAGTCAAGTTTAAGAAGTTGAGAAATGAAATGCTGAGGTAAGTACCTTATTAATAAAGCTAAGGTCAGGACCAGGTAAAGATGAGTTAAGACAGAAGAGCCCTGTCACAGGCTACTGAAGTGGTCTGAACAGTCAAAGACATTTTCAACATGGCCTTAGTTTCCTTAAGTCTAAAATATCGGTGACCAAATCTGATGATTAGAAGTTACACAAAAGAAATCCAAGTGTAATCAACATCGGTAAGTGCAAATTAATGAGGAGAGTTAAGAAACATGTCTGTTGAAGGCAGATGAAGAAAGGACTACATTATTTTATTCCTTGATCTATTATAAACTCTATGCTGATAGCAGAATCTCTATTTCTAGAGAAGGTAGGGCTCTATCACACATCTATATGATTGTTCCCACTTTTCAGTCCATGTGGGTGGTGGTTATTATTTTTAATGTATTCCTACTTCAATAAGCCATAAATAAGCTTACTTATTCAAATGACCACAATAAATGATGAGAAATAGCACACTGACCCATAAGCAGCAAAGACCCAGAAGGCAATACTTAAAACATAAATTGCCAACGGCAACCTGATCAGGTTTCATAAATCAGGGCAGCAATGGCCCTAAAGAGTGGGAATGAGAGCTCCAGTAATTGCAGCCTTCTGTCAGGGAGCATACTGTAAAAATAGCCACAGTAAGCACTCCTCCTGACCAATCAATAGACTCCTATTAACCTCCTGGCCAATTACAGGATGATTGGCTAAGCAAACAAAGAATTATTGGCTGTTTAGTTGGGACTTTATTCAGGCCTCTCTCTTCCCTGTTTCTCATTCTGTTCCTCCTCTCCTCCCCACCCCCTTTCCTGTTAGGAAAAAACATCTGCAAACACCTGATATTCATCTAAGTCTCTGCAGTTGTACAGTCTTGTTAAATTGTTACCACCTTTTCCACAAGCAGTTTTGGCAATTAACCTCATGGCCAGGGACTTCAAAGAAAACAACTGTTGAGTTTAACCTCTCTGAGCTACCATAGATTCTTTTATGATTTTTCCTGAAACACTTTCATCCAGAGAGGGAAAAAAAAAATGCAGACTGATAAAATTAATGTTTATTTTAATATTTGGTTAATTTATTGAGAAGACAAACGCCTCAGAAGACATTTGCCATAACGTGGTGCACTCACTTCTCAGTCTCTACAAAGTGAGGTTTTATTTTAATTTACATTCCCAACACATGTGTGCTTCTCTGCTCTTCCACAAATCCTACATTTGCTGGAATCCAAGGATTTGATACATTTGACCCTCTCTTGCCCCGTTCACAAATCTCTCATATGTTTCTCAAAACTGTTTAAAAGTTCAGAATGAAAAATGCATGTAAAATTAATGCTAAGAACCAAGGTTGCCATTAAAAATCTATTTTCATTTAATATTTTTACCCTCATAGATACACTTTTTACATTAAAAGCAAGGCTAATCCCTAGCTCTCATGAGAATAAACTACTAGCAATAAAGATCAAAATATATGACTGAACAAGCAATACAATTCTTCTTGAGTAATCTTGTGGCCTAAGTGTTTCAATGCAATTTATGCTATGTAACCAGCTTTTTACAGCTGTATATAATAATAACAATGGGTCTGATCTTACCAGCTGAAGGCAGGTTTGTGAAGGTGCATTAACTCCTTCAGGCCACAAAGTTCATTTAGAATTTTAACAAAAGTGATTAAATACTTAGTAGATCCAGAGAACTATGGGTTTCTCCTCTCTCTCTAGCAAGATCAGGCCTTGTAAAATTGCCACTAATACTTTTGCCATTCTCTGTGAAACTTGAACAACTCAGAGTATTTGTGTAGCTTTTCTAGAAGTACAAGGTTGAAATAATAAAGGCAATAGAGCTTTTATTTTTGTGATATTTACAGCCACCAATACCTTCATGTTATAATGAATTTTCCATAAATAATGATAGAGATGCTACTCGACAGTACAGTAGTGCATGACGTGATGATTTTGTTAAGGGCCTGGCTTTGACCAAACAGCCAATACTATCGTTAGCACCACTCCTATGGGTCTAGGAGACTACCACACAGGACCACCGTAGTTTTTGGACTCAGACGTGAGGTAGAAGAATCCACTTTTGCTACTTATCAGCTGTGTTGAAAGTGGGCAACTACAAACAATTATACCTATTTTAGAGGAATGTTAAAATGGGGTTGAGTATGTAAAAGTCACACACTTTTATTTGACCTGTACTGTTTTAAAAATCAGAAAATATCCATAGAAATGCGAATTTCCTATCACTCTTGACTAAATGGAAGGTCTGGCAAAGTCAAGCCTTCGTTTCTGCAGTTTCAGCATGGAGCACAGGTAATTTGCTGTAGTCCCTACAGCCCAAACCTTGCCATCGGAGCCCCTGAGTTTCTGGGTTCTCCATGAATAGTTTAAAACAGAGCTTGGAACAGTGTCTGGCACATAATGTTTGGTACACAGTAAGTACTCAATAAAAGGTAGGTATCGTAAGAACTACTACACCAAATAAAATCAGTTGACTCCAAAATTGAGGGAGCTTTAATATGCATCAGCGAAACATTTTATGCAGCACAGACTGTATCCGGCTCTGGGAATAATAAAAATAAAAGTCCACGTGTTTGTTTATATATATTTGGAAGGTTTAAGAAACAAGATATATATGTATGTTCTGAAAACCTTCCAAGTACCTCTACTGATTTAAATTTCTATAGCACTTACTTTTCATGATGCTTCCTCTGGAATTTAATACCTACTGTCTTGTGTTGGTATTTTTATCCTCAACCAAGTTGTAAGTTTCTCAAGTGTGTATTTCCAAAGGATCATTGGGAATATAAAAATACCTCTCATTTAGGCAACTAGGGAAATGGTCAGTCACAAGCAATGCAACAGGTGAGTCATATTTAAGACGAATACTTGTTGAGAGGCAGAAGTCTGTTAAAATTACTTTGACATAAGAAACACCTGTAATTAGGAATGCTGTATACAACTAACTGTATGAGTGTATGAGGCATGTTCATTTTCTTCAGTAAGTGAATGTTCTCCTCTGAAATATTTAAAGTACCAGTTTTCATAACAAACTTTACAGACAGTTCAAAGATCAACTTCAGTTCGGTGTAATCATACATTCTGAATTCGTGGAATCCAGATTAGGGACTTGATTGTGTTATCACCCATAATCCCATCCTTTTACTATGAGTGTGAGGGTTACAAGGGAAGAAATGAAGGGCATGGTCAGCAGAAGAGCAAAGCCTAGAATTCAAATCTGCCTCTCTAGCTCAGGATTCTATCATTTTTACTTTAATTATAGTTCCATTTTCAAAACCTCAAAATCAACCTACCAATTTGATTAGGTCGTTTTAGACATCTGGGGAGGGAGTGGGTAGAAATACACCTAAGAAGTCAGTCATTTTGAACAATCTGTGTTTGAAAGCAATTTTCAGACTGACCCAAACTGGTACACAAAGTACATGAGTGACCTTGTGCTACGGAACAGTAACGTGCCAGCTGTCTGTCTGGAGCAGACTGTGCAGAGAGGGGTGAGTCCTCTGTGGAGGAGTTGAGGGGCTGCAGAGAAAAAGACAAAAACATGTCTCTACCGAGAAGTTAAAAGGCAAACTCAAATTCCAGGAGTATCTTAGAAGAAGCCAGAGAAGGTTTGGCAGTTTCCACAAACAAGTGGCCTGAGCTGAAATTTGTGAGGGAAGAAAAAAATGAAATATGTCATGTACATGAAGTTCAAATCGAACCTAAAACTTCCTCTGTCCACTCTCGTTAAGAGGACTTTCATACTAAACAGAACTCTCCAGAGAGGAAAGCAATTTCTGATCGTTTGCATTGCAATATTTATCTTTTTATTTCTCTTTAATTTTTATATCCTTTGTCAACTTAAGTTAAAAAGGGGGGGAGGTATTTGTGCTGAACATTTAAGAACAATTTTTAAAAGTAACATCCAATGACACAGGGTCTGGTGCTATGCTGTACAGTTCAATGAACTCCCGCACAGATCAGCAAGATGGTTGGAAATGCCTCTCTCCGTCTGTTTTTCATCTCCAAAGTCTGTGTACTCAGTAGAGTGTGAAGAGAGCCTCTCTTCTCTTCAGAACATTCTCCCAATGGTCCAGCCCCAACCCCCACTCCCTCTCCGTAGCCCCTGCAGCAGAGAACAGGAACTAGAGCAAATGCTTTTGTGAATTAAGAGATCTTGTGAGCGTAAATTTGGTCAGGCTGCTCCTTTCTGCAGGCCAGACCCCGCTGCTGCCCCAGGATGTGAACTGTCAGTTTGCATAGCTGGTGATGAGTTGCAGAACCATCAGCAAAGGTGAAGACGGCAGAAACAAGAAAGATTCAAGACTGGTGGAAATCATTTCACAAGGAAAATTTCAGCCATCAGTGGGAGGAAGCTTTGAAAAATGCTGCCATTTCCGAGTCAGAATGAAGGAAAAATTAAATTACTGCCGGTGAGGCGAGCCAAAGTTGCATCTCCCTCCAGGGAGAGTTTTGATAATGGTAAACATTTGACAGCTGGCCTGGAGTTGTTATCTTGTTCTAACAGTTGTTATGGTCTAAATGAATATTTCTGATAAGGAAACAGAAAGAAAAATTTAAACACTTTGATATTTTTATGTTTTAAACCTTGTGGTGGTGAGCCAAACAGGTTTACAGCAATTTGTCACTGAGGACCTACTCGAAACGTTGTAATGACCCTGGTCTGGAAATCTTACCAGGATCATTATTTCCGTTAATCTATATGAAGTAATTCTTTGATGTAAATCAACTTACTAAGAAATTATCTTTGACCTTTCGCTTCCTCAGCAACTCAAAAACAATTCCAATAGTTGACTTGGGGAAGGCAAGAAAATAAAGGGTTAATTAAAGCAAACTTAAAAGCTCAAGAACATAAAGTTCAAGAACACACAGAGAAAGGCTGCGTTGTTAGAGAATGAGGGGTTTTTTTTTAAGCTATTGAGGATCAACCATTATAAAATTTTAGTCTTTCACAGATTTTATTATTTTATGGAGATTATTGAGCCGAACCTTTCAAAAAAGGTAAGAGAAATAAAGTAGCCAACATTTTAAACTTAAAAAGGACTGCTTACTGGGTACCTAAGGATTTTGCATCACCAGAAGATGCAGAGTTGCCTGGAGGGATATTTCATTATAAAACACTTGCTCAATTCCTATATATAGCTCAAGAAAACAGGTTCGCACTATTGTCTGGAATGTTCCAGGTCTTCACAGGCACTGGGTCTGTAGTATCTAGACACACCCATAGAAGGCTCAGAAGAGGTGGGAGGGAGTCCAGTTGCCTTATATGGATTTGTGGGTCCACGTCATTGATAGATTCTCGCCCTAACTTCACTCTGCCATTCTACCAGATGGGAGTTGACTAGTGGCCAAAAATTAGGGACAATAGCAAAAAGCAAAAGAGAGAAAGGAGTCAGGAAACTGTCTTCTACTGGAATGAACAAAAACATAGAACTTATTTTCAGAAAAAAAAATATTTATAGAATTTGAGCTTTACTTGCCTAACATATAATCGGTATAATGTTATATGAACTTAGTATTTCGCATTCAGAAACAAATTCATTGAGTATCTATCTACTCTATGCTATGAACAGAGGATTCGGGCTGTATCCTCAAGCAGCAGTAAGGCACACAGGCAAGGGAATCAGCCCACCTAATTTGTAGGTGTCCTAGCTTTCTGTCACTCGTATACTTGGAATGCATTTATAAGCATTATGCCCTAACCACCCTCCACACCCCCCCCAAAATACTTTATCCAAAGTCTTTCCCTATTTTTCTTTAAAAAAAAAAATCAGAAAATCTACCTTTATTCCTGTATTTGTGGGAAGTAAGAGTTTCATTATTTTTTCCCCAGGGACTCTATCTTGCCTTAATATGAAAGTATATAAATTGATATTAGAGTATGGTATTTTGAGAATGTTTCAAAGTAAGGTCAAACTGGTGTTAAAAACCCTACTAGTGAAGGCTAAAATAACAGTCTGGCTGAAAAGTCTTAAGTGCAGCTGACTCCAATTACTAAGTACATCCTAGCGATTTTTTTTTTTTCACTAACAAGAACAATGCAAGCAAGCCTGAGTTCAAAAATAATGTCAAAGAGAAGTTACTCATAAGAGAAATTAGATAAATTATATCAGTACTGCAGCCATCTAGGCAGCTGATAGTTAACTTCACCTTTAGTAGTGAAAACGTTGAATTTTTTCTTTAACAAATAATCAGAAAAAGAAATGAAGGAGATTCTATACATGAACGAATGCCAGGAAAAAAAAAATATGCTTCTTTGACTAAAACATCCAAGAGAATTTTGGATAACAAAACATATATATAATCTAACCACTACAAAATCATGAAAACAGTGCTTTCAAATAAAATTTTAAGAACTTTTTATTATGGAGAATTTTGAACATTCACCAAAATAGACAGAAAAATATAATAAAACATCTATCACACAACCCAACAACCGTCAACTGTCAAACCACGGCCAATGCTGCCCCATCCACCTTCACGTTCCTCCTCTTGCGTTATTTTGAAGCAAATCCCAGATGTCATCAAATCAGACAGAGAACACGAAAAAGCAGAGTTCCTCTAAGTACATTCCAAACGGACTGACTCTTTCTACTCCACCTACAAATCAATTTTTTATTACAATTAACTCCCTGCCCCCATAAGATGTTGTCACTAGTACTATTATTACCCAGTGCACTATATGAATCTAGTTAAATAAAGACACTTCTCAAATACACAGGACTTTTGTTTTATATGAGGGCTGATGACCTTTGTATACCCTTCCATCATTAAAATTCTATGATTCTTCTATGCAAATATCCCCTTTGGACCAGTGTTTCTCCACTACCAAAAGTGGGGTCACATCATCTGGCACCAAGGAAGGCACAGTGGTTAAGGAAGTACACCATGTCCTCACTCATGTCATCGATAGATTCTTGTACACCGACTTTAAACAAAACGATATAAAATGAAACCGGTTTTACCATAGGTTAATTGACATAAAGACAGACTCCAAACACTTCTAATATTAAACATGGAAATAAATGTGAACTATACATACAATTAAGAAAGATTAATAAAAACAAGTAAAATAACCCGCTTATCCCAGTTCAAGGTTATGGGTGGCCAAAGCCTATCCCAGAAGTTCAGGGCACGAGGTGAGAACCCACCCTGGACAGGACGTCCTTTATTACAGGGTATGCAACACTCTCTCTCCCTCGCTCCCCCTCTCTGAGTCCATGACAATTGGACACGCCAATTCCTCTAACGTGCACATCTCTGGGATGTGGGAAGAAACCAGAGTCCTTGGAGAAAACCCACACATATGGAGAGAACATGCAAACTCCATACATAGACTGTGGCCCCAACCAGGAATCGATTTTTCTCTTCAGCGTTATAATAAAATGACCTTGAATGAAATGATGTTATCCAAGGACCTGCTGACAGTGATTAAGACATTAGCTTCAATCACACGAATTTGGTTTTAAATCTGGCTCTGCTAATTACTGACTTTGAGTCTTTGGACAAGTTATTTAACTTGAGTTTCTGTCTCCTCATCTCTAAAATTGGAATAAAAATAACTACCTCACAGAATTGTTAAGATTAAATGTAATAATATATACAGAGTGCTTAGCCAAGAGCCTTAATAATAAATGGTAGCTAATTTTTTTAAGTTAAGCAAGAGACTCTTACATGTTATAACAGTAATGAGAAGGGGTATGTATGTGGTGAAAAGGATAAAATGAAGGAGGAAATGAGGGTAAAAATATTCCATTTTTATAAATCGTACCCTCAACTAACTTCCTGAAATACTCGAGTATTTCAGTACAATTGTTTAATGGGAATTTTCAATAAGTTCATAATCTAAAACACAGGTGACTCAACCTGTTCACACTGTCAATCCTGAAAAAAGTCAAATGTTGCATATGCAAGTGTAAAGGCCCTTGGTTGAAGAATACAATAATCACATACCGGTGTAAGGACTCAGGGTAGAGGGGAAGGGGCGCTCACTACCTTGACTAAATGAATCAGCCCAGTACATTTGTACAAGTGAACCAGAGTAAAGCAAAGAGAAGTGATAGCACTGATAATGAAAAGTAGCACTGGCGGCAATGGGTCTGTCACTTGGCTTCATGCCTGCACTATTTCCGTATTATTCTTTTGAAAAAATCACTCAGATGAGCAAAGGGCACGGGGAGGTATGCTTTTTGCTTACTTAACGTTTGTCAGGACACTTGCGGATTAGGACAAAATGTATCTTAAGTCATGCACTATCAAATCACTACGTTACAATCTGTAATGTGCACAATGTCGTTCTTCAGGGAGAGACCTGTTATAAAAGTTTTATGTAAGAATTATATACTTATTTATTAATTTAAAAATCACAAACTAGAAATTTTTCACTGACTTTTTAATGAGAGTATTCTTTTCTCTCTCTTGCATTCCAAAGTTATATAAAGGCTATTCTAAAACAGCTAAATGCCAAAGTGCTATTTCTCCAGAAAAAAAAAAAAAAAAGATTAGCAACTTTTATGTGGCTTTCCAAATCAAATCTCTCTTGGTGTGATTACTTAGTTAAGTGTTTGATTGCGATAACCACTTACCGGCTTACTTGTCTTTAGTCTTTCCCACATCTATTCAATCCTGCTGCTAGAATAATCTTCCTAAATTCATCAACTTACCTGAAAAACCTTTCATTCCTTGTCCCCAGTTCCAACTTTTCCACCTGCACTTTCCTTTTACAGTGTGGTCCTAATCTCCCTAGATAGTTGGGTCTTCCACAGCTTCCCCTTACATATCATATCCCTTCCTATATATTCAAAGCAGATTCCAGTTTGTCCTCAGATCAGTCCAGTATGTGTATGCCTCGCTGCCTTTGTTTTTTGCCAATAGGAATTCCTTTCCTTAATTTTCACCTATCAAAATTCTACCTCTTCCTCAAATTCTAGCTTGAAGGGCATTTTGCGCCCCCCCCCCCTCCACCCACACACACCTTTCTCAGATCTCCCCAGATAGATCTAAACTTTCCCTCCTGTGTACTCTCAGAGGACTTGATCTGCCTTGTATTTTGGTATTAGTTTTTCTTTTTTATCACTTGAACTCTAAGTTTCTGGGGGTCAGGGAGCAGCATGCCTTTTTCATTTTTTTATACCCCTTAGAATATGGAGCATGGTGACTTCTACTCACTGGAACTGTGTCACATTTGATATCTAGATATTTGATATCTAGGAAACTGTCAATAATGGCATTTATATTTTTTGATAAGCGGTCCACACAGAAATCATTTGAAGGCAATTTCTTAATTAGATCACCAACTCCTGGACATTATGGTTTCTGCTATAGACAAAGCCCCTGCTGAGCCCCTACAATACAGGCACAATAATCAAATGGGGAGGCCAGTTCTCTCTCTTGACAAAATAAGAAACTGAAGAAGGAAGACACGTATGTAAGAGGAAACACCAAAACCACAAATATGGAAACAGTATTTGCAAACCTCTTTAGGCCAGATCACAAATATCTTTATAACTTCATCATACTTCCTTAAAAGGAGCAAGTCAAAATGTGGGAAAGGGGAAAAAATTACCTTTAAAATTATTTTTTTAATAAAGCCATCCAAATTTTTAGAATATATCTGTAACTCTAAGGAGAATAATGTATAATCTTTAAGGCCACTTCTCAGCCTTTTGGCTAAGATCAAGTGAAGAATGCATCTATATTTCAAAACTTCAATCACTAGCAATTAACAAAAAGTAAGTGCGAGGGCAAAATAAATATAAATAAAAAATTAACAGCAAGGGAAGTAAAAGCTAAAATAACTGAATGGGACTATATCAAAATAAAAAGCTTTGCTCAGCAAAAGAAATAATCAACAAGGTAAAGAGACAGCCATCTGAATGGAAAAATATATTTGCAAGTAACGGCCTAATATCTAAAATATACAAAGAACTCATACAACTCAATAACAACAACAACAAAACAAACGATCCAATCAAAAAATAGACAGAGGACCTGAACAGACACTTCTCCCTAGAGTACATACAAATGGCTAACAAATATTTGAAAGATGCTCAATATCACTGGCTATTAGGGACATGCAAGTCAAAACCACAATGAGATACCATCTCATACCTGTTAGAATAACTATAATCAACAGGACAAGTAATAAATGTTGGAGAGGATGCAGAGAACAAGAAACCCTCATACACTGCTGGTGGGATTGCAAATTGGTACAGCCACTGTGGAAAACAGTACAGAGGCTTCCCCAAAACCTAAGAATTGATCTACCATATGATCCAGCAATCCCTGTACTGGGTATTTACCCCCAAAGACTTGAAAACCCATATCTGAAAAGGTATTTGCACACTGATGTTCATGGCGGCTTATTCACAGTGGCCAGGACATAGAAGCAACTGAAGTGTCCTACGACAGATGACTGGATAAAGACACTGTGGTACACATGTACAATGAAATATTACTCAGCCATAAGAAGAGATGAAATACTGCCACTTGCGACAACATGGATGGACCTCTAGATGACCATGCTAAGCGAAATAAGTCAGACAGAAAAAGTTGAAAATCACTTGATATCACTTATATGTGGGATATAAACCTAAAAGCAACAAATGAACAGGACAAACAGAGACTCATGGACATGGAATATAGACTAGTAATTACCAGAGGGTTGGGGATGGAGGGAGGAGGGAGGAGGATGGGGTAAAGGAGGTCACATATATGGTGACAGAAAGAAATTTAACTATGGATGGTGAACAGTGTAAATATATATATGCCTTAAAGTATACAGCTGAAACTTATTGGGTTTCGTTAACCAATGTCACCATAAAAAAATTAATTAATTAAAAAAGTTAACAATAACTCTTAAAGATCCAAGAATAATAAAACCCATCTCTGTCTCCATTATTTAGGATGGTGTAAAGTATTTTTCTTCTATTTAAGAATTTATTGCTGATGCATCTGTATCAACTTAATATCATTTTTATTCTCATCATTAAAATTAAAAATGTAATAGGTATGAAAAAAATATTCCGAAACATTACATCTCCTGAAAATCTCAGTAATATACCCAGAGAAGAAAAATTTAGTTAGTTTCCTGCGGAATTCTTAAATGTACTTGTCATTTGGACTGAGAGGCAAAAATCAAATGTTCTAGTAAAAAAATTCTAGAATTTCAACAAAGCAAAGTCTCTTGCTCTAACAAGAATTGTTAAACACCTACAGCAATCAAATATGCCACATTTTCCACTTTGTTCCTCAATGTCTTAACATTGCCCCTAAATAGATAATTTATCACTTAACAATCGAGTCAAGAGAAAATACAAAAAGGCTTACTAGAAGGTGCTCATAAATGTTGAAGTACCACTGCAATGTGAGTTTACCCCCTACAGAGTAATTTCATCCTTCTACAAGTCACATGGCTGAGGTATAACAGTAACCTTTTAAATTGTACTGTGAAAGTAAATATTCTTACACTTTTCATATGTAGTCAACCCTGGAAATTTATTCAATCTGAAAGTGGGGTCTCTGACCCCTAAGATATTTTCTGGGGTTAAACTTAGGTTTGTGATTTTGTCAAAGTTAAGACGTCTAAAGCTGTGCTATTTAAATTTCGATTAAATTAAAATGAAGAATTCAGTCCCTCAGTTCTGGTAGCCACATTTCCAGCGCCCAGTGGCTACGTGTGGCTATCACATTGGACAGCACAGATCTAGCACAGATCCATCACTGCAGAAAGTTCTATTGCACAGTAGTATTCTAAAGGTTACCAGCCTTATAGGTCATGTTTGCCTTAGTGCCATTGCTCTAAGGCAAAGTGAAAATAGAACTGATAATGCTACTTGTCAATTTTTAAAGGCTGAAAATTAGATTTTTATGGTGTTTCAGAATAAATTTCCTGCCACCTCAGAATCTAAAGACATAGAAGGAAAAAGAGCGGCCCCTTGATGGACTCGGAGAAAACAAATCAACCAAAAGAACTACAATTACCACAAAACAAAAAAACCCACCATTGTCCACAGAGCATGTGGGCTGTTCTACTGATAAGAAATAGTGTTTTGCTATTTTGAACAAAACTAATGCTCCCATTATTTAGAAACTGCTCAGTTTTACTACATACACATATTATCTTTGGGAGGTAAATGCATTTTCACCTAACCGAGAGTTAGGCTTCTTGTGACTAACATCTGGCTTGTGGAAACAACATGATCAACTGATGTCAACACATGTTTTGAAACCAGAAAAGAGCTGAGTCCTATATCCCTTTCACACATGCTCACTAGTTATTTGGCTTTTGAGCAAGTTACTGAATCTTTTCTGTGTCTGCATTTATCAACAAAGAAAGAAGCAAAGATCAGATCCACTTCCCGGGACCGCAGTCAGTATTAAATAAGATAATATACCCTTGGCATGAACTACGGACAGTTTGTGACACAATCAGTTGCACTGGCAACTATTCTGGGAGACAGAAAAAAAAAATTACATAATAATGCCGCTAATAATAGCTATTAGTAAACCAAGTCTTTTCATTTAAAAAAATATCTCTATTGAGATGTAATTAACACGTCATACAAAACATCCATTTGAAATGTATAATTCAAATGAATCGAGTCTTTTAATACTCAGTATCCACTGTGGGTTAGTTGACTGCAAGTTTCTAGGGCAGCGGTTCTCAAATGAGGACAATTTTGCCCTCTAGGGATATTTGGCAATGTTTGAAGACATTTTTGATTGTCATAATTCTGTGTGTGTGTGCGCGCGCGTGTGCAACTAGTATTTAATGGGTAAAAGCTGGGGATGCTGCCAAATATCCTACAAAACAACAATGAAGAATTATCTAGTCCAAAATGCCAATAGTGCTTAGATTGAGAAACCCTATCCTAGGGACACAAAGATGCACAAGAGACGATATCTGTCTTCCAAAAGCTTACTGTCTAGTGAAGGAGTGCAAGGTGGAAACAGAGCGTAGGATTTTAGGGTTGCAGAGAAGATGGGATGCCTAAGCCAAAATATAGGAAGACCAACAGGAATTTGCCAGAGATTCTCAGGATGGAAAGAAATGATTTCAGGTACAGGGAATAACATGGGAAAATACTTAGATATGTACAAAGCATGGCAGAACCTAAGAAATTCTAGTAGTTCAGAATGGTTAGAGCTTGGGCTGATTACCAGAGAGGTATGCAGAAGCCAGATCATAAAGATTTCATATGCCATGGTAGGAAAGAGTTTGGACTTAAGCTTATAATCAGTGGTTGACAAACATTTTCTGGGTGGTGAGCCAGAGAGGAAGTATCAGTAGCCCATACGGTCTGTTATGACTACCCAACTCAGTGATCGTAGTAAGAAACCAGCCACAGACAATATATAAATAAGTGAATGTGGGTGTGGTCCATTAAAACTTTATTTATGGGCACTCAAATTTGAATTTCATATAATTTTAATAAAATTATAAAAAGGTTTAATAAAAATTCTTCTCATTTTTTTCCTACAATGTAAAACCATGAAAACCCATTCTTAGCCCATGGGCTGTACATAAACAGGTGGTGATAGCAGTTTGCCAAGCCCTGCTATAATGAATACATAGGACTTCATGGTGACAAGTTAGCTGATCAGATAAAAAACAAAGCAAGGCCTTTCTCTTCAGATCTCTGTAAGTACTGACCATCTTCTAGCTATTCCTGCTAAAGAACAAACTTGGGTTGAAATTTTTGTTAATAGCTTGCTTGTAATAAATACTTACAACGAGATGGTATGCTAAAGGAATAAAAAGCTCATTTCAGGCTACTGTGGTGAAATGACATTTACCTAATGCAGACATGAATTTCTTCATAATTAGTGGGCACTTGACACTAATGTAATCTGATTACTGTAGCAAAGTCATCCTTAAACTATCTCCCTAGTACTAACAAAGTATGTCCTTGAATTAGGCGAATTAGGGCTATGTGACAAAAAGCACCAACTCTGTATTTATAATCATGTTATAATGAAGAGAATACCAAGCACCCTGTAGTGTCAATACGAGAAGTATGAAACAGGATGCCACACCTAGGTGAAGTGTCCTCACTACCTCAGATTGGCCTGCTATTATCTATCCCAAGTCAGATTCTTGAAATTTTAAACTACAGGAAACCATTTACATTTAATTTAATTTTCAAGAGGGAAGTCTGATAACATGAATTCAAATTGTGAGGAAACTTTATCACTTTTACTAAATTTTAAAAATGTTTTATTTAAAGAAATGTGTAAGAGAAAAGTACAGAGTACTAATCTAGAGAAACATTTCTTTAAAAAACTCATTGCTTCATGATTCCAATTTTTTATTACTTTTATAATTAACTAAAGCCATTTGAAATCTAAATAATTGTCTTTTGTATCTTTGATGTAGCTAACTCTTTATGAATAATTATAATATTTCTTGGGGCCAAATATATGTCAAAGGATCGTTTTGAGGATTAATTGATCTGTTTATAACTTAATTACATAGTGCCTGGTATATGGTACATGCTTAATCGATGTTAGGTATCGTTAACTTGAAATGTCATTACCATCACTACTTTAGTTTCTCTCTAAATGTCTCACCATGGCAAAGTCCTCCCAACTTTGTAATACTTTTCTACAATTCAAAAACCGAAAGAACCTAGAAATTGTACAGCCTGACTTTCACACTATATAAATGGATCAACTGAGGTCACAGAGAAAGACAGCAGAGCTTGGTATAAAGAGCAAGGGCTCTGGAGTTGGACATGCCTGGTTTTGAGTCCTGGCTCCACCAGCCCATCAGCTAAATTAATTCTGCTAAAACCTCAATTTCCAAATTTATAACATGGGGATTAAATGAGATAATACTCAAAGTACTGAGCATAGTGCCTAACATATATTTTCAAAAGTCAATAAATGTTCACTATCACTGCTGATCTTAATCTTCCTATCATGAACTCAGTATGTCCTCTGTTCATCTTTTGAAGAAATTTATGTAAATTGTTTCTGTGTTTGTCTTGAACTTGACTCCTACCTAACTATACTGGCTGGCCATACTAGACTGACTCAGACTATTTAAAATATTTATTTCCCAAATCGGGCAAACTTTACCTCTCACTTTATGTGTGTGATTGATTCCTTCATTAGTATATCTCTCAATTTCAAATTATTTTATAATCTTCCAATGCTTCATTCCCTCCAACTCTGTCCCACAGATCCTGGGAATACATATATGAAAACAGTGCTAAATATGTCTGTGAAATACTTTGTTGAAGATCACACAGTAAGGAACAAAAGGTGGTGTTTGAGGAGATTCCGGGCAGTTGTGGGCCAATGAACGTCACAGAAAGCACCATTCCAATTCATTTGCTTCAAAAGACTAAGGAAATAGCCTATTTCCTTTTCCCTCTTTTCTGTCTGGTTTCTCTGATGTGTTCCCAGATACTCAAAGAAAGATTCAGATATCCATGAAATCTTAATATGCCTGTTTGAAGCCAGGAAAAATAAAGAACAGTATGCCAATACTTAAGACCAGGAAGAAAGAGTCCATCAGGGGGAGTTTGATTCAGTCTTGGAAATTACTGAGTCTTTCTTCCCCAGTTAACAGGGAAGTAATGTGAAATAGCTCAAATTTGCATAGATTTCTAATACCCTAGAGCATGCTACTGAAGTAATCCTACAAACTGGATAATTAGTCCAGCAGCCTAAATCTTCATCTGTTTCCAGATGAGCTGCAGCAGTTTTTGGCCTTTCCTACAGCTCTTGTACTTGACATCATTTAGCCTAGACTCAGACCTTGACCTTGCCTTTATAGTTAGGGAAGAGTTCAGAGGAACCAAACCTCAATAGAAACAACCTAAGTGTGAAAGATTTTCCCCAAGTCTTCTCTCAAAGAGCACTCTTTAATCTTGAATGTTGATCTTTAATCTATGATTATCAGAATGGGATAAGTTCACACTCTCCCTTATATCTGAGAAGCATTAAGCTGATAACTTGTTGTTGCTTTTATGGCTTGATTCTTTGTTTTTGTTTTGCTTTAAATCAGAAACAAAAAATGCCAGAAAGGCCATAAGGATAACTTCTATCTTTGTATCATTGTTCATCTGATTGGATTAGATTTAAATTTTCCTCTAACTTCAGATACTTGACAAGGTTCTCTACATACACTAGACTTTCTCCACCAAAAGGAATCCATGTAATTGGATCAGAAACTACTACCCACCTCTGGATATTAAATATTTCAGTAGGTCAGATGAATCCGGGGTGGTGGCATTTTCTAAACTGTGCTTGGATTCTTGGATATTTTCCTGGTAATCCATGTAGCTAAGGAGCTTTTTACTGACGGGGACAGCAGGTGGGCTCTACCTTCTATTTCTTGTCTTCTCCGCACCTTGCCTACTCAGCATGGAACAAAGTATGCAGCACACTAACTAGGTGCATGCATAGTGCTTCGCTCTTACTCACCAAACACTTCCTAGCTTCCACAATACTTTATCTTTCTCTCTATGTGTTCTAGACATGGTATTTTGAACGTTCAATGTAGTTCAGAGACTCATTGTGTAAGCCTGTCACAATCCATATCCTCAGCATTATTTCAATGTCAAGGAATCTTCTGAAAGGAAACAGAATTTTGGTTATAGGTTTGACCAGGACTCAGACAGCCATGGATAATGGGACTTCTGATTTGGTAGATGTCGCAAGACCCATATCAAACAATGACAGTTATTTGCGGAGTTCCTACTTAGACTCACGTAGTTCTGGAATGGTGTCCTTAGTTATGGACATACACTAGATTTGAAACTTTTGACCTGGTTGTGATTAAAATGACCAAGTGAATGGGAATTCATTTTTTTCTACCGGCATTCTGTCTTGTAAAAACAAGAAGATGAGAAAGTGATTATAGGCACCTAACATCAAATTTAGTAAATATCACTGGGGGCGGGGGTGTGATTTAATGATCTGAGAAATTAGGCAAAAGTGTCAAGTCTGAAGAATTTAAAAATGGTGATAGGTCAAAGCATTAAAAACTTCTTTGGGGATGGAGTGGCTATAAGGGCAACCTGGTGAGGAATCTGCCAGGGGTTAATTGCAACCCTGCATGAAAAGCAGTTAACAAGTGAGAATTAGAACACCCAGGAGGAAAAGAAAAATGTTTCCAGTGCCATGAGAAATAAACAACAGAGGAGAAATATTTCCTTTGGCTACCACCACCTCCTTTTCGAAAGCTCAGAGGAGCTACGGAGAAAGCCAAGGACTGGTTTTCTCTCGACTCCCTCTGAAACATTTGTCTTCATTACCACTCTTTTTAATCAGGGCTCCTTCATGAGTGTTTCTGCTCGGCCCCTAAGGGGCAGCTCTGGTCTGTGATAAATCAGAATCTACACCACAAGTCACTAATCAGCACTCCCAGGGAAAGAAAAACAGAGAAGTGCAGACCACTCTGCTGAAAAGGCCTGGGGGCTCACAGGCCTCAAGGAAGAAAGACCTTTACATAGAAATAATAAGTTAGTGAAGGTGGAATAAAACTCCAATGTGTAGGATTTATTTTAAAATCTCAAACACAAGTTTTTCACACTTAATTGGAAGAGTTTGGAATATAACTACATTTTAACAATGTAAAATAGATTTTGAGTTTGCTTAATGAATAGTAATTTGTACCCCCAGCTTAATGATTTTGATACCTAAAAAAATCTTAGGAAGACCTAGGCAGAGGGACAGCACATAAATTAAAATAATTAAAACAATCAAAGTCATAAACTCTCTCACCTCTCGTTTCAGCGATGTCATTAAGAAATAAAACAAAAAATTCCAGGTGAAAACGCTTTCATGTCTACGATATGACTGTTACTTTGCTAAATGTAATTAGAGTTGTAAAATTACAAATAGATTGTATTTTTTCACTGGAAATGATCTTAGAAATAATCTAAGAAAAACATAAATGGACTTGCTACAAGTCAGTAGAGCTGGTTAGTAGTAGACTCTACTCTAGAACCTTATACGGCTATCGACCTCATGCGTATGTCAAATATTGAAATAATAACATTGACAGAGAGAGAGAGAGCAAAGTAAAGAATAGGACATGAGTCAGAAATGTGGGCTCTAGTCCTATGGCCACCACTTCCTGGTTTACCTTGACTAATTCACATAACAGTCTGAGTTTCAATTTCTTCATCTGTAAAATGAGATCTACCTCATTCCTGAATATATTATAGGGTCGCTGTAACTCCCCCTACATTCAAGTTATTATTAAATTATTATATACAATTTTTTTCTAAGAGCATTAATGGGCTGAAGAGCTAACAAAATTCAGGTAAAACAGAGAAAATTCGCTTTCACAGGAAGATAGGTCTAGATTATGGCAAATACTTCCAGGACTCTTACATGCAAATTAAGATATGAAATCAGTCCTGAGATACAAAATTGGACCATAACCTGGTGTGCAAATTAACAAGCAGAGAGTTGAGTCTATGGCTTCCAAATTGATGCTAACTTTTGTAATGACAAACCTAAAACTATTTTTTATATCTACCTGCCTATGATAGAGTGTATATGGCATGGATTCCAGAAAGAAACCATGGGCGACACTTAGTCAAATACATGATGCTATAAGGCAGTCAAGGCAACAGTCCCGCCTCAGAGCCAAGACCCACCGCTGTTCCAACTTCGTTGCCATTTTATTGTTTGTCTGTGGAAGCTGATGGCATGATAATATCTCATCTCACCATGGCCGGACAGATATGGACTTTGTCCTTACAGAGAAGACCCTCTCTGAGGCAGAGTCACATCTATCCCAAAACACTAGTTTTCCTTCACTCCAATGTTATTAAAATATACCTATAAAATATAACTATAAAGAATGAGCATCACGGTGATGAACACGTCTTGAACCCAACTGCATAAAATAGCCTGCTTTTCCTGTTTCGACCAGAACCCTTGTCTGTCACTGACTTTATGAAGAAAGGCTCTCACATGACCTCAGGGGAAATGTTTCTTGATACTGACTTGAGAGCTAGGATCTGACCTGCCTGGAACCTGACTGAACTAAAAAGGTCATATTGACTAGAACGCAGGTGTTTATAGAAGGAATATACGAGAAATATGGTTAGAATTTTGAATCTTCAATCGAAATATGGAGATTTCATGTTGTACAATGGGGTACAGTCCTGCATGACACTAACGGAATACGGAATACAGAAGCGACATGATATGAGCAGTATCTGAGAAAGAAGATTCTAACGGTGTCATTGAGGATAAACCGGGGGGAGTGGCAGGGTCAGGGAGACCAATGCTTGAGGGACCAATGTGGACACTGCTGCAGAGCTCTAAGCAAGAGGTAATTAAAAATCAGTTTCGTGGTTATTCAGATAAATGGGGTTCCACGGGTTGTATTGATTGTTCTTTTGGATACAAGAGAATTAATAATAATGAGGAAACTGTACAGATTAGTTACTCAGAATTAAATGGTATGATATTTTATTCGTTGGTTTTTAAGAAGCTCTAGAAGTTAAAATTGAGAGAAACCCTTATGCAATGAGTGTTAAGTACTAATAAGCATCTGAAAGAGCTTTAGATTAAAAAAAGTTCTTACAGTAAATTTAGAATTAGTCATATAAACTTAGTGAAGTTGAATGTGGGTCTTTCAGCTGTCTACCAAGTATGTGATTAAAACAACTGGACAGATGCTATTAGGGCATCATCCATATGGTCTGTCTGGGACCTGCCAGCTGTCTAAGCCACAGAAGCAGAATGCGGGCGATAATGCCATGGAATACAACACCGCCTTTACAAACAACAAACCAAGAATCACTCTTGATCTAAAGAAATGTGTTGGCAGCAATTGTTAAATGCAGGTATGAATTTTATTTTTCTCTCAAATGCATTTGAGCCAGATATAGTTTAACAATCTGCTGTGAGGAACAAATAAGTCTGCCACACACTCGAAAAATGGCTTCTGCAGACCTTTAAAAGTGGCTCCACGGAAGAAATCGATCAAATTGTAGTTTCCGAATATGGGCACAGAAGAACACAGAGAAGTTTGTGGGAGGAGAGGTGTCAAACACAGGCTCCAAAGCTGGGACCTGCACCTCCCTGAACAGGACAGTCAAAGCCTCCTAAGACGGCACACACAAGGACAGCAAAGCTCCTCTTCTCTGTTTCCAAAGAGTTTTACAGAGGCTCAAAGCCCTGGAAGCTGGAAACCAAGCTGGCTGCTACAAAGCGGCCCCTCTCAGGCATACCCCCATTCCTGACAAACACCCACCCGCTGGCAGGCCTGGGAGACACATGGCGACCAGAGCAAGTTGTCAAAACTTATCATTATAAAACGTCCATCTTCCAAAAGTACAACCTTGCTCGATGCAGTGTTTTCCTTGGAAGACAGCTCTTCTGAGAGATATAAAAAGGTGGTTAGAATTGATGAGGTTAACTCTCATGGTCTATGCTAACAATCATGTTAAAGACGTAAAGGTGAATAACGATGGTGGAATGTTTCACCGAAAAACAAAAAACAGTAACAACTAAATTCATTAATTATGTTCCTTTACTTCAAAGACTCTCATAATTTTTAGCATGCCTCTTTTGAGGAAGAAAGGTGCACGTAAGTTATATGGCCCTCCTCTTTTAATTTCCTTTCCTACTTTCTACCCTTCGGTGGCTAGCCTCGTGCTACATGGCCTAGGCTACATATAAAGTTCACAGCTCTTTGCCTGATCTCATGATCCTCTATCCAAACAGCGCTTTCAAACGTGCTTCCTGTCTAGTTCTGCCATTGCGTGAGTGTTTCCTTGGCTGGATCAGTTGCCAAATTAAGTCCCTTTGGTAGAAAACTGCAGAGAACTCAATATAGCCCTGTCCCCCCTCCACCTTAGGCTTGACATCGGAAGTGACTTAGGAAGTACTCTAATGGTTACCAAATTTTTGGAAACGGATTTAACTTTTCTGGGCTAAACATGTGTTTAGGAGAGACTGCATCACTAATCATCACTTGACCTTATGACAGACCAAAAGTTGCTGATTTTTTTTTCCCTAAAAAAAGGAAAAAGAAAAAAAACAACAACTTTTACCAGCTAGCACAATGATGTAAATGCAAAATCATGTCGTGAGATGACTGCAAACACGCTGATTTCCAGATGTTTGACAAGACAGTGCAGAAATACCAACAGGGACGGTTAACAGTTTCTGTTATAAACTCTGCTGGGATACTTGCTTTCTTTTTTATCTAGTCAAACGATTTAGGAGAGAAAAGAACTGAAGGTTTGTCTATCACTTGTCAAATTCTAATCCAGCGATCATGCGTAAAGAGAACTTTGTCTCTGAAAACACAAAAAAATGAGCAAATCTATTATTATTGTTTTCGGAAATAGGTACAGCATGATTTGCTTAAACATATTTATTGTTGCCCCACCATTCATTTAAAAAGGCTTATACACCAATCGAATGAGATATAAATCTTGAACGAAGCCCTGCATATACCCTCTGAATATCAGCCATTGATAAAATCTGATTTAAGACGAAACATAATACTGCTTAGGCTATCCTTGCTTCATGGGCTTCTTTTTTACGTGCTCATCCTTGACTCACATTATTCCTGGTGGAAATCTTCCAAAAAAAAAAAAAAAACCTAGATTTAGTTGTCAGATTTATAGTATCAAGGAATCTCTGAAATGAAAGGGTTCTTTAAAAGAAAAGCCAAACTCTGGGTAATTACATTCAAATTTCTTAATCACATTTTCTGAGCTCAATGGGAATTGTGGTGTTTCTTTCCTGAATATCTTCTCCAGAGCCACACAAATGCAATACAGATTCTTCCTTCAAATGGATATCTAACATGAGGACTGCCCCTTGGCAACATGTTAGTTTTAAGAGTACGCTTCTTAAGTTTTCTTTTTCATGCAGCTAGAAGCAATCTGTGTGTGTGTGTGTGTGTGTGTGTGTGTGTGTACACACACACAAACCTATCTACCTACCTACCTGTCTAGCTAGCTAGCTAGCTATCTAATCACCCTCTTTGGTTTTACTTTTAAAAGGGGGAGGAAAGGATTTAGAGAATCTCAGGAATATCTGCAAGAATATAGTTTACTGATGTTGCTAGACATTATTGCCGTTCGGGAATATTTGCTTCTTCCTCACCTCTGGGTACGTAAGAGGATTGTAATTCCCTAGCCTCTTAAAGTTACAGTCCGTAGTCTCTAAAAGAACATTCTGAGATAACGGAAATGTTCTATATTTTCTTTTGTCCAATATGGTAAACTTAAAATATAACTAGTATGACTGATAAACTGAAATATAAGTGTTATTTAATTTTCATTAGTTTAAATTTTAAATAATCAAATGGAACTAGTGGCTATTGCATTAAACAACACAGTTCCAAATACAGTTCATGAATTGTGAACAGAAGTGAGACTTCCAGTGTCCCCTTCCCCCTGCCACGGTCACCTGAGATTATTCAATGTTAAAGCCTTAGGTAACCTTGGTCCCCGAGTGGAGGCAGCATGGAGAAGAGATCTCTGCAACCTGTGATGAACAATAATTAAGACATAAAAGTCACAGAATGTCCAAGTAAGAAAATACAGCAGGTACTAATGTTTGTGAAGACCTTATGGGTCAAATATTACCTGGAAAATGTCAAGAAGCTCCTACTGTAGGTGTGCAGGTGGTGGTGACATAAAAGGTAACATGTAGCTGCTCAAGAAGACAAACTATTCTTTAAAGATGTATCACAATATAAAAATCAAGTGCCTGTGATCAAGGGGTGGATAACTTAGGGCATTGTACCGCTTGCTTGGAAAAATAACGCGAGAAGAAATCACAACATATTTTATGTTCCTATTGCTGTGTAAGACATTCCTATGTTCAAAGTAGTAAAGATATGTTTGTCGGCAATATTTTTCCCACAAAGAAAAATCCCCTAGCCGTGAAAGAGTTAAAAGAGACCAAAATTAGACACAGTTCATGTTAAAGGTTAGAAGAATAATCAGTCATTTGAAAAACACTACATAAACATTTTTCCGGATGCAATTTTCAGTCCAAGGATACATTTCCCAGTAGAAATCAGCAGCTAAAAAGGAAATCATTTCGTCTCCATAAGTGCCAAATTGTATCCTGATTTTTCCTGGTCTGGCTCAACTTTCAAAACTAGTGGTTCAACTTCTGCAATCTTTCACCCAATGACTATGTAAACACATCTTTATAAGACAGACATAATCCTTGGGTGGGCCAATTTATGTTGGATTATGAAAATACTTAAAATGCAAAATCGTATAATGATTGTTGTCCTTTGGTTTTTCACTAAAAGAAAAAAGAATCCAGTTAACATAGGCAGTGGTTCATGTGAAGACAATATGACACATGCACATTGCTTTCTTTTTCCAATCTTTGTAAATAAATATTACCGACAATTCAGTAAAGGCTTGCCTCATATTTTGACAAGGTGATATGTAAATTAAGAATTTGCAAATATTTCTCTGAAGTACTCAAATCTTATGCCATACTGTACCACTTAATTAGAATGAATTAAACTACTCACACGAGGCCAGGAAAAATTCTCAGCCTTGGAAGTACTTTGGATCTTCTGTGTTCGGTCAGAGGTTATAGAAACATTAGTTTTAAGGATAAAGTAATATTAAGTAAAAACCAAAAGATTCATTCAGAATTTATTACAGCTTTCGATTCATATATACCTCACATTATTCAGAACTCTCCATAACATAATTCAAGCAAAATCTTTAAAGTTGTGAGAAATCATAAATTTTAAATCTTCTTAGAAAGGTAAACTCTATTTTTTCACTTCTCCTTTGAAGCTGTAGAGTTTTTATAGTCAATTACAAAATGCATCATGTAAAGCCTATCTTCCAACATTTAGCATGTAGAGGGAAAGAATTTAAACTTTTCCTTCAGTGGATAAAGTTAGGTTAAAAAAAAAAGAGACAATTTGGGAGTCTTTGGAAAGCGCAGAATAAATTATAGCTGTACGATCTGGAAAAGTTTGGTTGAACGTTAAGAGATTTTCACATCTGTGTCTATACATTCATGTCTTGGGAATAGTGTACCTCCAAAACCATTCACAGAAAAATGTAAAGTACTCCATCGTTCAGGAAGCAAAGCTAAAGAGTTGCAAACACAAACATTTCTTTTGACCATGTTGTTAGAAATTACATCAAAAATCCATAAATCCATAATTATATTCATACACGATTCTTAGCAATCATTTGATTCTGTTAGAAGTTATAACAAAGAACTTAAAAGAGCTTAATTCTACAAATTTCTTCCAATTTACAGTATAACTCTACAAATAATTTTCTAATGGCTATATTAGTCCTTTATCCTTGCTCCTGAGAAAACAAATAAACATGCCACTGAAGCAGCATGAACAGCCTATGGAAATGAACACAGTACAATGCATGTTTTCTTTCATGCGCTAGGAAAAGCTGATAAATGATATACCTTTTAATACACAAAATTTTAACTGAGTGCAAGGACATATTCAGATTGCATTCCTCTGTTCAAATGACTGATTCTGTCCAAACCAGCATGAAGTATTTAATTAAATATTTTCACTTAAACTCTAATTTGAAAGACATAAAACTTTCAGCTCTCTGTCAGCATTAGAAAATCATTAGTTCTTCTGAGAAGTATATACATATATAAACACTCAAAACTGAAAATTAAAGGTTGATTATTTAAATCTAGCTTTTGAATGGAAATATTTTGCATTCCTTTCTAATTTAAAACACTCTCCAAAGAAAGCCGCCATTATTTATAAGTGAAGAAAGAAAAGGGAATCTGTCTTCCTTCACTCCACTCCTCACTTTGCCATTGTCACCTGTATCTATTTCCAGGAAGCCAATATTCATTAGGGTTAATCTGCCTACTAAATGAATAAACAAAGGATTTCTCTGTCACTAAGAGGCCAGGTGAGCCGATAGCATCTTCTAACACAGAAAATCATCTGTACCATACAGCTCAGGAAATTACCTGCTGCAATCCCACACCTGGGATCATTTGGCAGGCAGATCTCTAATGTTGAGTAATATATGAAACATGGACTATAACCATTTTTTCAAAGGAATGAAAATCTATCATATTTTAGAACAGAACATTTTTATGTAATTAACTACATAACTCACCAAGGAAAATTAGTTAAAGCAAAACAAAACAAACTTTTCTATGTCCTCCCACCAAAAAAAAAAAAAAATCAGTGGACATAAGAAATAATGCCAGAATACTAACATGCAATGTATTAAGAACTGATACAACAATGCCAATATTTCTATGGATCACAAGATCTTAAAAATAATATAAGTTCTAGAATAGAAGGTAGTCAACAAACTTAGTAAGAAAGACATATAATTAGAATCCCTACTTTTACAGACTGATAAATTCAGACCAAGTAGAGCTACATGACTTTGGTGGTTCATCAAGACATCAGGAAAAAACCCTGAGACCAATTATTTGTTAATATATTCAATTGATAATATTGCTTCCTCATGTTTTCCTTTCGTGGAGTAGAATCCCAAGTCTTGCTTCTCTGTAGAAATCATTTTTCTAGCTAAATAATCCAACAGGAAACCATTGGTGGTAAATAAACAAACACAAAATAAAAATAAAAGAAATGAAGTCAAAGTTTGACCTCTCTCCAAATGTCAGGGGAAGAAAAGAAATATATCCTAGATACTGGTTTTAAATAACATTTGATAGCCTAAAAACTGCGGTAAAAGCAGATAAAAGAACTGGAAGCCTGATGTGATTAAGCTCATGCCACTTCAGCAACAAAACTCATTTATAAAACAAGAAACAAATGGTGATTAGGGATTGTTACCTTCTCAAAATTAGGTTCAGTCCCACAAGAGGTCCTATTTGTGATACAGAATGAAATATATCAGTTTGTGTGCCAATAAGAATCAACCAATGTGCCACCCTTGACACATAGGGCATTAAAAGTAGCCATGACTGGTGCTATCTTTATGCAACTTTTAATAATATACTTGCAGAGAAAAAGAGCCAAACTGCTGGGCAGATTACATATCATTCTCTAGAGGGAGTAAAGACTGGAGAGCAAAACTTAGGAAAAGGATTAGTCAACATTTGATGAGTGCCTGTTTGTCAAACCCTACATGAAAGAGGACTGAGTTTGTTCAAGGGGGATAAAAAAAAACAGACGTAGTCTTTGCACACAGTATGTATTACCATTATTATTATATTTGAATGTCTTAGCTTCACTGGGTTCCCTAGTTGTTTTTACATTGACCATGTCAGATATACATCAGATACAAAAATCTGTCGTGAGAGGTGTCCATGTGGGAGAATATTGGTATCAATGGGGAAGGAGTGAAAAAGAGGACCTTTGCTCCATGTAAACTGCACCTAAGAAAATGCAGAGCAGGGCAAAAGAAAAACTTACTCAAAATGTGGGACCTTTCATAGTTTTTGTCCGTTGGGCCAGGTTTTCTGAAATAAGCCATTTAAACATAAATGAAAATAAATGCAAACTGTATGTGGCTCCCAATAGCCATCAGCTTGTATTGTTGTATTGACAACAGATGCTAAATATGTATATACATATTCCCAAATTTATTTTTGCTGAGAGGGTTTTTTTATTTGGTGTATGTGGGAAAATTCAGCATGTCAGTTTAAGGAAATGTATATGATTTCCCTTTCAAGATCCTACAAAAACATATGGGAGCAAGATAATATTTGTCCTGACCTGCCAAAATCCTGGGGAGATCATCACAAATCCACACAACATTCCTGAGTACTAATGCTCACACTGGGGCCTTTGCATTAGCAGATGTGTGAAAATGCATGTACTCAGAGAACTCCCTCATGGCTTCACATCTAAAGAAGCTGCTCTACAACAGCTATTCCAGCCAAAAGCTGAAATATTTCCAAGTTAAGTATACCTTCATTTAAGCTAGTGTCTGGACAGAAAAATTCAACTGAAGGGTTTGTTATTTGGCTTAGAACCAAGAGGAGCCTGAGTGAATGTTAAGACAGATTTTCAGGAAGCCTCCCATGTCCCATTTCGTCCTCAAATCAAAGGCCCTGGTTCTTCCTTGCTCATGTAATGATTTCAAGCAATCAAAATTTCCCAAATTTCCCATTTCAAACACATCACTGGAAGTGTCATATGTATAACTTTAGCTGTGATTAAAATGGGAGGCTGTTCAATATTGTCCCTAGTTCATTATTTAGACTGTGGCAAAATACACACACACACACACACACACACACACACACACACACGCTGAAAACATTAAGTAAATCGAACTTTCTCATACTTTCTTTAAAATTTCCTTTTATAAAAATAATAGGTTTTTGATCCTCATAAAAGTAACACAAGCTCACTGTAAAAACCTTTGAAAAAGCCTTAAAGACAAAAATTAAAACTACCCATAATACCATCATTCAGAGGTTAACTACTATTGACATTTTGGTCTGTTTCCTTCTAATTTCTTTAAAAATATATATATACATATACACACACACACTTACACAAAACATATACATACATATATACACACATGTGTAAATATATATATACATAGACAAACATATAATATGTGTAGATACATAACCATATTTTTTTTTTACCTAAAACTTTATATAGTTTTGTATCTTTTTATGTTTATAATGGCAAAATGAAAAGCAGTGGTCACAACTTTAATTAGACAAAAAGCATTAAACAAGAAAACAAGGGCACTTATAAATGTTAAAAAGGATACCTAGGTATATTATATTTTACAATGAAGCCCTAACAGTTATGATTATGTACATGTCACATAACATTGACAATACACAGCAAAACTGCAGAATATAAAGAGAAATAGAGAAAAATACTAGCAATATGAGATTTTAATTCACCTAAGTTCCTGATAAGATATATATGGCATCGGAAGACACATAAATATAATTAATGAGGTAAATCTAATAGAAATCTAACTTATATCCTCAAAATAGAGTATAAACCCATTTTCAGGTGACCATAACATAAATTCACAAAAAATAAGTATTTTTGCCAAAATATAAAATCCGATATAACCAGTCTTCTAGATGTAATTAACAATATGGGAAATTTCAGAAACAAAATACCACATAATCAGCAAAATCCTGTCTGTGGAAAGGTAAACACTACAGGGTAAATGGCTGTTTCTTAAAAAAATTTAAGGAGGTGACAAAAAGATATAGAATAGAAATCTATATATTAAAAGAGTCTTATGAGATTTATCGACCAATTGCAATGTATAGGTCTTCTTTGGAACATGATTTTTTTAAATGAGATAATCAGGGAATTTAATATGGATTAGAAATTTGATATTAAAAAATTATTATTAATTTTTTCAGGCATAATGCTTTGCTTATAAAATGTCATTTTTTCGAGATATGTATTGAAATATACATAGATGAAATAGACTGATGTCTGAAGTTTGCTTCAAAATAATCTGGCAAGGTAGTGGGGTAAGATATAAAACTAGTTTGGCCATTAGTTGTTAACTGTTGATGCTACATGACTTTTAGGTGTTCAGTATGCTATTCTTTCTATGTTTGAATGTATATGAAATTTTTTATAATAAGGAGTCAGAGAGCACATGTGTGTGTGTGCATATGCATGCATGTGCGCGTGCGTGCGCGCGCGTGTGCACGCGCACGCACACACACACACACAGAAATTGATAATAATAAGTACAGATAATTCTTTTGAGGAGCCATGCTTTAACAGAAAGGAAATAATGGGTCAGCAGGTGATACTACTTTTAAAACAGAGTTCAGGTTCATCTTTATTAAACATCTATTCTGTGTGAAGCCATATCAATGTTAGCAAATGTTAGCAATTGTTGAATCTAGTGAGAATGTTTAAATATTTGCTGCATTATATATTTAAATTTTCTATAAGTTAGAAATTTTTCTTAATACAAAGTTTTGAAGTGCTTGCTCATTATCAAGTTAAAAAATTATCTCAATAATTCTTCCCTGTTTATATTTTCAAATGAAATTTAATCAATGCTCAAAATCCACTGGTATTTTGATTGGGATTGTATTGAATTAAATTTGAAATACTTGCAATTTTTATAATATTCAGTTTCTTTATTCAGAAATATGATATATTGTTAATTTACTCAAATAATCTCTCTCACTCTGAATATTTTCATGGTTTTCTTTATATTGGTTTTCCATTTTTCTTCTTAGGGTTATTCCTGAGTATTTTGTGTTTTCTGGTACTATAACAAGTACAAATTTTTAAAGAATTAGATCATCATCTAATTAGTTTTAATAATTTATAGAAATAGTATGAATGTTTTGCATATTTACCATGTATCTGATCAGTATAATCAGTTCTTTCAAAGTTGATGCTCTTAGTCTACAGCTATGCCACCCTGAACGTGCCCGATCTCATCTAATCTCAGAAGCTAAGCAGTGTCAAGCCTGGTTAGTACTTGGATGGGCGACTAGGAATAGTACCAGGAATATCAGGTCTGTAGGCATTAAAAAAAATTTTTTTTTTAATTTTTAGAACAAGTTGATGCTCTTGAATTTTTTAGATCAAAAAATTAAACTGTCTGCAAACGATGATTCTGTAATTATATCTCTTCTTCATGTTTTATATATTACTGCATTATTTGGAATCTTCAGAGTTACTGTATAATAATGGTCATGGCATGATTGCCTTTCTCCTGATTTAATGTGGAATGCCCACAGTATTCCACATTAAATATAATGCTGGTGTTTGGTTTAAGATCGCTATTCTTCATTACGTAAAGAACCTATCTTTCTACTTCAACATCTCAGAATAATAAATCTCATAAGTAAATGCTGAATGTTAACAAATACCTTTCAGCATCTAGTGAGATTATCATCTATTCTTATTGAACCAGTTAATATTATATATTACAACAACAGAATTTCTAATAAAGGTTAAATCACATTCAGTCATAGTAGACGATTCTCTTATTGTAATATTCAATTGTAAAATTCAAATGTAAGATGGATATATAGGTCTTTTTTGTATGTTATATTTCTTTAGTTCTACTCATTCATTTTTAAAATCACCTCTTATAGATTAGAAAAATCTTGTCCTCAATAGGTGTTAAAAAGTTCCTGAATGTTAATGCTATTTATTATGAAATAGGGAAAGGCAAGAGGCCATAGCATGCAAGCACAAAGGTGAGATAATGGCTTCCACATCACTTAACTGTCAGCCTTACTTAGTGTGAAGTGTATCTAGAGACACCCAACCAAGCAACCATTTAGAAATATATAGAATATTAAAGTAATTGACAAACACAAGCACTGCCAACTTTTAAAAGATAATTTAAAGACCACATATGCTGTTTTTGTTTTGGATTTTCTTTTTCTTTTTCTTTTTGGAATGTCAATAGAAATAAGAAAGCCAGGTTAGAAATAAATAAAACAAATGACATATATTTCAAATAGTAGCACCAGAATCCTGAGAAGTTAGTCCCTAATTTTGGTAAATGTTATTGAACATTCCACAGCTCATTGGAGTCCTTAGATTAGTACTAGTTTGCAAAAGATCTAAGAGTGCAATGGAACCTATACCGTGACCTGGAAAAACTAAATGCTTTAGTTTTGGGGATAGATTCTTGATTTTATAAGATTTACTGAATCCCTAAGTAATAAAACTTCAATTGCAAGATTACAAAGAAATTAAATAGAGACAGAAACTTAAGTCACCCTACCACATGAGAGACAATACCAGCTTACTGAGGTAGGTGCTCTTCCTCTCACTCTTTCTATAGAGACCAGATCCAAAGAAGCCTGAGTTTGAGATCTCTGCGGGTTTACTGGTAAGGTCTCTAACAGAAGAGATTAGTCTACAAACTTTATTTGTGAAAGAATGAAGAAGCTAGAGAAAAAGAGATGGAGAGGAAGCAAAGTTGTGGCCATATTTAGCAAGGCCCAAGATTGGACACACATAGCCAATCTCAGACTCAGTTAAGGAACAGTCTACGGCCATCACTGTTTCAATGTTTTTCTTACCCAGTTTTTTACAACATGTTTGAAAAAGAAAAACAGCGTTGGCAAACTTTAACTTACTTTAATAAACACAAAATGTCTAGCTTGGTTTTAAACTTGTGCAATACTGAACACGATGCTCTAAAATATTGGTAAAGAAAAAGGAAGAAATGAAAAATTCAAATATATCTATCATTACAGTATGGCTTTCAAAGTCTAAAATATTCACTATCTGGTTCTTTAGAGAGAAAGCTTCTTGACTCCTGATATTGGAAAAAATCAGGGACAAATTGTTCACTTATATGTTATTTTTTTTTACATACATACAGACAGACACATACATTTTTGCTGAAAGATTTGAGTAAGTTGCACAAATTAATACCAGTTAAGGGAAAATGAGTAGGTGTACATTTCTCCAGCTAAGTACAAACAAAAACCCTAGACATTCTACATGAAACGAACATAATAAGACTCTGAAAGGTGGAGAAAAAAGTTTCTGTCTCATAAGTTGCCCCTTTCCTATTCCTTTGCTAGAGACATCAGGCTTTTGCTCAGGTTGTGTGTGTGTGTGTGTGTGTGTGTGTGCGCGCGCGCGCGTGCGCGCACGTGCGCGCGCGTGTGTCTTTGTCCACTGGCATTTCCAAGTGGCTGGCTTCTTCAACTCCAACACTGAGATAGTTGAGGCAAAAAGAAAACCCAAGGATTTCATGCTCCTTGTGTTATTCTTTGTGTCCTGAAAGTCCTAGCAAAGGAATAGGAAAGCGGTAACCTCACAATACATAAACTTAAAAAAAAAAAAAAAATTAACTGCTTCACTCTAGCAGGCAAAAAAACTGTGGCTCTATCACCACCCAGGCCAGCAAAGGCCATGTGGAGCCTAGACTTCTACCCTTGTGAGGCTGTAACAAGATGCCCAACAGCCCTACTTCGGTAGTGTTAGAGAAGCCTAAGCGGGGAGTGAGGACCTTAATTCCTGCCAGCTGTCATCAAGAACCACCCTAAAACACATACACAATGTTAATGCAGAACAAATAGAAGCTTGGACTTCCGCCCTAACCTGGCAGTAGAGAGGTATCCCTGCTCCTCCCACCTCAGGTGCTGTCAGAGGAAGCCTAGGGGAAATCCAGGGCTTTTGTAATCATCCAGAAGTAATGGGGCCATCTACTGTACTGTCAGTGGAGACCAGATAAGGAGCTGGAACTCCGAAGTCTGCCCTTTAGCAACCTAACCTTGGGTGGCAACCCTGGCCAAGCAAGACTTCTACTTCCACCTGGCAGAAGCCAGGAGGAACATCCCATCTCCCCTGCCATCTTGGTGTCCAACGAAACCAGTTAAAACAAAAGGTTTAAATCCTAGAAAAATGCCCAGGTTTCAGTTGAAAATCATCTGACATGCCAAGGACCAGGAAGATAACGATGAAAAAAAGACAATCGATAGATGCCAACACCAAGATGATAAAGATGTTAAAATTATTTGACAAAGGTTTTTAAAATGCCATGATAAAAATGTTTCAAAGAACAAGTATAAACCTTCTAGAAATGAATGAAAAAATAGAATGCCTCAGAAACAGAAACTCTTAGAAAAGAAGTAGAAGATATAACAAAGAATCAAATGGAAATTTTGCAACTCAAAAATACAATGAACAAAATTAAAAGTTCAGTGGATGGGTTCAAATAGCAGAATGGAGGGAGAATGGAAAATCAGAAAGCTGTAGAACAATAGAAATGACCAAATCTAAACAACATGGAGAAAACAGACTTAAAAAATTAACAGAATCTCAGAGATCTGTAGGATTATTTTTAAAAGTCTAATATTGGGGTCATAATGGGTCTGGAAGGAGAGGAAAAGCGGTTAGGGCTGAAAAAGCATTTGAGAAAATAATGGATAAAAACTCTTTCAGGAGACATAAATCTACACATTAAAGAAGCTGCATGAACCCCAAATGGGATACTCCCAAAGAAACACATGAAAAGACATATCATAATGAAACTTCTGCAAACTGACAAAGAAAAATTCTTCAAGACAGGCTAAGAAAAATGACACTTCAGCTACAGGGGAAAAACATTTCAAAAAGCATGGAAGCTAGAAGAAAGTGATGCAATATTTTTTTCAGTATTTAAAGAAAAAAAATTGCCAATCTTGAATCTTTTACCCAGAGAAAATATCTTTTAGAATGAAGAGAAAATCAAGACATTCTCAGATAAACAAAAAGAGAATTTGTTGCCAGAAGACTTATTTTAAAAGAATGTCTAAAGGAAGTTCTCCTAACAGAAAGAAAATTAAAGAAGGAACTTTGGGACATTATAAAGAACATGTAAACAAAAATATGAGTAAATAGGCTTTCCTTCTCCTCTAGGGTTTTCTAAATCATGTTAAGAGTTGAAGCAAAAATTGTAAATATCACTGATGTGGTTCTAAATATTTATAAATTTTTAAGATAATTATATTACAAATAGGAAGGGCAAAAGGAAGAAAGGCTTCGCTCTAGTTTGATGACACAAGTAGACTGTAAGTTATGTAGAATATAATACACCCAGAGCAACCACTAATAAAGCTATATAAAGTGGTATAATAAAAAATACTACAAATATATCAAAATAGAATTTTATAGAATGTTCCAGGAACCCATAGAAAGGCAAAGAAAACAAAGAAACAAAAAACATAAATAGAAACATTTTTTGAATGGCAGACTTAACCCCTAACATGTAAGTAAGTACAGTCAATGCAAATGGTCTACAAATACCAAATAACAGACAGAAAAACAGAGAATTAAAAAACAAGACTCAACTATATGCTATCTATAAGAAAGTCATTTCAAACATAATATACAGAGGTTGAAAGTAAAACATTAGAAAAAGATCTTCAAATCAATGAAAATAGGAAAACTCCAAAAGATAATGCTAAAAGGCTCATTAACATTTTATTAATGTTCAATCTCATAAGTAATTAATTAAGTTAAAATTATTTACCCCCAAATAAAACTTCTTTATTCTTATTCCTTTTTCTGGTAACATATATAAGAAAATTTGCTATTTCAACCATATATTCTTACATTTTCTAAAACAGAAGTATAATTGAAATATGACATTAGTTTCAGGTATAAAACTTGATTCAATATATGTATATATTGTGAAATAACCATGCAGTTATAAATATTTTTTATTTTTATGAGAACTTGTACGATCTACCCTCTTAGCAATTTTTTTTAGCAACTTTTAAGTACACAACAAATACAGTATTATTAATTATAGTCACCATGCTGTACGTTACATCCTCAGAATTTATATTAACTGGAAGTTTGTACCTTTGAACAGCTTAACCCATTTCTCACACCTCCCATTCTGCTGCCTCTGTTCTCTGTATCTATGAGTTCTTTCTTTCTTTTTTTTTTTTCAAAGATTCCACTTATAAATAAGATCACATAGTATTTGTCTCTGACTTATTTTGCTTGGTGTAATGTCCTTAAAATCTACCCACGTTGTTGTGAGTGGCAGGATTTTTTTCTTTTTCATGACTGAATATTTCATTTACATACACATACCACATTTTCTTCGTTCTTCCATTGATGGACATTTAGGTTGTTTCCATGTCTCGGCTATTGTAAATAATGCTGCACTGAATGTGGGGATGCAAATATCTTTTTGAGTTCGTGTTTTTATTTCCTACAGATAAATATCTAAACGTGGAATTGTTGGATTATGTGGTAGTTCCATATTCAATTTTTTCAGAAACTTCTGTTTTCTACAGTGGTTGAAACAATTTACATTCCACAATTCCAATTTACAATGTACAAGGGCTCCCTTTCCTCCACATCCTTGCCAACACTTGTTATTTTTCTCTTTGAAAACAGTCATTCTAACAGGTAGAAGGTGATGTTTCATTGTGGTTTCAATGTGCATTTCCCTAATGATTAGTGAGGTTGAGCACCTGTTCATGTACCTGTTAGCCATTTATATGTCTTCTGTAGAAAATATCTCTTTAGATCCTCTGCCCATTTTTTCATTGAATTGTTTCTTATTGGGTTATACAAGTTCTTTATATATTTTGGACACTAATTCCTTGTCAGATATATAATTTGCAAACATTTGCTCCCATTTCATAGGTTACTTTTTCATTTTTTTAATGGTTTCTTTTGCTTTAGGGAAGCTTTTCAGTATGCTTATTTTTGCTTTTGTCATCTTTATTTTGGTATCAAATCCGAAATATCCCAGCTTTCTGCCTATATATTCTTCTAGGAGTGTTATGGTTTCAGGTCTTGCATTCAAGATTTTAATCCATTTTGATTTGATTTTTTGTGGGGTGTAAGATAGTGGTCCAGTGCTCCAAATGCCATTTATTAGAGAGACTATCCTTTCCTCATTGTATATTCTTTGTTCATTTGTTGTAATTAATTGATTGTATACATGTGGTGTACTTCTGGGCTATTCTATTCTATTTATCTATTTTTATGCTAATACTATAGTTTTGATTATAGCTTTGTAATATAGTTTGAAATCAGGAAGTGTAGTACCTCCAGCTTTGTTCTTCTTCCTTAACATTGCTTTGGCTATTTGAGGTCTTTTGTGGTTCCACACAAATTTTAGGATTGTTTATTCTATTTCAGTGAAAAATGCCATTGGAATTTTGATAGGATTGTATTGAGTCTGTAGATTACTTTGCATAGTAGGAATACTTTAACAATATTAAATCTTCCAATCCATGAGCGTGGAATGTATTTCCATTTATTTGTGTCTTCTCCCATTCTTTCATCAACGTCTTATAGTTTTCAGTGGACTGGTCTTTCATCCCCCTGGTTAAATTTATACCTAGATATTTCATTCTTTTTAATGAAATTGTAAATGGAATTGTTTCCTTAATTCATCTTTCTGAGATTTCATTATTAGTGTATAGAAACACAAGGATTTTTGTATATTGCCTTTGTATTCTGCAATATTCTGCAACTTTACTGAATTCATTTGATAGTTCTAACATTGTTTTGGCGGCGCCTTTAGGATTTTCTACATATAATATCATGTCATTTGAATATAATGACAGTTTTACTTCCTTCTTCATTTGAAAGTCTTCTATTTCTTTGTCTTGACTAATTGCCCTGGCTAAGACTTCCGATACTATGTTGAATAAAAGTGGTGAGAGTGGACATCCTTGTCTTGTTCCTGATAGTGAAGGAAAATCATCTTTTCACCACTGGATATGATATTAGCTGTGGTCTTGTCATATATGGCCTTTATTATGTTACGGTGTGTCCCTCTATGCCCACTTTGTTGAGAATTTTTATTATAAATAAATGGCGAAGTCTGTTAAAAGCTTTTTTTTGCATCTATGATTACATAATCTATCCTTCATTTTGTTAACATGGTGTACCCCACTGATTAATTTGCTGATGTCAAACCATCCTAGCATCCTTGGAATAAATTCCACTTGATCACGGTATATGATCCTCTTGATATATTGTTGAATTGGGTTTGTTGATATTTTACTGAGGATTTTTGCGCCTATGTTCATCAGAGATATTGGCCTGTAAGTTTCCTTCCTTGTAGTGTCCTTGTCTGGTTTTAGTATCAGGGTAATGCTGGCCTTGTAAAAGTAATTAGAAAGTGTTCCTTCTCCTCCTATTTTTTAGAAGGGTTTGAGAAGAATTGGTATTAATTCTTCTTTAAATGTTGGGAAACATAATGTATATGAATTTTATTTATTCTTAATTAGAATGGTAAAAAATTAGAAACCAAAAAGGTTAACAGAAGACTAGACAAATAAATGATTCAGAAACTATAACCATTCAAATATCTATGTTTTAAAAAATATTTAATGAGTTGAAAGAAATCGGCTGATCATATTAGGAATTGAGAAGTTACGAGTAATTATATTTGTAGAACAAAATTAGCTTTTAATTTTTATTCTTTATGCTTTTCTGTAGTTTCAAATGTTTTAGGAAGATCATAAACATATAAGCAGGACAAACTTAAATAAAACACCAATAAGTGACAATAAATTCGACCAATTTCTGTCTCTCCTTTTCCTTTCCAAACTGAACTAAACTAACTGAACAAACTGAACAGTACTAAAGTCTTCCCACTTTACTCTTTTTTTTTTTTTTTTTCCCTTTTCTCTCCAACACCGAAAGGAAGAAGTATAAGAATTCTGTAGGTTTTTCCTCTGGTGTCAGCACAGTCATGGCTTTTCACAGATCTGGTTTTCTAGCCACACTCTACTTAACTTTTATTAAAAACCTCACAAATGAAACGAGGCTCCTCCTAAGTCTTTCTGTGATCATTTTGTTTAAAGAAATTAAAGATCGGAGGAAAACAAAGTCCATGTTTGGGGGTAAACCACGTGGGTGGAAAACTGGGCTGGTGCAAAGCCGTTTTTCAAAGTGCTATGCCCTGCGGCAGAGTAGTTTTCAATAAACATAAGTAGGGAATATTTAAATAGCACCCAATTTACTTTTTATTCTCATAAAAAAGGGAGGGATGAAAGAGTGGAGGTGCATATATGGCTCCATTAAAAGCCACAGCTGAGCCAATACCACGGAGGAAACCCATGGAGGTTACCTGAAGTACATGTTATACAGCTTGTAATAATAAAAAAATTTCACAACTTTTCCTCTTCTTGGCCATGCCTAGACGTATGATATAATCCGGGACCCTACTGAAGGATGTTGCTTACTGAGGCCAGGAAATCCTTAGGTTTCTACAGTGGTTCCCTGTGCGCCCACCAGAAATTAAGATCTGATGGGCTTACGTTAAGAGTGCTCTGCCCCAGGGCAAAACAAAACCTGAGATAAAAGTTTTAAGTATTATTTTTATGGAGAGGGCAAATATTTTTCACTTCACTAAAGCGTTCAGACACCTTGGGAAAAAAATGAAGATGCTTAACAAAATCCTTTAATGAAGCAGGAACAGATTGGGCAATGCAGAGAATCACTCACACGGTGACATGTAATACCCGATTTGGAGCTCTAGGCATTGACATAGATCCTAAGTAAATGAGATCGTGATTTGATCCAATAAATGATGAAGTATGAAATTAAGTGCACATTTGAAAAGCACAGATCTCAATCCTCCAAGGTTGCTTGACATAGTAATTATTGATGTTCCAAAGCATTTGTCCTATGTTTTACAAAGAAATAGTCAAAAACAAGCCTGCAGTATTTTGTTCTAACTCCCATTTCCACTGAAAAAGTTTCTTTTAAATAACAGCAGAAAAGTGTGTCTTGGTTATTCCTTGGTCAGTGATTTGTCTCCTGGAAGCCTGGAATTATGCTTAAAGCTCTCAACATCACTGCCAACACGAGAGTGTGGGTGGGGAGGTGGAGTGGGACATGAAGCCCACCCAACTCCTGGAAATTTTAAAGAAATGACAAAACTTTCCAAGAGAAATAGTCATTTGGGTAAATGAAACCATTTGTAACTTTAGAGGATTTTTTTTTTCTTTCTCTCCAACATATCATAAAAAAATCCACAGTGTGCTCTAATAAGCTATAAAGCTTTGGTTTAAAGAAGGGTCAACAAGAGCTATAACCACTAATGTCATATTAGAAGAAGGAAGAGTGGAGGACAGTGACGCCCCAACACTTTCATGATCCCAGTGAAAAAAGTCTCACGCAGGCTAAAAACTGCCAAATCTATGCCAAGAGGAAGTTTTATAGCCGAGCTAAAATCTTCTGTGCATATAAGGAGTGTTATAAAAATAATGACATATTCAGCATCCTTGGGAGACTCTCACTTACAGATATAAAAGAGAATTGCCAAAATGGGATGCTAGAAGCTACGAGGGAGACAATGATAGATCAAGACAAAGTCAAAAATAAATGTAAACAGCCAGACTAACATGCTCAGGAGAATGATGCTCCTGTGGCAAACCAAATGGCTCCATTTCTTCATCTTTTGTAGGCTGATCAAGCTATATTTACATGCAAAAACAAATCTGACTAAAGTCAAATCCATTTGGAAAGAACTATTTTGAGGTTCTTTTTTAAAGAGGTTAAGTTTGAGGAGTTAATTCCTGTTCTGTAATCTCCACCCAAAACCCCATGAAATGGTTAAATTTCAGTTCAGTATAGAAGTCTTATTTCTCAGTAAGCCACAGTGATGACTGACTACTTTTTCCTTAAAAGACTGTCAGAGCTGCCTCAGAATACTATGAATGTTTCCAAATAGTACAGAATCACAGATTTTAGATTCAACAGGTTCTCTGAACATCCAATATATCACACTTATTGTAGAAATCAACTGAGGATCAGGAATCGTCAACTGTTAAAAACAAAAAGTGGAAGAACTGAATGGTAGAGAAGAAAGGGGTGGGATAATAATTGCTAGGATTTAGATCATTGCCTGAAATATCAGAATCTAATCTATTGTAATACATCCTCAAAGAGAATCGCATATTAGTTAAGAATACAAGATCTAGAGTTAGATTGCCTGGCCTCAAGCAGGGACCTACCACTTCTCTAAGTCTGTTTCTTTAGTTATAAACGAGGACAATAGTATGACCATTCTCAGTAGGGTGGTCATGAGGAATAAACATAACACACGTAAAGAACAAAACAAAAACTATCGGATACAGTAAAAGCTATTATTATTATTTGGAAATAAAGTAACAAAAAGAGAATTAACATTTAACGAGTCCTAGTTATGTACCTGAACTGCAGCTAGAAGTTACATAAATGTCGTATCTATTAATTTTCACAACATAGGAGACAGGTGCTTTTTATACTCTTTTTTAAGGACAAAGAGACTCAAAGTCACATACCTGGTCAGCTACGGAAATAGAAATCAACCTTCATTTGACCACAAAGTCTTTGTACTTCTACTATACACCTGTCTATTCTAAAAATGCATTTATCAAAAATGTTTTTAATAAAGATCTATATAAAAACGTTCATGACAAAGAAATTCAGATGGCACTGTCAAAGTGGGAAGTACTATAGTGTACATAATTTCTCTGAGCCATAGCTCCTTATTCTGAAAAAAGGTAATTAGAACAATACCTTGACCTCATAGGATTTTTGTGAAGACTAAACAGGGTAATTCATGGGAAATGCTTAGTACAATGCATTAAGAAATGAAATGTTACTAAAACCCACTAATATTCATTATATATAAAATTTAAAATGTAGCACAAAAACCGTATAGACTGCATATAACACAAGACTTACATGCAGAGATGTTAAATATCCAATTTATTTCCTTTTAATTCTATAACTTTTCCAGAACACATAGTGTAGTTATATTTCCTTCATAAAGAAGCACATAATTCAAAATTATATTAATTGACATTAATTTTCATGATTACAACCTCAAAATAATTGTCAGCTAAGATCATCTAATTTGCATGTAACTATTTTTGTCAATGTTAATGGTACTCTATTCATTGAGGTTCTTTAGAAACTTTTTTTTTTATTTCTAAAACCATTTGTTAAAAATAGACCAAAATTAACCACAGTATTCATTCTTGAAACCAGTGTTAAAATAAACTACAGTGAAAATTCTGCCATCACTAGCAGGAGCTGACAGAAGTATCACCCCAGAGCCTTTAATTTATTAATATTTTAATCATAGCAACCAAATAGAAGGTAAAATTTGGTTACCATTTTGCAGATGAAAAAACAGAGGACTAAAACGGACTACTTAAAGACCCCAGAGGCTCTGAGCACTAATGGACAAAAAAAAAACTAAGCAAAAACATTTATCTCTCAGGTACACTTTCACATCTTAGCTTTTCTTTCTAAGTTTATTGAAAACCTAAATATTATTCAAAATTTGAGGGGAGGAGGTATTTCTGAGTAAACTATATAAAAAAAAAAAAGGAAAAAAGGCAGAATAATTTTAGCATGTGAAAACACAAGTCCAGTGAATGGGATTTGAACAGTTCCTACAAGTTTCAAAGCAGCTAAGAACTCTTAGATCTTTATAGTAATAAATATTGTAGTGTGCAAAGGTCCACTGGGAATCCCCACTCATATGTTATGCCATGACAGAAGATCATGGTGTCAGGTCCATTTAGTATCAGGGCATTTTTGGCTTCTTTTGTGCTTTAATCCATATTTTGAAAAAGCAATTAACAATATTTTTAAGAGAAATATAATCACTTTGCCTCCCTCTCTTAGCCCCCAAGTATAAACTAAATTGTGAGTTTCAAACACTAGTATTCCTTTAGTTTGCATTTTCCCACAAGTAGATGGAAAAGAAATGTGACCTTGGGCAATCACCAAAGTGTGAACTAAAGAGTGAACGCCTTTTTCAGCTTGGGAAAACACTACTTGATTTAATAGTGGCTTTTCTAGCTGAAAATAAATGTTTACTGCTTAAAGGTAAGAGTCTCTTTGCGAACTGCAGGATGACCTAGGTGAGCCATGAAAACAAGAGTTTTCGATCATTAACACCTCATCAACGAGGTTTTTTGCCAGTGGCCCCTTAAAATAGAGGTGCTGCTCAAAAGAGTCAAGGTGCTATTTTGTGACTTCTATGACACACTGTTTATGATAGCATATGATATAAAAAATAAATAAGGATAGTTCCTAGGTCAGATACACACCCTGCTGCTTACCTGCTTATTACAGAAACAAAATTAAGGTAGGCTACTGTGGCCAAGGTGCTGTTCAACATCCTGGAAAAAATGAAGGTTTCACAGATTCACATCTTTGCTTGACCACCTACTAACTATGTGACAATAAACAAGTTATTTAACATCCCTCAACCTCAGTTTCTACATTTGTATAAACAAACAAACGAGCAATAATAACCTGCAATGGTAACCTGTCAAATTAGGAAAAAATCTGTTAGGTGTCAAAAGGAAATTTTCATTCATGTTTCATGTGAATAATACATGCCCGTGTTCTAAAAGCCTACAGTGAAAACAAAGTCTCCTTCTCACTTCTGTTCCCAAGCCACTCAGTTCCCTTCCTAGGAGGCAACTACTGTGCCTGGCCAAATGCAAAAAATTTGGTTTCAATATTCCATGCTGAAATGTTGAATTCATTAACATTTATTGAGTGCCCATTACGTGTCAGAACCATTCAGGGTGCTGTGCGGAGTACAAAGATGAGTTCACGGTCTAGAATGGGAAATGGTTCCCAACTAACTTTAATATGAGGTGATAAACACAACAGTAAAAGTTTAAGAACAGAGAGTAAAGTAATTAATTTAATCAATGGGGGTGTATTGGAATAAAAAGTAAAATTAAGAACAGGTTTCAAGGCAAATGGAAAGTTTCAGGCACCATACCAAAATTTGACTAAGGTCTCTCCGTGTTAGGCCCTCTGATTCAGGATTTGGGACCCTACCATGGCTATAAAAACTCAAATTAGTGATATTTACTCAGAGCTAAAATTTTCTGACATTGGAAAAGTCAGCTTGATAGGAGAATGTTAAAGGGATTACTGTGGATGCTCTAAGTGTCCTCTTTAGGTAGAGAGACAGAGAAGGGTTAGTCTTTTCTCTTTCCAATGCAAACATACTTGATTTGGAAATTATATTATCGAAGACGGGATTACTAACTGAGGAGTTCAATTAAAGTTTCAAGTGCAGCTTTTGTTTTTTCCTACAATCTTAATACTGAGCATTTATAGAATAACTGTAGTCTTTCCAATATTCTTAGAACACCAAAATAAGACAGGTTTAAGTTTCAAGATACCATGTCTCATAGGGCTGCCTAGAGCAGAGGTACAAGTCACCGAACTGCAAAGGCATTACCTAAATGGTGGCAATGCTTCAACAAAACTTTTTGGCTTAATAGAACTTTGATCAGATCTTTATGTGCCAATATCTGGGGCTCATGTATAAGATGGGCTAGCTTAAAAGAAAGCCCCCCAAAATACATACAGTGATATGTCCGAACGTTAGTTTAGTATGATCAGAAGACAAAATCAAGTCCACACCCTTCAGTGGAAGTTTGCCAGGCTTGACCATAGGTCCCAGAAAGCAGAAATTTGCTACAATTAATACTTTATAAAGATAACCATAAAACACAAATGTACATGCTTGCCTAATAAGACAAAAGACAGTTGAGTTGAGGATCACAATTCCTTATTTTTATTATCTGGTTATGTAAAAGCTACCAAAGATGAGAAACATACTACCTAAACATAATACTGCTTTTAAAAAACGACATAAAGATCATTTGAAATGCTCTGCAAAATATTTCAACTCATCTCACAGTTTACCAAGGGCCTAAGCAAATAATCATCATAAGCAGAACAACCCTATTAAAGGCTTCTCGGTCAAGATTATGTTTTCCAGGTTTACATAAGGTAATAGAGATATAAAGATGCAACATTATTAAATTTTAATCATGGTATATTTAAAGCCTTATTTTTATCATAAATCAATAATGTAACAAATATTGATTATCTGCTCTGTGGCAGATACCAGTAGCAGGCATGTAGCAGTACAAGGACAGCTCTGTTCTCAAAAAGCCCTTTGGTGCAAGGCATTACTTTTACTCTCTTTTTCAAGGCATCCTACTCATAGGGTAATCCAGTAATAATACCATCCAGAGGTATCTTAAGCCAAATAATAGAGCAATCAGGATCCACATCTACTGTTAAATCATTTTCTGCCTGCATTTTTACTATTTTCAGGTGGCAAATTAATCTCAATCACAATATATTTAAATGCTCTGGTGCATATAGTGGCTTAGGAATTCCTACCAGTGTCATCTCCTACTGATTATTGCCCATGGGTCATGGATGCCATTAATATATGCTAATCCAATTTCTTCATTCAGCATACATTTAGCGTTAGGAAAAGAGCAAACTTTAATGTGTTATTATTTAAAGCTGCACTTAAATCCAAGTATTTGGATCAATGAAAAAAATCTGTATTTTAATATTTCAAAAAATCCCAATCACAAGGTGCATAACATTGAAGTCACAACTTTTGTGGGGTATCAGGATAGTATCAGAGGTGAGATTTAAACTTCAACACCCCAAATCCTAAAGATGCAATGTTCTAATCCTATAAGAATACCCTGTTCTGTGATTATAATGATAGCCTTTTAAATACTGTTAAGTATGGAAAGAGGGACAAAGCCTCTATTTTTTCTTTCTCCATTCACAACTTAGCCCCAAAGTTCTGAATATAAGCATTTTCTGTAACAAGTTACCTTTATAATGTCCAGATAATTATAGGTTCAGTTCAAGAACTCTAGACCATATTGATTACATCTCTATGCAAAAAGGACCCTCCAGCACTTTGTATCCACTATAACAGGGACGGCTTTTAAGTATCTGTGACACTAAGAATTTTCTGTCCTATCAATGCCAGCAATGGAAAGCCAATGACCAGTCAGGCCTGTCAGTTGTTGCCTGAAGCAATTTGGACAAGCTGGGAATTCATCATACTGGAACTTCATCTGCCAGCTGCATTCACACATTTTCACCACCTGAATAGTTGATTCTCATCAACTCCCACATGGCTCATTTCAGCATACAGTGTTTTGAAATGAATATTTGATCAGGCAGGGTAAAAAGAGGTTTGGACTTATCTGAGGTGTCACCATAATGCACTTTAAGTAGTTCTAAGTATCAGGAGCTAGGTGTTCTGGGTCCCGCTCTTTGCGTATTTCTGAAATGGACCGGTGATCCTAATTAAAAATGATTAAACGAGAGGAGCAATGTGAAAACACCTAGCACAGTGTTGGGCACATAGTTGTTTATCAACAAATACTTGTTTCCCATATCTTTCACCTTTAAAAATATATATATATAGATACACACACACACATATATATCTCCATCCTGAAGATTTCTCATAGACCATTAGGAGATAGGGATCTCATACTGCTAAAGAAACTAAAACAAACAAACAAAAACCTTAATTTTGTTAAAATTCTAAACCCTAACCCAAATATGAACCTAAGAAATAAAGAAACATAGTAGGCTTACTAAAATTACTTCATGATTTTTAGATTTTAACAGCTTGACTCTTCTGATATGTCTAGCTATAGTCTTCTTCATTTTATCCTACTTAGGGTACATTGAGCTCTTTGAAACTGGGAGTTGATATCTTCCAATTAATTTTGGAAAATTCTCAGCCCTTCATTTATTTCTTTTGCCCTATTCTCTCCTTCTTGTCATCCACGTATAACAATCACACATAAATTAGACAGTTTAATATTATCCCCACACTTCTCACACTGAGTTCTGTTTAATTTTATTATTTTCTTCTCTTTGCTTCAGTTTTGCTAATTTTTGACTTGTTTTGAGTATCTGATCCTTTCCTCTACTGCATTCAGTCAGTTGTTAAGCCTATTTAATAAATTATTTAAGATATTATATTTTTCAGTTTTAGAATGTCAGTTTGGTTCTTTTACGGATATTGTCCATCTTTTCCTCATTCAATATAAGGAAGTAAGTATTCCAATATAATAATGATACAATATATGAATGTAGGTTTTCAATGAATAAAAGTAAATCTAACATTATAGTTAATAATGAAATATTAAACACTTCCCTCTGAAATCAAGAAGACAAGAATGTTCAATATCATCATTTCTATTCAACACTGTATTGGAGGTCTAACAAGTATAAGAAGGTGAAAAAGAAAGAAAGGGTATGAAGATTGGAAAGAAATAAAACCATCTTTATTTGCAGATAACATGATTGCAGAGTAGAAATTCAAAGAAATCTACTAGAATTAATACATGAATTTAGAAAGGTTTCTGGATACTAGTTTAACAAACAAAAAAATTACTGTATTCTATAAAAAAATGAAAAATGAAATAAAATACACTATATTAGCATCACAACAGCAAATAATTGAAATAAATTTTACAAAATATGTATAATACTTCTACATTGAAACCTAACAAATATGAGGAGAAATTAAAGAAGTCTAAATAAATGGATAACTATAAAAGGCTCACATATTATATGAGTCAATATTTATAAGATGTCAATTCTCCCAAATTTGATCAACAGATTCAATGGAATCACATTCAAATCTCATCTAAACTTATATATATATATATATATATATATATATATATATATATATATTTAATGTATCTGTGTATGTGCGTGAGGGCATATACATCAGTGGTTTCCAACATTTTTTTGAATCAAGACCCCTATGTGCTCTTAAAAATTGAGCACTCCAAGAGCTTTGGTTTATGTGCTCTTATCTATCAACACTGAAAACATTTATCAATTAGCTCATTAAAAAACAGCAATAAGAAACTCTTCATGTATTAAAATAAATGAGATTTTTATTTAAAAGTTCCAAACTAAAACATAATGAGAAGAGTGATTATTTTTACTTTTGGGAGGACAAACTTTATAATAGACAACACGTAGATTCTCATATCAGCTTATGCATTCAATTTGTTGTGATTTGTTGTTTAGTTTAAGTATGTAAAGACAAGTTGGCCTCACTCACACAATATAATTGGAAAAGGATGGAACATATTCAGATTCTGAGCCTTTTTTGATTCTGGGGATATTCTTTGATATGACACCTGACAAGTTTGTTGCAGTCATATCTAAAGCCATATCAATTAACTTTGTACTCTGTTGTATTAAAAATCCTTTTTTTCTACCTTACCCTTGGAACAAGTCTATTGCCCATACACAGTTCTGCAATATCAAAAAATTGGTCATTTGGAAAATACTGCAGCTTTTCCAAATTTTGATTTATTTTATCACACAATATAAAAACATCACACTAGTTAATATCACCACATATCTTATCAAAATATCTTTAAATATTGGGAGCCTATAGATACATGTGAACACAAGGTTTCCGAATTTCTAGTTTTCAATTGAAGACTAGAATTTTCTCACTGGTAATATTTGAAGGGACAGGCTTACTTTGATTATTTTTGAGAAAATTTCAGCCAAATACCTATGTCTGAATAAACATAATTTGTCAGTTGTTCTTTGAAGTAAAATAATATTCCATGAAAACAGTTGCTAGGTCAATTCGCAAGGAACATACAAGTGCACTTCCTCAGGAAAGCTATTATGCATTAATTCCGTGGTGACACAAAGAATGTTTAAAAGAAGTACACAATCATCAAAATTTAATAAAGGTAATTTGTTAAATTTCAATTTTTAAAAAATTTTATAATTTATTAAAATTATTGATTTTTACCGTATAAAAGACATTCTTAAGAATTATAGCTTTAAAAAAAAAAACCTGTGAGTGAGTAGCATTGGCTACAAGCACAGTTTGGTGCCTCTGTTTTTACTATGCTAAGGTGCCACCAGTTTTATCTACCATTGCTTCTTTACCATCTGTACTAAAGGTGAACACAGTATTTTTTAAAAGGCAAATAATGGCTTCGTATTATTATTAAAATAATTTTCATTCACAGGGACCTTGAAAGTACCTTGGGGACTTCCAGAGGTTTGTGGACCACACCGAGAACCACTTGTTTGTCTATATGTGTGCATGGAGATGTAAGGAGCCTAGAATAGCCAAGATACACATGATAAACAAAAGTAGTGACAGTAAACTGTTAGACATAGAAACTTACTAAACTTACAAAACATATATCAATGAAACAGAACAGAGAATCCCAGGAAAATATATTTTTTAAAGACATTAATGAAATTCACTGGGGGAAAGGCATATCTTTCTGATAAATAGTGCTGGAGCAACTGGATATCTATCTGTATGAAAGAAACTCAGCATTGATCCTTACTTTATATCATACATAATAAAAAATCATTTGAAAAGGATCACAGACCTAAATGCAAAGGCCAAAACTATACAATTACTAGAGAAAAGTATCACTTCAAGATAGGGAGAAAGGGACATTTTTTGTGTGCTAAACATAAAAGGAAAAACAATGGAAAAACTGGACTTCTGCTGTCAAAAACACCAATAAGTAAGTGAAAATGCAATAAACTGAAAGAAAATATTTGCAAAATATGACAAAGACCTACATCCATAATACTTTAAATGCCTCTGAAATTCAATAAAGACAATAGACCCGATAAAAAATGGTAAAAGACTTTTAAGTTCATTACAAAAGAAGACATCCGAATGACCAGTAAGTATATCAAGGTGCTCAATATCAGTATTTATCAGAGAAAAGCAAATTAAAACCATAGTTTATAATCACTAGAATGGCTCATAGATTGCTATTAAGAATGAAAAATAGTATAGTTTTGGAATTCTTTCTTGACAGCTCCTTATAAAATTAAATACGTGCCTACCTTGTGAGACAATTGTTCCAGTCCTAGGTATATGTCCAAAAGAGATAAATGTATTATGTCAAAAAAAAAAAAGAAAGAAAGAAAGAAAAGAAAAAAAGACTTGTACAGGAAAGTTTAAAGCAGCTTTATTCATAATAAGCCCAAAACTGAAAACAACAGTATAATGGACACACAAACTGTGTTATATTTGTAGTGTACTACGATGCTAAAAAAAAAAAAAAAAAAAAAAAAAAAAAAGAACTAGTGATAGCGACACATGTAACACATGGATGAAGTTCAAAAACATTAAGTTGAGTAAAAAAAGCCCGACACAAAAAGAGTAGGTAGAGAATGATTTCATTTACATGAAGTTTAATACAGATAAAGCTAATGTATAATGATCAAAGTCAGGATGGTAATCTCTAGGTCAAAGGTAGTACTGACTGGAAGAGGGCATAGAGATCTTTCTGGAATGATAGATATTTTCTAATTTTGATCTGAGTGGTGATTATGCGGGTGTAAAACTTCATCAAGCTGTATGATTAAGATACACATATTTTTGCTACATGTAAATTACATTGTTTAAAAAATTCTTCAAAGGTGATCCGAAGTACAAATTTATGAAGTTTTCAAGTTGGAAGGGAATTTGGAAATAACCTACTTCAATTCCCTCATTTTATGGAAGAAAGCCTTGGGTTTTGAAGCAGTTTGCCAAGCAGGTAGTTAAAGGCAGAGCTGAGACTGGAATCAAAGATTCAAAGGATACTGGTCACTATTCTTTCCACTACACTCGGCTTCCAAAACAAGGCTTTTCCTGGGTCTAATTATTTTCACTTTGATTATTTGCTTTAGCTTTTCTCTGACAGTTTTCAACAATATCCAGGGGAATATTGTGAGCTCTGGTTCTGACTAGTTGCCCGGGTGAGGTCTCAGGCTGCTTTTTAATTGCTCACTGGGCTTCCATATTCAATGGAGAGAGGCTCTTTTGTTTGTTTCTAAGCTTATAGATGACACCTATAAGCATAAGCCTCTCAGGCTCTTGGACACAATTTAAAATAGTGTGGCACTAACAGTTTGACACTAATGTCACTAAGACAAATGGAATTCCCGGTTCAGACTTAAACAAATGCTAATACTGCCCCCAATATTGTCCCTCTGCCACCACAGTCTCAGGCAACAGACTACATAAACAGTCCAGCCTTGTACTAAAAATGTAGTAATAAAGGTACAAAAAAGAAAACTTGGGTCTTTTGCCCAAAAAGTCCCATGTAAATATGTGGTGTATCAACAGTGGGGAGAATTCCATCAATTCCTCCTCAAAATGCTTAGGAAAGACTTAAAGTCATGTCAAGGACTTGGTGCTTGCAATAGAGAAAGCAAAGGCAAGGTTTTAGTTGACACAAAGATTTATTCAAAGAAGCAATGTGTCATCAGAAAAAACTTTCCCAACAGCTTCTTCTACTTCTGTTTACAGTTTCTTCATCTTCAAGTGGGGCAATCATTTGTTTCTTAATTGTGCTGAGCTAAATTTTTCCACATTGTTAACTTGAATTTCATCTTCTAACATCCTATAAATATTAGAAACAAGAATGAGAGGAATATTTAAATCAGGAGAGAGATGTGGCCAGCACTTTTCTGATGGGCAAATCAGGTCTTTTCCCTATGTTCTTAATGGCTAAAACTTATTTTTAATTCTACATAGACAGTAGGTGTTTATTAGATGAGAGATGAAATAGTCAATAAACTTCCTCATTTCTAACAAAAAAAAAGCCAAGATTAATATGAGTTTGATTATTTACTAACTGTTTCATGTATAAATAGTGTCAAAATAAAATTACTGACCTCCTTTTTCCCCCTCTGAGGGACTGTTCACAGGTCAGGACTAAGCCTTCTTTTAATTTCACCCTCATCCATAATCCTCTTACTGATCCCGCATAGGCTTTGAATACCCAAGGTACAAGAATGCCTGCAGTTTTCGACACCTTATAATTACAAAGACTATCTGGAACTCTATTAAATGAAAACCGCATAATTTATTCAAAGAAATATTTCAATATTTCTAAAGAACTTTATATCCTTTATATTTGAGAACTACTTTAGGCAATAATTTGAACACATCCCTGCCCAAAAAGGTGAAATCGATTTTTGCATAGGAAATCTTAAATTCTTTTACAAATGCAGCAGAATGAATAGGTAGTTAAACATGACCTGTTTCAGCAAAAGTTCAAGACTATGATTATAACGTCATGGCTTCTGTCACTCAGCTATAGATTTAGAATCATGGAGCGAAGTGACCTCATCATGATAGACTGAAAGATGTTTCTTACAAATCTCTTTGCCTCTTACCACCAGCATCTCTTGTGTCTCTGATGGCTTTAAGATACCATGATGAAATTTGTACAGCAAAAATAATATTTCTCTTGAGTCAAGAACAGCAACGAATACCAATTCTGCAACTCTGTCGCTATTTATTGAGATGCTTGCTGTAACACACTAAATACATTATGTACCAAAGCCTGCTCTAAAAGTATAGAAACTCATTTTACTTATCTGTCACAATTTTCTTTCTCCTACTGTTACCTTCCTTAGGAATGTATATAAATGTCGCTCCCACCACTTCTAACGCTTTTCTCTAAAAAATGTTTACTTTAGTAGAGTTTGACAAAGATGTCTGCTCTTCCTATGAGCCAGGCATGAGTTTGTCTTTAAATCTCAGTTGTTTTTTGAGTTCTTTCTTGGTAAACATCAATTTCTCTAGTTCAAACTACAAACCAATACAAACAAATTTAGGATAAACCAGATCTTTCTAGGTTCTTTGTGGGGGTAACTCAAAAGCAACTACAGTTGCTATTGAGTTATCCAACAGGCACAGGCTTCAAGTCTTGGAACAAGAACATGAGTCACCAATGTGGGAAACAAAGTTAGAAAAGACACTGACAGCTGTCTTCAGAAGTCCTACACCTTTATCAAAAGAGGGATACATGTTGTAAGGGACAAATGATGGGAAGAAATTCTTAGACACCTATTCAAAAAGAATGTATGGAGGGGAAAAAAAAGATAAGTAATTCATGCAGTGCTTTGGATAGAAATACTGTCTATAATTCAGAGACATTGATGTTAATTAGATGAACACAGGAAAAATGGTGCAGTTCCTTCAAATCCCATTTTTTTCTCGGTTGCTTGTATGTAAGGGTAAAAATCCAATAAAGTCCATATTTCCATTATGTTCTTCTCCTTAGTCAACAAAGTTCAATTACCTAATTCGAAATCTTAAGTATGATAATGTCTTTTGAATAACCAACGAGCAGATGAAACATGTTATGGGAATAACACCTACTGATAAAGCAGCTACACATCTTCTGAGTCTAAAATACCCTGATTTATATAGAGATGCAAAAAGCTAGTTCATAGGTATCTCAAGGTATAAAATTTATGCCATACCTAAATCACCTAAGTCAATAAATAAAAAACACATTTTAAGAAATGTGTTCTATGTGAAAGAATGAAGCACAGATACACTAAATGATCAAGAAATTGTGAAAAAAAAATTTCTTGGAAAAAGCAGCACAACTCTCTACTGATCTTTTAGTTTCAACAGAACAACATTGCCAGATTAACACATAGATATCAAAACACAACATGCACGCCCAAGGTTTAAATAAAATATTTTCACTTTGAAAACTGTTACAATTGTCAAAAGATTTAATCATACCACAATAAATTTTTAAATTCTATAGCTTTGAAAAGTAATTGCATGAAAAATAATTATATCACCACTAGTTTAGAAAGACAGAGCAGGAGTTGTCACTATGAAATGTGCCACAGGAACAATAAAAAGATGTTATATTTAGTCATATAAATTGCTTGAAGGTAAGACAAAAGCAATGAAGCCTCATCAGAGGAGGTGCCACATTGGTCAGCTCTCTAAGTAAAAGCAATCGAAACTCCAAATAAGTATATTCATAACATGCAGCTGACTCCAATGCCTGGGCCATAATCAAAGAAGCACTTCCTGGTTCAGGAGCAATTACAAACATTTATTAGACTCTTTTTAATAGAAGAATCCAAAAACAGAATTTTCCCATAAATTTCTTTTCATAAAGAATCCAAACCATTTAGCCTCCATCATGTTACATATCAATAGAAAAGTAAGTCTGTTACATCAGTGGTCCTATCAGATAAAACAGACAAAGTTTCCCCAACAAAACATTTTTTTGCTCAAAAAAATACATGGAACAAGAGGGGTCCAAACCATTTGAGAAGCAGAGGAATATTCTTAAAAGTCTGGTTCTTCATCTATGGGGTTTCTTTAGCTCTAATTTAGAGAAAGCAGCACACACATTTCATTGTTCTGGCTGTCTTTCAGAAGGAACTATGGTTTTTTGGAATAAAAACAGTCCTAGAAAAATAACAATTTTGTCACCAAGAAGTTCTTTCTCTACTCAAAAGATTGGTGCTTTCAGGCAGAGGCTCAGAGCAGGACAGTATCCTAGAAATTCCTACGATCTGTCTCTGATGGAAACGAAAGCAAGTCAAAGGCAAAGATCTAATTCCTTATTCAAACACCAACTTCAAAACTCTTCTGCAACAGAGTTAAACAAAACTATGGTTGTAATAGTTCACTGATGTTCCTCTCTGTGGCAAGACAACTTTACAGAGTACTAAAACTGAGATAGTGCTACACGATAAACATGGAGTATTACTGCAGACTACGGCATTGAATGTGGCAATTTTTAATAACATATACGGTAACTGCTTTAGTGACATGCATTTCACTTGACTGGTAGCTAGTCACTTGACTCTAAAATATTAATAACATGGCAGTTTAAGAATGTTAAAACAAAAACAACAACAAAGGCTATAATCTTGAATGAAATACTTTAAGTTAAAATGCAACATTTCCAGGATTCTCAATTGTAAATGATAATTCCAGATGAGCAGGATCTGTTGGCGTTCTCAGAGTGAAACTATCAGGAAGATTTATTGTTTAAGTCACCTATCTCAATATCTCATTCAATGCAGGGAAGCAAGAATAGAGACTTGGCACATTTCTGTGCCTGTTTCCAGGGGACAACCATGTGTTGCCAAGTTAAAGCAGAGGGACAAGTATGAGTCCTCTAAAGTAAGAGTCTACATTAAAAATGAAGGCATAGCCCTGGATGTGGACAGCTCAATCAGACACAAGATGCCTTCCACAGACAAAAAAGAGGAAGAAGAAGAAGAAAGCTAAGAAAATATACAAAGACCATTAACTTTCAAACTTCAAAATCCATCTAGAGATAGAATCAGAAACAGAAGCTTTGGTCTTTTAAAAGTGACCTTCACAAATCAGTTTTGTGTTTGTTTCCATTTTCTTTCACAGTTTAAGCCTCAATCAAATCAGCAGTCTCTAGGGATTTTGAAATTGCTATAGATTAAAATCCTCTCTGACTCAACTGCCAAGTATTTAATAATTCTACTTGTAAGAAACTTTTTTTTTATATGAAATCCTGCTCTATACTATCTTCAGATGCTTCACAGTTGTGTCATAATATAAAGCATCACTGTCATTATATTCGTTATCACTGTAGAGATGAAAAAAATTATTACAAACAGTTCTATTATTTGGCAGGACTGGCAGATAACTGTTTTTACAATACAAATGTAGAAACTATCACCTACAAAAACAGAGATCTACTTTGAGGCACTAATGATACATATTCATGGCTTGGTTCCAAGAATGGGGAGTTAATAACTATGATAGATAGACTAGAGTTAAGTTAATGAATTTCTAAACTTTATGCTTTCAATAATAAAATCATTTAAGCCATAGCATTTGGACTCTCTATTTCCACAGATCAGGCACTTTGATACTCAACAGGTTGAGAAAATTGAATCCATATATTGTATTTACGTTCTCTGTCAAGGTTGCTTCTCTACATTTGAGAGATCAAAGGCAAAGCAGTCATCAACGCTGTAGCGTTCAATACTGTGTTCATTACACTTAATCAAGTGCCAACTCCACGGCATCATTCACCAACCTGAACAATATTTAAATGCGTGGCATTGTTTAGCAACAAAAGTAGGCACAGTACTGTTTACACACATACACAAACACACACACAATCCACAAATAAAACAAAACTAAACAAACAAAAGGTGGCAGAAAAATATATAATTTTTTATATTGTGCGAGAAAAGAAATTAAAAAGGCACAAAACTACCCAATAAGCATTTTGGAGGTGTTTTTCTACCTGAGGCAGCATCAATCACGGTAGAAAGTCCCCTTCGATCAGAGACTGGACGGGATGACCCTGGCATGCTGACTGGGTCAGAGCGGACCGGCTGGATCCTGTAATGCAATTTAATTTAATTCACATATGTTACTGGCATCAAAACTGTCACTGGCTACAACAGACCTTAAATCAGAAATGCTGGAGTAGCTCAATCCATTAAAGAACCATTCATTCTAAAATAAGACAAACAGGGGAACTGCAGTCCCTAATTCTTGCACAAGTCTAAAGTACTGCAAACATTCTCTACGCTCCAATCTCTTCTTCTCTTTGTATGTTATTCAACTGATTTTAAGTAACGGATTGAAAAGCCGATATTAATTTAAAAGAAATAAATTAAGAAGAATGAGAAACAAAATACTTTATACTGAAACCTTTGGCATTTGCAAGAAACAAACATGAAGAATTTTGAAAATCCTCTAATTCATGATAGTGCCTTAGCTAGCAACGCCTTCCATGAAAGGCAGCAATACAAGATACAAATTTTTTAGTAACTCCCTTAAAATCCTCAATGATAGTTACTTTATATATAACAACAAGAGTAGGATAACAAAGCTGTGTTGGGATATGACTGCCAGGGGTTTAGCTAAGATCACTACTACCTAATTGAGTTACTGCCATAAAATTACCAATTAGCATGTAAAAATCAATTAGAGTCTCAGCAAAACTGCAATTTACTACATACAATTTCAAGTTGCTTACAAATAGTAAATCTACAAATGCCAAGAGTCTATTTCCAGCTGTATTAGATTAATATTACTCACATTAAAATATCTGCAGGACTAAAAGATCTGAAAGTCCCAAAGAATATAGAGGAATAAAACCTTGTTATAACAACATATGCATGCATTTTGGTAATTTGTTTTTTCAATAAGTATTTGCTGAATATTAATCATGCATCAGTATTCTAGCAACAAGCAGAAACAAAAGATGAAATACAGGGTCTATGTGCGGATATGTAATATAGCACATTAATATTCATGACGAATGCAAAAGAAAACTAACATGTGAACATGAATGAAGTAATAAAAGCTCTGAATGAGGAAATGGAGGAATGAATGAATGGTCTACAGCAGATCGAGAAGATTTTGTGGAACTGTAACAGGAATTGCATCTGTGTACACTAATTAGATATGTTTTATATGCAGAGGAGCAAGAAGTGCACTTTCAGCACTGAACAGGCAAACCCTTGAATTATTGACTGAACATGACAAGTGCAGTGTGCCTTGAGGAGCATGATTTGGCTGAAGCATAGAGTTCATAGTGGACTCTGGTGGAAGATAAGAGGTTGATAAGCATCGTGGGACAGACTATGGGAGCCTGAAATGTCAAGTATAGATGGTAGAAAAGACTAGTTATGGAAAGTACAGCGTAAATGTATGTGTATTTTTTAAATGAAAGAAAGAAATGAGAGGGAGGCATAAGGACAATGCATTTGATCTAGTGCTAGAAGTTGGAAATGTTGATATACAAATACCGATCACTGCTATAGTGGACAATATTACTACCCAATATTTGTTCACCCCAGCTTATTTTTCTAAACCAGTCATGGAAATCCCATCATCTCATGGCGGAGATCACTTAGCTCTGGGATGGGCAGGCCTAAGGTAATTTGGGCCACGGAGAAAAGAGAAGCAGTTTATTTTAATTTATGCAAAAGATGATTTTCTGGTTCTTCAGAGAAACAAGAAGCTAGTCTGTTAGATATGGTCAGTAAGCCAAGGTAAAATCTCTCTTGGTCTAAACAGATTATATGAGTTAATAAATTTCCAATTATTAATTCAATTTATATTGGAGTTTCTGAATAATTCAGTTTTAGGTGAGGTATATATGGGGCTACAGATGAAAACAAGACTGGCCAAAAATTGTTAAAGATGGGTGACAGAGACATGGGGGTTTATTCTATTACTCTCTTTAACTTTACATATGTTTTTATGCTTAAAATTTTTCCATAAAAAAAGACAAAGACAAAAATAAAACAAACTGGTAGGGGTGATGGAAGTGTTCTGGAATTAGATGGTGGGGACGCTGAATGTGTTAAAAACAACTGAATTATACAGGGAAGTTTATGTGAATTATGTAGCAATTAAAATAACGTGAACAAGGACTGAGAATATAATATATAAGCTGGTGACTACAGTCGTGAATACTGTATTATATAACTGAAATTTGCTAAAAGGGATCTTAAGTGTTTTTACCAAAAAACAAAAAATCATGTGTGTGTGGGTGGGGGGGAGGAAGAGGAGGGGGTGGGAAGCGAGAGGTTGAGAGAAGTAGCAATGGACTAGCTGAAAAAATTAAATGTAACCAATGTCTCAGAAGCTAATCTGGAGGGCAAAACTAGACTTCATATTACATTATGAAGACTTATTTTACATTATCTATTTCTCAGGTCATTGACCTTTTTACATTAGGGAGCTACAATGAGGTTAAGCCATGCCTGGTTCCCTGATGGATATGAGAGTCAACACCATGCCTGCCTGTTCCCTGTTTTCACTAGCATACAGGGTGGCAGACTATCATAGCAACAAATAATTCATAGTAATATCTTATGGGGTACAGGACAGGGTCCTAGGTCAGTTCGGCTAAAAAAACCTCTGAACTAATCCTTCACAATTTATAAGAGGAAGTCAGGCCAACAACCATATTGCCATTGTGCATAAGCTTAAAGAAATGTTTAAGAAACAGAGGTGAGGAGCTGGGACAGGGTGACAGCAACAGGAATGAAGAGAATATAAATATTTGGATTTTTAATCAGGCGCTGGGCTGAAAATGGTACTATACAGGACATTTATAAGTGACATAAGACAAACCTAAATTTCCCATCAAAACTGTGTTCTAATTGGGATTGAGGTCTTAATCAAGGGCTTACACGCTCAAATTGTAAATACGAATTATAATGATTAGATAAAGAATATATGGTACATATATACAATGGCATATTTATATTACTTGACTACAAAAAAGAATGAAACCTTACCATTTATGACAAAACAATAGACCTGAAAGGTATTATGCTAAGTGAAACAAGTCAAATACCATATGACCTCATTTATATGTGAAATCTACGGAACAAAATAAACGAAGAAACAAAACAGTAATAGACTCATAGATACAGAGAACAAACTGATGGTTGCTGGATGGGATGGTGGTTCAGGGGATGGGTGAAAAAGATGAAAGAATTAAGAAGTACAAATTGGTAGGTATGAAATAGTCTTGGGGATGTAAAGTACAGCGTAGGGAATATAGTCAATAATATTGCAATAACTGTATATAATGCCAGGTGGGCACTAGACTAATCAGATGGATCACTTCGTAAATTATATAAATGTGTAACTACTATGCTGCACACCTGAAACTAATATAATACTGAATGTCAACTCTAATTGAATAAATAAATTTAGAAAAAGGAAATTAGGGACTCAAAAATATTATATAAATTGCAAGTGCAATCAAAAGAAATTTATAAATCTGTGACCCAATATGAAGGTTTCTAAAGTTTATATGTGTCCAATAAACATAACAATATTCTAATCAAACATAAAGAATTTAAAGTCATTTAAACAACAAACAGTGAGAGCTGTTTAGTGTAAAAAAAAATGAAAATCCCTGAAGAAAATTCTGGAAGGATTTCAGGCATATAGCATTGTTCAAAGAATTAAGTTAGATAGCTCTTAGATAAGGACTATGTCTGCAGTTAACTAAGAAAGCCAGAGGCAGTCACGAAACCAAGAGCTGTATATAGGGAGCTAGAGATATTCCTCAAAAAAAAGGGACAGAGTGTTATCATGGCAGTGGGTAACAATCATCAGAAACAAACAACAAAAATTTGTGCCTTGTGAGCAGGTCAGTGAAGAGAATAAATACAGACTTATGGGTCACCACCTATTAACATCTAAGTAACCAAATGTGTTATAGATATAAATGACTACACACTGAATCACTAAGTTGAAGGCTGACTAAACTTGACTTCCTGAAAATGGATTCACTGTCTAAGCTAGACCATATTTTACAATTGGTACCTGTGAAAATTGGTCTAGCACTCACTGTCTTGTCATTATTGTGTGTCATCCTGGGGAAATTTCTAGAAAGGGGAAGAAAATATGCTAGGGGAGAGGTGGGGGGGGGGAAGCAACAGTATGAAAGAAATAAAAAAGACAAAGCAAATTAAGCAAAAAATTAAAACACTAAAAAAGGTGTTAAAGGAGACATGTTCAATTATAGAAATTATTGTTAAAGAAGAAACATGTTGGCCTAATCCACCCCTGCAACAGCTTCTGCTTTGTTATGAAGATTTTTTATCGATGTTGACAAAGAGGTAGATAAAAAAATATTTCCAACATCTGTTCAGGATACATTTTTCCACATTTTTTAAAAAAAGATGCAAGAAAAAGGTCAGAGGGCTATTTTAGATTCAAATAAAGATATTCTAGAACTTCTTCTAAAGAGAAGACAAAGACAGCAGGAAATTTAAATATAGGTGGTAAACACACAATGCAATATACATATGATGTATTACTGAATTGTACACTTGAAACCTATATAATTTTATTAACCAATGTCAACCCAATAAGTTTAATAAAAAAAATAAAAAGAAGACAAGGAAAGGGAAATTATATTACATTAGACTGAGCCCTTCATTGCCTGTTGTACCTAAATGCGTCAGTCTTGGTTTAACAAATTAAACTGCTAAGCAAACTGAACTGCAAAAGTCAAAAAGTTCTCAGCTATATTTAAAAAAATAATAATAATAATAATAAAAGCATACTGTGTAAACCTTGTATTATGACTCTTACAAGTGAAGAATATCTTTGATGAACAAAAGTATATATAGATAGATGATAAACTATAGGTAAATTTATATCGACACTTTCTCGTCCAAAATCTTTTTAAAGCCTAAAGAATTAATATGCAGGATTAGGAAAGATGTAGTTTAGTTGAAAGATGAAACATCAGAAAGATCAGGGAAGGAGAATACCACAAGACTTTAAGCAGTTAGAAACATGAGTAAGGCACCACAACATAAGATGGTTTTAAGAAGTGTATTGAATATTAGATACAGGGAAATACAATCTGAAACACAAATATTTATTTGTGCAAGGATCCCACATAAGATCCCCAGCGATAATAATGACTTACAACTTACAGTGCATATATTCAGCAACACGATACTGTGCCGAAAATGTGAATATTACCTTAGATGCTCATTACAAATGAACATATTAATCCAGCCAAATGACTCCCTAGTTCTTATTTCTTACCTGAGACTATTGAGATCAAGATCATCTGTATCAAAATCCAAAAGGGGCTGTGGAGTATCACTTGGACCATGAGACTGCAACACAGATGAACTGGATGATATGACTGTGGTTTGGCCTGAGGGATGGATGGTTTTGAACTGGAACTGTGGACCCATCCAGAGACGCCTGTGGGGTCCAGTGTGTGTTACAATTTCTACCTGAAACAGATTAAGAACCATGATTTAAATGTGTTATGATCTCCTTTTGAGAGTTTCATGATCCCCCCCCATCCTGTCTCTGAACACCCGCATTCTCCAAGAAGCCCATCTTAACCAAGTGGGGAGAGGAACGGGGCATCCACAATCAAAAGGCAATATCACAGCCTACAGGTTTTCACAAAAGTAAACAAAAAATTCATTATAAGTGTGTATGTGTGCATGTGTGTGTGTAAATACACACACACAACCCACACACATACAATACAAAAATCACATAAGAATAAAAAGACCAGTTTCCTGCCTCATATAACTAGTGTCAGCTCCCTAGGGACTATGTTTTTCCTTCATTCTAGACAGTACTTACCACTCTGTGGGCATGCACTGAATACTACGCCTATAAATCCACAAATTAAAAGTAATTCCTTCACTGAGGATCAAGTTCATGACAAACTTGAAGTTATTCTGGAACCATTCAAGTAAAAGAAACCATCTGAAATAATTTTAAACACCCAAAGCCCAGTTTCTTTCCACTTTCAAACGAAGAGGATACTGCATATTTTCTCTCAAACCAGATACGTCTTCAAAATACTATTACTTATTTACAGTGTTTTCTCAACTACCATGAACATTGACACAGGTATTTTAAGGGCAGCCGAACAGTAAGTCCAAAATGCTTTATGAATTTTATGTTCTATGGAGAGGGGAGGGAATGTTGCCAATATTACACTGAACATTTTAAAGACAAAGTAGAGAGTAAAACACACTGGGTAAAATTTGAAAACAAACATATTATACGATTTTACATATGAACAACGTGAATGAGTGGCTAAATATGGGAACCTCTGGTAAAAATCTATTTCTCAATGTCTTGGAACTGTTACATTCACGTCTGTGTACGTACTTTATGGAACTGACTTCCCATGAGCCTTCTTTTTGCCCTGAGTTCTTTTATATTTAATCACATTTCTCTGATTGCGGTGATTAATTCTGAACAAAGCATAACTGAAAAGGTTCACAGAGTGCAGCTCTGTGTTTGCAAGTCCTAATGGGCAAAAAAAAGGATCGTGGTCTTGGAACAATATTCACATTCCCACTAATCACAGAAAGAAAACTGCTCAGATTTAGGACAGTGATTTCTGATTCAAGTAGTTGTATTCAGCAATGTAAATTAGGCCACAGATACAGCATTCTGGGTATTTTAAGCTCAAAACCATCAGTGTCACAGAGCCGAGAGGTAAACAGATGCCTGTGCAATTTCACTGAGGCGATGGCCAGATGTTCCTATTCACTCTCCTGTTGTGTGCAGTACAAACATATTGTATATACTTTCACACTGACAGCACACATTACCCCTTTTTCTAATTGAAAAGTTGAAGTGAAGGACAGTGGTTTCTTTGCCAGCTTTTTTTTTTTTTTTTTTTTTATTGTGGTATCCTCAAGAAAGGATGTTCTTCCATGTGCCAGGACCTGAAGCACTGACCGTCCTTTGAGGAGCTTCCTGTGAGTATTTTAGGTGCGATGAAATGTGTCACCCAGAAACAATTTGGTTCTCCAGTGTCCACACTCCCTTTAGTGCTTCAGGCTACCCTCCTTGAGAAAGCAATGAAACTGCACCCAGCCTCCACTGAGGCACCTGTCTGAGGAAAAGCCACTGGATTGGTAATCTGAGACAGTCATTAACTTCACCAAATGATGTCAGACTTGAAACAGACATAACAGCATTTGTAATGAAGTCATTTATAATCTCATCATTTTGAAATCTGCCCAAGTTAACTTTTATTTCAAAGCTCTTGAGACGAAGACAGCTTCACCTGGCAAGGGGAAGAAGGATCAGTTGAAGCTGCTCCAGGACTGGTTCAGAAATGACTAGAAGTAGCATTACATTAGCTTAGGAAAAGACACCCAGTCAGGCACAAGCAAGACTTGTGCAGATTAGAAAGATGAACTTTCCTAATAAAAGTATGGGCCCAATCTTCAGAAAATGTTGTCTCCATAAAACAAATCTCAAAGATTATTGAATGCTTTCACTGTTTTAATAAGGTCAATTCTTATTTTAACCCAAAGCGTCTATCTAAAATCCAAGGTCCTAAAGAATATAAATGGATTACTGGAAAGACAGGCGTATTTTATGCCCTCTGTGTGAAAGCTAATGTACACACGTGTGTGTATACAATATGGGTGTATGTATTCCTACAGCAGTATCTATGAGAAATTTTTCATATGGAAAGACAATTGATCAATTATTAGGAATTCTAAAGAGTTCCCGATTCTGTCGATTTTCTTCTAAGGAAAATAATGTTTAAAGTTCAAGAATAGAAACAGACAATGGATTTCTGTTTTCTTTCACTCTAATAGGCCAAACATTTCGGAGTTTTACCTGAGAAAGCCATTCTTCATCTTCCTGTCCACTATGGTCAGAAGCTAAACTGTCATAGGACCCATGCCGAGTAATGGGGCCAGGACTTCCAGGGGGGACCACTACAGGAAAAAGAAAACATATTTAAATAACTTCAATCCATGCGGTGGAAAAAAGTGAATGTAGGCAAAACCATCCTGGATCCTGTGATAATTTACAAGATAAAACATGACATTTGATGCACAAAGGCGATTCAAATAATTAAACAAGAAAGACTGAATTTCTTAGCAATAAGAAAGATCTCTGGGTAAGAGCACACTTTAAAAAAATATCTACAGGAATTAAGTTGTGACATATATTGCTGAAAAAGAAAGAAACAACTTACTACATCTACACAGCACAAATACATTAAGGAGCAATACACTTCCTAGCCTTTAGCATTTAGGATATTTAAATCACCTCCAATTAATAACAATAACAACATTTAATATGATGCAGTTCCTATAATTCAGGAAGGAAATTTTAAAACAAATGTCAAATAAGATTTTTAAGAATCTTTCATATAAATGAAAGGTATAAAAAAGCCTTTTTAATTTAAAAACACTTTTAATATCTGAAACATTTCACTTATCCAAAAACTTTTTATTTTCTTAGATACTTCAATTGTTTCCCTGATTCTAATGTGGTAGGAGATAGGCTTAAAATACAAAGAGCCTACCTTCTCATACAAAGAGGAACTTGTGCTTAGTCAAAGCAATAAAATGATTCGACAAATATTTATTGAGTTCCTACTATGAATCAAATGTTATCCCTATAAAAACTAAGCCTCTTCTTTAAAGTCTCATACTATTTAGTTGCTTATTTTTATTATAAAATAGACTTTCTTTTTAAGAACAATTTTAGCATCACAACAAAATTAAGAAAATACAGAGATTTCCCATAAACTCTCTGTCTCCATACATCATCTTAATACTAAAGGAAATAATGCAACAAAGTACTGGGAAGAAAGAGAGAAAAGAAAAAGAAGGAGGAAAAGGAAGAAGAAAAGTAGATGAGCACTGAAGAAATGTGGTAAGAATGAGAAACAAAATAATTTCATAATTTCCACCGCCCAGAGATAAGTGTATATATTTCTACATGTGCATTTTCCTTAGGCTACATTCCTAAAAATGAAGTGAAAGGACATGAACATATTTAAATTTCTTAATGCATATTAAGCAAGAGCAGTGACTATGAACACTAATCTCACTGCTCTCATGCCAGGACGAGGTATTCTGAAGAACTAAATCTTAGTGAACAGATAGAAATGAAGTAGACAAAGCAGAACCTAGGGCAAGATTTTAAAGGACACATACAAACACCTTATGTTAACTCGCTGGCAGAGAAGAAAGGGTACCTATAAGCCAGGCAGTTATTCACCATATGGGGATAATTAGTATTAAAGTATAAGATTTACCTCTTAGTTCTTCAGAATCATAGTTCTATAGCTGAGAGGCACAAAACATAAGTTATCACCAAAGCATAACACCTAACTTCTTGTGATTTTTTTTTGAATTATATCACGAAGAAAAGAATACCATAATTATCTAATTAACATTTAAGCATGCTCTTGGAAATAATTTTGGTGTATTTTGTAGGACTGATAAGTAAATTTATGTTTGCAAAAGGCTGAGTTGTTCCCAAACCGTATCATCTTTTTAACAAACTTGATATTAAAATCCTAATATGGAACAGAGCAAGAGGATCCCTCAGAATCCTACCCTCTCCCTCTAAATATTAGTCAAGAAGATGACTAAGGACAAATATCTAGAAGTCAGGACAAACTATGGAAAGCACCTGAGGCAGAGAGGATTTTAAATAGGTGAGGGAACAGATCGTGCAGACGTCTGAGGGAACAGTGTTACCACCACCACATCAGGCACAAAGATTCTGGAGTGGGAACAAGGAGGAAGTGTTTCAGCACTATCAGGAGGCTGATGCGGCTGGCTGTGGAGAGGCAGGTTGAGAGTGGAAGATGGGTCAGTAAGGCAAAGGGGACAGGAAGGGAAGAGCAGCAGATAGTTTAGGGCTTTTTTTTTTTTTTTTTTTTTTTTTTTTAAATAAAGCTAGGGTAATGTGATGGAAAGATATTGGAAAGTTTTAAAGAGAACTGAGAAATTATACTACTGTGTAACTAACTAGTACCTACTGGGAATTTTTCCAGGAGTTTAATGTTGCTTTCTACATATGCTGAGCCTAAGCTGGTCCCTGTTGCAGAATAAACATTATATAAGTTTTAAATGAATGGATGGGGTTTTGGATTCTGGACTAAGTAATGGCACCAGAATGGTTAGAATCTTATTTATCTATCATCCAAATAGGATAAACTTAAAGATCTAATGGCAGGGATAGGGTGAAGAGTTTTATGAAACAAGATTACCCATGAGTTATTGAAGCTGGATGATAGGCACATGGAGAGTCATTATACTACTTTTTTCTAATTTTGTGTATGTTTGGAATTTTCCATAGTGAAAAGTTAAAAAAGAAGAGAATATTCCTCCTCCTCCTCCTCTCAATCATCCCCTGCTTTCCAAAGAAAGTGGTAAAAATACCAAATATATAGCTATGAAACATTAAATTTGAATCAAATTCTAAATAGAGATTGTAAGAGGCATTTCCATACCTTACATTTACATAAAAATAGTTTTCCAGTTAAGAATGCTTTGAAACATTTGCAAGTATCACAATATAAAAATACATGTCTGGTGGGATATTTTTCAACATGTAATCAATATCCTTCCCTCTCTCTCACATTTCTTTACAATTAAAATTTTCCCCAATCTAGGCGGAAAGAAGATTTCATCTTCACTATCTTAGAAAAGCAATGACATACTAGGTCACAATGGAAAAAGGATTCAAAATCTTGATCTGGGAAAAGAAAACAAGATTGCATCTATGATAATTAAGAGCAAAACTTCCATGATCTCTGACCAATTACTAGGAAAGATATTCTTAAATAGGAACAGGAGTACCATAAACAGAAAGGGGGAGGAGAGAGAAGGATCCTCAAGGAAGGGTAAGAATTGACAGAACCCCAGAAATTTTACTGATGAACAGCTGTGAAAAATCATGTCTTTATTCTTGGGCAGAGTTCAAGGAAGTAGCAAGATATCCCACACTGTGCAACAGCAGAAAGAGGTATATATGTAGTATATCTGCACAGCCAAGTCTGTGACAACCTCCCAAAGCTCCCTGAGGATCAGACAATAATCATATTACTTACTATGTGTCCAAGAGTAATGTGAACAAGGTCCAAAGAACTTAAAGGCTTTGAAATAGAAATAAGGATGAATGCTGCAGAGACCTATAGGAACCAATAACCAATGAATAGGTAGGGAGGGAACTGAGACATTTCAACGGTTACAATAATGACAGAATGTTCCCCCAACTATCCCATCTCATATCTTTGCACTATGTAAGTCTTATGAAATTTGCATGGAATTTTGGAGGGGGTAATAATTGATTAGGATTAATTTTTCCATATTTGTTAGAATGGAGGCAAAAACAATAACTTAAGAGAGTTTATTTGTAGGAAAAGTTACACATAATGCAAACCTCAGTTCAATGGGGCAACATGCATACCTTCTACCTAAAGAAAAACATTTAGAGTGTTTACATTTCCCAACTGTTCTTAGATAATAAACTTGGGACAGGGAAAGAATATGGAATTTTGAAAAAAAAAAAAATCCATGTTCGATTCTTACATTTATCCCTACTAGTAAAAATAATTTAAAACAAGACTATCCATCTAACTGAAAAGGATACACTGTCAATTTGCTTTAGAGAATGCAACGTTCAAAGTACTGCCTCAACACACAGGCATTTGATAAGTATAGATCAACAAGCAAGGGCAGGATGAGCAGACCATTATGAGGTAACTGTGAGCCAGACTTTGTTTATATTGTGTCCTCAGGAAAGCAGATCGGGCTTCTTGTGAGTAAATAAAAGCTAAAAAAAAAAAAAAAATCGCTATGTATTTTGCTGTCTTAAGTGATATGCGGGGGTGTGTGTATATGTGTGTGTCAGGATGTGTGTATGTGCATGTGTGTGTGTGGGTGTTTATGGGCACACAAAAACAAATCGGCTTCAGTGTGGACCTTTGCAAATTAGTCATGTTAATCTAAACACAAAAAACTTTCAAGTCAAAGAACAACACAGTAAAATAACGAACAAAATGATTAACTGGTCCTTTGAAAGTGCTTCTAAGTCTGAATTCCACATACCAAAATTCTCAATCTTCCAAAATGGAAAATGTTAATTCATAATATAACTTCTCAAATCCATAAATAGTTTGCACAAGTTCTCTGCTTTTGTATTTTTAGATGTCTTCTGCGCCATAATATAAGGATCAATGGTTAGAGAATTTATACAAATTACCAACATAAAATATATCATTATTGAGAAAAAGTTTAAAAAGTATTGATTTAAATGTTGTTAAACTATAGCTACAAACTATTAAGCTATTGAAATAATAACTGCTAAATTAAAGAGTTATAAACATAGAACTAACAGATACCAAACGTGACACTCTGAAGTCTCCTTTTTAACACTGGTTAATGGAATGAATGTAGATTAATACTTGTAGGTTAGGATATATAAATTTGAACCAAGGTTTTAAGGATGAGTTCTTACTACTCCTAGAGAAATTTTAACCTGTTGACATATTTCAAGGTGTTTTCCCCAAAACAAAAATAGTATATCCTCAATTCCAAAGAATCAAATTATTTCAAAAATACCCAAAATGTAGTAGCTAGATCTCAGTAATCTAAGTGTCTCTGCAACAAATCTAAGTCTTCCAGGCAGAAGACAAAAGATAAGTTTTTATCATTAGTATACTGAATATACCTTGTATTAGGGCAGGTAATTACTTTTCTTGGTGTATTCAACATGGTTTAGGTACTCAGAAAAATAACAGATCTGACTATGGAATATACGATAGAATACATAGATAGGGTCTAGGTGTTCCATTAAGATGAAAGAATAAAAATAATAATTATTATTTGCTCCCAGCACTATTTGCTTTTCAAGCAATGAAAAAAAGAGAGAGAGAGAGATTCGATAATGCATATCAAAGTTAAAAGACTAGCCGCATATGGGTTACAACCATCCTTTTTTACATAAACTAATACAAAGCATAATGTTGAACACAAGGCAGTGCTTATTTATGAAACCAAGGAAGGGAAAATCCATTTGGTTCTGTTCAGTTCTTATTCTATTCTTTCCTACATTTCTTAAACTCCCAGCAATAAATTCTCTTAGCTGGAGCTCTGGAAGCTTCAGAGGACATAGCTAATGAACTACAGGTTCTGCCGCTAGCAAACTCCACACTCCCAACTTTCAGAGATGTTAAGAAGCTCTTCTACTCCCTGAAGTGAATCTCAATGCTATCAAATCAGGGAAATCTGTTTTTCAAATAAGAAGGGAAATGCCGATCCAAATGGTATCTAGTTTTTTATGTGAGACAGAGCTCTCTGTTTTAGCTTCTGTTGAAACCCCTAAAATATGTTCATATGCTGAATATACAGATCTGGAAAAAAAAAACTGAGAGATTTTTAATACAAAGGAACAAAGGTGGATCTAAAGATTTTTATTTGGAAGAGTGAGTGTGATTTGGGTCATATTGGCAGCTGAGTGGGCAGTGGAAAAAGTATACTTCAGATTTAGGATCAGACACAGCTTTTGTTTTCCCCTACTCTCCACGTATCCCCACCAATCCTCCATAAACAATAAAACTCTTACCATGCTGAAGTCTTTAGTGGAGACCTGAGAGGTAAATAATGTTGTGCCAGCGTTATTTGGTCCTTTAGGTTATTTAGGGGAACATGTTGCCTTTTTCTAGCAACAGAGAAATTTGTGAGTTAAATGACATCATGCTGCCTTGAATGAAACAGCTCAGGCTCAAAGTTCACCCAAAGGCCAACAGTGATAAACTCTCATCCAAGGACAAACTTCAATATGTTTTTGGTACTTATTAAAAACAGCATTTATATAGCAGCCATACAATAAGAGAGGGCTTTTTACCACTCTGTTTCTGATCAGAAAGCACTCAGGATCTGAGGAAGAAATTCTGCTTGGGAATGTAGTTTCTTAGTATAGAAACTAAAATTTTCCTTTGAAAAAGAAAGGTTCAAAAGAGAATACAAAAGAAAAATAGTCTAAGGTATTTCCCAAAGAACAAGCAATTCACAAAAGAGGAAATACAGCAGCTAAAAAATGCGTAAATAGTAGTAGTCAGAGACTTGCGAATTTAAACAGTTATGCTCTCACACTATCAAACTGGCAAAAATTAAACCCTGGTCTTTTAAAAAGTAATTTTTGAAAAAGGGAGAAGGCTCTTAGGTAAAAAATAACACATTTAACTACCTTAAGAAATGAAGAGAATTCTTATTCTTATTAAGGAGCGACTCTATGTCTACTGAAGTATAGAAAAGATATTCTCTCTCTGATTTATAAATGTTTCAATCTAAATGTAAAGGCATTCGCTGGCTTTCATATAGAGTAGTTAAGCCATAGCACTATATGTTACTGGCTATTCTGCTTATTAGGAGCCGTCTCTTGTACAAGTGCAAAAACAGTTGAAGTGTTACAACACATAAAAGGGAACAAGCTTTACCTACGTTATATATTAAATGGATCAATGATCTTCCTTGCACCCTGACCCTGAGGTACCATAGATGTTCTCTAATTAATTATTAAAGTTTTCTAACAGTCAGTCATTGTACATCTCTGGTTTCACTTTCCTTTTATTCTACATTCCCAGAAGAACAGTCACAGGCAATATATAATTAGAAAAATGACATATCCTCATTGCCTATGAGATAATAGATTTCACTGGATAAATGACAACACTGGGTACATCTCCTCCCCGCTCTGCTCCATCTCCTTTTCCCTACCCCAAAGGAGCATGTAATATTCCCACAAAAGACATAAACTAAGGAGCTTTCATTTGTTATTCCTGCTGCCGTAACGGTCATTTGACAATTAGCATCTGGACAAGTTATACCTGGAGATAGTTGGAAGGGTTCGCAATTTAGTTTTGTTCCTTATTATAACCTTAAATATCACAAAATAGAAAGACTAAAGCACAATAGTTTCATGCTATCGAGATCAGCTACTCAACTAAAAATTTCAAACTGTTTCAATATACTTCTGAGAACTGAACAGACTGCAATGATCCCTTCAAAACACCTTCAATTAAGAGAAAGGTGTACACGATGCCAATTTAATGTGTATTATGGCAACTCAATTCACACTACATTATATATACATTAAAATAACAGCAGGATAACTAGAAAAGTGCACCTTTCCTATTTCAAAACATCATATTATGACTGTATACCTTCTTTCTAGATTATGGATAACAAACAACTTTGCCTTACCACAGGTTATATAATGTACCCAGACATATAAGTCTAAATAAGAACAAACCTATTCTTATCAAAGCTCTAGTAGAGTCACAATAGTTGCCTCCCAGGAGGGGTGAGGATGGCTGAGGACAGGGATGACTTATTTTCCATTAAATATTCTTTGGCTCTTTTTAAATTGTGTATGTCATGTACCTGTCTAAAAATTAATATTTATAAAAAGTTGTGAAATAAGCACACTACAATTGATATGGTTAGTGCAGTCAATCCACAAAGAAAAAACAAAGAAATGAAATGTATATCAATGAATGATGAAAACCAATGCATAAACAAAAGTTGAGCTTACTGCATATTGAATCATACATGCCTCCCCAACATTTTCTTAGGTTTGTTGATATTTTCTTTAAAAAGGAGTGTTGAAATGCTTATATATACTATCACTCACTCACTCCATATATATCCATTTATCATTATCTCTGTATTTACACACATGTATAACAAATATAGGGCCAGCTTTTAGCAACTAACTGCTCAGGTATACATAGTAGTGTCTGTTTTTGTTGAAGGAAATGACTATTTACTAAAAGCTAAAAGCTCTCCTGGTGCTGATTCTATGTAAAAATATGAGCTATAATCCTTCAATAGAGGTAACTGTACTCTCACAGCTAACCTTATAAGTTAGATGCATTTCTTTTAGGAATAATCAATTATCCATTCTAAATTTAAAGAACATGCTAAAACACAACGTCTTCTATGAGAGACTAAAATGAGTAGAGGATATGTAAAAACTATTGTGAATTGATGTTTTGAAGGTAAGAAATCACTGTTTTGGATTATTAAACTGCATTCAGTTATCAATGCACCAATTTGTACAAGTAGGTCAGTTACTGTAAACTTTTTGTTCTTGATCCCATCTACAATGACACAGTTGGACAGCAAAAAGTCTAATGTACTCGGTCCAGCCTCCAAAATAAAGTCTGGCAAACAAAAATAAAGGGGAGGGAGTCGTTTCTCAATGTTTAAATAGCAAAAATTATTTCTTTTGCACAGAGTTAATGCAGCTTCACTTATTTAGTTATATACTAGATAAGTCCAGATCATAATATAGCAGGGAGAATTAAGTACACATTTTCTCTTGCCTAAGCAAAAGAGGCAAAATTCTCTTGGCATGGAGAGTTAAAAGCTTTTAGATGTGGAAGATATCAAAATGTTCTACCTATACTTAAGAACATAATTTCAAGTCTTTCTAAGTAATTATTAAGAATTCATCATGTGTTTTATTTCATAAAGAAAACTCATTTTCAAGACCTTATCTTTAAATAAATCAGAAAATTCATAGAACCAAGAGGATAGGGGAAAGAATGAGACAGACAATATTAGCCTCTTCCTAAATGCAAGAGGACATTTTGCAAGGCTTGCTCTCCTCTCTTTTGCTCCACAGTGTAAAACTACAGGAAAGAGTTATTGTCACAAGTCATTGTCACTGCATCACCTATGTATTATGTAATGGTATGGTAGTTATGTTTATGTTTTTGTAAGTCCTTACCATTAGATAAATACTAAAGTATCCATAGGTACAAAGATACAATAGTAGGTGGCTTTCTCATAATATTTTATCTGCCATATGGGAGACAGAGAGGGGGAGGGGAGAGGGAGAGAAAGAGAAGGAGGAAGAGAAAAAGAAGAGAGATTTTGAGATTGAGATTAATTTTAAGGGAACAGAAGAAACAAAACTGGCAGAATGTTGTTAATTGTTGAAGCTGGGTATTTAGGTAGATTTGTTATACTATTCACTGAAATTCTGTGTATGATTGAACATTTCCACAGACGTTCTGTTGTGTGAATGTTTTAAAAAAAAAAGTGAGCAAATATGTCTTGGTCTGCAGAGTGAGAGTCACCTCGATTTTTTCCTTAGCTAGGGTGTGAGATACGTGGAGCATTCACTATGTGTATGAGAATCATCCACGTTAATACCTTTACCTCTGGTTTGCTGTTTCCACCCTCTACAACAAACTGAAATAGTCCATCTTCCTTCTTCCCTTTTTTGCCTGCCTTCTTTCTTTTTCTGTCTTCTTCTCCCTCAATTCTTTTTTTTCTCTCTCATTGGTTCCTAAAAATTTTCTGAGTCTATGGCCATGCCGCCCTGAATGTGCCTGATCTCATCTGATCTTGGAAGCTAAGCAGGGTCGGGTCTGGTTAGTATTTGGATGGAAGACTACCTAGGAATATCAGGTGCTGTAGGTGTAAAAATGAAAAAAAATATTTTTTGAAAAACACCAAAACAATTATATGAATATATGTTTACTGTAAACTCGAAGAATTTGAAGTAAAAAATAAAAGGTTCACTGTAGCAGTGAACAACAATACCAATGATAATCTCAGAAAATCAAATGTTCTGGCATTTGAGAAGTCCTATGGTTGAGAATCTTACCTTTTTAGGTTAAAGTTTTCAGAGTCTTAAGGCAATTATCAAAAGAACTTCCAGAGTGAAGCTTTTCAGAATGCAGAGGACACCAAGAAAAATCTCTCTTTTTAAATTACTAAGAGAATGATGATGATCAAAACAAATAAATCTAAAAGAAAATATCAATTTACATCGATAAATTAGAAATATGAAGTAAAATCTATTTTCTATAGCTTTGAAAATGTACACATTAGGATAGAGCCATATTGTCCAAATAACCACTTAAGAACAAAGAGATACGATCTATCTCCACGTTTTCTGTCGTTCTTGACCACCAAGTATCTTTAGCTGTGCCACCTGTTACCGCTCAGTCATAAAGCATTTGCACCTGAGAGGCCAGAAAGACCTCAAAGGATAACAGGGATACCGTTTCTATCAATGCCACCTACAACCAACAACTATCTTTAGTGAGTTTCTCTTCTATCCAAGATAGCGCATTAAGCTTTTTGGATGAATAATCTCATTTAATCTAAACAATCCTGTAAGAAAAATATTATTAATTCCCATTTTAAAGACAGGTAAACTAAAGAAAGCGTAGAGAGCTTACTTGCCCAAAGTCATCCACCTAGCAAATAACAGACATAGAATTTAGAACTGCAAACTCCAAGACTGTGTTCTTAATGTGAAGAATGGCCTCAATTCATGTCTTTACCTAGTAACTTCAGTATTTTAAATTAAAATTTTCATATATAGTATGCAAGAGATGTTATCCCCAGATAGCAACTATATCACTGATTTAAAGTTACCACGATTTCTTTATCCCATGTCTCCTTAACATAATCATTTTCTCATCTTAAAAAATCTATATGTATCCTAATCAGAAATAACATATAAAGCTATGGAGAAAAATTACTTTGACCAAAAGTCATAACACAAAGAAGTTAAAGACATTCAAGGAAGCTTTATATGTAGTGACAGAAACAAAGGACTGTGTGGGACACAACTTCACATTCTCTACAATACTCCTGAGTAATCAGAAGATTTCATTTTAGAAAATATTGGTTTGGTTTCAGATACATATGATACATATGACAAAATCACGGGAGGACCACTGGCACCTGAAAAACACCCTTGGAAGTCCAGCAGAGTGCCCAAGAGAAGGAAAAAACACGAGCCTTAAAATTAATATTCCTTATAAATCCCAGCTCTGACCCAGACTTGACATCATGTAAGGGTGGTTCTGATGCTCTTCATGTGGTCACGAAATACAAAGAAAGCATAGTGGAAAAAGCAAGAAACTGATGGTATACAGGCAATGAAGGCAATTCAGTGTTTTTTGTCTCTCCACCGAGTTCCAGAAAATCACACGGCAAAAAGCCTCCTGTCATATGACATCAATAAAGAGAACAGCTTCAAACTGTAGAGAGACAATCTATGGTATTCACCCACCTCCCTTATGCCTCAGTCACTGGGCTGGTTACCTTCAGGAAGAAAGATCATGAGAAAAAATTTTTTTTCTATAAAGGAGAAATTCAGTGGTAACAGAAAATTATACACCATCGAAAGTAAAACTTTTGCCTTAAATAATATTAGAATGTGAGTACAGTACAGGTAAGCAGAGGTGCTACTGAAAACTCAGCAGAAAAGCTGAATTACAGAGTTCCCTAGTATTTTCTACTTTTCTGGAATAAAAACTAAATTATGATGCACTCAGGAGAACTTGAAACATATAACACAGTAGAAGTTATTTTTTTTATTATTTAAAAGATAGTGGCTAAGAGCAACCCTTCTATTAATAGCAAAGAGGTATAGATACACATATAAGCAACACTACTAAAGAGATTTTTCTTCTAAAAAAATCCATATTTATATGATTATATTTCCTATGGTAAAGAGCAGCTATAATTAATGGATTTCCCTCCTTCTCCTAATGCAGCCATTTGTCAATTCAAATACAGAATGTCCAATCAATTTTGATGTATTTAGTAAGCAATTTGTCAAATGGTGCTATAATCCAGTTAATATATTAATTCCTGTCATGGAGAGAGTTCTGACAACTGTATGGTTTTCTATAACTGGTTTGAAGAGAAGAATCTGTGCTGGGACTCATTCTTCGGAGATAACGCCTCTGTGTCTTAGTATCTGAGAACATGCCACTGCACACCACTAAATGAGAAAAATATTTCCCTGGAAAAAAGACATCTGGGTTCTACTGGACAGTGTGGCTACTAATTGATTATAATAACCTGGGTTCCTCTGAATCTCTTACGTCTCACATATTTTTAATAAAGTGAGCAAGTCAATACATGTGACTCTAAATGCAAAATAAGTAAGCTTCTAAGAGAGGAACAGGGGTTCACTAATAAAATGTATGCATGTTATAAACATTTCTTCCTATTCTCAAAGTTTCTTCATATGAATTGCTAGAGAAGTGGCTCTCGATCTTTTTACTTTTCACATCACAACATACTTCAGGTAAATGACTCATATCAGCACTGCACACAGGTACCGTATGGAGGACACACAGTTAGCTCCTGGTACTCAAGACTCTTGGAAGGCTGGCCTTCAGTTTGCACAGTGTGGAGCTCTGGACATGACATTTTTTTTACTTTGTAAATACAATTCATTTGCTATGCTATCTCCATGTTTTCTCCAGTGTATTTACACATTGGGAATCACGAGATGTGCTGAGATTTCTGAATAGACTATAGTAACCAAGCAAGGGTTGAATCCTTTTCAAAAATTTTCAGTTGGAGATTTAATTCCTATCAGTTTGGGTAGACCCGAGGACTAGAAGACAGGTTTTTAACATGTCACTGATAACCTCCAGAGCCACCCTGGACATACTTGGCAAATACTTTCCAAAGGTAATGGCTCTCTCCATTCACTGTATTCAAATATTTCAGTATTTCTCTATCAGGAAATGCAAATGCAGAGATGAAAGCAAATCCTTTCTAGAAAACAAAACTGAAAAATGTGGTGAAAAATCTTTCTGACATAGAAGAAAAAGCAAGAAAGAAGAGAAAAGGGAACACTATATTCATCTTCCAGGCATCAGGCTCCCCAAAGCCCATTTATGAACCATGCAAGAGCAAAGAAAAAAAAAAAAATTGCCAGAGTGATCTGGCACAAGGCTGTGTGTTTAAAACCTGCAATGTGTGTTAGTCCTCCAGACTACCAGACGTTTCATTGTTTCATGTGTCTGCTGAGAAGGTGCCCTATGTGTCAGAAAAGCACACTGAAAAATTTTCAATGACCTAGAGGGCAGAGGTCACTTATTATAAATGGATAATGAGACCTAATGCAGTGCTCTGAGTATGGACAAAGAAAGGGTCTATCCGTAGCCCCTGGTGGATTGGTCATTCAGGCTTTTATTTCCTCTGCACACTTAATGGAGTCAAACAATTGACAGAAATTCTATAGAGAAGGCTGAAACTGAGAGAAACAACTGTGTTCTAACTCTGATAGGCAGGCACAAATAGTGACCCTGAAATGGCGCCAGAACTTCTGTTACCACTGAGATAGCAGACAGCTCGAGCAGTCCCCCTAAATTCCCATTTAGTGATTTGTTAGCAATTAACCTTACTGATAGAAGTGATGGCACATCAAACCACAAGCTCCTGCCAATATCAACCCATTACATTATCACAGGTAAGCAGACACAGATCATTCTGTTTTAGCTCCTTATTTTTGTTGTAAGGGGCATATATCCCCACACCTTCCTTCCCACATCCCAACTACTCAACTGACAAAACGCACATTCAGGGATATCAGTATCTTTATATAAGAACCTTAAACTCAGGTCGGATAGGGTAAATGGTATGAGAACCAGAGGTACTCATGGACTAGGGCAGTCCCTTTGTGGCACCCAGGACCGGTGCTCCTATGAGAATCTAATGCCTGATGATCTGAGATGGAGCTGAGGCGCTGATGCTAGTGCTAGGGAGTGGCTGCAAATACAGATGAAGTTTCGCTTGCTGGCCCTCGGCTCACCTCCTGCTCTGTGGACTGGTTCCTAACAGGCCATGGACCGGTACCAGCCCATAGCCCCGGGCTTGGGGACCCCTGGACTATTGCTTTATGACCAATAGGTTGTTTTTCTTTAATCTATCAGAATCAAAGTCCTATCTGCCAAACTGACGGCAATAAATATTAATAGTATCAATGGAAAAGAATGTGTACTTTCAATTGAACCTAGAAAAAAAGCAGGCGATAAAACAACCTAAAGGAACATTAAGGTACTAATATCACTTACAATTTGGTAAACTAAAGTAAGAAAGATATTTAAGAGTACGAAACAGCCCATTATAACAACTGAGCTTTTGTTTCCTTTTAATTTTAAGAGCAATTATGCCAAGAAGGTGATTTGATATGTAAAAATTTTTTGCCAAAAAAAATTATAGTAATATTTTAGCAAATAGTAAAGAAAATGACAGAAATGCAAAAAATTTACTTCAAAATGGAGCAGAGGTCATTACGTTGTAACAGAAAGGACTTCTGATGTTGAAACATCTCAACAAGAAATCAGCAATGACAGAAAAACCCAATGAACTATTCCATAGGTGTGAAGATCTATGTAAAGATCTAGGTATCAATAAGAAGCACACATCCCATAAACACAAAGGAAGAGAAGAAGGGAAAAAGGGTAATCTAATCCAAACTTTTCAATCCATCATTTATAAAGCTTGCAGATTGCTCAGCACACTTTTATTTAACTATCTGACATCTTTTCATTGAAGAAGAAAAAGTATTTAATTTCATAATAGTCCCTGAGTTATACAACATATACATGGCGAAATTCAGGGTCAATATGTCTCAAGCTTTTAGTCTCTTAAACAAAAATACCATCCATTTCACTAAAATCATTTCTCTTTGGAAGGACATGTGTCACTTGATAAAATTAAATATAAAAAAGAGAAACCATCAAATGTAATTCAATCTAAAGTGGTTTCTTAACTACCTCAGATATTTGGACCTGGATAGAGCAGTATGACACACCCAATGGCCAACAATGGACTATAAATACTCTTTAAATAAGTCCTACATTACAAGCTTCCTCTACAAGAGAAAAACATTTCTTTCTTCCCCTTCCACCCTACCCACTCTTGGGCAAATATTTATTATGGACAATGCAAGGAAATATTGTTGAGTACCTCCATCATACTTGGTACATACCACGACAGCGATGCAATCCAGGATGTTAGGTTAAATCTAATGTGACACTCGAAAGAGAGCAGCTCAGAAAACTGCGGCGTATTTAATTGCTTTTCCAGGGTACTGACAATGACCATGGCGGAGAATACCAAGAAATTTTTTTCCTTTTTGTATCACTATGTTTGTTCCAAATAAATCACCATTGTGTTGTAAAACCAATAAAAAAGGATAGTAAAATATTCTAAAATGGCTCTATTCTAACCCCAAAAGTTTGACTTTATATTACAAGGGAAAATATTTGCGACTTCTGTTCTCATGGTTGTAGCTGGTAAGCCAGCAGCACAAAATTAACTTGGGAATCAAGAATTATAGAATCTAACCTTAACTATACTGCTGACTTTGATTTTCTTACTTCATATGTACAACAAATCTTAATATCAGCTTTAGGTACACTCTACTTCATTAAGTATTAAGACTAAAATAAAAGTGCTAGTGAAGCCCAAGAGATTAATAAAGCAGTCAAATTTTTAAAAAGCAGGTATGTCGATAGACAGCCCAGCTATTGCAAAGGAAACCGAAACTGACTTAGCGCTTGTTAGGATAATAAAAACTAAGATTTTTGTCAAAGCAACACTACTACTTCAAAGTAAGGTTCCAGTTGGAGCTTTTAGAATTATTAATACAGTCTTCTTAGATGCCATGCTGTCTAGGGTATCATAATGGAAACTTGTCTTATCTCTCTACATTCTCTCTGGGATAAAATTATTTCATAGAAAGCTTACATCAATTACCAATTATATACTATGCCACTCCCAAAAAAAATCTCAGAAGGAAGCTCACATCGGTAAATAAACATATGGAAATTCTGGGGTTATTTACAAGAGCCTGCTAAACATTACTACCAGGATATACACTACATGCACCAAGACAGATGCAACACAGCCATCACCAATTCTCTCTCCTACCCCAGGTCACATACTTCTCTTAATGTTTCAATGAACATCATAACCTATTACCTCAGCCAGTCATCCTTTCCTCCTCACTTTTCCTCAGTCACATACAGTCCCAAATCATATAGATGCAACCTCTTCCATTTCTCCAAAATTCAGCTACTTCTCTCCATCCCCACTGAAATTATCCCCACTAATAATTAACTTCTTCCTTCTTTGAATTTCCATATTAATTAACTAATACTATTAACAGAGCACTTACCACAGCGTATTATAGAAACTCATATACGTTTCTTATTTGTTATTTGTTAGAGTAATAAGTCAAAACTAAAGTCAGTACGACTAGTATAATGTAAGATCAAGATAATACATCGGACTTAATTAAGCATTTCGAGCTTAAAAAATAATTATGATTTTACACTTCTACTACTGGCTACATAAGAAGGATGAGATTTACATATCTCCTAAAATAACTAAATTAGCCAGAGGAAAAGTTTGTTATAAACCCTCCATAACAAAGCTTAAAAATAAGCATAAAAATAATCAAATTTATTCCAATTAACTTGAGTGCACCTTAGGAATACGAAACAACCCACTGATCAACAACAAGAAATTGAAAATGCCCAGCATCCTTGCAACAATCATTAGGCACATAAAGAAGCACAAAAACACAATCCATACAATGGAGAAAAATCAATCAATAGAAAAAAAAACCTCAAGAAATATCAGGGTGAAAAGAATTCGCATACAGAGACTCTAAAAAAGGCTATTATAAAATAAATGTTCCATATGTTCAAACACATATATGAAAAGAAAAGAAATGAAAGCTAGAAAAAAGATCCCAATGGAACTTACTAGAGATAAATAATATGACATCTGAAGAGGGAAAATGTTGAATAAAATTAATAATAGCAGATTAGACAGAGCAGAATATAAGGCTTAATATACTTAAATATATAGGAATGTAAACTGTACAAAATCAAACACAGAGAGAAAAAATTAATTTTAAAAAATGAACAAAAAATCAGTGAGCATGGAAAGTATCAAGTGGTCAACATACATATAATTGATGTCACAAAAGGAGAGAAAGGGACTGACAGAAAAAACATTTAAAGAAATAATTGCATAAAAAATTTTTAAATTTGATGAAAACTATAAATCTACCAATCCAGGAATCTCACAAACCTCAAGCAGAAGAAAACTACAAGACATTATAATTTAATTGATTTTTTCTATTTCTCTATATTATTTCTATTTTTCTATTGTTTTTATGTTTTCTATTTCACTGACTTCCACTCTGACCTTTATTATTTCTTGAGCTTTTTCTAGTTTCTAGAAGCTGAGGTAATTGATTTCAGAACTTTCTCTTTTGTAACATAGGCATTCAGTCCTATAAATTTCCCCTTGAGACTAATTTAGGAGCATCCACCAATTTTTCTATTTTTCTCTAAACTTTTAAATTTTGAAATGATTGTAGATTACTAAGAAGTTGCAAAATGGCACAAAGAAGTCTTGTATACCCTTTGCCTAGTTTCAAAACCCGGAAATGGCCATCAAGACAATCACAGACCATATTCCAGTTTCAGCAGTTTTACAAATACTATTTTACTACATACACTTGTTGTATGTGTGTGTGTATGTCTGCATATAGTTCTATTCCATTTTATCATGGGTTAACCTGTGCAACCTCTGCTACAATCAAGATACACAACTGCACCCCAAAGATCTACATCATCCTTTACACACATTCCACATCCTCCCTCCTGCTCTGTCCCTAAAACCCGATTGACACTAATCTCTATAATTTTGTCATTTTGAGAATGTTATATAAATAGGATCTTTTTTTCTCTTGGTGCTTTAAGATTATTTCACATGAAAAATTTGAAATTGGTTTTTTTTCACTTAGCATAATGTCCATGAGATTCATCTAACTGTTACATGCATTTATAGATCAATTGTTTTTTTTTTTTTTGGCTGAAGAGTATTTTGAGACATGAATGTGTTCTTTTTATTTTCATTCAGTTCAAAATAATTTTTAATCGCCCTTTTGATTTCTTCTGTGAACCCTGTATTATTTAAAAGTGTATTGTTTAGTCTCTAAATATTTGTAGATTTTCCAAAGATCTGTTATTCATATCTTATTTAATCCCTTTGTGGTCAAAGAATATGCTTTGTATGACTTGAAAGCTTTTAAATTTATTGAGACTTGTTTTATGGTCCAGGAGATGGTCTATATTGATCAGTGTTCCCTGTGTACTTGAAAAGAATATGTTTTCTACTGTTCTTGGGTGGAGTGTTCTCTTTAGTCAGATATGAATGTAGCAACTCAGGGTGTAAAGTGCGTTTCTCCTAAGCAGCATATACTTAAGGCTTATATTTTATCCAATTTGACATTATCTGAATTTTTATTAGGATGTAAAGACATTGATATGCTCAGGGTTACATCATCTTGCTTACTTCTTTCCATTTTATTTCCTTTTTTGGTGTAGATTGCTTTTGATTGTATTACACACATCTTTAACATCACAGTTTACCTTCATGTGATGTTATACCACTCACATATACTACAAAAAGTTTACAATAGTAGAGTCCCATTTCCCACAGTCCTGGCCTTTATGCCACTATTGTCACTGTGTGTGTGTGTGTGTGTGTGTGTGTATCACACAACCATACACATATACACACGTGTTTTAAAGTTAAATACATTGGTGTGAGTGTGTATATATATTTTAATATATACAAAGACCACAAAACATTGGTATTATTTTTGTGTTCACAGTAAATTCTATTTCAAGACACCTGAAAAATTACCCCCCCAAAAACATATATGTGCTAAACATTTTCAGTATACGTCATTCCTTTCCACTTGGTGTCATTTTTCTTCTGTTTAAAAGACTTCACATGCAGCATGTCTACTGCTGAAAAATTCTTTAATATTTTGTATATACGAAAAAATATTTTATTTTGCTCTTGTTTCAAAAGATTTGTTTTGATTTCAATGTCGGCAGTTGCAGCAGTTGTTTCCTGTTAGTACTTAAAGAAATCTACTGTTATTCGTGTCATTGGTCCCCGGTATGCGACATCTTTTTTTTCCTCTGGTACCTTTTAAGATTTTTCTTTTCTAAATGATTTTGAGCAATTTGTTAATAATGTGCTTTTGTATGGTTTTCTTTGTGTTTCTTGTGTTTGGGCTTTATTGATCTTCTTGGATCTGTGGGTTCATAATTTATTTCAGATTTGGAAATTTTTTGGCTATTTCTTCTGTCCTACCAGCCATCCTGATTCAGGGACTCTGATTTCAAGAATATGCTACCCCACAGCTCAGTAAAACTGTTTTTAATTTTTTTTTTCTTTTTGTGTTTCATTTTGGATAATTTCTGTTAGTCTAACTTCAATTTCACTATCTTCTTTTGCAATTTCTAACTTATCCTCAATCTTATGCAGCAGAGCTTTCACATCTGGGTTTTAATATCTAGAACTTCTGAGTCTTTTTACTATTTCTCACATCTCAAAATGGGTTTTAATATCTAGAACTTCTGAGTCTTTTTACTATTTCTCACATCTCAAACTCTTTGAACATATGGAATACAGTTATAATAACTGCTTTTGTGTCACTATTCCTGACCCTGTGTGAGCTGCAGGCTCTGTGCCCTCTAAGATTCCGTGATAGTTGTTTCCTCGGCTTTGGGTAGTTTCCCACACCCATCAGTATTATGTTGAAGACTAGAGGAAGACCCTCTGCAGATCTTCAGAGTTCTCATTCTGTGCTGATGTAGTCTCTCTGATAACCTGTCCAGCTAATAATAGGTCAGGATAACAAACAGTAAATATTTACGGCTTTGTGGGTCATATGGTTGCTGCACTATTACTCAACTCTGTGGTTATTATCTTAAAGCAGCCATAGACAATATATAAATAGAAGGGTGTGGCTGTGGTTCTGCAAAGCTTCTTTTACAATACTAGTTCATGGACTCTGAGCACTGTCTACCCTGTATTCCACTTGGATTCCCCATCACTGCAACAGAGTATAGAAAATCTTTCAAGGCAATAAACTGGCAGTTGTAGGTATCATCTCATTAGGTTCCTATTTCTCAATGATCAGTGCCCTTTATTCCCTGGTGTCCAGTGACTTGAAAACAATTGTTTTACATATTCTGGTTTTTGCTGTTGTTGCTGTTGTTGTTTCAGGCAGGACTGTAAATCTTATCCCTGTTATTCAATCCAATCCAATCTTGGTGGGGAGCTACTATTGAAATAGAACCTCAAGAAATCAAATGAAACCAAACCACAGTATTCATTCATTCTCTCTCTCGCGCGCGCGTGCTCTCGCGCTCTCTCTCTCTCTCTCTCTCTCCTTCCATCCCTCCCCCCCCCCCGCCGCCCCGTCTCACACACATGCACACGAGATCCAACTGAAACATATTTGTTTGAAGCACATAGTATATAACCATTTTCAATGTTTTGCATTCCTTTCAATCCAGTGTCAAAAGCTCTCCCCACCTTTCCTATAATGCCTTTAAAGGTAGAGGAAAACAGTTATTTTCCCAATAAAACACAGGAAGGCTCTATGGACCCCAGTCACCTTTCTGTTGTGTATCCAAGCTATATTTCTATTGAATGCTCTTTTGTTACTATTCAACAAAGAAAACTCTGTAAACTTAGGGAGGAACTTCTCACATACCCATGGATTATTTCAGAAAAAAGTTCAAAGTCTGACCTCCTCCCAACAAGGCTAGTTAATGTCAGCAACTTAAAAATACTGCTGCTGCCAATTACCTGAAAGAAAAGGAGGAAACATTTTTCCCCTAAATAAAACTTTCCCAAGTCAATTCGGTAAGCCCTGTTTTTAATTTACAATTTGAGAAGCTCTGAAGCAGACCAAAAAAAAAGTTATTGTCAAAGCTGGTTGATATCTGTTAGTCTCTTCTAATGTTTACCTTTGTTTTTGGCAAAGGAATACACTGAAATAAAATGCTTATTTTAGAAAAGGTAATTATAGTACATAATTTAAAAAAATATATCACTAATCTCCTCTGCTGTATCCTTTTTATAAACTACTCCCAAGGTTTCTTATGACCGAGGAAAAACTTCTTTTGACATTCAGTTCTTGACTTTTACCTTTACTGTGCTATACAGCAAGATTAGATTACCATCTGTACATGCATTTTACACATATTAATTAATCAACTATTCAACCATAAGAATTTGCTGATATTGGGCTTTTTTTTTTTTTTAATTCAAAATGGCAATTTCTATGGCTCAATCCAATAACTAAGATGTCCTCTCTGCTTCCAGGAGCATTCTAGTGTGATTCAATAATATACCAAAATTCCTCAATTTTGTATCATTCCGTTCAATTAATATAGGTAGGAAATATGACTACAGTTTTGAATGCAAAATTTGGAGCTTTCACTTACTTCACTTTAAAGTTAGGTAAGAAGCCTTTAGTGTTTCAGGCAGGTTTCCCCCTGTGTCCCCCAGCAGTCACCCTTTTGCCACATGTGCAGAACTTTGTTTATCAACTAGTAGTGTATCTATTATGATTACAGGGCTGGAAGGGGAGTGGGGATTCCTTGCTAAACATCCTGCTCTCCTACTCTCTTCTCCCTGACACAAAGTCTCTTTCCCATTTCCATTTACATCATTCTTTGTCTACTATTATTATAATTTCCGGAGTTTGCACAAGTCTGCTTCATTTGATCTACAGATCCAAACAGGACCAAAGAAAATGCTGGAAACACTTGTGAAGTTTGCATTAGCATTTTACTCCAAATGGTAATGTTTGAAAATATTTTTAGTAACATATTTCAATAATCTTCAAGTTAGAAATAAGAGGGGATTTTAAAAATGGTTACGTAAAACGAAAAAAACTCACTGGCATCAAATATGGTACACTTGTGTTTTTAAGAGCTCACAGCTTTTCAAATGGCTTTACTAAGAGGAATTGGAGAGAGAGCAAGAGAGTAATAGAAAAGTCTTCTTAATGAGGTTCTAACTTGCATAAAGGGCTCAACACATGGACAGGTAAAAGTATTGTCTCTAAACTGGCTCCAGGATTGCTTTTACCAATTGTATTTCAGGCTTTTATTCCTCTGATACAGATGTCCATGTTTTGCATATTTAATTACTTCAATCATGTAATATACTGGCATGTCCAGGACTCTCAATCAAGCAGTCTTTCTTTATGTAAGAAAATGTGACTTCAAAATCCAGACTAATTCTGTATCTCTACTCTCAACGTAAAGAATATAATCATTATTACAGAATTACTTGTCTCTTAGGTATTGTTTTTTACCTATTAGATTATATCTATAGTACCATTTCACAAGAGAAGAAAAAGCATCCTAATTACAGTCTGTCACCTGGATAACAGAGATTACGACATGGACGAAATCAGGTAGCCAGAATAGGTATTTCATTAATAAGTCCCTGAAGTCTACTATTTGAAAATACTCACTTCTGAGACAAGAAACAAAGGAACAGAATATATTTAAATGTATATACTGTTTCACAGTTTTTAAAGGGCTTTAGCCTCACACCTTATTGACCATAATAACACCTTTACATGAGCAGGTATTATTACCGATATTTTATATTTATCAAGTTATGGAGAAATGGTTTGGAACAGGAACTGAGACCTTTTTATTGTCATCCCATTGTTAGCCCATCTGGTACTCAAAAGGTTCAACGTGAAATGCATCATATTACATATTTTAATTAGAAACCACAGAATCATCAGTAACTATGTTCTTTCAAATTGTCTCTCATTCCTATTTCAACTCTGCGACATCTCACAGGCTTGTCCTTTCTTCTCTGTCATACAGCCTTAATTACAGCCCTCTCATCCTGCTCCAGGATCATGGAGTCTCCACTCCCCTTCCCTCCTCTAAACCTCCTATGACAACACTGCCAGAGTGATCTTTCTAAAATGCAATTCTGATGGTGTCATTCCAATGCCTGAAAACATCTGAGGGCTTGCTACTGCCTGCGGTGGTGGTTCTTAAACCCTGCACCTGGGGATTTCTATAGTTCTAAGAATTGGACAGTGCTGCTAAAAATCAAGTAATGTCAGCAGCTTAGTTTGCTGGAACAAAAAAATTAAGGAATAGAGACAGTTGCATTTGGTTTTTTGCCCCTTTTTCTTACATATTTAGGACTTGCTACTATTGGTCTACTGAACAGATGTATCAAAATAATAAAACAAACAAATTAATATTAATTCTGAAAGAGTCAACTATATTCAGTTTAATAACTAGTTATTTTCACTCATGATGTGAGGCAGAGGAAAGGTTCTCATGATTTTAATTAGAGATTATATAAATGTCATGTTTTTTTTCCAATTCACATGAGATGCTTAGGTAACCTAGGACCTGATGACTTTCATGCACTCTACTTCTTGAACCAGAAAACCACTCACATACTATCCCTCTCTGTAAAGGCTTTAGCAACTTAAGTCATTGCTCTCATAGTCCAATGTATAACCCAATTCTTCACTGATGCACCCATCTCGTTTTATTTTACTTTTTCATTACATGCCTGTCTTCTAAAACAGTGAATTCATTCAGGACAGAAGCAACATACCATTCACGTTTAAGTCACAAGTGCCTGACACATAGAAGTCACTGAGGAAATACATGCTGGAAGAATCTTTGAGTTCAATAATATGAGAGAGCAAGACTGCCAACTATTTGTTACAATTATGGAGTTGCATAACTTTAAAGCAAAGTCAATAAATTTTCTCTGTTTTCAGTATAATATATAACACATTATAAACATAAAATAAAATAGTTTTAGAAATATTTTACTTCATGCTGTATAATACAGCCAAGCAAGATAATAAGTTCAATACAACAAACTCTATTAAAAACATGTCAATGTTGATTTTTAGGAAGTTTCTTAAAAACATGCACTGCTCAGAGCCATCAGGTTAAATTAAGGATCCAGTCAATTCTACAGAATTGAATTATAATTGTAAAGAAGTTTTAATTCTACGACCATAAACTAGATATTAAATATTAAATTGTCTTTCCATGCCTCCCCTACAAACAAGGCTGTATCTAGCTCAATGTACACTTCTCCTCAAGTTAAAAAAAGAAAAAAAGAAAAAGAAAAAAAAAACAGATCAACGTCTACAAATTTGAGAGCTTAGATACGAAAGTAAATAACCCAATGGCGTCGCAATCATTACTTCATTATTGCAAGTAAAATTCCTCGAAAAGAAAAACCTGCTGATAAGAGTTTTCACAATAAAAAAGTGTTTTATTTTTTTAACTCCGAAATAGCAAGTTTTATATGAAAGTTTATTCTATCCTATTATTGTCTTTTTTTTAAAAAGTACTTTTAAGCCCACCAGATATTCCCTATCAATCAACTTACATGATTGGCCCGGGAGTGTGAACAGCCAGAGGCACACTTAGTGTATGCTAAAGCTTATGGTTTACACTTGTAGTGAATTTCCTATTTGCCTCAGTCTGATTGTTCATGACCTAAGAACAATGGATCAGTGGTAATATGCATGGTTGCATTAAAAGTTAGCATTTTAAGAAGAAATCTCAAAATACTGTAGGAAGGGAAAAAAAACAATGAGAACTACTTACGGCCAGCAAGCAGGAACTGATAATACTGTACAGCATCTGCAGCGAGGAGCAGAGGGTGGTTTGCATTAAATGGTGGCTGCAATTCATTCCATTGAGGAGTTCTAAGGAAACAGCAGAAGAATATTAATATTTAAGCTTAATAGATAGGACGTAAATCACCATCACTGTCACCACTTATAGACATTGATATAAAATCACACTATCTTTGTAATCATTAAAATGAACTTGTTGGAGTGCTGAAACCTGAAACACAGGGCCATCTGCTTAAAAAGAGTAAAAAGGTGGTGGTGAGTCATACAAATTACATAGACCCAGTATTAGTCTAAAGCAGAAGACCCTCCAACAGGATAGACAAGACATTCAAAATACTGGAAAGAGAGGAAATGCAGAATTCAAATGTCACGACTAGGTAGTTCTAATTTGACCTAATTTCTAACAATTGTTAGAGCCCTCTACTCTCAGAATATGTGTGTATTTTAAAATAAAATAAAGCACGTAAAAATAGTTCAGAGAAACAGTTATGTTAATGATTGACTTATTACAGACCTAAGTAACATCTGAGTTCCAAAATAAGACATTTATTTCAATAATGATGATGCAGTAATTTTAATTAGATCTACCTACTCATAGATAGCTTGATAAATAAGGTATTGATCAGATTACAGTGCAGTAAAGCAGTAGTAAAGAATGTTGGAGCCTTCGAAAATCAATATAAAAATATTTTAAAATGTCAAAAAAGACATTTTAGTGACAGGGATCATTTTCGCATCCATCTTTCTCTGTTTCCTGCCATATACACGTCAGGACCAATTTTTTCTGTCTCTCCTGGACTACTGCACACTACATTGAATAGGTTTTACTCTAGATTTTATTTCTTGAGCTTTATACTGGCTTATAAAGAGTCTAACAATTATGTACTTTTGAGAAGGACTCTGATTCTTAATAAACATTTTTACAGTGCTTAGCCATTATATCTTGGGGAATCACTTTAAAGGAAACTTCCCAATCTATTTATATTAGTTCCTATTCCTTTTAATAGCTGTCTCAGTATACTTTCTATTTTTGGTGAGCATGAGACTGGAAATAGAGGAAGCACTAAAGCTTTACATGTGGAATTAAAAAAAAAACCCAAGTCCTAGAAGAGGTCACACAAAGATGCAAGAAGGGTTTAAAAGGAGGTATTCTCCAAGGCACATACCAAAGACAACGGGAGACATACGACCATACAAAAATCTGTACACAAATGTTCTTAACGGCATAATTCAGGACAGCTAAAAAGTGCACATGTCTCTCAACTGATGAAGGGATAAACAAAATGTGGTATATCCATGGAATATTATTTGGCCATAAAAAGGAATGAAGTTCTGACACATGCCACAACACAGATGGAGCTTGAAAACATTATGCCAAGTGAAGGAAATCAGATGTCAAAGGTCATATTTTGTATGATTTCGTTTATATGAAATGAACTGAAAAGGCAAATCTATAGAAATAGAAAGTAAACTGGTGGTTGCCGAGGGCTGAAGGGCTGGAGGAAAATGAAGAGTGACTGCAAATGGGCACGGGGTTTCTTTTGGGGATGATGAAAATTGATTGTGGTGATGGGTGCACAACCTAGTAACAATTCACTTTAAATGTGTGAATTGTATTCTATGCAAATTATCTCTCAATTTAAAAGAAGTGAATTATCAATACATGCAACAAGAGGGATGAATCAAAAAACTTTTGCTGGGTGAAAGTAACAAGACAAAAAGAGTGCATGATTCCATTTATACAAAATTCTAAAAATTGCGAACTAATCTATAGTGACAGAGAGCAGATCAGTGGTTGCCTGGGGCTCAGTGAGTGAGGTAGGGATAAAGAGGAGCAGGAAGGAGATATTAAAAAGAGGCACTGGACAGCATTTGGGGGCAATGGATATATGTGTAACATTAATTATAGTGATGGTTTCCAAAGCGGTATACATATGTCAAACCTTATCAAATGGTACACTTTTAATATTTTATACCTCAGTAAAGCTGTTAAGAAAAAAAAAATGAATAGAGGTACTACCTAACCAGAGTCCAGCTGGCTCGAGGTGACGTCATCATTTCCAGTGGAGTGTCATCGCTAATCTTGGGGGCAGTACTGAGAGGCCGTGGCTCCATCATGTGCTCCACTAAGGTCCCATAGCAGCTAATAATGTAGAGAGATTCAACCACAACTTGTTTGGACTGATCTACAAACAGAAAAACAGAACATGGATATGTGATAATGGCATAAAAGGAGCACAGCATGATTTTTGCAAGTTAATGACCTTGCAGTCTGTTCCTGAGGCTGCTGAGAAAAAATAAAAAGGGAGGAATTCTTTTACATCATGCCTGTTCCTTGCTTGAATGCTGACTCTTCCAAGCATTTGCTAATGAATATGAAAATCTCTATGCTGTCAAAATATTTTTGATTGTGAAGCAACGTATTTCAAAAATGATATAAACATACTCAAATTCTAATAGAGTGAAACAATATGTTTCAATCTTTTGTATTTGTCTGCAATGCAGTTTGTCCCACATTATGAAAAATGAATAGTATCAGGTGGGAAAGGGAAGGACTGACTGAAAGGGACACTGTATGGACTACGCTTTAGTGACACGGGTATGCACCAACTGAAGCGCATGAGAGGCTCTTTGTGTGCCTGCATTGGCCTAACTTCTCATCTACTTTCTCTTTTAAATTTCTGGATTCAAACAGACAAATGAAAAAAACACACATCCTCCTCACCCAAACCTCTTCTTCTTTTCTCTCAAGGGAATCACTGGCCCCCATGGTAAATGAAGACCAGTCATACTTTGAGGTCAGGTGCTGAATATGGATCTAATCAAATGACTCTATAAGGAGTACACATGTCCTCACCACCAAAACAGGTTTTGTCCTCTATCTCGGGTTTTACAGTAAACCTAGGAGCATATAAAATCACTCATGAATGCTAGGTGGGTCACCTTATCTCTATGCCAGAGGAATCAATTACAGCTGATTTGAGAAAATGGCTAATGACCAGTCAGTGGGAAATAAAGGAGTAGCAAGTTAAAAGGGTAATTAGAACAGAAGGGAGAAGCATTTGAAATCGAGCTTCACAGAGGGTTTTAACTAGCAACAAAAAGTCATTTCGATAGCATCATTAAAGCTAGGGAGGTAACAAAAAAATAAAGATGGGATAAGAAAATGGAAGGCTTGCATACTTTACTGTATCCTCTCCCACTTAGGTAAGGAACCTGCTGTGCCTGAGATCCTATTTCCAAGGAAAGGGTCACTGAAAGGAGATAAGGGAAAGGGCTGATGTCTGACTGCCGGTATTAAGCGTAAAGGAGAGCCATTTTGCCAAGAACAATACAGCCTGTGGAACTCTTCAAAGAAGTGCCTCGCGAAGAGCTCAGTTTGTGGCCTACTTTAATGGGAAAATCTTATTCAAAATTAAATACTTGGCCTGTGAATGTAGGCATTCTCTTCTACAAAGAAACAGTAAGTAATTGCATACTAAACAGTAATTATATAAACGTTTTTGGTATTGATCCTGATGAGCAAAACAGGGGTTAAAAATATATATATATATGTATATGTATATGTATATGTATATGTATATGTATATATAAAAATTCAAAGAAGCAATAATTACCATAAAAGATGACCCTTACTTCTGAAAGGGAGCCTGTTTTTATCTTTTAGTTTATAACATGGCAGAGTTGTTGCTGATTTTTTTTAAGTCAAGAGTTAGCATTAGAAAACCTGGGATCAAACTCTGATACCATCGCTTACTTCACTAACTAGTGCTTTTAGCTAAGATATTTAACCTCACTAATCTCGAGTTTGTCATCTCCAAACTAGGAATAACAAGGTTTTCCTCTCCATATCTCAGAGACCAAGGTGTAAAATTAGTTTGTCAAAAATGTAAAAGCTACATATAATAGCATGGAGTTGACCAAGTTGAGAACACCTGTTGATTGTCACCAAAGAATAAAATAAAATCACTCAATGGGCAATTTATTTAACATTATAAAGGATAGCCTTTCTTCTTGACTAGGCTTGAGTGCTTGAGGAGACATGCTAAGGGCTAGAAAAATTAATTTTGAGAATATTGAGTTTGAGATTGTTCAAGAACCACCATGAATTTTCCTCAAGGAACAAAAATTGCAAACGGCAAGTTTGAGCCTTGGTAAAAATACGTACCTTTTTCTCTTTTCAGACCTGCATTATTTGCAAACCACGATCTGGATGTCCCAAACATTGCAGCCACACAAAATTCTCCTCCCATTGACTTGCTGGGTGAAATTTGTGGAGGTGGTTTAACTTTGCTTGAAAAATAAAATGATAGTAAAAAAAAATAACCATGATGAACTCATAATTCTTGAGATAATGACATATTTTCCTTAAAACTCCACCCTCCAATGTGAGCATGCATTTTGCCTCAAGTAATAACTGGTGGTGTGAGACTTCTGTCTCCAGTAAAAGTAAAATAAGTTCAAAGTTCCAGAGCACTGTCAGAACAGCAATTGATAAGACCAATAAAAATTAACTCCTTTTTGAGGCATGTGCTGGTGAAATCCAAGTGACTTCTTTTCAGATGGATAACATTTCCCTGGAGATTTCAAAGTGGAACAAAGGAACCAGGACAAACATCTCAGGATAATAAAAGAGCTCACCATTTTTATTTTGATATATAAGATGCAGGATTGACAATACAGTTAAATGAAGACGACATAAATGAAAATAACGAGATGATACGGAATGAAACCCTGAAAATGCTCTCAGCCACAATGCTATGTAGAGTAAGACAATGTATGGAGAGAAGATATAACAATGTAATTATATTCGCTGATCTTCCGATTTGTTGTTTATTTTTTCTTACCAGATTTGTGCAAATGAGGTGGCTATTTTTATTGTCTCCCATATGTTTGAGGACACATTAAATAACTGCTGCTATTCCATATAGTGATCATTAATAAGCACTTGTTTTTTTCACTGTTTTCCCCAAATCAGCTTTCATACTATCAACTTCTAACATCAATCTTTCCTCTTCTTTCAAATCCTTTATATCTTTTTTTTTTTTTGATTTGTTAAAGGCTTCCCCCCAAAGCTCATTAGCAATTCTACCAACCACCTTAAATGGTAGTGTAATTCTTTCTAATTCATAAACCAGAAAATAGCTTCACTGTACACTGGTCAAGATCACAGCCCATTTGGGGCACAGGAATAACAGAGCCCTGATGTTCCTACTCTGCTCGTCTGTCTTCAATGTTAACTGATGTTATTTCTACCTTCTTTTGCTCACTATTCTTCATCTCTTTATCTTTCAATAAAGTATGGTTGGATGGAGACAGATTGGTTTTTGGAGTCAGGAAGAAACCTGAATATGAATCCCAATGCTACCACTTACTAGCTTTGCGATTTGGGTTAAGTTATTTAATGTCACGGGGCTCAAACTACTAATACATAAAATTTAAAAAGTAATCCCTACCTCATAGGGTTATTTTAAGGATTATCGCATTTGTTCTCAAAGTGTGGTCCCTAGCTAGTAGTACCTCCTGGGAACTTATCATGTGAATATTCATCGGGCCACACCCCAGACCTACTGCATGAGAAAATTCTGGGGGTAGAGCCTAACGATTTGTGTTTTTTTTTAAGGTGCCCTCCAGGAGATTCTGGTGCGTGCTCAGGTTTAAGAAATGCTGTATTAGGTAAAGCTCATAAAGCTGTAAGGGCAGTGCCTTCCTATATCAAGTACCTAACTAACAACATTACCTCTCTTCTATATGGCACACCTAATTTTTTAAAAAATGAGAATCTCAGTTTCTAGGTCCATATGACATTTGAAATACATGAGAGACTATTTTATTTCATGAGCCTTACGTTTTTACATCCTTCTGCTAGAGAAAGCAAAATGTCTGGAACAGGGGCCACTGTGATTGGACTTTTTGGCCTCTCCCTTTGTACCAAATCCACAGTAATGCACATTGCCATATATGAAAAGGTCTCTTCTTTTATTACATTATTTCATTAACATTTCTTAAACACTTCACATCATTCTTCATGAAGATCACATCCATGCCAAAAATATCAACACTAGTCACAGTGAGACTTCCACTGACTGACAGGGAATAAAGACATAGTTTTTAAAAAAGTTTCTGTGAGGCAATGAACCTGGTTCTACCTAGTTTCACATCTTCCTTCTTGCATCTGCCACAAGTGCAATAACCTTTGCCACAACTACTGTAATCTACCAACAGAAAAGAAGACGCCTGTCCACCTACACCTGAACATCCATGCACCATCCCTTGGTATCTGGGGAACCAGGATCAGAATTGCTTTTTCTGGTTATGATGCTCTCTGTTCTACTGCCTTAGAATGTAAACTCTCGTCCAAAGCCTTTATCCCCATAACTGACCCACTATCATTGAGCTGTTAAGTTCCTGGAACTAGCATCTTTTAAGTTCCACTGGTCGTTTTTAACAGTTAGGATTTTAGGAGGTTAGAGGGCGGAGGAGAGAAGAAAAAAAAAACATTCTGGAATTTTTTGAAATGTGTTTCTAATTGTGTGACTAAGTGTTCTTACTAGAATCACCATCGGGGAACAATGGGACTACAATGTGCAAATAAACTTCACAAAGGCAAATTCAAAGCTTTTTGCAAATTATTTGTTTTTGTTTCTTAAATCATGTCATAAGCAACAAGATAGGAAAGAAGTGAGCATGCCACTTCTTAAAGGAGACTACTGTGCATCTAAACTATGCATCCTAAACAGACTTAAAAATAGTTGCTCGTGAGCCAGATAGCTAACTTTATAACCTAACAATGAAGAAAAGAAATATGATAGAACATCAATTTATTCTTTGGCCATAAAAACATATTCTGTATGTTTATTAGTTTACAGTTTAATCAGGTGATGTCAAAAGTTAAAATCTCTTAACACTTCTTTAATGTTACATACAACTCAGCTTCTGAACACAAAACTAAAAAGCATCAACACAGTATCATTTTACATAAACTCATTATCGCCTACAGAGAATAAGTATCTTATGGTAAAAGTATGCTTAACATTACGTAAAGAATGATCTATTTTATATTTAGACTTCATTATTTCTTCCTTTCCTCTAACGCCCTTAATAAATCACATTAGGAAAAAAATTGTGCTTAAGAAGTAATCAAAAGAGTTTTCACCCCTGAAAATAACCTGCTACCTGAAAATAACACAACATAGTGCTAAGTGTTGGGTATCAAGTCGTTTATACCATCAATCTACACTTGTAATGATTTTGATATTTAAGCAAAAAAGACCATAAAAATATGTCTGTGTGTAGACTTTCAGAAAAATAAAAAAATAAATAAAGATTACTATTAATAAAGTATTTTCTACATGATATACCCAATTGGGAGAAATTTTAACTTTGACTCAATCTGCCCTTCGTTCTACATCTTTTTAAAAATATCAAGACTGGGAATGTTGGGTAGAAGCAGAAATGAACTTTTCCACAATGACCCAGAATATTTCTATTGCAAAATAACCTTTTGTTGGTACAAAGATAAAACACTGAAAAATGATACATATGTGAAAAGAATAAAAGTGAACAGAGCTAGCCTTGTAAATCGTGTTCTCTTATAGATTGGTAACCTAACCATTTTAGGAAAGCATTGCAGTTCTAGCCCTTTTTTTTTCTTCCTCTCACCATCTTCCTTTATTCTCTGAAAGGGACTTGACAAATCCCATCACAACACATTTACAAGTTTAAAAGAATAATTAACTCTGGATGTTTGCAGGCCTTCTCTCATTTATATATTGATTTATTAATAATATGATATAAAAAATATAATTGCAATGTACATGAGTGTCCAGAAATTCAGTTGTGTTATGGTTATAAATGAGAATGAAACATACTGATTGTGCTGATGGACTCTTTTCTACTGAGAACTCCTGCTCTTCACTCCCCTGAGCCCATTATAAATGAGCCCAAGTTCAAAAATAAAAAGACATGTTTGGCTTAGCTTTTGAGCAAAACATAAAAGAAAAATGGAATTAATTCAACTTTTATATCAGGCAAAATAATAATTATAAAACACTTACTAAACTTGACACAAGATAACATAATCAAAAGTAACAAACATACAATGAAACAAACAAACAAAAAGACTAACAAATAAGGTGCTAAATTAAAACTATGGAATTTAACTTTTTGTCATTTCTTCTAGGAGACTTAACTACCTAATCACAGAATAAGAATCATTTTTACTGCTACTAGAAGTTCTGGGGACACTAACATTACAACATCTTTAAGACTATTTATAAAGACTATTGAAGTTACCCATTGGCTTTCACTGTATTATGTAATCTACTAAGATTAACTTATTGCATTTCTCTTGCCTGTCTTTTTTCTCCACACTCTACTGCAAAGTTAAAAGAAAAAAAAAAAAAAGCAAAACTCTAATGATATCTGCTTTAAAATTACAGAAAAATGATGCCCATCTGGATAATTTTACAATGCGCTTTACAATAGGATATAAGTGATTTATCTATGGATGGCATCAAAAGCAGCAATGAGGTCTGGTGTCTTGTTCAGAAGGTCATAAGCGTGAAAAGAGCTAAACTGAGATAGAAGCACCGTTTCTTTCCTTTTCTAAAACATAAGGCTACAGTCAATTTTTCAGTTTAAATGCTAGACGCAACATCGATGTAAGAATTACAAGTGATACAACGTCTTTGCGTTAAAGACATAATTTTCTTTATACTACTCACTGTGATTGTTTTTAAAAGGAATTTAGAGGTTTTCTCTCACTTTCGATTTTATTTTTCTAAAATAAGAATTAAGAGGGAAACCGAAAGTTTTATTTTAAATAGATACTAATAATATATCTAAAATTATTCTATCATGAATTGTTCTTAAAGATCTTAAGATTTATGTAAACTTTACAAATAAGATTCATCTTCATATAAATCTTTCCTTCCAAAAATAAAATTACAATATTTTTAACATTCTCAAAAGAATAAGATTAGTTTAAATTAACAATTTATATAAAGATTGAATACTCTCAGAGTGCTAATTAAAAGTTTAAATATATTTTGATATTTAAATCTTAATTCTTCTTTAAAATTCACCTTATATAATACAAAGACAGGTTATGAGTAAGGGATATATTCAAATGGACTATCTTTTGTCCACACAGTTATGTATATATTTTTTCTTTTGACTAGCAATTCAAAACCAACAGTAGCTTAAACACAATACTACGGCACAGTAGGAACTCAGTAGATACTCGTTACTTATTTGTAATACTGAAAGCAAAGTTCATTTTAAAAAACTCAGGATGGTTATTTCTCTTAAAACTTCTGAATTAAAAAAGTGTATGTGTGTTTCTTTTACTTTATTTTATACAATCTTTCAAACTCAAATATCCTGAAGGATACATAATCTCTGGAATGCATAAAGTAGCTAAAATGTCAAAGATGGCCTGCATAGTTAACTTTCCAACAAGCTTATTTTGTTATCAAAGGGAAAGACATTATTTTGAACTGACTCATCTGAAACTGCATTAATTTAAACAATTAAACCAGTTTATCAAAGAATGAAGAATTATTAGAAATTGTGATCAAAAGAAAATCTTAGTTAAATATAAATGTTGCAACTTGAAAGTAATAAAAATTTTGTTTAAAATTTACATAACATTTTAAGAGGAACTGTAAAAGTTTCATATTCTTCCAAAAAATAAATATTACCCTACAAGTGGAAGTACTATAAATGTATTTATTTAACATAATGTTTTATTTCAGAACAGTAAAAACATTCTCAAGCTGAATGCTAAATATCATGGAAAAATAGCAAAAACTGTTACAACAAAGAAGTTCTTATAAACAACATGGAAGAAGCTGTCAAATTTATATTCATTTTGCTGCCTTAATTTGAGGTTTCATTAAGATCTTAATGGGAAAAACATGCACCACTAGCAAAGGAACGTATTTTAAAGGAGGATCTTTCAGGCTAGCATAAGTGACTAAAAACGAGTTTCTTGTGAGCTAACGATGGCATCAAACAAACCACAAAGCAGTCTTCTAAAAGACAGGCAATGATTTAAAAGTCTACTATATTTCATATATCCCTTTCTTTAATCTGGCTCTTTTAATCTTGTTTCAACCTCAAATCATTTTGGGTTGACAAGTGCTTTTGCTTAAATTTGAGGAGCACATAAGCTGTTGAAGAAATGGACTTTTCTTATTTAACATACAACATTTGTTACTCCATCTTTACTTCTATGTGAAAACTTCAATCTTTATTAACATACTAAAACTCTTTTCTTTGTACTTAGAATGAGACGTTTATCCTAAGATGGAATTTAATTCTAAGTTTAGTCCACAAAGAAATTTTGTCATATGTTGAATCTGGCATTTAAAAATAGACTACTCACTAAGTTCCTAAGTAAGATTCATGTATCTTATTTGTTTTTTTAAAGAAATATGGTTAACAAAAAGAATAAAAATAGACTTTCATGAAATTTTTATTCATTTATACCCTTAACTTGTTTAAAATAGGTTTACAACCTGTGTCCTAATTTTGATGGAACCGCATAGTGTTGACAATTTCAGTAGCAATACTGAGAACTACACATATGATATGCAGAACTCTTTTAAGTATTCTGACTGAAATTTATAAAACTGACATTGCCCAAAACTTCCTTTTGGCTCACTTACTCTTAAAAGCCAAAAAACATAATCTAAGATAATCTCTTAAATAAGAAAGGAAATAGTAATAGTAGCAGCTAACATTTATTGAGCTCTTACAATATGCCAGGCAGTGTTCTAAGCAGTTTATATTGTCAGTTCATTTAATCCTTACAATGAACCTATTAGGTAGGTGCTACTGGTAACTAACTCCATTTAACAGATAAGGAAACCAAGAAGCAGAAAGGTTTTAGAAAACTCACCCAAGATCATATAGGTAGGAAGTGCATGAACTGGGATTCAAGACGTAGGCAGTCTGATTCTGGAGCCCTGACTCTTATTAATCATTAATGTTAAACACAGTATATCAGGTTCTAAACACATTCTGCTTTACGTTATTACATAAAAGTATTAAATATGCTGTTTCTTTTCAATGTTCATCGTGTCTAAGACAAAGTTGTATTTCATGCATTGTCCCATAAGAATTTTCTGGAATAATTAAGTTAAAGTATATAGGTGCTATTAACTCAAAATAATAAATTATTTAGAGGAGTTTTTATGTGAAACACAAATTTTCTCATCTTGTAGCTCCTTAAACACTGAAATTATTCAAAACAGAAGTGACTCTTGTTCCTTTGGTACCAAATAAAATGCCATAAAAATTTATAGGGTATTTTTAGTATACCTTAAATATATTTACATTTCAAAATAAATCACGTCTTCCAGTGTTCAGGATGATATGTAGGGAGCTTCTGTTACTATAACACTCAAAGCCTTAAACTTGGATGTTAGCTTTGTCTTATACACTAGCATGATGAGAGAACTCTTCTAATTTCTTTTTCTTTAATAATAATCATCTCTGGCTTTTTTTTTTTAATTTGACTTTTCAAGAACTGAAATAAAACCAAGAAAACTGCTCTTTTAAAGCTTAAATATCAACATTCATGTCCCATCTACAAATTATTCAGCAATTTGGCGCATCTATCTGTGATCAGGCCATGCAACTGAAAACAACAGTACAAAACAGTTATTTTCTGAGAGTACAACAAATGAATTAGGCATGCGGGACTGAACTGGGACTCACCATGGAGCTTTTATGGAAAAACACCCCGCTCCAAACAGATAAGGCCTTCATGGAAAAGGGGGGAAAATGCACAAAAAATTAGAGGAAAACTCATTTAACATTAACGAATACATGTAAATCATAACTGTTATAATAGAGTATGGATAAAATAACTGAAAAAAGTAGTAATCATTTGTAATTCTGCAGTAGATACTACAAGTCTGATATAACCAATAAAAATGATGTGTAGTACAAGTCCCTTAATTTTCACAGGGTAGGGATTTCAAAATATTCTATTTCTCCCCCTTTTCTAGAGCACCCCTGCAGGGTTCCTAAGGTAAAATAAAAAATAAATTTCACCTCTGAGGCCCTTTAAAACAAAGTACAAGTTAAATGGAAATAATCAGATGGAGAAAAGAGTGGGATTGGTAGCAACAGAGGTGTGGTTGTATAACATGAAATGTTTAAAACTAGCTGAAGATAACAAAAAATTTGATAAGCATATTCTGCTGTTCACCGGTGGGAAGGAAGCACATATTTCTAAGCTGCTAATTTCCAGTAAGTTGAACTGCAGTGCATATTGCTGACCAAAGGAACAAAAGCTAAACACAAGTAGTATGATTTATTTTCATTTAGGGTCACATTCCAGGAAACTGGCATTTCTCTTAATAGTGGTACAACAGATTAGCTTCCTCTACCTGGCCTGCATTGGGCTAGGTTGGACTCAGTCAACTAAAGCCACAAGTACCTGTTTTAAATACAACTAGAGATATAAAGTTAGACTTCAGTGTTACACATATTTCTTCTTAATGCTCAGTTCACAGTATTTAATATGTGCTATGCATATTTGCACATAAAGACAACTGGTTGATTTATTTATATCCAGAACAAAACGTTTCTGTAGCATCTGACATTTGGAAGGAAGAAGTAACAAATCGAGAAGGAAAACACATTGGCAAAACTTGGATATTTTCTTCTTCAACTCTGGTGCTAAGGACATAAAAAAAAAAAATCCTGCTAATTAACATTAATCTCCCAGTGAATTCAGTATATTTGACCACGAACTGAAACTTGAGGTTTATGTTTTCACAACACCAAGTACAATTCTGAGGACTCAAGCACAGAAAATAGAAAGAAGGGAACAGAAGAGTAAGAGATACTGAAAGACTAAGCTGGCAGAACTGAGATATTAGAGGGGGGAATAAAAGGAAAAAACCTCACAGATGGTGCCAAAGCGAAGCAAGGAACTCTTCACACAGTTAATGGAAAGAGCAGACCCAGAGATATGGTGTCATCATTCACATTTAAAACAGTGGATTTCAAACATTTATTGACTGTGACCCACAGAAATATATTTTAGGGTGCAAGCTGATATGTACGTGAATGCATACAAATTGAAACAACATAAATTGGAACAATTTAATGTGTTTTTTGTTTGTATTTGTTACTACTTTCTATTTCAATGTTTTGTAAACATTCAAGTTGGGATTTAGTGATAATGAAAGTTAATGCATATTCTACCAGGGTAGGTCTGGGTCGGGCCTGAGACTATATAGTTCTAACAAGCTCCTAGGAAAATGCCAAAGCTGTGTTTGCAGAAACAGTAGCAAAACTACATTTTATTCTATTCTAGTTTACTAATTAAAAAAAGTCACAGTCCCCTTTTCCTGATTCCACGATTTGCTAATTATTTCCAAAACACAATTTACTAATTACATCAGAAACTAATAGAGCTCACCCTGCACTTTGACAAATACCGATTTAAACAACTGAGACCATGCATGAAGATCCCAATCTCTCCATAGCACAGTGATGCCATGCGGAAATGACCAGCAAATGGAAGGTTCAATACGTTTCCACGTGCCCACAAATACCTCACAAGTGAGGAGGTTATTGTTGGTACACAGTACTCAACTTCCTTTAGTTTTCTTCATGTGGAAAACCACCTGAAATAATCAAATACTTTAAGTGATTCTGACAGGAGTGCTTGTGATCAGATGCTCTTAGTGTATATTCTATCGATACCGGACAGTCTCTAATCTCATTCCAAATATCAGAATACAGCCGATTCATTGTAAAGAATTTGAAAGTTTCGTCTAAGCCCTTTTATGACTTAAAAGCTTCTCAAAAACCAAACAAACAAAAATGAAACAAAAGCTTAAAGTTTCTACATTTCAAAAGACCAGCTGATGTCCCCACCTATAGAGTCAGTAAACACCTTTCTCCAGGTTTAGGTTTGTGTGTGTGTATGTGTGCGTGTGTGAAATATGAAATATGTATATGAAATATGTATATATATGAAACGTGTGTATATATATATAAAACATGTATACACACACACACATATATGAAACATGTATTCACCAAACACTTTAAAAAAAGGTTTAAAAAAAATCTCCCAGATTTTCCTTTCTGGGCAGTAGTAGCACATTAACCAAGAACACAATTTCTATAGCCATGTCCCTCCCCACAATCCCAAAATGCACTGTTAAATATCCGGACACTGCAGTAAACACACCTGTTCTAAACTGCAGCACTGTCGAGTTTAAAGGCAATATAGTTTTTCACTGCTCACGACATAACCCAGTTGTGGAAGGTTAAAGTTATACTTCTTCAATTAAATAAGGACCTGCTGGCTATACAGCTCAAGGAGAAATCAGAGCGCTGGCGAAACAGGATGAGAACCCGCTTCAGAATGTACTCTTGGCATGTCTCCCATCTACATTCACCCACTTCTTACCCACTCCTACAAACTGGACCTCTGCCACATACATGTAAAAGAAGAGCCACAAACTCCAAGGAATTAGAGTGACTGATGTAATTACTAACTTTGTATGGGTAGTGTCAGCTGTTCCTTTGAAATGTGCCTGCTTCGTCTTTTCTCAATAGCAAAAGGATGAATACATAAAGTCACAAAGGACAAGCCTATGATCCAGCTGTCTTCACCTATGATTTTCCCCTCTCCCTCCACAACCCATAGTTTTATATGGGGGTGGATAGAAAGAGAAAGAAAGTATGTGAGTGGGAATATATGTTGAATTAAAATTGTATTAACATATGCGACTCGAATGATCACAGACATTAAGAATCTGCGTGTTCCAAGAACTACTAAGTTTCAGCAGATATAACAATCCTGCCACATAAAACCTATTCACTCTGTCATGACTATGTCCTTTTTAAGCTGAATTCTGACTGAAAAACATCAGGACTGGCCAAGTGACTAAAAATCCAGAAATATTTATTATAGACTTATTTATAGTCTAGCGTGAAATGACTTGGCCGTTGGTTCTCAAAGGTTTTTTTTCTGGAGATTCTCAGAAGACAGGAAGGAATTGTGTTTTATATCATTAATGCTATGTAAGTCTTTAAACTCTGATTTATTTTGTTGAACGCCACATAGCACAACAAAAGCTTTGGTCTTACTAGCTAAAAATAAGGCAAATGTGAAGACTTCTTAAATATGATAAAAAATAAAACTAGATTTGATTTGAACATGGTGAAATCCTCTATAACCTGACTCTGGTGCTAAAAAGGTATTAATACAATTAGGTTTAACATCAGCAGAGTTAGAGAATTATAGGAGTTTAAGAGGAAAAACTATAAACATACTGTGAAAGTCTTGTTTTGCAATTGGTCATGTCCTATGAGAACCTAGGCACTGTTAACCTAACAGACATCGCGATGAGCACAAATATTAAATGTAATGAACAGAGAAAAAGTAGAAGCCTGCACAACGTGATGTGTAAAATTATAAAGTAGAGCTGTCTTCTCTAACGATATATTTTAGAAGCTCTAATGACTGCTACATTCTGTATGCTTCCTAAGGAGCAACTAAAACAGACTCACATGCATATATGAGCAACTTAGTCCCCGTGTCGTTTTCCACTGTTACTTTCCATTTTTCATTAATTTAATTGAAACTGCCCCTCCTTACTAAAGAGACCTATGACACTGTTGGCCCTCAAATCATTGGTTTGCAAAGCAAATTGAAGTTAAAGCAGGTAAACTGTCTAATATGAGATATATTCAACATGCAAATTTAAATTACGTACTCAAGATTTGCATTAGAAAAACATTTGATAATGTTCAAATTCTGCCAGATGTAGCAGAAAAGAGCCTAGAGTAGCCTAAATAGATTCCCAGATTTTTGTATTAAGTTATTTCTGACTTTTAATATAGTATATAGCAAGCTTTATCCAAAAAAATAAATCCACAGATTTATGGTAAAATGGAACAAACTAGTGTGGATTTAAGTACTCTACTGATTTAGCACAAAAATTAGAAACTCAACTATGGTAAGTATGTTGCACATGTAGGCATATCCACATATACTCTAATGAAAGAGAATATACTGTCCATTATTTTACATCTGAAACTAAATATTTATAGCTTAGCTATCATGAATACCTAGACAAGACAGGAATGTGAGGTGGATAATTACCATGTATTATTGTATCTAGTGAGTCTTTCTCCAAATGTTTCCCATTTAATTCTCAGAACTTCACCTGTTAGGTTTGAGGTTTGGGCCAAACTATCTAGATGAGCCAAGTTAGACCTAATGGAATCGGAATTAGGTATAAACCTTTTTTGAGGCCTACTATACGCCAATGTCATTTACTCACCTTAGCAAGCTCTGATGGCACATTTAGTCCACAAATTTCAACCATGGGTAATCAAATAAATCCCGTTAAATGTTGCCATCTCCACATAAGAACCACCACCTGCAGTTTCTAAATGGAGCTCTTGTCAGCACTGGCCCAGGGTTCAACAGTGAATCAGGCTTAGAAATTAAGTAATGGAGTCAAAGACGTGGTAGGAACTCACATGCCATACAGCTAAAAAATTATAAACTATCTCTATGAACTTTTATTTTTCAGATTAAGAAACTTACCTATGACACACTGGTAACAGGTGACAGAACCAAGATGAGAGAAGGCAGGGCTTCAGACTCCTAAGCCAATTTTCTTCTACTATATTACCTAACCTACTTTTACAGGTTGGGCCCAAGGTTCCTAATACCTAACTCAAATTGCTCACAAAGAAATTAATAAATATAAAAATAGGGCTGGGGAAAGGAGCAGGAAGCTGCTCCATACAAGGAAAAGGAAATCTGTGAAAGAGAATAAATCATTTCATGTTCACTTCACTAAAAATAGTCAGCTACTTAAGAGCAAGGAAGTAACTTCATTTCCAATTTCTATCTTTTCTGTTCCTACAAAATTACTTACCTCTTTGAAATTTACTATTCTCTGCTTGTTCCCACAAAATGATGCGTATATGTTAATAATTTTAGATTTAATGCACGTAAAATTAAGCATACTGTTAAAAAATTTAGTAAATTTTTATATTGGAAACAGTAAAAAAAAACCTTTATCATTTACTTGATTCATTAACTCAAACACCTATCCATAAAATTGCTGTTTAATAAATCCCTACTATAAAACTTAACACTCCCAAACAAGGAGTAACGTCTTAGCACCTGTTTTCACTTTTAATAGATGAAGACAACTATTCTTATTTATTCTCATGATAAAAATGTGATGGAGGTCTTCCTAAGCTTTCAGTCTTATACTGGAAGAAAATGGATCCTGTTTGAATAGGTAATTGTTAAACCAAATGATTTCTAGCACTTCCTTGCCTTCATCAGCGTACACTACAGCAGGGTTAAGCAACAGCTGCTGCCAAAATAGGCCTTATTTCCTCCAAGTGCTGCTTCAAGGTATAGAACATGAAGGTGTAAATACATCTGTCTTCTGCCATTTGAGTTCTACTGGCCTCATGCATGTCTTGGAGTAAGACAGATGGTCCCTGACACTGCGCAGGCTTCCAGGGATATATATTTCCGAAAATAAGAGGGCAGATGTGAAATATGGTAAGTACATGTTTTATCCCCTGAAGGTTTGAGTTGAGGCTGCCATCTCGATTTGGTTATTTAAACATAGGATTCTAGGCACTCCTTAGAAATCTCTGGGCGAAGAATAAAACTTTTAATGCTTATTTTATGCCTTTATGCCAAATATCTAGGACATGAAACAGATAAATGTTGATTTACCTAAGTATATCATTTTACTATGGGTATACAAGAATTCCTTTTACTGGTCTTATAACTGTATTTTAAGTCTGAATCTATGTCAAAATTTTATAAATTTAAAACCAAGTACTCATTCTGGGAGAAATATTAATTATTCTTCCTAAACAATTCAATACAGGACATCCTAAAAAGAATTTAAAATCTTGGCAAAAAAAAAAAAAAGGTTTGAGAATTGAGATAAAAAGTATAGTAAATAATATGATACATGTATCTTGAATGAATATTCATTTCAAAGCATATAACTCAAATTGATATTTAATTCAGTAATAAATAATTATTCAATTGTCTATAGCATAAGGGAGCCTAATGTACATGCTCTCAAAATCTAGGAATTGTGACTAAGTTTTTAAAAAGTAAAGGAAATAGAACTAATCCAAGTTCACAACACACGGCAGCATAGGAAGTCACCAGGTAAATTAATGGTTTCTACCTATCTAAGGGCAGAGAAGAGAGTAGCAAGAGAGAGTGAGAGAGATTTTATCTCTTTATAACGGGAAATTTCAAATATATATAAAAGTAAATCCACTTTCCACCCCTCCCCACAAGTATTTTGAATTAAATTCTATCATATGATTTCGTGCCTAGAACTTCAGTCACTATCGTAGAAATATATTTGGAGAAATTTACATGAAAGAGAGCTAATTCTGTGCATTAGAAAATGGCATAGCTCTGAAATTTTAAAAACGGCAACCGCAGACCAGAAACAAAAGCAAAATTAAACGCAAGAGAAACAGTTTTGAGTATTCTTTCAATTAGATTCAGACAGACAAAAATTCCTAACTACTTTGATTTGGGACTTAGGTTTACTATATTTTTCCTTTTTTTCCCCTTTATTGTGCCACAAACTCAATTTTATTTCTGCATTTAGCAACAGGATCACTTTAATGCAAAACTACTCTACTAGGTAGAGGGTCAATTTCTGTGTTAATGGTGAAATCTAGAGCTCAAAGGCCTTGTCCTTGAGAATGAGTATTTCTTCTTACAAATTTGACCTCTATAAACACTCTACCATCTAGCACAACAATATTAAAACATATCGATATAGCAGCCAAATAATTTAATGTATTCCTTTTGTTGAAAAAACTCTGAGGACTATCTAAAGCAAAAGTGGGCTTTTTTCCTGACTAGCTGAATATAGAATTTTAAGACAGTTGTTTCATTTCAAATTAGGTTAAACCTCAGGGTTGCTTATTGATGAAAATAGGTAATTTGCCTATAGACATATGTATTTTTTGGCACAAAATTGCATTTCAGATTTATTACACAATTAAATATCTAATGATATCTCAGACATAGCACTTTATTTTCAGGAATCCAAAGCAGTGATAATTTTATATTCCGAACAGATAGGAATTTTTCTAATTTTTATTTTATTTGTTTTTTAAATTAATTTTTTATAGTGACATTGGTTAATGAAATCCAGTAAGTTTCAGCTATACATTTTAACAGTAAGGCGCATATATATAAAATTTTTAAATAGCTAAATATGCACAAAGATATGAAATGAGTCATCAAAAGTCTTTGAGGATAATAATGACCAATCTTGATCAGAGCCCCAAACTTAGGACTCTAGCTTTTGAAAACTATAATATCACATTTTCTTGACACTAATGACATTCTTATATGTTAATTATACTTAATTATAGATGGTTTTTCAAAAGTATTAGAAATATGGTTGTCATCTAAAGTTCTCTCCTTAGTATTTGAGTTAGTCAAAATTTGGGAGTCATTATAAATCCAAATCAGGTCCACGAAAGCAAGAAAATGAAACTGAACTTTCAAACAAAGCCACAAGGCAGCAAGTATAAAACTGAATAGATGGATCTGGTTTCTATTAGCCAATACTGGTTTTCACAACTTGTCACTGCTTTGTTTTTTGCTCTGAATGTGTGTGTACATGGCTGTGTGTGAGTATGTTTGTTCATGTTCCATACTTTATACTTAATCTGCTGCCATTAAGTCTCATGTGGGCTGGAAATGAAGACATAATCAAAACCACACAAATAAAAAGTATATTTGATGTTTATATATCCAATCCTCTAAAACAGCTATTTAAAAAGTACCAAGCTTGAAGCCTTACCCTGTTCGTTTGGTGATGGTCCCCAAAGTCATTGGCTGCTTGATTTGTGCAAGAGGCATCAATACCATCAAGCTGGGGAGAGGAGAGAGCCGAGGGTTGCCAGGGTTGTTGTTGGCAAAATTATTGTAGGAGTCTTGGCTGTTCAGTTTCCCTACAAAGAGAAAAATTTTAAAAAGCATCACCAAGGGCAGTTGCCTTCTCTGATAGGGTTTGCACTAACTGTACTAATCATTTAAGAAAGCTATCGAAGGTAGAATTGATTCTAAAAGAATCATGATTATATGGATGGAAAAACAACAAAGGCTACTGGTAACGCCGAGGATGACCTAATTATAAATAGAGACTTTAGTCTTTGGGGGTAGAGGAATGGAGAATACCGAATTGGATGGATGTTAAATGGTTATACAAATAATCGGTATTAAATTTAATTATACTTTTATGGTGTTATAAAGAAACATAAGTAGAGAAAATGAAATGGAAAAATCTAAATTAGTCTAGAGGAAGCATGGAGCATTTCCCTAAACAAGCTTCAGAACAGGTAGGGAGACTATTCTAACCATCGCAGTCTGTGAAGGCTTGGAGAGCAAAAGAAACATGACTCAAAAGGATGAGTCCCCACAGAGAGTAGCATGAGCGATGCAGGATGAGACGGACCAAAGTTATAGGCAAAAACGTCACCTTCCTCCCAATATCTACCATTTCACACCATAAAATTTAAAAACAGAAATTAATACACTTCTCTTCATTTTATGCTGGGCATTAATGTTAAAAATTAAAAGAACAGTCATTATGGTTCACTAATAACCAGGAAAAACAAACTCCTCTGTGAAATAAAATCTGATCTACACAGAGAATATTTACTCTAGCCTCACCAGTAAGACAAACTCTTCTTATTCATTTATCTTTTCTCCCTCTCCACAGTTTTTGCATTTTCCAGAATGTCCTATAGCTGAAATCATAAAGTATCTAGCATATTGGGTCTCTTCTTTCACTGGCCAATAAAGATCTGAGATTCACACATTCTACATGTTTCTTTATGTACCAACAGTTCTTTCCTTTTTATTCCCAAATATGATCTCATTGTATGAAAGTCTACAGTTTGTTTATCCAGTCATCAGTGAAAAGATATATATATATATGATTTCTAACTTTTGGTTATTATGAATAAAACCACTATAAACATTTGTGTACAGGTTTTTGTATGTTTGTTTTTATTTTTATTTTTTGATAAATAATCTAGGAATGGAACTGGGGGTCATAGTAAATGAATGTTTCCATGGACATAGTAATTTTACATTTAAGGTTATGAGAAAATGCTGAACAGTTTGACAAAGTAGCGGAACAATTTCACATTTCCACCAGCAAAGTAAGACAGTTTCAGTTCTTCCATATACGCACCAGAATTTGGTATTGTTATTCTTTTTTATTTTAGTTACTCTGGCTTTTATTTAGATCTCTCCGATGACCAATAAAGTTTAGCTTTTGTTTGTTTGTTTGTTCATATACTTGTGATCCATATTTCTTCTTTGGCTAACTGTTCAAATCTTTTGTCCATTTTAAAAACTGGGTTAATATTTTTGCTGAGATATAATTCATATACCATGAATGTCACCCTTTTAAAGTATATGATTCTGTGCTGTTTAGTATGTTCTAAATGTACATGACCACTATCTAATTTCTGAATATTTTCTTCACTCAAAGAGAAAAGCCTATACTATTAGTCACTCTTCCTTTGCCCCACCCCTCAGTCTTTGACAACCAAAAACTTCCCTTCTGTTTTTGCCTATTCTGAATATTTCATATAAATGGAATCAAACAATGTGGATTTTTGTGACTGCATCTTTTACTTAGTGTGTTTGCAAGTTTTATCCATGTCGGTAGTTCATTCCTTTTTATAGCTGCATAATATAGCATTGTATAGACATACGATACTTCATTTATCCATTCATCAACTGATAAATATGTGGGTTGTTTCTGCTTTTAGGCTAACATGAATAGTGCTTCTATGAATATTAGTGAGTAGATTTGTATATTTAATTTTTTGAAAACTGCCAAAATGTGGCTGCACCAACAAATGAGTGCTCCAACTTCCCCGCATCCTCAACACTTCTTATTATCTATCGTTTTAATTTTAGCTATCCTAGTGGGTTGAAGTGGTATCTCACTGTAGTTTAAATTTGCATTTCCCTAATGATTCTTGTTAAACATCTTTTTTCATATGCATTTCGGTAATGTGTACATTTCCTTTGGAGAAAAGTCTATCCATTATCAGTGTGATCACTTCATAAGTTACATAAATGTCTAATCACTATGTTATACACCTAAACTAATTTCGTATTGTATATACACTGTAATTGAAAAAAAATTTTAATTTACTTTATTTTACTTGTTTTTCTGAATTTCCATAATTTTTTGAAATGCTGTCATATTGGGAATTAAGTTTCTAAACAAATGATGGTTTCCAATGCACAAACCCCTACCCAAACACATAGAATACACTAAGGATGGTATTTTAAATTTCAAAACTCTTATTAACTCCTGTTCAGTCACCTTTTTCCAAGGAAGAAAATGATACTGTCACAGTAAATAATGGTTTTTCAGAGAGACTAAAGAAAAAGAACAGAAAAATCATATTGAATTCCTTTTCTTTCTAAAAACAGTCAGTGGATTGTTGCCCTTCTTCAATGGGTCATGATATCCAACAAAACTTGCTGCTTCCATGTACACTGTGTCATTATCCACAAAAACATCAGCTAGGATTTTGATAGGGATTGCATGGACTTCATGGATCAGTTTAGAAAGAATTGCCATCTAAACAATATTAAGTCTTCCAAGCCAAGAATATGTCTGACTGTTTATTTATTCCATAATTTCTTTGAATAAATATTTTTGTAGATTTGAGGGTACAAGTTTTACATTTCTTTGGTTAAATTTATTCCTATTTTATTCTTTTTGATTAGACTTGTAAATAGGATTGTCTTCTCAACTTCACTTTTCAGATTGTTCATTACTAGTGTAGAGAAATATAACTAATTTTTGTACCTTGATCTTGTATTCTACAACCTTGCTGAACTTGTTTCTTAGCTCTAATGGTTTCTTTTGGATTCCTTAGTATTTTCTATATACACGATCATGACATCCTAAAAGAAAAGTTTTACTTCTTCCTTTCCAGTCCAGTTACCTTCTGTTTCTTTTATTGCCTAATAGTCCTGGTTACAACTTCTAGTACAATATCAAACAAAAGTGACAAGAGTAGACTGAATTATTGTGAGTTAATTTATATATATGGAGTGAGGTATGAGTTGGGGATCATTGTGTTCGTTGCTTTGAAAATGGATGTATACTTGTTTCACACCATTTGTTAAAAAGATTATCTTTTTTCCACTGAATTATCTTTCTACCTTTGTCAAAAATCAATTGATCATACGTGGGGATATATTTCTAGATTCTGTTCTATTGATCCATGTTTGTATCCTTTATCAATACCACATTTTCTTGATTACTGTACTTTTATAGTGATTCTTATATTTCATGCACTTACACAGAAACTCTGTAGAAATTTACCACATTTTCCATGTCATAAGTCCAGTGCTTATAATCCAGCAACTCTTCCATACAGAAAACATCTGACTTGCCCAACATTATTTTCAAATCATTGTTTTTGATTTTTTGTAAAAAGTATCTGCATCAGTTATATGGTCACCAATAAATATGTTAAAAATAACAGCGACAGTTAACAAACACATAAAAAAATTTTTTTTTACTAATTTGAATTAAGGAGACAAATTTATATGGAAAATAAAAGAATCTCTCCCCAAGGTCTTAATCTCTTATTTCTAAAAGGCATCCTGAGAGTCATTTCACTCTTCACATAAAATGGATTCAGTACAGAGGGACAACTATCACATGGTATCTAATAGCAGCTTTGGAGGTAGTGGAAAGGTAAGAGACTTCTTTTAAAGATGAACATGTCCTCAGAATTAGGATAATGGCTTAACCAGATATGACATTTTTCTTGGACACAAATCTATGGAATTATCAAGTTAAACGCTTATGTCTCTTTAGCAAAGTAAGGAGAAAAACAAGAAATTCACACAAATAAAATAAATATTTATCTCACTGTCCCAATTTCCAAAACAGAATTGACAGTAAAGTTAATTGAAATGACCCACACCTATTGTAGGGATAATAAAAGACAGCATTCAGAATGTGCATAATGTGCTTTAAACCATTTAATAAACTACAGAATAATATCTACATTCACACAACATAGAACCTTATAGGTAATAGGAAGAATGGAAACCTATTACAATATTTGATACTTGTGAAGGAATAATGGTAATACTGTCTTACAGTCAACTCATTCAAAGTGATTTATTATGATACTCTTAAGACCAATACAGATGTAAATGTCTGCAAAATTTGCCATCAGACAACTATAATAATATTAATATGGATATAAAATCAGACCACAACATTAAATATGTCACAAGCTAAGGAAATTCAAGGACTGTGTATAACAGACATATTTCACAACTAGTAGTCAAATATTGTTAAGTACCTTAACCTAAGATTACATGCTGTGAGGATTGCATTTTCTGTTGTCACAAAGCTTACCATCTAAAATTCATGAAACAGGAATAATTAAGTTCTAATTGCCTAGTACTAAAAATAAATACATATGGGATCAATTATTTTAAGAAGAGACCACAGAGTAGATGGAACATGACCTATGCTTTGAAAGATGAGCAAAATATGAGTAAGAGTAGGAGAGAGGAAACATTCTGAGCCTGAAGGATAACATGAAGAGCACAGGGTGTAAAGGGATGCCACATATGTGAGCCATAGTAAGGAATCCCGAACTAGAGAAGAAGATAATAATAGAAAGCAGAAGAAAGAGAAATGATTTTGGATTTAGAATAAAACCTTTCAGCTGAGGTAGAGGCACAGAAAACTTGAGTAAGTTTTTCAGCAAGGGACAGAGTACAGATTTTGAGATCATTAAACTTTTAAATAGGATGAGTGGTCTAGAAAAATGACGTGATTCACTGAGAAGCTCCAAATCTGTGGTTTAGTTAGCCATGACTCATTCTCTACTGGCTCACCAGGACACAGGACAACCTCAGAATAGCACCCAAATATTTATGGGCTTTTATTCTTGCTGTCTGTGTTTATGAAGTAGCCTCTGAAATCCAGCCCATTTGAAAGAGGAAAGTAGGTTGTTCATAGGAAGAGTAGTAGTATATGATTTATACAGCAGTGTCCCTTATTCAGGGGAGATACATTCCAAGACCCCCAGTGGATGCTTGAAACTGCAGACAGTACTGAACCCTATATACATTATTTCTTTTCCTATACATACATGCCTGTGATAAAATTTAATTTATAAGTTAGACACAGTAAGAGAATAACAATAACAATGAAGTAGAACAATTATAACACCATACTGTAATAAAATTATGTAAACGTAGTCTCTCTCTCAAAATATCTTATTGTACTATACATACAATATGGACACGTGGGACAAAGGGATGACTCCCATCCAAGGCAGGACAAAGCGGGACAGTATAGTATTTCATCACCCCACCCATAACAACATGCAATTTAAAACTTATGAATTGTTTATTTCTGGAATTTTCCATTTAATATCTTTAAACTGCAGTTGATAGAGTAAGAGAACCTACAAAAAGCAAAACTGCAGGTAAGGGGAGACTACTGTATTTCACTGGATATAGCAAGCAATTTTTTATAAAAGTAGCTTTAGGGAAAGAATAAATGTGTTAACAAAATGGTCAACGACCATAAGGTCCAGGATACAAACTCAGAGAAAAAGCTGCTGACTCTGGTAATCTTCGGTAGGGTAGTTTTAGTAGAGTTAAAAAGTTAGTGGAGAGGGATAAGTAAAGGAAATATTGATTTAAAAATGATCAAGGTAATGGATATAGAAGACAGACTGAAGGACTTGGGGCTGAAAAGACAAGGTGATAATGTACCAAGCAAAGGTTTCATTCAACAATCATTCTTTCACTTTATACTTTTTGAGCCTATTGGTGTGAAGCCCTGTCCTAGTCCTAGATGGATAACTCTCAGGGATTTCTAAAGAGTCCATATCATAGTGAGACCGAAAGATATATAAACAAAAAAAGGTATATATCTTAAGAGATAAATATGCTAACAAAGATGTCTGCAAAACCTCTCAGCAACACAAAGGAAGGACACATTTTTATTGTGTTGAAGGGACAACTTAAAAAGGGAGATAAGGTGTACAAATGTTGAGCGTAGAGGAAGGCATTTGTATCTTTTCACCTTTACTTTTCTAATTGAAAATAAAGGAAAACATGAGATAGATATGTGGATAATTACATCAGGAGTTAGTAAAATAAGGGAACTAGTTTAAGCAAGATATTTCATTAGCTAACACATAATGAACTACATGTAAAAAAATAGATATTAAAAAACACGAAGTTTTTAAAAAGTTTATACCCGATAAATCAAAAACACAAAAATAATATGATGATCCTTTCTTCGCTTTCCTATTGTTCAAATCATTTTTCACTGGCTCTTGTGTCATGGATTTTATTTGAAAATGCAGCTAGAATCTAAGAAACCTCCACATTTATCCTCCACAAAAACTAGAGACTCCTACAAAGGAACAGAAGTATCTCACAAATTACTGACAGCTCAATAAATGTTTGCTGAATGAAGAAAATATCATTTTTGCCATATCCAGGATGTACAGGAAAATATAGGCCTATGACCTATAGAAAAAAAAAATTAATTTTGGAGGGGGCTCCAAGTCCTTCAGAAGCTGGACTGGCTTTCACTATCCTGTTTAATCTCATGTAGACTATGTAAGGAGCCTACACTTTGATAACTTCAAGAATAGATCTTTAGACACTTCCTTATGGTTATATCAAGGCTAAATTTCTAAGTCAGAATCTTTCATTAAGCCTGCAGCCTCTTAATCTAATGAGGTTCAGCAGGAAGAAATTTGTAGTGTTCCAAGTCTTAGATGTAGATTAAGTCTGTTCTTCTTTTTTATGCTCCAAATCGGACAAAAAGAGATAGTAGCACTATTTCTTTGCTACACCTCTCTGGCATACATAGGACAGTAATGGTAAAATCAAACATTTTTTGAGCTCAACGAAGAGTCGCTACATAAATGCTAAATGTAACCTCCACTAACTGTTCTTTGTTGTTTTATTGTACAAGTACATGGAAAACAGAGGTTTTTTAATTGAGGTTTTAGTAGTGGACTTCATGAAACTTTAAAATACATTTAACATCTCACACACCATTATACTTTCAAATTCCAGCTGGGACAAGACCTGTAAGTGACAAATGCCATGAGAATGGATATTCTCACAGTATTTCTGGCACATCCAAACAGAGGAAGTCCCAAAAATCTCATGAGAAAATAAGCTCTTCTAAGACTCTCATCCCAGTTTTTTGGGCTTACTCTATATAGATAAACTTCCATAAGCCTTCAGGCTTTTGAGTCTTTATCCAAACCCACTAGAGCTTTGATCCTTTAGAGGTTTACCAGCCCCCAAGATAGACAAAGTTCCTCTGGGGGGGAAAAAATTCCAAGTTCCAATAAAATGGTTTCTCCATAAATTAAAGCAGCAATTCTATGTGGGAAGAGAAAATCATTTAAATAATCAGAACTTATAAAACATCCCTTGATGTTTAAAGCTATGATACTTTGTTTTCTTTTCAGTTATTTGTTGACAGTTATTATTATTTTTAATGTTACAACAAAGCACTAAACCAGAACAGTTCACATTGGGGTTTAACCACTGACTTTTCTGTATTTACTTGAACAAGACTACATATTTGAAAAATGAATTATGAGAACAACCTCATGTGCTTTTTTTTTTTTTTTTAACTCTTCTACCTTTTGAATGAAGAATACCTGCAGATACCTTATACACTGGGGAAAAGGAACTCTCAGCCTCCATACTAGCATGCAGAACCACTGTCCGTGTGTGAGGCTGACACAGTATATGTTTACTCAAAGTTTTGCTAACTCCAAAATGCCATCTTATCATGTATGCATTCTCCCAAAGTACGTTCTCCCAGACATTCTACACTACAAAAATTCAGGAAAATGGATTAAGTTGAGGATAAAAGTAAAGAGAGAAAATAACAATGGGCTTTGTTGCTGCACTGGAGGAACAGCCTGTCAGGTCGGCTTTGCAGAGAGGCATATTCCCAAACCAGTCATCATTAACAGACTCACTTCCACAGGAAAAAAAAAAAAAAAAAAAAGGACAGAGTCTGAAAACGCCGGACAAAAGAAATCCCTGCAGACAAAGTAAAAACAAATTAAAAGACCCCATTATAAAACACAGATGCTACAAAAAAAATAAACTTTCTAAGATTTACTGGGCTTTGACAAACTGGAACATTTGTGGAAAAGACATCAGCAACGACTCCCAGGTAATGTGGCTGCGAAGCTAGACTCCTTTCTGTTTTATCTTTACCCTCTCTGCAGAAGCTGCCAGGTTGGTATTCTCAGCTTCTGAATGCAGTGATGTGAGAACACATGAATGTGGCAGACGGCCAACTCTAAGAAATTTCTGAAGCCGGCAAGATCCTGAAATTGTTGACCATTTCAGATTATGCTAAATATTAAAATTAATGTTAGTATATCTCTCTCTATATATATATGCATTTCTTAAATGGAAACAAAAAGAGGAAAAATAAGACATAAGTATAATTATATGCCTCCTCCCCCATCTCTCCCTTTACAAAATTTTTCTATCCTCCCATACTGTGAACCAAAGGGAATAAAAGCCGTTAAAATAGCATTAAGCATTCAAGGAATCATAGTTTTAGAACAGAAAGTACCTTAAAACAGTATCACATCAATAAGAAAGAGAAAACTTTTCGTTTTAGGTTTCTAGAGACGAAAGCTACAGATTGTTGCTACTGGGGGTCAAAGGAAGATTCTAGCAACATGAGGTGTAAGAAACTGAGAACTAAAATCGAATCAAGTAGACCAAACGGCACATTTGGAGGATAAAGGGGCACTGTCCTTTGTTGTCATTAGGGACGCAGGGGTAAATATAAAAATGGCAAAGATTCATTTGTTAAAAAGCAAAAGGACACTGAGCAGTGTTGACGTGCCCAATGGGAGAACAATGTCATCAGGAGGGCTGCATGATCTTCTCACTCTTTGATCCTTATCATGGACACAGATCATATACACTTCAGGTGCTCTGTTTTTCTGAAGGTTTACAATAGAAACTTTCACATATATTAGACTCCTACAATAGTATCACATTCTGTTCTCATCACCTATCCACACACTCATCCACAAGATCCACTCTTGTTCTAGGATTTAAGCCTCCCACTCTTAAATCCTTGGTCTGCTAATATTTTGAACTCTTACCTTTTGAAATTGGATTAACGAGGCACACTGAAAGCCAAAGTTGACGAGACAACCTGGCACTGCTGAGAAGATAATTCTATAGGAAGAGCCCTATGCCCAAATAACTGCTATTGTCCTTCCAGCAATTTCCCTCTTCTAAGACCACTACATGATATCTACTCCTTACACATTATCTTTCTAAAATAAAACCCGGGTAATAAGTTCATATGGGGCTTTTTTCTGTGTGCATTTTGCTTTCCCAGAAGACCAAAACTTCTGGTCTGCTTTTAATATCCTGCTATGGAATTGACAAGGATAAAAATCCAAAATATACCAATGAGTTTAACGAAGTTAACTCTGTAGTTGAAAAGCTCCCGACTTCTTGACTCTGTCAAAGAGCACGATGGTAGCTTGTTTTGAAACAATCACTGGAAATCTGGGCTCTGAAAAGTTAAAAACATTGCTTAGCTCTTGCTTACCATCTAATTTAACAGCAAAGCTTTTTCAGCCAAACACTCGATAATAATTTAATCAAAACCAAATAAAATCCCTTCAGAAAATATAAAAAGTATCCTGTGCAAATGGGAATTTCCTGAATGTGGGATGTTTTTGGTTGGGATGGGAGTCTCTAGTTTTCTCTCTTTTTTGGTCTGTTTTTCTCCCCTTTCCTAGATGAGAATGACAAGCTTCCCAGCTGCAGTTCCAGGACATTCACCCTCCTTTTTGACCTTTTCTCAGGCGTATTCCAGTATAATCTGTAATCTACTCAAGTAGGAAAAGGAAACAGCAGTGCCCTGGTGAGAAACTGTGCCTTCTGACCCACATACCAAACTGGGCGGAAGCAATGCTTGTTCACAGGAGCCAAGGAAGTAGAACATGCAATTAAAAGAAAATGAATAATATATACATATTTTGTAAAAGACTGTTAACACAACAACCAAACAGCTTAGGTGACAAAGTTCAAGATGGAAAGCGTTCAAGGACAATTCGGACTGGGCATTGACTCGTTTCTCCCTGTAACTTTTTTTGGGAGTGATAGATGGTGAAGTAAAAATACGGCTAAGCTTTATGCATTTCCAGCAAAAACACTTGTTGCTTTTTCATGCGAACAGTTCGTGGCACCACAGATAGTACTGCAGGTACTTTGGGGAGGGGTGGGAAGGTAGGAAAATAAATTTCCCACAAAATTGACCAGAAAACAAAAAACTAATCTTTTTTTTCTTTTCTTTCTTTCTTTTTTTTTTTTTTTGGCAAGATGGTGATTAAGACTTTTAATGATATTGTCATCACTTCTCCCCACTACATACAGAGTAGCCTGCATGGACCTTTGCACCAGTGATTATTAAATGTCAGCAGAATTAAAACTTTATGTTCTGGAGAACTGAAACTGCACTAATTATTAACTAATTCTTTATAAATGTATATATTTATTCAAATATTTATATATACTTACATAAATACATAAATTTTTAAATACACAATTTTCTAGGTTGTTTCTCTTTTCTAGCCTGAATACATTTTACTAGTTAATTATTATTGTAATGTGCTCACAGCTATTAGGTATAAATTTGGATATTTTTCTTTCCTTAAATCTAAAATAAACTCAATAAATTTAGAAAGTTTATACATGAAAATTAACAGTCAAAGGAACTAACTGTTGCTAAAACTGTATGTAGAATAAGGGGGGCTACAGTACTCTAAAAAGATACTAAAGCGGGCTTGGAACTAGAAGTCTTGGGATGCAAAAATAAGCCTAGAAAGGGAAATGAGATCAAGAATTAGAAACATTTATAAGACATCAAGAATACAATCAGGGGAAAATATAAGAAATATGTCCAAAAAGTTACAGAGATAAAAGATGTATGGGGACAGGCAATGAAATATATTGCAGGAAAATCTTTTGGTTATATTTCCTCTCCATTATACTTGTGGCACAATTTAATCTCAATCACACAGCCTACCCAAATTTATAAAATGAATGAATGAAATCTCCCTCATAAGTGGGAAGTTCATTACCTTGGCTTATTACTCCTAGAACACTCCATGACTTGGGATAAAAGAAATTTATTAGACCTGATGCTCATTATAATAAGTTTTAGCAATTTTTAGTTCATTTTAAACATTAGGATTGGTGTTTGCCACCCTTTCAACAGTCAAAAATCAAACAAAACTGTAAATGGACTATATTTAACACTAGAGGAGACAAAGCAAACTCTTTATATAAATTAGAAGAACAAAACTAAAAGCTCTTGGGCCTTTTACTTTAAGACTAAAGTTATTCTTGAATCTAACATACTTAAGTACCCTCACGATGTCCCACTCTTCTGAAGAGAGCTCAAATAGAGTTTTAGGACTAAACACTCAGAAGTGAAGACGTTTAACCTGAGTGAAAAATACCCAAAATTAAAAACTACACAATCTAGCATATTTTAGACCAAAATTGGAATTAAATGAGCTCAAAGTATAAATAAATCTTCATCAAAATTCTATTTTGAAAATACCCTACACACCCAGATCGCCTGTGTTTATCTCACAATGAATTTTGTATCATGTCAACAGAGCAAACAGAAGCACTTCACTTTTCAAGGGAAAAAAATACAGAAACTGACCTGCATCACTCAACAAATATAACTACTACTTACACTGTTAAACATATAAGATGTGGAAGAACTGAGAGTTGGTTCAGAAGTAAAATTGGACTATTTAACAAGTTAAAATATTAAATAAATTTCAAGATTTAAGGTGTTTTTTTTAGTTGGAGGACTCAAAATTATTTAACGTTTGCAGAAATTGTCTTTTTCAAATACATTAAACATTGTATACTTAAGAGAAAAAGATATTAAAATCAAAGTACTTTCTATTGAATAACAGCTATAGTAGTAAAATGTAAGCAACACTCCTAATAAACAAAAAGATATAAACCAAAATAACAATAGCAAAGATGCTCTTCTCCCTACAACCTCCTCCACCCCATGGAAACCTTCCTTCTTTTTACCCATGACTGTTAAGAATATTTTCTGGCTCTATTTCAACATCATGACTCAGGTCATGAGAAGTGTCAAAGATGCATTTCCTTCAGATGGGAAAGAAGCAGATTTTAACAACCACAAAAAGATGGGAGTGCTGTGCAAAAGGGCCAAATCAGCATTTTTGACAGCAGGGAAGATAAAACCTTTTATATTCACATGTATTTTATTTCCAGCTTAAAAACATTTAAATATCTTTCTATCGAAATACGCTTACATGTTCTGCTCATGAAGAACACAAGAAATCCACACTCAATTTGTGGCCTAAATTATCAAAAATTTGTGAAAGAGAATTGGTCACCGAAAAAAGAAAGAAATCAACGCACATCATACGAATATTAATAAATAATCCTTGTTTTCTAAACTGATTTTCCAAAAGCAGAACCATGAATATACTTGTGTGTACAAAAACTCCTTAGACAGAAAGTCCTTGAGAGTGAGACCCATAAAGAAGAACGATACCAAGACCATACCTGGGCACCTGACCATACCTGGGCACCTACTTCCCTGTAACTCTTCTGCTTTAGCAGAAAAGTTTTTCCTTAATCAGATGGATCACTGCCAGAAAACCATATTCATTTATCTGTACTGTCACTTTATATTTTTCTCTCATCCATGGTTTTATCAAATGTGGGCATATTTTAATCCACTCCAAAATTAGACAAGAGTGAAATATTATCGAACATTTATTAAGTGTTCCATACTAGGAATGGTTCTTAACACTGAAAATGGAATAGCCTGTCTCTTCTGAAGCCGCTAACAACAACAATGCCCACGTTAATTCCACTCTGTCCATTTGGAAATAGTTTCATTCTTGTGCCTCATTCTGGCTTCCATATTCTCACCTGCAAAAACACATTGTCCAAAGTTAATAACTTTTTCAATGAACCTTAAATCCCTTTCCTTTTCTCATCCTCCTCCAAGTCTAAATATCATTTTATGCTAAGAATCTATTATGATAAGAACTATAATAGTTTTTATTTCTCAGTATGTGTAACCCTAGCACAGCCCTGACTCTATTCTCCTTACCTTTTTGTGGTTGACAAACTAGAAGCCAGCAGTCAGATTTTTACTTCCTGCCAGATTTTAAGTTCAAGACTACCCATGGCTGCTCTCTCACATCTGATCATTTCTAAATCTGTTTATTTGGGTCAGTCATTCAGACACTGGTCATTATGTATCCTAAGAAGCCTAATTCCTACTCTCTTCTCCCTCTCCAATCTTTATAAAACCGAATTTAAAAAATACTTCAACAGAACCTGATCGGAACTTTCTTACTTGTCTTCCTCACTGGAAAAGTAATGCAAATAGATAAACCAAATCCTTTTGTTGTTATTCTAGTCACTAAACTAAAATAATGTAACTCCTTCAACTCCTTGAAAACTTCTAAGTTTACTGCCAAAAAGTCTCCATCACCCCAATACCACTCCCGACAGAGGACTGATTCCATTAATGGGAAAACCGACTACTCTAACTGAAAGATCTACAAATAATATTGATTGGGGTACCCAGGTGGGGTATCCCACCTGATAGACCAGTGAGATCTACAAGGTGGTATGACCTACTGGTGCTCAAAGAGCTTCCAACCAGTTTTTTAGTGCAAATTTGTTAATGAGCTGAATAAGAATGAAATCATGAAATAAGTTAATAAATAATAAAATCTCAAAATAAAATAAAATCATCAGCCAAGGACTCCTAGACATTCAGGTCTATATTTTTGTTTAATGAGTCTGAGATTTTGTTTTATCAGTACCTTTTAAGGCTATCTTAGTAAATTATAATTTCAATTGAGAACCATTGCACTAATATGAAAGATAATGATCACAACAAAAAAACTGGAAAAGGTACTCAGTGAAATAGAGGTAATGCAAGGAGCAATTCGAACTTCAAAAATTATAACTATCTCTCAAAAAAGATAAACTACATTACATCTATAAAATGAGAATGTGATAATAAAAGAAACATTCAGAGTAAAGGATATTAAAAACATGTTGCCAAAATAAAAATGCAATAAGAAAGTTAAAAGATAAACTTGGGGATACTCACATAAAGTAAAACAGAAAGACACGGTGATAGAAAATAGAAAAGAAAGTTAGGGGTTTAATGTAGGAGATCCATAATCCAACTAACGTGATTTCCAGAAGGGAACAAAATAAAGAAAACAGCAAGGAAGAACCTATGAAAAACTGAAAGAAGCATCTGGGGAATGACACCTGAGAATGGGCAGGAGTGGGGCAGAAGAGTGCCATCTTTCATTAGAAATGTATGGTATTATTTGTCTTTGATAAAATTAAATAGGTAAACAAAAACAATAAAACTCCAATAAATGTTAACAGAAAAGAGAAGCAGAGATTAACTATAAGCCCTAATAATGTCTCAATAGTGGAATTTAATCACTCTGGTCACATAAAGTCCAGAGGTAAATCCTTGAATAGCAACATATAAAGAATCAAAAAAAGGAATTTTCAGAACATTTAGACACCACTTTATTAAATAATTAACTAAAAAATTTGCCTCCATGCAACGACCTAAATTTATTCATAGGAGCTGGGTATCTGGATAGAATACTAAAAACAGATAGTAATTGATAGTAATATAGTTCCAAAGCCTAATTCTCTAAGAAGACTTTGAGGAATAAATCATAGCAGACATAATAAGAAGGAAGCTGGGTTACTATAAGATCTTAGAAGATATCAACATCCACAGTACAGCAGATTTTGTGCCAGAGTTGCTGTAATTACAGCTACAGGAAAGTTTAGAAAAGATCGCCCTCTAGAGGCTACTCTCATTAACCATTTAAAAACAAAACTACTGAAACCTGGAGTCGATGATTTTGCCAATAGAAAAATACAAAGAAAATACAAAATATGTCATGAGCAGTAAAAAGTAAAACAAAAAACTCCAAGTTAGCTTCAACTGCTATCCACATTATCTAGCATTTATTTTGAGGGAAAACTTTCAGAGAGAAAAAAATGTGACATATCCCAAATGAAATAGACAAAAAGATAAAATATTCAAATAGAATTTAATTAGCTTTTATAGCACTAAATTTTGAGCTATAATTTAGAAGCAATGTAAGAGTTTTTAAAGATATTCCATGCGTAATTTTATTTTCTTCAAAAACTATGCTATCTGAACCATCCTCTCAATTTTGCTGTGAAACTAAAACTGCTCTATAAAAGTCTATTAAAAATTATGTTACTTTAATAGATGGTTTTTTTCAATTAGTGCTTCTTAAGTGAAAGCACCTTGTTTCAGGTATCTCCTTTCAACACACTTTTCCAAAGAACTCATCTGCTCTAAGAAACTAGGAAGTAACATAAAAATATTTGAATATGTATGCTTATGGTGTATTGTACATGTAAAAAGTAGCATAATGTTACAGCAACATTTTTAAAAAGATAAAAGAATTTATAAGAAAACAAATTCACTAAGAAAACTATTAGACTGGAAATCAACCAATTAAAAACAAAACACCTGAGCTAAAACAATAAAGTACATATAACCAAGAAAAACCAAGGTACTAAACTAAGATAGCCTAACAGAAGATTTTTATCTATTTAACATGCATATACTATATATATACTGTGTCATATGGGGCATAAAATTTAAAGCAGAGCTACAGTGCACATGATTGATTTTTCTTGGCAAAAATTAAAACATACAAATGGAAACTTCAATCCACAAGTAAACAATGATGTGGAAAGAGAAGTCAAGAAACATCACATTATTGCTGACTGTCTTGAGTAGGTGAAACTACATAAGGCTGAAGCGTGTGGTTGCTTTGTATTTACAACTGTGATGTGATCTGTATCAAGAAAACTACTGATCAACAAAAGTAAGTAACTACAATAAACCATCAAATAAAGGCTATAAACAGAGTTTCTGAGTGGTAAAAAGAATGCATCATTCAGATGCTAAAAGGAAAAGTGATGCTACCAGTTATTTAAAAGCACTTTGCTAAAACAGGGAGGCTTCAAGTCCAAGAAATCGAAGGCCCCCTCTGAAAGTCTGAGTCTCAGCTACCTCCATTTGGAAGAAGCAGAATCTGGAATTCAAATGCCAAAAGCTGTGACTCAAAGATGACTCCTCCCCTGAGGACCAATAAAGTTAATGGGAAAGGAGATACTTCCAGGAACTCTGGAGTACTTCTGGAGAACTAAATGTAGAAGTGAATTCAAAATCTCTCTGTTAACACAATGGAAATAGCAGGAAAAAACAAATTCCTTAAAAGCCCTATAACAGAGTCAGGCTATATTCTTGAACCTAAGTTGGAAAACAAATCTGCAAAATAAAACATGCAAAGGCTCAAGAATAGGTGGATTAACTTTTCAAACTATATTTCTTGAAAAAGAAAAAGAAAAAAACTATACTACCTTCACTTTTCAGTTCTGTGTCAAAGTCTCCCTTCATTTCAGAATAATGTCGACTTATCAATACTGCGTCCAAAATGCTATAAAACCCTGTACACAATAAGGCCAAAGTATATTTCATTCACTCATTATTCAGGGAATTATTCATTTATTCTGTTTTCTGGATAAGAGGCACAATACAAAAATATGAAAAATGACTCAATCCTATATATCTCCTCAATAATAAGCAGTATTAATAATGATACTAATCATAGCAGCTTTTTTTTTTTTTTACTGAGTATTTGACATGTACCAAACACTACTCGAAGTGCTTCGATTTTCACAGTAACTCTCTAAAGTAAGCAATATTATTTTCCCCATATTACAGAAAGAAAATTAAGGCATAGGTAGATTATGTAATATGTCTAAGATTACAGAGTCATGGAGGTTAGATTCTAACCCAAGAAGTCCAACCCAAGGTCCTCCAACTGCTTCCACAAACAAGTTTGGCTTGGTAATGGAGATCATCAAAAATAATAGGAAGAAAGTAGTGAGCCATAAGTACAGATAAAGAGGACATACAGAGGAACAAATACATGAGGTTTGACACATTATACTAAGAGGAAGAAAGTGCATCATAAGCTGGGCTGAGCTTGAAAGATATGTTCAATGTTTACCTGAAGAAACAAACAGAAAGCAATTCAGGTGTAGGAAGAAGGTGTTGATGGTGGAAAGCAAAGGCAAGTCATTCACTTTGCTTGGGGCATAATAATGGTGAAAGAAATGGTTTCTTCATTCAGCAAAAGTGTACTGACTGGTACAGGAATAGGCATTTTCTGAACTTTGTCTTTCTGCCTCACGCTACCAGTACTTGAAACCATCCTCATTTCCTATCTCCATGAGAAAACAAAAGTAATCTCTCCCCTCTAACGATTCCCCATTTTTCTGTTCCCCTATACCAGCGCTCCTCAAAAGACTTGTCACCACTAGTCTTCAATTTCTCTCTCCCCATTCTTACTAAAATCCACTCCCGTCAGTCCCCTACCACTCTACAAAATCGCTCATCAAAGTCACATGTATTCTATATTACTAATTTTGATGATATTCTTTCTTTTTCTCAGTCCTTATCTTAATTAGCTATTAGCAGAATTTAACACATTAATCACTCTCTTTTCTCAGAAAAAAAAAATTTCTTCATTTAGCCTCTAGGATTTCTCACCTAAGGTTTTCCTTCTATGTCACTGGCTACTTCACGCAGGAGGACCCCAGGACTTGGTCCTGGGATAACTTCATCTTGTGTTTTTTTAATACTCACTCCCTTATAAGACGACCTCACCCAGATTTTGGCTTTATCTATGCCTCCTGAATATTTATCCTCAACCTAGTCTTTTCCACTGAACTCTGACTCATAAAACCAACTATCGACTTAAAATCACTAGGAGGTCAAAGACAAGAAGTACACAAAACGTGTCCAAAACTCCTGATTCTGCCCTATCCCCAAACCTGCTTTAACCCTGTTTCTCGTTTCATTTGATGGCAACCCCATCCTTCCAGCTGTTCAGGCCAAAAGCCTGACTAGTCACTCTGACTCCTCTCTTCTCTCATACTTGACATAAAATATACCAGAAATCCCAGTGGCCCTACCATCAAAATATATCAAGAATCCAATTACTATTCAGAATCTCCACTATAAACAACTGAGTCTAAGCCCTACCTTCTCTCACTTGGATTTTTGCAATACGCTACTAACTGGTCTCGCTAGGCTTTGACCTTTGTCCATCTACAGACTGTGCATTCTTAACACAGATATCCATTCTGATTCTGCCAAAACACAGCTTATCATGAAACGCTCATTCTCAAAACTCTCCACAGCTTCTCCATCTCGCTCTGGGTCAAAGTCAAAGGCTGACGTGATCTGGCCACATTTCCTCTCTGATCTCATCTTCTACTATGAGCTTCAACTATGCTTCAGCCACACTGGCCTCCTTGCCTTTCCTTGAACACTTGAGCACAATCCCAGCTCAGGGATTTTTGTACTAGCTGTTCCTTCTGCCTGGAACATGTTCTCCAGATATTTGCATGACCTTCTCCCATACTTCCATCAGATCTTTATTCAAACATGATCTCTGTAAGGTCTACAGGAAGCATTCTAATTTCAAAGTGCAATCCTCTCCAGGCATTCCCTATTATCCTTCTATCCTTTTTCTCTATAGCATATAAAACTATCTATCTATCTATCTATCTATCTATCTATCTATCTATCTATCCATCCATCCATCCATCCATCCATCCATCCATCCATCCATCCATCCATCCTGTTTATCATTCATATCATTCCATTAGAAAGTCAGCTCCATGGGAAAAGGAACATTTTCTTCTTGTTCACTGTTATCTTCTTAGAGCTCAAAAATAGTGCCTAGAATAGTAAACACTAATAAGAGTTGCTGAATAAATGACTGAATGCTGCAGATGTTAAAAGGAACAACAATGTTACCATAAATTGTCTTATTAAAAACACTTTTAAAGATATTTGGAAACTTGACTTAAAGCTTCAGAGTCTACATTTTATCAAATAGTAGGCAAGGTGCAAAGATACAAATATAAACAAGAAAAGACCCTGTCTTCATGAAAATCAGTCTAATGAGACAGACAGGCATGTCAATAAACAACTAACATATTATAATATAATCAAAGTACATTCAGAGTGTCAGTATTGAGGCTGATACAGATGACACATCAAGAGATATTTAAGAGAGGCTTAAGAGACGATGTGATAGTTTTAGCAAGATCATAATTAAGTAGGGTTTTAGCAGGTATTCAAGGGGATAAAAATTATTTCAAGTAGAGATAAGTATACAAACAGGAAAGGTGCCAAGAAATAAACACATGTGGCATATTCAGGGAAGAGCATAGAAATCTAGGTGTAGTAGGACACATAGCTAGAAATAAGGCGAGACCTTCTCTAACATTCTAAAAGTATGGTGAGACATTGAAAGACTTTAAGCAGAAGAGTGGAAGATCGTATTTATGGTTAACAAAGAAAATGTATGTGATGGTAAAAAAAGGCTGGAGACTTTTGAAATAATTGAAGTAAGAAAGGATTATGGGTTCTTAATCATTTTTGTGCATGGACTGCTTGGACAGTCTGGGAAAGCCTGTGGACTCTTTATCTGAATAATACTTATAAATATACGAAATAAAATATATAGAATTACAAAAAACAATTATATTGAAATATAGTTAGCAGTACATTTAAAAATTAAGTTCTATTGTAATATATGTAATAAATATTAAAATCAAGAATACTATTATATAATATATAATTTCAAAGCTATGGTGAGCATAAACATTATTTCAAAATATATTTCAGTAATTCAAAATACTTTGATATATATATTTCATATATACTGTGGTATGAAAACATCTGCATTTTTATTGGTGACAATGTCACGAATACTACTAATATTACTGTCATGGGTTGTCTATATTCATAATGAAAGGAAACAATTTCAATTAGAGGATAGTAAACATAAAGATGTAAATTTTTTCCTATCCATGTTAAGGGGTCTTGAGTTAAGGAGCCCTCACATAGACTAAGGTCCAGGCAACAAGATCGGAAATGAAAGAGATATTTAGAGAAAATATATTTCAAATAAATAAACATTCTCTGTTAAGTTAAAAAAAAAAATGGCAAGTAGATAAAATGATCCTAACCTACACTGGACTGACTCCAGAGAGTAAAAAGGAAATATCCCTATATCAACTGTTATTTAACAGTTTCCTTTACTTTGCTAAAAAGAGCACAAACAACGGTAATACCACCAAGCATGATTCATTTTCAAGATGAATCCCTCCCTGCTCAAAGTTTACATTGTTTTTGACCAGCATCAGATTGTTTATCCACACAAACTCTAAATACATCATTTTTAGAACTAACCAACAACAATGCCCATTTTGTTTTGACATGTGAGATACAAAAAGGACATGAAGAAAAATGACCATCGCTCTAATGTTGGTGCTTTAAAAATGAGAAAAACTACACAGAGTAATGGGGTGAAATTCCAACGTAATAAAATTTTTATACGTGTTATCAGGAGGAAAATGCCGTCTGAAATTCCTTGCTTTCAAAAGGAAATGTTAAGTACAGCACTATTGTCAGTCTATAATATCCTCTCTGAGATGTATGCTGGTAGTTTTAAGCAACGATATAAAAAGAGCTGTGAGAGCAATTAAACTGAGAGAAAGCAAAAAAATTCAAGTGTTGCTCTTCAATTACATGTTCTTTTATAAATGACAAGTCCTTAACTGATTGGCACTTTGCACCCTCCAACAAAAATACATTGAAAGGTATTTGTTCGAAGTCTTTTAATATCTATCTTTCCCCTTGGACTAGAAGATACACAGGGCAGAGATGACGTTTAGTGTGTGTGTGTGCGCGCACGCGCACGCACATTATGCCCAAACCCCAGCACAGGCCATGGTATGAAGAATGCTTAATAAGGAAGGAAGAATAGAAAGAAAAAAAGAAGCTCAAAAGAATACTCTCTGAAGATGTATAATGTAAGGCCTATAAATCCTTCCTAATTTTTCTACTAATACATATGGTTCTCTGGTCAACCTAGCTGCCCCATGCACACTGAATCTCTCCCCATAAAGTATTTGGTAAAATTTAAGTAAAGAAAAATATTCAATACAAAGCAAAAGGTCCTCTAAGAACCTATACTACCACCTAATTATATGACAAAATATTTGTATCTAAAAATGTAATTAAGTAAATTTTTTCAAATGTCTAAAAATATGAATATCTCATATCTTTCTAAACTTTTTTAAAAATTCTACTTTCTTAAACAACTGTTTTCACCTAGAACTGATTCTAAAATATTCTCAAATTTAAAGGTCATGGGTCACTATTCAAGTTAAATATACATGAATAACAACTGTTCTTATAAAAATAATAGGGCAAAAGCATAAAATATCACCTAAGGAATAAATACAGGTTCTCCACAAGATTCCATTTGCCTATGTTTTTTCAGTCTATCTTAAAACTTCCTATAGAAAAGCTATATCTAGAATTGATAAGGTATTACAAAAGGATATGTGTTTAGGCAGAAGCTAAAACAAATAAAGACAGGTATGTAGCCGAAAAGAATTGCAAAGTGGTACTCAAACAAATACCTGTACACACATGTTCATAACAGCACTATTCACAACAGCTAACAGGTGGAAGTAACCCAAATGTCTATCAGTGGATGAATGGATAAAATAATTGTGGTATATACATACAATGGAATAATATTCATAAACAAAAAGGAATGAAATATTGACACAGACTACAATGTAGCTATACCTCAAAAACATTACACTAGAGAAAAGATGCCAGAAACAAAAGATCATATATTGGACAACTGCAGTAATATGAAATATCCAGGACAGGTAAATCCACTGAAATGGAAAGCAGATTGGTGGCTGCTAGGAGCTTGGGGAGAGAGAAATGGAGAGTAACTGCTTAAAGAATATCTGGTTTTCTTTTAGAGTAAAGGAAACATTTTGGAACCAGGTAGAAATGGTGGCTGCAGAATACTGTGAGTATACTAAATGTTGCTGAATTGTTAACATTTAAATGGTTGATTTTATATTACAGGAATTTCAGATCAATTAAATAAAGACTGTTTTTCTGTAGTAACCATAATCTCTCTATATAAAACTTCCTATTCTTAAAAACCTAAATTGGTCATCTGTCAAGAAGAATATGCAATGCTCTAAAAAACGTGTTATCTAGTGTCAACAAATGTTTTCTGTCTTTCCGATGGGAATGAAATGGTACAACCACTTTGGTATTATCTACTGCAGTTAAGATTTGCATACATTATAAACTAGCATTTCCACTTAGAAATGAGTACACATTTGCACCAAGAAGCAAGTACAGAAATTTTCATTGCATCATTATACATAATAACCCAACCCTGGAAACTACCCAAATATATATCAATGGTAGTAGAAAGGATAAATAAGTATGATTGTACAATGGAATATGTAGGAGCAATGGAAATAAAAGACATAAACCTACGTAGAACAACATGAATTAAACTCATAAACACAATTTTAAAGAGGTTAAATATACCAAATTACACATGCTCTGTAATTCCATTTAAATAAAAGTGGAAAATGATATTTAAGGATACTTCCTTAGGAGAAAATTATTTCTAAAAAGTAAGAAAATGATTACCATGAAAGTCAGAATCATGGTTTACTGTTCATGGAAAAAGAGCACAAAAGCCAAGTTCTGGTAATGTTTAATTTACTGGGCGGGGTGATAGTTAAACAACTATTTGCTGTAAGATAAATTATTGAGCTATACATTTTGTTTGTTTTTCCTGCAACATATTGGTGGAAATCCCACAGACATGTATTTTCAAATAAAATGCAAATGCTGCTCTAAAATATAGGTGACTGATGACCACTCTACTCCAACAACGAAAATTTCTTAATGAACTATATAGTATTGACTTTGCTTAAAGACAGAGTTTTCTGGATAAGATATATAGATATGAGACGCAGTCTCTAAATTTATGAAAATAGTTTCAAACTTCATATTCCATATAGATGACACCAAGTATCCTTTATATATTGAAAAACTCAGGGAGTTTAAGCAGCATCTTGAAGATCGCCATTACTATATTGGCTTCAATTTATTAAATTATTTAATAAATTAAGAATGCCCCCAAATGAGCCTAAGATCTTGTCTTTGCATGAACAGATTAGGAAAATGGATTTATTTTATCCCAGATCTCAAAAATTAAGGGTAAAAGGAAGGAGGATTGTAGGGTTCGTGGGAGAGAGAGAAAATTAAGTTTACCGTGCAGAGGTGATCCAGAAGGGCTGCTTGATAAACCTGAAACAGGGCTGCAGCGACCTCCTTGTTTAGATGTCAGCTCCTGTTCAATCTCTTCCAGCCCAGCACTTTTCTGGAAGCGGCTCATACGATTCACAACTCGTGGTGACATATGTGTTCGAACACAAGGTTGGCCACCATAAGGATTGATTGGGAAAACGTGGGATGTCCCCCGGAGTGTGCTGACCACAACCCAGCGACAGTCATGGCTGAAGCAGATGTCTTGTACCTAGAAATGAGATATGGAAAAATACAGAAATGATTGAGAAACTATTTGCATTGATCTAAGAGTATCAGACACATATCACCAAATACAAAAAGAAATGCTTGCCTCATTACCAAATTTACCTAAAATCAGGTTATTAATAAAAATTTCATGCTACAGATGAGCTTCATGGTGAATAGTGAGCAAAACTCCATACCAAAGATTTGGTAAGATTCAGAGTAGGAAATTGTATCCCTTGCTACACAGAGTGTTAAGTCAGAAAGCAGGAGCCGAGGTAGCTTTACCCTGTAGAGCTCTAAGAAAAGATACATGATTGAGGTTTCTCTAAACGAATTTGCCTTTTAAAGAGTATAGAACAGTTAAAATAAAATTACACATTACACATTGTAGCTGAGGAGATTAACTTAATCATTCACTCAATAAATATTCACTGGGTATCATGCTAAATAAGCACTAGGAAAAAAGGAGTGAATAAGTTCTTCGGCTACCAGCCTAATAGGAGTTAAAAACATATAAGAAATTTGTTAAAATATAATATCTATAATAATATGTAAATATAATATGTATATTTACTGTATAATATACATGTATACCACATATAACATACAGTGGTAACAAAAAGGAAGGAAAATATGAACTATGCTTATGAGATGTGGAAAGGAGTTGGTGAAGGTGGAGAGTTAGAAGTGACCCCCCAAAAAAACCATTATCTGAAAAGGTATAGACTCTGGAATTGAGTTTTAAAGTAGGATACACTTATAAAGACAGGAGAGAAAGAATCCCATTTAGATGTATCAGATATCCCGTTTTAGATGTAAATGCATAGACATAAGATGGAAATGGACAAGTACTAGTTAAGGTAGAAACAACAGAAGAGTAAGCAAAAGTTGGAGCAGGAGGTATTTGGGTTATATTTAAGAAATAGTGGAGCCAAGATTTCAAATTTGTAAGGATGATTCTGAGACTGTAATGTAGGGGAGTGGATTTGCAGTGGGGTGAGGGTAACTAAAGGAAAATTCAGTAGAAGTCCCTTCAATTGTCATGGATATAGGTCCTTGAAGGGAGGTGGGATGCAGAAGAGAAAATGTCTCAAAACACACTGACAACCCAAAATGCCCATCAATGAATAAACTGATAAAACAAACAAAAAAAAGATGTGGTGCGTGTATATATATATGCAATGGAATATAATTCAGCCTTGAGAAAGGAAGATAATCTTGCCATTTGCAAGGATATATAGATGAACCTTGAGCACATTATGCTATTTGAGATAAATCAGACAAAGACAAGTACTACGTGATGCTTACGAGAAGGTGGGGTTTGGGTGATAAGATTGATAGTGTTTAAAGGTGTAAACTTGTAACGAGTAGTAAATAAGCCATAGAGTTCAAATGCACAGTATAATGAATATAGACAATAATATTATATTACAATTATATAATATAATAAACATGGCTACAATGGCAATCATGTTACAATATATAAATGTATCAAAGTAAAACACTGCATACTTTAAATTTACACATTATATGTCACATTTATTCAATTAAAAAATAACTAAAATAAAACAAAACAAAAGCTTATGTCTGTAGTGATTGGCTAACACTGCAGGTCATAAGGCCTCTGTTGGCTGCTGCAACTAGTCAACTTTGCCCTAATGTCGAAGTAGCCATAGAAAATATGTAATGAATAAGTGTAGTTATGTTGGGGAGGAGCTTTATTTAAAAAACAAGTGGCTGGCCACACACCTAATCTAGGGAAAGTTAGTCACTAATATGTATGACACTGACCAGGCACTGAATATAGAAGTTCCAGTATTTTCAAATTAGCAAATTGAATTTACTGCTTTTATCTTGATATCAATCCAGTGGTGACAACTTGAAATATAAATGTCTCCATTTATTTTTTATGCTTTAAAAAAAGCCAAGTAAAATTCAATATTGTTTTGACTATTTTTAAGCTTAGCCTCTAAAAGAAGGCAAGGCGTAGATACTTAAATATTTTCTACACTAAGTGATAAACTACAATAATTTTCTATTATATAAAGCAATCAAACAGTGCTCGTAAAAAATCCAGACAATGTAAAAGTATGGTAGAATAAAGATAAGAAGTTCATGAGTGGGATATAACATTTAAAAAATGTATATGTGTGTATACTTATATATGAATATATTAGCTATAATTATAACATGAGCTAAGTAAAAGTCAGAGAAGCCAACCTTCCAATATATTAGATCCTCAAATAAGCCTAAATTCAGATTAATATCTTGATTAATATTCCAGAAATATTCCACAAAGGCTACCATTATTCATCAAAGTACAAGTTTTTAAAAAAAGTCTAGAACTTTTTAAATTAAAAAAAAAAATTAGCCTTATGTATCAAGACAAGATACTTCATGGCTAGACTATTGCTAAACAAAAATTATCAATACATATAAAAACCTAAATTCAACCACAGGTGTCCATTTCAATTACTGTGATAAATGACACGTTAACATTATAATTAAAGGATCTCCTGAGAACTGACAAATTTAACTCCCGGGGATACTATAATTATGAAGCAAAAGTCATTCCAAAAGTATTTTTTTACCTCTGTACTTTACCTATAACTTTCAAATAAAGTGACTTACAGAAAAGCAAGAGAAGGGAAGGGGCGGGACAAAAAAAAAGTGTAAACGACATGAGAAAAGAAACATAGCATGAGAGACACTTAATATCATAATATCAATTGCATTAACACAAGCCAGAATCAAATAAATACATACAGAAAAACATCTTTAGGCTTATTGAGTAACTTTGTTCCATCCACAGTGTTATCTAAAATCTTTTTCCAAAACACTTATAATCAAGACCACTTCCTGATCTGTCGATGAAAAGTTTCCTTCTTTCATTTTAAGAATACTTCTGATATGAGGTGGTGCTAACAATCAATGTCAACACAGGAAGACAAAATTCCACCTAAATGCTTACTTAGAAAACTGCTATTAGAGCAGTGATTCTGCTCTATGACCTTGAAAACACATCAGGTTACATAAATGAGCAAAGAAGGGTTACTAAAGATATTAGCTGTCAAGAAACTAGAGAAAGTTTATTCCTTTAAATAACATTACAGAAGATAACAAGCCTCCTACCCACAAAATGCAAAATGATGTAGCTGCTGGTATTATCAAACAAGTTGGGTGGTTTTTCATACATCATTAAAAAGAAGGAAGGCTATACATAGTGGCAGACTAGTACTAAAAACATAACACCACACGCATAATTTTTAGAGCTCAATTTTGGAATGATATACCCAGTAAAGATTTTTTTCACAACAAAACAGGACAGCTATATGAGAGTTCTATCTCTAACTTAGTGCTACAGTACTAAATATCATGGCAAAGAACCCTGATCATGTACAGATCAGGCAATTGTTATAAATAGGAATTCAACAAGAACAGGTACCAAATAAGCAATATGTCAACACTTACTCTCAAATTTAGGAAGTAAACATATTTAGATAATTACTTTCTATTTTTTTATTTTTTTATGGTGACATTGGTTAACGAAATCCAGTAAGTTTCAGCTGCACACATTAACATTAAAGTATATATATATAAAGTATATATATATTTACAGTGTGTGTTCACCTCCCATAATTAGATTTCTTTCCATCACCACATTTTTGACCCCCTTCGCCCCATCAACCTCTCCCATCCCCCCACCACCTTCTGGTAAACACTAGTCTACTGTCCATGTCTATGAGTCTCTCTGTTTGTCCTGTTCATTTGTTGCTTTTAGGTTTAAATCCCACATTTAAGTGATATCATGTGATCTTCAACTTTTTGCTTAGCATGATTATCTTAAGGTCCATCCATGTTGTTGCAAATGGCAGTATTTCACCTCTTCTTATAGCTGAGTAATATTCCATTGTATGTATGTACCACAGCTTCTTTATCATTTATCCATGTCCTGGCCACAGTGAATAATGCTGCTATGAACATCGGTGTGCAAATATCTTTTCAGATATGGGTTTTCAAGTCTTTGGGGTAAATACCCAGTAGAGGGATTGCTGGATTATATGGTAGATCAATTCTTAGTTTTTTGAGGAACCTCCATACTGTTTTCCATAGTGGCTGTACCAATTTGCAGTCCCACCAGCAGTGTATGAAGGTTTCTTTTTCTCCACATCCTCTCCAACACTTGTTATTACTTGTCCTGTTGATTATAGCTATTCTAACAATTGTGACATGGTATCTCATTGTGGTTTTGATTCGCATTTCCCTAACAGCTTGCAATGTTGAGCACCTTTTCATATATATGTTGGCCACTTGTATGTCCTCTAGGGAGAAATGTCTGTTCAGGTCCTCTGCCCATTTTTTGATTGGATCGTTTGTTTTTTGTTGTTGAGCTGTATGAGCCCTTTGTATATTTGGGATATTAGGCATTGCTTGGAAATATATTTTCCCATTCAGATGGTTATTTCTTTACCTTGTTGACTGTTTCTTTTGCTGTGCAGCAGCTTTTTAGTTTAATGTAGTCCCATTCATTTATTTTTGCTTTTACTTCCTTTGAGGTCAAATTTAGATAATTACTTTTTTAAAAACACTGAATATCCCCTCCCCTAAACTCAGGAATTGACCCCATCCAAGTAGATTTCTACAGCAAGGGATACGCTGTGTGGCTTCTACTTAGCGTTTCAAAATGCTGTTAAACCGAAGCAGAGAATGAATGTGGACAGGAGACAAGTGCATGTTTCTTTTAGAACAATGTTTAGCAAATTTCTAAAAAGAGCCAGATAGTAAAATTTTAGGCTTTGCAGACAAGGAAGCAAAACCAAGGAGGTACTTATAATAACAAGAAAGAAAACAAATTTTGACGAAATTTTTACTGAATATAATTTTTTTGTAATATAGGTCTACTAATGAAAAGAATGGAATCCTTTTTAATAGGAGATAATATTTTGATTATTTGGGGCTCTAAGCTAGCATTAACATCATCAAATAGATTCCAGTGCTCATCTATGAAAGCTACTCTTAGCTTGTGAGATGTCAAAAAATGAAGACAATATATAGCTCATGGACCAAAGTCTGCTGACCCATTTTACACTACTGTCAAGTGGTAAATACAGATTTGTTGGCCATCATAGACCTCAAACCAGAAAGGATCTCAAAAATCTAAAGTCAAAGTCAAAAAAATGGTAAGCTTAGCCTTCAGGTCAGCATTATTCCAATAGTTGACAAGACACTCCATAGCATAGAGAGGGAAAATTACATAAAGCCTTTGCATTAGAGGAACCCATATGAGATAAGACCAGTAAGATTAAAGTTCTTTTCTAAATTCGAAAGTAAGCAGACATTTTGTTACATCTTTCAAGTAGATGTAGCTGTATTCAATTCAACTAAACACATAATTATTAGATAATATAATTTTAGTTTAAACACACACACACACACACACACATCTCACAACCAGAGACAACTATTTCTTATTAACTTGGAACACATTCTTCCAGACATCTCTCAATGCGTAAATGGATAGGTACGTATGTATACATTTATGTGCATATATGTATTTTTATGTATCACATAAATACAAATATAGATACATATACACATGCACGTTCCAACACATATAATTTTACATCAGATAACATTATGAGTAACCAATTTGAAATGTAAGATAATCTTTAAACTTTAATGCTATAAAAGATAATCAAAACACATTGAAATAACACTATAAATATAAAGTATTTACTTGTCATTATAGGCTGTATCCATAGGTGATGTTTCCTAGTGAATATATTTACCACTTACCAGCAACAAGGCCATGGAAAAGTTAGTTAACAACACTGTGTCTTCCAGACCTTCATTTGCAAAATAGAAATAATAATGCAAATCTCATGGGGTTTTAGGTTTAATGATTTAACATGCAAAGAACTTAGAACAGTGCCTAGCACTTAATAATTACTGAACAAATGTTTACTATTATTATCACAATTAACATAAAATATATCCATTCTCTATCCAAATGTCTCTGTTTACACTGCTACCAACGTAAACCACTGTCATCTCTCCACCAGATTACTACATTAGACTCTTAACTCTTAATTCAAACCACCTACAGGCAACAAAAGACTTCTTCAAAATTAAAAACTTTTGTGCATCAAAGTACACTATCGAAGAAGTAAAAAGACAACCCATAGAATGGCAGTAAATATTTGCAAATAATACATCTAATAAAGGTCCAGCATCTAGAATATATAAAGAAGTCTTTCAACTCAACAACATAAAGACAAATAATCCAATTAAAAATAAGCAAAGGATCTGGTAGACAGTTTCCAGACAATACATACGATTGGCCAATAAGTACATGAAAAGATGCTCAACGTCATTATTCATTAGGGAAATGCAAATAAAAATCCCAATGAGATACCACACTTCGAACTTAAAAGAATAGCTATAAACAAAAAGAGAGGTAAAATAATAAGTTTTGACGAGAATATAGAGACATTGGATCCCTCATACAGTTCTGGGGAGAATATAGATGGTGCAGTCACTTAGAATATGCCTGTAAAAGTTAAGTATGGATTTACCATATGACCAACAGTTTTATGCCCAGATACCCGAGAGAACTGAAAACACATGCTGAAACAAAAACCTGTATACTAAGGTTCACGGCAGTATTCCTTAGAGCTCAAAAGTGGAAACAACCCAAATGTCTACCAACTAATAAATGGACAAATTGTGGTATATCCATACAAGAAAATATTATTCAGTCATTGAAAGGAATAAAGTTCTGATACATGCTACAACATGAACTTTGAAAACATGCAAAATAAAAGAAGGCAGACAGAGAAGGCTACATATTGTATGTTTCCATTTACATGAAATGTAGAGGAAAAGCAAATCCACAGAGATAGAAAATAAATTAGCAATTGCCAAGGGCCAGAGGGAAGGTAATGGAGAGTGGCTGCTAATGGGTACCAGGTTTCTTTTTGGGGTGATAAAAATGTTCTGGAATAAGACAGTAGTGTTCGATATACAATTCTGTAAATACACTAAAAACCACTATTACATTGTACACTTTAAAAGGGTGAAATTTCTATTTCTGTATTATGTCTCAATAAATCTGTTACTTAAAAAATGAAAGGACTAACTAGCTAGACTGCTGAAAGGGAAGTTCTACAGCTTCTTTTATAGTTCATGGTTCCATTTAACTGTTCCTTAGTCCTTAGAGATGTCTTTTATCCTATGCTCAAAGGAAGATAAGCAGCTCTAAGATGCCTAAACTAGCATTTTATCTGGTTCTATCTTGGCTCATTTCATATCTTGGTTGGGGTTAAACAAGCGACTTCAATATAATTTGAGTAAAATATATAACCAGATATACTTATTAAGTTTTCCTTCATTTGGCATAAAGGTGTGGCATAAAAAAAGACAGGGGAAAAAAAAAAAAAACAAGAAAAGAGTACCCAGTTTAGTCAGAGAATCCTCGTTAAGACACATTATTACCAATTTAGAGATTTAAAAGCTCTACTTTTGAAATTTTCTATTTAAATTTAAATGTCAGAATTCTTAACTAATGAGATTCAAATTAAGAATACATACAAAGTGCCTAAATGTTTTGCAAATTTATATTATTTTATTGTTATATAATTTATTGTTCTTTAAATGGTTCCTGTATTACCTACCTATCATACTTATAACATCTCACATTTTTTCCTTATTGTAAATGATATAAAATTTGGTTATCAGAAAACAATTAGTCCCCTAGAAAGCTAATATACTTGGTTCCTTAAAACATACTATAGCTATATTGCGGTAATTCTAATTTATTTCTAAAAATTGGCATACTGAATTATCTATTTTTAAATATTTCATTGATTTAATAATCCAAAACAGCAATATTATATAACAGCAAACATATACTCCCATGGAATAATTATGTACAAAATTTTATTAAAACAAAAAAACCCATATCTAATTAGTATATCTAATTCACAAAGCAGGCTGAATTCAAATTGCATATAAAACAAGAGTATTTGAGCACTAGAATTAAATGTTACTACATAAAACCATCAAAGATGCATAAATCATCATCTTATAAGGCTCTAAATTTATACTAAAAACTCATTCAAAATCCTATTAACTAATAACAGTGATAAAAACTTAGGATTATTTTAACATCCTAAAATCTAAAGCAGAGATTCTCAAACTTTGGTGTGATATGAAGCACCTAGATTATTTGTAAGAACTGCAAATCCTTTGGTCCCACGTTCAGAATTATGATTCAGCAGGTATCAGGAGACGCAAGAGATATGACCAAGAAATTTGCAGTTTTAAAACACTTGGATAATGACTCTGACACTGATCTAAAGTCTGTAATATGGAGCTAGAAAATACAATAAAGTGACCAGAAATGGCAGGCTCCCTACATCCATAATAAATTATATAAATTATATGATATGATACTTTTTTAAAAGAATGAAACAATTCCTGAAACTAAAATAATATTGAATGTCAACAGCAATGGAAAATAAAGTCTTAATGACGTAATAGCAATGATTGCCTAGGGTGTAGGGCAGAAGGTTAGACTGAAAGGGGCAGGAGTAAAGTTCCTGAGATGATGAAAATGCTCTATGTCCTGACTATAGTGACGGTTACACAGATGCAAGTAGTGAACAGTAAACCGAACACTCATCTCCAACCATCACGCCCTCACCTGACACCACCACAGGTGCTTCCTACATGCTTACCCAGCCTCTCTTATAGCATGTGTTGACACAGTTATAATCACTTAGACAAAAGGGTGCTACTACAGAATTCTGAGGAAGTATCCGCTTTCCTGATTAAAGGAATTAACATCACTGATACTGCCCTTTCTCCCCATCTTATTGCCTAAATTCAGAAAGGATGCCCAGAGAGGTGGCAATTAAAAACAATTATGAGGGAAAGAGCAAAACAGTCACAGAAACACTGTTGAGCAATTATACCAAAACCAGAGTATCCTTCTTTTAACATAAGAAAAATAAACTCTGGTGTTTTAAAAGCATTGTTAACTGTGATTTTGTTTCTGTGGCCAAATACATACCTAATGATTCAAATTCTAATTTCCTTTCTAAGTCTCTTTTAAAAAGAAAAAGAAAAAGCAGAGAGAACTTGGGATAAAAATTCTCAAATCCCAGGGTTCTATACATTCAGAAGCCTGTAAGAATGACAATTAAAGCCATAAATACATGTCCCATATAGCAGCATTATTTACGATAGCCAACATATGGAAGCAATCTAAGTATCCATCAAGACAAATGGATAAAGATGTAGTACATATGTAAAACAGAATATTACTCAGCCATAAAGAAGAATGAAAGCTGGCCATTTGCAACAACATAGATGGACCTAGAGGATATTATGTGAAATAAGTCAAAGAAAGACAAATACCATATAATTTCACTTACATGTAGAATCTAAAAAACAAAATAAGTGAACAAACAAAACAAACTCATAGATACAGAGAAGAAATTGATGGTTGCCAGATGAGAGAGGGGTTGGAGATATAAGCGAAAAAGGAGAAGAGATTAAGATGTACAAACTGCTAGTTATAAAAACAGTCAGGAGGATGTAAAGTACAGCATAGGGACTATAGTCAATAATACTATAATAACTACGTATGGTGTCAGATGGGTACTAGACTTATCGAAGTGATCCCTTCTTAAGTAATATGAATATCTAATCACTATGTTGTACACCTGAAATTAATATAATGTTGTATGTCAATGGTAATTGAAAAATTTTAAAAATTTTTCAAAACTAGCCAAGATCCAAGCCATCAGATGAGGTTATGTTTAATAAAAACTTACAGGGAAAAAAAAAAAAAGAAGCTATTTGAATAAGAATTAATATATAAGTTCTAGAGACAGTCCCAACCCAATACTTGAATAATTTTTTCCTTAAAAATTAATAAATACATTTTCATTAAAAATGGAAATGCAACAAGGTCAATGGCAATAAAAGTTGGCTTGGGAATAAGTTCTTTAGAATAGAAACATGGTATAGACCAATAATCTACATATACTCTCTAGCTTATCTGCTTAGTCCTTCCACCTCTCAATTTTTCACATGCACTTATTTATTCAATAAATATTTATAGAAAGCCTTTTACATGTTTTACACTCTTCTAGGTGCCAGAAATGCGAAAATGAGCTAAAATAAGGAGCGTGCAATTACCATTTGAACCAACAACTATACTCTCAGGCATCTATGACAGAAAAATAAAAACTATGTTCACATAACATATTCATAATTGCCCAAAACCATTAATAAAAACTATGTTCACATACATATTCATAATTGCCCAAAACCATAAACAAACTATGGGAGCTAGGTCTACTTATAAAAGGGCAACAGAACAAAACTACAGTATCTTGATAGTGGTGGCAGATACACAAAACTACGTGTTGTGATTAAACTATATGGACCTAAACGCACACCACATACACACACACAAATAAGTGAAATCTGAAAAAGATCAGTAGATTGCACCAATGTTAATATCTTGGTTGTGATATACTCTAGTTTTGCAAATGTTATCATTGGCATAACTTGGGTAAAGTGTGCATGAAATCTCTCACTACTATTTCTTATTAAGTACACATAAATACAATTACTTCAATAAAAATCTGAATTAAAAAAAGTGAATGTGATGCCTTGCAAACATAGAGCCAGCAGTGCTAATGTAGATGGCTCCTGCTGCAGCCTGAATTTAAGTGAAGACGAAGATGAGGGGTGGCCAAAAATGTCAAGGACTGAAGGGTGAAATGTGACAGCGTCAGAAGTAGGGCCAGAAAGAAGGGGGCTATTGTGCCTGTACACTCACTGGACGCTGGTAATTGTATCACTGCCCACGGGAAATAACTGGCACTGACACTGGATCCAACACTTGGCTAAGTGAGAAGAAAGGCCAATACTCCTGGATGTCCTCATAAGTATCTGCAAGCTAGACACCAAGATAGGGGATATTGTGACAACCTGGCAGTCGTCATTTGAATAACTGGCATTTGCACATTAAACTTATTAGTCCATGTCCTCATAGGAAAAAAAATATCCCAGCATGAGGTGTTAGCAAACTTCATAGTAGGGAAGAGAAGCCACAGTTATGTTGGCATACTACTGTCGTTACTCATGTTGATGACTGTATAATTGGTATTACTGGTTTACATGATAGTACTTACTTGCTTGTGTCACAGAGTATCCTCTGCCATGTAGAGTGTGGGACAAGTATATGACCAACCTACTAGGCTTCCAGGTCCTTCCCATGTTATACAATAGAAACAGAGAACCCCAGCAGGGAAAAAGTTTAGGTGAAGACTTACTAGCTGATGAAGTACTCGGAGGTGTTATCCCAGTACAACACCGCCACCTGCCTGATCCAGCATCCAAGTACACTCCCTCTTTTAGAGGGCAGCTACTAAGTTCTTGTAACTGAACAACTGACCCATGGGAGCTTTGTGATTTTCCAGACTCACTCAAAACTGATGATAAACATGGTAGTAGGGCCCAACAGGGCTTGCTAGTCAAATGAAAATGCTATGTTCTAGACTGTTCCAGCCTAATCTTAGCAGTATCTTGTTTTTAGTTACTTATCACCTAACTCCACTCACTGCCAATGGCTTGCTCAATAGTCCCTTATTGCACAGTTTCCTTTAAATGCCTAATTTATTGATGAATTGGCTAAGATGAAAAGTGACAGCGTCCACTAGCCTAGGACAGCTGTACAACCTTAACAAAAATTCTGGAGGGACAAAGGTAAGGACCAATCAGCATAGCAAGAAAATGGAAAGCTGTAAGCTCTGCTTTAATTGAGGGGTTGCTGTAACTGTGGGCCAACCATGCCTACTTGTTTACATATTATCTATGGATGTATCTGTGCTACAATGAATTTTATATTATAAGAATTAAATCTTAGTAAAGCTAATTTTTTTTGGGGGGGGAGACTGACAAAAATCAGGATCAAAGAGTAATGCATACAGCTGCCATGTTCAGCAAATAAAAATATAGAAAGTCCAGTAAAATTTGAATTTTGGTATAAACATAACTAGGCAATATTTGGGACACACAGTAAATTTATATGTTTTTATCTGAACTGACCATCAAATACTATAAATTAATAATATTAAATAGCTAGATTCTTTTCTCCTTGAGAATTAAACATATTAATCATTTTGCAGGACTGCTCTGATAAAGTAAAAGTAATACTGATATGCAGATAGTTCAAAACTAAGTCAACCATTTTTCAAAATTACCATGGTAAGTACAAAATGGCTTGTGTCCACTTGAGTAAGACATTACAGAAGTATATTAACAAAATATTGTAAGATTTTACAACATATGACTTTACTGTTGAAAACTGGGAATATTTTTCTAACTACATATGTGCTTTATAAGGAAAATTACTGTCAGATGCAGAGGATATTCCAAGTCATAGATCACAAAACAACTTAATTCAACATAATGAGATCCACATAGTTGATTTTCCTCCTTGCCTGATTAAAGTATCCTCAGAATTCTTGGAAGAATCCAGAATGACATGATTTTGAAGTACTCAAAGATGGATAGACAGATCATATGCCATATAGATTTTATCATCAGTGTTAAATTCTATATATCATTTCAAAATAATTTTCGATAGAAGCTTATAAAATTAATGTTATGGTCATTGAGTTTCCTTAGATCTTGATGTTTGGTGTTTAGAAATTCCCAAGTTCCTAAATTACAAGGTGTGACATGGAACAAAATACTTTTAATAATTTCTATTTGGTTTTCCTACCTGTTAAATAGGAATAGCACTGGCAGTATCAAACATTTATACCTATAAATATTTATCCATGTGCAGGGCAACTAGTCTAAGGATGACAGATACAAAGAAGCTTTAGCATAATTTTTCCAGGTTGGATATGTAGGTAAATTAAATGATAACTAACTAATGCTAATGCAAAAGAGACATCAAAAATAAGTTTAAGTAAAAACAAAATTGGTGTAAGTGCTTAAAATATTCTAATTCTCTGAGGTTATAAATAAAGTAGTACATACCAGTGACTAGTGAGGACAGGATAGGGATTGAAAAAACAGAGTTAAGAAGTACTCAGAGTATATATGTGCCCAGCAGCATAATGGAATATTAAATCTTTACATAAAATGCTCATCTAATTGAAAACTTCCATACAAAAGAAATAAAAACGAATGGAAACTAAACATGACAGTAAGCAAGCTAGTTATGCTAGAAAGTAAAGATACTGTCAAAAAATAATGGAGACATGTTAAGGGACACAGATGTCAAGTTAATAGGATTCAACTAGCCAAATCTGGGACATTTAGAGTATTAAAATAATTACTGAATGATATTATCCATTGAGTAAAATAGAAATCTATTCAACCAAATGATACATGTATATAAAAGAAGTAATATAAATTTTGACGAGGAATAAAATATTTACCATAGTTTAAAATTACTTCTTAACCCACCATCTACCCAGGGCATAACAAAGAGGCAGTAGACTGAAATGCCCATCTACCCGTCTTCCCATGAAAGAGGTGTATTTTCATACTTTAAAAGTTGCTGCCTAAGGGTCCAACTTCCAAGCAACCTAAGTAGCTAAGTGCTGACTGAGATCCAGACCATATTAACAAAATGAAGGATAAAAATCACATGATCATCTCGATACATACAGAAAAATAATATGAAAAAATTTGGCATACATTCATAATAAAAATTCTTAATCAAGTGAGTACAGAGGGAACATACCTCAATAAAATAAAGGTCATATATGATAATAGCTAATATGATACTCAATGTTGAAAAGCTGAAAGCTTTTCCTCTAAGATCAGGAAAAAGACAAGGATGCCCACTCTTGCCTCTTTTATTAAACACAGCACTGAAGTCCTAGCCAGAGTAATTAGGTAAGACAAAGAAATTAAAGCCATACAAAATGGAAAGGAAGAAGTCAAACTGTCTCTATTTGAAGAACACACGGAAAAAAAAAAAAAAAACCCTAAAGACTCCAACAAAAAATGTTAAACTAAACAAATTCAGTAAAGTTGTGGAATATAAAAACAAACATACCAAAATCAGTTGTTTCTATACAGTAATAATGAACTATTAGAAAGAGAAATCAAGAAAATAATCTCATTTGCAATTGCATTGAAAAGAATAAAATACCTAGAAAAATTAAACCAAAGACCTGTGTAATGAAAGCTGTAAGATACTGATAAAGAAAGTGAAGAATGTACAAATAAAAGTTATTTCATTCTCATGGACCAAAAGAATCAAAATTATTAAAATATTCAAACTGCCCAGCGCAATCTATAGATTCAATGCAATTCCTATCAAAATTGTATTAACATTTTTCACAGAAACAGAACAAAAATCCTAAAATTTGAAAGGAAACAAAGAAGACCCTGAATAGCCAAAGCAATCTTGAGAAAGGACAAAGTGGTAGGCATCATACTTCCTAATTTCAAACTATATTACAAAGCTATAGTAATCAAAACAGTATGGTATTGGCATAAAACAGATGCTAAAAATAGAGCAAAACAAGAAAGTAAATAAAAGAGGGTATTATTAATGAATAAAAGGCTACAGATATCACTAATATAATTACATTGTTTTAGAATTCCTAGACAGTGTAATAAGGAAGAAAAATAAAACTGAAAAAAGTTAAAATTATCATGATTTTCAGAAAATACGTTCTATTTTAAAAAGCCAGAAAACATTACTGAAAACCTATTTGATTATACAATAGAGTCTAGGAAAGCAGGAAGATACAAATTTGATACAAAACAATCAATAGTTCTGTCATACCACAGCAATAACTAATTTTAAAACATAATTCCTAGATGTAAAATTTCTATATTGTAAATATGTGATTTCTAACCATATTAAAACGTAATTTCAATGTAATCCAAATAAAAAACTCCAGAAGATTCTTTATATAACTCAACAGGATTACTCTAAAATACATCTTAATGAAAAAATGTCCAAGGATAGCTGGGAAAGATTTCGAAAATGAACATTAAATCATTCCATAAAGCTAAAGTAAATAAAATAGTATAATATTTGTGGAAAGTATTGTTTCATTTTTGCTTTCTATTAGAGAAATTTCCAAACATACATGAAGTATAGACTGCTATAATGAATCACCAATAACGATATTACCCAACTTCAATAATTAATACTTCGCACATATTGTTTAATCTATCTGTTAATTTGTTTTGCCAGAATATTTAAAAGCAGATTAGAGATATCACACTTTTCGCCTGTACCTACTTTAGTATGACTTAAGATACATGCCTAACAGATACACTTAAAAAAAAAAAAATTGCAGACCTAAATCCAGCAAAATTAGCTGATTAGTATCATATAATACACAGATCAAGGTCTATTTTCTCCAACTGTCTCAAAAATATCTCTCTACATTCTGTTTAAATCAGGCTCCAAAATTCACACATTGCATTTAATTCATGTCTCTTAAGATTCTTGCAATCAATATAACTATCCCCTATTGTCTTTTCATTTATTTGTTCTGTTACCTAACCAACTCTCGTACTCCTAGTTTATTTTAAAGCAAATTCTACACATCTATAAATACTTTAGTATGTATCACAAGAAAATAAGGACATTAAATTCTTTTAACAGCATCTACTAAAGCAAAGGGTCAAATCTCACCATTTGTATGAAAAAGACATTTTATACTTGATTTTTATGAAACAGGATTCAAATAATGTCTATACTTTGTACTTAGATAATGTTCTCTAAAAATTACTTTTAGACCCCACCACATCCCACTTTTATTTTCACATTACAATTATCTGTTGTAAAAACCAGGTCACGTTTGTGATGAAGAACTTCCCATGTTTTAGAATTGGCTAGTTGCATTCTCACGGTATTGTTTAACTTGTCCCTCATCAATCTCTGATTTTGTTTAAAGTGCTAATTATATCTAGGGGCTGAATTCGATTCATGTTTAACTTAGAGGGTTGGGCAGAAATATTTCATAGATGATATAGTATACATCCTATCTCATCACATCACAAAACACATGATAATTGATGTTCCACTTTGGTAATGTTACGAATCATCAGCTACAACCGTACACAGATGATTACTGCCTAGGTCCACTGTTTCATTAGCGTTAGCAACATAGTGATTTTTAAAATTCCAACTTTTTTTTTCAATTTAAGTATAACTGACATGCAACATTATATTGCTTTCCGGTATACAACATAATGATTCAATATTTATTTATATTGCAAAATTATCACCAGAATACATCTAAAATCTAATTTTTTAAAAACTGGAATTCTTCAGTAAAAAAAAATCCATTCCCTCATCAACTATTTCATTAATGCTAAATACTTCCCTTTAATTATCAATTTTCAGAATGGTTAGAAAACAGCAACTTATAGTAATACCCAACGCTTTTTTTTAAAGTATCATTTTCTACATATTTATGGTGTTTCATTCTATTATAGAAATTTTTAATGGATGTTTATGACAAAGAGCATTTTAGGCTATTGGGGGAAGGATGGACTTAGTCAATAGATGGTGTTGGGTCAATGAGCTATCTCTCAGAATAAAGCATATACAGTAGTATACTGATAAATGCATAACCACAGGCTCTATGAAAATAAAGAATATCTAGGATTTTAGGCTATTAAGGTATTATCTCAGTATATACCAAGTGATATTAAGAATATCAAATATACGTAAAGCACTTAGCATGATTCCCAACACAAATGTGCAGTAAATTATATACGGATGTGTGTGCGTGTGTACATGCATACACACCCTCATGCATGTGTGCACGGTGATGCTAAGTGCTAAAAACTGACTCCCTATGGGAAAAAAAAAATTACTAGAGTAGAGTTTGCTGATTTCCATTATGTAAACACTTCTGCTGTGGATAATTTCACACTATCACTGTAATGTCATTATATCCAGAGTTGGGGACAGATGTGCATAACTGATTCTCACTAACCATGGTGAATAGGTTCCTGTGCACCACTGAATAATATCCATACAGTTATATACACTATAAAATTCAATTATTTTGTGTATACATGAATATGCATGTGTTTACATGAATATGTCTATGCATGTATATACTGTATGCATGTATATAGAATCAAAATGCCTAGAAAAAGATCTGGAGAGATGGATATCAAATAAATGACAAGGTTTTATCTGGAGCGAGAAATGGTATTAGGGTAGGAGAAGAAAGATAAAAAGAACTTCTGTCTTAACATTCATTGAATTGTTCACCCACTGCTTATGTATTTATTGGGTCAAAATAGGGTAAATATTTTTTTCTTAATTATCTGGCCCACTTTATCAGAAAGACCAATATTTTCTCAAAATATTAACTTCCAGTATGATATAAGTAAACAGGTAAATTAGATGTCATATTACACAAAGAAAACACCTTCTGAAACATACACAACTTACTTTGGCTTCAGTTTCTCCCCTGTGAAGAGTATACAGATGATGGACAGCACTTTGTGATGAGGACCAAGGATGAGTCAGAATTTGGAAGACATGAAAGTCATGGCCAAGGGTGTCTGTTGTGACTAGAAGCATTCCTGAAGGATATACCAAAAAAAGATAAAAATAAAAACAATTATGTACATGGATAAAATATTTTCATAAAGTACTCATCATGCTTTATAATATTATCAAAGGAAAGAAATCACCAAAGATATAAGAAAGTTCTCAAGATAAAAAAGTTAAAACATAGTACTTTTCCCTACGTGAATACAAAATCTTAATGCCACATCGATATACAAGAACAGTGAGAATACTAGATGTAAAGGTTTTATGATGTTCCCAATGCCTAGTAGAGAAACGTTTTACATGTCTGAATTTACAGAGAGTTCACAGGCATTTTAAAATAGCAAATTTGATAACAAAGCATGTGAAAATGACAACTCCATGGAACCCTCTTCCACTTTTTTGCCATTTTCAAAACCTAAATTTTAAGTCCAATTTACCTACTAATACAACTATTAATGTCCTACTTTATTAACCAGTTTAAAGTGTCTCTCTATCCTGGCATAACAGTTACTAAAACTGCCTACAGTATCTTTAAAAGAGAGAAAGTTTTTAATTTTGACAAGATGTCAAAATTAAGAATGCTTTGCCTAATCCAAAGTTACAATAATTTTCTGTTTTCTTGTCAGTTTTATATTTTACATTTAGGTCCATCATCCATTTTGAGTTAATTTTTATACAAAACATGAGGTATCAGACAAATTAACTTTTTTGCAAATGATGTCTAGTTGTTCCAGCAAGATTTCTTGAAGAGAAAAGATCAACTAGCCGTAATAGAGTTAGGTCTTTTTTCTAGAATTACAATTCTATTTCACTGATTTCTGTGTTTATACTTTCCATAACACTACACTTTCCTGACTATTCTAGTTTTACAGGAAATCTTGAAATCGAGTAAAGTGAGTTCTCCTTTTCTGACCTTTCTCAACAGTACTTTGCTATTCCAATTCCTTTGCCTTTCCAAACAGTATCAGCTTTTGGTAGCTATAAAAAAATTCCTGGAATTTTTGGGGGAGCGCATTAAGTCTATATATCAATTTGAGGATAATGGACATCTTAACAATATTCAGTGTTCTGATTTACGAACATGTCAAATTTCTTGATGACTTTTTTGACATCTTTTACTTCTTATTCAGCACACAAATTATACATATATTATCTTGCATCTATTATAAGTAGTACTTTTTTATTTCAATTATTAATTTTTTCTTGCTGGTATACAGAGATATAATTGACATTTTTATATTGACGATATATTCTGTGAGTTATGAGAGTTTTTATGTGGATTACATGAAATTTTCTTTACGTTCATGTAGTATATGATCTGACAGTTTGATTTCTTCCTTACCAAACTATACACCTTTTCTTTCTTTTTTCCTGACTTATACTTGAGGAAGGTAAACATGAGTGGAGAGAAGCAATATTTATGCTTTGTTCCCAGTGTTAGGAGAAAGCATTCAACCTTTAAGTTATGATATTAGCTGAGGGTTTTTAAATGCCGTTTTATCAACTTAAGGATGTTCCTTTCTGCTCCTAATTTGTTGAGAATTTTTACAATAATGAGTGTTGAATTTTGTTCAGTGCTTTTCTGCACCTATGAGATGATTACATGGTTTTTCTTTAGTCAATTAATATGGCGAATTTTAATAATGAATAATTATCAAATGTTGCACAAGCCTTGCATTCCTGGATAATCTCCACTTGGTCAAAATCACTTCTTATATGATGCTAGATTAAATTAGCTGATATCTTGTTGAATATTTTCATGACTATTCTTGAGAAATACTGTTTTGTTGATTTCTTTCCTAATAACGTGTTTGTTTTTGGTACGACTGTTATGAAATAGTCCTCATATTTTTATTTTCTAGAAAAGACTGGGGAAAACATTATTACTTAAACATTTGGTAGAATTTGTTAGTAAAACTATCGGAGCCTTTTTTGGAAAGATGTTTAAATTTTTAATTTCTTTTTAATTTAAATGTTAATTTAAATTTTATATATTTATATACATATTTTTTGTTTAAATTTTCTTCTTGGTTGAATTAATTTCTGTAATTCATGGAAATGGTCCCCGTAAATATCTGTAGGGTCTTTAGTAATGTCAACTTTTTCATTTGGGACATCAAAAATTGGTGTCTCTCTTCTTTTTTCTTGGTCAGTCTATCTAGCTCTTTTCAAAAAATCCTATTTTGGTGTCATTAATTGTCCCTTTTTAATTTTACTGATTTCTCCTACATTCTTCCTTCATCTGCTATTACTATCTTCTGCTACTATTTCCTTCATTCTCCTTACATTAGTTTTACTTGCTCTTTCTGTTTTCAAGTTTCTTGAGGTGGAAGTTTAGAGGTTTCAGGAATTTTATTCTTTTTCAGAATAAGCATATATTAGTATAAATTTCCCTGTTAGCCTGCTTTAGGTAAATTCCACAAACTTTAATACACTACATTTTCTTTTACATTTAGTTCTAAATGTTTTCTGAAGACTTCTTTCACCCATGGGATATTTAAAGCTATGTTGTATAGTTTCCAAATATTTAGGTATTTTCCAGGTATCTTTAATATATTGATCCCTAGTTTAATTACATTATGACAAGAAATTTGTTAAAATTTTTTTAATGTCTCAGAATATAACACATCTTGGTAACTGTCCTATGTACACCTCAATACCTAGAGTGTTCTATAAATGTCAATTAATTCAAGTTAATTAATAGTGCTGTTTGGATCTTCAATATCATTTCTGATTGATTCCCTGCTTCCTTATTTTATCACTGAGTCGAAGTTAACATCTCTAAAAATATATTTTTTTCAGACCTCTTTTTTTAGCTTCATATACATTTAGGATTATTATGACTTCTTGTTGAATTATCTCTTTTATCATAGTCCCATTTTAACTCTGGTATTTTCCTTGCTCTGAGGGTTGCATTTTCTGAAATTGATATCACCACTCCAACTTTGTTTTGATTGGTGTATACATGATATATACTTTTGATTCTACTTTATAATCAATATAATGTCTTTAAAATGATATTGTTTTACATAATAATTTGAGTCTAGTTTTGGAGATTTTTTAAAGTCAATCCCAGACTTTTAATTGGTATTTACAGTTCATTCACATTCGGTGTATAATTTATTGGTAAGGTTAAATTTATACCTACTATTTTATTAGTTTTTATTTTTCTGATTGTATCTGATTTTGTTTTCTTCTCTGCTCCTTACTGCGCATTTTTTTTAATATCCAATTTTATTTTACATATTGGTTTCTTGGACATCTCTCTTTACGTTAAGTTTTTAATGATTGCTCCAGGGATAATACACATATCTAACTTTCTGTTTGTTTACATTTTGTCCAGAATTTATATTTATTTTCTGTGGAAAGAATGGGTTATTAGATTACTCTTCTATGCTGGAAATGGAATTACATTTTTAAATTCTTAAAATTTTCTTTGTTAACTATATGGTGAAGAAAGGAAATCTAACTTGGGGTGGTAAACACACAATGCAATTTACATATGACATATTATTGAACTGTACACTTGAAACCTATGTAATTTTATTAACCAATGTCACTCCAATGAATGTAATTAAAAAATGAATATTAAGATCTTTGGGATGATAAGGTAGACATATAAATGGAAATATAACATATGTTTGAATTTTTACTTATCTAATACAAGTTACAGCTCTGTTCACTATATTAGATTTAAAAATACCATACTAGATGCTATTTCTAAGAGAATACATTTGAAATGATAGAAAGTGTTATTTATTGAGATCTAGTTCAAAACTGTAACCATTTACATAACATTACCTTTCACTCTGAGCCTTGCTTGCTATGTACATGAAGTCACTGACATACTTTATATTCTTTTCATATTGTTGGTGTTATTCAAACAATACATTTCTAAGGTTGGGCATGAATGCTTTGTTGTCCTTTTGTGGGCAGTATTTTTTCACTCCTCTTATTTTTTGCTGAGTTACAGTAAGCTGGAATTATCACAAATCCACTACTATGTTTTGATTCTGCCTTCCCACAACAAAACTATTTTGTGCACATGACAAACAATCCAACGGAAACATTATTATCCTGACATGAAATACGATAAATATATATTTAACACAAATATATTGCTCAGCTACTGAAGATAAACTTCATTTTTTTTAGAATCATATATCGATATTTTATTGATGAGCATCTAAATAAAATTCTCTCAGCCAAATCAAGATTATTATTGTGTTGCATATGAGTGTTCACATATGAACACTTTTCAATATGCTCCCAGCTTTTCAAATTGACATTAATATTTGTTTAGTTTTTAATATGTAAAACAAATTCAAATGTTTAAAGAAATCACCCATTAAAAATTTATTCTTATTATCCTCTGTGTATCCTATCTCAAAATTTCTTTTTTCACTTCTTCACACAAACGTGGCTTCTATAATCCAGCAATGGCTTACTTTTTTGACAAAACTTAAAATTATTTTAAAAATTGCAAAAGCAGAGAGGAAAGAAAGAAATAGCTTTTGTAGTACTATACAATCATGTGCTTTCTTTTAATTTATAATTTCCTCTTTTGCACACATTCTGTTAGGAGAAATGACGAGCTTTTTTTTTCTAGAAAACAACTTAAGAAGCAGATATACATAAAAGGAAAAACTCGTACAGAGTAGACTGTGGCTTGAGAACTATTTATGCAGCATCAGAAGACTAAACCAGACTCTAGCCTGGCCATAAACTAAACCCACGCCCCAAATGAGGTGCCAAGCCACAAAAGCATTTGCGTCATCTGGGAATACAAGGAAAAGAAGGACTTCTAATTATAGGGCCTGGAAGCGGAAGCCTAGAGTGATTAGTTGTTTAGGCGCTGCTGTATGTTTATCTGGAAGCTTCCTCTCCCTCACTCTCAGCCTCAAGTTTGATAGATGAGCGTTAGCATTAGAGGGTGGAGACTGAAGCTGCTGATGGTACATGGCGTTCTCCAAAATCTGATGTAGCTGGAGACTGAACATTAAGGCTTTTGTGGCCTCATAAGAACATAAGTCTTTTCAACTGGGCGTCAGCTGGTTAGCCCAAAAAGCAAAATTAAAGAGTAGCAAACCTCACTGGGCATATGTTATAAAATCTTGGAAACATGAGTAGGTATGTCTTTTTTGCCATATCCTATTTATAACACCTACCTAATTGCACGGTTCTTTATCACATGCACACATATGAAATGGAAGACAAATTACCAGCTATTCACACTCTCCTCCAAAAGACACACAAACACTGATATGATAGGTCAAATAAAAATCTCAACAGAAATTCAGATTATATCACTCATAAAATAATTTTATGCTTTGGTATTAATCCTTGCAAATGTAATATCACCCATCAATACTTGTACAGATTGAAATTTACAAATTATTTATTTATTTTTTTGACTTGCTAGTCAAATTTGTAAACATAGAAGCGCAGAAAGAGAATCCTAGTACTGACCAAAACCTTCTAGGTTTCAAATTACAGAAAGCCACAATAACAACATAGTCTAGTATTAAAGTCGATTAATAAAACCTTTAAACTGAGTATAAATACCTGACAGCAATAGTCTCATAGCCTCCCTACAGGCAACATCAGTGTTAGCACATTTCTTAAACTGCTTAAAGATACTGCTAATCAAACTCTCCACTGTATTCTTCTACTTCTGTGGCCCAGAATGTGTTAAGACTCTGAAATTTATACCTAATAACACTGTTAAAGGCACTGAACACTAAAGGCACCAAACAATCAAGGACATGATTTATTTGATTCCTTCCTAAAGATGCATACCCCAGAATCAAGGTAAATGAGAACAAAACAAATGGCTCTCACTCATTTGTTCCATGTGGAAAAACCTAAAATCAACTACTTGTCTTCTAGCTAACTTACAACTTATTAATTCCACCCTCCTCCATTTTTAAGAGTTTGAAGTTAAATAGCCTAACCTCTTTAATTGAATAATTAAATGGTTTTCTTCCTTTTATTTTATATCGTGATTTTTTTTAAGGTTCTGAAGACATCGTTAGCCATTTCCAACAGGTTTTCATAAGAAATGTTCTAATATTATTTTCAACAGTCTATTCATCTAACAGACACAGGAAAGTGGTACACGTCTCTTGTATTTTTATTTTTCCAAATGGTTGAATAGATTTCTTGTTAGATGCAAGAATATTTTTAAAGCTCTATTAACCTCTATTAATGTATAATTCATATGCAATAAATGCACTCATTTTAAGTCTACAGTTTGATGAGTCTGACCAGTATATACATCTATACAACTACTACCATAATCAAGATAGAGAATATAAGAAAAGATTCCCTGTGTCCATTTGCAGTCCATCCCTTCCCCAGCGCATGGCCCAAGGCAACCACTGATTGGCTTTCTGTCATTGTGAATTAACATTGCCTACTTTAGAATTCCATGTAAATGGCTTCCCACAGTATTTTAACCACTCTATCTGTGCAAGTAACAGTAGTCCATTCACTTATTTATATTACTGAGCAATGTTCCATTATATGGGTATATGACAATTTATATATCCATTCAGTAGTTGTTTCTAGTTTTTGGCTACTGCAAATCAAATACCTATGAAGATTCAAGTACAAGTCTCTGTGTAGACATATCTTTTTAGTTTTCTTAGGTGAATATTTACAAGCTGAATTGCTGAGTGATATGTATATTTAACATTATAAGAAACTGTGAAATGTTTTTTCAAAGCTGCTGTAATATGAGCTCCATTATCTCTTCAACACTTTTTATTGTCAATCTTCTGAAATTTTAGTCACTTCAGTGATTGTTTGGTAATTTCTTATGGTTTTAATATGCCATATTTTCTTAATGATCAGTGATAGTGACCAGCTTTACATGCGCTAAGTGTCTATTTGCATATTTTCTTCTGTGACATGATTATTCAAATCTTTTATCCATTTAATTTGTGTAGATTTGTAGGGGGGTTTTCTTGCCAATGTATGGTATCCCATGTCGTTTTCTTTTCTTTTTTCTTATTACTTATTATTATTTATGCCGACAGCACCTGGTCTTCCTAGGTGGTCTCCTATCCAAGCATTAACCAGGCCCGACCCTGCTTAGTTCCGAGATCAGATGGCATCGGGATTGTTCAGAGTGGCATAGCCATAGACTATGGACTGTGGCTCCGCTAGGGTGCGAACTCAGGACTTTCTGTGTGTAAAGCAGACTTGCTAACTGCTACACTATGGAACCACATCCCCATGTCATTTTCTTAATCTCTTCCCCTAGAGGTTTTTAATTTTAATGAAGAAAAATGTTACGGTCTGTGTTTTTGGTATCCCAAGAAATCCATCTCTATTCCTCTTGGGTCACAATAATATAATCCTTACATTTTCTTTTTAAAGGTTTATACTTTTAGCATTTAAATTAAGTCTACAATCTATAGATGATATATTACAGAACTGTATACTTAAACCTACACATTTTATTAACTAATGTCATCCCAATAAATAAATAGTCTATGACAATTTATAGTCATGTTTTATGTATGGTTTTAAGTAAACACTTTTTTCCCAAATGGATATCCCAGTTGTTCAAGCACCATTTGTTGAGACAACTATCCTACTCCTACTGAATTACTGGACACTGGCAGAAAATCAAATGACCATACGAGTCTGATCAATTTATGGATTCTAGTCCTTCGATCTATGACTATATTACCAGAAAGCCATCCTTTCTGGATTATTGCAGATTTAGAGTAAGTCAGAAATTTAGGTAGTTTCAATTTTCAAAATTTACTCATCTTTTTCAAGACTGATTTGGCCATTTGAGATCCTTTGAATTTCCATATGATTTTAGAATAATCTTGTGTAGATTATTTTTGGTTTAAACATTCACTTTTAATAAAGTTAACTGGTAGTGAATATTAACACAAAACACTAAATGGATATCAAGGCATAAAAGAAAGAAAACATGTTTATGAAAATATGAAGGTTTTTTTAAAATCATAATTGAATGATTTTTCTTACCCTATTATATTGTAACATTACAATGTTGAGGAGAACTAGGATGGCAAAAATGTAAAATTTTTAGATAAAGTAGGAGAATTGAAAAGATAATGAAATATGATTTAAGAAGAAGATTAATTTTACTCCTAACTTTATTCAGGAAAACAGCATATCATATAATTTCAGAATTTTAGAACCCTAAAGCCTTAGAAACAATGTGCCTGATTTCAATTTAACAACATTATAACTGAAATGCATAGACTGTGAAAAATTTAAATTTAAAAGTCTACAGTGTTAGCTTGTGTTCTTATTATGTACCAATACAATGCTACTGTCTTCCAAGAAAAATTATGCACACATACACACACACACAACTAGTACTACATTAATATCAGACAATCATTGCTAAAAGTTCATAATAAAATACATACTTAATGGAAGGTAATAGGAATCTGGTAGATAGAGACAACAAAGTAAAATATGAACAGCAGAAGACAGGAGGAGAAATAAAGAGAATATGATGCAGATCGATCTGTTCGGAACAGATATTTAATACATTAAAGACTATAAAATATCATTTGGAAGTTAACTTGGGAAATTTAGAAATCAAAGGAATGCCATTCAATATACTTTAGAAATGTGTTAAAAAGAACTTTTAAATTTTCTGGAAGAAGCTTATACAGGTGTGTATATACATAAAAATTCACCAAGCCATATACTTCAAATTTGTACAATCTATATTATGTGAGGTACAGGTCAATAAAAATGAAGAAAAACCAAATCAAAAACAAGAGTGAGAGAACAAGATTGGTAGTTTTATATGGAAAAAGGGAAAAGACGCTAAACTGAGTAGTTAGAAGGTTAAAATCTTTCCTCTATGGTGGGATGGGGGGAAAATAAAACCTAAAAACACAGGCAGTCAGAGAGAACGTACATGGTGAGGATCAAGAAAGAGGGCCATGTGTCTCAGATGTGTAGGCTGGCCAAACCGATGGTCAAAGCACCATGAATCATGTATTCCATAATGTATATATGAAATTATGGGGCGAGTGGGGAGGTAGATGGGATAAAAGGGGTCAAAATGTGGTGACATTAAAGAATTAAAAATAAGTTAATTAATTGAAATTTATATGTATATATATATTACATATGTATATATGTACACATATATATGATTTCTATTAGGGTTCTAGAGGGGGAGATCAGAAACTATACAACAAATGATTAGATGGAAGATAAAATTGTTCATCAATTAGTACTTTTATTTTGGGTATATTTGCAAATATTAGCAAATTACCAAGCATCTCTGGGAATTAGGTTTATTAAGTATCTATCTGAACCAGTTTAAAGCATGACTCCTTAATTATGTTTCAGAAAAAGTGTATATATAGGAGCAATTGCTAACATATAATAAAGATTACCACTAGGCAGGCAGGCGTTCTTTGCACAACCAAACTCTAACTATACTGATAAATATAATGGCTAATCTTAGCCCATCATAAAGATATGATTTGAACAAAAAGGGAGAAACCAAAGACAATCAAATATGTCCCATGAAACAATCAAGGGAACAAAGGGAAAATCAAAAGATTAGGTCGTTTTTAATTAAACAATTTCAATTTTTCTATGCTGTTGGTACTTTAAAGACTTTGTTTAGATTATATTTATTAATTCTGAATACCATCAATATGGACTACTGTTTCTAAATTTTTCTTTTTATCTTCTGTTCTTCCACTGATTCCCATCCCTTCCCATCGTAAATATCCACAGTGTTGAATGTAATATTATGTCATATAAATGTAATGTTAATTGTAATATTATGTTAATATAAATATCCTTGAGAAATATTTGGACTGTTTTCAGAGTAATGTTCAAAATATTTAATGTATGACAGGAGTATAGACCAATTTGAATGAGGACAATAAAACAAGCCTAAAGCTGGGGGAAGGCCAGAGCATTTTAGAGGAGGAGAGAGGGGAAAGTACAACAAATATTCAAGTTCTTCACTATTTAACAACCAGTAAAGTTGTCCTGAAAGACAAAAGTTTAATTTAACCTTGACTAGTTTACATATATGTAATTGGTCATAGATATCCTTCTTTACTTTTTTCAAAATTGAAAATTGCATTTATACTGTTGTAGTTATATCTGTTACATATAGCTATAGTGTTATAGATATAGATGTTACTTCACATTTTTATATAGTATGCCATTCACATCTTTCATTAGTTCATTCAGTATTAATTGAGCGCCTTTGCTCAATTAATTAGGAATAGTGTGGCAGTGGTGGTGGGTTAGAAGCAGGGCTCTGCCTTACTCCTGGCCATCCAGGACCTGAGGCTGCATTAGGATGTTCACAGGCCCTGGACATTTTTGCCTTCATGAGCCCCCTCTTTCTTGAAAAAATATTTAAAATTATAGTTTATGACTACATGTGTTGGTTTTAAACGTATATTAAAGCATTCCATTAACTTAAAAGTTTATATACTTTTTTGCTTTTAAAAGGAATTAAATATTTTGGTGGGCCTCTCAAGTACTGTGGGCCCTCGGGTTGGTGCCTCCTCTACTTTACAGTAAGTCAAACCTCCAAGGTTCCCTCTGATTCTCATACAGGTCCAGTGCCGCATTGAACAATAAGCAAAAAGAATGAATCCTTCAGGGAGTAATTCATTACATAAGTAAAAGACATCATATACATTATTTTACAAGATGATGAAACAAGATAGTAAAAAAAAAAAAAAGACAAAACCTAAAATGGAAACATCCCCTTCTGAGGCAGGGAAAAAGCAATAAACTCTTCAAGCTGCCTTTGAGTTGTTAGTTAGTAACACAGTATAAGTGACTAGCAGTGATAAACTAGAAGCTGTTAGAGGAAAAATCTAAAGCAACATAATTCTGTAAATCTGTGAGGCATTACAGATGTTAACAAAAATCAACACAAGGTATTGTTCTGACCACTTGCTGTGATCAATGGGCAAAACTCTGTGCGTAAAAAAGAAAAAAATCCAACTTACAAATTTTTAATGATTAACCCAAGACCACCATCACCTTTTAATATACAGCATTTAAATAACCAGAAAAATTTCAAGTCTGTTAAAGATACAGTCAAGCGCGCAAAGGGGTATATGTTTAATCTATTTTACTAGAGACCTGACATTCATTTTCCTCTTATTAATGGATGGAAAAGCAATTTCCCTGCCAAGGAAGGGTAATTATTTAAAATGTAGATGTGTTGCACTTCACAGCTCTCAGCTACTCAGCTGGCAGAAATAATGCCTCTGGAAAGCAGATAAATTATTTACTGAGTTAAAGACAACAGGTCTGTTTTAGAAATGCCAGCCTCACTGCAGAGCTGAGAATTTCTTATGCTTCTAATTTCCAATTTAATTAATAAAATATACTTATTCTCCTTTATGTCAAAGGAAATATAATTAATAATCTGCCAATCTAGTGTACTTAGTTACATAAATAGAATATAGTTTCCTCAAGATATTTTAATAAATATCTATTAAATATTTCAATCTCAATTTCATATGTGATATATGTCTGCTTTTAATATAATTTGCCATTACGATCACTCGCATAATTAAGGAAGGGAAAGGATTCTTACTCAAACCATAAATTAGAACTAAGTTGGTTTTACTCAACAAATTGACTAATTACATTGAATTAATGCCTTTTCTCTGTCCTGCTATAGTTTCTCCATGATTTTAATGATGGAGGGGTAAACAAATGATTAATGCAATTATTCAATGGATACTTACAATCAACTATGTGAAACTTGCCAGGCTAAAAATACTGGGGAACAAAATAAAAGCTCACCTCTAAGGAAAAACATGTTAAAAAGATACTCTTGATGGGTATAAATAAATTTAAAACTAAGATGAGGGGGTTAATAATGAAAACAACAATGGGTAATATTTATTGAGGTCTTACTATGTTTTAGGTATCATTATTCGCCCTTGTTTTTTGATGAGGAAACTGAAGTATTGGAAGTGATCCAAGTCGATTAAGTAACTTGCCAACTAGGTGCCAAGGTGAGGTGGGGATACGACATTATATTTTAGGTCAGCTGGGTCTTTCCAAAATAATATTTAAGATAAGACAGGAGAAAAATAAGAGTTACCCAGATGAAAGAGGGAAAACAATGTAACATGTTTAAGGGGCTGAAAAAAATCTAGTATAGCTAAATATGGAGGGAAAATGTAGGTCAGGCTTAAGCAGCAAACTTGCGCCAGGCTGTAATATTTTTGGACAATACACTCAGAGCAATAAGGAAGTTGTTGAAAGGTGGAAGTATCACTAACATTTAACATTTCTTACTAAATATCTGAGCATCTTAAAATGGAAGTAAACACATATATTAGAGTAAGTATGATACAACAATCATAGCTAAACAGAATAACCTAGGATTGGGCTATAATCAAATAAGATTCTTTTTAAAACTAAGAGCAACTGAATGAATCTCAAAAGTACTGTTATAGGTTAAATGTTTGGGAGCTCCTCAAAATCCTATATTAAAACTACAGAAACCCAGTGTGATTATATTTGGAGATGAGGTATATATGGGAATAATTAAATGTAAATGAGGTCATAAAGCCTGTTCTAATAGAACTGGTATCCTTATAAGAAAAGACAGAGTTAGCTCTTTCTCTCTTCCCTTGCACCAAGAAAAGGCTATGGGAGGACATACAGAGAAGGTGGCCATTTGTTAGCCAATAGGAAAGACCTCACTAGAAACCAAATCAGCTGTAACTTTGATCTTGGACCTCTGGCTTCCAGAACTATCAGAAAACAAATTTCTGTTGTTTAAGCCCCCAAGTCTGCAATATTTTGTTATGGCAGCCCAACCTAACTAATACATTATACATAGGTTATTATTTAAACCCATTGTCTTAAATAATACTTCACATATTCAAATGACCAGCAAAGAGGCTTTGGTATTGAATTGTAAAATCACAAGCAGCTGTTCTTGCCCTACAATAAAAACAAACTGCAAAACAACAAAATCAAAGCTTTTAAAAAATCAATTTGAAAGTTCAGTTTTAAAAACCCTCAATAAAAGTAGCTGCTCTCACCTCAGATATAATAGCAGGAGGGGAAAAAATCCACGATAAGTGAGGGTGAGAAGAAAAACAGCGAACTTTTGAAAAACTTCCGATGGCTCCATCTGAGCTGACACCATTTAGAATGCTATCCTCTCAAAAACTATGTACCCAACCAATCAAGAGGATCATATTAAAAACGTCAAAAGCTGTGAACAAAAAAAGAGAGCTGATGGTTGCTGAAAGAAAAAATTAAACTGTCAAACTACCCTGTCATATCTAGTTGAAACACTCCTCAAAATTATGGGCAAAATACAGATATTCCCAGACAGAAAATGGCAAAAGGTCACTTTCATCGGATCACCTAGAAATAGCCCACGGAAGCATGTTACTTTATTGAAAAATCTACAAAAGGAACGAATGCAAGAAGGATCGTATTTTGAAAAAATGATTAAGTAGCAATTGGATATCCATAAGCAAAAAATAAAAATCAATTCAATAAAATAAACTATGACCTAAGCCTGATACCCTATATAAAAACTAACCCAAAATAGATTATAGATTTAAATATAAAATGTAATACTAGAAAACTATTAGAAAATTATATAGCAGAAAATCCTCAGGCCCTAGATTGGCAATTATTTCATAGGCATGAGCACAAAAACACAACTGATTTTTTTAATTGGATTTGAAAGTAAAAACATTTTAAAACAGAAAAAAAAGACAATCTCTTCACATGGAAAAAAAATATTTCCAAGTCCTATATCTTACAGAGGACCTATATAAAATAAAAAATGGTGAGAATACCAAATGCTGGGAGGGATGCAGAGAAAACATGTCTAGAGGATTAAAGGAAGGTATGTGGACAATGTTTCACCAATTAGAAGATACTAATAAAAAGATAATATTATAAAAAGGAAACAAACAGAAATTCTGGAGTTAAAAAGTACAATAACTGAAATGAAAAATACAATAGAGGGGCTCAAACAGATTTAAACTAGCAGAAGCAATCAATTGAGATCACTAAACTTGATGGGAAAAAAGATAAAGAAAAATTAACAGACTCTGAAACCTGTGGGATACCATTAAGGAGATGAATCCATGAGTGACAGGAGTCCCAAAGGCAAGAAAAGGGGGAAAAAAGGAGAAATAATATTTAAAGAAAAAGTGACTAAGATCAGAGGAGGTGGAAGATGATGAAAAAGGGGAAGGGATTAAGAAGAATAAATGGTAGTTATAAAATAGTCACAGGGATGTGAAGTACAGCATAAGGAATATAATCATTAATATTGTAATGACTATATATGGTATCAAGTGCGTACTAGACTTATCAGGGGGTCACTTTGCAAGTTATATAATGTCTAAGCACTATGCTTAACACCTGAAACTAACCTAATATTGAATGTCAAATGTAATTGAGAATTTTTTAAAAATTAAAAAAAACAGTTTTGACTTTGGGTGGTGAACATACAATGTAATATACAGATGATATATTATAGAATTGTATACTTGAAATCTATGTAATTTTATTAACCAATGTCCCTACCCAATAAATTTAATACAGGACTATAAAAAAGAAAGAAAAAAGAAAAAAAAAAGAAAGAATGACTGAGAAGTCCCAAATTTAATGAAAAACATTTAGGACAGTGAAACTATTCTATATGATACTACAAAACTGGATGCATATCAATATTAATTTGTCAAAATCCACAGAATGTAAAACACGAAGAGTGAATCCTAATATAAACCAGTGACTTCAGTTGACAATGACGTGTCAATATAGATTCATTACTGTAATAAAACTACTACTGCGGTGTGGAATGTTGATACCGTGGGAAGTTTTGTTTGAGGGGGAGGTGGGAGTTGTATGGGACTTCTATGTATTTTCCGCTCAGTTTTGCTGTGAACTTAAAACTGCTCAGAAAAATAAAGTGTAGTAATTTTTTTTTTAAAGTTTCCTAGAAAATGTTACTCGCTATGTACCTAAATAATTGAAAGCAACAAACTTACACCACCCATATTGAATCTGCCCGGATCTAAGCATGGAGGCCTCTCCAGCACTTCTAACCAAATCATAAATGTTGCCATTAAAATATTTGTTTTAATTTGGGATTCAGAGTCACAGCTAATAAACAAGAATGGGAAAGAGAAATTGAAAAACAAACTGAATACAGCTGCTGAACTCAAAGTTTCACAACTCTATTTAATGGCATCCTTTCTTTTCTGAATAGGTCCCATACAAGACCAAACTACACACCACTCACCCACCCAATGTACATTTTCTCCTTTCCTTAATCCACTCTGCAGTGTTATTCCATCATGTATGTTTTACATTGTCTTTAAAATTCCTCAGGAGGTGGACAACAGGTCTGGTTTGTTCTTGAATTTTCATGTTTAAGGACATTTTAATAATTCTGTCTAAAAATATATCACTTTAAAAAAAGATTAAAAATTTATGTATACTCTTGGGTAAGTGAAAATATACAGGTAAAGCAGTTAGAGAAAGATCAGGTTTATTTTTAAAAGAAAACAACTTTTTTTATGTTTTATTTTGCTTTTTGTTTTAATGAACTTCCTTAAACTTATAAAAAAGTATTCCAATAAGCACTACTGTTATTATTGCCCAACATTACATTCCTCATGAAAAAGCTTTTAACCAGAGAATTATTAGAAGATCAAAACAGTTGAAACTTATTGGTATAAATTTAGGAATATGTATGGATACATACATGTAAGGAAAAACTAGAGGATGTTACTGAAGGATCTGTAAGTTATATTTTGAAAGGGTTAATTTAAATAAAAAAACCTAAATGCTGTGCAACAACCTACTTAAATTACATATCTTTGTTCAAAATACCAGTTAATAAAAGTTCAGAAGCTAACAAAAGTACTTCAACGAGAGAATGGAAAACTGCCTCATTTTATAACATAAATAAATTTATAGAGGAGTACTTATAAAAGGATTGATAGAAAATACATCATTTGGTCTCCCAAAAATGTTTTTTAAAACTATAACATAAATTAAAGGAAAAATAACAACCACTAAGATATCTACACATTTACAACTGGATATATCGCCTCTTGCCTCAAACATTTCATTTGTACATGTTTATATTACAATCTGGGACAATTAGGGTAAAACAAGAAATATAATACAGAAACTAGACAAGCAAATAAAATTTCACCTAAGAATAGGAGTTGGCTATAGTTGGCAGCCATAGCCTTTCTCTAAGAAGCTGTTCAGCTCCTGACAAGCTTTAAAAAAAAAAAAAAAAAAAGGCTTTCAAATCACTGAGAATATTTCATATACACGCTTGAGCCACACTCAAGCAATAACAGTCGTACACTGAATAGTAAAAATACTCAGAGTTGAACAGTAAATAACTAAGATGAATTATAACCAATTGCATTAAATCTCTGCCTACCAGCTTCTATAAAAAGATTTCGTAAACCAATTTTCTGAGTGGTTGTTGAATTATGAACCCTCCATTTAATTCAAATATTTAAACAGGTACAAAACATTTATAAAATGTTGCAGAAATGATGACATATTGAAAAATATATCTACTACATAATAAACTATCGATTGGTCTACTATGAAGACTCTACTTCACAATCTATGTCAAACATGTGATATTTTTCTTGCCTCTTTCATTCAACTAATATTTATTTATATACCAGGCACTGAATCATTATTTCCTAGCTAATCTTATCTTTTAGGTTCCAGTGCAGCACTGACTTCCTTTTGAAGAACTTTCCCCAGTAGTTAAAGACCAAGCTAAGGGTCATCTCCTGGCAGGCTGTCCTTATTCCAAAAGATTTTCCCTCCCTGTTTTCCTTCCCTATTGCACCAGCAAACTCCATGAGTACGAACTGTCTCTTGTTCAGTGAATCGCCACGACTAAGCCAAGGGAATGCGAATGGAGTCTCAAGTGAAAGAACTATCTTCCAATGTGTTTAGCTGAAACAGGTGAGATCATCAAGGATTAATCTTTTTGATAATGGGCTCTTAAACATTTCAGTTTCATGAATCTTTTTAACAATATGGTAAAGCCTAAAAACCTCTTTCTCAGAATAATATTTTTAAAAGACAAAGTAAAATAGTTAGGATTTTTCAACTGACATAGTAGACTATGTGTTTTTGATACTATGTTAAAATACAAGCTCTATCATAATTTTGTACCATAAGCAAAATTTAGAGAATGATATATATAAAAGAAATTTTATGAAAAATCCATTATTTTTATTGCTCACAAACTCATGTATACAGCTAATATTTCAGTGGTTTATTGTACATATTTGTAAGTGAAGGAAATTTTCATTAGAGATTGGAAAAAATAAAGACATAATTTTTTCCCTAAGTTCACATACTCTTTGAATTCTATCCATGGACCTCTCAGATCTTGGACCCAGATTAAGAAGCCTTGTTTTAGATTCAAGAAGAGATGTAAGAGATCCTAAAACTCATAAAATAGTTCTCACGAAATGATCTTCTCTCCAAGAAATTACAAAATTCAATGTGAGATTGAATTAAGAATATAACAGGAGAAGAATGTCAATTTATATGCATTAAAATGTTACGTACCTACCAAAGGAACAATGCATGCAAGAAATAATTGACAAGCTGAACTTCATTAAAGTTAAATACTTCTGATCTTCAAAAACACTTTCAAGAGAATGAGAAGACAAGCCACAGACTGGGAAAAAATATTTATAAAACATATATCTGATATAGGACTATTATCCAAAATATACAAAGAAATTTTAAAATTCAACAATAAAAAATGAACAAACCAACTAAAAAATAGACAAAAGATCTGAACAGATACCTCAACAAACAAGATATACAAACGGCAAATAAACTATGACATGTCCATACGATGGGATGTTTGTTATTCAGCAATTCAAAGAAATGAACACGGCAGAGGTGCATGGGGTAAAAAGAAAAAAGAAATGAGCAATCAAGACATTAAAAGGGATGGAGGAGCCTTAAGTGTATGTTGGTAAGTGAAAGAAGCCAATCTGAAATGACTACATACTGTAAGATTAAGATCTCAACATATGACATTCTTGAAAACCTAAAGCTACAGAAACAGGGGTTGAAGGATGAAGGAATGAACAGAACAGGCAAAGCAAAGGGAATTTAAGGGTAGTTAAATTATTCTATATACACAGTACTATAAAGATGGATATATGTCATTATATATTTTTCAAAACTCATGGAATGTACAAGAGTGAACCCTAATGTAAACTGGAAACAGAGGTTAGCTAGGAAAACAAATATTTAAAGAAATGATTAAGATAAATTCTATCATAGTCATACAACTAGTGTTGTACGAATGCCAAAAAAGGTATAAACATTTTTAATCTTATCATAAAAACACAAACTGTGGAGTTCAAACAGAAATCAAAAGACAAATATAGCTCGAAATAATGAAACCACAGGAAAAAACTATGGTTTTCTAGAATTAATCGCTATACAATGATAGAGATAACTACAACATTCTTTAAGTTATATAATATGTTCTTATTATAATGGAAAGTTGTAGACAGGAAAAAATACAACTTCCACTGTCTGAAGCACTCTATGGTAATTTGAAATATGTACTAATACAAAGGAGATTTGACATAACAGATGGACTATCAAAATGAATCACACTGGTTACTCAAAGTAGCGTACTATAAGGGACGTAACTTCCAGACAGTTCCTTCAAATTTAACTTAATTCCTACAACATTCAGAGCACTTCAATAAATCTTTGTCTTCATTAATTAAATCAATTATACAGATCAACGATCACTGCAAAAATCTTCCTCTTTATCAAAAAAGACTAATTAAGATATTAGAAGGAAGATTATTCAAAGTACTCTATATTATCCTCTTACCATCATTCTTTATTTGAAAAGAAAGGAAAGATGGGTCTTTCCATCAATTTTAACTAACAGGATCATTTCTACAGAGTAAGATAAAAACAGCAATCTCTTCAAACTTATCAATCAAAAAAATAAGATCTAAAAGAAAGTTTATGAAGACTATTTCAGCTTTGAAAGCAAAAGAGTAATTTTATCTTTTATTTAGAAGTGAAATATTTTAAAAATAACTCCACTAGAGTGGAATACCACCACTGGAAGTATTAAGTCAGTTTCTAACTACAAAACTTGATAATTACAGGGAAAAAATTAAGCATTTATCATGACTTTTACATACAGAAGAACTGTGGTTCACTCCTGGTTGATGAGAAAAAACTTTTATATATAAATATATATAGAAGAACAGCAAATAATCAATGCAGAAAACACAACAAAATTAGAAAAACCACCAATCTCCCTGCTTCAATGTAACAAAATTATTAAGTAAAAAGATTAATAAATACCTGTTTAGTCGAGGTGGTAGTATATGGGGCATTGCTATACTATCTTTTAATCTATTTTTAAGTTTGAAACTTGTTATAATAAAAAAGTGGAAACAAAAATGAAAATAGAGCATTCCAAACTGCTATAACATGTCCTTATTAAATGCTTTAAGAACAACCAGAAAAAAAAAAAGAGGAAAAAATACAAGTAAACTAAGTTATAAAATGTTACAAAGTTAAAAAGAAACGTGAAATTCCAAAGAAAATTCCAATTATATATATTAGTATGTAGTTTGAAATATTCTAGTTCTTGGCTTAATTATAATATAGAAATTAGTGTAGCTCAACAGCACTACCTACTTACTGCTGCTATTCAATCACATTATTGAAGGTAAAACTAGTGTTTAAAGAATATCTAAAGTTTTATTATAAATTCATTTATTCAGTAACTACTTACTAAAGACTACTTACTTTTCTAATATACACTGACACATATAAGAAAAGCCAGATTCCATATTTCATATTTTCTATTTCCCAAAATATTGATTGAAAACCCCACAATATAAATGGAAAGAAAAAAAAGAACATACCACTTGTATTAAAAGCCATACAGCACACTGGTTTCTCATGAGCAGGGAAGTGGGCCACAATACCATCACTGTCAGAATCCTCGCTCACAAGCACCTTTACAAAGAAAAAGAAAGCAAATGGAAGTTAACCTGAGCCTGAAGATATACACAGCTACACCACAATGTCTCTGACCAAATAACATGCTTCCACTATATTGGAAGATTATTCTTGTCAATATAAGACGAGAATACTGCTTTAGGAATGAGGAAAAAATATAAATATAATATGACTCTGGAAGATCAATTATACAAACTGTAAAAACAGTTATCTTGACTGTAGATGACAGAGACAATAATTTCTTAAAGTGTAGGTTCACAATAGATGATAGATAGATACACAGATAGATATATAGAAAGATGACTGATTGATTGATTGATTGATAGATAGATAGATAGCCAGCCAGCCAGCCATGTAGAGCCATAAAAAACATATAGTTCTCATTGTGTTATAGCTGGCTGGAAAATTCTTGCTCATGATTGGAATAGGGCAAGGAAAAACAATGTAACAGGTTAAACACAAACAAACCGCCATATTTTAGGGAAATTACCCATAAAATGTTTATTTAAAATACAAAAGCTCTGGTCTTTAACTACTAGTTTTTACATGGATATATCAATTCTTTGAAAATATTACCAAATCATAAAATCAGAAGTATATTAGGGTAGGTAGTTTTGCATCTCAAATTTATTCCACTTAATTTTCTGATAAGCATATTAAAATATAATTTACATTCCATACAACTTGCCCATTGTGAATGCACTGTTGGATGATTCTTAGGGGAAAAAATATGTATTTATTTTACAAAGCAAGTAATTAATTCAAGAAACAAAAAATGTTTTACATACGTAAAGTTTCAAAGGTATGAAAACCTACCATACCAATATTTGATTATGAAAATCAAACATAAAGAATTTAATCTGAAGTAACCCACGAAGTAGTCTTACACTGGCAATTTTAATTTTTCTTTTAGTGTGAAAAACTTTACAGAGGTATAATTTACATATTATAAAAGTCACCTATTTTATGTTTATAATTCAATGATTTTATACAGTAGTATAACTGTTACAACAATCTAGTATATAGAAATGTCTGATTTGCCATCCTTTCCTATCTTTATGCTTTAATTTTCTTGCCTTATTGCTCTAGCTAGAACACACAATTAAGTCAAGCTACAGATTTATCAATTTTTAATGAGTAGATTTTTTTTATTATCATCACCATTTTTTGTTTAATACCTACAGCACCTGGTCTTCCTAGGTGGTCTCCCATCCAAGTACTAACCAGGCCTGACCCTGCTTAGCTTCCGAAATCAGACAGGATCGGGCACGTTCAAGGTGGCATTGCTGTAGACTACCATCTTCACCATTTTTAAGTGTTGAGTTCAGTGATATTAAGTATATTCACATTGCTGTGTAACAGATTTCTAGACCTTTTTGATCTTGCAATACTGAAGTTCTATACCCACTAAACAATAATTCTTCCTTCTCCTTCCCCCAGTCCTTGGTAACCACATTTCTACTTTCTGTTTCTAGAACTTTGACTGCTTTAGTCAAATCAGTAGAAATAAAGTATTTCTCCTTTTGTAACTGGTTTCCTATAGCAAATTATCCTCAAAGTTCATCCATGTTGTAACTTGTGACAAAATGTCCTTTACTTTTAAAGCTGTATAACATTATACATAGTATCTATCTCACATTTTTCTTTATTTGTCTATTAATGGGTTGCTTCTACTTCCTGGCAACTGTGAATAATACTGCAATATAAACAGGTGTATAAATATATCTTTGAGATCCAGCTTTGAATTATTTTGCATATAAATCCAGAAGTGGGATTTGAGTAACTTTTATACTGGTTTCCATAATAGCTGCATCATTTTACATTATCACCTAACAGTTAATAAAGAGTTCCGACTTCTCTGCATCCTTGACAACATTTGCTATTTTATGTTCTTTTTATAGTGGTTATCCTGACAGGTGGAAGGTGGTATCTCACTGTGGTTTTGATTTGCAATTCTCCAATGATTGATAATGTTGAACATCTTTTCATATGATTATTGGCCATCTTTATATCAATTCAAGTCCAATGTACATTTGTTAATTGGGTTATTTTTTTTTTTTTTTTGCTGAGTTGTAGAAATTCCTTATATGTACTATACATTAACTCCCTATCAGATATGTGATTTATAATTATTTTCTCCAATTCTATAGGTTGTCTTTTCACTCTGTTGATAGTTGCCTTTGACATGCAGAAGTTTTCATGTTTGATATAGCTCCATTTGTCTATTTTTTATTTTGTTACCTGTTCTTTGGTGCTATCGCCAAGAAATCACTGCCCAATCCAATGTCCTACAGCTTGTCTCTCATGTTTTCTTCTAGGAGTTGAATAGTTTTAGGTCTTACAGTTAGGTCTGTAATACATTTAACTTTTATATATAGTGTGAGGTAAGAGCCCAACTTTCTTTTGCATATGGTTATCCAGTCTTCCCAATGCCATTTGCTTAAAAACAAACAAACAAACAAACAAGCAAACAAAAAAACTCTCGATTCTGTAGTTTTGGCAGTCTTATCATTTTTGTATATAGGCATGGGTTTATTTCTGCGCTTTTTATTCTATTTCATTGGGCTACATGCTTATCTTTATGCCAGTACCAAATCATCTTAATTACCATTACTTTCCAGTGTGATTTGAAATTAGAAAGTGTGAGAGCTCCAATCATGTTATTTTTCAAGGCTGTTTTGGCTTTTCAGAGTCCCTTAAGATTCCATAAGAATTTTAGGATGGTTTTTAAAAACATTTCTGCAAAAAATGCCATTGGGATTTTGATAGAATTGTATTTAGTATGTGTATCACTTTGCGTGGTAAGGATATTTTAACAACATTAACTGTTTTTTAATAGTTATACATTTATTTTCATGTGTAATAGGAAAAAATATAACTAGCACATCAACACGTGACTGCATGGATATATTCCTAAGCACAAGAATAAAGTTGGAAGTGAGTGTTAAAAAGTATGCTGGCTTAAAGAAAATATTACAGAAATAAGAGAATAGGAGGTCCTTGGTTATGACAAAAAAAAATGTGGAGGTGGTATATGAATGCCTGCTTTTAGAACTTACTGCTCTTAGCTTCGGGCAAGAAGCTGTGCTCTAGCTAGTCTGAGGCCCTTCTACAGAGAAGCTCCCTTAGTCCGGGAAGGCTGGGCAACCTCAAAGGAGTAGGTAGTACATTAAGACAACCCCAAGGAGAAAAGGACACCTTGTTTAATTTGTCCATGCCCTACAAAACTTCTAGAAATTACAAAGCAACAAAAGTGGTTTTCCTTAAAAGGGAAGAAGAATCTTCTAGGTGCAGCCTTGAGGAGGCAGTGGTCACAGGGCAGCCTGGGCAAGAGGGCTTGAGTGGGACTTAGGAGGACAACCAGGGGGCTGAAGGGACACCCCCAGCACTGTCCTGGAGTGTGTGGGCTTGTGAGGCGGGTGTATGCAAGGCCCCCAGTCAAGGCTGCAGAAAGAACAGTCAGAGGTCTGCACCCTGTTCCCCAGCAAACAACGGGCACTTAATCAATGTCTGTTGACTCACAGTTGCATACAGGAGGAGTGCCAGAAGGCAGTGTGAAAGGGCTGCTGATGACCTGGGTGGCAGCATATCTCACCCTCTCCTCCTGCCTCTGCTCTTCAGGTTGACAGCTGGGCCTGGACCCCATGTCGCCCAGGTAAAGAGTCTATGGTTGTGTCACCACCAGGACACAATTTTGTACATTTATAAACAAAGAGGAGACATTTCCTATTAAGACTGACTCTCCCCAAAAAACAGAATGTGCCCCATCATTCAAACCCACATTTTTATAAAAGCGCTTTTTAAGGGACCTTGGAGTTTTACTCAATTAGCTCAGTCCTGCAAGTCAGAGATGATCTCAGCACCCCATAGGGACACCTACAGTGTCATTGCTAGGGAAACAGGGTGCCTCCTGGAGACTTGCTTCAACTCACCCCTGGAAATGAGGTCAAGGCCAGCACTCAGGAGGGGCTAGAGCCTGAGAGTGCACACCTGGGGCATAAAGCTCATGGGATGGAAGACTTCTGATGCCTAGGGGAGAGGAGGCCAGGGCTGAGGTGGCTCAGCCCTTATGGACAGATATGATGAGCTGGTCCCTGTTGTGGCTCAGGAAGAAAGTGTGCTAGAGCAGGTCAGGAAGGAAAACCAAGTCAGGGAAGGACCCAGATGTAAGCTAGGGGGAGGCTCAGGGCCCCAGCTTCCATGGTGCTCTCAGTAGCGCCGTAGGGGCACCCCGCTTCATGTGGCTTGGCTTGCAGAAGAGATGTTTGTTCAGGAGGTAGCAGCCTTGGTCCACAGGCTTCACTGACAGGAGGATCCTACAGTCCTCGCACCTGTAGCAATTTTCATGGAAGTTTCTTCGCATGCTCTCAATTATGAAGGCATCAGTCCTATCTCGGGGGACGATGGGACTCTCACAGTCTTGCAGCAGAAGGCACAGATGTCTGTGGATGCCTCTCTCTTAGCGAAGCCAACAGGCTCTTCTGGGGTAGGCAGCAGCTCCTCCTCTGCAGCACCAAGACTATGCAGCCGAGTCCTGAATTGAGGCACCTCCACCAGGGGCTGTGGTGGGGGCTGGGGTGAGCGCAGATACAGCTGCTCTAAATCCGAAATGAATGGCGCCCCCATTGAGGCAGGGGGCTTGTCATGAGAAGGCAGCGGAGGCGGTAGAAGGAGGTCCAGGTCCGGGAGCGGGTCTTCACCATCCAGGGTAGGAGGAAGAAGAGAGCATCCCCCAAGATGGTGGTTCTCAAAGCGTGGCTCCTAGACCAGCAGCAGCGCCTGGGAGAGTGTTAGAAATACAACTTCTGGGCCTGCAGAATCAGAAACTCTGGGGTGGGGTCCAACCACAGGGAGCTTAAGCCCTCGAGGTGGGGCTAAAGCCACTCTTTAACATTAACTATTAAAATCCACAAGGAGGAGATGTCTTTCCACTTATTTGTATCTTCTTTGACTTCTTTTAGAAATGTTTTAAAGTTTTTATTGTACAAGTCTTTCACCTTCTTGGTTAAGTCTTTTCTTAAGAATTCATTTTATTAAAAGATTAACAACATTGACAAACCCTTAATTAGAGTAACAACAAGAAAAGGAAACTCAAATAGCTAAAATTATAAGTGAAAGAGGAGCCATTAAAACTGAGATTACAGAAATAACAAGAATTATAAGATACCTCTATGAATAATTACGCACCAAAAAACTAGCAAATCTAGAAGAAATGAGTAAATTCCTAGAAATGTACAACCTACCAAGTCTAAATCATTAAGAAAGAAATCTGAATGGACCTATAACTACCGAGGATACTAAAGCAGTAATCAAAACCTCCCAATAAAGAAAAGCCAAGGATCAGATGGCTTCACAGGAGAATTCCGCCAAACATTTAAAGAAGAATTAAAACTAAACCTAAAAATCTTCCAAATAAATCAAAAAAAAAGGGAATAATCCCCAACTCATTTTCTAAGGCTCTTATTGCCCTGATACCAAAACCAGAGAAAGACAAAAAGAAAAACTACAAATCAATATCCTGATGAATAGTGATACCAAAATTCAATATGAAATAGAAACAAACTAAATTCAACACATTAAAGGGATCATATCCCATGAACAAGTGAGATATATACTTGTAATGTAAAGATGATTCAATATAGAAAAACCAATCAATGCCACTACTGTAACAAACTGAAGGATAAAAATCACATGACCTAAATCAATGAAGAAAAAGTATTTGACAAAATTCAATCACTTTCATGATAAAAACATTCAACAACGTAAGAACAGAAGGAAACTAGATCAATATAAGAAAAGTCATGTATGCAAAGCCCAAAGCTAATATCACATACAATAGGGAAAGACTGAAAGCTTTTCCTCTAAGATCAGTAAGAAGATGAGATGCCTACTCTCTAAACACTACTATTGAGCACAATATGGCAGAGTCTAGCCATAGCAACTAGACAAAAAAAAAAAAAATGGATGGATGGACAGACAGAAGGAAGGTAGGGAGAGAGGGAGGAAAGGAAGAAAGGAAGAAAAGAAGGAAGGATAAAGACAGAAAAAAAGCAAGAAAGCAAGGAAGGAAGGAAGGAAGGAAGGAAGGAAGGAAGGAAAGAGGGAAGGAGGGAAGGAATGAAGGAAGGAAGAAAGGAAGGAACAAAGGAAGGAACAAAGGAAGGAAGGAAAAAAGAAACAGAAAAGGAGAGGAGAGGAGAGGAAACAAGAGAGGGGAAAGGGGAGGAAGGGAGGAAAGGAGGGAAAGAAGGAGGGAGGGAGGACAGAAAGAAGAAACAAAGGAGAGGAGAGGGAAAAAAAGGAAGGGAAGGGAAGGGAAGGGAAGGGAAGGGAAGGGAAGGGAAGGGAAGGAGAAGAGGAGAGAGAAGTGAGGGAGGAGGGAGAAAAAGAAAGAGAAAGAGAAAGAAAGAAAGGCACACAAATTGGAAAAGAAGTAAAATTGCCTTTGTTCACAGATAACAAGACCTTATAGAAAACCCTAAAGATTCTACACACACAAAAAAACTGTTAGAATAAATCCAACAAAATTGCAGGATACAAAACCAACATTCAAAAATCAGTTTAGTTTCTATACGTTAACAATGACCAATACAAAAAGGAAGTTAAGACAACAATCTCATGTGCTATACCATCAGATTTATCAATTTTGTTGATCTTTTCAAAGAACCAATTTTGGATTTTCTCCACTATTTCACTGTTTGCAATTTTGTTGATTTCTACTCATATCTGTATTATTTGCTTTGTTTATCTTGCTTTGGTGATAACTTGCTCTTCATTTTCTAATCTCTTAAAGGAAAAACTAAGATTATTAATTTCAGACCCTTTTTCTTTCCTACCATAAGTATGTAAAGCTATATATTTCCCTCAATGCAGTACTATTAGCTGCACTTCATAAATTCTGAAAATCACTCTTTCAACTTGAGTCCATTTATAGTTAATATAATTATGCATGTAACTGGATTTAGATGTGACATCTTGCTATTTATATTTATATGTCTCAGGTGTCTGTTGGTCTTGTTCTTTTGTGTTAAACAACTGTCACATTTTATTCCTCAATTTTTTGGAGTAATTTCTTCTTAGTAATTACACAGGTTATAAGGTGCTGTATAGATTTTAAGATTACAGTTAATTCCAGACTTAATCGCCATAAATTATAGCACCCTGATCCAATACAGTAGATCCTTGAATAACATCATTTTATCCAACATCTGTTTTGTTATAACATTGATGAGAAGCCATAGGAACTCTGTTTATATCAATTAGCCTATGGTAAAACTGGTTTCGCTATATGTCATTTCACTTAGTTGCAGAACCTACTGATGACCTTAAAGGACTTACTGTATGGCAGCATTTCTCCCTAGTCCTTTGTTATTGTCATGTGTCTTACCAACTGAGAAACCTGTCATAAGTGCTCCCTAAAATAATCTGTCTTTTAAAGAAATTGAGGGAAGAAAATGGTACATATTTTTATATTTTATTTTTTCAAATATTTTTCTGTCCCTTTCTCACCTGAGATTCCAAATACGTATATGTTGGTATGCTTGATATTGTACCAAAGCTCTCGGAAGCTCTCTTTATATTTCATCATTATTTTTCCTTGCCATCCTTCAAATTGGCTGTTAACTGAACTGCAACCTTAAGCTACTAGAGCTGCATTATTACCCTTTTTCTTCCATCACCTACCAAGTTTCCTACATTTAATGAAAACATTGTCAGGCTTGGGTTTGAACCTTCTACACCAAATCAATTAAATTCTCTCTCTAGAAGGAAAACTGACTGTTTACACACCCACTCTGCACTGGTAAAACTATCACACGTATCAAGCTCTAGGCAGATGTGAATAAGAGCAGCCTCCAGCAAGAAGACTATGCTCTCCTATTACTGCTAACGAAGTTCCAGCATCTTTTCAAGATTACATGCTTATCACTTCATTCTTAGCTTCTGGTCAATTTAGAGAGTCCCCCAATACAAGCAACCTCATTTTATTGCACTTTGTTTTACTGTACTTCACAGACACTGTTTTTTGTTTTGTTTTGTTTTGTTTTGTTTTGTTTTGTTTTGTTTTGTTTTGTTTTCGGACAATTGAAAGTAAGACCCTCCACTAGCAAAAAGATTACAATTCCCTGAAGGCTCAGATGACAGTTAGCATTTTTTAGCAATAAAGTATTTTTAAATTAAGGTATATACATTGTTGTTTTTTTTTTTTTTTAGAGATAATGCTATTGCACACTTAATAGACTATAGTATAGTGTAAAGATAACTTCTGTATGCACTGAGAAAACAAAAAATTCATGTGACTTGCTTTATTGCAATGTTCAGGAATCAAGCCCACAATATGTCCCAGGGAGGCCTGTAGTTATTTTTTAAAATTCTGTCCAGTAATGCACTTATTTTCTGGGTAGAGGATTTGCTTACCTCTTTACTATAGGTTGAAATCATTCCCCAATCATCTGTAAATTTATACATACAAGTCACCCATTTTAAATATATAAGTAGGTAATGCATATTAAATTTATACGGTAATGTGTAACTATTACCACAGTCTAGATTTAGAATACTTCCATCACCCCAAAAATTTCTTCATGATGACTTTACAGTACATCTCCAACCCTGAACTCCAGGCAATATCTTTTTGCCTTTGATAAAAGTATTCATATAAATAGAATTTGTATTGTATATCTTTTTAATTATGGGCAATCATATTGGAGGCAGAATTAGAATGGTGGGCACCAGGAACTGTGGGGACAGGGTGACGGGGAGTTATTGTTTAATGAGTATAGATGATGAGAGGGTCTGGAAATGGATCCTAGCGATGGTTGTACAACACTATGAACGTTCTTAATGCCAATGAATTGTAAACTTAAGAACTGCTAAATGAAAAATTTTATGTTATGCATATTTTACCATGATTGGGGGGAAATATGCATTGTAAATTATTTTTCTCATCAATCTTTTTTTATTATTCCATTTCGCTTTCAAAAATGTTAAGTGAAAACAAAAAACAACAAAAAGAAAAGAAGTCTTATAGGAGCAGTCTCCAAGAAAGGGTCTGCTTTAAGATATATGGTAGATTTACAGACCTGTGCAACTATCACCACAATCAAATTTAGTACATCTTCATCACTAAAAATAAATCCCATAACCATTAACAGTCATTCCCCATATTTCTCCATTGCTTTCAAACTCCCAGACGTAGGCAACTGATAATTTATTTTCTCTTTCTACAGATTTTCCTATTCTGGGCATTTTATATAAATATAAAAATATAACATATGTTCTATTGTGGACAGCTTCTTTTACTATGCATAATATTTTTAAGATTCATATTGTAGCATGAATCAGTATTTTATTTCTTTTTATTGCTAAATAATATTACACTGTATGTATATAACATATTTTATTTATACATCCATTTGATTGGTGGATATACCCTTGTATTGCTCCTACTTTTTTGGCTGTTATGAATAGTGCTGCTGTGACATCCATGTACAAATTTTTATGCGGACATATTTTTTCATTTCTCTTCTGTATATACTTGAGATAAATTGCTGAGTCATATGGTACCTCTTTTCCAAAGCAGCTGCACAATTTTACATTCCCACCAGAAGTATATGAGAACTCTCATTTCTGTTTATTGGCCATTGGCATATCTTTTCAGAGAAAAAGTCTATTCAAATCCTTTGCTCACTTTAAAATTAGTTTAATTATCTTTTTATTATTCAGCTGTAGGAGTTCTTTCTATATTCTAAACAACAGTCCCTTATCAAAAATATGACTTCCAAATATCTTCTCCCCTTTGGTGCATTGTCTTCAAACTTTCTGGATGGTGCAAAAGATAGCACACAAATTTTAAATTTTTATGAAGCTCAATTTACTTCCTCACTTTTTAAAATTTAACTCTTAAGTATTTCTAAAACATGTTGATCAACACATCAGATGATGTTATAATTTTTGTCTCAACTCATGAGAAGAATAATATATATACTTCTATTTTTACCCATTCCGCTATTCTTCTCTCTCTGAAGCTCCAAGCCTTTTTTTGTTTATAATTTCTTTGGAAAACTTCCTTTAGCCATTCTTTATGAGCAGTGACAAATTTCTTAGCTTTCCTTTTTATAAGAATATCTTTATTTCCCTTCATTCCTGAATATTTTCATTAGATACAGAATTTCAGTTTAACAGTTCTTTTATTTCACTATTTTAAAAATGTTGTACCACCTCCTTCATCTTCCATGGAGTCTGATGAGATATCTGCAGCCTATCATACATTACCAAAGGAATGTAACACATTACAGCACCTCTTGAAAATAGTTGAGCAGTTTCTAACAAAACTAAACGTACACTTATAAAACTCATCAATCACACTCTTGGGCATTTAATATAAACAAATAAAACTTTACATGAATCACATAAAAACTTTTACACTAAGGTTCATAACAGCAGCTTTATTCGGAATAGCAAAATGCTAGAAATGACTCAAATGTCCTTCAATGGGTGAATGTTTGAACAAATACACCCACACACAGAGATAAAACCAAGGGATAAGAGTGATTCATATCGAACAAATTAAATGAACTTCAAGGATATTATATTCACTGTAAAATGTCAATCTTAAGATATTATATACCATATGATTTCACTTATATAAAATTCTAGAAATCATAAAATTATAGAGATGGAGAACAGATTAGGGGTTGCCAAGAGAAAGGGATGTGGGTATATTTAGGGATGGGCATGACTACAAAGCGCTGTGTGTATCTTAATTGGTAATTATCTTAATCTATACATAGGTAGAATTTGATAGAACAATATATACCCATGTACACGTATGAATGAATGCAGGTAAAACAAATGGTGAGAGCTTAATAAGGTGTGTAGTCATGTAACAGTAATGTGCCATTGCCAATTTTCTGGTTTTGATATTGCACTACAGCTATATAGTAAAACCATGGGTATAGATTTTATACCATTTGTAAATATTTTACTTTCTTCTGTAAAATATTTGTGGGGTTTTTTGCCTATTTTTCTATTTTAACCCAATCTTACAAGATTCTCTTTCTTTTCATATGTTATAAACTTCTACTTCTCTTTCCAACACAATTAATATTGAATACTACAGTTGATGGTTCAGCAAAACCTCATACTACTACATAGGATTCTTTGAATCTTTAGCTCATGAGCTTCACAAATATAACAATCAGACACTTACAGAAGGATTCTCTCCATTGCACTATCACTTTGCCTAAAACATCAAATCGGTAATACCAGAGATATCCCAATACAATTGTCCTAAGACATGTAATTTTTACTCACCACTTACCTACACGGGCTGAATCCCTAAATATATATAGTAAAAACTTGACTATATAAAACAAAGCAAAGCACTTTAATTGATACAAGATGGATAAGCCTTTATCACATAAACAAAAAAATAGACAAAATACCTCATGAACTATTAAATTATTATGAATAACACTTGTACTGAGGGCAAGATAGCTCAAGTCTACATCATCATTCTGAAGCGTTTTTCTTTGATTAGAGACGTTGCCACATTGCTAATTTCAATTACATAAATGTATAAAGGCAAATTATATCGCTTAACTTATCCTGGCCATGAAATGCTTTTAAATAAAACATGAAAGTAACAGATAAAAATGTACATGAAGTCAATCAAATCCATTCATCCTTAATGCAGTTACCACACAATAATTCCATTGCCATAAAATGAAACTAATCAAGTTAGCATAAGAAAGGAGTGAAACAAATTTTATATACTGCCACTGTAAACATGAAAATGTCTTTATTAAAGGCTCAATGGATTTAAACAGCAAAACCTAATGTCAGCTTTAGCTCCTGAGATGTGTACGGAAAAGGAAAAAACATTACAGCTAAGGTCAAACATCAGTGGGAAAGGGCTAAAAGTGATAAATCTATCACATTAACCACTCCAGTCTTTTTAATACAATCCAGCATAACCTAAAAACAGCCCTGTACTCCAACTGAACTATTTATCAGAGACTAAAATGTCTTCTTGACAAAAAACAGATTCATGTTAATAAGAGAAAGGAGGACATTATTACACTGAAGAAATCTTGTTGCTTTAAAAAATATTTATAATTCTTTCCAAATGTACATAGCAACTTACCACTTATTGAATATCAATTTATTTCTTGTCTTATAATAGAATTTTTAAATTAAGTTAAAATTTTAGAATGTTATAAGGAGATTATGCACCTAACAAATAATAAAAGAGATAAAATTTCAGGTTGAACACCACTTTTCAACTTTTTTTAACTTTTAAAAGCCAACATTTTTATGATTCTTATTTCCTAAAAAAACAACTTTATTGTTTCAAGTGTTAACAATGTATTGATCGCAGAAATATTAACTTTTGCAACTCCACAATGTATGGTCCATTTCCATATTTCAAATCTGAGAATTCCATTTAAAATTATAACAAGTCACTAAAGAACAAGAGAGAGTAGGAGGCACAGTTGGAAACGTAAGGCCTACTGCTATGCTTTTTATATAATTCATTTAATTTTTTTTTACATGTTCTTATACTTAAAATAATGAGTTATATCTCTATTTCATCAAAGATAATAAGAGAGAACATTTCCCATTTTTAGATGACCACAAACCTGTCTGTCAACAAATGCTAGATGTTTAACAGACTAGACAATGCTGAGGAAGGTTGTTACTACAGTAAGTGTGGGTGGCCTTGGAGGTGAATTAATTAAGTATCAAAGGACAAAAGAAAATATTTTTTACTTTAACACTCATAAAGCACTAAAGGATTTATATATTTAATTCTAGTTTAAAAAGAGAACATCTGTATTTGTCTGTCAACATGAGCGAATTAACAAAACTTTTTTTAAAAAGTCATTACAGTTGACTGAAAAGTTTGCTAGCACTTCATTAAAAAAGTTTTAAACAAGAATACAAGCCTGTAATATATTTGGTTAACCACAAAGTTAAGATGGGAGAGCTGGAGAATTATTATTATTCAGATTTCAAATAAAATACAATAGCCAAATTCGATAACCAAATTTCCAAATTTCAAAAATATTTGTCTTTTAATTGTAACAGACTCCACATTTTTTTGAAATGCCACTTGATCTTACTACAGGGATTATTACATGAATAGCAGCCAAATGTAATCTTTCACTGAGAGGTAGAACCCTAGATGCTGGCAGCAGATTTTTCTCAAAAAAAAAAAAAAAAAAATGCAATACTTTAAAGGCTCACATAGTTTCTAATCATTATGTTCTTAAAACAGAATTAAATATTCTGTTTCTCTACTCCTATCTAATTCTACTAGTTAATTTTCATAGCAATGATTACAAACTATTATCTTCCTTTCAGAAATGTATTTAAAATTCAAGACTAAAACACGAAAGAAAATAATGTTAATGAGTACATGAGGGGGAAAAAAAAACAAAATCTAATTGGCTTCATACCAACAAGATTTAAGTGCCAAGCATCGTGTATTTTTCCATGTTTATGATCACTGTTTCTGAATGTTTCTGAACCTAGATTTTAAAAATCTGTTTTATTTGAAGATAAAGGATTTTATAATTAGTTATTATCATATATGTATTTTAATATATACTTTGAGATGTTATATATTTTTTTCATATTTATAAGGCAATATCTGTAATAAAATTTGATATTATTCAATTATTGTCACTCATAATCATCATAGTTAATTTTTTAATTTCCCTAAATATGTAGGGTCAGGTTGATTACTTCCATAAGCAAGCCTCTACCTAAAAGACAAATTTATCTTCTCATTTAGGGTCTAACAAATCATTTTTTAAAAAGAAACAGTATTATGAACAAAACAGTATAAAGAGATATATAATTATTTATTTTTGAAACATGTCCTAATAAAGAGATAACAAGAGAATTCCTTAGAACCTCAATTTTACTATTGGGTATGATCCAGTAATAAAATTTGAAATAAATACATATAAAATTTGAAATGAGAAATCTCAACATTTTACTCATCATTTTTTGGGAAATAAATTCTAACCTGAAATAACCTCAATTTCTACAATTTCAAATTAACAGTCTCCAAAGCCAAGTACATTTTAGCTGATCTTGATTCCAAATGATATTCTCAGTCAGCCCATCCTCTGCAGAAAATGGACATTACAAGCATCAGAAGTTCTTACCTGGCCCTCTCCAACTGTTTCAGTGTCGATTACCGTGATGATGCCTGGAACCAAAGGACTTCGCCTTGAATTACTATGGATGGCAACATCATCTTCTGTCACACCTGAAGGTAGGGTGCCTGTCAGTTGAGTCACCACTTTCCCAACCATTGTCAGGCCAGTTTTCAATGTCTATACGATGAAAGGTAAAATATATTACTTTACATCAATATTTGAATTCTAAATAGCGACATGCATTTCATTCATCCTCCTACCCATTAAATTCTTCTTACAAGCATCTACTTAACAGTAAACTATCAAAGAAATTCAGTCTAACTTTTCATATGATCTGATTCTAGATAGAAAATCAGTATTCGTTTGATCAAATGGTATCGAAGTCATTTGGTGAGTCCCAAAGTCAGCATGATGAGAATAAAGCCATAGGTAAATAATTAACGAGCTTTGGTTCACATTTGGATACAATTATATTTTTAGAAAAATTATTTTTCCCCTCTCCTTAATGCATATAAAAAATATATGACATAGTAAAAAGTAAAAACTAAGTGATGCTCTATTTTTTTCTGGAATCTAATTTTAAATCTATTTCTTAGTATTTTTTTAAAATGCCTACAGCACCTGGTCTTCCTAGATGGTCTCCCATTCAAGTACTAACCAGGGCTGACTCTGCTTAGCTACTGAGATGAGACATTGGGCTTGTTTAGGGTGGCATGGCGGTAAAACCATGGACCATGGCTCCACTGGGGCCAAACCCAGGACCTTCTGTGTATAAAGCAGATGTGCTAACCACTATAGTATGGAACCATGTCCACAATTTTTTAGCATTAAAAAGACTATGACGCTGATAGAATCCCTATGTGAAAAAAGACTATGTTTCCAAAAATAATCTATAATGTGCTGTTATATAATATTGCATATTAAGATTTGGCATGTGAAAACTATAGTCTCCATCCAACATGCTAATTATTAGATGAACAAAATATATAACATTAGCTAGGAAGTTTCTTTTCTCTCTGGTAACAGAAAGCAATTCAGTGTAATGCTCCTAATATATAACTTCTGTTAAAGACAACTTAAGATATTATATAATTACATTTTGGTTCCATTTCATTCAAAGCAAATAAAAGTAACTATACACAAATTTAAAAAGTGTGTATTTTTTCTTTTATGGGACTCTCATTATCCTCATATGCATTAACAAGCAATAATGTTAAGGTAAAGCATTGTTTTGTTTAGTTTTATCTTGTTGGAAAGGGAAGAAAGCTAAAGTAAAAATAAAATTATATGATTCATACACACTGAGAAAAGGTCTAGTCATTAGAGCCAAAATAAGTCGTCTAAATTATAGACATATCAAAAGTTACGTATGATGTCATAAACACACATTCAGAAATTTTTTCTAATTCTCATATTATGAGGAAAAGTTTTCATTAAAATACTTCCAATTAATCTTTAGTTACTCTTTTAAAAATGAGAAAATGTGATTTTAAAAACAATTAGATTGAAATTTAAAAACATGAAACATATTTGCCAAAGAAATTTTCCATTAAAACACCACATAACTAACACTAGTAATATATACATTTAACAATAACTATGTTTAATGCAACCTTTACTATGAATTTGCACTTGGTTAAGGCTCTCAACATAAATGATCTCTATAGATTTCCTCAAACACCTCAGGTTTACAGAAGAGAAAAATTGAGGCTATAGAATTTTAAGTAAAACAACAGTTCAAACGACTAGCCAATGGACAAGCTAGAATTCAGAACTAGGACTGTATCTACAGAGGCTGATTTGAATCACTATTCAATATTGCCTTGTAATCTATTCTTGTTACTACTCGTGACCTCACACTTCATGAATTCAGAACACAGATGTATAGTGGAAGGGAGGGGAAGAGGAATGAAGACCATAATAGTGTATCTTAATAAATACTTAAATAAATGACCAGCAAAGCCATTTGCTAAATTCAAGCAAAGATATAACTTACAGCTGACTGAAACCAGGAAAAAGCCACAAATCAATCCTAACCGTTTTGTTTAGTGCTAAAAACTCAAACTGCAGTGATTATAAAACACAGCAGCATTCCTCAATTAGCGGCCAAACATTTGTTTCAATAATTCACAAGAAATGACTTGCACAAAGTCTGTTAGAGTGTTGTCAAGAAAGCCTCTGAAGGACCAACAAAATCAGGCGCCACACTGTATTGATGTCAAAGGCTGGCCAGGATGCCTTATTAACCTCTGAGATGCCTCAGCTGATGTACTTACTCCATTAATGCTAATGGAGATGCTCCCACTTAAATTACGGAGCTGCCCCTTTATCAAAGGAATGCCTTTCAGGTCTCAAGTCTTAGTTTGTATACCCTCCCCATTTGCCCTTGAGTCTATTATTTCATGCTCTTATACCAATGAATAGGAATAAACTAAAATAACTGGAGCACACAGAAAGTGGGAAGTAATGTACCAAAGCAAACCACAAGATAAAGGGAAAAGTTAATTTAAGAGAACTAGGGAAAATCTCCAAAAGTGGGTAGGTGGGGGGACAGAATAGCATATTTCATTTCAAAGGCTCATATTATATGAAAAGTTATTGATATTGCTCATAAAAAGAAAAAAAGAAAAAGAAAAACTAATGACTACCAGTGGGATCATCTCATTAGTGAACAAAAATCTAAACAGAAAATTTAACAGTCACCAAAACTGCACTTCGTATAGCAAATGACAAAATGGTGCTATCTATCACAGCTCACTAACTTTCAAAATAAGGTCTAATGCAGGAGCTGAGAGAGGGACGGTGCTACAAGTTTTCTCCATTAGTAAAGACTTTTGCTTTTAGGGGAAATTTGTTTCCGTATCACATCGATCAGCACTAGTGGCTGAGAGCAATATATAATGTTGTTATTTTATAACTTTCACATACCACGTTTAAACATCTAAATCACCTCAGAGTGTAATTAGCCTTTTCACTACATTTTAGTATAAAAGATATGTGCATACCTGATGATTTCTGTATATACAGAAAAGGGTGGCAGCTAAACAAAATTTAGGAATAAAAAATCTATTTTGGCCAAATGGAGGTATTAATTGTGATGAAGTGTCCTAACAATCTGAAATTTCTAAATTTAAAAGTTTTTCATATACCTGACTAATCTTGAGTATTCGCAAAACTAAATAGATAGTATCTGTAAGAAAACTGAACATAAATTTATAATAAATGTCTGAAATAATTCACAATGATCAAAAATTCAAATCAGCATGGTACTTATTCTGTCCTACTACAGACAGATTTGCTAAAAGGTCACCAGGCATCTTTAACCTTTCTCACGCCCTATCAGTTGTCCTCCCTACCCATTAGTGCTAATGCTGCTGCCCTCGCAAAAGCTGTTAGTTGTCATTAAGAAGTTATCAAATAACAAGAGAAAACAGAGGCATTCTTATTAAATCAATTTACCACACTGGGGTTAGAATACATTAAAAGGAAAAATCAAATAGGACAGTTATAGGGTAACTGGAAAATATGGACCGAGATTTTATAAATGTTATCAAAATAATCCAATGTGAACAATTTCAATATTAAATTTTTCCTTCATTACCACCACAGAAAATTCATCCCTATTTTACTCTTTATATAGAAAGACAAATTTTGAAATTCAAAGGGAAAAATCAAAAAGCATAAAGATTCATTTTAAGTGCTTTTTGATAACCCAAAATTTGTTAAAGATTATTGTCTCTAGGAGATCCAAGTACATAAACAATTAATATATTTATACCTATAATTGTATAGTGAGACAAAATTTTTTTTAATTAATCCTTCTATATAAAAAGTGGTTAAGTAACCTCTATGAAGCTACATAAGAAACTGTCATCAGAGAAAAATATTAATAATTACTCTTTCCAAGAAAGTGATTTAACACTGAAATTAATGTGAACTTATTTTAAGGTTGGTATTTTCTTGAAGAGTACATACTACATGGCTTTTTAAATATTTCCATGTTGTATCTCAAAAATATTATGTTAACTAGAAATGATAAAAATGGTAAGAAATAACATAAAATTTTATTTTTTATTTTCAATGACAGTCAAGGTAAACCAGATCAATCCTACCAATGTAAACAAAAAGGAAAACTATGGAGAATTTGTTTTAAAACTCCACCTGAAGGTACTGAATATGTAACAAGTTAGTGAAAGGTTAATAAGTACAAATCCAAGAGAACAAGAAAACCCAGACATGTGAGCAGGGTATTTAGGCCTAGGTGCATCTGATGATCATTGCCAAGAGACTGAGTGGAGCTTCTGATGGATTCGTGGAACTAAGTGGTCATATTCAAGGGTGTCTGTCAACCTGCTGACTATCCCGCCATGCTTTGGGTTGGAACATAAAGGGATATACAATAAAATAAGAGTGAATCTGTAGTAATCGGGCTCTCAAAGCTATTTAGGTGAGCTTTACTTAATTTAGGAGAGCTTTATTTAAATAATTTAAGTAATATCAATCCCTGAAATTAAACTAAGATAATGTAAGACTGATAGTGCAGAATTCTGGTATCATCTCAAATTCAAAATTGTTTCTAAGGATTTTTGAAATGAATTCCGGCAAACAAAGAGTCAAGACATCATAAATGAGGACTGGTAGAAACAAACAAAAACACACCCAAAAGGGAGCCAGATATTGGAGTTGTGAGAAACATTTTAAAATGACCATGTTTACTGGATTTGAACAGTTTGGTAAAATCACTAAAAGATTTTATCAATGCACATATGTTCAATTTATCACTTTTTGTGCATATATTGAGATAACAATCTTTCTTTGCTTTATTCTGTTAATGTGGCAAACTATACTCATTGATTTTAAGTAATAAACTAGCCTTATGTTGTGAACTTATCCCAACTGGATTGTGACACATTATCCTTACTATATATTGTTTTCTTTCTTCTGCTAGTTTTTTGTTTAGATGTTAATGAGTAAGACAGGACCATAGTTTTTCTTCTTCATAACGCTCTTGTCAAGTTTCAGTATCAAGGTGACCTCATATCATAAAACAAGAATAGACATAATGTGATGATTTTATTCTATGTAAGAATCTTTGCCATTGTTTATTCTTAAATGTTCAAATTCTCTGGAGAAGGTTTCTAGGTCTGAAGATACCTTGGTGAGATTAGATTTTCTCGGTTAACTTTTTTACACCCCAACATACAGCAAAGTACTAGAATTATAAGAGTACATCATGATGAAATTTTCACAAGTGAATACTCTAATAGGAGTATAATCCATAATCTAACAGTATCAAAGACAAAAGAATATATTTATAATTATACTACTTAGAGAAGTTATTTTGATGTGGTTACCATGTAAAACTGTAACTGCTTTATCCCTCAGAAGGCTAATTTACACATAAAGTTTGTAATATAACTTACTATAAGAAATTACCATTAGGGGAGCAGGGGGGCGGGGTGGCAATCATCCCACCTTTCCAATCTTTCCTATGTAAAACATCCAAATGAAATGAAGCATCATTTTATTTCTGGTAGGATTTTAAGAAAATAATTTATCAGTATTTTAAAACAAATTCCATGCTCTCTAATTCAGGAGTCTATATGTACAAAGATAGACATATAAATATATAAACTGTTTTCAAAAATATTTCATTATGTAAGTTAAAAAACCAGAGTATAATATATGATTGGTTTGAAAATGTTAAGACTATCAAGAAATGGGTGACTTTTATGTTCATGGTTATATTTTCCTTCATTATGTAAATTTACAAAGAATATGAATAAGCATTAAAATCAGGCAATAGCAATTAAACGAATATTAAATATTAACCACTTTATCCAAAAGCTAATAACATAATTCTATACATTGCAGAGCTAACAATGAATTTCAATTAATACCAATTTCCAATTTCACAGGTGACCAATGGTATATTGGAAATTGACTGGATTAAGGTGCTATCATCAATGCAATTTCTTACAAATGTGGGAGACATGACTATATTCCTCATAGTTTGCAATACTGGAGCATGAAAAGTAGGAACTTTGGACTTGTTCTTTTCAAAGCATATTTAGTCTAGCCTCATTCCAACATTTCCATTTTCAGCTAAATAGTTAAACAGCTTTTACACAGGCACACAAACAAGTAACTTTACCAGAGAAAAGCTGAAAAGTTGTCCTTCATAACTGAAAATCACTTGAACTGATAATACAGTGAACTAGCAAGACACAAGTGTATGACGCAGATAAGTCTACATGGAATCTAATTCTTGAGAAGTAGATCTCATTAGTATGTTTTGCGAATCTCTTATAAACTAACTGAATAATACTGATGCTGCCTAATTACTCTCTCAGATTTCTCTTCATTAAAATAAAAAATAATCATAATTTTTGCATACACAATGGAAAGAAGTAAGCAATTTTTATCAAGATTCTGAAATCTAAAATATATATAGTGCTGTAAGCACAAAGACATTCAGTATTTACCTTTTGAGTGAAAAATATGTAATGCTTCTCTCATCAAACCAAGGAGCACATTCTAAAGCACATCACATAAGCATTTGTGATATATCTTGAAGTATTTCTGTATTTGTTTTACATAAAAACAGTGTGACCTTTGATTCCCTCCCTGTGGTTTGCTTTTAAACTGTTGTTCTTTTCTGAATAGTTGTGCTTTCTATCACATGCTGTCATTTAGATTCACTATGTCATCCCTATTATTAGAATTGTTTTGTTGTATACTTCAGAATTCAAAAGGACAGTGATTATAAGAATACCTTATAATCAGCATGAAGATTACGACCCATCATCAAAATTAACAACCCTTGCACACACACAAAAAGAACCCATGTGACAAACGTACGGGGGACAACACTGTAGCAGAAAAAAATCTTTAAATGTGCCAGGGATTTGACTCAAGTTTTTTTAAGGAATAATATTCTTTTTACGTCAAATAGATTCATAAATGTTCAAAGATGCAAAGGGATGTCAGTATAGGTAGAATAATGCAAATCACACAAAAACAATCCAGAAGTTGGTACCTAAGACGTATAAAGCGTCTTTCAAAAGTGTTAATTACATTACAGGCTTTAATCTAGCTAAAAGACTTAAATATTTAAAATTAAGTATATATAAACCCTACAACATTACAATAGAAAATGAAGCATTATTTATGACTTTTAAGAAATTAAATATCTAATCAATTAGTCACCACGTCTCCTCAGTGACAATAACTCTGACTTACTTCTTACTTTCATTTGTGAATGAAAAGGGAAGAGACAATCTCAACCGAATTCAGGAGAGAAACTCGGTAATCACTCCACATAATCACAACTCCCAGAGACTACTGGATACTCACTTTAGCAGCACTAATGACTGTGGCAGTATAAGATTGAATGTTGTCTCCACAGGCTCCACCACGGGACCGATAACATCTAATCAACTGGAAAAAGAGAGAGAGAAAATCCAAAAAGTCATTTCTATTAAACTGTTTAACTCTACAGACTATTAGGATAGAGCTTATTTACCATGCATCATGATGGTGGTGGGTGGGAATGTTTGCATGAATGTATTTCATACAAACAGCTAAAAGCCCTGTTGAGATACTTTTACCCCCTTTCATAATCTACTAGTGCCGCTCAGGAAGTTTCATGCTCAAATATGATTTTCAATTACAAGATGAATAGTCTTTAGAATTCATAAACTCTGAAATGGTAGGATTTAGGATCTGGCAGCCTTTGCACAAATAAATTTTAAAAACATAATCAAAGGACTGAGACATGCCTTCCTAACATTAAATACTTAACATGTTAGCAAATTGGAAGTTCTGTCCTCTAAATACTTACATAAACGTTATAAAATGAAACATAAAAAAAAACAGACAAAAGAATTTGCCATATTTACATTTTCAACCATGTCAGTGGAAAAGTGGCACAAATTATGAAAAAATCAACTACTGTATCTATAGTAGCTATCACATCAGGAGGCTTACTAGATCTACCATCAGGATGAAAATGACATGCCTTTATTCATGCCTGATGTAAATAACTTAACTTGCCAATTTTCAAAGTGAATCACTAGTCTGTCATGCATGATTCTCTCATGTGCTGAGCAATAAACTTAGATTAAATCCTCCACTGCTACTGCATTTCCTAAATTTAGTTTTAAAAAAATTATTAGCCAGATTTTTACATTTAAAAATATTTAATAAAATGACAATAGTAGAGTACTAGAACAGTTTCATGGTTTGATATGAATTATTAAATGTCTATAGAATTCATAAAAAAAATCTACCTCTCTCAAAACAAAAAAGCAAAAGATGCTTTATACAATTTAAAAATAGGCCATTTGATAAGATTAACATATAAACCTTTTATTCCTTTATTTTATAATCAAAATTTTCTGCATCACAAACACTGTATTAAAAAACACTCACTCAAAGCAATAATAATATTTTAATAAAATATATTTAAAAGTCTAATAGAAGCTGTCAAGCTGCCCACTGAATGGCTGCTAAGTAGATCTCAAGGTCAGTGGTGAGAAATTTGCTAAATGACAGGTGATCAGCAAATGTGGTTTCACAGAGAGGAAAATAGTGAATTTGAAAATAATTGTTTTAGTTAATATAAAGAAATCTAATTCATTCACTCATTCATTCATTCACAAATACATATTCACAAGAAATATAAAAATTATCTCTCTGCTGCCTCCTGCCGCATGTGCAAGTAACAGCATTATCTTGGAAATCATCTCTTCCCTACTTCAGGTAATTAAAACAATCAAAGACAAATTTGTGATAACAAGCAATACTATCACCTTTTCAATTCAACGCAAACTAATGCTGAGTCAGCATTTCACAGAAACATAATTAAGCCAGAAATTTTTGTTTAAAGTTTAGAATCATTAGAAAATTACATTTATATCTCAGTTCATCAAAATTAAAGATTAATCAGGAATTTCTGTAGTACAAAACTCTATAAAATGGACTGATTTCCAGGAAATATTGGTAAGTAAAAAAACGCAATGTACAAAAGAGCACATATGTTATCTTTAAGGAAAGAAAGGAAAATATAAATATACATAACATGATAAAATATATATAAACATATAAATAAAATATATAGAGAAATACACACAATTATATATCAGATGAAAACCATAACGGCAATGAAGGAAAGCAGAAAAGGAGCAAAGAAGGACAAACCAATCAAAATAAAATATGAACACAGTATCTGACTGCACACGTTCAGTGTTAGGCAGTGATGGGAGTGGAGAGAACTGCAAACACATACTAAACTCTTTTTATTTGGTTTGATTTTTGTAGTCATATGAATAAGCAATTCTGCAATTACCATTTGTATTATAGGACTGGACAAATGAAGAAAAAACACTTATGCTAGGGTCTCCTGTGCAAAACAAAAGACATATAAATATAAAACGGGATGGGGGAGATGGGGGGGGCGGGGTGAAAGAATCCTGTGAAAGTTCAATGAGAACTCTTCATTTTCAAAATAATATATGCATATGTGTATACACAGGGGCACAAGTATGCATATGTGTGTATCTATCTATTTATGTATATACAGAAGTAAGTGTGTGTATATAATATGTGTATGTTTCCAAACTTTGGCCAATGAAAGGGTCTAAAGGCAAAAAGACACCAGTAACAATGAACACACCTACTGAGCAAAGCTTAGTATCTAATACCATTGCCCATTAAAAGGAAACAGGAGGAGCAGATTCCAGGGCTGAGGTGGGGCAAGTACGAGATGAGTGTGGATATATTCTTATGATACAAAAAGACACAGAAGAAGAGAAATACATAACTTCAATAAATCAAGAGAAAACATCAAAAACTCAAAATTAAAATCATTCTTTTTTTTTTTAAGAGTATGGGGTAGAGTTAGGGTTTAAAAGAGAGCAGGGGGTAAGATAGGGAGCTGCAGTCTTCAAAATTTTTGATGTTGTAAAAAATGAAGAAAGGCTGTAATATTCCATATTAAAAGAGTCTAAGGAGGCATTCCAACAAAATATAATATCTGATCTGAGACTAGATCTTGCACTACAGGAAAAAAAAATCTACAAATGACTAGCAATTAATTGACCAAACTGGAATACCGATGGTAAATTAGATAAAAGTATATTATCAATATTAAACTGGCTGATAACAAGTATTTAGGGGTAATATGATATATGTAACTTACTTTGAAATGGCTCAGAGGTCATTCTGAGTAAAGGGTAAATGAGTGTGCTTTGTGCTATTTGCATTAAATTTATTCTTGCAAGTTTTCTGTAAGTTTTCCAAGTTAAAACTATAGTTTAAAAGAGGCAATGAATAAAAAACCCAATCAAGATATATGACCTCTTGCTTAAAACTTTAGTCAAATAGTAGTTTCAGTGAAAGAGATTGTTATTCTAAAATTTTATTAAATTTTGTCATTCAATACTCAGACCAAAAGCTAAAACAATGAGAAACTGTTAATAAATACTAGTTCTCATGCAAATACTACTGAAAGGCATTTATCTGGAAATATTTCTTTCAAGGCATGGAAAAATCATCTGATTAACAAACTCCTTGTGAATGACACTACACTTTCTGGTCTCTTTGTGTAATAACAGATTTTATTGACACATATCTCTCTCTACAAAGGCAAAACACCTGTATTCTACCTAGCTAATTTTTCACACATGAGGATGCATCTGTAAGAGCCAATGACAATCATTAACATCTTCTTGGTTGTCTCCAGCACTCAAAGAAATGTATTATAGATGTAAACATTAGAAGAAACCATTGCCACCACATGGAATTGTATGCATCCTGTCTTGTCTGAAAACAAAAATTTGAAAATAACTTTTTTTTTTAAGATACACTAGAAAATCAAAAGAAAGAACAGGATGAAGCCTAAATGTGGCATTCTAGCATTCGGTAAGATGTAACACATCCACCTGTAGCAGACAGAATCTTGGAAAAAGCATCAAGGAATTCATTCAGAAAAATAACTCTTCAGTAGTTTCTTGATTTTGAGAATTCCAAAGACTAGAGATTTACTTGTTCTGTGCTTTCACCAAATACTTACTGTACTTACCATATCTAGACTTATGTCAAAAACTCTTCAATAAATATTTATAAATAAGCAAAAGTAAAACAAAAAATGATAAAATTTGAGGTCTAATATATGTTAGATTTCATTCTATATTCACATGCAAGGCACTAAATGGTATAAAAAGAATTTCGCTTTTTCTTTCTGAAAATTCTAATTTGCTTTTTGCTTTGATTTGGACATAAATAAAACTTTTGGTATATAACTATAATATCTTCATTTACTATGATGACTTTAATAGATAAATGAAATTGATAAATCACTAGAAAAGTCAAAAAAATGTGAGCATCTGTGATTTAATTAAGACAAATGGCTGAACCCTTGTTTAGATTAGTTGTAGACAAATAGTTAAAGTATATTAAATTACTCTATGCCTCAGGCTTCCAATCTACCAATAGAGAAGTCCACAGAAACTACCGTGGTAAAATCAATGCTGTGTTTTAAGGTTAATGGAGTAAAGTTTCTTACACAAAACTAAGCATAGAAAATTAAGGTTGAGTCCAAATACTGCTCTTATGCAAGAAGGGAGATGGAACAATTACCAGGTATCCAACTAAAACCAAAACCAAACCAAAGAAAACAAACTAGCAAGTTAAAAGTTCATTACTGGTTGGTAATCACTTTGGAAAATTCTTCAACACTTGCTCCATTACCAAGAGTCCAACATGGGCCATGCCTTACCTTGTTTTCTGCATAAGCAAGCCAGCGGCTCCCAAGAGCAATAGGATTCATGTTGGGCCCTGGACAAGGATAGCAGCCTGAAAATTTTCAAATGACAATATTGAGAAATGTCTTAATAGATTTTCTGTTAGTGCATCATATTTTTATGCCAAAAAAATGAAACAATCGAATGCTTTCTATTTTTTCAAGTTTCACATAAAATTCCCATAATATTAGTCATTATTTTAATAGCTAAATGAAGCTCTTTATTTTCTCCTCTACATTCCCCTTTTGGTTTTCACTTTGTTCCAAAAAGAAACTAATCTGGAAAGAACTGGTCATCACTTTTAGTAAAAACTGGGTATTTCATACAGTTTATTGGTAGAGCAAAAGAGAGAAGCTAAAGGGAAACATTTAAGTTCATAAGTCTACAACTTTATAAGTCAAGCAACAATGTCTGGAAAGAGGAATGATACACTTGGTTCAAGAATTTAAGGGCAAGAGATGAAGACATACACATAAAAGGAAATGACAATACTATGGTGGACAAAACAAACAAACAAGTACTTAAATATGGGGCCAAAGACAAGTAAGCCACAAAGGGTGCCTCCACGGAAAGATGTTGGGGAACTATTTACATATTCCTACGTATTTACATTAGGCATTTGATTTCATTCTTCTTGTTTTCAGCCCAGCCAATAAAAAACTGGTAGGAAGAATTATTTTGCAGTTTTCTTCTCTCAACAAGAATAAATCACATATTTCTGACAGTAAACACCATCCTCACATGGAAACACCAGAGCCATCTTCCTGAACTCTACTAACCAACACACACAATTTAATCAAGTAAGTGATGTCTGTCATCCTAGAGGCTCTCATCTCCCCTCCTGGTCATGCCAATAAGGTCTCTTAGGTTAATGCCCTCATCTGTCAACTAAACGAAATAATGTTCCACTGCTCACAAAACTGCTTTAAAGATACTATAAACCTAAAAGCAACAAACAAACAGGACAAACAAACAGAGATTCATGGACATGGACAACAGACTAGTAGGTACCAGAGCAGGAGAGGTGAGAGGGAGGCAGTAGGTGAGGTAAAAGTGGTCAAATGTGTGGTGACAGAAAGAAATCTAACTATGGGCAGTGAACACACAAGGTAATATTTATATATGTGCCTTACTGTTGAATTGCATACCTGAAACTTACTAGATTTCATTAACCAATGACACGATAACAAAAATAATAATGATAAATAAAATAGAATGTTCATGATTAAAAGAGTTTGATAACACATTAGAAAGACTCCAATAATTTATATGAAAATACTTATTTATTGTTTATTTCTATACACTTTAAACAATATTATTGTTACTGATAAAGGCAATAAAAAATTAGCTGCAAAAAAAAAAAAAAAAAAAAAAAAGGGTACTAGTCAAAGAAGACTGCAGAATCAAAGAACATGAAAAGCCTAACCTAAAGAACTCCTGGTTTATCATTCCACAAGTATCTGGTTAATATTTTCACAAATGTTTTTCTCTAAAAATGTACACTAGAGGATCAAACAAAGGTTATTTCAAAGTTTAGATCTCAATTTGGAATCTAAATTTATTCAATCATGAGACAGACACGACTTTATAACAATAACCTTTTCTTCCCATGGCAAAAAACAAATAGCTGAATTACATGAAACATATGTGCATAATAGCAAATAAATAGCACTTCTGAATTGTAAACGGCACAGCTGACAATACACTACCTGGCAGACAGTTCCAGTCTATGTTATTCATCTTGCAAGGAATAGCATAATCAAGGCATGAGTTTATTCAAAAGCATATTTAGTGATAAGAAAAAAAAAATAATTAACTACTTTGAAATTGACTGTCAAAAATAAGAGTATTTTCTATTTTCTGTGATATAATTATTTTTTGTTTCTTTATTTTCTATCTTCCTCCCACTTGATTACAGGGATATGTAAGGTCAAGGATTTGTATCTTTTTTGTTCATCACTCAATCTCCACTGCCTAGAACACTACCTGCAAAATAGCTTAAGACATTTGAATAAATTAAACGATGCACCAAAATTAATCAGAGCATATTTATAAGTCGCTAGCAAAAAAATCATCTACATAAGAAAATTTTCCAAATATTCAAATAGTGTGCTCAGCTAAGAGCCAGATCTTTCATTTTAAAGCTATTAACAGAAACCTTTCTTAAATGTTTATTACATTATTCCCTAAATTCAGAGAGTCTTCTGAGTAGCAATGATCATCATTTTGAAATGTAAATACTGCTGTGTTCACAAGCACTAAAGAAGCATACACTGAAGCTGTCTCCATTACACAGTAGTTTTCATTTCACTTCCTTCAACTGCCATCTATTTTGAGTTTTCATTTTTAAGGAAGATAACTTATAAAGACAATGACCCTGTGAGAAAGTCCACATGATACATCAAATAAAAGATATGAGCTTTCTAATTCTTTACACATCATTTTAAAAACTTTGTTTATTTCAGGGTTTGAAGGAATATATTTAGGATATTTTGGGATGCTGGAAAACTGTCCTCAATGGACGAATATCATAGACAAATACACAGGATGACGGCCTACTAAAATACTCCCCAAGACAACACACTCTAATAAATAATATGCAGTATTTACATAATAGATTTCATTAGTACACTCCCATTGAGTAAACTAATCTTATTCATACAAAAATGTACTTATATATGAATATACATACATTCCATGAATATTTTCAGAGCTAGAGAAATGAGTATAAATATAGTCTAAAGATAATTTCCCCCTTTTAAATGTCATGAAAGAAGAACCAGTAAAAACTAGAAATAAATCCCTGTGAACTGTGGCATTACATAAGAAGTAGCTAATCACCTGAACTTTAAGATCAACATAATCTAATTCTCAATCGATACTAGTAACCATTTTGCCTCAATAGATCCTAATATGTATATTCTCCTTTAAAACAAAAGGATACTAAGGAAAAATGTAGTTAACAATTCTTCATTTTACTTTTTGAGTCAATGTTTTTAGAAACTCAGTGGACCTCAAGAATTACAGTGTATTGGAATACAAGCAAATTGTTTTTCTGTTCTCTGAAAACATTTTACAGCTGGAATCAGCAGAACATCACTCACTCAGCACTATCCCAACTTTATAAGCATGACTCCTTTAAAGATTAACTGTTGCCTGCAGCTAAACTTTGAAAACAAGGAAAAAAACCAAACCTCCATAATACTGGGACTAATTCTAACATGTTTACGATGTTTGTGAACAAAGTAAAAGAGAACTTGATATTTAAAAACTTCGATTTCCAAATTTAAATAAAGGTAAAAACCACGAAAAGCACACTAAATGAAGATTCTTCCTTTACTAAATTACAAAGGCACATGAGACTAAGGAAAATTAGATGGCATACTCCCAAAATCTTGGTCTTAATGGGGAGTTGACCTGAATTTGTTTTGTAAAACACAGGATTTAACTACTCTCTGTAACACTTTGCCTTATTTTTCTTGGTGAAGACAACTTAAAAGATTTCAGATCTTTTGGAGAGGAAAAAAAAAAAACCAGATGTCTGCATTTATGCTCAATTGACTTTCAAAAGAGTCCCAAAACAAGTGGATCGGGAAAGAATTGTCTTTTCAACAAATGATGATGGGTCAACTAGATATTCAGATGCAAAATAATTACACTGAGCCCTATCTTCACACTGCATGTAAAAATTAACTCGAAATGAATCAAAGACTTAAATGAAAAAGCTAAAAGTGTTACCCTCTTAGAAAAAAATATTGTGGTATATCTTCATACCCTGAGATTAGGCAATGCTTTCTTAGAAAGGACACCAAAAATAACAAGTGATAAAGGAAACATAGATAAATTGGACTTCATCAAAACTAAAACTTTTGTGCCTCAGAGGACTCCACCAAGAAATAGAAAAGACAACTCACAGAACGGGAATTATGCAAAATGTATATCTGATAACTGATTGTATCAAGAATATAAACAGAACTTTTGCAGCTCAGTTAGGAAAAGACAACTCAATATAAAATTTGACAAAGAAGATATAAGATGGTGAGCAAGTCATGAAAATATATTCAACATAATTACCCATCAGGATGTGCAAATCAAAACTATAATTAGATACCACTTCATGAGATACTAAAAGGATGGTTATAATCAAAAAAACAATAACAATTATTGTTGAGAATATAGAAAAATTAGAACTCTCATACACTGCTGGTGGTAATGTAAAAACGGTGCCATCACTCTGCCTGGCAGCTTTTCAAATAGTGTAGAATTACCATATAATCTAGCAATTTGACTCTTAGGTACATATGCAAGATAAATAAAAATGCATGTCCACACAAATACTTATACCCAAGAGAAATGAAAATATATTTCCCCATAAAAACCTTCATTCGAGAAAGCATAATAGCCCCAAAATGGAAACTAAATATCCATCACTTGGTAGATAAAATGTGGTATAATACATATAATGGAATATTATTCTGCAATAAAAAGAGATGCAGAATAGTATTCCATTGTCTGGATATACCACATTGTATTTATTTACCCACTCACCCAGCAAAGGACATCTTGGTGGCTTCTACACTCCGGCAATGTGGACAAAGCTGCTATAAACACCATGTGTAGATTTTTTAAGTAGACTCAAGTTTTCAACTCCTTTGAGTACATACCAAGTAGTGCAACTGGTATATCGTCAGAGTATGATTTTGCCTAGTAAGAGTATGACTCGTTTTGTAAGAAACAGCCAAACTGTCTCCCAGAATGGCTGTACACTCTTCATTCCCACAAGCAATGTATGAGATTTCCTGTTGCTCTATATCTTTGCCAGCATTTGGTGTCGTCAGTGTTCTGGATTTTGGTTTGCCTAATAGGTATGGAGTGGTATCTCATTATTGTTTGAATCTGAATTTCCCTTATGACGTATCATCTGGAACATCTTTTCATGTGCTTATTTAACATCTGAATAAGTGAGGGGCCTGTTAAGGTCTTTGGCCCATTTTTTTAAATGGGTTATTTTCTTCTGGTTGAGTTTTAAGAGTTTTTATATATTTTGGATTACAGTCCTTTATTAAATGTGCCTCTCACAAACATTTTCTCTCAGTCTGTGGCTTGTCTATCATTCTCGACAATGTCTTTTATAAAGCAGAAGGTTTTTCATTTTAATAAAGTCTACCTTATCAATTATTTCTTTCATGAATTGTGCCTTTGGTATTATATCTGATCATCGCCATACCAAGGTCATTTAGGTTTACTCCTGTTATTATCTACAAATTTTATACTTTTCTGTATTGCCTTAGGTCTGTGATCAATTTGTGTTAATTTTTTCAAAGGGTGTATGGTCTGTATCTAGACTCAGTTTTTTGCATGTGAATGTCTACTTGTTCCAGCACCTTTTGTTGAAGAGAATGCCTTTGTTCCATTGTACTGCCTTTGTTCCTTTTCAAAGATCTTTTTCGGGCTCTTCTGTTCAATTGATCTATCTGTCTATTCTTTTGCCAATATTACACTGTCTTGATTACTGTAGCTTTACAGTAAATCTTTAAGCCAGGTAGAGACAGACGGAAACTTGAATGCATATTACTAAACGAAAGAAGCCAATCTGAAAAGGCTACATACTATACAATTCTAATTAGAACATTACAGAAAATGCTAAACTATGGAGATAATTAAAAGATCAGTGGTTGCTGGGGGAATGGAAAGGGCAGAGATGATGAATAGGCACAGAGGATTTTTAGGACAATGAAAATACTCTGTATATTACGATGATGGGTATACATTTATCCAAACCCATAAAACATACATCAAGAGTGAACCCTATCGCAAACTATGGACACTGGATGAAAATGATGTATCAATGCATTATCAATTGTAACAAGTATACCACTCTAGCGAAAAACGTTGATAGGGGTTGAGGCCACGCATGTGTGGGGATAAAGGTATAGAGGAAATCTCTGTACCTTCTGCTTAATTTTTGCTGTGAACCTAAAACTACTCTTAAAAATTAAGTCTTTAAAAAAGAGAAAGACCAAAATAAATTAATAGATCCTACAACATGGATGTATGACTATGTTTATGTTCGGTGAAAGAAACAAACCACAACAGATGACATATGAAATTCAGAAAAGACTATGATCATGCTATCTCGAAAGACATACAAGCACAAAAAACATTAAACACCACTTTAGAGATTTGAACAATTGACAGCTGATTAATGACCCTCTTATGGTTCCATGAACTTTAAACTTAAAACTTTTGATTTATTTTTTTATTTTTCATGTTTATGAAACATATCATAAAGAGTACTGCCATTATAGGGCTCAAGGGGCGGGGCATATATGCAGAGAAAAAGAAAGTCATAAGTCAATTCATTGCACATATATTCATTGCGTGTCCATTCTGTATTGGGTAGCTGACGAGGTGGTAAAAACGTCATGGTGGCCTAGTCCATTGTAGATAGATGGGAAACCAAATGAAAGGGATACATTTTGCTTTTAATTTGAACTGGGCTTACATCTCACATTAACCTCCCAATCCCTTCTAACGAATGTTGCAAATTTGCTTTTAATTATAAAAAAGAAAAGCTCCTCTTTCCAAAATTAAAAATAATTTTGCATTTTAAAGATCCTTTAAATTCATTCCTTACATTTCCTATTTATCATTAACATAAATGAAGAACACACATACTAACACTAAGAAATAATATCGGGGTTACAAAGAATAAATTTTCCTCCTCAAAGTAAAAACATGGGCCAACAGAAGGAGTTACTTAATTGTATAATCCTTTAGTGTCTCTAGAGACTTCATATCTACCTTTCAATTTAAGCACAGTGGAAATGACTGCTAATGACATCTATCAGTCTTTGTCTTTTGTTGTCTTAATCATACATGGGTTTTGAATTTCCACATCAGACAGCTGCTCAAGGCCACCTTTTCTATACAGCCAAATACAAAGGTGTCTCCTTTCTCATCATATTGGCTGCATTCCCTTTCTAGTTCTCTATCAGCTCTCTTTACCTGATCCTTCTACCTTTTGGCACAAATTCCCTTGGTGGATTCTCTGATGGACACAGCTGTCTCTACTAATTTTACAGTCCCGATTCACATATAACTAAGGTACTCACAATTGTATTACACAAGATTTTTCCAAACTATTTTAGAAATTAAATGCTTCCATGATAAAAACAAACTTTTCATTAAGTGGAGAATTTGTCATTCTATGTGGGCTTTGGTCTGAGTTCTTTAAGAACTAAAAACCAGTCAATGGAAAACAACTATGTGGCACAGGCATGTGGACTACTACAAATGCTTCTCAGTGTGCCCACCAGCTCCCCATCCTCTGATTGCTATATTCTGCATCTTTTCCGTTTTCAATGCAAAACAGGCTTTAAAACATGGAATAACCCAAATTCAGAGAAACACATATAATCTACATGCTACTTCCACCTGCCAAAGGTTTTGCTCTCTATAAAGGAATGGGGAGAGGGTAATGCAGAGAGCAGAGAAAAATAAGCTTCTTTCAAGTTAAGAAATGACTCCATTTGTTCGTTCATTTTAAATATTAGGTCATACCGAATTTTGTTCAAAATGTTAGCATAAATCATTTTAGGCGAAGCTGTATTTCAAAGAAGCTAAATTCCTTCATACAAATATTTGCCAAATATCATGAATTTTACCAACTCAGCACCACTCACATAAATCTGGTCTCTAAGGTTTTGAAGTTTCAAGTTTTCAAGAGAACTCACTATCTTTTGGTGATGGTGTTGATGCTTTCTAAACTTTTTAAATGTAAATTATGTATTTAAATACAACATTCATACGGAAGTACCCAATCAACAAAGAGAACATAAGCATATATATAAGCAGCACACAAAACAGAAAACAGAATATTATAGAATTCCAAAAGCCCCTCTCATTCAACTTTTTGTTCCTAATACCCCAAGGTTATACACGATCCTATCTTTTGATAACTATCCTAAACATCTATTTTTAAAAGATATCGCTGGGTTTTAATACATTGTTTATTACACTTAATTTCATCATTCGTCCCCAAAAGCAACAGTTATGCCTTTATACTACCTTGTTTTTCAACATTTTAGGTAACATATAGTTCGGATTTAATGAAATCCATACCGAATAGACTTTATGGCATCCCAGAACCATGAATCATTTTACATACTTAACGCTGAGAGAATAAGTAATAATCCTAATGGATCAGGAATTACTGAAAATTCACTGCTACGGCCTCAACCCACTTGACCAGGATTTACTTATAAGCTGCACAGCACTTATAAAGCACCTGATTGCTATATGAGAAACACTGTTGGACCTTCCAGGTCTCATTTTCCTATCATGGACAAGTCACAGAATACAAGAGAGGCTAATACTTTAGTAATAGTTGTTTAATAATAGTTGTTCCAACTATTCATTGGGTGCAGCAATGCAGAAGGAAGCATTTAGGACGTGGCAAAGATGTCCTTAAAGGATATTAACTAAAAAAGAAAGAACAATAAGAAAGTGTAATAACAACTCAGTCTCCCCATTTATTTTTATCATACTTAATTGATATTTTGTGTTTGTTAAAGGCTTATAAAACAGAAGTTCCTATTCTCAAAAGAGGTAACAATACTACAAATACTGGGGAGATACTCAAGAGCTGATGGCTACAAAGATATAATTTTCAAATAAATTTATACATCAGAAAATTTCTCAATTTACTCCAATGTGATACATAAAAGAGAAGATTCATTTATATATGCATGAATATATGTATACATATATTCATTCCTTTAAATATCCAACATTCATTATTAAATTCTAGCTCAGGCCTATATCATTTTCTCTGAAGATCAGTACTGATCTTATATGAATAATTATTCTCTTCATTTGATAACTTTTGACAGAGATGCACTATGTTTCCAACCATTTTACTAATTAAACACCTTGGAAAAGGACCACTCATGCTTGGAAACCAGTTGTGATAAATGTTTTCATCTTCAGCAAATTAAGTTTTATTATTACAAGAAGCAAAAATAAACATCAGCAATATTTATGTTAGCTAGACCATAATGGGTATATTATACCTTCTATGATGAAACTTACTTCTTTAATCCAAATTAAGCTGAACAACCGCTCATGAAGAGATTACTATCAGTGGCAAAGATAGAACAAGTAGGAAGGAAAATCCATACAGTAAGATTAAAAGTAAGTTTCTTAACAGAGGCAGATATTACATGTTATAAAAGGGTTCCAAAAGGGTGTTAGCTAACAAAAGAGGTCTGTAATCAAACAAACCTGGGAAATATAGTAATGTAATAAATAACTTTAAACAGATTAAAATGCTACCCACCATTGCCATTCTCCAACAGAAGGCAGCATTTCCTAAGTATACATGATCAGGGCACCCTGACTTGCACAGTACGTTGAAGGTTTAATGTTGAATAGACAGAGAGAATTGCTACCTTTGGGAACTTAAAAAGAGGAGGCTGCTTTTTGCTAAAGCGATCAGAAAATATTGTAATATAAGAACTAGCATCTCCACTGGGCCTAGAAAGACACTGTGGGGTGCTAGCAAAAAGGCCATTTCAGGAAGGAAAACACAGCAACAAAGCACCTCCAAGGAAGAGAGAATAATGAATGATTCAAAGTAAACGTAGCATAAGCAGCATGAAAACAAGTTGTAGAAATAAAGATTTAGCAAGGACATTGAATTTTGATAAAGGTTTTTGTATGCCAAAACCCTTGAGAGTTCAGTTGGTAGGAAATGTATAAGATGACTACATGTCCCTATGGCCCAAGACATTTCCAGTTTGCACCTGTTGACCAGATTTAAATTGGGCATGGCATTTGCTCAAACCAAAAGACCTCAGTTTAGATGATAAATTATATGATCATCTGATAATATAGAAAACATGATTCTGTAAGTTCATATCATTTAGATATAGATAATAGAATATGTATAGGTTAAATTATATAATGTGTGGGATATGCTTCAAAATAATTGGGGAAGGGTATAAATGAAAGACTGCCCACTAGTAGAAAGAGTGTTGGGTACCAAAGAGGCCTGTAGTAAAATAAATCAAGGATATCTAGACATGTAATAAATTTAAACAGATTAAAATGCTAATCATCACTGCCATTCTCTAATAGAAGGCAGATTTCCTAAGAATATTAGATCAGACATCCATAGGTGACAAAAGGGTATTTCTATGAAATTAGTAATTTAATAAGTTTATTAAATATTTCATTTAAAAAACAGGGATAAAGAACCTGAATAGACATTTCTCCAAGTATATATAGATGGCCAAGAGACATAAGAAAAGATGCTCAATACCTCTAATCATCAGGGAAATGTAATCGAAACCAGAATGAGATATGAGATATCACCTCACACTGGTCAGAATGGCTATTACCAAACAACAAATAACTCGACAAATAACAAATGGTGAGGATGTGAAGAAACGGGAACCCTTTTGTACTTCTGGTGGGACTGTAAACTGGTACAGCCACTATGGAAAACAGTAGAGAGTTTCCTCCAAAAATTAAAAATAGAACTAACATATAACCCAGCAATTCCACTTCTGGGTATTTATCCAACAAAAATGAAAACACTAATTCAAAAAGATATGTGCATCTCTATGTTCATTGCAGCATTATTTACAATAACCAAGATACGGAAGCAACCTAGGTGTCCATCTATAGACGAATGGATAAAGAAGATGTGGTATATAATGCAATATTAGTCATAAAAGTAATAAAATCTTAGCATTTATGACAACATGGATAGACCTAAAGGGTACGATGCTAAGTGAAATAAGTCAGAGAAATACAAACACCATATGATTTCACTTATATACAGAATCAAAAAAAAAAAAAAAAAGACCCTACAAAACAGAAACAGATTCATAGATCTAGAGAACAAACTAATGGTTGCCAGAGGGAAGGGGAAAGGAATGGATGAGTGAAAAATGTAAAGGGGAATAAAAGGTACAAACTTACAGTTATAAAATAAGTCAGAGGGATTTAATATACAGCATAGGGAATAGAGTCAATAATATCACAATAACTTTGAATGGTGACAGATGGTTACTAGACTTATTATGGTCATCACTTTGTAAGGTATATAAATGTTGAATCATGATGTTGTACATCTGAACTCATATAACATTGTATGTCAAAAATGCTTTAATTAGAAATAAACAAAATAAAAACAATACTTTAATAGAACAGAGTAGATAGAATTTAAATTTTGGTAGATATCATCAAATTGACTCCTGTAAAGGTTATGTCAGTTTATATTCTCACCAAGAGTATAAAACGACAATTGCTCCCCTAAACTTCTCAAAGCACAGTGCACCAAACACTTTGGTCTCTGCCAAATTAAAATTTATATATTATTGTATTTCCATTTTTAATTAAGGAAAATATCTTTTCATATTTAAAAAATATTTATATTTCTTTTTTTGGTATATGACTGGTTAATATCCTTTCCTCATTTTAAGTAGGTTGTTGGGTTTTTTCCTGTTAATTTTAGAAGTTTTTAAAGTTAATTATCCCTATAATCATTTATGTTACAATTTTGTCTTTTATCCTGACTGTGTTTAAGTTTGTGCCCTATAGTTAATTTTATTTTTGTGTAGTTGAAGTAATCAATCTTTCTTCTAGTCTCACATAAATTATTTCATATTTTCATCTAGTATTTTATTTCATATCCTACATTCACATCTTTGATCTCTTTACCATTAAAAAAATAATAATAAAGGCAGGAAGGAAGGGTCTTTAAAAGAGGAAGGAACAGAAGGAGGGAGAATAAAAAGAAAAAAATAGCTCTACATTCCTGAGCTAATTTTTAAAAGTGAAAGAGGCTAACAAGAAATATAGGCTCTAAAAATGAAATTAAATAAGAGTTGGAAAAGAGATGTCTGACTTTGCAGAAATCAATGCACACATATCTTTGATTAATGATAAACAACAGAAGATTATTAGTAAGATGTAAAGGCAAATGCTCAGGAAAACCTAGCAGGTACATCAGACTGAAATGTTCAAACTCTCTTTTGATTCCACCTCCTACCATTTACTCCACATACTTGGAAGAAATGGTTAGATTTACATGTGGTTCCTTAGATGGGTTCTGTTTCTCTAATTGTTTTAATTATAATAAGAAGTAAAAAAAATATAATGTAATGTATTAGTACATAAGGCCTGTATTAGTACATAAGACCTTTATAAGAAAAAAATTAATGCTAAAACAGGCCATGTAATATATAATACAAAGCTTCCCATATTATGTATATACATTTGTGACTGGAGATGTTATTAACAATTATATGCTTCCAAAAAACTTTTAATTTATTTAACATATAACAACAGAAGATCCTGTCTAGTTATCTACATTTAATAACTATCAAAGCATTAATAAATTTCTAATCAGCATAAAATAACTGACTGATAAATGGGTTGATGTACTCATCCATTCAAGAACTATTTAATGAGAGCCTACATTGTGCCAGCCAATGTCTTAGGTGCTGGAGATATTAATGTAAATAATGTAAATTTGGGAATGGTGTACATTGGTCCTTGTGAGAAAATCAAAATTTCAAGGGACATGATCTCCATTATAATCTTTGTAAATCTCTGAGAGAATGATTACAAACTCAAAAAGATAGTTGTCATATTCTTTTTTATAGTCTACAAAATGATAAGCTATGAATTATAATGAATGACACTACATGTTATACATAGTATAACATATAGTACATAATACATGTAATTACACATAAAATATATTAATTAAATCAAGAACACAAACACCAGAAAGGAATGTCTACTATGTAGTGCTTAATCACAGCAGATATTAGGTAAATACCTGATGAATAAGTATGTAAGTAGTTGTGACATTCCAGAGATGCAGCAATGTGAATGGGATTCCCTAGTCATGACAAAACTGAAATCTGTTCCAACAGAACTATGTCTGCAGCACATACAAACAGGACTCTCTGGGAAAACAGCTACAGCTTCGATGGTGAGTTGCAGAAGTTAAAACATAAAAGAGTGAAAACTATTGTTTTACTAGACTGTACTGGAAAAAGAATTCTAAATCCAGACTTCCTTCAGACTCAGTTCCTGCTGGACTTTCCATCCTGCTGGCCTGTCCTACAGCCTTAGACTTGTCTGCCCCACAACTGCATGAGCTAATCCCCTTAAAAATAAAATCTCTTTCTCTCCCTCCCTCGTGTGTGTGGGGGGGGGGGGCAGGGGAGGTTGGGGGGTGTGTGTGTGTTCATATCCTATGCTTATTTCTGCACTTCTGGGCATTAGCAGAAGTTGTGGGAGGTGGGGGAAAGAAGGAGGGAGAGAAAGAAACTGACAACCCAGTTTCAAATCTCTCAGGTACGATAATTCAGTTATCTCCTCAAGTATGTTATGGTAATTAATTTAACAACTTCTTTGAAAGTACAGCATAGCTACGTGAACCTAAATTAATCAGAGACACTAACAGGGAATGTATAAGAAGAAATTGATGTAATATGGCACAAGACTTGCTTAGTAACACAAAGAAAATGTGTTATCAGTTGAAAATACATACCATAAAATTATAGTACTAAACAAGACACCCACAGAAACACTATCCTAATAATTGAATAACCAGGAAAAGCTGATATTATGATTACAATGTTTGCAGGTTCTACCAAGTAAATAGTATAAACTCAAATGGATATGATAGGAAATATGCAAGTTGGTACATACTTGTGACGAAAAATTTTTTTGTGAAAGTACAGCTATCGAAGGCAGCGATTTTCTCCTGTAAAACTACAACGAGGATCCTAAAATTTGAGAGAAAAAAACATAAAAGAAAATATAAAGTTCTATAAATTGAATCATAAATTAAGTTAAATCATCTAGATTTAAACAAGTATCTATCAATGCAATTTTTTAAATCACACATTTCTTATAATATCTAGGCTAGAAACATCTGCCTCATAAAATGTAAAAATATAACCACAAAAGTCTTAATAATAAAGATAGACATGATTAGAGGAAGAACAGTGACAGGGGAACAAACTACATTTCAAAAAACTTTTTTCTTCCAAACAAAATTTTATCTTCACTCATTATAAATCAAATTTATCTTCATTAAGAATGGATGAGATCAATAAACTGCTGGCTATTTACTTAAAGTGTTTTTCCACTGCCGGCTCAAATCATGGAATTAAACATAAAATGAACTTATGTAATTTGTTACTTAAAATAATTGCTGAATTTCCCAACACAAAATTAAAAAAAAAGAAAACTCAGACAAGTATTTAGTGAAAAGGAGTTATTTCTGATTGACCCAATACGTTAAAAGTTAGTCAGACTTGTTATAAACTATATTTCACCCAGATCCCAAGATTTATAAATAATTAGAAATATTACTTAATTATAAAAAAAATTTTAAGTCAAAATTCCTAAAATACATCCCAGATGAAGTTATTTTATAAACTGCATTTTAGAATACTGTTCATTGCAGGACATTATTAAAAATAGCCAAATTTCAAAGTTATTTTTAAAAATAAAATACTTTAATTGTTGTTCAATATTTAACATACATAGTACTTTTCAAAATTTGGGGGAAGTAAATCTGAGGAACAGATATTAATGATGGCTAGGGGGAATGTTGTATTTAACATGAACGTTTTATTAATTCTTAACACGAACGTTTTATTAATTCTTAACACAGCCAACAACACAATAAATGATTCTGTTATCGGACTTAAGGTAAGAAACCAACCAAACATCAGAAACAGGTTAAAAGGCTTAGGGAATCCATAGTAAGGTGACAAATTCAAATAAGGGAAAAATGCAGAAGAAACAAATCAGACATGAAAAAGTTTTCATGTAATCCAGTAGTCCTTCTCCAAAGCACAGCAACATACAAAACTATTTCCAGTAGGAAGCTTTAATTTATGATATTGTTAAGTTCAAAAGACTAATTATGGCACACATCTGATTTATAAACTCAAATGCAAAATTAACCACGGAAAAATCTGGTGAATCAGATTTGACATTTTATAGAACAAAATCTAAACAGTATCCTAAAATCCACATGACTGCTTTTCTTCTAACCTTCACCACATTTGAACTTATTCCATTTCTCACTGGAAAGTCAATTCCAAAAAAATTACATAATGTATCAAGAGATTTTTTTATTGGAACATATCTTCATATAGTTTTTCTTTTTAAAAAATGAAAGCACGATATGAACCTTTACTACCATCAAGGAAATATCCTAGAATTTTATTTCTACTTTTCACTAATGACATTTCATATTCATAAATCACTGTTTTTACTCCTACTCACAAGTTTCCTAATCAATAATTACTTAGGATGAGTATACTATGAAAAGTAAACCATCTTAACTTTCAAAGTCATTTATATTAAATTATTAAATACATTCATTATTTCATGGTCAAAATTTTAAAAAAATAAACACTAAACATTTGTTGTAAGAAAGGTCCTAACTGTATTTTGATGTGCATCATCCCGAAACACAGTACCTGGAACAAGTGCAGAGTTGAGAAAAAAACAATTTTGCTCTGCATAGCCTTTGTAGAAGCTATTTTAAATAATGTAAGAAATACTTTTTTAGAAATGTAACTTCACATTTTGTTTTCTGATATATTTATGTATTTGTAATACAAATAAATTGTGATTCAAAAATCATATTTGTACTTCTCTCCCTTTTCAAATGTGTTCAAGTTTCTTTGTCTAAAAAATACATAATCCACTTTGTGACAACACAAAGAACACTTGAAGAAGAGCTACCATTACAGTTTTCCAGGTAAAATATACTATCTACTGGACCCACCCAATCAATAAATGTTGGCTTTGAATAATTTGATATGTCACTGGATAATTACATTATCCCAAGAAGAATATAAATATTTCTCTCGTTTCTTGTAATTTTAAGTTTAATCTTATTTGAAGTATAAATATGCATAATAATTAGGTCTTCATTATGAAATGCATACTATCACTGAACAGCTTTTCTTTGTCCTACATACTTTATGTTTTCCAAATACTTTTATCATTAGTATCAAAACCCATGTGTTCTTTAGTTTTGTATCTATCGGGTTTATCTACCCTTCCAATTTCATTCAATCTTTCTGAGTCACATTTTGAAATATCCCTTTAAAATCTAACTGGCGTCTTTATTTATAAAATTTATTTTATATTGACACAGCACAAAGTATTTCATTTTTTACGTTCATGTGCTTGCCTTTTGATGCGATGGAACACATAATTTGCATCCATAATGTTGATCAAGATATTTACCATATTAGGACTTCGGTTTGCTCAAATTTCAAAGTAAAATGTTAAGCACTAGAAGATTCTTAAGGTCCCTTTCTCTATTAATATTTTGTAGTTATATAAATTAATTCTTCATTATGAAACATCAGGTGGACATTCCATCCAGATCTGAAAATTTTCCTAGAGATTTTAAGAAAATAGATTTTAATGAGGGCAATCTATCTAGTCCCTGTGTTAGTTCGATTTTAAGGTCTTAAGGAATGAGGGGGAAAACCTTCTTTTGCAGTTTAGAAATATGTTTATTTTGATTAATGCTAAAAGGAAACTTACATTTCACCTCATAAACCAGTAAACATACAGAAGCACATACATCATATATTTCTGAAAGTGATGTGATAATTATAAAATCATTCCTCATAATTTTTGTATGTTTGCTCACTTTCTATTCTTTTCCATTTCATTTTTAAAATGGTTACAAGTCACTAAACTTAATTCACGGTTCATTAATGGATTAAGATTGGAAATCTGAAAACATTAAGAAATCTTAAGAGCTAGTCCATTTGTCAGAATTCAGATGCTTTTGTAACTTTAAAAAAAAAAATCAAAGACAGTCAATGACATTGGTAGAGCTCTACATGCCCACAAGGTATGTTACACCTTTTACAATAAACATGTGAAAAAATGCTTACCGCTTATTGCAATGGAGATCGTAGATAGGTGTTTTAAACTGAATAGACTTGACCATCTCTCCAGTACGAAGTGAGTATAGATCCACACAACAGTAAGGTGGGCTAGTGCTAAAAAACAAAACAAAACAAAAATAAAAACCATAAACACCAATATTTTTTCAAAAAAATAGGAAGGCCAGTAAACTCTACATTTTCTTATTAATATTATCTTAAAATCCCTTATTAATATAAGCAAATTGAGTTGAACTATGAAAAGAGATCATAATATATCCTAATCAACTCATTTCAGGAATGCAAAATTAGAGGAAGAAAAAACAGTGAAACATACTCACTAAATTAGTACTACAGAAAAGAAAAATTGTAAGATTATCTCAGTAAATGCTGAAAAGCATCTGTTAAAATTAAAAACCTATCCATTAATCTGATAAAAGTTAACAAGCTTAAAACTAGCAAACAATAACTAACAATTACATGTAATGGTAAAATACTGAAAGCTTTCACCCTAAAATCAGGAACTAGGCAAGAATACTCATTATGGCCACTTCTATTCAATGTAGTTTGGAAGGTCCTGTTCAAAAGGCACGAAAAGAAATTACTCCAAGGACAAAATAAAGCTGTCATTATTTGTTGATAACTTAATTGTATAAGTATAAAACCCAATAATACAAATATGTAAGTAGAAATATATAGAGACAACCCCGCAATAAAGACAAATCATTAAAAGTAACAAATTTATGAAGGTCACTAGATATGATAGCACCTGTGTTTTTATAAATTAAGAATAATTATAAATATTATAATTACAAAGTAAAATTTTAAAACAATATCATATATTGAATATATTACTATATTGAATACCTTGGAAGAGATCCAAGATTTCAATATATTTACACATAAAAGAACAAAACAAGACAGAAATGGGAGTATATTCTAAATTGATGAAGTTCAACCCTAATTAAAAATCTATCAGGAATGAGACCTCATTCTAACATGTATATGGAGATACATTCCACATAAGATTTATATTATAAAGGTATAGCAATTAAGATTGTTCTTGACACTAAATGTTTTAATCTTTAGTAATCAGGAAAAGAAGAGCAAGCAAAATTTAATAAAAACAGAATTTGTAAATTCTATCAATCATTTAAACAAAAAGGGTTATATATCCTACACAAACTCTTCCAGAAGGTAAAAAAAGAGTCACTTCTCAAATTATTTTATGAGACTACTAACCCCTGAAGACTAAATAAATACTTCACAAGAAACTACAGATACACTTATATCTCTGTGCCTCCTGAATATACATAAAAATTCCTCAACAAAACATAAACAAATCCAATTTGGCACTACAAAACCAGATGCGGTTTATCCCAGAAATGGAAGATTTTTGAATGGACCTTCTTCAGCCTTACAAAGGGCATCTACAAAAAACCCACAGATGTAAGAATAAACACTTCTCCTAAAATAGTATGAACAAAGTAAAACTGTCTGCTCTTATCATCCTATTCAACAATGACAAGCTAATTTTAAAATCTTTATGAAAATGTGCAACATGTGATTGGAGAACTTCATGTGTCTGGGACTTTTTAATAAGCTACAATAATTAACGTAGTCTGAGATAGCACCTCACACCTGTTAGAATGTCTATTATCGAAAAATAAAAAATAAATGGTGAGAATGTAAAGGAAAAGGGAACGCTTGTACACTGCTGGGAATGTAAATTGGTATACCCATTACAGAAAACATTATGTCAATTCCCCCAAAATCTGTAATAACGAAAAGAGTAAAACATCAATTACTAAGTGAATGGATAAATACGTCATGATATATTGATGCAACAGAATATTTCTCAGCAATTTAAAAGAATGAATAATCCATACAAACAACAGAAATAAACCTCAAAACCATTACGAAGTGAAAAAAAAAGGCCAGACATAAAAGTTTACATACTGTATGAGTCCCTGTCAGTGAAAAGCTAGAAAAGCAAAACTATAATAGGAAGCATACCAGAGAAGGAGGGAAACTACAGAATGCAAAATGGCATGAGAAAACTTTTGGGATGATGGAAATGTTGCTGTGTCTTGATTATGTTGGGTACTTCACAACTGTATACAACTGGCAAAACTCGAGGGAGGGCAGGGGGTCCTAGTAAAACCTGAACTTCAATCTCCAAAACTGACACAAGGCAAAGATTCTTTTTTTAACGTTCCCAACTAATTAAACTAGTCCTCTGCTGAGAAGCAATGAGTTAATAATGAATGAAATCTAACATTTTGCCAGACCAGCTGGGAAGGAAAAAACAGCTTGTCACCTTCAATTAGCAGCTCATTATAACTACTGGTACACTAGAAACTTGAATTCTGATCATTTCACTGGCATCCATACAATGTCACAACTGAGATTCTTCCTGCAGAAAGCCTTCAATAGACAAAACAAATGCTACCAAGGCTCAGTTTAGAGTTGACTGAACAAGACTTGATAGAACTAAAACTTCTGTTTATATGTGGAAAGAACCTCTTATTCAATGCATAATAGAAAAAGTAATTCTTTAAAATAAGAGTTTTGAGAAGGGCACACATTCATAAAGGAGTCACGTTATCTGCCAATAACACAGTTGTGTACACGCCTGACATATCCTTTTGTTCTCTATTTTCTCTTTTTAAAAGCCTTGGCCATTTCCCTGAGACACAGCAAGACAATCTTAATTTTCATCATGGGTAGGCTGATGAGAAAGCTCTCCATAACATCAGCTGTATGCATCTCCCATCACAAGAAGGACACGTTATACTAAAATATACAGATGTGAAACAAGCTTTTACTTTGTCCTCTAATATAAACAGTGCCACAAAAAATAAGACAACTGAAATTACACAGAATGAAAAAAGAAGGAAGAAAAATTAAAACAGCTTATGATCAACACTATAAATCAACTAAACATAGCCAAATTATAGAAGATTCCACCCAAGAAAAGCAGAATACACTTTCCTCTGAAGTACACACAAAACATTATAAGGATGTACCATATGTTAATCACAAGTCTCAACACATTTAAAAATAATGAAAACAATCTCTCTAACCAAAATGGAATGAAATTATAAAGCAAAAACAGAAGGAAAATTGGAAATTCACCAATAAGTGGACTTAAACAATAACCTCTTAAACAATCAAGACCACATTTAACAGAATAAAGGGGAAAAACAAAAGGATCATCTCAACTGATACAGAAAAAACATTTGCCAAAAGTCAACATTCTTTAATGATAAAAACACATGAGAAACCAGTAATAGAAGAAAATTTCCAAATATGATAAAGAGCACTTATGAAACACCCATAGCTAACATTACACTCAATAGCAAAAGACTGCTTTCTCCCTAAGATCAGAAACAAGGATGCCCACTTTCAATACTGCTAGTCAACACTGCACTGAAAGATCTAGCCAAAGCAATTCAGTAAGAAAAAGAAATGAAAAGCTTCTATATTGCAAAAGTAAAACTAACTCTATTCACAGACAACATGATCCTATATAGAAAATCCCAAAGAATCCACAAAATAGTATTAAAACTGATAAATTCAGGCAAGTTGTAGGATATGAGATCAACATGTATAAACCAGCAATTATCAATCCAAAATAGAAATTAAGAAACCAGGTCCTTAAAGAAAGAAAGAAAAGAAGGAAGGAAAGAAAGAAAGAAAGAAAGAAAGAAGGAAAGAAGGAAGGAAGGAAGGAAGGAAGGAAGGAAGGAAGGAAGGAAGGAAGGAAGGAAGGAAGGAAAGAGGGAGGGAGGGAGGGAGGGAGGGAGGAAGGAAGGAAGGAAGGAAGGAAGGAAGGAAGGAAGGAAGGAAGGAAGGAACTAACCAATTTCATTTCTAATCTCAATGCAATCTCTATCAAAATTCCAATAGCCTTTTCCACAGCAGTAAGAAGCCAGCCTAAAAGCAAATGGAATTGCAAAGAGCCCCAAACAGGCAAACAATACTGAAAAAGAACAAAGTTGGAGGACTCACATTTCTCAATTTCAAAATTTACAACAAAGCTACATTAATCAAAACACTGTTATACTGACATAACATTATGCAAATAAACCAATATAATAGAATTCAGAGTCCACAAATAAATCCATACATCTATGATAAAAAGGGTACCTAGTCCATTAAATGAGAAAAGAACAATACATTTCAAGAAATGGTGCTGGGAAAACTTTAAGTCCACATACAAAAGAATGAAGCTGGACTCCTATCTTACATCCTACATAAATATTAACTCAAAATAGATTAAAGACCTAAATATAAGAACTAAAAGTATAAAACTCATAAAAAATATAGGGGTATACAATGGAATATTACTCAGCAATAAGAAGAGATGAAATACTGCCATATGCGACAATTTGAATGGACCTTGAAATAATCATGCTAAGTGAAATAAGTCAGACGGAAAAGGTTGGAAATTACATGATATCACTTATATGTCGGATATAAACTTAAAAGCAACAAATGAACAGGTCAAACAGAGACTCATGGACATAGACAATGGACTAGTGGTTACCAGAGGAGAGAGGGAAGAAGGGAGGGGGGGAAAAACAAATAAAACATTAAATAGATAGATAGATAGATAGATAGATAGATAGATAGATAGATAGAGGGTGTGTGTGTGTGTGTGTGTGTGTGTGTGTAAATCTTCCTGACCTTGGATTTGGCAATATCCGTAGATATGACACCAAAAGCGCAAGCAACAATAACAACTAAAATAGATAAACTGGATTACATCAATATTAAAAATTTTTACACCTAAAACTAATATAAAATAATACTGAATGTCAACTCTAATTGAAAAATAAAAAATAAAAATAAAAATAAATAAAATTTAAAAATTTTGTGTGTCAAAGGTCATTGTTGAAAAAGGGGAAAGATATCCTAAAAATGAGAAAACATCTGCAAATCAAATATCAGATAAGTGTCTAGTAACTAGACTATATCGAGAACTCTTACATTCAACAAGAAGACAACTCGATTAAAAGATGAGCGAAGGACATTTCTCCAGAGAATACATACAAATGGCAAACCAGCATATGAAAAGATGCCCAACCTCCTCATTCATTAGTGAAACACAAATCAAAACCACAATGAGACACACTTCACACCAATTATGCTGGTCATAATAAAACAAGTGAAAAAGAGCAAGTATCAGTAAGGATGTAGAGAAAGTACAACCTTGGTCCATTGCTGATGGGAATGTAAATGGTGCAGCCACTGTAGAAGACAGGTTGGTGGTTCCTCAAAAAGCTAAACACAGAATTTCCATACGGCCCAGTAATTCCACTCGTAGGTGTATACCCATGAGAAATGAAAACATATGTCCACACATAAACATATACATAAACATTCATATCAGCATTAGTTAATGATAACCACAAAGTGGAAACATCGCTCAACTAATGAATGTATAAGCAAATTGTAGTATACACATACAATGTAATCATTTGACCTTAAAAGGGAATGAAGTTCCAACCATATGACATTCTGGAAAAGGCATGTCTATAAAGACATTAAAAAGATCGGTACATGCCAAGGGCAGGGGAGGAGTGAGGAATAAAGAGGCAGATCACAGAGCATTTTTAGGACAGTGAAAATACTCTGCATGCTACAATAATGATGGATACATGTTATTCAGTCTGAGGAACATGGTTGTACTATTAAACGAGACAGTCAGTGGGAGCATCTGTGTATATACGCTCAGCTATACTGATAAAAAAAAAGCTGATAAACGAGCAGAAAGGGAGAAGTGAGAAATATACAACCAAAAAAAGAGAACAGAAAATGGAACCATGGGAACAATGACATTTTTTTAAATATTATATTTTTAATGCCTTATTAAAATTATTTATTTTCAAGTCTCAAACAGAGTGCAATCTTGTTTAAGCCACTGGAGACATATTTATTTTTCATACCTTAGGCAAGTGCCTAGAATATGGTATATCATCAGTAAATGTTTTTGAATAAAGGGGTAATGAGAGCAGCTGAAGAAAAAACAAGATGTTCAGAAATAGGGTATAACAAACTGTCTCACAATTAAGAATTAGCATAGGAATTTTAATGTGTTCCATTATATCACAGTCAAAAGTTACAAACTTAAAAAAAATCAACCCTCTTATAGTAATCTTCCTAAACAATGTCTCTGACCATTTACTCCAGTTTCAGAAATTATCTACAATATTCCATTGCCATAAAATAAAATTCAACCTTTTATCTAAGCAAATAAAGCTGTGTGTGATATTGATTCAATTTTTTTTTTAATATTTAATTTCCATTCTCTTCATACAAATTCTACCCTAGCCCATATACCATTAGTGACTTTTACTCATGGTCCGGTCCTCTATGACCTAGCTCTATTCTATCCATCTTGGACACCTAAATCTCAACAATTTTTCAGATTGACTACAATGATATATCCTCCCAGCCTGAAGTACTTGCTTCTTCCTTTGAAATTTCATGATACTTTTAGCCATCAGCTCAATGAAAGGACCTGCTAGCCATATCAACTTAATGAGACTGTCCCATTCACCATCCCATGATAAGCTGGCAGTTTTAAAAGGCTACGCTCTTTACTACCCAGGCCCTCCTAAAAGCTAGACCAGGGGAGGTATCAGATGCAATTTACAGACTGGCATAAAGTATAAAACTGTATTCATATGGAGATACACCATAGTGCTTTAAAAAAATAGCAAAATCGAAAGAAAAACTATATTCATAGGCTAGAGGATTACTGTGATGGTGGTGTATCATAATACCACATATATCACATACCTAAAATAGTTGAACAATAAAATTGTAGAGCAATATGGAAATAACAATAAAAAACAAAAGTCAAAGTTAGGTTTTATTGTCAGAACGACAGGAGAGAATTACTGCCTTTTATTTTTCATTAACTTATTCATTTGATAAATTTACATTGTTTTCTGTGCGGCACACTCTGAACAAAACAGGCCTAATTCTTTTTCTCATTGAGCATACTCTACTAAATGAAGACAGATATAAACATATAAATAAGTGAAATAAACCAAATGATAGGTATTGATGAATAATATGAATAAAGAAAACCAGTAAGGAAAAAGGATAAGTATATCGTATGAAAGGGTATGCAGCCCTGCCTGCAGATTCACGTGAAGATTAGAGAGGAAGAATTAGATAAGACCTGGAAATATTGGTTTCTTTTGGTGACAGATATAAACCTGTAAACAGTGCACAATGTGCCATGATGGTCACAGATATATAACGGCAGTATGACGGTAAGTGTAAAAAAAGAGAAAGAGAACACAAAAGTGGAGGAGTCAGAGAGGATCAAATTCCACAGAGCATGTGAAACACTGGGAAATAAAGTCAAAGGGCTTGGAACTACCTATGGTCAGTGTACCAAAGAGAAATCTGAGGAAAATTGTTTAAGCATTCTTTCTATTTTCTACTGTCAAATAAGCAGGCAGTATTTCAGCGCCAGAAGTTAACACTAGAGTAATAGGAGCCCATATCACTATATATGATACGTTATGAAGCAGTAGCCTTACTTTATTGATGATTACAAGTTTCCTAATGAATTTGCCAAATGCAGTATGGTTTCCACTACCAAAAAACTGAAATTCCTTTGCAATCAAAAGATCTCCTATTTTAAAAAATTATTATCCAATAATCTGTGGTTAAACGGTGGTAGAATATATCTACCACTCACTTCTGATAATGACTCGTATTGAACAGTGACTAATTTCCAAAGTAGAAAAGCATATGTTGAAAATTCTAAGTTATTCGCAGTTGTTTCACATTTTATAATTATTTTTAAATAAAAAATACTCAAGTAAACATACGTAAAGAAGAATGTACACATCTAAGGTGATTATCATGGTGAATTTTCATAAAGTAGATAAACAGATATGTAAATCTACCCATGTAGAAAAATACATTTCCAGTACCTCAGAAATGCTCCTCGTGCCCCCTTCAATTCACTAGTCCCCATCCTCACTAAAGATCATCACTAGAGAGTCCTTGGCCTGATGAAGTAAGTAGCCAGGTGGAGGAAGCCCCCATGCAAAGAACTGCCGATGGCCTCCAACACATAGCCAGTGGTACACAAAGGCCCTCAAACCTAGAGCCACAAAGAAATGAACCTGAGTAAGTTTAGGAATGGATCCTCCCCCAGTCAAGCTTGCAGATAAAAACCCAATTAGGCTGACACCCTGTCAACAGCCTTGTAAGACCCTAAGGTAAGGACTCAGTTAAACTGTACCTGGCTGCTGACTCACAGAAACTATGAGATAATAAATGTCTGTTGTCTTAAGACATTAAGTCTGTCCTAATTTGTTACACAGAAATAGATAATCAATACACACCTTTTCTCTCATTTGCACACAATGTTCTTTAGATTCAGTGCAATTCCAAAGACCAGAAGAATTTTTTAATGGAAATATAAAAGTCTGTCCTTTTGCCTTTGCAATACTTCAAAATAACATCAGACTGTCTTTCATTAACTATACTTAAAAATTAAATTTCAGCACTGTAACTAAAGTTATAATTTCCTATTTACTATTAATTTCTTTCCATAAAGCAGTAAATGAATAATTATGTTAAACTAATACACTTTTAAATAATTTAAAAGGCTTTTACCATTATCAACTATTCTGAAACAAATCTGAATGAGCTTCTATTTCTCAGGTTCTTCTGTAACACGCTAACATTGTTGGTATCCTAACTTACTTTTATTAAGACAACAGAGACAATTTACAAAATAATAAAACTAAAAAACTACTGAGCACTAGGCACTTTAAATCAGAAATGTTATTTTAATTTTTATAAGTTACATCGGTAATTTGTTCTTAATGAATTGAGGTTACACAGCCAAAAGGTTTGACCAAATTACATAACCACATCATTTGGTTGAATGATCATCAGAACTCTCAATCCATTACTTCATTTAATATACAAATAATACTGTACAAGTTGTTAACATGGGAAAAATATTCTGACCGTCTGTTTCAGATCCAACAATTACTACTTAAGGAAAAAGTCAACAGTACAGTGAGGCCTAGTCAAACGAACTACTAAAAGGAGCATGATTTAGAATAAGAATTAAGTAAGATTTTTAGGTATGTACAGTGAAGTGCACCTTTCCATGGAAGAATAATCCCTTTTGTATGTAAAAAATACAAGGTTATTAGCATCTAGAGAATTAGGAATAATCTAGGTATCTTCGGCCTTTTGTGAAGACTTCGTATTTTGTTAAGTATGTCAGAATTTTTTTAATAATGTTTGAAGGAATGATGGTGAACCTTAAACTTTATCTTTGAAATTTAAACAACACCTAAAAATGGGATATTAGATATATGCAACACTATCTATGTACTTTATGGGGGGAAAAAAAGAGTTACAAAGAATACAATATTAAATTAAACTTCTAAACTCAAATTTATAATTAAAAATACTCAAATTTTTAATCTCAGTGTCTACAATGAATTTTTTTTTAAGTTTTTTTTTCTTCAACCTCATGTATTTTATTAGACTCACAGCCATTTCTTACCCTGGACAATGTTTTCAAAATAATTTTTTTCTAATGCAATACAATGAGCATCACGTTAAAGCAACGTGAAATATGGCTTTTATGATTTGAAAATTCTAAACATTAATACCATTTTCCTTTACAAAGACTTTTATTATTTTTATTCATGATATTTAACAGATTGAACCAAAATTAGGAAAAGCGGAACAAAGTATTTGAGAAAGTGACATTTTCCAAGAATGTGCATGTATAAGTGAAACACAAAATAGCAAAGACATTTTAAATCTACCACAAATTGCAAGAAGCATGGAAACACTTATTTTTAAATGAGAAAAAGCTGCACGACCTTCAACATGTGTTACTAAATCTAATCCTTTAAATATAAGAGGAAAATTTTTGATAGAATTACATTATTGGTATTCTTATTCAGCTTCTAAAGAACAAAAGCCAGTTCATCGCATTTTTTATTAAGTAATTAAAAAGAAAAAGCAAAGAAAATGGAAACTTAACCATATTAAAAGCTAAATTTGTGATCAGCCTAGTTAATAATAACATTTTTCTTCTGCAAAGTTCTAAATAAACACTGGGTAATTAAACCCTCCAACACTCTCACAGGTTGAGAGAGTAGTGAAGCTTCTACAAGGGGAGGTAACCAGGCAGGAAGGAGTAACATCTCCACATAAACACAGAAAGTAATGTTAAAACTAGGGTTGAAATCAGATTTGCTTTGATAGGTATCCTCATCTCATATATTACATAAGAGGCAGCCAAAGACATACTACATTAGATTTTTTAAAACGAGTTTTTATCATTTGCAATAGAATACAAAGATGAGTTAGAAATACTCTTCCTTTAAGGAGATTTCAAAATAACTAGCTGTATTTAATAAAAGAATATAATATAAAGTTAAAATGTTTAATACACCACAATAAAAAACAAAGGCAATGAAAATGCAAATTATGGAAGAGATGTTACGGGGAACAGGAAAAGTCTGCAGTTTACTTCATATATCCATATGTAAATAATATAAACATATACATAATTTACAAATTTCTAATACTATTTTCCACTATGTCCACACAATCTTTATCCACTAAAAACCATTCATAAATACAGCACTTAAATTTTTATTAGAAAAATTTTTCAACAATTTTATTGTGTAGTAGAGATCAGCAAACTATGTCCCAAATCCAACCCCCAATTGCTAGTTTCATTGGAACACAGCCACACCCATTTATTTCTTTATTTTCTATGACTGTGTTGAGTAGTTGCCACAGAAACTATATGTTCCACTAAATTTAAAACATTTCATATAGGCAAACAAAACTTCACTGACCCCTGATCTATATATAGATTTTTATTTCTAGTGTAACTAGGCTTCTTTACATTGTCTTTCTCTCGAGCCTTATAGTATTTGCTTCAGTTGTGGGGGAAGGTGAAGTAAGCCTGAGTTCCTGAACTTTAGGAACTCTACAATGATATATCTTGGAATTAACCATTCTGATTTTTGGCATTTACACTACTGAATAATTCTTTGCCTTTCTTATTTGAAAACTATGCAAATGTTCTAATTTTCTTCCCATTTTGCTCAAGCTTTCTTTTTTTTTTTTTCCAGTTTTCTATCCAGTCTTCCTTCTATACCTTCTAATTTCTTCTTCTGCAATGTATTTGTAGGGTTTTTCCCATCTATTTCTTCCCATTGGTCATATCTCTCCTTTATGTCACCCTGTCTTCCCTGAGTTCTTGTAATTTGTTTTGTGTTCTTTCATAGAGGAAATTGGTTTATTAAATTATTAAAAATTGTGAAATATTTGTTTACAATGGTCAACCGCTACATGGCAACAGTATTCTACAAATTGTTCTTCACTTACCAATAACTTTTCACTGACTTAGGCTTTCTATTTGTTTGTTTCATATAAATTTCAAAGATAAAAGTTGTTCATAAGATCTGTAGTAATGCCCCTTCGTTCATTCTTGGTATGGGTAATTTTTGTAATCAGCCGCACTAAAAGGTTATCATTTTTACTGTGTTTTCAAAGAACTAGTTTTTGGCTAAATTGATTTTATTTCATTGATTTCAATTTATTACTTTCTTCCTTTTACTTATTTTAGGTTAACTTTCTCTTGTTTTCTTAAATTCTTAAGGTAAAAGTTCAGATCTTTCTTCTTTACAAATATGAGTATTTAGTGCTATAAATCTCTGTCTTTACTTCCATTACATCCCAAATTTTTGGATGTTTGGGCTTTTTAATCATTCAGTTATAATTCTGTTCTATTTTCTCATGATTTCTGTTTGACTCAGCATTTAATTTCCAAACATTGTACAAAATTTCCAGAGAGATGTTTGTTGATTTCTAATTTAATTGCATTGTGGTTATAAAACAAACTCTATTATTGAGACTTGCGTTATCACCCTGCACATGATCAGTCTTGGTGAATATTCTACGTGAACTTAAAAGTATGTGAATAAAGTATTCTATAAATATGAGTTGAGTCAAATTGATATTGTAATCATATCTTCTATATCCTGACTGATAACCTGTCTACTTGTTCCATTGGTTACTAAAAGAGAAATGTCAATCTCTAACTTTAATTGTTGATTTCTCTATTTCCCTTTCAGTTGTAATACTGCTTCATGTATTTTGAAAATTAATATATTTTGAAACATGTATTTGAAGTCTTTTTTTTAAAGATTGAACATAAGAAAAAACATATGTTTGCCAGTCATCTCCCCTGCAGAAATAAATGTTAGGTGATCATATCCATAACACAAAAATAAGTATTCCTTTCTAAAATAGGCATAGGTCAGTTTAGAGGCAGGGGAGAAAGACTTTAAGGCAATTCCAAAGAGATTGGATTAAAGTCTAGTGAAGTAGGAGGTACAGAAATCTGCTGAATAGAAAAGGGCTTAAACAAAGCTATGAAGGTTGGGAACAGCTAGTTTGCCATCTTTTGTTATATCCATTTATTAAATACATATACCTACTAATGAGTTTCACCATCTAAATCTAAATTGCTCAATTTTTCTGATATCTCCTAAGAAAGGTAAAATTCCCACTAGATAAAAGGATTACAAGGTTAAGGTACAGTCATTTGAAAACAAAACAAAATCTCAAGTCTTCAAAAAATTATCAAGTCTCATTTCCTAATAATGGAAAGTGCAAATTGGTCAGGCTGTCAAATATCTCTCATAAATTAAAAATCCAAGTATCTGCCCTCCATCCCAAATAAATAAATCAACAAATATCAATAAGAATTCAAACATTTTGAAACCACAATTAGTTTTAATTAGACTAACGAGGTACGAGCGAAACATATTCTAATTACTTGTCTATATAACCTAATCTAACATGAAATAGTACATAATTATATTGAGGTTATGATAACTAAAACTCTAACACATTGAAAAATTTTATTTCAAAGCTATTACCAGGATATAACTCTAAAAATAATATATGACAATTCATAATAATATACACGTGAGATATTTATAAGTAATATTGATGATCCATATCGATAATTCCAACATTTCCAAGGACAATGACAATAAAATTTAAAACATATGAGTTTATTCTAATAAAGAAATGAACTGTCCAGTAATCCTCTAAGAATATCTCCCATGTTCCTTTAATCATTTGGAGATGTTAAAACATTAAAAATGAAAGAATGCACACAAAGGGACTAAACAGTACATTTAATGGCATCTGTACATTTCACAGACTTATAAAGTCCTTTCATTCAAAACTATAACTTTTAGAGGGTAAAGACTATATCTTGTTTATTGTACTTTGAACAAAATACTATTTGTTAAAAGAATCCATTAAGAATAAACATGTTTATTGTTGTACATTGAATATAGTACTATTTCTTAAAAGAATAAATTAAGAAAAAAAGAATCAATGTTAACTACTTGTTACCAATTAACTTCTCCATGTGATACATTAATGATAGATATGTTTTTATACATTTGTCCAAAGCCATAGAATATACAACGGCAATAGTAAAACCTAATGTAAACTATGAACTGCAGGTTATAATGTTATTTCAATGCGGGTTCATCAAGTATAACAAATGTACCACTCTGAGAGGGATGTTGATAATGGGGGAAAGGAGTATATGGAAAATCCTTTTATCTTCTGCTAAACTTTGCTGTGAACATAAAACTGCTCTAAGAAAATTAGCCTTTAAAAAATAATTAAACACTAAAAGAATTCAAAAGAGATACCTGACAAAATTCCATTTCTGAAATAAAGATATTAAAATGTTTGATATTCTACTTTTTATGAATCTCACTTTTCTAATAAGTCCCATGTCTGTGGCAGCTGTGTAATTTTTCTTATGAATCTAATAAACATCAGCCATTGTTATGGACATTATTTCATTTAACCCATATGATAATCCTATGACACAAATAAAATTTTATAGAGAAAAGCTTTTCTTTGGTATTTGTTTCACTGCACAATTTTTTAATATTCAGCAATAAAATATCATTAAAAAATATTTCTATCAACAGTAATAATTTAAAATATTGAATATTTAATGTTAAGTTGCTGATATTCATTTACTGATTAGGAAAGTGATTTTTAGACACAGAAGAGAATAACGATAAAAAAGATTCAAAGCTGCAACCTTGCCTTCATTTGCATCAGTTTTCCAATAAATCAAAAGCAAAATGTATCTGCCCCTATATTTACACAGCAAATATTATAATTAGCCATAAATATAGTATAACTTTATTCTGTATTCTTGAAATAATTCAAGAAACTAAACACTCATTTTGTAATATCCTCTGTAAGGAAAATGAGTTTTATTGATAATAGCAGAAATATTAATAAATTGTTCACTGTTTTATAATTTTAGAAGATAAATGAATTTAGTGAGTCTATTAGAAACTTTTATAGAACTTCCTATATTTTTTCCTTTGCATAAAAAACATTTTGTTACAAAATAAGGATAACCACTAATAAGGGGATACAGAAGAACAGAGACAAAAAAGACAAGTTAAAAGCTAAAATTTTGCTTAATGATTAAGGAATACATTATGGAGTTCCCCTCCCCCCAAAAATATATATATACAGTTAATTTTCAGTTATGCTCTTATAAAGAAACTCTGAATAGAAAAAGAATATAGTTTAAAATTTGTATTGTTTATGGTAGAAGTAATAATGCTCTAAAATTTTTTAAAATCTTGCTTGGATTTATTTCCCTAAAAAAAGCAAGCTAATTTATAAGTGCTCAAAGTATATACAGAATCATTTTGCATATCAACAGATATGTATAACCACAGTTTAACTGAGAAACAAGGGATACTTAAAATGAGAACACTAAAATTTGGCTCAATTCACAAAAAGATGTTAATTACACTAAGTTCTGCCAACTAAGCACAGAGGCCAAATATTCTATACTGTGTAAAAGCACATGTTTTTTATTCCAGTGTTACCTTAAAACTTTACCAGTGTTCATAATTTGACGATACATATGAAATCAATATAAACGAACTTATTATACATGTCAAAAAAACCTACAGTTCATCACAACATTTGAAATCTACTTCTCAAAATCAAGGAATACTAAAATGTACCAAGAGAAGTTTTAGAAGAGGATACGTGTAAAGATCTATTCTTTTACTTCCTTCTCAATACTTAAAATGACAATAGATAATCTGAGCATTTGCTTCTATTTTTTTAGAGAACAAAATATGTATTATTCTGAATTAAAATCCTCTAATTTGATTTATTAAAGTACAAAAATATCATTATTTGTATACTATAGAGTATGTTCATTGGAAAGTGGGAAGAATATTTATATTCACTTTATCTAAATGTTTTTAATTACATAATGTGTGATAAAGCCACATCACTGTCATTCTTTTTCATGTGGTATCAGGTGTAGGAAAAAAGCGGATGAGACTTAAACTGCAAAATTATTTTATAATGAAGTATAAATTAAATTGAAACAGTACCAAATGTATAAAAATATACAGTTAAAACATAAGTAGTTTTCCAGTTTTAATACTATTATTGCCATAAAAGATTACTTTTCACAGCAGTGAGAAAAAAATATTTATTTGGCAGCTCTTGTAAAAGTAGGTGAAATGGCGAAAGGGTGGGAAAGGGTGGGTTCATGGGGGGTTGGATCAAGGAAAATCAAATAACACAGCAAAAGTTATAAAATGCATATATTGCATCCAATGTGGATAATTTTGAAACAATACCCTAGGAGTGAAATTTATGTATAATTACATTTTACTGATCAAAAACCTTTTGTAAATACATGTACTGAACAAAATTAAATTATTTGTAACATAATTTTGAAACTTGGTAATTCAAAGAAATAACCCTCAGTCACAGCTCACAAATAAAACTACTAAATGGTCATAGATGCAATGCAAAAATATAACTACTCAAAATGCAAAATGCTAAGGTTATGTTGGAGTAATTTGTAACCACAGCTTAACCACAGCACGATGTGAATTTCTGACACAATCTCATAAGAAATTTTAGATTTCATTATGAGGAATAAAAATTCTCTTTATTGCCTAGAATCAAAAAAACTAATAACATATACTGCCTTTACAAATTAAAGCTATTTCCATATAATACCTGAATAAAAGACTGCCAAAATAAATTTCTACCCAAGTGAAACTATGAATTTATTTGCATTCCAAAACAGTGCAATTAGTGTTTTTTAAGAATTATCTAAAAAGTATTTAAGATTAGTAAAGGACTGGAGCTGGAGACAGAAGTTAGCACAGACATTCACATGAAACAAGGGCAGACTAACTGAAATTTGGATTGTCTGGGAATATATAAAATGCAAGGTCAAAGTAGTTACCCTATATACAGTAAAGAAACAGTGATTCTAAAAGCAAAGAATGAAAAGCAGGTGATTTTCACAAAACTTATTCTTTTTATTTCAAAAATATGCACAAGCCAGAAATTTCGACGTATATGGAATGATGTAAAGTTTCAAAAATTTAAAGGCAAACATCCCTAAGATTCTAGTCCCAGTCAAGGGGAGAGCTAAAAATGGAAACTGGAAATTCCCATTTCAACTTCCAGGATTAAGCAATTTAATAGTTATCAGTTTGACTCTACGAAAGTGGTTAGCTTCATTTTGAAAAGCATACTGTAAGAATCAAATTCTCCTTTAAAAAAATGAGCAGAATATTTCTTCTCACTTATCAAAAATAACTTCTTTACATTTGGAACGTAGATTTTAAAATGAAGAAACCAAAAAAAAAAAAAAAAAAAAAAAAAAGCCTACCTCCGGCAAGCCTCAGTTCACTGGATCTGTGTCACATTGATTTATAACAGTTATTTCTTAGGGGGGAAAAAGCACACACAGATGCAAACAATTACTCTATTTTTGTAGGCAACAAGTGAGGTGGGTGGTAACTGAGAAATTTTTTTAAAATCCTGTCACAATATTCTGCTTTTTCTTAAGAAACCCTCCTCACACAACAAACGTTTGCCACATCAGAGAATTTCCAGGGCCTGAAGCACCACTTTGATTCCAGACCGCTGCAGGCATTAGCAGGAGGTAATTAGGGTAAAAAGTTCAGCCACAGTTCCATGTCTAGAGTCCTGCCAGAAATAAATTTCCTCTCTATTCACTGGTTTCTACTGTACCCTCCCTAAGAATCATATTGAAAACACATTTATCTTTGTAGAGCCTGTTCCTCTTATAATTAACATTATGGTGTTTACAGTGTTTAATAATTTAAAACGGCCCCAATAGCAGCAGTTTTGTCCTTAAGAGTAGAGGGGTACGTTATCATTTTTCCTATATTGCTGCTTCATTTGACAAGTGAAACACACAAGTATGCAGTGCAGCTGTTTTCAGCAAGCTCTCTAGTCATCATAAACTTCAGTTTTATTTCCTTGTTTGAGAAAGGTGCATGGACAAAACTGACACAGATGCATTCGGAATGTGTTCTTTGAAATAGTTCAAGGAAATGAAAAAGACTAACATGAAAATACTTTAAAATAAAATAGAAAATGTTACTTTACGACATACAAATTTATTATATTTCACTGTTTCCACAAAGAGAAATATGATATGCTACATTTAAATAAGTAATAAAACCTAAATATGCCACACATTTAAGCACTTATAAATTAAAAAAAAATAAAAATAACAACTCCAAAGGTATACTCAAAACACTGTCTTTTGTTGTGTCCCTATCTTCATTTCTCTCCACAAACACATTCACCCACATCCACACCAGGAGGCCCTAATTAATATGCCAGTTATCTCACAATAACTGTTGTAACTTTCTTTGTGTTTGGAAAACAAGATGTTAATAAAATAACTTGAATGCTAAGAAAAACCACTTGTTATAACAATTGGTTCTAACACAGGATAAAATCAGTTAACACTAAGACATAACACATTCAAAAAACAAACTAAAAAAAAAACACAACAAAAATAAAATCTTGCCTCTAGGATATTATATTGGTTGTCACACTACCCTATTGAGTCCAGAAAGCTTATTTTTAAAATAATCTGTTTATAAACATAATACTTCAAGTCGTTTGTAATTTTTTCAAGTTTTTCAGCAAAATATAAGTACAAAAGGAGTTTTTCCTGTATCTTTAAATTCTCAAGTGTTTGTTTTTCTGCATCCTAAAGTATGACTAACAGGCTTGCACAAAGAAATAAACAAGAAAATTGTAGCCCTCTGCACCATATTGAACAAAATACCAAAACCCAAGATCTTACAGCTTTAAAAAATAAAATAAAATTTTCTTCTACCATTTCACTTAGCGTAACCTTTCCCAGAAAGTAAGTACCCAGGATTTCCTATTCGTTCTATTTCTTAATCTCTCATGATGTGGATTTGTGCAACAATTATCATGTTTTGTACCATTATAGCTGGATTTACATTTCTCAAACATTAAGAAATTCTATTTAAAGGTGTTCAATAATTGGAACAGTAGGAAGAGAAACTAAGGAACAAAGAATTTTTTAAATGACCAGAAATGGAAAAAAAGCAAACCCAAGATTTCAAATCCTAATTTTTTAAGGAACTTTATAGGACCCATGGTAGGATCAACATACAAAATGATGCACATTTACTATTTTGTTCTAATTATATGATAATTCCAAAAACTAACATTAAATAAAGGTAAATGGAATAATAAAATCCTAGCTTTTTACTGCATTTATATAATAGGCTGCCATATATACAAGTGACATACCAGCAAATGAAGCAATTTTCTACATAATATTGAAATTAAAATAATACAAATCTTTTCATTTATGGTCAGTATATATTATGTTCTGTGTAGGGAATATTTGCCTACCTTCTGCCAATGTGACCTATTTACTGTTGCTTCGTAAGTAGATATCTAGTATTAGAACACCATTAACTTTATTCTTCAAAACTGTCTTGGCCATTCTTGGACTTCTATATTGAAAACTATATACAAACTGGAATCATCTTCATGACCTTGAGGTAAACAGGATATGAAAAGCACTAACCATAAAAGCCCAGAAAGGGGGCTCACATTAAAAAGACTCAAACAAATGAATAATAAAAAAACACACATACACACACAAAAGAAAAATAGGCAAGAGACTTGAATAGGCACTTCAAGGGATACTGAAATAGCTAACAAAGATATGTACAAGTGTTCCAACTTATTAGTTATCAGTAAAATCCAAATGAAAACAATGCAAGATATCAATGCACATCCATCAGAATGGCTAAAATAAAGACTATCAATGCTAACTTTTCACAAGAAGTACTGCAACTGAAGCCCTATGTAATACTAGTAGGATGGTAAATTGGTATACCACATTAGGAAACTGCTTAACAATGCATAATTTATGATCTAGCAATTCCATTCCTACGTATATATACCAGAGAGGTACATATACACGAATGTTCACATCAGCACTATTCACTATAGCTCCAAAAAGCAAATTATCCAAATAACTGTCCATCAACAACACATAACATTGCCCTGTCCATCATTATTTAACCACCTTCTCTAGGATTTTTCACATATCATTTGTCACCGTATTATACATTTTACTTATTTTTTTCTCTCTTCATGTAGAATGTCAGCTCAATCGGTGCATAGATTTTTGTCTCCTTAGATTCAAGTTTCTCAGTCTTAATCCTCTTGACATTACAGACTGGATAATTCTTTGTTGTTGGGGGCTGATCCTTATTTTACATGATGTTTAGCAGCATCCTTGACTTTACCCACTAGATACCACGATCATCACCCTGTTCCCAGTTGTGTCAACCAAAAATGTCCCCAGACACTCCAAGTGTCCCCTGGGGATCAAAATCACCTCTCCCTTCTTCCTCTCAGTTAAAAACTGTTACCTTGGATTACTACTGAATTCTCTGATACTTTAAGAGTAATTGAAATATAGTAGGTACCCACGAATATTTCTTAAAAGAATATAAAGTTTCTCTTAGAAAAAAAAAAAACACTATTGAAACAAAGCATCTCTTTGAGATGGCAGCATAGGTCATCTATAGCAGAAACTTTAAAGTCATACACACAAGACAAGATTTACTCACTAACAAGCAAGGATTCCTTACACCTCACTGAGATGTGTAGCAATTTACTGTCGATTATACTGATCGGTGTCTTTGATGACTTAAATAAAGAATATTTAAGTCTTAGTTAAAGCAAATAATCTTTATAAAATTCCAATATTTTTTTCTTAGTACAAAAAAAAAAAAACATATATTAAAACTATACCAGAAAATCACTTTAGACATCATCATATACATACGTATATGTAGGGTTACCTAAAATGGAAATGACAATTTGTTTAGTTTAAAAAAAAATTGTTTCACTTGATGCAGTTTTGTCAATGGCTGTTAAAAAAAAATCTCAATACTTTGATTCAAAATAATCATCAATTAACACACAACTAATGAGATTCAGCAAGATTTTATTCTGTCTAAATAGCATATAGCTACATCGACAAAATATTTTTCCCCAAAATTGTGGAATACTTGATTTGGAAAATGTCATGGTTCTCCATAATGAATTTCCTCATTTTCATCACCAATTTCATCTTTAAGATTATCACAATACAACAGTGATCTCTTTTCAAGGCCTATGCACCATGTACATGCCCTATTGTACCAGAAGTAGAGTAAGTAGGCCTGTATGGAATTCCACAAAGTCAGAATCTATGCAGATGTTCTTTCCCTTTTGGTTTTCCTTTAATTTGCAAATCTTGTAATCTAAGCCTGAAGTTGACTGAACCAGCATTTAAACCGGTATAGCAATATCAGCCAAAAACTCAATCTGTTTTCTATTTATATGTCAAGACTGCATCCTTTTGGTGACTGAAAAAACTATTGTTTTGAAATGATTACACAAAGAAACTTCAGGCCCTTTAGTAGTTTTATGTACTGGTTCTTGAAGGAAAGCTTTACTTTTGAAAGGCCTTTAGTTTAAGATGTATAGCAGAAGAAAAAATAACTTTGAATTTGGAACTCCCCACCTTTGTGTTTTTAACTGTATATTAAAGTCGCCTTAAACTACACGACAGCAAAGTATTTCCAAAAAAAAAAAAAAAAAAAAAAAGACCTCAATGATAGTCAAAGAGATGTAATACATAGAAATGTACTTCTACTGAGTGCCAGGAGGGGTAGCAGGGATGCATTATAAAGGGGCATGAGAAAACTATTGTGTGTGATGGATATGCTCATTACCTTGATTGGAGTGATGGTTTCATAAGTGTATACATATGTCCAAATGTATTACACTGTACACTTTAGGTGCTGTTTGTCGTGTTTCAATTATACCACAATAAAAATATAAATTTATAAATGTAACATGAGCTTTTTTGGAGAATATAAACAACTGACAATATTCCAATGAATGTAAAGGGCTCCTATTAATCAGAGACACTAGTAGAAACAGTACTGAGCTAGGACGTGAAGCCTGACAAACCTGTAGCACAAACACTGGGTAAAGTGGGCACAGCCACATTTCTCTCTAATAGTCACACAATTAAAGCTTTTAAAAAATGTATATATAGTTTGCTTCATAGATAGATAGATAAATAGATAGATAGATAGATAGATAGATAGATAGATGCAAATATTTGTTCTAATATGTATACGAAAAGAAATCTTTGGTAAAGAGTGTTCCCTGGCTACCCTTCATATCTTTCTGACCCGAAGAATATGAGGTACACTTAATATGGGCCTGACACTTTACTAAATACTTGAAAACACTGCCTTATTTAATTCTCACAAGCACAGTAGTTGCAAATAAGGAAACCGAGCCTGAGAACTGTTGAATAATATAGTTTATACAGCTCATAATTCATATCTAGGTCTGTGTGACTCTAACATCTTTGTTCCTTCCATTATGCTGCGCATCTATCCATGGATTCAGGAGTATCAATGAATATTACAGAGTACCAACATTAGGTTAAATGCATTCAGAAAGAAAATTATAAAACCCCAAATAAAAACCAGATCCATTAAACATAAATATCACTAGAGTTTCTGTTAGATTAATACTACAAAAGCTGCCACTGAAGGCCCAGTGTCATCCAGAATATCTTAACGTCAAGATTTGTTTTGAAGATCTATACATTATAGACTAGTATCTTCTGGCAATCTTTCCTTATGTCAGATTTCTATAAACTCCTGTAAAATTTCCTGGCTAATAGCTCGGGGGAGATGAATCTATAAATCTGTACATGTAACAGGAAACCGTGATGGTTTTCCACAAAAGGTAGTCAGAAAGAGTCCAAATGTATGCCTACTATAACTCACTGCAAGGTTAAAGCGACATGCTTCAACAGAAAGATAATGTGAGCTACACATGTAATACTAAATTTTCTAGTAGCCACATTTTTTAAAAGGTAGCAATAAACAGATAAAATTAATTTTCATATATTTAACAAAATATATCCACAATATTAGCATTTCAATTGCTCAGCAGTCTAATCTGGTTAAACAGTAGATGAAGACAATTTCCAGCCAGGTAATATTCAGGTGTACAGCTTCTAAAGAAAAGGTAACACATGCAACACATCCAAGAAAAGCAATATCATTCTCTAAACTCATTGTTATGATGGAATTTCAATACTTACTTTCTGAATAAAGGTTCAAAATTGGCGTTTGCTCCCCAAGGACTTCTATTAAAATCAGACAGAACCATTTGACAAGAATAAGAGGTAGCTCTTGAAAATATACCTCTTTGCAAAGCTACTAAATGAAACATATACCCTACTGCAATGTCAGGAAAGATGGTCTTACTTTAACAAAATTTGTGGCTAAGTTTTGTTCTCAACAAGTTTAGAATCAGTATAGGAAACAAACCTTTCCCAAGTGCTTTCTTCTTTGCCTTACTAGCATTTTGTAAGACACAAAATCTTACAAAGCTGATGGCAGCACATGATGGCCTATTTTAAGCTTTAAGGTTGTCAATTCATGATCAATATTTTTAAATATGCATATTAGTGGAATATGCATGTAATAGGATAATGTACATAATATGGTAGCACTAATATTCACTCTTAAATAAAAATATACTATCATATATCAATAAGAGGCAAAAAGAAGCTAGGCGCAGATAAAAACAATATAATTAATGCTTTTACAAATGTGTTTGTGTACATGTATATGGCCATCTCATCTAACTCTGAATCTCCAAATACCTTTGAAAGACAATACATATCAACGAGAAAGCACATGAAATCATCCTTAAATCACATGAGAGCATAACTAAGAGAGAAAAAAAAAAAAAGCAATAACTTCAAGTTACTGTTTGTGGGGGTGGGGGGCATACATATTCAAAATTGGCAGAGCCTTCTCCTGAGCTGGCCCACCGGGAAAACAAGGAGAATATGCAATGGTCCTACTAGTGGCGGAGCACAGATCAAATCACCTAGGGTTTACTCCCAGAAGCAAGTGAGTAGGGAAATGTTATTTAAAAAAAGAAAGAAAAGAAAAACTCTGGTATCTATTGGATCAAAACCTCAGCTACTAAAGAATTAAAAGTCAGGAAATGAGAATATATGCAGGACCTGAGATGCCAATCTAAGGAAACGCATCAGACTGGAGATACATCCTTGGGAATCTCATGATAAAGGAAAGGAAGAAGAGTAGACTGTAAGGATCTTATCAGAAAACTAGAGGAAGTACTAAAGTCATTACCCCGAGGTACAACCACAACTCTAATCTCTATAATACTGATCCTTTAACCTTGCCCCAGAAAAATCATACTGAGGTTATCATGAACAAAAAAAAGGAATAACAACATTCACACAAAACTACTGGGAAAAAAAACAAGAGTTTTATCTTAATAAAAATATCCCCTCAAAATCCCACGAAATAGAAAACTGTAATATAATAGTACAATATTATTACCCAAACATGCATGCCTCACTTAGTAACTAACTTTAATTTGTTCCTGAAAATTCTGCCACTGAATGAAAAGGCATGAAGTGGAAAATCATTTCCACTGCTTTTAATGGTAAAAACTATAATGAGTTCTATCCCAATGCATATTTTCACATATAGAGAAAAATATATTAACTGAATACTAAAAATGAGTTTAAAAGATGAACATTAATTTGAAAGTAAATATAGATTGTACTTTACTACTAAAGTAAATCTACCTTCAGTGGACAATCAATATCAGATTCAGACACATTAATGAGAATTATGTTTTCCTTGACAATGTAACACTAAATTTTTTTTTAAAACACCTGATGTAGTCATAAAAGAGGAACCTTCGTGTGAAAAAAAGTACAAGATGGAAGACTGATTGCTGTCACATAGTTGATGATATTAATCCACCACTGGTTTCATTCTTCATCGAATTATTATATACATTTTCAGTGTCTCAAATATCATGACTGCTTCTCATGACATGATCCACATTCTTAATATAAACAACCATTTCAGTAGAGCAAGCTACCTCCAAAGGAAATATACTTTTTTATTCGATGTCCATTTGAAACCTCTTTATCAGCTCATCTTTTGCTTAGTTATTAAAGATTTTCTCCTTTGCTTCGTTCACTTGTATCTGTACAATTCTCCTAATTTTTCAACCTTTTGGAAATTCATGAATCCTTAGCTCATTAAAATGAAGGTACTGCAGAGAAATCCTGATTAGATCAAAAGAAAAACAAAAATCTAAAGTGCTAGACACATGGAAGTGGTACCCACAAACAACAGACTAGCATCATGAAGGTGCTACCCCACCATCCTTCTCACTAGGTATACAAAATAACAGTTAAGATGGTTCATTTATCTATCGCTGTACGACAAACCACTAGAAGTCATACTGGCCTAGAATGTTAACCACTCTATTTCTCATGATTCTGTGGACTGGGTAGTCTCCTTGGCTCATATTCCACTACTGAGTTGGCTGAGGGTTAGGCTCTGTTGGAAAAGGGAGGGTGGTTAGGCCTCTCTTTCCATGTGGACTTTTGCCCACACACGATGCTGACAACGATGGCTTAACATAGGAAGCTCCAGTATGCAAATATTTATCGAGCCTGTGACAAAAGTCCACATGGAAAGGGAAACTTGTTTACTGATATATTATTGTTTGCTAACATATATTGGTTAAAGCAAGTCACACAAACAAGCTCAGATTCAAGTGGTAGGGGACTGCACAAGAACATTGAGAGATGTGACTGGGAAGTATGATCCACTGGAAGACATTACTGTAATTTTGGCAACTGCAAATTTCAAAGTTATTTGATGTAATATTCTCTGCCTAGAAACTATTTTCCTGATTGAATTGGTGATGGTATCTTTGCCTGAAACCATATGTAGAAATTTTACTCTCAATTCATAACTAATTAAGTGTTTTGTGCAAGAACTTCATTATACCAAGAAGAACGGCGTAAAGTTGCACAGCTTTTCAACAGCCATTATGTAAAGTAAGTCTGTAATCAGATAAGCAATTTCAGATACAAGCTAACACTATGAATCAGAAATTCACAAACTCAAAATGGTCAAATAGTAGGAAGATATGAAAGTAGAGTTAACTGAATTAAGAATTGAGAATAAAAAGAATTGGGAATGTGCAAATTAAAATCATATAAGAAACCATTACATATTTATTAGAATGGCTAAAATTAAAAAGAATGATAAAGCCAAGTGTTGGTGAGGAAGAAAAGGAACTGGAAATTCATACAATGCTGGTAGAAATGTAAAATGGAACAACCACTTTGAAAAACTTACATCTACCATGTAGTTCAGTCATTCTACTTGTAGGTATTTATCCAAGAGAAAAGAAAGTATATGTCTATACAAAAACTTCAAAATTATCTTCAAAGCAGCATTCTTTGTAAAAGCCAAAACCTAGAAACAACCATAACATCCACCAACAGGTGAATGGATAATCAAATTGTAGAATGCCATGCAATATACTAGTCAGCAATTAAAATGAATAAACTATTGATAAATGTAACATGAATAATCTCAAAATAAATATGCTGCATAACAGAAGCCAGACAAAAGAAAATGTGCACACTGTATGATTCCATTTATATCAAGCTCTAGAAAATGCAAACTGATCTATACTGATGGAAAGTAGATCAGTAACTTTCCAAGAAAAAGGAGCTGGGAGGGAAGAATTATAAAGGAATATGAGGAATCTTTTGGGAAGTAATATGTTCATTATCTTTTTTGTGGTGACAGTTTCATAAGTATATAAATATGCCAAATATAAAGTTGTACACTTTAAGTATATATAGTTTATTGTATGTCAATGATATCTCAATAAAGGTGTTAAGCGTGTGCTCATGTGCACATACATACACACACGGTCTTTTCTGCTAAAATTTATGATTCTGAATAGGAAGTGATGTCAGTATATCAAGGAAGTTGTATAAATGAAATTAACAGCATTTTAATCTTTTGTGCTACAATATAAGAGCATCTGAAATGAAGTACACTAGTTCAATAGAATGCAGATCATGTACTCAGACTACAAAGTACTTATAGCTTGTTTCTACCTGGTCTTTGTCCATTTGTTCTTTTCCCCCTAACAAGTCCAAACTCTTCCATCCAACTCCTCCATTCCACCAAGGCACCTTCATCTTTTGAGGGTAAAATTCTATACTTCCTAGTAATATTTTATTAGTATGAACATTTCTTTCTAAATGTTCTAATTATTAATCAGGATTATTGCTCTGATTAAAATGTTGCATAAATTTCCTCCACCTGTGTTTTCACACTCTCAGTTTTAGTGTGAAATTTTGCAAAATACAAGTGTACTGCCCCTCCAAATACACTCCAAATTCTCTGCCCCCCTCTCCTTGCCTTGGGAGACAGACCTATATAAATCGGGTTGCATCAGTGGGCTCCCTAGACCTTCATAGCCCAGCCTTTGGTTTCTGCCTGGGTTCACCCCAAAGGAGCCATCTGGGGAAATGAGAGTAAGGTTGGAATGCCCCTGGTTGCTCCCACTATCCGAATTTTGCAAAAAGACTGAATCCCTCTACCCAAGGTCATAGTTCCTTTCAGGTAACCCTCTTGATATGGCTCTCTTTGCAGGTTCTGCTAATGGCTCTCTCCTTTTGCTTAGACATGGTGAAGGATCTCAGCTCCCACATATTTCCCTTTATTTTAATTCTCTTCAAATTACCCCATTTGAGTATGTCATCTATTTCCAGCCAGAACCCTAACAGCACAGGTTTGCATGAATACATACATGATATAACAGCAAGCAAGGTAGTTCTTTAAAAATATTGAACCAACATTCCTTAGGTTTTGCTCCCCAACATATAACTATTTTGGTAGGCCACTTGATATTTGTACCTATTTCAGGATCTCAAGGAAATATACGATATCTATAAATGTGATCTTACAACACACCACTAAGTGGTGTCAATAGTTCAGACATTACATGTTTAAATAAATACATAAGTTAAAATTTTACATGATATGTGTGTCAGTTTACAGATTTGTCCAGCATGTTTTTTAACTGCATAGGTATAAGTCGAGTGTATAATATCCTGGCTCTCTACCTCACCCCTACAGGAAAACTGAAAATTTGCTTTAAGTAAGTGAACTTGGTAAATGTCCCATAATTAACATTCATACTAGTGACTGTTGTTTATTAAAGGCAGTGTTAACATTTCAAGATGTATAAAGTACATCCCTGAGCCACATGAGAAAAAGTAGTTAAGAAGTAATAATAAAGCCATCTTATTTCCTTAAGAGTTCATTACATCCATAAGCAGATAAACAGGGCATGCTCTAGCATTCTCTGAGGTGTCTGGTGGTTCTAAGATGATACTAAAGTCAAAAGGCCTGTGAATCATCCACAATATTAGATACCCTAGTATACTGATCCACCTCATTAAAAACCTCTATGTAAATGCAGCAGCTCTCAGCATAAATGCTATAACAAAGATGTAAAAGCCCATTCTTTGAAAGCAGTAAAGAGAGTCACAGAGGGCAAGAAGAACTGCAGAACACACAGGAGTGAAAAATACCAGCAAAATAGGCTAGTGAAAGACTTGGTGCTTGACGGAAGGCCAAGGAATTGCAGAAAAAAAAAGCCCATGTACTAGAGCATCAAAGACGGGAAGAATGGCACACGTATCTTTTTTGTGTTTGCATAAGTTATACCAGCCCGAACTGTGACTCCATCAGACCTCAAAAACACAACAGGATGAAAACTGGTCAAAACTGAAAAATACTTAGTATCATATGTAAGGACTCCTTGGCATTCAATGACAAAAAGAAACATCCCATGCCTATTATCCCAAACAATCTCCCTTCTGGTTCTATTTAATATAACCTGTATTTACTTTAGATGCAAGTTGAAATAAAGTCTCTTCAGTAACACTTGAGGACTGCGAAACTGTGATTAACCTCCATCTAAATAAATAACTACTGCTTTAGGGCAGTGGCTACCAAACTCCAGACCCGTGGAATTCTCCTGGGCTAAAGATGACTTTTTTTGGTACTTCGTAACAAAATTGAAAAATATTAATGCTGTAAACTAACTATATTATATTTAATAAGCAGTCCTTAATTTCGAAATTAAGTCTTTACTCCTCTATTTGGCTATTAAAATTATTTTGCTTTCTCAAGATAAATTTAGAATAATAACAGTCATTTTATGTCTTTTGTTGCTGAATTTGTAATTTTTCTGATTATTAAAATCTGGTCTTGGAAATACAGCCACAGTGTGTGTATTTAATAAGATATAAGAGACTCCTAACCAATTGAAATAAAGAAATTTTCTAGTTCATAACATTTTCCCACCACTAAAGGGATATATAATGGGAATCTCTGGACAAGACTTCCTTTATCTGTATCACATGGCAGTTAAGTTACATGATCTTCAAGGTTCTTTCTACTTCCAACAGTCTATAATTCTATGTAAACATCACATCTCCAATCTACTTATTGTGTATAACATGATGATAGGGTATTAGATTAAACATTCTCAAGATCTGTAGTCAGCTGTTGAATAATATTATTCTTTTGCAATTATTCATAATACCCAACAAGATCCTAACCATAAACAGCTACATTCCTGGAACTGTTTAGTATACAATATACAATAAACTTTAGTTTCCTAAGAGAGTGCATATCCCTTAGTATACTGTCCATACTTCCCCTTCCTCCCTCAAGTTATTACACAAGGCACTGACTTAATCCCTGGATCAGTAGCACAATAAACATTATCTCCCTCCAAGACCTTAAATGGCTTATCTGGAATGATTATGGAATAGTCTCTCTCTCTTTCCCTCTCTCTCTCACAAACTCAAAAGAATGAAAGAAAACATTACCAGAATATCAAAATCAGTGGTATTTTAATGACTGTCATGAATGTGATAAGAGCCAGTATCTAAAATTGTGGGCTAAGGCGTAATGTGTTTATATTTAAAGGATAAAATATGAGGAAAAACTGGGATTGTTTCCACAACAATTCCCTCTTCTTTGAAAAGGCAGTATAAACTTATAAAAATGAAAAAGTTATACATTGAAGAAATGTTATTGACTTTTCCCAAAAATAATTTAATAAGCAATATTAATTGTGAATATAAGAATATAAACAATAGTGCTCAATTAAACATTTGCAAAGCAAATGGATGGCAAAAGACATGCCTTGTACCTCTCTAAAGGGAGAAGGAGGTCCTAAAATTTTGTGCTCCATTAGCTTTGAAGAAGATGTCAACAGCCCAGTTCAGTACATATGGTTCCTCAGATTAAGAGATTTTTCTCAAGACTGGCAAATGAAGTAAAAGGCTGGGTCCACAACTAACTGTGATTGAACTTCAGTTTCCTCACGTATAAAATGAGGATAATACAATTTCCTTCACAGGCTTGTTGTAAGATTAAATGATGTTACATAACAGAAAATATTTAACCAATCTGGTACATAGCAGACATTGAACATTTTGCCTTTCAGTCCCTGATGTTATATTACTATAGTCAACAAGCACACGCCTCATTAAAAAATTCAGGTTATATCTTTTTTTTTAATCCCAAGATTTAGGAAACAGATTCTAAAAGAATTCACCTATAACTAGATTTCTGTTATTATATTCAACTTTGGAGTTACTAAAAAGTGTCTAGTGTATTCAACCTTCCCATCTGCTAACATACTGCAAACACTTACAAAAACATGTAAAATATATACATACAAAACTGCTTGTTCAGAATAGAGAGAAAATTCTATTCACCAACAACTGTAATGTGACACTTGTAAGAAACAGAACACTATCCTATATGAAAATGTCCTTCTTGAGAATGTAAACATTCTAACAAAGATGCTACATAATCAGTTGGGTACTGATACAGTCTCTTGCATTAGAAAAAAAAAAAAGTATAAAACATGAGAGAAAAAGGAAAGCATAAAGGGAATGGAGAGCTTACATACCGTAACGACAGGATACCTTATCCTAAAACTTATACTGTATGAAATGGCTGAAGAACTAAATTCAGAAGTTTCTTTGCACTTATTTATCAATAATCATTATTAAAACAACCCGGCAAGTGATACAGACATACATGTAGTAGTCTCTTGCCAGAATTATTCCCCTACGATGACATAAATTAAAGGAGGAAAAAAGGGGAAGAAGAAAACAAATACTTAATATAGATTTTTTTCAAATAGGGAATTTTAATCAGGTCTATATTCATTGCCCCTGTGGAGGGAATTTTATGTGTCAACTTGGCTAGGCCACAATAACCAGATTTGGACAAATATTATTCTGGATGTTTCTGTGAAGGTATTTTTTAGATAAGATTAACATTTAAAACTAGAGTAAAGCAGATTACATCCCATAATGTGAGTGGGACTCATCCAATCAGCTGAAAGCTTCGATAGAAAAAGAAAGAAAAATAAAAAGACCTTCTTGAAAGGGGAGGGAATTCTATCCCCAGACTGGAATTGCAACTCTTTCCCAGTCTCCAGATTTTGGGTTTGCCAGTCTTCACAATTATGTGAGTTAATTTCTTAAAATATCTCTCTCACTTTCACTCTCTCTACAAACACACATGCGTGCGTACACACACACACACACACACACACACACACACACACCCATCCTACTCATTCTATTTCTTTGGAGAACCCTGACTAATAGAATCCACACACCATAAAATTCATCCCTCAGTAAATGATCTCCCAACTATATATAATTACCTCCCCCCTCCCAAAGATTCCCACTCATATTAATCAAAGTTTACCAGTTTCTCAAACATAAACCCTTCTCAGATTGTTGTAAGCCCTTGCTTGAGTTCCAGAGAACTGAAATGGTTGTTTTTGCCTGTTTTGCAGATGACCTTAGTTCTAAGTCACAAACCTTCCATCATCCTTAAGTGTATTTATACCAGTTTCTGTTCTGCTATAGCTTTATAACCTACTTTGGAAGTCCTTACTCTTCTCCACGTACTGCGAAACTCCCATTCCTTTAGGTCCAGCATATCCTGCACCTTCCTCATGAGGCCTTCTCTCCTTAATCCATGAGCAAAGATCTCTACCTTCTCTGAATTCCTGTTACACATCATTATCTCATAATTATTTTCTGTATACTACACTTTTTTTCTCCCCAGCTACTTCCTTAAATCTTTGGGACAAGGAATTGGGTTTTCATGCTTTTGTATCCTTATCCATACCTGGCATAGTGCTGACTACATAGTAAATTTTTACCTACTTCAACCCCAGATTTTACACTTGTAACACATGTAGTAAAACCATTTCCCTAGAAAGCCACAACCAAGATTCCAAGATCTAATCATGTTATACTATTAACATATTCGTCCCTTCTCTACTACACCCAAGATCTAAAGGGCATGCTTATGAGCTAAAAGCACGTGTCAGTGGCTACTAGTTAGTTGCCAAGCCTAATATCCATTTAGATCATCTTCCTTACTAACAAAACCATAACAATTTCCAAGCTTTCCTTACAGGTAGGTGAGTTCAAGTTGAAGAGATGCACTAACTGAAAAGACGGTAGCCATTTAAAGCTCATTAAGAAAAGAGGTCATCAAAGTTTCCCCTCTGCAATAACAATATACATTTTTAATAGTGGTATAAAAATTTTTTTAAATTTCCTTACCCAGATGATCCAGTGCTCTTACAAACCCCAAGCAGGGGTCTTTTTTCAGCAAAGTTGTCACACTTCTGAGCACCTAATAAGGAACATAAAATAAAATATAAAATAAAACTTTTAAACCAGCACTTAATATATCTTTTTTTTTTAATTTGCATCAGCTTCAATCTTATACACATTTCCATAAGATCAAAAAACCACCCCAAACTACACCAGCTACTTATCTGGGACTAGTATAATCTTGATGTCAAAACTAAATAAAAGTAGATCAGGACAGGAAAATTACAAATTATTTAGGTTATTCTCAAATGACATAAATGTAAATATTTTTTAAATATTAGTAAAATGAATAGTAATGTATTAGAAAAAAAATCTTATAACCAAGTTAGATTTCCCCAACAATAATGATTTTATATTACAAAACCTAGCAATATAATTAATCATATTAACATTTCAGCAGATACAGAAAAAACATTCAATTAAATTACATACTTAGTTATAAGAACAAAAAAATAAAACAATAAAAATGAGTTTTCTCATCACGGTAGTGATTATCTCCAAAAGACCCACAAAAAGTATCATTGGTAATGCTTCAAAGCATTATCATTAAAGTCAGTAATAATTAATAGTTACAAAACAGTCACAGGGATGTAGGGTACAGCATAGGGAATATAGACAGTATTATTGAAATGGCTATGTGTAGTGCCAGATGAGTGCTAGAGTAATGGAAGAGGGGAAATCACTTCATACAGTATGTAAATGTCTAACCATTGTACTGTATACCTGAAACTAATATAATAAAAAAAACTTTTTTCTAAGGAAAACAAAAAAAGTAGTCACTCCACAATGTAACTGTTCCCATTCAACCCTATACTGGAAGTCCTAGTCAAGATAATAATAATAAATTATATTCAGCACTATTACTAGATATGAAACCAATATAATAGCAGCAACAAGCAGAAAAATAAAGTCAGGAAATGCAAACGGCTCTGAACCACTAAAAAGGATGCTCAATCTCACATGAGAGAAATACCACTTAAAACCATATTGAAAAACTATATTGAAACCTGCTAATATAGAAATGATAATGGTACCATGGTTATATTTTTCACATCCTTTATCCTTTAGAAATAAATAATAAATTAACCAATAAACTAGTATGATATCTGGGATGTGGTTCAAAATATTCTGGAGGGGGGAAATAGATCCTAATGAAACAAGACTAGCTATAAAATGATGAGTGATGGGTTCTTAGAGATCATTACACTATTTTCAATATTTTAGAATAAGTTAGAAATTTTCCACTTAAAATGTTTTACCTATATTGACATATATTGACTTTTATCTAAAAGTTTCTCAAAAATTCCAAAACTTTTGTAAAATTCTCTGGCCATATCATTCAAAATTATATTAGATTCATAATTTTTACATTATTTACATTATACCCTTTAATAGAGAAATATCACTAAGATTTCATCCTACATATACATACACTCAGCCATGAAGAAAATAACTTGTTTACATAATTAATTTTAGCATTGTATATAACAGCAAAAGAATAATAAAATCCAAGTATGTAGTATAGTATTTCCTACAGCTATAAAAGAATGAAGACATGCTCTATGAACACATGGAGTGAGACCCAAATGATGAAATGGGAAAAAAAGTTATACAATAAGAAAAATACAGAATAATATCCCATCTTTGTATAACAAGGAGACTTATTTTCATATACACATACTCACATAATGTAAGGACACATAAAAAATTTTGACTAATTGTGGGAGGAAGAATGGAAAATAGGGAACAAAAATGGGAAGAAAGTTGTTGTATAAATGTTTTATACTTTTTAGTTTTCAAAACATATGAACACCTTAATCCCCCCTAAAATTTTAATTGCTCTGTTTTTAAATAAGGAGGCAAATGTCAGAAGAGACAAGTGGTTATTTCAATTTTTGAATTAAGCTGGTAGACCAAAAACGTGCACTTCATTTTATCCTTTCTGAAAATTCCATTAAGAATATACTAAATCAAATAGGGTTTAAAAACATGTAATAAAGCCAATAAGTTTTGGAATTAATTAGTGATGACTAACTTAGCAGCCCCTAATAAAAGTCCAAGCCAGTCCTGGAGAAAAATGAAACCTGAGACTCAAACTGCTTGATGCCTGATAATACCAGGTACACCTGAGATTTATCCTTGTAAAGTTAGGAGCTTATAAAGGAGCTCGTAAGTCTTCTCTGGAATATTTAACAAGTCAATCCATAAAGAAAGACTAAAAGACACTGTCAATCATAAGGCTGCAAAAAAAAGCACAACCAAAACACCAAATAATAAAGTAAAAAGTTGACAAACATACACAGAACGTTCAATCAGCCATTTAGTCTGCTACCTACAAATAAATATATGCAGACAACCAAGGATTAACAATTATCTGCAAAAACGGCTAACTCTATACAGAAAGAAAAACCTCAAAAAAATTTTTTAAACTATCATTTGTAATTTCCAAGATATAAGAGAAAATATTTCAGGAATGGAACAACATAAGAATGCAATAAAAAAGGGACCCTTAGAGAATAAAAGAGAGCTCTTAAAAATTAAAAAAACTGCATTATATTTAATAAGGTAGATTATATTAAATAAACAACTGAAAGTAAAATTGAGAAAACTTCCCAGTGGAGCAAAAGTCCAAAAAGAGGAAAACAACACAAACACACACACACACACACATACACATTAGAGGAACCTTCTTGAAGGTCCAATATATATATAGATCAAAGGTCCAATAGATAGATATGAGTTCCAAAACGAGACAACAGAGAAAAAAGATAGGAGAAATCATTCATGAAATATTTTGAAAAATTCTCCCAGAACAAAGGAATATGAGTTTATAAGCCCCTTGAGAGTCTAGCACAATGGATTCAATAGACCACCCCAATGTATATCATTTCAGGACAGTGGGAATAAGAAGCTTCTACAAGCCTCCACAGAGAAAAAAAATAGGTTGTTTATAGGACCAGGAATTCATAACTTGCTCTAGGTATTACATAACTTGCACAAAAATTTACAGCTAGCATTATACAAACTGTTCTTAAGATCAGGAACCAGGCAAGAATGTCTATTCTCACCACTGCCATTTAACAGAGGACTAAAAGTTCTAAGCAATAAGGCAAGGGGAAAAAAGCATACAAATAATAAAGGAAGAAACAAAACTTCCTATTTGTAGATACCATGACTGATACTTAGAAAATCCCAAGGAATCAACAACCACCAAAAAAAAAAAAAAAAAAAAAAAAGCCACCTAAAGCAAATAAGAGAGTTAGTTTAGCAAGGTCAAAGGAGACAAGATCAACGTATAAAAATAAATTATATTTCTATAAACTAGCAATAAACATATGGAAACCAAAATTAAAATACAGTACTATTATAATTGCTCAAAAGAAAATTAAATACACTGGTATAAATCTAACAAAATATGTACAGGGCTTATCTATTGAAAACTGCAAAATGTTGATCAAAGAAATGACAGACAATCTAAATAAACGTAGATATATAATTGATATAAGACATATAGATCAAGGAAATAGAAAAGAACCCACTAATAGACCCACACAAACATGGCCAACTAGTTTCTGATAGAGGTGTAAAAGCGATTCAATGGAGGAAGAGAAGGTCTTTTTAACGAGTGATCCTGGAGCAACTGAATATCCACAGGAAGAAAAAGTAAATCTGGGCCTAAACTTTACATTTTATCCAAAATCAATTCAAAACGGATCATAGATTTAAATGTACAAACTACATAACTTTTAGAAGAAAATCTGCAGGTCCTAAGGTTTGAAGAAGCCTCAGACATCACACCAAAAAGCATGGTTGATAAGACCAAAAAAAAAAAATTAACAAATGAGGTTTAATTAAAATTAAAACAAGCTACGCATTGGGAAAAAACACTTGCAAAACACGTACCTGCAAAGGGCTCATATCTATAATATCTAAAGTAAACTGAAAACTTAACACTAAAAAAATACCTAACCAATAAGAAGTTGGGGAAAAACAAGAGAAATTTCACTGAAAATAAGATTTGGATGGCAAATAAACAAATGAAAAGATTTTAAACATTACTAGCCATAAAGAAAATGTAAATTAATACCACAGTACGATGTCATTACACACATATTAGAATAGCTGAGACATCATACACACGTATTAGAATAGCTGAAACAAAAAACCATAACAATAGCAAATGCTGGCAAATTTGCAGGGAAACATTCCTAGAAATGTAAAATAGTACAGCCCCTCTAGAAGAGTTTGTCAATTTCTTTAATAATAATAATAATAATAATAATAATAATAATAAAAAGTACACTTACCATACATCCCAGCAATCACACTACTGGGTATATATCCCAGAGAAAGTAAAATTTATGTCCACACAAAGTTGTACACAAATAATTACAGCCGGTTTATTTGTAACAGCCAAAAAGTGAAATCATCCCAGATGTCTTTCAACAGATGAATGACAGATATCCCTATATCAATATTTAAAAGAAACTAATTGTTAATACACTGAACAACTAAAAAACATTTTCTATGTGAAAAAGCCAATCTCCAACTTCACATACTATGTAATTCCAGTTAACAATCTTGAAATGACAAAATTATTATAGAAATGGAGAACAGACAGACAGTTCCCAAATATAGGGATGGAAGAAGAGACAGCATGAAGAAGATCATTGTAGTGATGGAATAGATCCACATCATGACTGAGGTGGTGGTTATACCAACCCACACGTGATAAAATGGCATGGAACAATGTGCACACATTCCACCACTGTTGCTTTCCTGGGTCTTAGATTGTACTACATTTATATAAGATATAATCATTGGGGGAAAAAAAAAGTTGGGTGAAGGGTATACAGGACCTCTCTGTAGTATTTTTGCAACTTCCTATTAAAATGTAATATTTCAGAAACAAGATTTTTAGAAAAGAAGATATAATAAAGAGGGAACTTCTTGCTGGGGCTGCTTTATTAAGGTTTTTCTATAATAAGTAATTTGGGTTTTGCTCTTTAAAAAGATACATATGTCAAAAGAATGAGAAGACAAGCCACAGACTGGGAGAATTATTTGCAAAAGACAAATTCAATAAAGGACTGTTATTATCCAAATGACACACACGCACACACAAAAAAAAACTCTTAAAACTGAACAATAAGAAAATGAACAGCCTGATTTTAAAAATGGGAAAAAGATCTGAACAGAAATCTAACCAAAGATGATATACAGATGGCAAATAAGCATATGAAATGATGTTCCACATCAAATGTCATCAAGGAAATTCAAATTGAAACAACAATAAGATACCACTACACACCTATAAGAATGGCCAAAATCCAAAACAATGACAAAAACAAATGCTGACAAGAATTTGGAGCACCGGGAACTCTCATTCATTACTAGTAAGAATGCAAAATGGTACAGCATATTGGAAGAGTTTGTCAGTTTCTTATAAAACTAAACACTCTTACCATATGATCCACAAACACGCCTTTTGTCATTTACTCAAAGGAGTTGAAAACCTCTGTCCACACCAAAACCTGCACACAGATGTTTACAGCAGCCTTGTTCACAGTTGCCAAACCTTGGAAGCAATCGAACTGTCACTGGGTAAGTGAATGAATACACCGTGGTACATCTAGATAATGGAATATTATTCAGGTCTAAGACTGGACACACAATGCAATATACATATGATGTATTATTGATTTGTACATTTGAAACCTATATAATTTTATTAACAAATGTCACCTCAATAAATTTAATAAAAAATAAAATAAAACAAATAAATTGAGCTATCAAGCCATGATATAACATGGGGAGACCTAAATTCATTGCTTAGTGAAAGAACCCAATATGAAAAATCTACCTACCATATGACTTCAATTATATGATATTCTGGAAAACACAAAACTGTGGAAAAAGTAAAAAGACCAGTGGTTGTCAGGGGCCTGGTAGGGAGGAGGGATTGATAGGTAGAACACAGATGATGTTTCAGGCAGTGAAACTACTTTGTATGATACTACATTGGTGGGTATATGCATCGTTCACTTATCAAAACCCATAGAATGCACAACACCAATAGGAAACTGCAATATAAAATATGGACTTTGGGTGATAATGATGTGTAAGTATTGGAACCAATGTGGAGGGATGTGAATAGTGGGAGATGTTGTGCATATGTAGGAACAGTGGGATATATGGAAACCCTCTGTACAGTTCACTTAATTTTCCTGTATAACTAAAACTGCTCTTAAAATATTACCTTTAAAAAGATGTACCAAGCTCTTTAAACACTCATGTTTACTTCAGCATTATTCACAATAGTCAAAAAGTAACCTAAAGGTCCATTGTTGGATAAAGAGAAAATGAAAATATGGTATATATATGTAATGGAATATTATCCAGCCTTAAAAAAGAAGAAAATCCTGTCATATGGATGAATCTTAAGGACATTATGCTAAGTGAAATAAGAGAGTAACAAAAAAGACAAATAGTCCATTATTCCACTTGGTTGAGACATCTAAAGTAGTCAAACAGAGTAAAATGGAATCAGGAGGTGGGGATGAAAGGAGGAATGGAGAGCTGTTGTTCAGTGAGTACAGAGTTTCAGTTTTTTTAAGCTGAAAAAGTTCTAGAGATCTGTGAATGTACTTAACACTACTGAACTGTACACTTAAAATTTTGTAAAGATGTAAAGATAGTAAAATTTATGTTACGTGATTTTCACTACAATTAAAAATTTTAGAAAAGGTAGAAATAAGTTGTGTGTGTGTTCAGGTACATACATACATAGATATTTATGTACGCTAAGCACTAAATGCATGAACACATAAAAATAAACACCAATTTCAAGATATAATTCCTAGGGGTTTAGGATGAAGATAATATTTAGGCTAGGTAGCCAGGGGACTATAGCACTCTTTTAACAATGCTTAATTTCTTCACTAGATAGTAAAAAGCAACTGCAATGTTAATAATCTGTTTAATGGATTCCTCCAAAAATAATGATTTAATACACAGAAGACAAGTTAATAGTTACACATTTAGACTGTGGCAGGACATAAGATTTTTAAATTGTGAATATCATAATTATACAAAGTAAGTTGAGTTGTACAATCCTTTGACAGACTATATTATCAACACCAGAATACACTGAAGATCAAAACAAAAAACATAATTAATGTTAATGAATAACATTCTTTACAAAAATTTAAAGTTCTTAGGAGCTATATAACAATCAGTGATTACATCTTTACAAATCATTAATTTACTATGGATTGTGTGCTGTTACACCTGCTAAACAAATAAATCAGATTTCACAATTAACAATATGACTTAAACGGAGCACAAGTTAAAAATTAACTGATCCAAAGCTCACAATATTTATGTTCTAAATTAATTATAACTAAACTTCATCTATACAAGCCTAATTCTTCACTCCTACCTATTTCACCTTCACCTTTAACAATAACTATTTCCTCCTGCTTCTTGGTGTCTGCAAGGTCTTTACGGCTTGTACCTGTATTAAACATACAAATTTGATATTCTGATGAATGAAACATCATGGCCTTAAAATGCAAATAATGCTGGCAAGAATGGTTTGATTGTTTAGCGTTTCTCAAACTTAAAGAACTCCATTGGTTTCAACTGACATAATGGATTATACATTAGTACGACCGATTTTGCTCCACAGAAGTTCAGCCACTTGACACTAATAAAGATAAGGGTAATGGGGGTCAAATATATGGTGACAAAAGGAGATTTGACTTTGGGTGGTGAACACACAATGCAATATACAGATGATGTATTACTGAATTGTACACTTGAAACCTATATAATTTTATTAACCAATGCCACCTCAATAAATTTAATGAAAGGAAGGAAGGGAGGGAAGGAGAGAGGGAGGGAGAAAGAAAGAAAGATGGATGTATATTCTTAATGTTGTTCAGAGAAGGAAACCAAGCAAAAAATTTAAACTAAAATGAAGCCCTAACTTGAGAACAACCTAACTTCTGACGCACCTACTACTCCAGACACATTAGTAAAATCATGCAAGTAGAAAGAACCAGTCTACAATAAGCAAATAATAACAAAACCTCCAAATTTATTTGAGGCATGTTCTTCAGTAAAAAAAGAAAGAAAAAAAACCTAACTCTCCTTTAAATAATTTCATTGTGGATGGTTTGAATAAATACAATTTTTTAAGGTTAGCATAAAAATTCTACAATCTCATGAACACTGTAGCTATTAACCTGATTTTTCATGCAGTATAAATAGTAGCATGTACTCTCCACAATGCCTAATGGAGTCAGCACCCTCCCATAATGTAATCCTCCAAATTGTAGAGGATTAACTTTTTATATATAAAATTGTGTTTATTTGCATGTACAATGGAGAGAATGACGTTACACACACCTGTTCTACAGCATTTAACAGAATGCAGCATGATGATTGAAATGAAAAGCGGCTAGCCAAATCCATCAAATATAAAAACTATTGCAATCCTGTTGCAAAGTCCTTTTGTTAAACTCCTTTTATTCTAAATCCTTTTAATTCTGTCCTATAACACTAAAACATTTATAAAAAGCTTAAAATCCTAATAAATCGCACAATTAAAGTAATGAAAATGGGCTTGTCGACCAAGTCACAACTCCTCTCCCCCTCAACAAAATTCAAGACAGTTTACATGTCAGAAAATGTTAAATAATATGCCCCACCATACATACCATAGTAAACTCATTTAAACCAAAGAGTTTAAGCTCATAAATCAGCCTTAAAGATTTCAAGATATCAAATAGAAACCACTTCTCTGAAGATCCAAAAGCAGATCCAGATGCAAATAAAATCCAATCAATATTGAAATATTCCAACTCTACTCTTTTGATGTTGAGGATGATGTCTTAAACATAAATATTTCACGCAAAAGTATGCTAATAGTAATGAATTTTAACTGAGACAGTCTTTTGCAGAAAGATTCTATCGAACAACTTAATGCATTTTATCAGGCCATTTCCAAGTATTGTATTCCATTTTTTATTTTACTGAAATAACTTTCTTTTAGAAAATATTAAATTAACTTTGTCTATGTTCAATTTTCCTTACAGATTCTCTTAAGGTAAGCATCAAGTTATAGTCATACATTGCATATTTAAATTTTAGCTGGAAAATTTATTCTATTATCAATTTATAGTCAAGAAATTTTATTGTGTGTAATGTTAGATTCTGTTGGGATTATTTCTTACTAAATATTTCTCTTTTCTTACAAAATTGTCTATTTTGTGTTATAAAATAATCTCCATTAAGAACTAGATAATCTTCATATAAGTTTCATGCGTAAACAGAGAAATATGTGAGGAATTGTTTAAGACAGAGAAGACAGAGATGAAGTAGAAAATGAGATAAGGAGAAAAATAGATACACAGGCTTCAGGAACCATTAACCAACCACAGGAAAGAGAAACAGGACAGAAATCTATTGCCTTGAACAGTTTTATCTAAATACGATCACCAAAGATATCTTTGCCATTTGCCTCAAATATCCAAAAGATGTGTATATATTTTAACCTCCAAAGTGACTTCGAATAGTTTAAAATATTGAAGACAACATTCTTTCATTAATGCTAGTTTTATTATCTTCCTCCATAAGTTAAAATATTCAGTATGTGAAGTATTCCTTAACATTTAGTAGCATCACACTATTTCACTTTGATGATCAGTGCCATTTCACAGATTAGACTCATCAGACTTTAAAGAGCACAAAATTACAAACCATCCATTTGACAGAGAAGGCTAAATAACTTGGCCAGGTTGCTGTGATACTAAATGCCACATGTGAGCCTGAAAGACAGCCCAGAATTCTTCCCTCTGTTACTTGTGCTCACTGAAAAAATGTACCATTAGAAAATTATGATAAACTTCTCCACTTAAAAATTAAATGAAATTTATAAAGGCTAATGTATTTAATCACTTAGTGCTTTAATTCTCTCATTTGTAAAGTAAGGATAAGTACCAATACTTCACATAGGATTGTTGTGAGGATTAAAAAAGATAATAAATGCAATGGACTAAGCAAGGTGCTGCAACGTGCAAGAACTCAATAAACTTTATGCAGTTATTAGTATTGCTCACAACTCTAGTATGGTGAATCCATTCATCACTTCTCTGGTTAAAAAAAAAAAATACTGTTCACATCCTTGACTCTTCTTTTGCTCTTTCTACCATGATGCCAGTATCTCTTTGACCTAACTCTCTCTACCTTGCTCACTTATACTGGAATATGCCAAACAAACTCCTGCCTGAGGAATGCTGCATTTTCTGTTTTCTGCTTGGAAATACCCAGTTACGCTCTACTTATCTACATAGTTCACTTGTATATTTTTTTTTTTAGGTCATGCTAAAATATTTCCCAATCAGAAAGTTCATCCTCTATCAAGTTCTAGCTCTTTTCCCTGATTTATTTTTCTTCAAAGCACTTAACAGAGCCTCATATTATACATATTCTATTGATTTCTCTGCCTCAGTACATTCAAATGGTGACTCAAATTCCAGGACATAATTATATGAAAATGTTCACAATAGTTTTGTTCATAATATCTCAAAACCATATTCAATTCAAATTCCTTCAAAAGAAAAATAATTTACTATAGTCAAAAAATGGAATATTATTCAATATTAGAAAAGAAAGATAAACTGAAATACACATCATCAACAAAAAAAAGTATATGGTGACAGAAGGAAATTTAACTTTGGGTGGTGAAAACACAATGCAGTATACATATGGCATATTATATTGGTATATTGAAACCAATATAATTTAACAAATGTCACCTCAATAAATTTAATTTAAAAAATAAATAAAGTGAAGAAATCAGAAAAGTAGGTGCCTCTGGAGGAGATAAAGCTGACTGGGAAAGGACAAGTGAGAATTTTCTGGGGTGATGAAAATGACCTCTATCTTTAGAGAAGTATGGTTACAAGAGTGTGTGCATTTATAAAAACTCAAACTGTAACATGTAAATCTCTGCATTTCTCTACTATAAATTACACCTGCATTAAAAATTTGAAGCAGGTAAGATATTTAGTGGCAAAAGGAAGAAACTGTATGCATGGCACTGACAGTTGATTAGAGTGTTAAGGCTAAAGATGGGCTTTTTTTTTTTTTATCTAAAATGTGACCAAAATAGTAATAATTAGTCTAAGAAAAGTTTATTATCTTTCTCTTTGTACCTTTCTGGGGGGTTGATGTTTTTCAAAATAATAAGTTGAAATACATATATGCATTAGAATAAAAATAATCTGCTAAATTCAAAACGTTAATTAGTTAAACTTTAGAAGTGACTGCCAATACTACAACACAAAGGCTTAACAAGTTTTACTTTGACTTTTTTAGAGAAAGTTTGCCTGAATAACACAATAATCTCAGAATTAGCACCAGGGATAACTGACTTCTCTTTCATTTTAATGGCTGAATTGCAAACCTATACACAACCATGCACAATCCCCTACCAAAGTCAAGAAGTGTTTGCAATTATTCACAAGTCTTGCCCATGACTATATTGAAATTCTTACATATTTACAGTCATCTCACAGGTGTATTTTATATTTCACATCTCAAATAAAACAAACGTATATAGTTAAATACAGTATTTTTTCAGATATTTGTCTTACAAAATGGGATCACTGTATACACGTTATTCTGCATTGCATTGTTCTCACTCAGTGCATCATGTACACCCCTCTAGGTCAACAAATATACATCTAGTGTCTTTTTAATAGCTTCATAATATTTCATGCTGTGCCTATAACCAAATTTATTTGAATATTCCTACTGATGTGCATCCAGACTCTCTGCTATAAACATTCCTCTAAATATATTCTTATAGACTGAAGCTTTTGTTCCTATGAAGCAGACTTTTGAACAAGAAACTAAGTCAGAGGACATGTGTGGGATTGCTAGATATATTTAATTTAATAAATATTGTTCGCTCAGTCACTCTCAAAATAAGCTTTTAAAATTGGCATTCCTCCCAAAATTTTATAGGAATGTACTCCCACGAACACTATTATCCCACGAACACTATTCATTTAAAAAAAAAAAATTGGTAATTTTATTTGTGGACACTCACTTCCACTACATTCCTAGATTGTAAATGTTACAGTCTTTTAAATAGGATCTTCGATGAACGAATATTTGAATTTGGCCTTACTACATACATTGATTACATTATACCATATAGAATTCTGATTCTATTCCAGATATTTACATACTTTCCTGACATCAATTCTACAAGGGAGTAATGCTTTCTATTATACTCCATTTCTATGTTCATGTAGCTGCATTTCATCTACCCTCTCTGTATTTGAGCAAATTTTACTTGGCCCAATTCTCATCATAACAATACAGCTGTCTGTAAATAAATCTAGAGAAGTCAAATAATATAAAATAAGAAGCATTAATTGACATTTATAGAGTCCTTCATCTCCAAACAGCTACTTATACATTCGTCTCTAGTGCGTATGGAACATTCTCAAGGATTGACCACATACTGGGACACAGAGACAGCCTCAACAAATATAAGAGGGTTGAAATCTTACCAATCATATTCTCTGATTATAATGCTTTGAAGCTAGAGATCAACTGTAAAAAGAAAACAGGAAGAACCACAAATACACGGAGATCAAACAACATGCCACTGAAGAATAACTGGGTCAGAAAAACTAAGAAGAGATCAAGAGATATATAGAAACAAATGATAATGATAGTACAACATATCAAAACATTTGGGACAGGACAAAAGCGGTAATAAGAGGAAAGTTCATCTCACAACAAGCCTATCTCCAAAAACAAGAACATGCCCAAATAAACAACCTAACGCTACATCTTAAAAACTAGAAAAAGAACACATGAAGCCTAAAGTTAGCAGAAGGAAAGAAATCACCAAACTTAGGGCAGAATTAAATAAAATTGAAAACAAAACAAAACAAAACAAATAGAAAAAATAAATGCAACAAAGAGCTATTTCTGTAAGAAGGTTAATAAAATTGACAAACCCTGGCTAGATGCACTAAAGAAAAAAGAGAAAGGACACAAATAAACAAAATCAGGGATGAAAGAGAAATTACAACAGACACCACAGAAATACAAAGGATCATAGATGAATACTATGAAAAAGTATATAACACCAAATTTAATAACTTAGAAGAAATGGACAAGTACTTAGAAAGATTCAGCCTTCCTAGACTGAATCAAGAACTGGAAAATCTAAATAGACTAATCAGCAGTATGGAAATTGAAACAATCATCAAAAACCTACCAAAAAGTAAAAGTCCAGGACCAGATGGCTTCGCCAATGAATTCTACCAAATATTCAAATAAGATTTAATACTTATTCTCTCAAACTCTTCCAAAAAATCAGAGGAGACAATACTTCCGAACTCATTTTATGAGGCCAATATTTCCTTGATAACAAAACCTGGTAAAGATAACACACACAAAAAGGAAACTACAGACCAATATCTCTCATAAATACAGATGCAAAAATCCTAAATAAGATACTAGCAAACCAAATACAGCAACATATTAAAAAGATTATACACCGCGATCAAGTGGGCTTCATCATAGAGGCACAGAGATGGTTCAACATACGCAAATCGCTTAATGTGCTACACCACATAAATAAATAAAAAACATACGATCACATCAACAGATGCAGTAAAAGCCTTCGACACGATATAGCATCCATGTATAATCAAACACTTAAACTGGGGGGGAGTAGTGGGGCTCCATAGCGTAGAGGTTAGCACATCTGCTGTACATGCAGAAGGTCCTGGGTTTGCACCTCAGGTGGAGCCATGGATCATGCCCCAGGTGTGCCAGGCCCTGTGTGCGCCGGGCCCCCCGAGTGCACTGAGGGTGCCAGGCCCCAGGTACGTGCCGCCAGCGCGTGAGAGGAGACAGCCCACCTTGAGAGATTCATTTCTTAAGGGGAGATGGCAACATCCTTAGGTCAGTGGAGGAAAGAGGGGGCGGGGGGGAATTAAAGAGGAAGAAAAATAAAACACTTAAACTGTGACTATTTACAGATGACATGATTCTCTATGTAAAAAAACCTAAAGACTCCATAAGAACACTACTAGAAACAACAAGCAAATACAGTAAATTTTCTGGATGCAAAATCGATGTTCAAAAATCCATACATTCCTATACTCTAATAATGAAGTGTTAGAAAAAGAAGTGGAAAAAAATAATTCCTTTTGCAACTGCAGCAAAAAGAATACAATACCTAGCGATAAATCTAATGAAACATGTGAAGGACCTATATAAGGAAAACTATAAGACACTATTAAAAGAAATCAAAGAAGGTACAATAAAATGGAAAGATATTCCATGTTCTTGGATTCGAAGAATCAAAATAGTTAAAAGGACCTTATTACCTAAAGCATTATACAGATTTAATGCAACCTCCATCAAAATCTCATCAGCATTTTTTTAAAGAGAACAAAAAAATCAGATTTGTATGGCAGCACAAAAGACCCTGAATCACCAAAGCCATCCTGAGAAAAAAGAACGAGGCTGGAGGCACCACTCTGCCCGACTTCAAATTATACTACAAAGTGACAATAATCAAAACAGCATGGTAATGACAGAAAAAGAGACACACAGACCAGTGGAACAGAATCAAGACTCAAGAAATAAGCCCATATTTATATGGGCAAATAATTTTTGACAAAAAAAGCCAAAAGCATACAGTGCAGAAAGGAAAGCCTCTTCAATAAATGGTGCTGGACAAACTGGAAGGCTCCCTGCAAAAGAATGAAACTAGACTGTTGTCTATCACCACACACCAAAATTAACTCAAAACGGATTAAGAACCTAAATATAAGACCTAAAACAATAAAATAGATAGAAGAAAACATAGGAACTAAACTCAAGGACCTTGAACTTAAAGAGGATTTTATGAATTTGACCTCAAAGACAAAGGAAGGAAAAGCTAAAATAAATGAATGGGACTACATCAAACTAAAAGTTTCTGCTCAGTAAAAGAAATCGTCAACAAGGTAAAGAGACAACCATCCGAATGGGAAAATATATTGGCAAGCAACACCTCCAATAAGGGCCTAATACCTAAAATTACAAAGAACTCATACGACTCGATAACAAAAAAACAAATGATCCAATCAAAAAAAATAGGCAAAGGATGAAACAGACGCTTCTCCCAAGAAGACATACAAATGGCCAACAAACATATGAAAAGATGCTCGACATTGCTAGTTATTAGGGAAATGCAAACCAAAACCACAATGAGAAACCATCTTACACTTGTTAGAACAGCTATAATTAACAGGACAAGTAATAACAAATGTCGGAAAGGATGCAGAGAAAAAGAAACCTTCATACACTGCTGATAGGACTGCAAATTGGTATGGCCACTATGGAAAACAGTATGAGGTTCCTCAAAAAACTAAGAATTACTCTACCATATGATTCAGCAATCCCTCTACTGGGTATTTACCCCCAAAGACTTGAAAACTCATATCTGAAAAGATATTTTATTTGCACACAGATCTTCATAGCAGCATTATTCATGGTGGCCAGGACATGGAAGCAATCAAAGTGTCCTACGATAGATGACTGGCTAAAGAAGCTGTGGGACATATATACAATGTAATATTACCCAGTCATAAGAAGAGTTGAAATACTGAGATTCGAGACAACATGGATGGACCTCAAGATGATTATGCTAAGAGAAATAATCCAAAAAGAAAAAGTTGAAAGCCACATGATATCCCTTATATGTGGGATGTAAACCTAAAAGCAACAAATGAACAGGACAAACAAACAGAGTCTCATGGACTTAGACAATGGACTAGTGGTTACCAGAGGGTAGGGGGGAGAATGGAAAGGGAGTGAGATAAAAGGGGTCAAATATGTGGTGACTTTAAAGAACTAAAAATAAAATGATAAAAACATAAATAAAATGCAATAAAATAAGAAGCATTAAAAGCAGAATTAGTCTCAAACTATACATGTGCCAACATCTCACAATTTACATTAATATGGAAAATTTAAACATATAAGGAAAAGGAAGTACATTTAGTTTAGAACAAATATGCCCAGGTAAAGAGGAAGTTCATGATGAGAAATCTGTTATCTGGCTATTATGAGAATAAAAGCAGCAAAATTTTATTACCTAAAGAAGCAAAGTTGTATTACCATACATCTTAAGATGCTTAGGAATTATCAATATTTATGTACACAAATATGTAAATACATATGCATGCACTTAAGGCCTCAATAATTAAGAGCATAACATATTAAGCATTAATTTAGAAAGTCTGAAGATCATCTAACATGTTTTTCTAATCACAAAATTTGATTTAAATATAAGTAATACAATAAATAGAGCGTGGGATTTGAAGTGAGACACATATGGACTTCAAACTTTTTCTGCAACTATTCGGTTTATAACCTTAATTCTGACCATCAGTTGCCACATCTGTAAACTAGAGATTCTACCTAACTTACACATAGCAAGTGATTAATCAATGGTAACTAGTATAATAAACTAAAATAAAATGAAGGAATTCCAGGGGAGAAATGATGTTAAAAAGTAGATGAAATAACACAAATCTTTAACCATAAACTAAACATAGCAGGCTATTATTAATTAACATTTATGAGCCTCATACAGTGTTACAAGCTATTTGAAAAGACACAACAGATAAACAAAAATAGCATTAAAGTCATCCTTCCTCAGTAGGAATTTCTGGACTACTCAGAAAAATAGTACACATGAAATAAAAAGAAAAGAAAATGATAAGCATTAGGGTTCACTTTTGAAGCACCCAAAAAGCTCATATAGATCATCTTTGCTTGGTCAGAAAGGTTTCATGGAGAACGTCACTTTGGAATTAGAGGTTCATGAAGAAGAAAAATTAAAACTTGGAGACAAAAAAATGCAAATGAACTAATACAAGATTGAAGTCCAGACAAAGTAGGTCTGGTCTAACTGGATAAGGGCTTATTCAATTGACTAACAGAAAATAAAGTTTATAAGGTAGGACTGGATCAAATTTTGATCCTAAATTGAGTCAGTTTGGGATTAAAGGTGATAGATAACGAGGCCTTATCAAGAGAATCACACCGTCCTTGCATGATTTAGAAAATCTAAGTGGTAGAATAATGTGGTTAGAACCAAGGTAGCATTAAGACAATTAAAAACACTAAGAGTGTGTCAACCAAATGTGTACTGCAAAAAATTATATTTAGAAAAAAATTATATTTAGATGTGCATTCAATATATTCCTAGAAAAAAACTTCTTTGAACACAAGGAAATTTTACAATAAATATGTGTTAACATGTACAAACCCCACAGTTTATCTGCCCATACAATCATATGTGACTTACAGCATATACCAAACACACATGCATAAAACACTCAATTCTAGCCAAAAGAATGCTACTGTCTAGTCAAATGCTAGGGTTGGACTTTCTCCATAAGTAATTATATCCTCTTGCAAAAAGATGTACAACCTCTTATGCCACCCAGAGATCATACAGTAAACTTTAGGGATTTGTCCAGTTCCTTTAAAGATTTACAGACTGCAGGAAAATAAATCTTGCTGAATAATACAACGTTCTTTCTACTAAGCAAACACCAATTTCCCATAACAATATATGAGAAACAAGAACTAAAACACAGAATACCAACGTTAACACTGTGTAGATGGATCTCTATTACTTTGTGGCAAAATAGTCCTGAAAAATAACCCTATCATTGCTAAATAAAATAAATTAATTGGACTTCATTTATTTAAATTGATAAAATATAAGCCAGATAAAAATGTGTGTATTTGCAAATCATACATCCAACAAAGGACTTTAATCCAGAATATGTAAAGAACTCTCCAAATTTAACAGTAATTGGCAAAAGAACTGAATAGACATATCACCAAAGAAAACAGAGGATCTTCAAATAAGCAGATGAAAGATGTTCAACATCATTACATATTAGGAATTGTGAAAGTAGAGGCACTACAGAAAACCACGAGATGAAAATCTAATCTTCAAAAACTGAAAGGTATTAACTAAGAAAGACTGCAACACGGAGAAAGAAAAAGAACATTCCAAAAGAGGTTGAGGATATTGGGGATCTTGCAGACGACAGACAGTGAATTCCAGAGGGCCCAGTCCAAAGGTTTCAGGAGCTGGGTGAATAGTGGAGGAAGGAGGGAAATTAACAGAGATACTTGAAGTTCGACAAGAGACTGCTATATGAAGAGCGTAAGGATGAGAGATGACCTTTGGGCTTTTTATGGTGATTGAGGCAAACAAGGATAGAGAACATAGGAACATAGTCCCAAGGACTGAAGATAGTGATGACAACACTTTGAGTGCAGTGTGAAGGGAAAAATGACACCATGATGGGGGAAAACATCAAGAATTTTGGAGCCACTTCTTTCCTCCTGCCAGTGATGAAGTGGAAGCCATGGGGCTCCCTCTCGCACCTGCTCATTTTAGCCACTTTATCAGTGAAAATTTCCAAAACAAAATTATATTTTATATCATTTGTCCTCATGATAGTTCTGTGAGGTAGGGAGAAGATTATTGTTTACATTTGAAAAACTATAAAACCATGGTATAATGTTAGATGATTCACTTCAGATCATACTACAGCGGCCCTTTCAATAATATAAAGAAAAATACCAGGAGCGGAAGTTAGCTCTATATATACGATCATTGTTCTGGTTACCGAAATACACACCCACACACACACACACACACACACTTCAAAAATGCATAAATTATTTAACACTGATTTAATATTTGATAATTAAATAATAAAACATGAACAAATTAAGTATTACATCTTTATATATTTTTAAAAACCTCTGGAGACAAAATATGTACGGAAACATCATTCCCTTTTAGTTCTTCACTATAAGCTTCTACGTCTTATTTCTGATTTCCATTGCTGACCCAGTGAAAACTGCCATATTCAGTTTCTCCTGCATCTTTCTCCTCTTCACACAGGGCGTTGAGTACAAGAATTAGACGATTTAAAAGTCTTGGTATATTTCTCTGGTACAGTGAATGCTAGGACCTCTTCTTTATACTTTAATAACATAATAAACACCTATAAACCCATCACCCCAGATGAAAAGTAAAACATTACCAGTAATTTCTACTTACTTACATAGACTCATACATCCTAAACCCTGTCATCAGCCCACTACCAGGTGAAACTACTCTTCTAAATTCTGTCTCACTCTTTTGCAGGCACATGTACACAGTATTTTTATTTTTCACATTTTAAAATTAAGAGTTTTGATTAGTTCATGTGTCTCGTTGCTGCAATTAACTATAAAGCTATATAAATTCACTTGGCCTCAAATCAGATTCTATATTCCACAAGTGAAAATGGAAATTCCAAATATTACCAAAGTAAACCCATATATACATAAAAACTGCAAGACAAGAGTAACAGCAACAAGTAGGAAAAATTTCAGTGAAACTCGGTTAAAAAGTTGGTGCCAAGAAGGTACTTCATTAACAATTGAGATCCAATCCTCTTGTTTTTGAGACTGAAAGACAGGCAAAGAAAAAAAAAAGATGCCATTCTCTGAAAGGCAAGAATCACAGTAGTCCCTTGATGATAGTAAGAGGGCAGAGAAAGTTTAAGCGTCCTTTACCTATTCGTGAGATCAAAGGAAATAAAGGAATCCCTTGGTGTTTTTATCATTTTCTTTTGCTACTACATCTAGCACCAGAGAGAAAAAAGCACTATTAAAACTACAATACCTCTTAAAATTCTTCTATAATGCTTGTACCTTTTAAAGGATCTAAGATGGAACCTCTCCAAAGATACATTAAATTTTAAACTATTGTACAGACAAAATTCAATCTCACTTCATTTCTTTACTTACAAAAATTTGTGCAAAACTTTTGCTGTTCTGAACAATCTTAAGGGAACATTCAAAATTTGTAATTAGAGTGAATGTTGAATTTCTGCATCTAGCCATAATGTAGTAATGGAGATTAGATTTACCTTCCTGCTGGAAAATGTATGGAAAGGCAGTTTCCAGGCACTGAACAACAGGCAACATAGGACAGTGATCCTTGAGACAAGGGAAACAAATTGATGTGAGCCCTATGATGTCCCAATGTATTCATTTATTCAAGTATTGCCAATAGCTGCTTTTGTACTATGATGGTAGAGATGAATAGTTGTGACAGATGCTACATAGCCCATAAGCCTAAAATATTTCCTGTCTAGCCCGTTAAGAATGTTTGCACACTCCTGCCTTAGACTAAAGACTGTTCCAGGCATACCGAACAAAATGTCAAGTAATTTAAATGTATCCCAGAACAAAGCCCAAAAATATTTAAAGCATACAAACTACCAGTCTTGAGCAACATCAAATTCACAACATGTGGCTTCCAAACAAACATTCCAAAACATGAAAATAAACAAAGAAATATGACCCATATTACTGAGACAAAACAATCAATAAAACAGATTGACACTTAAACTACTACGAAAAGCATACTCCATTGATTCAAAAAGATAGTGTGAGTGTGTTAAAAAGACACGGGAGATCTTTCCATTTGCACGTGCACACACAAACACAATTTCTAAAACTGGAAACTGCAGTGTCTGGATAAATAAATGATTTATTAGATACTGCAGAAGATTAGGAAACGTGAAGAGGCAGCGACAGAAACTATTGGAAACACAAAGGATAAAAAAGGCTGAAAAAAATGAACAGGGACGTGGCTCCATAGTGTAGTGCTTAGCACGTCTGCTTTACACGCAGAAGTTCTTGGGTTCGCGCCCCAGGTGGAGCTACAAACCATACCCCTCCAGAGCGCCAGGCCCCAGGGGTAAGCCACAAGTGCATGGGAGGAGACGCCCTGCCTTCAGTGATCCAGTTCTTTTTAAAAAAAAAAAAAAAAAAGGAGCCAGCAACATCCGGTAAATCACCAGTGGAAGGGGGAGGGACAGAAACTATTGGAAACAGAGAGAATCAGTTGTAAAACAGAATCAAGTGGGCTAAAATACATGAGAAGGTAATGAAAAAACATTTGAATTTGCACTACAAAAGAGACTGTTAAGAGATTATGACAAGCCATGACAGGGAAAAAAATTTCTTAAAAATATTTATCTGTATCTGTATATATATATATATATATATATATATATATATCTCATATATATGATGGAGGACTTATCTAAAAGACTCAAAGAACACTTAAAACTGTAAGAAAATAAACAAAAACAACGTAGGTAAATCCTGACAGATACTTCACCAAAAAGATACACAGATGACATATAAGCATACAAAAAGATGCTCCACATCATAATATTAGGGAAAAGCAAATTAAAACAATGAGATCTCATCACACAGCTAGCAGAATAGCTAAAATCTAAAACACTGACAACATCAAATGCTAGTGAGGATGTAGAGAAATAGGAATTCTCATTTCAGGAAATATATGAGAACTCATTTTTTGCTCAATTTTTCTGTGAACCTAAAATTGCTCTAAAAAATATAGTCTGTTTAAAAAAATGTATATATGTGTGTTTGTGTATTCTATTTTTAAAAGTATTCGAATAAATGACAACCAAAAATTTTCATTAACCCACTATTTTTGAGACTCGACAACAGCTATACTATTTTATATTCTCACCAGCAAAGCACAGAGATTCCATTTTTCCACATCCTCACCAATATTTATTTTGTTTTTCTAACAATAGCTATTTTTTAGTATAAAGTGGTAATCTCATCATGGTTTTGACTTGTATTTCCCTAATGATGATGCTGAGCATCTTTTCATGTGCTTAGGGCCATTTGTATATCTTCCTTGGAGTAGTATCTACTCAGGTCCTTCAAACATTTTTGAATCAGTTTTGCTATTGTTGTTTTGAGATTTTTATACAATATGTGAAATGGTATAATAACACATGAAGAGAGGCTGTAATGAGTTAAAGATATACTGTAAATCTAAAGAAACCCTGAAAACAAAACCAAGAGACACAGTTAATAGACACAATGAAGTAGATAAAGTGGAATCATAAAAATACTAGTCCAAAAAGGGAAGAAAAAGTAGGAAAAGGCAACGATGAACACACAGGAAAAATAGAAAGTGGTAAAATGGTAGATGTAAATCAATTCTCATTAACACACACATTTATGTAAATGATCTAAAGACACAAGTAAAAGAGTAAAATACTGGATTTAAAAAAAAGACCCAATTATATGCTTCCTACAAGAAATGCACTTTATATAATAAAAAAAATCAAAGGTTCAAAGTAAAAAGATGACGAAAGATGTATCATGCCAACACTAGTCAAAAGTAAGCAAGAGTGTCTATAAACATTCGTATATAACAGAAAAGTAGGTTACAGAGCAGGGAATAAACCAGGGACTTCATTAACAACAAATGAATCAATTCATGAAGAAAACTTCACCATCCTAAGTGTTTTTGCTCCCAATAACAGAATGGCAAAATACATAAAGCAAAAACTGATAAAATTACAAGAAGAATACACAAACCCACTCTCTATAACTGATAGAATATGCAGAAAAATAATCTATAAGGATACATATATTGCAAGCAATAAAATCTCAAAACACTTAACAGGATTGGACTCTATGTCTTCTGATGACAGTGGGATTATATTAGAATAACAGAAAGATAAAAGGAAAATTTCTCAAATTTTAAAAACAAAATGACATCCTTTTAAATAACTCATGTGTCAAGGATGAAATCGCAAGGAAAAGTAAAAAATGTGTTGAAAGTGAATAAAAAAAAGAAAAACAAAAATAACAAACTATTAAGAAAAAAACTCAAGAACTTGGAAATTAAAAGTGAATTCAAAAATTAAAAAAAAAAAACTTCTGAAAATTAAAAATGTTTGTTTTTGAAAAGCCTGAATGTACCCTCCATAGGATGATGTTGATAATGGGGAAGAATTTGCATGTGTGGGAATGGAAGCATATAAAGGAAATTTCTATACCTTCTGCTCAATTTTGCTGTGAACGTAAAGCTGCTCTAAAAGGCAAAGTCTATTAAAAAATAAAAAAGCTCACTATGGCAAGTCACAGGAAGGAAGAAAATTTTTGTGCATATTTTACATATACCTAAAATAAGACTTTGATCTAAAATACACATACAGAATATATACAGAACTCTTACAACTCAATAATAAAACAACACTATTAAAAACGGGCAACAGATGTCAACAGATATTTTATAAAAACAATCAAATGGTGAACAAGCAAAGAAAAGAATATCAATATCCCTGGTCATTAGGGAAACTGGACCACTGCTAGTGAGAAGGCAAAACAGTATATCCACTTTGGAAAACAGTTTGGCAATTTCTTACAAAGTTAAACCTACACTTATTATATGACCCAGTAATCTCACTCCTAAATACTGACCCAAGAGAAATGAAAACATGTATCCACAAGCAACTATTCACAGCAGCTTTATGCATAAGAGACAAACCTGGAAAAAATCCAAATGTCCATTCATGGGTCACTTAAGGAAAAACAAATTATAGTATATCCAGACAATGGAATACTCCTTAGAAATTTTTTTAAAAAGGAATGAACTGAAACACACAACGACATAGATAATTCTCAAAGGCATTATGTAAAATGAAAGAAACCAAGTACATATAAATGTTATATATTCCATCTTTTCAAATTCTAGAAAGGCGGAAACCATACTGAAATCATATTAGTGGTTGCTGGTAACCCAGGTGGAGGGAAGTAAGGACACAGGGCGACTTTTATTTTCAACAACATAATTAAAATATAATTCACATAAATACATTTCAACAATTAATGTGTACAATTCAATATTTATTAGTATATTTACATAGTTATGTAACCATCACCACAATTAATTTTAGAACATTTTCATCACCACAAAAAGGAAATCCTGTATTCATTAGCAATCATTCCTCAATTTCACATAGTTTTGCAATCCCAGGCAACCATCTGCTTTCTTTCTCTATGGATTTGCTTATTCTGGATATTTCATATAAATAGAATCAACAATTTGGGGCCTTTTAGGGCTGGTTTCTTTCACTTAACATAATGTTTTTGAGGTTCAACATTTAACAGCTTTCATCGGAACTTCACCTTTTATGGCCAAATATATTCCATTGTATGGTTATACCACATTTTGTTTATTAGTTGATAAGACATTTGGTTTGTTTCCACCTTTTGGCTATCATGAATAATGCTTCTATAAATATTCATGTACAAGTTTTTATATAGTCATATATTTTCATTTTTGTTGGTTACACACCTTGGAGTGGAATTGATGAATTATATGGTCATATTTAACATTTTAAGGAACTACCAAGCTGTTTTCCAGTCGCTGTGCTATCTTATGTTCTCATAAACCATGTACGAGAGTTCAAATTAGTCCACGTCCTCACCTATACTTGTTATTACCTCTTTTGTATATAGCCATTTTAGGGAGTGTGAAGTGGACAAGGAAACCTTTTTACAGTGATAGAAAGGCTTTATATTTTGATTGTGGTAGTAGTTATATAACTGTATCCATCTGACAAAACTCGTAAAATTGGATACTTAATATTGATCAGTTTCATTGTATGTAAGAAGTATTTCTCAATAAATCTGGATTTTTTAAAAAATATTTACTTAAAATAACTATTACTTAGCAAATAAAGAGTCTTCACTTTCACACCTAGGAATGTGTGTTATGATAAATGAACACAGATTTCCCAGACCACACATCCAATTCACTAAGACACCTACATTCTTCTTTACAGTTCCACAGTTAAAAGTATTTAAGCTGTACTGATAGTAATCACCATCTCCATTACAAGCCTGTTTATTTGGGTCAGAATCATTAGACTCACATGTAATTTAGTTGCTTCATGTTACACCTTCGTTTTTATCTGATTCGAGATATCTGTCACTAACCCTTTTGAAGTACTTTTAATAGTTTATACCAAGTCCTATAAAAGGAAATCAACATTTCTTTTTAAGGCTTGATTTAATTTAGGGTGAATGTAATTTGAATAGACTACAGTTGTCTTTATGACATACCTTATCCTGACAGCTTAAAATTTTAAATGTAGTTAAGTAGGATAATAGCTTTCCTATATATTGGTCTTCGCATTGACTATTTTCATTACTCTTCACCCTTAGACTAAATAACCAAAGACACCAAGTACAATGAAAATACTAGGGCAACTGCAGATATTTTAGACCTTAAAAATGGAAGAAACTATAGAGAAACAGAGCTACTTTTTATATATTTCAATGAATACACAACTGTTTTGTTTCTGCAGAGACATGGCCTTGAAACACCGGGATTTGGTAAAAGTGTTTCCCTGTAATATTAGAAAAATCGTATACTGGAAGACAGTGAGGCCTAAGTGATTAAGTGGCAAGCTTTGAAGTTCAAATTCCAGCTCCACCGCTTATCAAATATGTGTCTTTATGCCAGTCACTTAACTGATTTGCGCGTTAAGTCTCCTCACCTGTAAAATAGGGTAATGGTACTCACCACGCAGAATAGTGGTAAATAATGATTATGCATATTATCAACCTAGAATTCATGTGAAAAATAGCGAGCATAATTATTGACTTGACTTATAAATTTACTTCCTCTCTTGTCTTTTCAGTATACAACCCTCTCATTACAGCCCTCATAGGAAAGGTCCCTAATTACAGGGTTCAGATACTTAGATCAATTTCTCAAATTCAACACCATGACAGCACAAAAAATAAAAAAAATTAAAAAGCGGCACTTATAAAACATTCTCCCCTAGAAATACTATTCTCCTATCCAAAAACATTAAAGAAATTTCAGATGAACAGAACTTATGTTCCCCAGTTATCATTTACCTAAGTCACAGGCTTAGTGAAATCCTGTAAAAACCAAAATTACCCCAAGTAGTAAAGCCCTCAATATAAAGACTGGGTGTTATATTAAAAAATACACAAAGCAAACTAAGAAGTAATTAGAGCAGAAACCATTAGGGAAGCCCTAAATCTCATTTAAAATGTCAATAAGCCTGTTTCCTCTTTGCAAAATACTGGTGATGACTGTAAGCAAATGTCAGTTGGCCTACTTTTGGGAAAGTTGCTAGTGTTTTGGCTGAACAGACACCGTGTGCGTGTGTGTGTGCGTGTGTGTGTGTGTGAGAGAGAGAGAGAGAGAGAGAGAGAGAGAGAGAGAGATGTGTGTGTGTATGTGTATCAGTCTGTCTGTTTATAGGATTTACTCGTTTAACTTTAGTCATTAACATTTTAATAGGAAAACAAAATTTACAGCAAAGACCAGGAGTTAATTAGAATTTCCAAGTTCATACAGTTGAATGAATCAAACTGCTCCTCTTTGAACATGATAAAAACTACATTTAAATCATTTGAAAAGGATGAAACAGGTAGTAGTACCTTATGAAAAATAATGGAAATTAGACACATAAAAATTTTATTTAAAAAATTATAAAAAATAAATGAGAAAAAGTTTAACTATCAATTCTAAAGTTCTTCTGCTCATGTTTGTTTCTAGAAAAATCAGCCATTCATATCATTAAAAAACAACAACAATTAGTATTTTTGACGGCATGGGTGGGCTGTTTAATATTACAAGCTGCAGAAAACACCAGGCATTTATATTCCAGTAGGAAAAACTGGGTTGGATCTTAGGTGTCTTTTAAACCTTTTAGTATTTTGAGATGTGAAATTGTGACTTCTTTGCATAGCAGAATAAAAAATAATACTATCTTTCCAGCAGTAATTCATAATGAAATAACCTAGAAGAAATAAGCCAAGTTGGCTACCCAGTGTTTTGGATGAGTACCAGAAATTTGGCTCATAGACACTTGAGGATACTGTATTTCCAAAGAATACATCTATTCTCAGAATAAAGTCCCTAGCTTATAAGAATGTATTCTAAAATATTCCTGTATGGAAAAAGTTCAAGTACGCGGGACATTGGACTCCTAAAGATAACAAATAGGGTTGAATCTGCATGTCTAAAAAATCTGGTTCAGGTTCAAGGCCAATATAATCATCCTTCTCCATAAGCAATAAGTAAACAGCATGAACACATGCCTAGTACAATTCCTAATAGAGTTAATAGGTCTATTAAACTCAAAAACAGTGTTACACATTTGGTCACTGACAAATTATTTTTTTTTCTTTTCTTCAGGTGAGGCAACCCTTGGTTGACCTCAGATTGCAAGGACCTTGTCAGCTTACGATCCCTTATTTTTTTATTTTATTTTTTACGCCTACAGCACTTGGTCTTCCTACGTGGTCTCCCATCCAAGTATTAACCAGGCCTGACCCTGCTTAACTTCTGGGATCAGCCGGGATCGGGCTTGTTCAAGGTAGCATGGCCGTAAATGACAAATGATTTCTAACAATACTTTACACAAAAGTAGAATTCTAGTTCCTCTTTTGTAAAGTATTAAATAAATTTATTTTGGGGGCACAAGTCATATTCCACATATTATACAAGACACAACATATAATGCACTGTTCCTGTGACACCAAAGAAACACATGACAGTAAACGAAGGAACATAATAAAAGAAACATTTCCCCAAACACTGTGAGAATCAGAGGCTGGCAAGGAACAATTCAGAAATCTAATAGGAAAAGGAAAAAAAAAGGAAAAAAAGAATTTTTTAATTCAACTTTCAAGGAGAGTCACAATTTAAAATTAAACGTGGTAAAATATGCAAAGATTTATTTGCATGGAACTAAGATAGATCACAAAAAGTGATAGATTTCACCAAATAACAAGACAAATGGCAAACAATATATGACGTATACAGGACACATATCCAAAATAATATATCACTAATAAAAATCTAGTAAAAAGCTCAAATTAGTAAGGAAAGAGTACAAACAAGACATTAATTAGAATAAATGGCGAAAATATGAAGATTTCCAATTCTCCCTAGCACTCAAAGACCAAAAATCTAAAAACGAAGATTTTCCTCCATCAGATGGGCAAAGGCTAAAAAGATTCACAATAGCCAATAGAGGACAGAATTTTTAAAAAAGGAATTCTCATGTATAAATGTTGGTATAATCTCTCTGATAATTTTACAGTGTGCATCAAAATTTTACAGTACATATTCTTTGACCAAGCAATTTCCCTTCTGAAAGTTATCCTAAAAAAATAATTTCCTGTACATTTTTAATGTATATATATGAAAGTATATAACTACATAGCCTGTCATAGGGAAAAAGTTAAAGTTAATATAACAAATGTTCATACAATCGAATGATACATAATTTTTAGCCATGCTGAAAGAAAATTTATGTTTTGAAATGAAAATGTTTGCAACGTAAAGTTATGAAAAAATCTACACACACACACACACACACACACACACACGTGTCAATACAGGTAACGCATGTAAAGAACTTGAATCGGGCCTTGGACATACTATTACAATTATATTTTAATTCACATGCAAGTGTGAAAGATTAAGGGAAAAAATGTGGAAATATATCCCCTAAGCTGTTAAAACATGCTTGGTACCAGGGAAAAGGAAGAAAAGAAGGAAAGGAAAAAGGTAACCTGGGTTTATCTAGGATCATGTGAATTTTCACTTTCTACATTTCAATATTCTTGCATTCTTATAATGAATATTTTAACTGGTCAGAATTATATATTTATTATAAGAAATTAAAAAACTATTAAAGTGAAAGTTTCCTCTGATCCCACTCCTTGGAAAGAACCATTATCAGCATAAAGTCTATAACCCTATAAAATTTTTAACTTATATATTAAAACATACATAGTTTTATTTTTTATTTCACAGATGAGGTACTGAAATATTAAAAACCACAATAGCTACTGAGAGAAATAATTAAGAAGTATTTACTTTACCTGGAATTAAGTTCTAGAAAGATTCAAAAGATAATAACAGTTTTTATCTGATAAAATAATACCAATTCATTGGTCATAGCTTTCTAAAAAATTGTACTAAAAAAATTCTAAAGTAGTTCCAGGTTCATTATGAAAGTAATCAATTATTTGATTAGTGACAGTGACCATGGAAAAGTAGGGAAGCACAAACTATGTTGATATGAGTAAATGCCAATGATGACCAGTGGGATAAGAGGGTATACAAATCCTCAGTTTTCCACAGAAAAGGAACTTGCTTTTCTTCTAGGTCATAGTTTTCAAAAGATTACACCACATGGCAACAATCGACAAATATTTATTAACACCTTGTACCAAGTACTCTGTGAGACACTAAAGATACAAAACAGCCTACAAGTCTAACAAGAGGCAAATGAGCAACTAAAATTTAAAAAAAATAATAAACAGTAAGTCCTATGGGAGCAGATATTTCTGAATTGTATAAGGAATAAGAAGGGTTAGAAGGATATGGGTATTCTAGAAGACAAAATAAGCAAATGAAATGAGCTGAGAAAAAGAGGATAGATCATTAGATGAAATAAAAGTAGTTCAGTACAACCATCACAAAGGAGTGTTGTTGAGGCAAGGAAGGGGGAGAAGGGCACAATGGTTAAGGATAGCCAAAAATAATGCTGGAAAAATACACAGTGAGGGGATCCTCACAAAACATCAAAGTATCCTGGTATGCAGCAGCTCTGCTAAATTCACTTATTAATTATAATTGTTTATAGATTCCTTTGTATTTTCTATATACACAATCAAGTTATCTATTAATAAAGACAATATACTTCTTTCTCTCTAATATTTACACCTTTTATTTATTTTTCTTGCCTTATTATAATAGCTAGGACCTGCATTCAATTGTAAATAGAAGTTGTGATACAAGCCGTCCCAAACTCATCAGGAAAGTATTTAATATCTCACTACTGATTATGATGTTGACTGTAGATTTTTTTTATAAATTATCTTTATCATACAGACGATATTTTTTTCTAATCCTAATTTGCTGAAAGTATTTTTTATTATAAATGGCTATTAAATTTTGTCAAAGGTTTTTTCCATCTCTATTGAGATGATCATATGGGTTTTTTTCCTTTATCTATTGATACAGTGAATTGCACTAATTAATTTTCAAATGTCATCTAATCTTGTAGTCTTGGAATACCTGTTTCTTGGTCCTAATGTAGAATTCTTTTTATATGACACTGGATTCTATTTGGCAATATTTATGTATAAATTACACCAAAAAAGAAAGAAGGGAAAGGAAGGAAGGAAGGAAAGAAGGAAGGAAGGAAGGAAGGAAGGAAGGAAGGAAGGAAGGAAGGAAGGAAGGAAGGAAGGAAGGAAAGGAAGGAAAAGAAGGAAAGGAAGTAGGGAGAGAGGAAGGAGAGAAAGGAGGGAGAGAGGTGTTGGGCTTGAGAAGGTGAGGACAAGAAAAACATGACAAAAAAAATCATGACAGCGGAAAATAATTATTCGATATTAGAATTAGTAATCCACATTGAGACCACCTCCCCAGAAGAACAGGAAAGTTTTTCTAAGGAATCACAATAAGGGGTATGACAGCCAAATAATACATGTACCAGAAAGAGAACAAAAAAGACTTAGAAGAAACCATCAAAAAAAAAAAAGTAAGAAACTTTCTAAAAAGTATATATACTTTCTACATTTCAGCATTGAAGGGACCCAGGACAACGTATGAAAACCATGAAAACAAAGTTTCAGAACACTGGGAACAAAGCCAACATTCTTCTAGTTCTCAGAGAGAAAAACAAGCCATGTACAAAGAAAAAGGTATCAAAATGACTTCAAACTCTTCAACCATAATACTATACCAATGCCTTCGAAATTTTGAAGTAACATTATTTACAAACAAGTGTTTGTTACCCAAATTATCCATCAAGAATTAAGGAAGAATAAAGATATCTTCAGACAAACAAGACCTATCACACATCCTTTTTCAGGAAGCTTCTTAAAGACTTATTACATAAAAATGGGCACACAAAGCAAAATGGGCAAGAGAGGAATGGCTTACTTTTTCCAAATTTTACTTTAAGATGCAACTGATCATATAAAATGTTACAAATTTTATATGATCAGTTGCATCTTAAAGTAATGAAATGCAATAAAAGAGATGCACGTAATTTTTATAAATCTTAATAAAACTTTTAGCTATGTGAAATTATATTTTAAATCTAATATTTTTTAAAGTAAGTACATTACAGTAGATGGAGGACACTTCTTTTAATTAGACAAAGCAAATTAGACATACTCAAATTCTACTAGTTATATTAACTTGTATAGCTTTATATTCTCCATGAAGTATTTCTACTCAAAGTAAAAGTTGAGAAAAGTTGAATGTTAATAATTGGCACAAACAAGAGCTTCATAAATGAACAGAGAAAAATCTGCCTCTGTGAATTACAAACAAAAGAAACAAAGATGCAGCAGTCCTTTACTAATAAAGTTCTTCTTGATTCCAACCATTCAAAGAAATAACTGGCAATTCAAAAACCTTTCAGAAAATAATGCCCCACAACCTTCTTTGTCATAGATTTCACCAAAACACAAATGCAACAGAAAATGGAGCCAGAGAGAGAGAGAGAGAGAGAGAGAGAGATTGCAGAAGTGAGACAGAGGGGGACAAAGCTAAAATATGTGTATACCACACAGTTCAATAACAAGAAGAGAAATCTCCACTTCAGGATACTGTAGCCTTATGACTTCCACCCTTCTCATTTCAATTAAGCAGATTTAATGTAGTGACATTAATCCCTGACATTACTTATGTATGTACATGGTAAGTACATAATTCACACGGGAAGTTAAGTTTTAATAAACATCATTATCACCAATTTAGAGAATTACTCCTAAAGAAATATCATAAAGAAGATTTCCCAACTTCTGGGGAAACTTTAAAAACATAATATAATTAAAATATATTAATATTCTCTTTTTAAAAAGATTTTAAAGTGTGCAAGTAATAGTAATATGATTGTTTTTGGTACACTTGCAAAAAACATTGAGTGAACACAGATGAGTTAATGAGGATATATGAGCTTTAGAAAGCTCAAATTTCTAAAGAGTTATTTAAGCATCCAAATAGATTTGATTTTAAAATGTACATAATTTTTTAAAAAATAAAAAAAATGATATTTAAATATAACAGTAAGAAGTATTCATTATTAAAGCAGTGACCCAAGGTCAAAAGCCAGAAACTGTAATTCCGACATAGCTAGAAATGCAGACAACAGACTCATCTACAATCAAGATAATGGTGAAAACCAAGCTTTCCAAGGCAGTACGTATAACTGAGAAGACAGAGACACAAGAACAACAGAGACTTGGGGAATACCCACAGAAGAAAGCTAAACCAGAAACATAACAAAAGCGGCACAGTTAGCAAGGAAGAGATCTGGGAAGAGCAATGCCATGAAAACCAAGAGAGAAGAGGGCTTCGAGAAAGAGCCAGCCAAGTCAGAGGCTAAATCAAGATCAAAGAGGATGGAGATAAATCAAAACCACAGTAGAAAGTGAATGGCCATATTGAATTGGTTAAGATTACCTATTTCCATCTCAACTGAACTAAGAGTTTATCTTGGGGGGAGGAGAGAAGGAGCATGGACACTTGGAGAAAAACAGACTTTAGTTATCATTCTTGCTGTCTGTAGTCCAAGACCAATAAAAGAGAAACTTTCCAAATGATTTGTTTCTTTTTAAGGGTGACACTCACCAAACTGTGGAGCAGGCAAGATTCTAGCAGCTCGAATTGGGCCATGTCGAACAGAAAAGAGCTCTTGTGCTTCCCCACTGATCTGCATGAGAAGTCAGAAAAAATTTCAGTAAATGAAAACACAGGTCAGAACATTATTAAACGAAAACAAGATCTCCTAAATGTTATAATTTATTGTCTGAAATGTAATAGACATACACACACACACACTCAGTCATACACATTTATGGTTGATCATATTCATATCTTAAATTATCTGAAGTATTTTTAGAAAATTATAACAACATGCACTTGGTATGGATAAGAAAATAAATGGTCTGTTCTGGAAGTCTATAATTTTTATCTTTGATAAATTACTATAAGTCTGCTCAGTTTCTGCATGACTGCCTTCCATTTCAAAGCAAAGCAACTATGATTTTTTTATTAGCATTCAGTTTTCCATGTAAGAAAAAAAATAAATACTCTTAGTATTTTGAAAGGCATATCTTTAAAGTTGTAGTAACTTTCACAAATATGTTGTAAATGAGAAAAAGCAAAAGATATTGCAAAGAACACTGAAGTGAAATGTGAATGACCTAGGTATGTAGTGCTTCTGTAATAACCAGCTATCAAACCACCTTAAGTAAATCATTTTAGCTCTATAAATCTATTTTTTATTTTTAAAATATTTTAATAAAAATTATATATATTTAAGGCATACAATAGAATGATTTGATGTACTCATACATCATGAAATGATTGCTGCAGTCATCTCCTTGGCATTACCTTTTTATGCCTTTTTATCAGATGATAGCACCTGAAATCTACTAGCTTAGCATTTTTTGGTATTCAATACAACATAACCATCATGCCTGAACATTAGACCTCTAGATTATTCACACTATATGACTACAACTTTGTACCCTTTGACCAACATCTCCCCAGTTACTCCACCTCCTCTAAACCTATATTCTTTTGCATTTACAGACTGAAAAGGTAAAGGTGCTAAACTACGTCAAAGATATTTGTAATTTTAATACTCTATGAAGAGAAAAAAGTAATATGCAAGCACCTATAAGTGTCATCATTTTTATTATACATATAGATCAAAACTGTATGGATGTCCATTCATTTTGAGTCATTCCAGATTTATTCTTTAGATATAAAGAGTATAGTAGTCTATTAATCCAAAGGTGAAAGGGTATGTATGCTAATATATGTGTCAAGTATGAAAACAAAATTAGTTTTCAAAATTAGTGGTTCAGGAGGAAAGTTTGCTAATCGAAATAATAAACAGATTAAATTAGAATTAGTTAAAAGCTTTCCTGAATTTTTTAAGTGGTAATACAGTTCACAATACATTTTCATAATCATCAAGTGTTTGATGCAAAATTTAATATAAGATAGGGAAAATGGCAAACATTATACAACTAGTTCTAAATACCCAAGAACTTAGAACAGATGTAATAATGATAAACATTCAACAGAGAAAATATGCTGATGGTATTTTATTTAATAGGCCTGCCAAACAAGCAGTTTAAAATATCAACAGTGTATACATTAGAAAATAAAAGCCTTATAAATCTTCCAATATTACAATATAAATCTGTAGAGCTGCCTTTTAGATTAACTACTTTTTTAGATCTTCATCTTCTATCAGAATTTAAAGCTGTAAACTATAAATATTTTTATTTCTTATAAATGTTAAATTGTGGTAATGCCTAAAGAGACAGCATATTCATTTTGCTTATAAAAATTATGACAACTTATTTATTGGCTGCAATGGCAAATCCCTCTATAACACTTAGGATGCAGAAGGTATGAAGAACGCTAGGCTCTTTGCACTAACTATGCAACAATAGCACCACCTATCACCAATTAAACATACAAAGGCTATAAACTCAGTACGGTCAACTGTAAGGATTTTCCCCTCTACAAATTCCTTTGTGAACATTAATTTTGTAAATGAAAACCATGGCCATTATACACTGAAGCTCTTAAGTCTACATTTTATTATCATAGAATAAAATTTTAAATTAAAAAAAAAAAGCCTTAAAAAATCATGGGTTCAACCTCCCACTCAAAGCAGTAATCATACATTCTCTGAAATCTAAAAATTACCATTTCTTTGATTTTAAGCACATTTTCACTGAAAGGTATATCACTAATGTAATGCAATTATATAATAGATGCATTATTGGCTCTCTCCACCAAAGCTGCAAAGTCAGATAGTTTTTTAAAATAAATTGTCTGTTGGGCAATGGATAAATAATATTGTTCAATACATATACTATTTCTATTAACAAATAAGTTAAAAAATTATAAAACAATACTGTAGAACTTGGCATTGAAATTATAATTCCGAGTTATGAAAAACACTTCTCACTATAACAAATAAGGTTTATACCTATAACAAATTATGGCAGTCCAACATAAAATCTACTGCTCTGTACTATTATTTCCATATGCCACAGGTCTAGCACCTAACTTTTGGTTCTATCAAATACTGCCTTAAAGTTTTTTTTAAGTTTAATCACATTTAACTGACCTGCTGTACTAAATTATACTAAACAATAAAGAATAAAACAAACCCATCTTGGCATACTCACAATATGATAAACGTTTGTCACTGGGTTAATACACAAGAGTTACTTTGATATAGAAAAATATTTTGAAATCTGAACACACAATGCTTTTCAGAGTAACGACTTTCAAAACAAACCTAAATGCCCTATTCTATTCTAAGCTTCTACTCTAAATCCTTCTTTAAATGTACGGCAATAGGTAGGAAAAAACATTAGGACTGATTATAAAAGGCATCCTCACATTCATTACCTATCCATCATTATCTCCAAGTTAAAGTCATAGAAACTTTGTTTAATTATAAGGGAAGGAAGGGGAGAAGAAACATTCTGTCACTATTTATAGATATTTGTGAATATGCTAAAATCAAGATCATTACAACCATAATTCTAAATTATCCTGAGTCACAAACATCAAACTTCCCAGAGGAGAGAACTCTCCAATTTGCATGTACAAATTCTACACTAAAAAAACTATTTGGTACAGAGGCAGTGCTGACAAAGTGTATACAGATAGATGTGCACATTTTAGAAAGGACAGAGAGGATGGATATGTGCTTACAGGCTCTGCTTTAGCTGCCGTTTTCAATTGTCTTTAATAATTTTATACAGTATGTTCACTGGTACTTTTGCTCTCAAATAAATGAGTGTCAAAAATGATTAACTTTTTTTAAAGGCCTTCAAAGTGGTTTTTAGGTTTCTTAAAAGAAGTTCATTGAAAATGGCAAAGAATCTCAGAGATGGGGGTTTTAGGGATCCTGAACAGAATTACCAGGAGCTGTAAATTCACTTCTAAACCACCAATAATAATAAATAAGAGGGTAGAACTACAAGGAAGGAGTGTACCAAGCAATGTTCCACCTTCCTGGCAACTGCAGTGACTTGTGGAGAGGAGGAAACCTCTCCAACAGCTCCTCATGGGTCTCTGCCTTTGTTCTTACTGGCATTTTAATTTCTGATGACAGACTTTTGTTGTTTGGAGCATAAACCGGACGTACCAGTTTGGAAGCACAATAAGGAGAACAAAGAATGATTTGTTCACACTGTAGGAAAAAAATCTTTTCCAACCATAGAAAATCGCTTTCGCATGGTGAAAATATGCAAATTACATACCAAACCAAAAAAGATGGGGGGAAAACACAAGTTTAGAATCTCACAACTCAATCTAAGGCAAAAAGAAATTATAACAGCCGAGACAATAACACAAACAGAGAAAGGCTATAAAAGCTGTGGGAGAGCTTTGTAAGTGCTTTTAGAGAATCCTAAAAGCAAATGAAGGTCATCTAGCCCTCAGAAACAAACTTGTTTCTGAAACCCTGATGACTTTCCAGACACATCTGACTACAAAACAGAAAATTCAATCAAATACCAAAGACAATAATATTTTACAATGACAGAATTAGGACAAGAGTACATATTTACACTTCCGACTACCCTTTTAGACAATTGGTCAAATGGTGAATTGTGGTCCGCAAATGATTCTTTTTAGCAAACTTTATTGAAAGATAATAGACATAGAAATAATACATAAATTATATATATATGTACAGCTTAATAAATTTTCAATGTTAATCCACCTCTGTTACCAGCACAGACATCAAGAAACAGAACATAATAGATACTCAGAAAGTGCCTCCACACCCCTTTCCAGTCACAAACCCAAACCAAGAATAACCATAACCACTATCCTGAACGTCTAATACTTTATAAAGTTTTACTTGAAGTTTATTTAAATGGAATCACATAGTATATACGGTAGTCCCCCCTTATTTACAGGGGATACATTCCAAGAACCTCAGTGAATACACACACACACACACACACACCATGTTTTCCCCTATAATACATACCTATGATGAAGTTTAATATATAAACTAAGCACAGTAAGAGATTAATAATAACTAATAAAATACAATAACTATAACAATATACTGTAATACAAATTATGTGAATGTGGTCTTCCTCTCTCCACCCTCCCCCCTCCCATCACCCCCCCCCCCCAGAAAACTCAGCCAGATACTGAGCAATTAACATACAAGTAGCATATACAATATGGATACACTAGACAAAGGGGATGATGATTCATGTCCTGGGTGGGATGGCACAGGACAGTGCAAGATTTCACCATGCTACTCAGAACAGCACAACACTTAAAATTTAATATTTTTGGACTGCAGTTGACCACAGCTAACTGAAACTGCAGAAAGCGACACGGCGGTTAAGAGGGGACTACTGTACTGTTTTGTGAATGGCTTTTGTGCACTACATATTTATAAATTCATTTGTGCTACTGAATATGATTGTACCTTTATATCTCTGCTCTTATATAGATTTCCATTGTACGAAAACATCACAATTTATCTAACAATCTACAGATAAAGGGCTTCCAAGTTCTTTCTAATTTTAGGCTCTTAAGATATCAGGAAAAATTGCGGAGAACTTTTGAATGGGGAAAAGATTACTGTGTGTTCTTTCAATGGATTACCAAGCTTATCTAGTTGACTCTTTGGGGTTGATTCGCTTTTGGCTATTTTATAATACTATAAGTTATAGAAAACTAATAAGAATGTAATTGACTCTTGTCCAAAGAAATACAAATGAATTTTGTCTGGTAGAAATACCTCTGAATTCCACTCTGGAAAATGATGATTCCAAGCAGCACATTTTAGTCCCAACAGGATATTAACCAGGTTTGCATCTTTTAAGTTCATTTCAACATTCCTAACTATATCTGTTTTTCAGATTCTCTTTTGAACCAGCTATAACAACTTGCCAAATACCTCGTTAATTTAATGAGTTAAATACAACGGATGATACATGTCCATTTTATAGTTGTACAAGTGTCTTGATTTTAATGTTTTGTAAGTATATTTCTTTTGAGTTGTACAAGTGTCTTGATTTTAATGTTTTGTAAGTATATTTCTTTTGAGTATGTACTAGAAATGTGTGCATATTTTATAGGTTTTAACAAAGTAGTTTTCTATAGTGATTATACAAATTTACACTTCCACCAGCAACGGAAGAGAATTCTGCCTGCTCTACATCTTTGCCAACAGTGTCAGCCATTCCAGCGGGTGTTTAGTGGGATTCACGCTGTGGTTTTACTTTGTATTTTTTTTCATGACTAAGAGGGTCACTTGAAGACCTTTTCATAAGCTTATTAACTTTATATTATTTCATGAATGACTGTTAAAGTCTCTTACGCAATACAGATTCTAAGATATTATGGATTTAAATTTATTATTCACAGTGAACAAAATGTATAATTCAGTATTAACTTTATATTATTTCATGAATGACTGTTAAAGTCTCTTACTCAATACAGATTCTAAGATATTATGGATTTAAATGTATTATTCACAATGAACAAAATCTATAATTTGGTCTTCTCTGGAAAAGAAATGCTGCCTCAAACTAAATATATAAACAGTCTTTAATATAGTAGACCTCCATCGGGGCAAAGGATGTTTGTCCTAAAAGACCCTTGATTTCCAGAGGTATGTATGACAAACAGTACAGAATATGAATGAAATTCAAGAATTCATTTTAGCAGCTCTGGAGAAAGGCAGGGCTTTTTGTACCTAAGCGAATTCATATTTTAACTTCAAATGCAGTCATAAGCATTCTTTCCACCCGACTAAGGTACAATGGTTGTGTTATATCAAAATGATATCCCCTGGAGTGAAAAAATATTGATTTGTAAAAATTCTTACAAACATTCAAAGTCAATTCAGTCCCTGCTAAAAATAGGAAACATACAAAAATTGCTGTTTCCCCTTTACTCAAGCATTTCAAACACAAAGGATAAATGATTAGTATTTCTTTTTCTTGATACTTTGACAAACTTTAATCTTTTAGAAATTTTTAAGAGGTATTGATTTACTTATTTTTCAAAATGGCTACATCATATGTAGCAAATCATTTCTAGACTGGAAATAAGAATGAAAAGACCAAACCACCAGACAGGAAAGACAATAGAAAAAGAATTCCTCATATTTATCTCAGGCATATCCTGACTTTCAGTCAAAAACATTTTTCATGTCAGAGTTCTCTGGATAAGTAATGGCTATAATTCCATCTACGGAGTCTAAGGAAGTAAAAGTAGCCAGTAGGTGGGACTCTGGAAGTTTTAATCATTTCCCAAAATAATGGCCTATGGCAACAATGCTAAGTATGTGCAACACGCCAAATCATCAGTTACAAATATCACACAGCAACAACATCAATGATTCCAACAGTTTATAAGTTGACCTTGTGTTTATTAACTATATAAATTTGCTAAATCTAAGTTTGGCTTTAAAATAAGGGTGATGACACATCTATCTAACAAGGCAATTGTGTCAAATTGTGTAGTTAAAGTACAGAACACATAGTTGGCACTCAAAAGTTAAATCAAGAAGATGCTTGTTAAAGGAATGAACTGTTAACTGACCAGATCTATATTGGCCTCCTTATTCCATCTTAATGGTATTTAGCATAATTTGTCTTTGTCACACTGTTCTCAAAGCATATTAATATTTAATACCTAAAAATGTTATAATACAAGATCATAAAATACACTTTGGTACAACTCATTCTTGAACCCACCAATATATAACTTCCTATGCTATATAGCTCTTGGGGAAAGGACTACCAAGATGGTAAGCAAAACCTCATCTGTATGGCAAATTTTTATGACACTAATCTTCACACTTCTGCTAGAGATCAAGGTAGTCCCCACCCTCTCTGGCAAATATCCCATTCTAACCTTTATGTGTCTTACCTGCAACAGGTTTTCTTACCAACAGTGATATAAAAATGGTTCATTTAAATAAACAAATGAAGAGTTATCCAATCTTTTGTAATTGTTTCATATGTCCTAACCATGTGTACGCACCCAATTGAAATAAAGTTACTTAAAAAGAGAATTGTTCCATTTATTTTAAAATTTAAAAGTATCATCAAATAAAAAATTTTTCATTAAGGAGAAAAATGTCAACTATGGACTTTAGTTGCTAATAATGTGTCAAAATTTGTTCATCAATTTTAACACATTTACCTCACTAATGTAAGATGTTAATAGGGTAAAATGGGGGATACATGGGAATTCTCTATAATTTCCACTCAATTTTTATGCAAACCTAAAACTGCCCCTCTCTCTTTCTCTCTCTCTATAGATAGATAGATAGATAGATAGATAGATAGATAGATAGATAGATAGATAGATATAAAGTGTTACATATATAATGTATATGTTACATATATTATATATATATATAAATTTTAAGCCATCCTGATACCCCCCTCCAAGAAATAGGAATAAAAGGTAAAAATATAGAGAGATGGGGAAAATGAGGTCTGAGGCTAAGGAATCCAGTTACTAAAGCAACAAAAAAAACCTCTTAGCCTATTTAAATATACAAGTTGACAGTTATCACTTTGCTAATTGTTTCACATGCACTAATTATACAGACAACAACGCAAGTGAACTGATGAAGTTCCTGAAACAGATGTTTTCATTACTTTTTTTTAACTTAAAAAGTCACAACAATAATTTTTTTAATTAGGGAGAAAAGGTAAAAGTATAAAGAGAGCTGGGGAGAAAAGTGGTAGGTATCATCTTATACTAAGGTATTTAGTTATTAAGCAACAAAAGGACCTCACCCAGCTACATGAATGGCTACTGTAACTACACCAAGCAATCACTAAGAGTCAATAGTCTCTCTCTAGAGTCACCCTGTGAGCCAATTTGGTGATATAATTTCATTTTAGACATAAGGAAACAAAGAAAAATATTCCCAAAAAGACCAGACCAAAGAGGCATCAGAATCTCCTATTAATTCACTGTATTCAAAACAGTTTTTAAACTCAGGCATTTTTTTCTCTAAGAAGTCACTGCCAGGGGGTTTATTTTCCATGTTACAGCTCAGCTCCAACAATTTCAAAATCTTAAGATAGCACAGTTTGTCGAAGTATTCCTAACAGTAAAAAGTAATTCTCCTGAAAGCTCCTAAAATTAAAAGGAAGAAAGGGACAAGTTTTTTGTTTTATTTTTGCCTACTTCACCACAAATGATTCAGTTAATGTCAGAGCATCAGTATCTCTATAACCTACTTGTATGCCATTAAGAAAAAAAAGGCAAACCACAAAAACCACTTAAAACACATATTTGTGAGGACTAACAACTTATAGAACAGATATTTGCTAACCACATAAAGCAGATGGCAACTGAGTCTATATTTTGGTCTTGACACTAAATTCAAAATACAAAACTTGAGGCAAGATGGAAGTGAGTTTCATGAATAATATGAAAAGTGCAGAACACAAATAATGAATGGAACTTGTAATCACAGTTTCATACTTCCAAACTTTTGCACACACAGAAAGGAGTATTTTAAGTCAACTTTAACCTTTCCCCTTCAGCCTGATTTTGAAAGGAAGATCAAAGAAAAGCAGTTTAAACTCACACGGTCCTACAGTTATGCAACACAGATTTAGACATTACACTTCAAAACACCAGCCATTACTTCAGCACCACCAATCCAAATACCATTCCAGGGCTTTGAAGCAGCCCTAATGGTATCTTCCATTTGCAAGTAACACTTCTGTAGTCAAAAGATCTTACTCAGGGTAGATGTTAATGTAAAACCACTCAGACTACACAGACACACGCGCCTGGAGGCAGACTGGAAGGTGTTCAGAAGTCAATGTAACACCATTATGGAAAGTGTCAGCCTAGCAGCTGTCATAAACACTTCATAATCACTCAGACACACAAACTGGATTCCCTTTAACTCGTTATTTTATTTTGTGCTGAATATGTGTCCAGTTGAAAAGAGAAAGAGAGAAAACAGTGCTACAGATAAGTCAATTTTGGCTTATAGCCTGTTTCCACTTTTAAAAGACTGAGCCTGTCATATTTTATTGAGATTGTAAACCTATCCTGATACAATCTATAAACTGAAGATAGTTTTGCAATAGCTCTCTAACCAAGGAAAAGCTGATTATATTAAATGGAAACCTAAGGTTTTTCTTATGTAAAATAGATATACTAACTTGTAAGACTGACAAGATGACACAAAAAATTACTGACAATACCAATGGTAGCAGAAAGTGGAGCAACTAGAACTCTAAGATATTGCAGATGAAAGTGTATAATGGTACAACTGCTCTGGAAAACTCTAGACTATTTCCAATAAAGTTAAATACATGCCTAACCCACAACCCAGTCATTCTACTGCTAGGTACACACTCAAAAATATAGTGCACACATCTACTATTATGTTCATAGAAGGTGTATTCACCACAGCCTAAAGCCGAAAACATAAATGCCCATCGAAAGAATAACTAAACAGACTATAATCTATTCAATTCGTAGAATAAAACATAGTAATAAAAACAAAAATAAAAATGCAAACTATTGCAACATGCAACTACATGGATAAATCTAAAATATACATAGAGCAAAAAAAAAAAAAAGACAAAGGAGTACATACTGTGTACCTCTAGTCACATGAAGCTCAATAGAAACAAAACTAATCTGTAGTCAGAATGGTGATTAACTTACCTAGATTTAGGAGGACTAACTGGGTAACTCTGAGTAAGAAAAATTTTCTCGTGTTTATATTTCTGTACACCTATGTGTACATATGTATATAAATGTGTTTATGTGTGTATATACATACGCACGCACAAAATCATCAAACTATAGACTTGAGATTTGTGTATGTGATGTTATATCTTAATTTTTAAAAATATCATAAACTGTTAATACATCTAAATAATGGAATATTATTCAACACTAAAAAGAAATGAGCTATCAAGCCATAAAAAGACATGGAGTAAACTTAAATGCATATTACTAAGTGAAAAAAGCCAATCTGAAATGGCTACGCAGTATGATTTCAACTATATGACATGCTGGAAAGCCAAAATTGTACGGACAATGAAAAAATCAGTGCTTGCCAAGGGTTGGGGGAAGGAAATATAAAGGATTTTTAGATCAGTGACTAGGCAGAGCAAAAAGGATATTTAGAGCAGTGAGACTATTCTTTATGATACTATAATGGTGGATACATGTCATTACTCATTTGTCAAAGTACATAGAAAGTAAAATACCAAAAGTGAACCCTGAAGTAAATCGTGGACTTTGAGTGATAATGTGTCAGTGTAGGTTCATTAATTATATCAAACGTACCACTATGATGTGGAATGTTAATAATAGGAAGGCTTTGTGTTTGTGGAGGCAGGAGATATATGGACACTCTGTACTTTCTGCTCCATTGTGCTATGAATCTAAAACTGCTCTAAAAATTAAATTCTATTTTTTTAAACGGTATCTATCAAAGAAGTTGAACTAGTTAAACATAAGCTTTAATTTTTTCATCTGTAAAATGGGAATGCCACTAACTAGTAAAATGCACAGAATTAACAATAAAAAACAATTTACCTAAAATGTGTGTTACATTCTGATTTTTCAAATTAAAGATATTATTTATATTAATATTATGAAACTTTACTAGGCAGCATAAGTGTCAAAACTCCCCCAGACATCCTATCACTTCTCAGTGCTCTATAACACTCTATTCATAACAGCATCGTTACACTAACTTTATAGGCCAGAGTTTCTCAACCTCAGCACTACTGACTTTTAGACTCGACAAGTCTTTGTCACGGGACCTTTTCCTGTATGTTGTAGGATGTTTAGCAGCATTTCTGTCTTTTACTAACTAGTTGCAAGAAGTGACTTCCAATCATGACAAAATGTTTGCAAACTAGTTAAATGTCTCCTTGGGGGCAAAATCACTTCCATTTAGAAAGCACTGACACAAGACTGCAATTATATAGTGACATCTTGCACAAGTAGAATACAATCTACTCAAGGTCTTAAATTACATTTGTGTCTCCTAACACCTGCCATAGACCCTAATGTTTCAATGCGGCTGACTGGAAAAATTGTGGTATTAATTAATAAAAACAGAGGTTTTAGGAAGAAGAGATAGATTACAAATGGGATAGAATGACAGCAAATAGCAAAAGATTATGAAGCTTAGTTTGGATCTTTCCGAAATTGAGTCTCTAGCACATGTAGATGATGATATTCAACAAAAGGTTGAAATCTTAAAACAGATTTATTTAACATATATATACCTGCACATATATGCATATACACATATATGTGAAGTATATGTAAACATGCATATGCATATACATATATCCTACTACCTGCCAGACAGTGTAAGTGGCACCAGAGATACAAAGACCATTAAGACATGATTACAGTTCTAGGGAGGCTTACAAAGAATTCTCCCAACTGCTAATGTAAAATTCAAGATTCCTAGAAAGTCCTGGAACTCATAAGCAAAGTGAATCAAAAATTAGGAAATCAGAAATTCTCCATTTCATTCCCTTGGTCCTATGCCCCAAATTTCAACATTAAAATGAGTATGAGCAAAATTTGGAAAACAGAAATACTGCTGAAAGTCCCGTGAAAACTAGTATTTCCTATAATCTCATTCTTCCCAGAAAAATGAGAACTAACCAGTTGTCTCATTTAACAATATTAACAACAAACTTGAATAAATATTGAAAGAATAGGTTTATAAAAATAACACTTTAATTTTAATATTTAAAAATAACATTTCAGTCCCATCTAAAAACAATTCTTACTGAAGTATGTGTGTGTGTATACATATACATACATAGTATATATTTACATATGTATGCGTTGTAAGTCTTTGATAATCTTAACAACGCACAACAACTTTTCCCATCAAATTATACACATCTAAGCCAGTAGTTTCAACCAGAATTTTCTCTAGAGCAGTGGTTCTCAAGCCAAGAAGGCTCTCAATCAGGGGATGTTTGGCGATGTCTCGAGACACATTTTCATTGTCACAATTAAGGGAGTTGCTGTGGGCATTTAGTAGATATAGGCCACAGATAAGACTACATATCCTATAATGTATTTGCATATTTATATGCCTTACAATATAATTATAGCTAATTTCCTATTTAAAATAGTATTAGCCATTTAAAACAATCATTTCTTAATTTTTTTATTACCTCTGATAGTTCACATCAAGCTGACCAATATATTTTAAACCAGAAATATACACATAAAGAATGGCCAATTTTTAAAAAAAAATGGGACTCAGCTTCAAGATTAATCATCATGTCTGCAGGTCAAAACCTGACTGGGTTCATATTCTATGAATCTATTTAAATAAAGTTCAAAACAGGCATACATACTAGAAGGAGTACATACTAGGAAAATTGTTTAGCCATATCTACTAGAGTTAAACACACACCTACATTATGATCATTAATTTATGGTGTTAAAAATAAACATAGTAAGTAAATTATATCTAAATAAAATTAGAAAAACACACTACAAAATTTTTTTAAGTCAATGTAAATGTCTATTTTCTGGTTTTGACATTGTGCTATAGTTTTTATAAGATGTCACCTTCAGGAAAACTGAGTGAAGGGTACATAGGCCTCTAAATAATATTCTGCAGCTTCCCATAGTCTAAAATTATTTAAGATTTTAAATCAATTCAAAAATAGACAAAAAAAGAAAAGCAAACACAAAGACAGCAAAAATTCCCTTCACATACACGATGTTCTCCTAATTAAGCAGGGAAAAAATGGTCTTTTCAGAAATGGTGCTGAGTCAGTTAAGTATTTCTTTATTAATTTTTTAATAATTCCCTATTTTATATCATATAAAAAAAATAATTATTTCAAATGGATCATTAACCTTAAGACAATAACAACCATCTAACAAAAAACACAGGAAAATATCTTCACAGCCTTACAGTAGACAAAGATACAAAAAGGATTAATAGAGTAAAACACTTAATGCATTTCTTTCATCAAAAGACAACATTAAGAAAGTGAAAACTCAGCCTGGCCTTCAATTCTGCAAGAAAAAAAAAAAAAGAAAGTGAAATTGTAAGGATACCTATAAAGGAGACTATTAGGACAAATGATGAAATCAGAAAATGGACTGTGGATTACAAAATAGTATTATATCAAATTTAAATGTCCTGGTTTTGAAAATAATGTTATTGTTGTATAAGATAATGTACTTATTCTTAGGAAATATACACTGTGTTATTTATAGAAAGGGGGGATATGATTTCTCCAACTTGTAAATGGTTCAGGAAAAAAAATCTACACAAATAGAAAAATGGAGAGAATGATAAAGCAAATGAGACAAAATCTCCACAATTGGTAAATCTGGTTAATAGGTATCAGGAGTTCCTTGTACTAGTTATATAATTTTCAGGACATTTAAAATTATTGCAAAATAAAAAGCATTTTTAAAGGTCCACAATGAGATAGCAACACATATCCTCCAGAATACTTAAAATTTAAAAGACTGACAATACCAAAAGAACTGAGAATGTGGAGCAAACAAAATTTTCATACATTGCTGGAAGGAGTACATACTAGGAAAATTGTTTAGCCATATCTACTAGAGTTAAACACACACCTACATTATGATAACAAATCTACTCCTATGTCTAACAGGCAAGAGAAATGGGTACAAATGTCCACCAAGAAACGTATACAAGAATGTTCAAAGTAGCTTTATTCATGATACTCAAAAAATGGAAACAACAAAAAATGCCTATCAGTTGTATAATGGATTTTTTAATTGTGTTTTATTCATGATAAATGGCAAAAATAAGAACAAATTACAGCTACACACAATAACATAAAAGAATCTCATAGCCATACTATTAAGAGAAGGAAACCAGACACAAAAGAATATAGACTGTATTACCGATACCATATTTTCCTTATGAAGTTCAAGAACAAAAAAAACTAATCCCTGGTGATAGGAATCAGAATGATTACTCGAAGGTACAAGGAGGACAGTATTGACAGGGAAATGTCATGAGGCATTCTTCTGAGTTGCTGGATATACCTTAATCTCAGTGATGTATAGAAGGTTATGTACATTTACAAAAATTCCATCTGTATGCTTAAATTCTGTATACTTTACTACACTCAACATATTTAATAAAATTCATAACTAAAGAATTTATAACAAAAGAAAAAATTAGTTGTCTCCCAAAGATCCATAAGTAAGCTGTCCAAAGATATCTTCTGTTCTAGAGTAGAAAAACAGCAAAAATATTTCAAACAAGATTCTGATTTACAAGAATAAATTTCAAACTCAATGCGGATTGCCAGTATTAAATCAAGTCACATAATGTCATTATTAATACATAAATTAAGATTAAATTTCAAGTGCAAGACTCCTTTCTCTAAAGTGATACCTTAAGAAACATACTCTAGGAAAAAAATATTTTCTTCCACTAATATAGGGTGGGTTCCAGAGTTATTTCAATATTATTCTTCATTTCTGCTTTTATTCACTTTATGACACCCAACATTCTCCCATTGCAGATGACTAAAGAACTATCCATTACTTCTACTTCCGGTAATAAGAAACTGGACCAAACAAAATAAGGCTCCCTCCTCAACAAAGGCAATTTTTTCACTGAGATTCATATTCAAACTTTCTCTGCTTGCCCGTTACCCAAATCACTGACTTTATACTGTTTCCAAATGAAACCCGTAAAAATTGTTTCCTGACTAGCAATCTTAACATGGCAAGGTCTGTTGGCACCCAACTTTAATAAATAATAAGACTAATTGGTATTTACCTCAAATATGCCCTTGCATGTTTTCTCTAAAGCTTTTAGTGTAAAAGCTACACTAAAAGCTTTAGGGCAAATACTTTCTTTCAGGGAACAGCTGCACTTCTCTTAGCTTAATGTATTAGCGACACCTAGTGGTACAACTTTGATGTACCACTTTGATGTCGAAGTTGCAAGAAAACACTCCAAATGTTAACTTATTGAACCTAAAATACACTGGTTCAGGTAAAGGGATTAAGAAGTACAAATTAGTAGATACGAAATAGTCATGAGGATGTAAAGTACAGCATAAGGAATATAGTCAATAATATTGTAATAACTATGTGCAGTGTCAGGTAGGTACTAATCAAGGGGATTACTTCGTAAATATATATATAAATGTCTAACTACTATGCTGTACACACCTGAAACTGATATAAAATAATACTGAACGTCAACTGTAATTTTAAAAAATTTTTTAAGAAAAAAACAAAGAGCTAGTTGACACTCAATAAAATAAAAATATACTGTTTCATACAACGCAACTTTCATCTTCTAGGTGCTGTAATAAATAAACTAAAGATTTTTTAAGATCGTAAGCATTTCACAAGAGGATGAGAAAACTAAGTAGCCATTTAAAGGAAGAGCAAAAATGTATGAAAAACTATCATGACTTTTACAAAATTACCATCACGGGTTTCTTGTCCATGGAAAATTTCAAATGAGAACACTTTACTCCTTATACTACACAGTGCAACTTTTCCCTTAATTTTTTTGTTATAACTTGTACTCAGCAATTAGCAATGCAAAAATAAAGTACAAAGCAGAGATACAATATTACTGTTTTTAAGGCATACAATGATTCAGAGATTTATGTAATTTTTAACCTAACATAAGTCTAAGTCTAATCATTAAATTTTATTTCTTTTAAAACGATGCCATCTTACATACCAGATAGCTCCAGTCCTGGGTCAAGACCTGGAAACATCTTTGACTCTTCACAATGTCTTATCAACCACCACAACAACAGAGTTCAGGCTCTCAATATCTCACATTTAGACAATGTTGAAACTGACTCCTAACTGGCCTCATAATCTTTTCTCTTCCCCTTATTCCTTATTCATCCTGCTGCCATTGCAAGATCAATCTTTATTACATATGGATTTGGGAATGTAGCTCTGTTACTCAAAGATTTTTATGGGTTCATGCCGGCTGAAAGATATATGTATGTATCTCCAACTCCTCACCCTGCACTTCAAATCTCCTCCCTGAAATTTTTATATCTCATTTCATGTCCTCAGAGAGAATACAACCACTAAAATAAATGTTAATAATCAGAGATAGTATTTGTGTTAAATGAAATAATACATGATTGCACAATGCCTAAAACATACTCATTGTTATAAACAACTCCTCTTCCAACTGTATGCCCTGTTGATAGTGCTTGTCAAACCATGTTATGAAGGCCCAATTTACTCATTTTTTTAATTTCAATTCTGATACAAACAGATACTTCTGTTAAATTACAAATACATGTTTGTATGATGTGCAACTGGCAAATCACTATAGGTTTCTAAAGGCTTACACTCATTTTCTGTACTTACCTTGCTGCATATAGTAACAAACGTGTCACTGACGAGCACCAGTCCATGGTCCACAAATTTAAAACCAAACTCACTTTCTACCCAAATCTGCTCCTTATCAGACCTTTCCTATTTTTACAGGAGGCATTGCCATCTACCTCTGTTCAAAGTCCTCCAATAGCTTCTACAACTCAATTTTTCTAATGGGCAAAAAAAGTATACGGAAAATTCCTAAAAGATTTTCAAATGACTAACAAATACATGGAAAAGTGCTCACATTATTAGTCATCAGGAAAATGCTAATTAAAACCATGAGGTATCACTCACTGGAATGGCCAAAATTAAAAAGATGGGAAACATCATGTTGGTGAGGATATGGAGCAACTCAGACATTGCTGGGGTAAACATAAAATGGTACAACTACCTTGGAAAAGGTTTGGAAATTTGTTATAAAACTAACCGCACTGCTGCCCTACTTGAAGCAGTGGTGCCACTTGTAGGTGATTTACCTAAGAGAAATGAACATACATGTTTACAAAAAGACTTAAAGAAGAATCTTCATAGCAGCTTTATTTATAATAGGCCAAAGCTATAAATAGACCAGCTACCCATCACTAAGAGAGGGATAAATTATGGTATATTCATACGTTAGAATGCTATTCAGTAATCAAAAGAAATAAACAACACGATCTCATAAATATTATGCTGAGCAAAAGAAGCCTTACACACAAAAAAGTTCATAACATATATTAATGCAGGAAGTTCTAAAACAGGGAAAACTAATCTATAGTGAAAAAAATGAGAACAGTGTTTGCTTCTGGATGGGATGGAGGAAAATTAATTGAGAACAGGCCTATGAGAAATTTCTTGAGAAATAATCATGTTCTATATCTTGACAGGGATTGGGGGTTACACCTGGGTATATGCACTTGTCAACACTTAGGACATTTACAAATTAAGATCTGTGTATTTAAATGTGTATAAATTTTACTTAACAAAAATATATTGAACTCTAGTTAATGATATGCACACAAAAGTAGTTAAGGGAAAGTATGCCGATATTTGTAATTTATTTTGAAATGTGTCAAATAAGATAAATAGATGGATATGAGGTAAAGTATAGTAAAACTTTAATGGTACAATTGAGATAGTCAGTATATGTCTTTTCATTGTAAAATTGATTCAATATTGCTTAAAATTTCTGATGTCCTTACAATGGCTGACAAAGCTCTAGCCCACCACCACTTCTCAGACGTTGCCTCTTAGCATTCTTCACCTTGCCCATGCAGCTCCAGCTAAATTGTCTCCTTGCTGTTCTTGAATATGGTAAACATAATCCTACCACAGAGTGGTGGTTTTGAATGTTCCTCCAAGGAATACCCATAAGGCTCACTCGTCCACACTCCTGCTTTGAGAGAATTTCCTAGACCACCCTGTATAATACGACATCATTAACCATTCCACGATAACACTTATCACCATCTAGCACGGTACATTTTTGTTTCTCTTCCCTGCTCACCAACCCTCCGACATAGAATGGCAAGTCCATAAAAGGAATGATTTTGCTTTGTTCATTGTTGTTTTCCCAGCACCTTGAACAGGGTCTGGCATGTGACCCAATTTTTGCTGCGTGGATGAATTAATAAACGAATGAGGTAGTAAAAATGACATGGCTTAACAAGAATGCAATTTGGCAAACCTATCAAGAGCCCTAGTATATCTACTTTTATTGATCTCACCAAATTAAATGATCACAAAGATATTTATCTCAATATTCTTTAAGAAGAAAAACCTTAAGAAATCTAAATCAATGTCCAACTATATAGAAAAGAACATTTCCACCTCAGAGTCTCTGATTTTACTGTTTGCTGTCTCAATCCTACCCTGGCCAAACCTTAATTAACTTCTGTGCTACTTCCTAATCTTACTATTTTATTCTTTTCTTCATATTACAACTTCAGCTATATGTTAATTTATATTTGTTTAAATCCATCTCTCCTATTAGCTCTAATAAAGCAAAGATAATATCTATTTTGCTCAAAATACACATTTTATCCCAGTCCTGTATTGAATAAAGGAATACCTTTTAAGTCCTCATCATTCACGGCACCAAATCAATCTATGTGTAAGACTAGGAGGAAAAAAACATCGAAAATGTACGTATGATATTTTAAAATAACTGAAATAAATACTAAGTAAAAACAGCTAATAGAAATGAAGGAGATAAAGAAGGAATAGTACAGAACTGCTGTTTTTTCATATGAATTCCATAAAACTATTTAGTTTTTAAGTCCATATACATGTATAATTTTGATTCTTTTAAAAATTAAGAATTTTAAGCAAAAGAGCCTATATTTACATTACCAAAAAGAGGCAATGACATTATTAGGCATGGGTGGGAAAATGGCCTATTTAGCCAGAATATCAGCATAACAAATGATCATCATTCTTCCTTACTTTACAACAGGTGTGTTGAAAGAAGGGGCCTGACAGCTTGAGAACGCTAAGAAAATGTGTTTTCCTGCAGCATTCTCATACACAGTGATGGGGACTAAGCAGTGGAAAAACTACTTCTGCACAGTTCTGCTTCAGAGCTAACTCTACTTAACTATATTCCTGGACATCACCTAAGTAAGCTTCGGTCATATTTGTGTACTTCATATATATACAATCTTTAAAATGTTTAACCACGATATGTTTATTTTCTTAATAAACATATTAAGGTGGGACAGTTATATAAAATCAACAGAAGGGAGCTCTGTGCACAAAATTAAAGCAAAACTGTGCTATGGTTTGGACAGGGATTGACCTGCCCGCCTACACTTACTCAAAAGCAAATATGATTTATGACTCGCAAAGATCCCTAAGAGCCAGGATTATTTCTAGGTTGACCAGCATAAGCTCCCCACTGTCTAGCACATGGTAACACTTAAATGATTACTGAGTAACTGCCTAACGATAAACAAGTTTTAGAAAGGTTTAGTTAGAGTAATAGGTAACAGTCACAGAAGTCTATAAAAGATGAATATTTAAAGGTATAACATAACCTTTTACGATGAAAACTAAAATAATAAACTACCAAACTACCTGCATGGCATATCTTCCACTATCACATTTGATATGTAATAAAGTATGGCTCTTATTCATAGGTTTGAATGCCAAGTCTACCTCTTGTAAGTGGTATGACCTTACCACCTATAAAATGGGATAACTTCTACCTCAGAGTATACAATAGATGAGATAATGTATCTATAAAGATCTTTGAATACAGTAAGAGCTCAATCAGTACAACAGAAGCTGATTTTCCCAGACTTCATCCTAATTTTCAAAACAGCCCTCATGAAGCTAGACAACTACAATAGTAAACAACTAGTCAATGAAAACTCCATGAAGAAAATCTGATTCTAGTCTCTCAAAATAAAATCTGGACATAGAACTACTTTAAAGAAGTAATTTAAATGACTCAGAAGACCTAATTACTCAGAGCTAAAGACAACTTACCTTTAGAAAGGTATTAAAAGTGATACCTCTAATTATAAACAAAACAAGTGGGTAGCCTGAGTACCACCAAGGGAATGTGCTCAATCCAGTCAACACCCCTGATCACACAAGGTTCAAACTCCTTGTTAAAGCTCGAGCTTCCTCTTTGCCTTTAAGTATGTCAACAAACATCAAAATATAAGTCTCCATTAATAAGAAAAAGTTATATTTACAAAATTCTTTCCTCTGGTAACAACCCAGAAATATTTTTCTTGGTAGAAAAAAAAAAAAAAACACAATACAAGATTTTAAGTTCTTTGTCTATACCTTTGGCATGGTACTTAAACTACAAACAGCATTGCAGGGCCTTGAAAAATATCAACTACACATTACAAAAGGCAAGTGAAAGAGGAAACTAATTCCATGGCATACCAGTAAGAATCTTTTCTCTCTGCAAAATAAAGTCAATATTTAAAAACAATATGAAACCCAAAATCCTAAAACCTAATATGATACATAATTATATGATTAGATAGAAGGCCAAAGTTCATCAGAAGTGACTTATCAAAAAACAAATAATATTTTATAATTCTATTGGCCCTAAGCCTCCAACTGCAAAAGAACCACACAATAGAAGCCCTCCCTCCATCCCCCACATACTGGAGAGATGCGCTATTTAGGTCATGCCAAAAACAGAATGTAATTAAGTACAAGCCAAAGTATGAAGTCTCCACTGTACTTCACTGAGCTGTGATCCTACCAAGACACTTCCTCTTTTATGACATTTTATTTTTGATCATCCCAAAGAGGAACATGTAGGATTTAAGAGGCAAACTGGGGCCAATATTAGGCAATTTAAAACATTTATCAAAATTGGGATTTATCCTCTACATATACACACACATAAAACAACCTTTTTCAGGTTCATGTATTACACATCGCTATTGCTAATTTTTTAAAAAGACTTTTTTCAACGACAGGGAACAAGTTACATAAATTAAGAAAATCAAAATAATAAGTGATATATAGCTATAAAATTCAATGAAGCAGCTCTCAGAATACTGACTTTATGAGTAAAAAGAAAACAAAAAATGAATAAACAAAAAAACGGAAAGGGACGAAGTTGTATAATGTGCTTCCATCTGTTAGGGAAGAACAGAGTGGGAGAAATATATTTAAATATGTTTTTATTTGAACAGAACATAGCTACAAGGATAAACTAAAATCCTGGTTGCCTCAAGGTAGGAGAATTGGGGAACAAGTGTGGGGGGCAGTTTTTTACCCTTTTATATCTCCTGAATATTGTACCATGTGACCGTTTTAACGAATATTAATTCAAAACACTGATTTTTTTAATGATCGCTAATTTTTAAAAGAAGCCTTCTGTAAGCCTGTTTAGTTATGTGTAAAATGGGGAGGAGATAATAATAATACCTATGTAATAGAATTACTGTGATGAAAAATGAAATCTTGCGTGTAAAGTGATTCCCACAATTTCTGGCCCACTTTACAAATCATTTACAGCATCTTTGATTTCCTGCTTACCCGTTATCATGCCTGTATGGTGTTACACACACAGCAATCCTTAAGCAACTACTTGTGAAAAAAATAGATGAAAACTTACTGAAAGTATCATCAGATTTCATATCAGCTAGAATGCTGTAAAGTGTTATATTTTAGGGAACCAAGCATCTTCATACTTACAGGAATGCTCCAGACCTGCATTCCATCACTATAGCCAATCATAATCAGCAAAGGCGGCTCATTCCCAGTGCTGTGTATTTCATGAAATTCCAGATTTCTTGATGTATCTGCATCAGAATTAAGTAACAAAGAAGAAATTTAAAAAGACACAATGTCAATCAAGAAAACAACTATACTTCTTTAATGCCATTGGTGTAACAATTGCTTAAATTGTTCCTCAATACAAAATAAGTACAGAAGTATTTAGGAGATAGAATTTAAAAGAAGAAAGGACAAGAAGCTGAATACATAAAAACAGTAGTTTCTTTTAAACAGAGTACCTATAATTATCAGCACAAATAAGGTTTTAAAAATCAAACTCTCACTAGAGAACTAGGGAATATTAATATCAGAAACCAAACCATCAGTAAATAACAAATTAGAATGAAATAGTTTACCAAAATTAAATAAGTATGAAGTATAATCATCTAGAATTTCTAATATTTGTAAATTCAACAATGGAAGAAAAATTATATTCCTTTATGTATAGGAATTAAATCCTGATATATCTGAAGACACTGGGCATATAGTCTACTACAAAAGAATTATATGTATTTGTGTAATCAACTTTTCCAATTCACATCAGTGAATATTAAGCATCTGCTAGATAGTTGGTATTATAAGAAACCCTATTGAACAAAACTATTGCACCTCAAAAATCACTAATTCAAACATCCAGTTCTCAGATCACAATCTTATCTTCCATCAAGTTTGCTCAGCTCCTTCCACTGATTCATTCTTTGACTTTGTTAGGACCTCCAATCCATTGACACCCTTGCCTTCTCCCTTTAGACTCATCTTAGACCCTCTTCCCATCTTAAAAATTTTCATCAATCATCTCAGTAACTTCTTTCAATAATCTACTTTCTCTTATCTCTTTTCATAGGATCTTTGCATGGCACCCGCTAGCAAAACCTCAGTCCTAGATGAACCCAACTACCCACTATCCCAGCATATTCTATGCAACCAGGTAGTGCCAGAGAAAAATCACGCAATGAGACAGAATTGGTACCACTGTAAATTATCTCCACAAACCTCAACTGAAACTTCAAAACAGCACAACAAATGCATTCTATTTCCTAGAACTTATTCTACAATTTCTTCCATGACTTTCTTAAACTTTGTCTTAAACTGACTCCGCTCACTCTCTCCTCACTCAGTAGATCATCTGTCTCACACTAGGCAGGAAAACTAGAAACTTTCTGTTGCCAAACACCTAGTGCATCCATACTAGCCTCTTCACCTTCCATCCCACAACAAATAGTTGTCTTTCCTTCTGTCTAAAGTAAATCCTTCGATCTATGCTTTGGATCCCATCCTTCCCCACCTTCTCAGGAGCCTTTTTCAAATCATTCCTTCCCAGTATCTTCAATCCCTTCCATGCTACTGGATATTTTCAAGGTGCATTTAAACACAATGAAGGATGTCCTATGCTTTAAATTTTTTTAAATAAATCAGTACCGGGGAATTTTAGTTATTAACGACAGATAAAATTAATAAAACTCTGGAAGACAATATAAAAAAGTATTTCATGATCACAGTATAGGGAAAGACTTCTTAACAGGACACAAAATAAAAACTCTTAGCATAAAAAATTGGCAAATTCTACTACCTTATTTTTTACATTAAAATGAAGCACTTCTGTTAATCCTGAGCCATTCTTACCAGAAGAGTAAAAAAGTGAGCCACAGCACAGGAGAAGAAATTTGCAACAACTATATGCCCATTGCACAAGTAGCAATTAAAAATCAATATGGAAGACAAGGCATTAGAAAAATAGGCAAGAGACATGAAAAAGCACTTCGAAAAGAGGATATTCAAATGATCAATAAATATGAAAAGTGGCTTGACCTCATCTGTAATCAAGGGAATGCTAATAAAACCACAGTTAAAAAACCAAGTGTTGGGAGGATGTTGAGCAAATGGGTTGCTTAGTCACTGCCGGGGAATGTAAATGAGTACAACTCCTTTGGAAAACAGTTTGACAACAAACTCAAGTTGAAGATACCACACTCTCTGACCAGGTAGTTCCACCGTAGGTATATATATATTCATTAGCAGCACGAGCATATACATATACACTAAGAGACAAGGACAAGAATATCTGAGAAGATTATGTGAAAAGAGCCAAAAGCTGAAATCCATCCAAATAGCCACCTAACAGCATGGCCAACCAGTGTTATACTGATACAAGAGAATGCTATTCAGCACAGAAAAAGAATAAACTACTACCATACACCATAACGTAGATGAATCTCGCAAGCATAACAAGCAAAGTAAGCCAGACACAAAAGACTATTTGCTGAATAATTCTATCTATATGAAATTCAAAATCTTTAGGTGACAGTTACACCAATGTTAGATTTGTAAAAATTCATTCATTAATCTATACTTTTGTTTTGTGTTATTTACCATGATATATTTGCACTATAAAAAAGATTTTTAAAAATCATACATTAAAGTAATATCCTTCTCCCTTTGACGTCATCACTCTCCTCTCTAAGAAGCTAAATTTCTTGATTGTGTTGTTTTACACCTGTCATCTATTTTTTGACTCTCATTCACTCAAAATACCTTTCAGAATGCTTTCTGCCCCCAGCACTATTCACAAGTGACTCTTGCTATAGTCACCAACAACCTCCAAATTGTTGTTAAAGAGAAAACCACAGGCCCAAAATGGCATCGCTCAGTGCTCAACACCCATGATACCAAACCTAGATTTAATACCTGATCTAACTGCAGTTTCGACCTCCCCCAGAAACGTAATCAGTCTGGAATTTTCTGATCAAGCACCAATAAGGGTACCGGTTTCAGGAGCCTTCTCCATCTCCCCCTCCCCACCCTTAGAAAGAGTCAATCTGCATAATAAAAACACTTCCCTATCTCTCTCCCACCCAAACAAAAAGAAGTTCAGCCCACAAATAATCCTTTCACTGGTCAATAGTTCCCTTGCCCCACCTTTCTTCCTATAAACACCTCCCATTTTGTACAAGCCTTTGAAGCTCCATTCTAGTTGCTAAATGGGATGTTGCCTGATTCATAAATCCCTTAATAAAGAAATTAGATCTTCCAATTTACTTGGCTGAATTGTTTTTTAACATTGTTGATTCCAATATGTGTTTTTTTTAAGCATACCTTACTAGACTATTCAGCAGCTATAACCAATGCTCATCATTTTCTCTCTAAAATAATTTTCCTCGGTTTTCCACGCATAACCTCCTAGATTTCTTCCTGTCTCTCTAGTCACTCCTTTAGCATTTCCTCTGCTGCATCTCTTTCTTTAAACACTGGAGTTATTTTTCAAAGCTAATTCCTGAATTCCCTGTTCTCAAAGTATACCATCCCCTAGATGATCTTCTTGCTTCATTCATTGTTTCAGTTAGTGTATGCTAGTAGCTTCTTCAACATGGGTTTTGGGTGTCTCAAGAAAGGATCAAATTTCACTCAGAAATCATGATTTTTCTCCTCAAACCTGATCTTCCAGGGTTCCCTATTGTTGTGAATAACAATGTCAAGAACCACCTTCTTCCTTCCCTCTAACAATAAATCCATCACCAATCCCTGTGTCTCCCTAAACAGCTCTCTTCTTATACCACCACCCCTGTCCCAGATACATCTATGCCAAAAGCATAGATAGCTTCCTGTATCCACCAATGCCCACCAAACTCCACAATAGTCAGAACGCTTTCTAAAACACAAATGACATTCTGCCTCAACTTCATCCTCAACTTCCTGTTGCCCAAATATAAAGATCAAAATCTCTAACATAGCTTATAATCAGTAATTTTTTAATGCTGATTTTTTTTTACAGGAATGCACTGACATAAAGTTAATGGCAAATGATTCTACATCTAGCAAAAGTTTGAATTATGAACATTTTCCTAGGGTATAATTCACTCTATATCTAACATTTAAATGGTCTTTTACAGTTTTATATACATGATCTAATCTGATATACACAACAGTCCTGTTTTATATGCAGAACCAGAGCCAATTTCATTTTATCATTGACAAGAACGAGTTAGGTACAATTTACTCACAGCTGAAAGGGAATCTCAGACTCATGATACACACACAATCTGGTCATGTTTCCACTACAGCTACCACCTTGATCAAAGGTTGTTGCTTCTAGGAGGGCTCAAAGGCCACACATAAAAGCCCTGAGATCATTATATGAACAAAATTTCCTTTCCCTTAATTTAGATCATGTTTAGTCACTTGTGCTATTTTTCTTTCTCTGGATGGTGGTACAGCAGACTTCCATTATTCTTGTTTGAAATTTTTAATTTTGTAAAAATTTTGCTATTCTTCGGAAATGTCATGGCTTTAAGTAATTCTTATTCTCTGACTTTATATCCTCAATCATACCATCATTATTGGTTATTCTGTCCATAACTGCTCCTTATCATCTTTACTGGTTTCTTTTTTATTTCACCCCCAAATATGGACTTTACAGCCTTTCCAATACAGACCTGAAGCATTCCTTAATGGTTTTAGCCAACTACAATGTTCTCCTGATTCGCATATCCTTCAAAACCTCCCTGACCCTCTAGTCAGTATACTTCCCCCACAGAGAAACATTTGCAATTGAGAAAAAATGGGAGGAATACTGGGTTTTCTGCTCACCTTAAAAAATCCACGTGAAAAGTGAAATTAAATCTTTCCTCCCAAACCAGCTTCTTCTGTATTCCAGATGAATATTAATAGCAGCAAGATATTGCCAATACCCAGTCTAAAAACTGTGCAGTATTTTTAGAAGATTCTAATAGATGAATGAGGATTAATGCAAAAGAACTTTTCAGCCAGAAGATCCCCTGTACAAAGATTCTGAAGCATGAAAAGTTCTATGCCTTTCATGACCTGAAAAGCAAGTGGGGTTACAGCATAGCTTGTGAGGGGACATAGTTAGATGGGAAAAGGACTAAGTCTTTGAGGCACTTATGAGATTTAACTGAAGATGTCTACAAGATAGTTGAAATGAGGACCCAAGCACACCAGAAAAACAGAGCCTTGCAGCAGCTACTATCTCTGTACAGCTCACACATTTCCCATTCTAGGCCTCCCCTTTTACCAGTAACTGATCTTACCCACATCAAGCACAGAGATAAGCACACAACCAGCTAAGCCAATTCTAGTACTACATCCTTGGCCACTGCAACTATTCTAACAACCAGAAGGTGATCCAGACTGAGCATTTTGGGTTGCCCGATGAATACTTTTTCCTCTCTAATCATAGTATGATCATGAAGATATGAACAAAGAGCTTTGAGCAATCACTGCCCTAACCTCATTAGAAGTCAAAGAAGAGAAGCAAGCATTCAAAGAGAAGTAGTGACGAGCAGTGGAAGACTGGAAAGTTCAAGCCAGTAGCCTTCCCACTGTGGACAGACAAAGGAGTTCTTTGGAAAATAACCTCACATGGTGATCCCATCATAAATTCCTAACTGGGCAGGTCATAGTCACACCCCAGGCATACAATTTCTTTACTAAAAGGCTTATCTTTGCCTTAAGCAATCCCTGTCCATTGTTTCTGTGCATCTAAGTTAAGGCCTCTTTGAAATGCCTCTTTTCAGATCCCTCCTTCTAACAGGTGACCACCTACAAGAGAGCTGATCTCTCCTTAAATGTCCTTTAATCTCTGCCTTGCTTATTCCCACCTTCCTGTAAACTTCCTTATGTTCTCTCAATTTCAAATGCATAAAAGATACTGCAAAACTCTTATTCTCTGGAGCACTAGAGATCTCATTGCCTGACATTATCATAAGTTCAGCTAAAATAAACTCTTAAAAAAGTTCTCTGCAGTTTTGCATGATTCTTACATTGACACCAACTATCTGAGTAGGTTAAAAAATAAATCCCCTATGATATAGTATGGCAGTGACTCAATAAATTAAAAATGGAATTACCATAAAAGCTAACAATTCCGCTTATGAGTATATACTCAAAAAGAACTGAAAGGGTCCCGTCTCAGCAGCTGCCACCAGGCAGATCATGAGCCATTAGCTCCTCCTGGGTGGGCTGTAGGACAACACAGCTCTCACCAAAGGACCAAGCACACCAGGCACTACGGGACAGTGTCTGTCAGCCAATGCGAGAGCACCTGTGGGCTGGAAGAGAGAACTGCCAAACTGGGCAGCTGTGACGACTCTAACCTGGAGTTTGGAAGTTTCTGGGAGCTGAATGGAGCAGCAGTCAAGAGCGTGAAGCTGGAGAGCCCCGTCCTGGAGAGCTAAAAACCTTCTCCTGGAATTCTTAGGGGGATGTTGGGAATAGAGGACCTTAGAGACTGCAGGCCTGGAAATTAAACTCCTTTCTCTACCATCACCACACTATTCCCCAGCCTGCACCAGTCCACCTTTGCAAGGTTCAGGATCATAAGGGCCCTTCCAGGTGGGTCTCTGCCCTTCATCCCTGGGACCTCCATGAGGCCAAGCGGCCTAGGACTCTTCACCAACAGAAGGCTCAGGGGGTGCGCTGGGGCCAAGGATGGATGTGGAGGGGTGCCAGAGGGATCAGAATAGTTTAAGAGTCGGGTCATTTGGTACTGGGGGCAGGGCAAAGAGGAGCAGGGCTATGGGAAATGATTTGAAAGGGCTTGGGGATAGGGCTAGATATTTGGTATTAAAATAGATCTCTAAAAACCTACTTCTCCCAATTTCTTCTCCAGCCCAAACTAGCTGTCTGTCCAGTGCTATCCCTTCCAGCCTCCAGCTCTGCCCCAGCCTCCTCTCAGGACTGTTCTTGGGCTAGGGCAGGGGAAGGGAGACAGTACGGTGGGGGACAGGATAAGGAGGGCATGACCTTGGGAGTGAGAGGACTAGCTGGGTGCTTGGGTATTTACAAAATGAAGGTTGATTTGTATCATTTGACTAATAAAAAAAATGGAACAAGAAAAAAAAAAGAATTGAAAGCAGGTAGTTGAAGAGATATCTGTACACCCATGATTAGCAGCATCATTCACAAAGCCAAAAGGTAGAAGCAACCCAAGTAACCATAATAGAATGAAGAATGGAAAAACAAAATTTGGTATACACATACAATGGAATATTATACAGCCTTAAAAATAAAAGAAATGCCAACACATGCCAAAACATGGATGAACATAGAGAATGTTATACTAAGTGAAACAAGCCAGTCAGACAGAGACAGATACTATATAATACCACTTATGAGGTACCTTGAGTAGTCACATTCATAGATATAAAGTAAAATGGTGGTTACCAAGGGCTAGTGGGAAGGAGAGAATGTGGAGTTGTTTAATGGAGACAGAGTTTCAGTTTTACAAGATGAAAGGTTCTAGAAAGTGGCTGCATAACAATGAATGTACAGTAGGTCTTCAAATAATAACGGTTTTCTTCTGTCGTTTCATTATAATGTTGATGAGATACCATAGGAACTTAACTCTTGTTTATATCAATTAGCCTATGGTAAATTGATTTTGTTACACCTCTTTCCTACAGTTCCAAGAATCTATTGACAATGTTAAGTGAGGATTAACTGTACTTAACACTACTAAACTAACTGTACACTTAAAAATGATTAAAATGACATTGTTATGTGCATTTTACCACAATTTTTAAAAAATTTTAGATTCCTTTAAATCAATCATTTGCAACTGAAAAAAAAAAAAGGCAGTTGACTATAAAACTGATGCCCAAGGATAGCACTATACTTGATATTAAAATTAACCAAATCAAGAAGAGCTAGGAGGTGCTAAGAATTTCCCGTCAGACTAGAGAGTGCATAGTTATTGTTATACTGTAGCAAATAAGTGGATAGGATAACCTGATATGTTTTGGGATTCAAGCTATATGCTCATCTTCAGAAAAATGAAAACTGTCAGGATATTAAACTGCTTTGGCTACTTCTTATACCTTTTTAAGTATAGTACCTTAAGAAAAAAACAAGCTTAGCTATAAATCAGACTGCTGAGAAACAGAACAGTGATCATGATATAAAGGACCTTAGCCCATTCTCTAACGAGCTCCAAATGTAGTAGTCTCTACCTAACACCAAGCCAAAATTAGAACATTGATTAGGAGTGGAGAGACCTAGGAGGATCCAAAACTGGAGAATGCCAATAAGCCAGGTCTCTTAGAAATATCTTCTCTTAGTGGTTACCTACTCTTCCCCAACCACGATAAGCCATATCAAAGGGGCTCTAGCCTGGAGGCAAGGGGCCAACTGGTAGCACTTTATAATTTCAAGCAGAAAGGCAGAACTCTCAGAGCAGAGTTCAATTCAAACACTGTAACTTTTAAGTTGATTAATACCTAATAGAATTTCATTAACAATATAAAATAACTTAAATCTATAGATGGCTAATAGACTTCTCAACTGTTTTGCCAGAAAAACTCCAAGTCTGGCGAAGAGAAGGCTGAATACCTAATACAATCTCCAATCTCTACAAAGAAGCAGGCTGCTAAACTAGTATGGCTGCAATCAGAAAAATCCCCCTAATAATCAATATCCCTTAGAGCATCATGAAAGACAAAACCAAATTTTCTTTTAATTGTAAATATCTCAGAAAGTTTGCTACACAAAAACCTAAGTAAGAACATTCTTGAATAAAGAACACAAAGATATAAATTGAAGAAAGGCTATAGAAGGTAATAAAATACCTTGGTAGTATTTACTATTGCCTTAAAACATACACAAGTGTACACACATACACCTAGAGCCGGATATAATAAAAAGTATATCCATAAAAATCCCAACCTAAATTTCTTATAATATCAAAATGATATAGAAAGGAGAGACCAAAGGACATGTATGCTACAGTATAAAAGAGGAAGATGTATAAATTTAAAAGTTTAATAAATCAACTGGGATATGGAATACTAAGTTAAAGATAACACTATCAGTTCAACAGAACATTGAGTACTAAAATAATTTTCAAGCAAGATCCATGTACATTTCCAGATGCATTTTACTTCAATAAAGCAGACTTTATGGAATATTAGTCCAGAAATTCTTACTCACTATTAATTAAAAATATATATATATACCTAAGTGAAGATTATTTTAATGACATTTTTTAAATGTTAATTATGATATTAAAATCATTTCCTTTTTTCTGCTGACATGAACCTATGCTTCTAAAATTAGTTGTAGTTTTCTGTAATATTTTATAATATGTTATACAACAAGCTTTTACTACTACCTGGCATTAATACTTTCAAGACCCTGACCACATTTTGGTATTAAATCAAGAAAATCCTCTAATACATTCAGACATACAAAAAGCAAAAACATAGTTCCAGGAGGGAAAGAAGAGTATGAGTTCAAGAGGAAAAGGTAACAGAAAACAAAATATGACAAACAGTTAAATAGTTATTAATAAAAAAGGGAAAGGAAGAAAGGAAGAAGAATATACTAGTTAAAGAAAATTTGAGTAGTAAAGAGAAAATTAAAAATATAATAACCTTTCAAAAAGAAATATAGTAGGACAAATTATATATCATAAATAATCATTCATACATATGAATGTTTTATTTGCCCAAAAAGAGCCCAACGATTTGTCATTATTTGGATAATCCAGCTGAGAATCCAAAATTTGAAAGAAACCAATTTACATAAATGACACTTGGCATCTCTCATCCTGGCCAGTAAGTAGGCTTTTAAAGGAAATACAGGATTACATTTAAAAGTCTAGGAGACAAAGACTCAAGAGTATATCAGTCAAGGTGCAACTAGGAAATTAAAACAACTCAGTATATTTATGATTGAAAATTTAATGCAGAATACTGGTTACACAGGTGGTAGAATAGCTTAAAATCCAAAAAAATGGAACTGTGAGGCAACCTGCTGGATTATCAACAGCAGGAAGTCATTACCACCCTAGGCTAGGAAGACACAGAGTAGTACAGGATGCTGAGGTCACATGGTAGAAACTGGCCAACCAGTGGAGCTGCCCAGGGGAAGCCAGAACCACAGAGGAAATGCAGCCGCTGACAGAGAGGAGAGGAAATAATACTCTTTCCTCTCTCCCTTCATCATGTTCAATATCTCGCCAGTATCTCCCAAACCAGGCCAGAAAACAGAAGTAGTAGCCAAAGACACAGACACGGGGCAGCCCTCTTGCAAGAGAGAACAGGAAAGAGCAATAAAATAGATGTTTATAACAAATAAGCCTTGAGTTGTCATAACTTCTGTTCAGAAGAAAAATAATTTTAAAGACTTAAAAAATCTCAAAAATACAGCATCCACTTATAATCAAAACACTTAACAAAAATGGTATAGAAGTAAAGTACCTTAACATAATAAAGGCCAGATATGACAAACACTCAGCCAATATTATACTTAATGGTGAAAAATTAAAAACCTTCCCTCTAAGATCAGGAACAACACAAGACTGTCCACTATCGCCACCTTATTCAATATAACATTGGAGGTCCTTGTGAGTGCAATCATGCAAGAGAAAGATATAAAAGACACCCAAATAGGAAACAACAAAGTCCAACTGTCACTATTTGTAGATGACATGATTCTCTACACAGAAAACCCTAAAGACTCCACAAGAACACTACTAGAAACAATAAGCAAATACAGTAAAGTTTCTGGATACAAAATCGATGTTCAAAAATCCGTAGCATTTCTATACTCTAATAATGAAGTGTCAGAAAAAGAAGTGAAAAAAATAATTCTTTTGCAATTGCAACAAAAATAAAATACCTAGGAATGAATTTAACAAAACATGTGAACGACCTACATAATGAAAACTATAAGACCTTATTAAAAGAAATCAAAAAAAGATACAACTAAATGGAAAATTTTTCCATGTTCTTGGATTGGAAGAATCAACATAGTTAAAATGACCATATTATCTAAAGTATTACACAAATTTAATGCAATCCCCATCAAAATTCCATCGGCATTTTTTTTTAAAATAGAACAAAAAAATCATCAGATTTGTATGGAAGCACAAAAGGCCCCGAACTGCCAAAGCTATCCTGAGAAAAAAGAACAAGACTGGAGGCATTACTCTGCCCAACTTCAGATCATACTACAAAGTGACAGTAATTAAAACAGCATGGTATTGGCAGCAAAAGAGACATATGGAACAGTGGAACAGAACTGAGAGTCCCGAAGTAAACTCATATTTAGATGGGCAAATAATTTTCTACAAAAAAAGCCAAAAACATACAGTGGAGAAAGGAAAGCCTCTTCAATAAATGGTGCTGGAAAAGTGGAAAGCCATCTGCAAAAGAATGAAACTAGACTGTTGTCTATCACCACACACCAAAATTAACTCAAAATGGATTAAGGACCTGAATATGAGACCTAAAACAATGAAATGCATAGAAGAAAACATAGGAACTAAACTCAAGGACCTTGGACATAAAGAGGATTTTATGAATTTGACCTCAAAGGCAAGGGAAGGAAAAGCTAAAATAAATGAATGGGACTACATCAAACTAAAAAGCTTCTGCTGAGCAAAAGAAATCATCAACAAGGTAAAGAGACAACCATCCAAATGAGAAAATATATTGGCAAGCAATGCTTCCAATAAGGGCCTAATATCCAAAATATACAAAGAACTCAAATGACTCAATAATAACAAAAAAACAAGTGATCTAATCCAAAAAATGGGCAGAGGATCTGAACAGACACTTCTCCCTAAAGGACATGCAAATGGCCAACAAGTATTTGAAAAGATGCTCAACATCGATAGCTATTAGAGAAATGCAAATCAAAACCACAATGAGATACCATCTCATGCCTGTTTCAATAGCTGTAATCAACAAGACAAGTAATAACAAATGTTGGAGAGCATGCGGAGAAAAAGGAACCCTCATACACTGCTGGTGGGACTGCAACTGGTACAGCCACTATGGAAAACAGTATGGAGGTTCCTCAGAAAACTAAGAATTGATCTACCATATGATCCAGCAATCACTCTACTGGGTATTTACCCCAAAGATTTGAAAACCCATATCCAAAAAGGTATTGCACACCAATGTTCATAGCAACATTATTCACAGTGGCCAGGACATGGAAGCAACCAAAGTGTTCTATAATAGATGACTGGCTAAAGAAGCTGTGGTACATATATACATACAATGGAATATTACTCAACCATAAAAAGAGATGAAATACTGCCATTTGCAGCAACATGGATAGACCTCGAGATAATCACAGTAAGCAAAATAAGCCAGACAGAAAAGGTTGAAAGCCACATGATATCACTTATATGTGGGATATAAACCTAAAAGCAACAACGGAACAGGACAGAGGCTCATGGACATGAACTATAGATGAGTGATTACTAGAGGGTAGGGGATGGGGAAGGGGGAGGTAGACGGGGTAAAGGGGGTCAAATATGTGGTGACAGAAAGAAATCTAACTATGGGAGGTGAATACACAGTGTAAATATATATATGCCTTACTGTTAAAATGTACAGCTGAAACTTATTGGATTTCATTAACCAATGTCACCATAAAAAAATAATTTTTTAAAACTTTAGAAATAATAGTAATAAATAAATAACCCAACACTAATGATTATTTTGGAGTTATAAATCCTATACTACTGATCACACTTGAATTTAAAAATAACTTCTTTTTCTAAGAAAATTTTATCTCACTTGGACTTAAAATTTAAGGCTAGGCACTATATAATACAGTTACTTTCAGACTTATATAATACAATATTAGTTCTAATGAAGTTTCTGTAGTATGGTTATGTTACTTTTTAAATTAATTTACATTGAAAACCAAGAGAAAGTAATCTGACTCAAGGGTTCTCTTTCCGGAATCAGGTAACCTCAAACAGTTAATTCATTATGTCCCCAAAAAGTTAAAACCATACCATTTAAATCTGCATTTTCAAATCTGACCCAGACTATTTTCTCCTTTTCTTCTGTTACAGGTGTTCCACTGTAAGCCTGCAAGGTAAACAGAAACGTTTGAATAATAATATTTTACTGCTCTAATATTACTGACATTCAAAACAAAGAGTAACTTAAAGCTAACCCCATCCCTCTACAACTTCACCAATCCTACATCTTGGGAACTAGCATATTTTGTAATATTTTTATTCCCAAGGAAAGTTATCCAGGAGACCGATAATCTTGGTCAAAAAAAGTTTTTTAACCAGTTAAAGAACTACAGAAACCTAAAATACAATGATCATAGTCTACTAGGAAGCATCACTATAATTCAAAGGTATTCAAAAAATTAAATCATCCCTTATTCTGGTCAACAAATAAAAAGGCTTAAGAAATAAACAAAAGTACATGTATCTATTTAGTTCGCAAGTATTTATGATCAGGCAATTACACTCTTTCAGAATTTTCAATGGTATTATTCTGTGCTTGTCCACACAGTTAGAGGGCATGGGCTAGTACTGGAGGCGGGGAAAAAAAGTATTATTTTTTCAGTCTCTTGTTGGCTTCTAGACCCAACCTATTAGCTAGTTCCTACAAGCCTACGAGAGTCATAATAAACATAAAGTTCCCTGAAGTCATAGGAAGTGCCAAAGGTACCCACTATCAATATTCAGAGGGAGTCATCTCTCAGTAAAGCAAATGTTTTTATTTAAAATGTTTTCAAGATTGTATACACTTCCAAGCATTTAGAATGTCAACAAAAGGGCTGCAATGTTTTCAATTATAAAGTGGTACTCAGTTCACAGAACAAATAATATAAATTGTATAAAAAGCACACAAGAACCACCATCCCATATACAATACATTATATATACATGGCCTACTTTAAATTTCCATGCCAATTTACAACCCCTTACTGTACCATACAAGGTTAATAGCCAAAGAAAGTACTACTAAAAGACAGTTACTTTAATAGTAGGTTTACTATTTTTAAAAAATCTTTATGATTTAAATTGTCTTTAAAAAAAAAAAAAAAGTAAGATGTATATAAGGCAGTTAATTCCTTTGGAGAAGAGAAAAATCTGAATTAGAATCAACTTAATCTTCAACCATCGCATCCTCATCTTCTTCTTCCTTGGTCTTGCTCTTTTTGTCCTTGAAAACTTTTTTAAAAATAAACTTCTGATTTTGGGATGTGTTTAGATTACTAAAAACATTATAGAGAGTTCTCATACATCCCTCAGCCAGTTTCTCCTAATGTCAACTGTCTAATCAAATCTTACTGTGGTACGTTTGTCAAAACTGTACAACTAATTGGTGTGCTACTATTAATTAAGCCCCCGAATTCATTTAGATTTCACCAATTTTTTTCCACTAATGTCCTTTCTATGCTCCAGGATCCAATCTAGGATACCACATTACATTTAAGATACACTCTTTGTTAGGTTCTCCTTTAATCTGGTAAAGCAATAACATTTTTTTAACATTTTCTTCAGTTTAGCAAATGTATTAAAAGACTGCTTATCACTTGCAGCATTATTCAACATTCTCCCAATTCCTTTACAATATCTGCAAGCCACCATCCTTGATTTCTCGGCAATATGCAGAACAAAACAAGGTTGGAGGAAGCCCTTCAGTGTACTGGGATTCCTGAACTTCTTTTCTTTCTTCCCCAGGATAAAATGACTTTCATTACAAGGCTTGTATACTTTCGCTGTTTTCCTCTCCTTAGAAAACATGGTTATCTTTACTAATAATTTTTAAGAAAATTCTGTGAACCTGACTGAAGCATCTGAATGCTACTTCATATGTGACTTACTGTAGGTTTACACCAGGAAAGCATAGGACATCATGTCATTTTGCCTCTCAACTTATGATAGATATCCTTTGCCCGTGTTTAGATATTTTATTCTCAGTGAGGCATAGACTCACCCAGTGACACCTGTGTTCATAAATAAAGTTTTATTTTAACACAATCCTTCCCTTTGCTCTACATAAAAAGCAGTGCTGAGTAGCCGAGACACAGATCTTGTGAACTGTAAAACTCATCCAGCCCCTTGCAGAAAAAGTCGGCAGACTGCTGCACTAGAGCATGAAGACTTAAGGATAAGTACTAGGTTTCCCCTCAGCGTAATGCTGAGCCTGACACTGCGCCCTCCCACCCCCTCACTCCTACCCCGCCACCCCGCCACCCCGCTGCTCAAGTAATTGTCTGCTGCCTGAATTTTTGCTTTATTTCCACAGTACTTAGAATGACTTGCATAACATGTTTCTTGAATGAATATGCTAATTCTTAGGTCCATGCCTACCTTACTTCCACAGTTACTACTCTGACCCAAATCCTCAGTCAATTGTCTAGAATATCCCCTTTCTAATGTATGTTCATAAAAATAAAATTAATCTGCTCCCTTCCAGCATTTTTACCCCATCACTTTCAGCAGTCCCTATTTTCAATCTATTAATCTGGTATTCTTGTTTCTCTGGCAAAGTCTCCAACCAGTCCCTCAAAGTCTCTGACCACAGCCTCGCCCCCAGGCAACAAAAACTGCTTGCTCCGCAGGGTTTCCACTAGCACGAAAGGTGCCTTGGTAAAAATTTGATAAAGAGGCACTCTAAGGACAAGCAAATTACAAAAAGTTTTAAATGCCTGTTCCTTGGAACTAGCCTCATGCCAGAGCTCAGGGCTTATGAGAAAGCAGTTTATAGAAAACCTAAACCTGGTGTTCTTTGCAAAGTACAGGATGCTCTACAGCCACAGCAACTCGGTTGCCTACCATACCCAGCTAGCCAGTTTCCTTGAACCTCAAATACCCAATCTTTCCAGGCACTTCAACTAATGTTACTTCCAACTCTCCTCTGGAACTTAACTCTCTTGCTTTCTTTGCTATGCATCCCTTTGACAATTAAGTATTTAGTATGTACTAATATGTATAACACTTACTGATAATGTTGCTATTATCTCTGGTTGTTTCAAGCAACATGACATCCTTTATTAACCAAGTTCCTCAAGAAAGGCCTATTTTCATATAAGTTGACTAAATAAAACAAGGTAACATCAACCTTCCTTGGTAGTTTCCCTTATTTGATGAATACGACTTGTTTGATATAACTGAAATCTGGATTTTAGACTTTTCTAGGACCCTCTCATAAAGCCGGGACACTGGATCTAAGGATGTCCTTTTTGAACAGTGCAGATACAGATACCTTGGCAGTCAGGAAACACTGATACCACCACGAGGAGATTATACAGAAACCTTTCCCTTCAGTAGTTCCACTGAACAGTGCTTCCCAAAGCTATGATTTCACAAGAATTACCTGAGATTCTTACTACAGACACAATTTACTGATGCCGCCCCAACTACATTGAGTCAAACTCCAAGGGAGAATGGTCTGAAAGTTATTATTTTTAACAAGTGTGCCAAGTGATACTTATGTTAAGTCCGGGCAACGGTGTACTAGAGATGATCCCAGGAGGGCTGCTCTCATTCTCCACCCTCACATTTATACAGAGTAAACGGTAAGGGGCTCTCTCTCTTATAAGTTAGAGTAACAAGGAATACTCTACCTGGCCATCGAATTACTGCTCAATATGAAAGAGATGTAGATCTGTGCTCAGTACAGTATTTAGTTAATATAATATCTAGTTAATGAAATGCAAAGCACATATATTGTTTTTCTTACTTCAGACAGGCAACATTTAACTAGGACAAAAGAAAGATTTGGGGAACGGAACCCAACTAGAAGAGGCTCAAGTCCCATCTCTCAACTAACATCTCAGTTTGATTCCTCTTAGGAGAGCAAGTCCTGAGGAATAACAACTGTGCCACTGTTAGCACAAAACTTAAGGCACATCTAATGACAAGTATATTTCCTCCCCACTGATGTTCAGGATGCTAAAACATCTAAAGTTCATGATACTAGTATCAAATTTAGGAAACAGAACATTTCAGAAGTTCCCTGGTAAAAACTACTATTTCTGAAGCCACAAAGACACTTACCTGTGGCACAACATCTTGTAGAAAAGTCACAACACTTTCCATGTAGGACTGCTCCCTGAAAAGGAGTGAAATAGATATTTATCATGACAGCTGAACACAAAACATAGAAAAGTTCTTTCTATAAGCCCTAATAAAGTAATTTATAATATTTTTAAAGGCGGAGGAAAGACCAACTCTCATCAATTGATAATTCTGTTAACCTGCTGTCTGGTTTCACTGTATGTTATTAAACCCAAATGAGGTTTTTAAACATTATCTCTTCTTAAAAGTCATACTCTCTTAATATGATATAGATAACTTCTAACTCCTATTTGAAGGAGTGATGACAGATTTGGCTAAGGCAGAACTTTCCTCTCGAGTCAGAGCAGAATGCCCTAGTTAGAGCAAAAACAAACTGTTGCAGATGACTCAGTATTGAGCAACCTTCTCTGTATATTATGAATCTAGTCCCTTACCTGTACATAGCAAAATGAACCTGTATTTTGCTGCAGATGCAGGCATTAGAAGGAATTATTTAGGAAGTCCTCACAGAACTTTTGGCATAGACAAGACACAGGAAAATATTAAAATGCATAAGGATCCTAAGATATTTTAAATGGAGGTATATGGATAGCAACAAGTAGAAAAATAAAAATGTCTTTGAAATACCATATCGAATTAAATTCGGAGATATGAAAATTACATTTAAAAAATAATAACGAGTTCTCCTAAATCCTATTTTTAAAATATACTTTAGATACCTACAAAAACTGATTAAGCCTCAAAAAAAAATTGGTTTTGATTCAGCTTACCCCTTCAACCTCATTTTTCTGCCACTCTCCTAACTTACTCTGCTTCATCCATAAGCAACTTCAATACCTAGATTATACCAAGCTCTCCTTTAAATCAAGACCTTTACAGTAGTGTTCTTTCTGCCTGGATTCTCTCCCTTTCAGATATCCAGCTTAAAAGTATTACTTCCTCGGAGAGGCCTTTCCTGACAGCCTTAACTCATATTGCCCATTGCCCATGATTTTCTATCAGCACATGCACATTGATCAGAGCCTCTAACTACTTTATTTATTTACTGTTTCCCCCACTAGAATGTAAACTCGATTACAGAAAGAAATCCATCTCTCACATTTGATTTACATCTCCAGAATCTATGAGCCAGTACTTAGGCATGAAGTAGGTGCTCAAGCATTGTTAAAATTGAATGAATTTAATATTTTTTCAAAACCACTAAAGTTATATACTGCATAATAAAAGGCAATAATTGTTGAATATTATGTGGTGAGGCATAGACTACTGCATAGGTGTACAGACTCTGGAGACAAACTGCCTAGGTTTGATCCAGGTTCCCCTTCTTGACTGTTATCAAGAACAATTATTTCTCTCTGCTTTGGTTTCCTCACCTATAAATGAAGACTAAAATAATATCTAGCTCATAGCTAATAACATGCTAAACTTATTGCCATGGTCCATGATTAGCAAAAACATACAGCCCTGGCAAATGAAGGAGGAAAAAAAGGAAGTATTGTGGTGAAATATCTTATTACACATATACTTTTGTTAGTCTGAGAAGGCGATCTTTATGTAACATGCTAAACTGCCCAAGGGAAATAATCCGAAATACTACAATTCCCTGGGAAATAATCCAAAATGCTATAATTCCCTTATGAACATTTCGAAAAGCAGAAAACAAGTTTCACCTTCTTAACCAGGCATTGAAGGGTCATAATTGTCCACCCCAGTCTACTTCAAATAGGTCAGCTTCCCTATATTTCATTTATGAAAATAGCTTGCCTTTCCCACATCTGCTGACTCTATTCCCTTTGCATAAAATGTAATCTTGATTCTAATCGCCCAAATACTACTCAGCCTTTAAAGTACACTATAAATGTTAACTTAATGAAACCTTTTCAGATCTAAAACACTCCCACTAAAATCCTCCCTCTAAATTCTCATGCTGTTTTGCTGACAACTTTTTAATTGATTCTAGTGATTTCAAGCATATATCTCTTAAAACCACATTAGATTGATATGCTCCTAGAAAGAAATGTACACTTTATGAAATTGACTTTGTAACTTTCTGACCAAGACCTAGAGTAAGAGATACAATTTATATCACGTTCTAGTAAACATATACTTACATGTGACTATATCTGTGTGTGACACAAAACAATACTAACTCCCAATTTTATTTTCTATTACATTCTATTTTATTTTTTTTAAATGGTCCTAATCCACTAAATTGATTTAATAACCCATTAACTGCTAAAACTAAAATATGAAAAAACATTACTCTTTAGGATTTAGTATAGTGCTTTTCATATACTCTGTAAATGTGCTAAATCCATCAACTTGACCCTCCAATTATTCCTTTTATTTAGGCCTTGGCAATATTTACCATCCTATAAAGCCAAAACTAAACAGATCTTACAAAAGTAAGCACTGTTTAGGAAACCTGAATTTTAGTTAATATTCTTAGTAATCTTTTCTTCAGCTATTAGGCTTATCTGAAATCTGCTTACGTGACAGCCTGGGGGCGAACCACAACCCCACCAGTACAACGACTGGGTCTTCTGGGGGAATCTGTAGCCATAGCTTCATTCGTAAAACCTGTTTCCAAAAAAAAAAAAAAAAAATTATATATATATAAAATTATATATATATGTATGTATGTATGCATGTATATATATATACACACATACATATATACACACATACATATATATTATTACTAATAATAATATTATATATTATTACAGGATTATTATTGTTGGGGGCAAGGAGGTTTACAGTTGTCACTAGAGAGTCCTTGTCAAAAATGCCTAAAATGTAGGAAAATTTCCCAGCAATTCCTATTACACTGGAAAGGGGTGAAGGCAGGAAAGGAAGTAGATTTTTTACATTTCAAATTACCTAGATTATTTTAATTTGGACCAAGCCTCAGAATCACGAAATTAGTTAACTCTTGCTGGACCCTTTGACCTACTGTTAACATAAGCTAGAATGGTAAGAAAACCAGATCATAGACGGGAAGTCTAGCATAGAATAACTTTATAAAATCAAACGTGCTACATTTGTGAGCCAAAATTAAAGAATTTACTGAAACCTTACGTTGTGATAGTGAAAACACACATGGTACAATATTTCAAGACCAAATGAAACAGTAGAGTAATACCTTCCAACTAAGACTTTTGGTAATAGGTAAGTAAGAAAGCTTGCTGTAATTATGTGGTAATGGATGTTAACTAGATTTATTGTGCTGAACTTTTTGCAATATGCACAAATATCAAATCAGTATGCTGTACAACTGAAACTAATATGTTATACGTCAATTATATCTTTAAAAAAAAATTAAAAAGACTACCTGGTCATAATTTAGCAAAATTTTAAAAATCATGTTAACCCCTTGCTATTGTAACCTAATCACCAGAGTCTAAATATAAAATAACTTATGACATTAGAAGCCCTTATCCTTTCCTGTCACATCACTGAATCCTGATTCCTGAATGTCCAGTGAGCATCAGAATCACTGGAGAGGTATTCAGAGCATAGAGTGTGCTTGGTTAAAGTTTAAAGGAAAATTGACAGCAATATTAAATTTCTTACAGGGCACTCAGAAAACCCCACAGCCTGGAACTAATCTTGAAAGCCCCTACAACCCTTACTTCTAAGTAGAAAATTTTCTATCACCTTATTTGACAACTTTCAAACTGATGAGTCCCATCTGCTACAACCAAAACACCCTTTGCTCCAACCTGCCCAGGTACCCCCTTCCTCAATGAGTATCTTCACCTCCAGCCCCTCAACCCTCGCATTTCCATTCCAACCTTTATTTCCAAAACACAACCCACCAAGAACTGTCTTATATGGGCCCTGTCTCATGAGGACGACCCCTGACCGATCCCTAAGGCCCCACTCTCCTGAAAGCCACTAGCACCGCGCTACCCACTTAACCTCCAAAGCTAAGCCACCGCTGCCCCCGGCCGCCCTCTGGCCCCTTGCCCTTCCTCCCCTCCCCCTCCAATCTCGACAGCGCTCCGTCGTCGAATTCCTGCCAGTCAAGTCCTCTCCCCTCATGCTGCTTGCCCCTCATCCTCTCCAAGCCTCCCCAAAGCCACAGCCCCGCCAGCCTCCTCACCGGCCGCCCCGCCGGTAAACGCTGTTCTCCAGCTCAAGGCTCACTGTTTGGAGTCTCCCCTCGTGATTGACGGCTACCACTTCCTACCACGCCTCAGCGGAACTACCTTTCTAGCCAATCCCAGAAGCAAACTGGCTAGGGCCGAGCACCGCCCCTAGAGGTCAGTTTCGCCAACCAGCAAGTAGAAAAAAGGTGGACCCGCCTCCTGATATTATCCAATCCGCTGGGGCTCAAGGAAAAACAAAACAGTATGTAAATTCGGGTAAAGCCGAGGTGTCAGGTTCGGTTGCGAACGCAGACAGGTGAGGAGGAGTTACGGACATGTATATTTTCCTTTGCAGACAGCACCTTCTTATCTTTGTCAAAAGAGTATCATGTCCCAAACTCCCGTGCACCTCACCTGAGCGTCTCAAGCTGGGACTCGGAGGACCCAAGGACTGGTCTGTTTACATCGAATCTCGCGACAGCTGGTTCGAAGCTCAAAGCACGTGGACATGGCAGCTGCCAATCACTTTTAGCTGTCCACTCACCCACACCAAACCCTCCTTCTGCCCCGCCCTTTTGGAGTGTTTACCTTCCGGGAGCCTAAACTGATTTAGGCTCTTGGGACCCCTGGAGCCAAGTGAGTGTTGATTGAATGAGAGGCGCGACTGATAATCCTGTCGATTTGACCCAGGTTTATGGACCACGCCTGACTTCTTTCTTCCTCGTTTCTATCTCCGGTGAGGAAGAGATCAAGATCTCGCCTTGTAAAATTATAGTAATGATAACATTTATTGATTTATCTAACAAACAGTAAGTACAAAGCCTCTAAGAAGGGAAAGAATGAGAACAGTAAGGGTTAAGCAAAGTGGCTAAGTAGAAAGTGATAGCAAACTAGTTAGGAGACGTAAACAGTGGCCAGATGGACTATGGTCTTGCGTAGAATTATAAGGGGTTGCACTTTTTATCTAGGGTGGGATTCAGAAGACTTTTAGCTAGGAAGTGTCATGATATTTATATTTCTAAAAGATCATTCTATCTATTAAACAAAATAAATTGTTGTCAGGGAGGGGATAAGAGTGGAAACAGTAGGTCAAGTAGAGAGGTTATTTCAGTAGACCAGGTAGGGGATGCGGTCTGGAACTGGACCTAGAAGTGAAGCAGTAGAGGTGAAAAATCATCAATTTCAGAATATTTTGGAAGAGATCATTGAAAGAACTTGATCATGTGTTGTATGTAGGATAGAAGGAAAAAACGAATCAAGGACGATGGCCCTGTTTGGGGCTCAAGTAACTGAGTGATGACATTTACAGATAAAATGAAATAATCTAGTGAAATAATCTGAAGTTACACATTTTTAGTGGTGGTGAATTTCTATGCCTTGGTTTCTATCTTTGTAAGTTGTAGAAAGAATATCGTGACCCTTATAGGATTTTTGTAAGAATAAATAGATTTAAAATACTCAGAACCAGTTAAAAATTTCTTCGAATCAACTAGTAATTATTAATTAACCAACTAGTCCTAATTACTCCATTTTTGTCTTTACAGAGATGGTGTGAGATTCTCTCAGGAGCCTTCAAATAGAGAGAAAATTTGTGGTAATTATGTTTTTGAATGGAAGTAACTTATGAGTGCTTAGTGCATATTGCCATCTCATGAGTCTTTTCAAAGTAATGGGACCAGGGGAAACTTTTTAACAATCTGTTCTTTCAACTGAGCAATCTCAGCTAAGAAACTTATTTTCACCTTGAAAGTGTGACTTCACTGTAAGAGTCAGAGTTCTGTGTTCTTCCAGTTGCTGCAGTGTCCATTATAATAAATTACTAATGACTAAAATTGCCTCTCCTATGGTCCTGCAAATCAAAAACAAAAGTCCCTAGGGAATTGTCAGGAAACTATCCATATGCAAATCAAATTTTTAATGTTAGTTGACTTTTTAATGTGTGTTTTGGTAGGATTAAGATTTTTTTTTAGCCTCAAGCAAACCATTGCCTCTCTAACCCTGGCCACTAAAACACTTGGATAATAATCACATCATTTAAGCAGTGGTGAAATCTGATTTTACCTAGAACTGTGGTGAACAATAATATTTTAATTTTCAGTCAAGTCAAAGGAAAACCTTTTAGTTAAAAAAAAAAAAAGTAGCCACATAATTTATCACCCCAACCAGGAAACCTTGAAATGAGGTTCTATTAATAATTATATATACACACAAAAAGAGGTAAAGTAGGACTGTCCTAGGTGAACCATGAAGTATGGTTGGCCTTTATATCTAACAGATTAGTGCTAATTTTGTAGCAGTTCTGTAGCTAATTAATGCATAATTCTATTGTCTATTTAGCTAAAATGTAAGCTCTTTAACAGAAGGAATTATTTGGTTTTTTCTTGTTCTCCATAATGCTCTATTTACTAACAGGAAACATTACATGTCAGAACCCGAGCAATTAATCTTGACTCTGGAGCTGGTATTTATAATGAAGGACAAAGTAAAACTATTGACAAAGACTAAAAATTAGTTTCAGCAATTTTGGGTGATGCCCAAGGCATAATTTACCTTCCCCATGTATTACCTTCCCCTATTTAACCCTGGATAAGAACTGCTTTAAAATCCGAAAAGAAAATCTGCAGCAACAATTTTTAGTAGCTAAAAATTTAATTAAAATATTATGTAACATTTATTGAGCTATATATGCCAGTCATTGTAGTATTACTATCTACATTTTACAAATGAGAATCAACACACAAAGATGCTAAGCCATTTAGCCCCAAATGCAGGCACAGTGGTGGAAATGCATGGTTCCCAAATTCCCAACTTTCTGCCCAGAGAACTGAAAAGGGGAGTCTCAAGGAAAGGGAAAGTACCATGGAGACTGCAGAGAGGGAAAAACTCAGGAAAGTGACCCTCTAGCTTAAATTAAGCATGGATCTGATCCTAATCAGCATATCGAAGATTTCGAGAACTTAACTGGCAGGTAGGTCAGTGCCCAGGTTCCCAACTAGCCACTAAGTAATGCATTCAAGAGACAGATCAAACTGCACCATGGCAGAGTCTTTGGAAATGAACTGACACTAGAACCACAGCCCACAAAAGGTGAGTTAGAACATGCAGTATGAATTAAACAGATTGATTGCCTATTAAAACAAAAATATCAACATTTCTCCATAAGAGCTAAACAAGACCCAGAGTGTTGTAACGTAATATTGAAATGTCTAGGATATAATCCAAAATTACTTGGCATATAAAGAGCCAGGAAAATCTCAATTCACATGGAAAAAACAATCAGCAAATACTAACACATAAATGATACAGATTATCTGACAAACGCTTTAAAGCAATATTATAAAAATACTCCCACAAGCAATTGTGAGCACTCTTGACGTGAATGGAAAAATAGAAAATCTCAACAAAGAGAATATATAAAGAAGAAACTATGGAAATTTTAGAACTCAAAAATGTAACAAAAATACTAAGAAAAAGAAAAGCAATTTTTTTTAAAAAGGAAGGAAAAACGATGCCGGAAAAATATTTTGAGATATAATGGCTGAAATTTTTCTAAGTTTGGTGAATGATATAAACCTGCAGATTCAAGATACTCAGCAAACCTCAAGCAGGAAAACCTCAAAGAAATCCATATGTAGACATATCATAACTACTGTAGGGAGGAGGCAAGAGAATTAAAATATTAATCGAGTTACATTCAGAGACTGCGATATGCTGATCAGCTCTGCAGCCAGACCAGGACACCTTCAGAACAAAGGAAGATTTCTGCTGTGATTGCTAACAACCCATTCCCCACACCTATGAAAGGGAAACAGCAACCAAGAATCATTCCCTATGGCCAAAACCATGGGGAACATACAGATTAAAGGCTGAGAACTGCCAGCAGACCTTTCACTCTACATAGTATTCTTACCTTTTCAAGCTACATGCTCTTCCCCTTCCTCACTGTATCTCCATATCAAAGGAAATGAGAACTAAAGAATGACATATAAACAATTCCCTGAACACTCAGGGTCCCCCTCAGAGCCTTTACTGTTTGTCTTTCTCACTCTCTGCCTCTGAAAGCAGACCACACTCTTGTCTGTGGAGTGTTATCCCTTTTCTAATAAACTTTCCTTTTGACTCTAACTTTGGTGCGTGTGTTGAATTCTTTCTACACTCTTGACTCCTCTCTCTGCAGGGCTTGGTCTTTCCCCACCACCCCCTACCCCCTCCCCCGCACCACCCTGTTCCTGCATCATAACTATACTGCTGAAAACTAAAGACAAAAAATCTTGAAAGTTTCCAGAGAAAAACTGCAGTGCCTATTTGAATGTGTACAGATTTTTCATCAGAAACTATAGAGGCCAGAGGAAGCGAGATATTTTCTAAAGTGCTAAGTTTCCTACTAGAAGGAAACTTAGAATATCAGGAAGGACGAGCAGTAGCAATGGTAAATTCTAGGTGAATATCATAGACTGTCTCTTGAGTTCTTTAAAATGTTTCATTTTAAATTATAGCAAAAATTGTAACATTGCCCAAAGGGGTTTCAAAGTATATAGATGTAATATATAAAACAACTATAACATAAATAGGATAGGGTAATATTGTGGTGTTCTATGTTCTACTTTAAGTAGTAAAATATTGATCTTGAGTAGACTATAAGTTTGTATATGTAATCCCTAATGCAACCATTCATACTGCCAAAATACTTTACCTCAAAGATTAAAATTTAAGTTTTCAACTTTTCTTAGTGACATGATATATTTAGGGGAAAATACACTTAAAATACCTCACTGCATTAAAATACCTCACTTCCAGATCTTCTCAAATCTGGAAGATGATGAAAATAGCACTGTTTATTGTCATTACCAAAACAAACCTAGTATATGGTTTATGAAAGTAATGCCAAAAAGCCTATATTCTTTCTAGATTTTGATGGACTGCCTCCAAGATGGCCCATAATGATGTCTACCTCCAATATTCATGCCCTGTGTAGTTGCCTCCTTTATTGTTTCAGATATGGTCTGTGTGACTAATAAAATACGGCAGAATTGATTACATGGTACTTTTGAGGTTAGGTTACAAAAGACATTGTGGTTTCTGCCTTTTTTTTTCTGGTATCATTTGCTCTGGGTGTAAGTTAACCTACATTTTGTGAGAAGTCCTAGGGTGGGACACATATGACCAGAAACTGAAGTGATTGTTGTGGGAAGCAGGTCCTCCAGCCCTAGTGAAGCCTACAGATGACTGTAGCCCTGATTGATATCTTGACTACAACCACAAGACTAACCTTGCTAAGTCAATCCGATTCCTGACACAAACTGGAGGTGTTTGTTTTAAGCTGCTAAATTTTGAGGTATTATTATACAGCAATATATAATATCTGTTTTAATCTTTGAAGCACAAGATAAATAGATCAATAATTATCGTTCTACAAAATATTGAAAAGAGCGTTGGTGGTATAGTGGTGTCCATAGCTGCTTTCCAAAATATTGAAAGGAATGTGTGTGGAAGTGACATTATAAGAAATACAGATTTTGGTCTTTGTCTCAGGCTCTTGGCTACAGCTCCTAAAACCTTTGTAATTTCCTTGGCTATTAAAGGCGTTTGTTCCAAGCATCTTTTGTCTTTGGTCATTGACCCCTGTTTCTGACACAGAGCTCCTAAATCCCTTGGAATTTCTTGATAAGTCTTTTCTTAGGAAACAACTCTTGGTGGGCTCCTGGATAGCTTTGGGATGGGGACTGGTTAGGAGAAAAAACAAGCCACTACTACAACTTTTAGCCACACCACCATCCTCCTTGGGGGAAAAGAGGCTGAAAATTGAGTTAATAATTTGTGCCTACATTATGAAGCCTCCGTAAAAATCCCTGAGCTATGGAGTTCAGAGAACTTTCAGGTTGGTAAACACTCCCAAGCCAAGTGGGTGATGCACCCCAAATTTATGAGGACAAAAGCTCCTGCAGCGAGGACCCTTCTGGACTTCGCTTGATTTATCTTTTCATCTATATCCTTTATTATATAGTAAGCCAGTAAAAATGTTTTCTGAGTTCTGTGAGCTGTTCTAGCAAATTATCAAACCTGTGGAGGGGATTGTAGGAACCCCGATTTTTCACCAGTTGGTCAGACATATGTGTGACGATCTGTGACTTGCAATTGGTGTCTGAAATGGGGCAGTCTTGTGAGACTGGGCCCTTAGTTTGTGAAATCTGATAACTACAGGTAGTGTCATGACTGAATTGTAGGACATCCAGTTGGTGTCTTCAGAAAACTGAATTGCTTGATGTAGGAAAACCCACACATCTGGCATTATAGTATTGTGTGAGTAAAGGAAGAAATAGTGTTTTCCTTTTAGTGAACATAGTTAAGTAATGGCAAAGTTAAATACCTTATATCCACAGACTAAAATACTCAAGAATGAGGGGCCTCTGTCATGTACTGATATGGAGAAATCTTCAAAATCTAATATTGAGACAGATACTGTATAGTTGCACGTCCATACATAGATTATCACTGAAGGAACATACAAATTGGGGATTTCAAAATGGCTGCCTTGGGGACTGAGGTGGGTTTTTCATTATGTTCCAATTTATACATCATGAATTTTCCATCACTTATTATATGACTGATCTGTTACGTAAAGCAAATAAAATTTAAATAAAAATAGAAACATTAAAACATTTGTGATTGCGTAATATCATCAACTCTCTTAAAGAACAGGCCTAAACATAGCCCCGGGAACACATACAGATAAGAGCTAATTTTAGCATTCACAGTTATATGTTTCAAAAACAAAAATGTTTCCAGCATTAGATAACTATTAGTATGGTATGCAGTTGGCCTCTATTGCACTAAAAATGTGATCTAGGAAAGAATTGATGCTGTGGCATTTTTGCATTAAAATGTGATTGAAAAAATTGAGATTACTTAATCTACTCTAGTGAAAAGGAAATTATAACTGCATGTATAGGGCTATTGTCTTTACAACCACTGGCAGAAAAAAATGAAAAGTAGCTAAATGGATTTTCCTTTCTTTAATTTATTCAGATTTGAATCTCTATTTGGTGTAACTAACATGGTATCACAGGACTGAAAGATGAAAAAACTCTTCGCAAGAAAGTGATTCCAAAAGTGTCTGCTAGTTGCTATGTCTCTATCTTGGAAAGATCTGAAAAACAAACTCCTCAGTATCCTAAAATCCTCTTTAAAATCTAGCCACAATTAACGTTTTACCCAGACCACAGATTCTTAATAAATCCTCTTATGAAAAATTAGATGCTTCCAATTGTGTAGTACCTAGTTTTATAGGTGCATAATTAATGCTGAATGTATGAATCAACACTTTGATCTCTCAATGAGTAGTCTTGTTCTAATAAGTTAATAAATTTTAAAAATTTCTCATAGAATAATTCACCACACCAAAATGACATACTCTTAGCGTTTTAGTATTAGTTCTTTTTAGTTTTTGCCTATATTACCAAAGTACACAGTTTTATTCATTTTCAATTACTACATAATATTTCATCAAACACTCATAAGCCATAACAGACTTAGATATTTCGCCTGTTTCAATGTATTCTAAATTAAGTGTCAAGAGTGAAAAAATGAACATTACATGTATTTTAAATTGTTACTATAAAAGCATGATCATGCCACAAGTTTAAATCATTAAAACCAACAATAAAAAACCAGCAATGTCATGAACAGTTCACTGATTTATTAGATGAACATATACCCATATAATCAATGAAAACTGTATGATATATAAAATAATTTAAGAAATGTTGGGAATTAGCAGCACCATCCATTATTGAAATAGCAAGAAAAACTTCACAGATTTTATGCAAACACTGGAGGGAGTAACTACTTTAAGACCTAGTAATGCCACTGAATGTCTGGGATGATTAAGAAGGGCATCTTTTTAGATAAATATACCTCCTCCTACTCCAAAGATTTGGTGAGGATATCTGATGATTAATGGTTTAGAAAACTATTACAGAAATCAGACACTGCATAGTATTTTAATTAGGACAAGGAGACTAAATACCCAGCTACTTGAGCATGGCTCAACACTTCTGCTTCTATGAAAAATTTAGTTCTGAATTATGAAATTAGAAATAAAAAATAATTTTTAAAAGACACTAGTTGTCTCTAAGAAACATTAAGTGGAACACAGTTCACTATGAAAATACGTCACTTTTCCAGTTTGCTTAATAATTTAAAAAGTTGTGTAGTTTTCATCACAAGTAACTATACAAATTTCTTAAGCATTTTTAAAAGCTTAAAAGTATTTCTAAAATCTAATAGTCTTTTGATTTTTTTTAACCGTTAGCCCTGTTGTTACATTTACTGTGTATCAGAGACTGAGTTTGTGTAAAGGATACAAATTTACACACATTTTACAGCAACTTATACCCTAACATCTATAAAATTCACAATTATAATACAAGGAAGTACAAGGCCAGGATAAAACTGCTGAATCCTAAAAAGTCAAACTATACTATTTTTATTTTGTCCCTTTAAAAAAATTTCAACTTCGGCACCAACTTCAAAAAGCCCTCATATCCTAAATTTGGGGAGGGGGGAACATTTTCCAAATATAGTTCAGCAAACACAAACAGTTTTTCTATGCTGGTGAAGTAAAGGATTTCCAATCTTCTTCTGGCCCCTAAGTCTGCGTCGCATGGTAAGTTTAACAGAGTTCTTTCGCTGTGAGGTTGTGGGGAGGCTTGCCGGCTGAGTACTACTACTTCGACTTAAACCATTTCGTCTATGCCTCTTCATAAGAGGGCCAGAGTTGGATTCTTCTAAGGTCCTTTTAAAGTTTGCTGGAGGGGTTCTTTCAACTTCTTGGGCTTTCATTTGACCTGGAGTTGAAATCTTTAAATTTTTTTGGTCCATGATGGTGTTTGTTGAATTGGTAGGCACAAGCCCAACTGGCAAGCTATTATTCAAAGAATCATGTATCCTTAAAGTCAGGGCTTTAGTGCAATTTTCTTCGAGTGGCTCTGGATCTTTTGAAGGTATGATTGCAGCTTGGACATTCCCTCGAGCTATCTCAGCTGGGACTTCTAAATAATTCTCTGAGAAGGCATTACTACGAACAAGGGCAGGTATATGGTCCTTAGAGTTCAGCCTTGGCCACGGGTCCTCCTCCAGCAACTGAAAAATGAAGATAAACCAAGTAAGAAATAATTTATCCAAAAATTCGGCTTAAACATTGGGGAGGTGGGGTTTCATTAGACTAAATGACAAATTTTGTGGGTTTTTTAAATTTCCTATTTTCTATAATTTAATTTCTGAATATTTAGTAGTGTGGAAAATGTGAAGTACAATATTACAGCAACTATGCCATAAGGAAACAGACTGTTGCTTTGCTAGACACTGTTCTGTGATTTGAGAAAAGCAGGATATATGAGAACCACTAAATATGGCTGGATAATTCTCAAGGAAATCAATTAAAATCACATGGAAACTTTCAAGTACTGTTTTTTAAAAAAGCTTCACAGGTGGTTCTGATATGCACCACTCCTTTAGCTGTAGTGCTCTAGATCTACACACTCAGGAAGGATATCCTCCCATCTCCAGACAGATAAGAACATTCTTACAAACTCAATTTTCCACAATAATAATAATTTATAAAATCATTGTCTTAATAGTTTCTCAAGGACAGAGTTTAAGCATAAATAGTAACTCTCCTCCAACTATATAACATTTCTCTCAATCATTTTTTCTTAACTTTAATAAGTTATTAAAATATAAATATATTCCAAAAAGGCTAAGTAAACCCTTTTATAGGTCATATTATCTGGTCTTCTTCTGATATAAAATCCTCTAGGAATAAACACCTTTCAAAAAGTGCTATATAAAAGCATATTAATATGTTTCCTTTAATGTTCCTAGAATTAAAAAGAAAAGGGAAATTGAAGCATTTCAATCTAACCATAAACACAAACACGCTTTATTGAAAAAAATATATTGACCTTAGACCCAATGAAGACTAGAAATAAGAAACCCTAGGTTTCTAATTTGGTACTGCCTCAAATAGACTGCTGCTTTTTTTTTTTTTCTAAGAACATACTCTTTCTGGGATCATTGGTTTATTTAGTTAGTTTACACTGCATAGTTTATTGAAAGCCCAATTCTTATCTCTTTTAATACTGACTAGATGGTGGGCAGCTACCTTCTTTCAAAGTATCAGTGTTGAGACAGGATAACAGGACAGTCTCTGTTCTAGAATATTTACATATGGATTTCAACAATATCAACAAGAGTCATATGTGAGTTTATCTCTGCATTAGGTTGATTACAGTGCCCACCCTGGTCACAAGCATGTTCTGGCTGATCACAGAAAACTACATCTAGTCATAAGTAATTGGTGACCAAGAGTATCATTAAAAATATATATAAAAAGGATTTGCAACAAGACCAGGCAGCAGATTAAGTTCTGTAGACAAAAGGCTTCATACTACCAAATAATCATGCCACTAATTTAGGCACAATAAGAAAAAGGTACTTATCAAGCCATTCATAGGAAAATGCTCTAGTTTGTATAACAAAGTTAGACATTAGATGGAATTCTTTTATAAAAGAAAAACAATGGGATGATTTCAGAGTTAACACAATTTATTGTAATTTCTGTTGTGCTGTGTCTTTTTAACTTCACAGATTATTATTCTGACACTACAGGTGCGCTGGCTTTTCTTCCCCCCACTTTTTCCTTGAGCTTTTCCTTTTCCTTCTCTTTTTATTGGCATTCTGTGGGAATATATTGTATCTGTTAGCAGAGGCAACTGCTTGGGTTTCTTAGATTCATCCCAGATTAATTACTTGTATTGCTAAGCCTTCTTATATGTTCATAAAGCATTTGTGATATTGAGAGATTATCTCCTAAAAGTACATACTTTAGAAGTTTCACTACTCTGTTGCTCCATCTATTGATCCAACATTAAACAACTAATTACGAATTGTGCCTAGGTAACAACTGAAACTGTATTAATTTTCTGAAAGATATCTCTTCCTAATTCCTCGTTCCTATAGCTCATGGCCTGTAAAAAGCAGCTAAATTTAGTCTTGCCCCAAGCAAAGGATAGAAAAAGAATGTGTGCCATAGTAATATCACTTTAAACAGTTATTTTCTACTTCGTCTTTTCCAAAACAAAGGTCTAACTATGATTCACATTAGGATTCACCAGAAGCTGACAAATCTATAGACAGATAAACCTAGTCTCAAATGCCTAGTTTAAATGTGGGTAAGTCTTAAAACCTATCCAAAATTAACCAAATGTCATTATATGTATCTAGATGTTACTAAACATGGGATTGCTATAACAATGAAATAAATCAGAGCTAATTGGGGTACTCACAGTTAAGTCAATTAAGATATAAACACAGTTTCTTAAGCAGAATTAATTAGCCTTTATTTACTTGTTAGGTCAAAGCCAACAATACTAATTATTCTGAAGTGCTCTAACTATTTTCCCATATTTGTGTGAAGCCAATTGTTTAACAACCATGCCTACATGTACATTACTGCACACATAAATCTCCTTATCTTTACTTTAGTACTATTATATCATTATTTCTCAGAACTTTAGAAATAATTTTAAAACATTCTAAGTGCAATCCATGTACAATCTTACTAATGTCAATCAGCAGACTGCAATAATTTTTACTTGAGATCAATATTAAGAATATTTATTCCTATCAAAATATCCTGTCCCCTCTCCTTACCTCCACCCCAGTGCCTCCTTCTCTAGTCTGCCTTAAAGTCAGTTATTCAAATACGAATACATTAGGGAACATTACAGTAATGAATAAATTCAAATTCAGAAATAGGCAAATACTCAATTGAATAAGAGCTCCTTCACAACTCTCAACAGAGAATGAAGAGACTTTAAAAGGTATTAATTTGCATTATTATTCAAGGGTTTTCAAAGAAAACTTTGATGAGGAATTATTTTAAGAAGATATAAGATATTAATATACCAATTTCTAAATGAAAAGTCCATGTAAGAAAAATTAAGTTTCCATATATATATGTGAAGTAAAAAAAAAAACAGGGCAGTAAATTTCAAAATACTGAACACAGGACTGGAATACTCAAAATTAATTAAATTCTTTGTACTGTGTAGCTTTGAAAACCTTTAAAAAATTGCCTGAGCACATGTCATATTTCCCATTTTAATCATCAGTCTTCTGAAAGCATTCTCAGAAGGTCAGATATATCAAAGCAGTTATTAATACTACTAATTTTTAGTAGGAAACAAATGGGGTGAAATCAGAAAAAGGAAAATATGGTACCATTTATTTCACAGCATATCTTAAATTCATTCAGTGTTAATATAGACAAGAAATAGTAATGAAGTTTCTTGTCTACCTTAAGAGACAACCAATTCTAAGGTTTAATATCCTAAGGTCCAGTTAGATTTTGAAGCTGTATGATCTTATTCCAATTGTCTAATCTCTGAATCTTATTATCTATAAAATGGAATAACATCTGCAATATCTGCCTTTCTGGGTTATAAGGTTCAAATGAAAAATATATGAAAGTGCTTCACAAACTTTTAAATGATTAAAATGTTCATAGGGTTAGAAGGGGATCAGTAAGTTTCAAATGTTATTAATATTCTTCAGGGACCACATCTAGTCACCTCTTAAATAGATATTGTACACAGCTGGGATTCAAAAGAGTACGGACCAATGTGAAGATGGCTCAATGATAATTACGTGACAAAGATTCATCACTTTCTTGAACCTAGTTCAAATCTAAAATCTTATTATATAAGGAATCTGAAAACTGTATTTAGGCATCACTAACCAAAGAAAATCTATTGAAACAACTTAAATACTATAGAACTATATACCTTGACTGGTGGTGTAGAACTTGGGGAAGTAGTCATCATGCAGGTTTCTTGACTGTTATAGGAAGGGCTATCACTCAGGTTCAGATAGAGCTCATCTTCATCAGTGAAATTTCCCTGACTGTCCACTCCTGGAGAGATGCAGATTACTATGGCACTAGTATTATCTGCTCGAAGCATACGCTGCCTCCAGCGGCCTAACGCCCGATTCACAAGCATTTTGGCACAAGATTGTCCATACTCACCCTGTATTTAAAAAGAAGAAAGGTAACAATTCAAATTATGTCACCACTACACCTTTATCAAATTAAAAATTAGGTGTTCATATGGCCTAAATTAATTAAATGTCCAAAATTTCCAACATTATCCACAGAGCCCAAAATTATGTTAAAATAATATTACTCTAAATTTTAAAAAATAATACAAGGCCTTAGCCTGTAGTTTAATTTCATCTGCATTTTTATAGATAAAAAAAAATTTTTTAATTTCACAAATGAGATAATCAAGCATGGGGAAAAAAAACTCATTGCAAAGGGCCAATTTCCTCTTAAAATAAGAGCTTCTGCAAATTAAAGACAATGACCCAAAATAAAAATTGTCAAAGGACATGAACAAAATTCAGAGACAAGGAAATATAAATGACTCTTTAATATAAAAATGGTCAATGTCACTCATATGAGGAAAAAAGCAACACAATAAGTAGTTATGGTATAGAGAGATAAAATACCTACCAATAGAAAGAGTTAAAAAAAAAAAAACTTCAATGACCTCATGTTGTGTAATAAATGTGGCTTGGAAGAAAACTTTCAGCACCACACATGGAATCAGTAATTGCTAAGTTTCAGTTGAACAGAAATGAAAATGTGCTCTAGAAAACAGAGCAACATGTTTTTAAAAGTACCTCTAGAAAGAGTGGAAATGGTTGGGGAAAAAAATGTAAAAATGTATCATGACCTACAGTGAACTTCAAGTGAAAAAAAATTTAGTTATTTTATGTAATGTGATAAAATATATTACCATACTCTAAATATAAAAATATTAATGTATAATGTACTATATAATCTACTACACAGTATTATATATACAATAAGCATTATATATATATATATATAAATAAATAAAATGTATTATAAGTCATTTGGCTGTCATCTATATCCCTGAAATGTATATATTCAAATTGGAGAAAGAACTTTTTTTTCCCATCCTTTCCTTGAAAAAATAGGGAATCACCTTTTGTTGGGGTTGTCTGATCTTAGGCATGCTACCATATTCCAACACATTGATGATGGCAAACTGCAAATAACTCTCCTCAGTTGCTTTGTTTAAAACCTTAACATTAAGTCATCCTTACATTCCCAAGATATTATTACTTGGGATTTTTTTAACACTATCATTTCCCCCTTCTCATGTGAAAAAACATGCACCTCACAATTGATGAAAGGCAGCACTAATTTCTAATTCATAAATCACATTCTCCAGTGGACATCTTTCATCACTCTCCAAACAGCTCAATGAGAACTCACTCAAGGACTCCTTTATCTTTCACTTTTTCGGTGTGCCTGTTTCCTTTCTCAGAAAAGCCATATAGAAAATAAATCTATATAAGTCATTTCCACTACCTTACTTGAAATTTTCCCTCCCTCAGCTCAGTTTCTGCTGATTTGTGCCACCTAACATCATGTCCTTTTCTTCCACCATAAAGGCTCACTAGGTGATCTCATAAATTGTCACAGCTTTACTTAACTCCTATTAGCACTCAAATTAATATGTACAGGCTTCTCTCTCAATTATTTCTAACAACCAAACAAAATATCTATCTAGATGAACCCCAGCTACCTCCAATTCAACATACCCATATCGGAACTCTAATTATCTCTCCTCTCCCCCTAAATAAAGTGTTTCTTCCTGGTAATAGCTACCAGGCACCTGTCAGAAATTCGGGTGTCAAACATAAATACATAAGTACGTACATACGTACGTACATACATAGATAGGTAGATAGATAAAACCTACAAACAACATACTGAATTTTCTTACTGAGGCTATTACGATATTCTGGATCTTTATTTCATTTGACCATCTAGTCATTGGTTAATGTATAATTTTTTTAATCTACCATTATTTTATCATGTCTTCAGTTTGAAATAAGAATTTGTGGATCATAGTTTCCACTATGGATTAGTAATTAATCTGTCTCTATTGTTATACTGTTAGCTTCTTTCAAAATTATTTTAATCTTTTGGATGATTCTAAATGAATAGCCCAAACTTCATTAATAAACGCAATTCTCTAAAAAAGAAAGAAATTTGGGTGTCATATTCTTCCTCCTCAAAAACCCGTGTCTGTCAAGTCTACTACTCATGTATTTTTGTTCTTGTGTGTATATATTGTCATAATTTTTATCAGTGCTGTCATACTTCAGAGATCATGCTTGCAAAATGTCTTATTTGGAATATAACAGCAGCTTCCAAAGAGGAAGTCTAGAAGATCCATTATTAAAAATCAAATCAGTTATGCTGGCAATAAGAATCAACATGTTAAGAGAAGTGGAGATAGACCTTATAACTAAGACCCCATTCATCAAAATTCACCTTTTCTTAGGGCTTCTTCATGATACAACACTGCCACCCATTCTTTTTTATCGCCAACTCTGAATCAGTTTAATTTTGTTAAGGGGCTAGATGGTTTTCCTACACCTCCAAATAATTAGAATCCTCACATCCATTATCAGCTACCCTCTATTTTATATTATAACCTGCAAATGGGTAAGCTTTCTAAAATGCAGCTTTTCAATAACTACTTCCTGATTATAAAGACCTAACTTTATGACAAACCATTCAAAACCCTTTTTGCCAGTTACATCAAGCTACTTTAAACCTTTTAAGTTACATGAAACTTTAATATGTCATATTTGTCTTTTCTCTTTGATTTTATATACCCTATTCTTTTTCCTGGAAAGTTTCTCTCTCCTCCTCTTATTACCAGGTAAATTCAACCCCACCTTTAAGACTTATGCAAATTTCACTCTCATCCATGAAACTTCTTTATGGATTCTTCTCCAATTTCCTATCTTCTCCTTCTCAGTGCTCATAACACATGTTCTAAATACTGTTACATGAATGCTTCCTTCAATACTCCTTCCAAAAACACTTTGGCATTTATAAATAGGTTCTCTCAATCCACTAGAGATTGGTTTTTGGGCTCCCCATTTCACTGAAATGTTTGTTTCTCTATCATCATAAAGAATTCTAAAGCCAACAGATAAAAAAGTATTTATTTCAGTTAATCTTTCTTTACATCTGGTGTCACTGAACAATGCAACATGCTAACCCCAAGCTATAAAAATTAATCGAGACAACTCTTATCTTTAAACAACTGACAGTCAAATGATATTGACAGTTATTTTTATATCCTATTTGTAATAATATAATAAATACTGAGCAAGAACCATCTTCTCTTTATCTTTGTATTACCTGTACTTAGTACTTAATATTAGCTGAGTGAATGGAGGCAATACAAGTTCTTTCATTTTCCCTCCTTTTCACCTCAAGATATAGCTTTACCATTTTTCCCATCTTAGAGAAAGATCATCTTTCCAAGGATAGCCTATCCCCTTGAGCCACTGATTCCAGTTATTTCCATGTGCTCTAAACTTTCATTCTATCAATATCCCTTATTTCTCTGTACTGTTAATCTTCCTCTTAAGACTAAAACATCCCTTTTGAGACCTTATTACATCAACTGAAACTCTTCATCCTTGAAGGTCACTAATAAAAGATCCTAACTATAAAACCCAAAACACTGTTCTCATCCATCTGCCTCTAGTTCTTTGCAGAATTTGACACTGTTGACTACTACTCCAAAACTCTCTTTCCAAAAAGAACCAAAAAAACTCCCTTTCCTTGCCATCAACAATGCTGCACTCTTCTAATTCTCTTTACTTCGTCATTTCTCAGAATAAAGAGAAAATCAATTTTCAAGCAAGTCAGGAAGGAAAGAAAAAGATTTTCTCATTGATAGTTGTTTCTAGGTTTGACACTGACTAAAAACAAGATAAGTGACTTGGTTACCCTGTGACCCAACAATTTCATTCCTAGATATACACCTAAGAGAACTGAAAACATGTCCACACAGAAACTTATACATCAATGTTCACAGCAGTGTCATTCATAACAGCTAAAAGTGGAAACAAGTCAAGTATCCATCAACTGATAAATAAATGGATAAATAAAATGCTGTATATCCATTAAGAGAAAATTATTCAGCCGTAAAAAGGAGTATAGAGAGAAGTATAGATAAGATGAACCTTGAAAACATGCTCAAGTGAAAGAAGTCAGAAACAAAAGACCACATATTGTATGATCTCATTTATATGAAATATCCGACACAGGCAAATAGAGACAGAAAGATTAGTGATTGCCAGGGGATGGGGAGCTAGTGAATGACTGCTAATGATTATATGGTTTGTTTGGGAGGTATGATGAAAATGTTCTGAAATTAGATAGTGGTGATGGTTACACAGCTTTGAGACTAAACTAAGAACCACTGAATTATATATTTTAAAAAAGGAAACTGGTCTATGGCCATGCCACCCTGAACAAGCCCAATCCCGTCTCATCACGGAAGCTAAAAAAGCAGGGTCGGGCCTGGTCAGTACTTAGAGACCACCTAGGAAGACCAGGTGCTGCAGCCGCAAAAAATAAATAAATAAAATTAACGGGCTATAAGCTGACAAGGTCCTTGCAATCTGTGAGGTTAACCAAGGGTTGCCTCGCCTAAAAAATAAAATAAAAAATAAAATAAAATGAAAAGGTAAACTGTATGGTATGTGAATTTTAAAAGGGCTGGTGAGGTTTCACAGACCAGTAAGTCAGGACTGTTCATAATAAAGTCTGTGGTTATGTTTTGTTATCTAGTTTCATTTATATATTTCCTGTCTCATTCCCCTAATGAGCGGCTAAATTTGTTTTATTTACTTCAAGAGTTAGGCAAATGCAAAAATTTACTTAAGATGAACATCCTTAGTTCATATCCGAGGCCCCTAACAAAAGTACCAAATAATGTCAAATTACTGAGTCATTTCTCACCATCAAGTACTTTTTCTCCTCTTGGTCCTGGCACATTGAGATGGCATCTTGAGGTGGAATCATATTCCAAAGTCCATCACTCCCCAAGATAATATACTTGTGCTTCTGGGGATCAAGAGTGTGGACACTTGTGTCTGGTTCAGGTGACACAACAAACTCACCACTGAAAAAATCATAGCTCCACAAATCACCTAGGGGCAAGGAAGCAAAAGAAAGAAGTATTATTTCCAAGCATAGCAGTATCGCATCAACAGATTAAAGGAAAAAATCTGCATGTTCAATAGGTACAGAAAGTATGTGATGACATTCAAAATCCATTCATGATACTAAAAAAAAAAAAAAAAACTTCCTAGAAAACTAGAGATAAAAGGTAACTCCTTAACCTGAACAAAGTATGCCTTTTATTACCACTTCTCTTCCAATACTATAATGGGGGTCCTTTCCAGCACAGAAAGATAATAAAAATAAATCAGATATATGAATTGGAAAGGAAAAAAAAATAAAACCATCATCATTTGTAGATAATTTTATTTCTACATGGGAAACCAAAAAGAATATCAAAATGGAAACACCTAGCAAGGTTGTTAAATACAAACCCAATATATATGTCATCTGTATTTTTTATACAATAGCAAGAAATAGAAACTATAAAATTTTAAACAATTCCATTTACAGTAACCAAATGTAAGGTACTTAGAAATAAATGTAATAAAATGTATCTAAATCTTTTATGGACAAGATTATACAATCAGATTCCAAAATGCTTAAGTCTAAATGGAGGAATAAAGGAATAAACTGTATACATAGATAGAAAGACTTAATATTATAAAGATGTTAATTCCTCCAAAAATAACCTATAAAGTCAATGTAATTAAAACCAATATCCCAAAAGGATTTTTGTAGAATTTGACAAGCTGATTCTAAACTGTACAGGGAAGAACAAAGGGCCAAGATCACTGTGAAGATAAGACAGGATGACTTGCTCTGCAGAGTCTTAATGACTATTTGAAAACCTTGTGTTAATAGACCAAGAAAGTACCTACATCAAAACACAACCTACTATACCTTTAAAGACTGTTCACACTTTCGGTAAGCCAGAAAATAGAAAATTCTTACACAGTTATCCTCCTTGATTAGCTCCACATAAAACAATGCCTACAATTCTGCCGTTTAGACCTATTAGATATAAACCTTAAAGAGTTCAACAGAATACTTTTTGTTGACTCAGGCCATTAAAAAGATCAATAAAATTGAAAAAGAAAAAGCAATTTACAGAAACCATCTACTCTTCTGTGATACATAAGTCAAAGTAAGTAGTACAATATAAACCTTTCTTTTGCTCCCAAAAACTGGGGAAGGAGGAGACAGAAAGGAGAATACATAAATTTCCTTTTTTATTTGTTGTAAAGTACTTTGGAGAAAGATCTAAATTGAAAGCAAAGATTTTTGCAGAAGAGAGTAAATAGCTGTGACCCCCTTTCAGTGGGTATGACTTTTTCCTAAACAAGATGAAGCTCTTTGTCCTTTCCCTTCCTTATTTAAACTTCTCCATTACTTCCCATCAGAAATACTGGCTAATTCAAACATGCTTAGAGTCTAAGGAAAGAATAATTCAAACCATTATTCTACTCTAAAAGGGCAAAATTCACTGCTAAACCGTCCTCCTGAAAGGTGCAATTGATCCTTCAGAGCAGCAAAAGAGAACGCATGTTACCACGAAAAGGCAGTTATACCCTAGGTTAGCTCATTCAGACACATTTACCTCTATATGAGTAAAACAAAGCTCCCTGGTTGACAAAATTTTAAAAATGAACGTGGAAATAGTTAAGATAAATACTATGGTAGCAATTACAGAGTTCATAAATGATGATAAAAACTTTCAAAAGCAGTTTCTCCTTACTATTTGGGATTAAAGTTGCCACTCCAAGGAGGAACACAAATTTATATAAACTAGAATCCTTATTACATCTAAACTAAAATCTTGGTGAAAAAAGAATTTCCGACTTTCAATCTAATGCAGATTATTTGACCTTAAAGACTACAGTTTCTCACATATAAGCTAACATTAGTATCTTCATAAATTTGAAAATATTTTAAAATAAGTTGTTTACTTGAATAGGTAGTAATACATTCACATGGTACAAAACCCAAAAGATACAAAAAGCATACAGTGAAAAATCTCCTTTCTCATCCTTGTCCTGCCCAGTTCTCCATACAGGAGACAACTATTATTCTTATATATCCTTCTAGAGATATCTATATCTACATACATATAAGCATATATACATACATACATATATATATATGTATGTATGTATGTATATACACTGCTTTGGCAAAATCATCCTTTCGAGCTTACAATTACTCTTTAACTGACAACTCTTAAATCATTAGTCCTCAGTATCTTGCCAATCTCTCTTTCTTTCTCACTAAACCTCAATACATTTCCAGAATTTCATCTAGCTTAAATTCTGAAACTCTGGGTTTTGATTGGAACTGCACTGAACCTATAGATCTGTATGGAGAGAAACGTCATCTTAAGAATAATATATCTCACAATCCAAGAACATGGTGTATCTCTATTTTTTTTAGGCCTTGATTTCTTTCATCAGTTTTAGTTTTCACTATACAAATTATCAACATATTTTATTACAATTATACATACGTATTCTTGTTTTGGGTAGTCATAAATTGTTTTTCAATTTCAACTTTGAATTGTTTCATTTCTAGTACATAAAAATATGATTGACTATGTATGTTGAATTTGGATCTTGTGACCTTACTAATTCTAGCAGCTTTTTGGAGGTTCTCTGGGATTTTCTATTTAATGATGCCATTTGTGCATAGAGATGGTTTTAGTTGCAGAACCATTTGAGATTAGGTTGCAGACATAAAGACACTTCATCTCTAAATATTAAAATTTCAGCATTTATCTCCTATGTATAAGAATGTTCTTCTACATAACCACATTCAGGAAATTTCATATTGATCTAGTGCTGTGTAATACAAAATCTCTATTCGAACTTCCCCAGGTGTCCCAATGCTTTTTTAATATCCAGGATCCACTTAAGTACTATTCATTGCATCTAGTTGTCACATTTTTTAAATTGTTTTTTAACCCAGAATAATTCTCTAGGTTGTTTTTGTCATTCATGACATTGACGATTGTGAAGAATACAGGATAGATGTTTTGCAGAGTGGATGAACCTTTATTTAGACTTGTTTCCTCGTGTTCTCATGCTAGATATAAGAGTTTGTGTTCAGGTTAAACTTTTGCGGGCGGGGGGGGGAGGGCGGAACACTAAATTGCTGAAGCTGTGTCCTCTTCAGTTTACCATTTGATGAGACACAATGTGTCATTATTAGAAAAATACCAAGCTTAATCATTTGGTTAAAGTGCTGTCTACCAGCACTGTAAAGGTGACCTTCTTTTTGTAATTGATAAGTAATCTGTATGCTGATAGTTTGAGACTGTGAAATATCCTGTTCTCCACCCAAATGTGCCACATTTTAGCATCTTGCACAAATCAATAGTTATTGTGATGGTTGTAAACTGATATTAGAATTAGAATACTAACTACATTTATTGTCTTTTCTAAAGAAGAGTTTCTTTTTCCTCTCTTTATAATCCTTTTAGTATCAGTATGGACTCATGGATTCTTTTTTCTCTCAACATTATAACCTATTACTGTTATTTTTTTTTTAACTTTTGGAAATGGTCTATTTTCCATCAAGCGTAAGACCACTCAGTAGTTGTTCCTACCCATTGAATAGACTGAGCAGTGGAGGCTGCAGCCCAGTGGACTGAGCACTCCAGTCTTCAGCAGGAAACTGAACAGGCACAGAGAAAGGGCACCTGAATGGCTTCAGACCGGTCTACAACTTCAGGTTGAGCAGCAGTGAACTCAGGTGTTGGAGCAGTCCATTCACCCTGAAATTCCTCCTTCATCACAGCCTTTTCAGCAGCAGCCTGCTATTCCTTTTTGGTCTTTTCAGGATCTCTGTAGAAGCACAGATCAGGCATGACTTCCCACGGGCGTTCACGAGAGATGGTACCAGGCATGCACAGACTTCCCATGCCAGTATCTACCACATCATACCCACTGAGTGAGCTTCATTGTTACTGCGAGGGATGGCAATGTCCACATAGCGCAGAGGAGAGCCTGTGTGACACAGGACGATGGTAGGCAGGTTAACATAAGATGCCTCTGTGAAAGGCTGGTGATCAGTAACCACTGGAAGTCTTGGCTCACATAAAGCTGCCTGGATATAGTTAGTGAAGGTTCCAGGAGTGAATTGGCCCAGCAACAGGAGTGGCTCCAGTGGCAGGAGCAAATTTCAGCACAGCTCACTGGCCAGTATTCCTGGATAATATAACATTGACATCAGCTGGGTTTTCAATGGCAACAATGGCACGAGGTGCCAGCAGAAGGTTCTCCCAGGTTCTCTTCAAATTTATAATGTAGATGCCACCACTCTTCCTTTTGTAGATGTACTGTTCCATTTGGAAGTCAAGGTTGGTGCCATCTAAGTAGGTTACTGCTGCAAGGAATTTGAGGACATCCTCCTTTCATTTTTAGAACTTCAAGGGCTCCGGACATTGTGGAAGTTTCCCTCTAAGTTACATGGGAACTAAGATCAATGCCATATGGGCCCCTCTCTGGGTAGGGCAGAAAACCTACTATTATTGTTTTGATGCTCAAGTTGCTTTCAATTTGCCAGTAAAATGCCCAAGAATTTGAATTTTTAACAAACTCACAAGATGATTCCTATCTATAGCCAGACTTAGAAACATATGATATAGTAAAGCCATGTAGATCCCCATATCCTACCAGCTCAGGTAATCTACATGTTCACCTGAGATCAAATTAGTAGGAATGAGAGAGGCCTGCGGCAGACCTTTTTGGTTGCCTGCTCAATGGCCATTTCCCTTTTGTCTTCAGACTCAAACGCAATTCCAGCAGGTAGCCACTAGAAGGCACTTTTGCTACATCTGGACTCATGTAATTATGGTCATCAGCAACTAAATGGTATCAATTTTTATAAGCACACTTCTTTCTTTCACAAAAAAAAACTAGAAGAAAAATGGTCATAAATAATAATGGTGTTCAATAGTTTCATTTAATTTACCATGGGCCAGTAAGTATTATTGTGCAAGTTAAACTTAAAAAACAAAACTAGAACCATTATTTTTTTTTAAAGTTTTCCCTGAGTGACAGAATAAGGACCGAAAAAATGTAATAAAATATTTTTTGGCAAAAATGTTCAGATCTGAAAGGTATTTTTGTGGAAAAAATGTTAAAGAAATTATTTAAATCAAGAAAAAACAAGCTATTTTTTCATTACTAAATTTCACCTCTCTCACATCTCTTTATATCAAAATTCATTTATTTCCATGTATTTATTAACAAAGTTATGTCAAAATGTTGTAGGACATTACTAAAACAACTACCTTTTATCTTCTACATGGAGTTTTCACTGTTCTAGTAGGTCTTTCCCATCGACTGCTATTATTCCTCCTTCTCTCCTTCGCTTTATACTAAAACACCTAGGAAGAGCACCTAAACTATCAAATTTTCCTCTCTTGCTCTTTTTTGAACCAATTCCAATAATGACTGTGGTCTAACTATCCCACCAAAAGATACTTTGCCATGGTAACCAATGGCCTCCACATTGCTAAACACAATGGTCACTTCTCAGTCTTCCTTTTACCTGAACTATCGACAGTATTTTAAACTTACCTTTTTAAAATATATATATATATCTTTATTCTATAAGCCTTTTTCTATTTTTATTTTAATTAATTATTTTTTTAATTTTATGTTTTATGCCTACAGCACCTGTTATTCCTAGGTGGCCTCCCATCCAAGTACTAACCAGGCCCGACCCTACTTAGCTTCCAAGATCAGACAGGATTGGGATCGTTCAGGGTGGCATGGCCGTAGACTAAACTTACCTTAAAAAAAAAAAAAAATTTGAGGTATAGTTGACGTATAACAAAATACTGTCTTGAAATACTTTCTTCACTTAGTTTTCAGGATACTCTTCTGCGTTGCCTTGTGTTTTACTTGCAGCTATTATTCTCGGTCTTGTTTTATCTTTTTTCTCCATTCATGTCCCCATCTCTTAACAGTGAGTGTATCTCAGAGTTTAGTCACTGGATGGTTCCCCTTTTCTATCTATACTCAATCTCTTGATGACTTCACTGAGTCACAAGCCTTTAAACACCATCTCTATGCTACTAGCTCCCAACTGTCATCTCCAGCCAAGACCTCACCTACAGTCAGTTCCACACCAGAAGCTAAATGGACATCACCACTTAATGCCTAATAAGCACCTCTAAGATAAGTTGTCCAAAACTGAACTCCTGACCTCCCCTTAAAATCAATGTTTCAATCTTTGATATACCAGTTAATGGCAACGCCTACCTTTCAAGCTGCTCAGTCAAAAATAACAACACAATATACATCCTACCTAGTTTATCATATGTCCCCACCCTTTACTAGAAATAGAGATAAGTTCCACAGGTCTAGGAATTTTTGATTATTTTGTTCATCACAGAATCCCCAGAAACTAGAAACAGTACCTCACACACAACAGGTATTTAATAAATATTTGATGAATGAGTGAACAATCATGAAGAAATAGTAACTCTGTGTGTGGTTTTAAAATATGTGTACAAATTCTCATATACTTTTTTTAAGAGGTAGAGCTTAATTCCCCTCCACTTAAGTTTAGGCTAAACTCAGTGACTCAGTGCTAACAAATAAAATCTGGAGGAAGTGATGATGTGTCATTATGACACTCGATCACAAAAACACACTGTGGCTATTATCTCACTCTTCCTTGGATCACTCATTCTGAATAAGCCAGCTGCCATCTCATGAAGACACATCAAGCAGCCTTACCAAGAGGCCTATAGGGCAAGGAACTGAGGCCTCCTGCCAAGAGCAGTGCGAGTAAGCTATCCTAGAAATAAATGTCCAACCTCATTCAAGTTTTCATATGATCACAACAGCCATAATTGATATCTTGATTGCAACCACATGAGAGACTCTGAGCCAGAAACACCTAGATGAGCCACTCCCAAGTTCCTGAACCACAGAAACTATGTGAGATAATAAATGTTTTAAACTGCTAAGTTTTAGAGTATTCTGTTAGAGAGCAACAGAACTCTAATACAGTGGGATTTTAATAATTTGGCAAAATCACTGGAAAGAAATAGAGCAGTATCTAATAATACTGCTCCTTCTGCTAGTCCTTCATCTGTTCCTTCTCTTCCTCTATACAATCAATCACTTAAGGTTTTCAAAGCCTACTTGAAATGCTTGGCACACATACTTCATGTATACAAAATAACTTGGCATCTACTTTTTTAAACTGAAGGTTGACCTTACTTTTGAACCTGAAGTAAGACCTTGCCCTCACAGTCAAATGAGTTGTTTCCTATTAAAAAAAAAAAAAAAAAAAAAAATCCCTTCATTACTTGCTTCTCGTGCCCTCCTAACAAAGATCATTCATGTTAACAAATGGCAATAGTCAACCCCAAATTTACCAACTACCTGAAATGTAAACAGCAGCTGACTATCACCTTCTCCCCTCTTTTTCCTTGATTGGAGGATCGATTGAATCATATACTTAATACTATGAGTAAAAGACCTGGATAACTCTGATAGCCTTCTAGTTTTACAAAAATCGATAAAATATATAAAGTGACTTGAATGCTGTTACAGGCCCCTAAATGGTATCTTTGCCTCCAATCTTATTACCCTATAATTTCAGTTATTATAGTAGCCAAAATGATACTTTAAAAACACACTGGATAATGTTACTGCTCTACTTCAATAAATAACAATAATAAAAGCTAACATTTATAGAACACTTACTATGTGACAGGCACTATTTTAAACTAAAAACTGTGTCACAATATATTAAGTAATTTGCCCAAGTTTATACATTAAGTAACAGCACTGGGATTAGAACCTAGGAATTTTGGTTCCAAAGACTCTCTCTCTTAACTACTATGATATATTTCTATTCTTTAACCCCTTCCCAAAAATATTTAAAATAAAATTCCTTACCATGGGCTTGAAAGCCTCATAAGATTTAGTTCTTACCTACTACCCGTAATGTCTTCACCAAATTCCTTACCTTAGCCTACAAGGCCCTTCTTAATCGGTTAAGTATCTTCATCTCTACCTCTGCTTTATCTCTACCTCCTCTCTTACACTGGCTTCATTCCCAGTCCTTAAAGAAACAAGCCCTTTCCTTACTGCATTTGGACTCTTTGCTTGCAAACAACAATTTCTAGCTCAGATTAATAAAGACCAAAGAGGCAAGAAGAAAATTAAGTAGCTCATGCAACAGACAAGAAGCTGGAGAGAAACAGGGCATTTCCAAGCAAGTAGGCAGAAAAACCAAACCACAGCAATGGACACTGATGAAAGAGGTCAATATCACTAGGATGAATTTATTCTGACCAGTTTTTTCTGTTTTTAATCTTCATCCTTACTAAATTCATAGTTCAAAATCCAGAATAGAGAATCTGGCTGATCTAGGTAGGGTCGTATACCTGACATTTATGTTTTACAAAGGGACCCTGAATAGGAATGTCTAAACTAAAATCACACACAGAAGGGGAGATATAATTTCCCAAAAGAAAATCAGAATGTTATTCAGTAGGAAGAGAGTATATGCTGTACACCTCCTAATCTCTCCCCGTAATCAAATATCCTTAACTGCTTAATGGCCTTTGCAAATGCTGTGGCTCTGCTTTGACTATTATTTTCCTTACCTCTACTCCTCCTTCAGGTCTTACTCAAATAACACCTTCTTAAAGAATATTCCTTGATCATCCTCTCTAAAGTAGCCCTTCACTGCCATCCACTATTCCTCCTGTCGCATCATGTTATTTCATTCCTTCATGACACTTTTTAAAATAATTTTCTCGTCTATAGCCATGCCACCCTGAACAAGCCCGATCCCATCTAATCTTGGAAGCTAAGCAGGGTCAGGCCTGGTGTTTAGTACTTGGATGGGAGACCACGTAGGAAGACCAGGTGCTGTGCGCATAAAAAATGAAAAATAAGAAATTGTAAACTGACAACGTCCTTGCAATCTGTGAGGTCAACCAAGGGTTGCCTTGCCTAAAATAATAATAATAATAATAACAACAACAATAATAATATTCTCATTTGTTTGCTTATTACCTATTGCCTCTCCTAGATTATAGATTGGGAATATATGCATTTGATGACCCAAGATGAACAAGAGATAGCGGTATGTAGAATGGTCTTTTGAAAATGCAAATCAGATGTTAGCCCTTAGCTTAATATCCTTCAATGCTTCCCATTACCCTTAGATTGGAATGAAAAGATCTGCCATGGTGTTGCCCAGGTCTGCCTCATTAACTCTAACCTTTCGATAATTCCTAGACTATGCCAAGCTCTTTCCCAATTCAGGATCCATGCCTGGACTATTCCTCAACAGACCCTTCACAAGAATAAGCTCCTTCTCAGCCATCAAATCTCACCTAAAAAAAAAAGACCTTCCTAAAGCAGCATTTCTATCTCACTGTCTAAACTAGTTTTTTCCCTTTTAAATTATTCTTTATCACAGGACCCTGTTTCTTTCTTTCATGATATTTTCTAATCTGTAATTATTTCATTTACAAGCTTACTTCTTTATTGCCTGTCTCCCCAACTAGTCTTGCTCCATGAGGGCAGACAGGGTATATCTGTATTATCTCGCCATAGCCTGACACAGTGCCTGGAACCAAGTCAGTACCCAAGTGTCTGTGAGAGGAAAGAAGAGAAGGAAAAAATTGGTGTTTTCTAAGATAAATTTTCTTTAGAAGAAAATTTAACTAGCATATCCAAGGTAAGATATTTCTATAGCTATAACCTTCATTCCAAAACCAGGAAGGCCAGGAAATAAGTATTTTTATTTTGTCATGGGCAATATACTTTGCTACCTTAAAAAAAAAGCTTTGGAGACTTTTTTTTTTTTTTTAAGTATTTTAATGCCAGTTTATTATTTTTTTCATACTATATATACATAATTTTTTAACATTTTTTTATTTTCCCCCTCCCTGGATACTCTTAAGAGAAATAGAAATATAAAGGGATGAAGTAGGGAAGGACATTTAGAAATAGTTTTAAGGGTAACATCAAGCCTAAGCATACACATACTTCCCTAAGTATAGATGGGAATAAGCAAAACATTGAATGTGACTCATGATCAAAGAGCAACTGGCATGGAAATCCATACTCCAATCTTCCCCTCGATTAGGTTTTACAGCACTTGATATAATACCATCATATTTCCACACCCATTATATACCAAATGAGGGTTTAATTCTCAATCTCCTCTTTTATTTTACCATCATATATTATAGAAAAATCAATATGATTTCACCAAATTTAAGTTGTACTTACCAAGTGCTCTTGCAACTGCCAGAAAAGGAATCTGGTCAATAACTGTGCTCCTTCTAATAGGTCCATTATGAGTAAGCCGAGGTCGTTTCCAAACTACACGATTCACTCCAGACTTGTTCATGACACTAAAAAACAGAATTCAAATAAATACTCTAAATGACTAACATATGAAAACTAACATAGCTCAATGTGTTAAATAACTGATAAAATCAAATTATATTATCACAAAATAATGACATCTGCTTCAGATACAAAGATGCATAAGCCAAAGTTCCTGTTCAGAGAGGAAAAACAAAATAGGGTATATTAAGATGAGAATTTGGAAATTACTGATGTAGGCTAGAAAGAATGAAATGGAAGTAATGGAAGAAAAATGAGTAGATATCATGTCAAAAAAAAAAAACACTATAACTGGAAAAATTGAGGGGAGGAAGAAGAAAGAGGTTATAAATGGAGAGGGATTAAATAGTGATTTAAAAAATTGAAAAGTAGTCTACAGCAATGCCACCCTGAACAAGCCAGATCCCATCTGATCTCAGAAGCTAAGCAGGGTTGGGCCTGGTTAGCACTTGGATGGGAGACTACCTAGGAAGACCTGGTGCTATAGGGGTAGAAAAGGAAAACAAAAAGATAAGGGATTGTAAACTGACAAGGTCCTTGCAATCTGTGAGGTCAACCAAGGGTTGCCTCGCAAAAAAAATTAAAATAAATACATAATAAATAAATAAATATAGATAAAGATTATAAAGTTTTTGAGGAATTTGACAGTACTCAAAACAGAACTTCAGTTTTAATATTTTTGACTTGAGGAATTAATAGGCACTGCTTCAATAGAAATATCTATGTATTTAGGTATTTCTGTAATTAAAAGTGCGAGATTAGACTTTGGAAACAAATGTAAATATGTAAGCTTAAGGGTTAACAGATTAAGAAAACCGTCCTAGAAATTTGGCAAAGGAGCAGCAGAAATCTGTCAGTAGTACAGAGGAGTTAGTATATTCTAGGTTGTCTAAAACATAGAAATACGGTCAAGTCTTGGAGGAAATAAAGTAATAATAATCAAAAAACAAGAAATTGTTTCTCAACCTGTGCCTGGTATGAAATGGGAAGCTGAACCTTAAATCAATTTAGTCATAATCTGCCTGCTTTTAAAAAAAAAAAAGGGAGAGAAGAAAAATGTTCCTCTGGAAGGCTAGAAAAGTTTAGGGAAAAAGAGGGAAAAGAGCATTTCCAAGAAATGATATTAGTGTACCTGATAACAGGTCCAACTGACAGATACATTCATGTAAGACAGAAGTTAATTCCCAAGACTCTCAAAGATAGATGGCATTAAGATATTCTAGCTAAGTGTTCTCACTCAGGTCCCACGTGTACCCAGAAACCCTTTGATTATAATCTGAAATTTTATTTCATCTATAGCAAGTCAGCTGACAATATGTGGTCTTCTTGTCGGTTACTTTTCTCATTATCAACAAGTACTATGACAACCTAATGTCCTGACACATGAGTCTCTTATTAGTTTGCTATTTGAATTTGAGTAGCATGACTCTATCCCACTAAACTTGATAAACATTAAAACTAAACTGGCTTCAAGATATGGAAAACTGAAGACAAGACAAATAATGGTGACTACCTCCAAATGAATGTCACTATGAAATGCTGTACACCTCAGCAACAGCCAGCTGATTCACCTCTAGCTAAGGCTTTTATATCTCTCCTCAAACTCAAAGGAATGATGATAATAGAAGAAATAACAAATGGAATAAAAATCCTAAGAGAAGCAAAATAAAGGCATAAACCTTATAAATGAGAAAAGACCAATCTTCATTGGAACAAAAAAACCATGAATATGGGAGGAGAAGAATAGCCTCAATCTTCTTTCTAAAGTAGAAAACAATCTCATCTCATGAAGGCAGGCCAGGATATTTCAGCAGCTATTTCATGAAACTTCCTGCAATGATGAAAATGTTTACTCTGCGTTGTCCAATACAGTAGCCACTAGCCATGTGTGGCTACTGAGCACTGTAAATGTGGCTAGTGCAAATGAGAAATTGAATTTTTAATTGTTTATTTATATTTAAATTTAAATAACCATATGTAGCTAGTGGTGACTATACCAGATAGCACAAGTGGAGGAATGAAGTGAGTACAGAATTATAAGAAAATGCTGTCAATGTTAACATAGAAGAGAAATTCAAGAGAGATGCTCATTTACTATCCCTTTTAAGAACCACTTTAATTCGCAATTCGACATTGTTCTAGGTCATAACAAGAGTAAAAATATCAAAGGCAGTCCTATATTATGCTTTCTTCAATGCTGACTCTCAAAAAGCAAACTAGAGAATAAAGATTAAAAGTACTATTCAGAAGCAACTATGACACATAAGAGTTACAGGAAGAGACATCAACATTCTGCCTTCATAACACCTTAAGCCCTATTGTCCTTTTCTTAAACCTGCTCCCTAAAAAAAATAAGATTTAATACTTAAGTAATTATAGAAGCTACTCAAATTGCTTCCAATATAACTACTAGGAGCTCTCCTGATACTTAATATTAAAAAAACATTATGGTTTCTATGTTTTTTTGAGGGGAAAAGAAAAAATAAGGCACTGGTTAAAACAAAGTTTTAAATCCAGAATCAGAAAAACAAAGCCATATTATAAAAAAAATGCTGCTTTTATTGCACTCCTCGCTGTTGTCCTGTATGATTAAAAGGCATACGCAAGCACAGAGGCATACACAAAGAAACAGCCTGATATGCAGAAAGCTGACTGAGCAGCAACAGAAGGCTGGAAAAACAGAGCACTGGCCAACTGCCTAGGGTGACACAGAGGGACAGGAGGAAATAACTTATAATAAAACAGCTCAATTTGTGCAGAAAGACACCTGCTCCCAAATGGCAAAGAGCATCTGTCCAACTATCCAGATGGTATTTTAAGAGATAAGACAAAAAACATAAACTCTATTTAAGTTATTAAAATCAATATATAATTTAAAACTTCATATAGAAAAATAAAGCAAGAATAGTCAAGAAAAAATATTTTTTAAAAGATTAATGAGAAGGGATGAGGCCTACCAATGTTAAAAATTATAATAAAGCCTCAATTAAAAAAAGTATGGTATTGGTATATGAACATACAGTATAAAAAAATAAAAGACCAGAAAAAAAAAATATATCCAAGAGTTCAGTTTATAATTACAAAGCCCACTTTGCATTACTACCAGCAGTAGTCTCAGATACAGACTGACCAGCACACTCGTAGGGTCAAATACTATATGTAGCACGAAACCAGGCTCGTTTCACTTTGAGGGATACAGGACAGGAAACACAGCATGCCAGCAGGCTGCTTCAATTGTATTGTCTTCGGCAGTGACCCTTACAGAAATCTAGGAGCCTTGCTATAGTTCCCCCCAACCACCAGTAAGCATCACATGCCACAGGTAAGTTTCATAGGAATCAGTGTCTTGTAATAAATAGCCCCGGCTTCCTGATCCCTGTACAAATCAACCTGCATGTACACAGGGCAGCTAAGGTCTGTGCTTCCCAACCGAAATTTATAATATGGTCCATTCGAAATCTTCCCTATCCAGATACAGCTCCACTCAAGGGTCATTCTACAATGAGCAATATTGCCTTTTAACAGAGGTGACATTCCATATTTATCTTAACCAGAAAAACAGTATTTGAAAAAGGTAAACTCAATGTCATCTTCTCAGTGAAAGATTTTATGCCTAGTAATTAAAGATGTATAACTGTTCAAGTGGTTACTAGTGGCCATTGAGGAAAAAGAAGAAAATAACTTATATCCCTACTACATAGCTTGGATTTTAAAATTCCAGAGACTGATTAAAACGTAAAAGATGAAACCATACAAGTAACAGAAACATGGTTCTCACAAAACATGGTTCAGGAGCCTCTGGGAGTCCCCCAGAGTCTGCAAGGTCAAAATTATTTTCATAATAAGACTATGTATATACAGTAGAGTTTTTGAGAGGTTACATGATCTGATATGCCAGTATATTATAAAACATGTTAATATTTGGATGATCTGTATAACTCAGCGAACCAGCATTTTACAAATGACCATTGCCTATGTCACAAAATCATGTATGAGACTATATACTACATGATTTCCAACTAAATGACATTTTGGAAAAGGCAAAACTATGTAAACAATAACAAGACCAGTGGTTGCCAGGAGTAAGGTGGAAAGGGATAAATAGGCAGAACACAGAGCATTTTATTTAGGACAGTGAAATTATTCTATATGATGGATGACATAACAGTAAATACATGTCATTAGACATTTGTCAAAACCCTACAATGTACAACACCAAGAGCAAACCTAATGTAAACTATAGACTTTGGATGATAATGATCTGTCAATGTAGGGTCACAGATTGTATCAAATGTACCACTCTGGCACAGGATGTTGATAGTGGGAAAGGCTGTGCAAGTAGAACAAGGCAGGAACTGGGTGGCCCTGTGGGACAGCAGAAATTGAGAAACCTTCTATAGCAAATTATCTTATGCTAAGTTTTAGCCAAAAGCTACCATTAAAAAAGTGTGTGCATGTGCAGATGTATAAGAAAATCATTACTCAGAAAATTGTTAACATTTGGTGTATTTCTATCTTGTTCTTATTTCTCTACACAGTTGAGATTGACCATAAATATAATTTTATATCCTACTTATTCTGTGACCAATAGGCATTCTCCTATTATAAAAATTCCCCATTATATGGGGGTTCATTATAGTACTCTACCTACGTTTGAAACTTTTCAAACGTAACACTATGATTTTAAAAAATATATCTATAAACATCATTTTAATGGTTATAACATATTTAATGTTATGAATTCATGTATTATAGTATACTTAACCATCTTCCAGCTGTTGGGCTTTCAAGTTATTTCCAGCCTTTAACAGTCATTAAACATTGCTGCAATCAATAACACTTTTCAGATATTCTGGTCCATATTTCAGATTTCTTCTTTAGGTTCTTGAAATTATTGAGTCTATAAACATTTAAAGCTACTGGTATGTATTATATTCTATACAGGTCATAGCAACTTTTAATCTTACCACCAGGATATCCATTTCAACAAAAAAAAGTAAAACCAGACTACCTCTCTGGTTTTTAATCTTTGCTAACCCAATAGAAGAACATAGAGTTTCATTTCAATAATGTTAAGCATTTTGTCATGTTTATTACTTTTGCACTTTTATTGTTGTTTTTCAAACTTTCTCTCCTTTATTCTATGTGAGGGTGGCAATGTTTTAGTGTTTTCCTTGGTGATTTTATTTGAACTCCTTATAGTTTAAGAATATCAATTCTTTTCTCTAGTTTCTTATTTTTCTGTTAAAGACAGTTCCGATTCAATAAAAGAGAGGAAAGTAATAATATCATGGTAAGGCTTTAGTTAGAATGATTATTTAGAAAACAGTGAATTCTATTTACCTTGTCTCAGATTCCATTTTTACAAATTAGTATTGGGATTATTTTTAAATATTCTCATATTATTCATTCCTTTATTTTTTAGAACAATCTTACATTTTAGTTTTTATCATAAAAATAGTATGCTGAAGTCAATTTTAGTTAAACTCTCTACATATTGAGATAATAAAGTTGACACAAAGAAAAGAAGAAAGGTATACAGCACATATGACTAGAAATCAAAGAAAAAAGCTGAAGATCAATTCTAATAAAATTCTATTCCCAAAGCCAGATTCAAACTGTTCTACTCTGAAACTCTAAAGGCTGCTCTGTTCAGAATCTAAAGGTCATGTTGAACAGTATTCATGTAAAAGGTTTTTAATAAATCCTTCTATGTGTTGTTCCTTGAGTCTTACTAAAATGCTATTCCTTTTGGAGCCATTATCAGAAATGAAATAGTCAATTCAATATAATGAGATAAATATAAATGCACATGGGTACTTTATCAGGCAAACTAAAAACCTGTGATACCAAGAAAGTCACTTCATTAAGAAGGAGAATTAGGTCCATCTCCTTATTAAAGCAGAAAAGGACTAACCAGACCAAGAGAGGAAAGACAGAACAGCACAATGATTACCTCCCACCAAGTCCTTCAATTCGTTCTCTTTCCTTGGGGAGTTCTGGCTTATGGTCCTGTGTTACTTCCACAGCTCTGATGAAATCGTCTTTCGGGTCATCCTGAATTCCAAGAACCACCCCTGAGTCACCCACATGAGCTACATACATCTTCATGCCTCGTATAATGACCACACTGGCAGTTGTCCCTGACGTGCTGGGAAGACCCGTCATCGTCTTTGGCCATTCTGCTGTAATAAGAAATAAAAATTTTATTTTTCCAGGTATTAATACTAATACAGTATCACAATAAAAATCGCAACATGTGCTGAACTGACATGTTAAAATTTGAATTAACACTGGAACATTTTTAAGAAAAATATTTTGAAAGCTATTAAAGGACTTAGGTTAATCTCTTCATGAATATATTGATAAATTAATTTTATAAATAATACAACTACATTACAACCATCAAACCAATCCTAGGAGAAAAATATTAATGGCTATACTTACTAGTTCATCATAAGTATTAGCCCTAACTACATTTAGTGGCAAGGATGTGTTAAAGAGTTTTGATACTTTTATGTAGCATAAGTAGAGCCAGTAGCCCAGTACCTATTTATGAATCTCTTTTCAAAAAGATTTTCAGAAAAAGCTATATGATTTTTTTCCATCTTTATTGGAATATAATAGACAACTAGTTCTTTGTATTTACATTGTACAATTTGAGTTGTTTTTTAATTATAGTTGGCATACAATAATATACCAGTTTTAGTTGTACAGCATAGTAATCAGAGATCCACATTAACTCATCACCCCACTAAATATAGTACTCCTCTTCCCCCTTACATATTTATTACATTATTAACCATCTTCCCCATGCTATACTCTACATATCTACGTCTATTCTGCAACTAACCATTTGTACCTCTTAATCCCTTTGAGCTCTTCTCCCCCCTCCTCCACAAACCCTCTCCCATCTAGTATCCTTCAAAATATTCTCTGTATCTATGAGTTTATTTCCACTGTTTTTGTTGTTGATTTTGTTCTTTAGATTCCACATGTAGGGGGAATCATGAGAAATTTGTCTTTCTCTATCCAACCCATTTCAATCAGTGCAATACCCTCTAAGTCCATCAAGGCAATAACTTTTTCCATTCTCTTCCTTTTAGCCTGTGTCTTTTAACCTGAAATGAGTCTCTTGTAAGCAACATATGTAGGGATCTTCTTTTCTTATCCATTCGGCCACTCTATCTTTTGGTTAGAGCACTTAATTCTTTTCCATTTGAGGTACTTGTTGATAGAACTGTAGGTATTACCATTCTTTATTCCTGTTTTTAACACATTTTTTTCTACTTAAATAAGTCCCTCCAACATTTCCTGTAATACTGGTTTGGTGATGATAAATTCCTTTAGCTTATTTTTGTCTAGGAAGCTCTTTATCTATCCTTCAACTCTAAATGATAGCTTTGCTGGATAAAGTATTCTTAGTTGTAGATCCTGGGTCTTCATCACGTTGGATATTTTGTGCCAAGCCCTTCTGTCCTGTATAGTTTCTTTTGAGAAATCAGCTGCTAGTCTTATGAGTGTTACTTTATAAGTAATTATCTGTTTTTCTCTAGCTGCTTTTAAGATTCTCTCTTTGTATTTAACCCTCAGCATTTTAATTATGATGTGTCTTGGTGTAGCCTCTTTGGGACCCTGGTTTTTGGGACTATCTGAGCATCCTGGGGTTTTATGTCTATTTCCCTCACCAGGTTAGGGAAGTTTTCCATCGTTATTTCTTCAAATAGCTCTTCAACATCCTTTTTTTCCAGTACCCCTATGAAGTGGATATTTTTACCTTTAATAGTGTCCCATAGGCTCTTTAAATGATTATTATAGTCTTGGCTTCTTTTTTCTTACCATTCTGATTGAGTGTCCTTGGCTTTCTCATCCTCTATATAGGTCATTTGATCCTCCTCTTTATTCACTTTGTTTATTCCATTTAATATACTTCTCATCTCAGATAATGTGTTCTTCATTTCTGACTGGTTCACTTTTATAATTTCCATTTCCACTTTTACGTTTTCTTTTTTATCTCTTTTTTGAAGTTCTCACTGAATTCATGTTCACTTCCCATAAAGTTCCCTGAACATCGTTATAACCAGTGTTCTGAACTCTGCATCTGTTAGACTGCTTTACTCCGATTCTCTGTTCCGTTCTCTCATATAGTTCTGCTTCTTTGTCTTCCCATTTTGGCTGCCTTTCATTGTTTGTTTCTATGTACTTAAGCAAAGCTCTTAAGTCTCTCAGTCTTATTAGTGTGGCTTTGTGTAATAGGTGTCCAGTAGCACAGTACTGAGAGGGGTTCAGCTGCAGGCCAAATTTAGCCACAGCCTATGCCCCTCCAGGAACCACCTGCTAAGATTCAGCAAGCAATCCAGAGATGCTGTGCTTATAGTCGCCTCAAGAGGCCACACCAGAAACCGAGCTCCCACCAATGTGAGTCTAGGTGCTGCTCAACAAGAGGCACCTTACTAAAGTGAGGATACATTTGGATGTGGCTTGGGTAGGGCCGTGAGTTAGGGGAGGAGAAGTTTCAGGGAATCCTCTGGGCAGAGCAACCTTTGTTATCCAGTTTGATGATGTTTCCACCACGGCAGCATTGTGTCCAGCGTACTGGAATGAGGGAGGGCTCAACAGAGGAACAATGGTTATTGCTAGCACTTCTTGTACAGAGTGAGTCTTGCCTTGGCCCTCACTCCGACAACTAAGTGTTCCTCTGAAAGTCCCTGGTGTCCCCTGTGCAGTTGAACCAGCGCTGGTGCTCAGAGCAAGTAGGTCCATCACCGCTTGTGGACACGGCCCCTTTAAGAGGGATCTGCAGTTTCCGCTGCCACTTACCATAGCTTCGATACCATTCAGCATCTTGGGACTGGCAGCATCATGTCCTTGCCCTATCCTATCTTCTGTCATTGCAGGGTGACTTCTTAGTTCTTTCCTTACTTGTATGGCTTGTTCATCTAGATCCCAAGCAATTTTCCTTGCTGTTTGCTCCTTGTTTCTGTCACAACTTTTATTTGGTCGCCAGAGGGATGAACAGAGCCTCTATCAACTACACCATTTTTCCCCCTTTTGTGATTTGTTTTTGAAATAGCTTTTGAATAGTCAAGCCTAACAAACAGCATTTATTGAATATTTACTGTGTACCAGATTCTGTGATAAGAGCTTTACGTGTATTATCTCAAGTAATATTTGAAACAAAACCATGGGATAGGTAAAATTATTCCCATTATTTTCATTTTGCAGATGAGGAAATCAATACTTTGAATGGTTAAAAAATTTGTTCACAATAACCCAAATATTTAAGTGGCAGAGACCCCCCCCCATATTTAATTATAAAACATATGTTGACTAAATTCATTCATTTAAAAATTCTGAAATACTCTGTAATACTAAACTACAACTTATAGTTCAAGATAGCAGACGAACTCCAAACAATGACATATTCTCCCCTCGAAAGAACAGGATCCTCCCACTGAAAGGACAGAATATAAATATTTGAAAAGGCCCACAGCAGTCATCAAACAAAAAAAAGGATCATAAACAAATCTGAGGAATTCTAGAAAGTTTAAACAAATGGTATTACATTGAGGAAAAATTCAGAATGGAAAACTTATAATCAGTAAAGAAAGCATTATATCAGTTTTCCCCATTAACAGAGTCCCAGAAAAGCTCTAACTCAGAGGCAGTGGAAAAGGCTGAAGGCAGGAATGGATGGTAGAAGTTTGATAGGTTAACTTAAAACGGTAGGAGCTAGATCAGTACCTAAAGTCTCTGCACAGTAAAACATGAAACATTTTAGTTCCTAAGATGCTACCAACTATACTACCCCTCTTAAAGAAAGTAGTGTATCTGTTGATAGGAACATCAGAGTCCCAAAGGGGTTGAGGAAATGAGAAGAAATATGGGTCCAAAAAGCTGAACAGGGTGCCACACAACTTTCATAGCCACAAGGCTTCACTAATATATTCAGACTGCTATATATCTTGCCTTTTTCAATATTATATATACTGAAAAAAACATCTCTTGAACCCTACAGCACATCTCCCCATCCATTTCCACAGATGGAATCCACCCTACAGAAGGCCCTGTTACTCATAGCAGAGGGCTGCCTGCAGTATATGAAATAAACTTCACGAATGTTTCGCCAATACTGATGAAAGGAGAAATTCATATAAACATACATACACATATATACATTATGTAAAACCACCTGCAATACTAAGTGCTCAATAAATGTTATTTTTGTTGTTACAACCATTATTTAAGAAAAGCAAACAGCGTGAGAGACACCAAGGAATGTGCAAAAAGAAAATGGCCCTCCAAGAAAACATTTATGGAAAAATCAAAAGAATCTATCGAAAGATTATTGGGATTGATAAAGTTATTGGATATAAATATTGTTATACAACACATCAATTCTATTTTTGTAAAGAGGTAAAGAAAAATTACAAAATACAACTTAAAAAAGTGATACGATTCACAATAGAAGCAAAAGGTATATCTTGGAACAATGCTAACAAATCTCTACCAAGACCTTCATAGAAAAGCTGTAAACCAGTGGACCAATAGAAAAGAATAATGAGTACAGAAACAAACGCATGCATATTTAGACAACTTAACATATGAAGAGTAGAGAAAGGATAGACATTCAATAAATAAAATCGGGACAACAAAAAAATATCTTTGGATCCCTGATGCCAAACCCAAAATATCAACTCTACGAACATTAACGACGTAACATGAAAAGCAAAGCTAAAATGCTCAGAAAATATATAGGAAGATATATTCATGATCTCAAGGTTGGGAAGGATTTCCTAAAGATTAAGACTGGACTAGCAATTAAAGAAAATAATTGTGAAGTTGTACCACCATCAAAATTAAGAATTTCTGAGGGTTAGGGTTAAAAAATAATAATAAAATAAATTAAGAATTTCTATTCATCAAAAGACATTATTACTAGAGTGAAAAGACAACTCACAGAATGGAAGAGGATATATTTGTTTCCGTTCTCTCTCTCTCTCCCCCTCTCTCCTCCCCTACATACACACACACACACACACACACACACACACACACATACACATACATACATATATATACACACACACAAACACATACACACTTACATGCATGTGCACTCCAAAGGAAATGTATCCAGAACATATAAAATGCTCCTACAAATCAAATCAATCAGACTACCCAACAGAAAAATGGAAAAAGGCTTGATTGAACAGGTCTTTCACAGAAGATGAAACCCAAACAGTCAAAAGCAAAAACAAAGCTATACAAATGTATTCAGCTTCTTCAATCAACAGGGAAATACAAGTTTAAAACCACAATGAGATATTACTATATAATCATCATATTGCATAAATTAAAGTCTGACAAAAGTACATGTGGTTAAAAATGTAGAGCAACATGTTCTATCATCAACTACTGGTGGGAGTATAAACTGGTACAATCACTTCAGAAAACATCTAGGCATATCTATTACACAGAAAGACATATGCTCTTGGACTACTCTCTACCCAACCCTAGGTACACACCAAAAATTAATGTACTTGTACACACAATACATATGAATGTTCTGTTCATATGAGCTAAAAATGAGCAACAACCCAAATGTCTTTCAACATGACAAGAGATTACATAACTAGAAGCATGATATAAAATATATTTAGCATGATTTTCTATAAAAACAAACAATCATACTTACACATAAGTGGTAAAACTACTAGGAAAAATAAGTAAATCACTACAGAACTATCACCACAAAAGTCAGGATTGTGGTTATCCATTGGGGGAGATGGAAATATAAGATCAGAAAAGACATACAGGGCCTTCTGCAGTGCAAGCAATGTTCTCTTTCTTAACCAAATGGTGTTGATTTTATTATTATTCATTAAATTGTACATTTATGTTGTATGGGCTTTTCAATGAATACACCATGTTATATTTCCCAATTTTTTTTAAAGTTAAGATTTTAAAAAAAGGAAGAAGGCATCAATTTTGCAGGCATAGATCACAGAAGACAGCTCCCTAGCCCATCCAGTTTTGCAGTTTGGTTACAGACATCATTCCTAAAAGCTTAGCCTAGAGTATACTGCATGTTTCTTTAGCCATTTCAATTATTTTGTGGGTTAACTACAGCTTTTGCTAAAACCGTTTTAAACAGGCTAAAATAAATTGTTTTCTGCAGCAAAGAACCTAAAAAAAAAAACTATTATCACAATAAAGGTGAATGAGGTGAACTTCCAGAAAGAAGCTTCTTAAGCTCATTTAGAAAGATGTGCTTAAGATAAAAAACAAAATTTACCTACAGCATGCAATTCGGCTATCTGCAAAATGCGCCTAAAGCAAAATAAAAAGGGAGAAAAAGAGCTAAAAATAAAAGGATATTCAAAGATACAATATCAACATTATTTGAATCACATTTTAGGTCAAAAGCATTAATATGTACAAAGAGATATTCTGCAATGATCTAAAAATATTGACTGCTTTCCCTATTCATTTGAAATGTCACCTTTTATCATATGCTACATTTTGCCTCAGATCTATTTCTGGACTCATCCTACTAATCTATTTATGGTACTTTTTAATAATTGGGAATTCAAGTATTCCTTAAATATTCTTCTTTTTCAATATCCTCTTAAATTTTTTCCAGATGAATTTTATAAACAACTTGCAAAATTAAAAAACAAACCCTGTTAAGTTTCTGATTGAAACTGCAGTTAATTTAAATAGTAAGGAACTGACATCTTTATACTTTCTCTTCCTTAATTAGTCTTCCTTGTTTTCTACTTTACACTTGAATCTTGTAATTTTTAAAAAAATGACTTAAAACTAAGAGCAATTTAAAAAAACAGTATCAGAGAGTATATGAACTGACTTAAGTATTCTAAGCAAGAAACTGCATGAGCCATTAAAACAAAGACTGATAAATTTTATAACGTAAAAATATAAAATTTCTAAAGTAAGGCTATTTAAGTATAGAATGTGCATGTTCTCTGTGATAAATTTAAAACTGGGGGTATTTGTGTACTTACCATGTACCAATTAATATATACTGAGTCAATTAATTCTCAAGAGGGAGGTACTATCATTCTCTATTTTAGAAATGAGGATGCTCTAGCACAGAGGTTCTACCCAAGGTCACACAGGTAGCAAGTGGAGAAACTGGGATTCAAACTCCAGATAATACAACATACACTGAATCACTATGCTAAGAGTTCTCACAGAATGCTAATGCCAAAGTAGTGCTGTAAAAACCTTCAGGAAAGCAATCTAAAAATGTATATCAACAACCATTAAAAAGATATATTCTTTAACCAAATAATTCAGCTTTGAGAAATTTTCCTCCCTTAGGAAATAATCCAAATGAAGGAAAAGGCTATGTTGCTTTCATTTTAGCCCTTATTTATAGTGCTATATATACTGCACACTTGTCCAGCACCCACTTCTCCTTTCCAGTACTAGCATCCTGATTTTGATATGGAGTACACACAGACTCCCTCTACTGCAAGCAGTGCTTATTGGAACTGCAAAACTTGCTATCTCCTGGCCTATGGCAGAGAAATGACCTAAACTAAGTCAAACTCTTTCAGATATTTGAGTCTTAGAAAAGCATAAGCCAGAAAAATACTGGAGCTGATTTACTCCAGAGGCTAAAACCTTTCAATGAGTTTCGACTAGTTCCTGTCACCTAGAGCCCCAGAGATACCCTGATTGTCTATTTTCAGACCTGTGAACTACCTAATGTCCTTCCAATAAATTTCCAAGTTCTTTTCTCTCCTTACTGTAGACTTAATACAGGGAAGAGGCATGAGAACTACATAAATTGACTACTTTTAAACCAGAGCCTATAACTGGGCTGCTGCCAGAACACAGAGAGGCCTACAGAATAAAGAAAGATTCCTGCTGGGATTACTAACAAACTATTTAGCCACACCATGAAAGGAAAACAGTCTTTAAGTCATACAGTTTACAAAATAAACCCAACCCTTCATTCCCTACAGCCCAACCATGGGGAACCTATAGAACAAAGGCTGAGGTTGCTAGTATGCCTTTCATGTTGCATTACCCATACTATCAAAGGAAAACATGTAAACAAAGTCTTTAAACTAATCCATAAAAACTAAGAATGACGTATAAACTGAATTCCTCCAACACTCACGGCCTGTTTCTCTCATTTTCTGTCTCTGAGAGGAAAACATGCTCTTCTATACAGCATATTCCTTCTCTAATAAACTTTAATTTGGCTCTGCCTCTCATTCTGTCTATGAACAGCCATTCATGGAGCATTATTCCTTCTCCAATAAACTCATTTTGTCTCTAACTCTGGCATGTGCTTGAATTCTTTCCTGCACACAGTCAAGAACCCTCACTCTCCCACTCTCAATGCAGGGCTTGAGTCTCCACTAGGGGAAGGAGGGTATGCACCCCTGTCCTGCATCAGACTGAGTTAGTATGTGTTATTTTCAAAGAACTGTCATGCAGAACTAATACCACAGAGTAGGTTGCAGGCAACTGGTCCTCAGAAAAATGTCAGTCAGTTATGGAACCAATAAGGGGCAGAAGGCATCAGGACTCTTGTTCATATTACAGATGGTAACCAAACAGTTCATGGGTGAATTTATCAATAAAGAAAAAAGTAAGCAGATAGTCTGCAGTCAGCATACTAACTTATAACTATGGTTAAAACTGTTCTAGGTCAGCTAATGCAAAAATAGACCCAATATTGGCCTAAGATACCAATGATTCTGAGAAATGAAGATTAATATGATTGTTATGGAATGAATTATCCCTTCAAAAATTTATGTTGGAATCCTGACACCCAGCTAATGAGAATGTGACTTTATTTGGAAATGGGGTGTTCTTATGAAAAGAGTAAATTTGTACACAGGGATAAACAAAAGGAAGATGCGATGAAGACACATGAGAGAAAACAGCCATGTGACTGGAGTGATACATCTACAAGTCAAGGAATGTCAGGTTATTGCCAGTAAATACCAAAAATGAGAAGAGGTGACAAAGGATTCCCCTTAGAGATTTTACAGTAAAGGGTATGGCCCTACCACCATCCCGATTTTAGATTTCTGGCCTTCTAGAACTGTGAGACAAATTTCCATTGTTTTACTTTAAGCCAAACAATTTTTGACACTGCATTAAGGCAAGCTAGAAAACTAACACAATAATATAGAGGAAACAAGTCAAGGACCTGGGGAGATCTTAGATTAAATCTATCATATGCATATGCATCCCACTTATCCAAACCAAGAAAGGCTCAGAAGACTCTCTCTTCAACTTTAATGCTTAAGGAAGCAATTAGAGAAACACCAAAATCTTTTAAACACATTTTATTGACTCTTCCCTCTAGGTAAGGAATACTAATAAGATGCTGCAACTAAAATGCGTTCCCTGATCTCTGTAGGGATGGAAGAACCCTGAGGTGGCAGAGATCAGGAGTTAATTACCAAAAGCAAAGTTGGCAGGGTTACCTAACTGACAAATCAGGCAGAAGAAAAATTAAATTTCCAGAACGTTCGCTCACAAGAACGTATTTGATTCAAAGAACCAAAAACAAAACAAGAAACAAAACAAAACAAAACTTACAAGTTTAAAGAACTATTTATTAACCTTCTTCTAAGTGATATGTGGCCATTTTCATATGCAGCTGTACACCAAAGAATGAGAAATACCCATATTTAGTAACTATTGAATGAATGGCTCAAGTATAAGATTTATGGGGCTACAGAATACAGCCACAGTTCATTAGTCAAGAGCTAAGGAGGTCAAGTACTAAATAGGACTTTGAATCCAGCCCATCTCAAACCCAGTGAAATCTCAAACCTAAACTAAACAGCTAGTCTAGTCCCTGAATAATCGTAGCAACTAATAGCTTCCCCTTATAGCTCTTAATTGATAGGTCTAGAAGCCTATCAAGGTAAAAAAAAAAAAAAAAAAAAAAAAAAGGCCAAGTGCAAGACTTTGGAGCACTCCGCCAATGATACTGTTCTTCAAAAGAGTAAATTAAAAGCATTACCACATTTCTTAAAGAATCACAAAGACTGATGTCACCATTTAAACATGAAAGCAGGAGTGCTATCCTATATATTCCATTCTATAGTTTGACCATTGCAAAAGTCTAATAGCTCTTGGAAAATGACAGTGGATCATAATCAAGTAAATGGTGATTCCAAATGCAGCTGCTGATTCTGATTTATTCTCTTTACTGAAATAAATAAATACGGCCTTGGCTTCCTGGTATGCATCCAGCAGCAGGGCCTCAATGAAACTGCTACCTAGGTTCCCGGAGGTTCCTGATCTTTCTGAGACCAATTTCTTCAGGTTTACTTTTTCTTTTTGCATGAATAATTTAAAGAATTTCTTTTTCTTAAACCAACAGAAAGTAAACTGCTGATAAGATATCCCATCACTCCCAAATATTATAGTATCTAATTCCTACAAAGGTGTTCTCCTACATAAGCAGAAACAACCGTCAAAATCAGGAAATTAACATGGATACCATTACCATCTAATCCGCAAATCTCATTCAAATTTCAATTATCCTAATAATACGCTTTATAATAAAAGAATAAAATTCAGAATCCTTTATTATATCTACCTATACCTATTTAGTCTATTTCAATCTGGAATAATTTTTCAGTGTATCCTTGATGGGTTTTAGTAATACTAGGCCAATCATTTTCAGAATGTCTCTCAATTTGGGTTTGTTTCAAGTTTCCTCATGTTTGTAATTCAGATTATACATTTTGGCAGGAATATCACAGAAATGTTAAATATGATCTCAGTGCAGGCAGTGTACAATTTCAGTTTGTCCCATTAAAAATAATCACTTTGATCACTTGATTAAGGTAATATTCATCATGTTTCTCCACTATGATCTTTTTCCTTATGTAATCAATAAATATTTCATAGGAAGATAATCTGAAACAATGTAAATATCCTTATAGCGGGTTTAACGGTACCCCCTCCCCAAAAAAATACATGTCCACCCAGAACCTGTGAATGTGACCTTATTTGGGCAAAGGGGTCTTCATGGATGTAATTGGGTTTAAAATTTTAAGAAGAGATCATCCTGGATTAGAGTGGGACCTAAATGCAAAGACAAGTGTCCTGAAAAGAGAATAGAAGGGAAGAAGACAGACAGAGGAAGTGATATAAAGACAGTGGAGAATGGGTGATGCCTCTACAAGCCAAGAAATGCCAAGGATTGCTGGCGACCACCAGAAGCTAGGAGACAGCATGGAACAGATTCTCCCTCTGAAACTCCAAAAAAGAACCAGCCTTGGTGACACCTTGATTTCAGATTTTTGGCCTCCAAAACCATGAGAAACCACTCAATGTCTGCTGTTTTAAGCCACCCAATTTATGCTAGTTGGTTACAGCACCTCTAGGAAGCTAATATAACTCTGTTCCTCAAATTTTCACCCACTATTTCACCATTCATTGATGTTTCTTACCTGAATCAATCATTGTGATGGTTACCAAATGTGATTTTTCTAGTTTTATCATTCCTTCTACATTTATTAGTAGACTTCCACTATAAATAAACACTTTATGTCAGCTTTATTCATCATAGCCAAAAACTTCAGACAACCCAAAAGTCCAACAATAGGTGAATGGATAAACAAATTGTGGTTTACCTATACAATGAAATACGATCTGGTAATAAAAAATAATGAACTATTGATATATGCAACAACGTCGTAGCAAAAATTATCTTATACTGATCAAAAGTAATAAATGATTAACAAAAATGGAAAAACTTAGTACTTGATAAATATGGCAAACTCTTCCAGATCATGTAATGTGTAAGAGGGTGAAGGTCCTTGATAGTAAAAACTGAAAAATACCAAACTAAAACAAAGACACAGGTTTAAAATTCCACAATTTAAGTTTTTTTTTTTAATTTAGCTCTATCTCACATTCTACCTCCATCTTTCCCTCTATCCCTCCTCCCATTTTCCTTCTGCATATGTCTGTCTGTAAATTAAAGGTAATGAAAACTATCTGTCAAACCCAGACCCAACAATTTAGGTTAAGATCTGCTTCTTCATAATTCCTTTGGTCATATTCTTTAAAGTAAAATGCTCTGATCTTAAGTCAAACTAAGTAAACAAAACTGTTATTTCATCTTCCTTTACAAATACTGCGGTAAATTTTCCTTAATCACATCAGAGATCACATTTCATTTCTTTCAATAGTATGTGTCATCTTTCTATTGGCTCTCTTAATAACATACAGCAATGAACTATAATACATAGGAATAACAGATGGACTTTGTTCATTATCTTCTTTGAACTATCTAAAGAGGTAATAAGAACATTATTTCAAATGAATAAACCTAAAAAAGTATACAAATTTTAAAACATTATTTCTTAGAAGGCAAGCATACCACAAGAATAGTACATCCATATATGTGACTATACATAAATGAGGCACATACTGTAACTTAAGATCAAGAAGTAATGAAAAAATTTTAAATATGAAGAAAAATTACTTTTAAAAAAGGATATAGTCATATACTCTCTCATTCCATGATGAATTTATCAAATCCCTCTGCCTGGAGACAAAAATAAACTATTCAAAAGTTTCTAGATAATTTTTCCTTCGTAAATTTGGAAAGGGTACAAAAAGCACTGGAAAGATGCTAGAGAAGTTTAAACCAAGAAGGGCTTAGAAAGAGGAAGAATTCCTTAAAAATATAAGAAAGCCTTTCATATTCATCAGTATGGCTAATTTTTTAAAAAAGGAAATAAGTGTTGGAAAGGACGTGGAGAAATTAGAACCCTTGTGGCATTGCTAGGGGTAATGTAAAATGACGCAGCTTCTCTGAAATGTTTGGCGATCCCTCAAAAGTTAAACATAGAATTACCATGTGATCCAGCAATTCCACCTCTAGGTTTTATACCCAAAAGAACTGAAAACTGAGACTCAAACAGATACTTGTACACATATGGTCACAACACCCATTATTCACAAAAGCCAAAATGTGGAAACAACCCAAATGTCCATAAACAGACGAATGAATAAAGCAAATGTGATCTATACATACAATAGACTATTAACCTTAAAAAGGAAGAAAATTCTGATACATGCTACAATTTGGATGACCCTCAGAGACATTACGCTAAGTTAAATAAGACACAAAAGGATAAGCATTTTATGATTCCACTTATACAAAGCACCTAGAATAGGCAAATTCATAGCAACAGAAAGTAAAAAAGAGGTAACCAGAAGCTGCAGAAGAGAGTAACAGGAAATTATTGTTTAATGGGCACAGTTTCTGTTTGGGACGATGAACAAGTTCTGAAAATAGACAGTGGAGATGGCTGCACAATATTGTAAATATGCTTACTGCCACTGAATTGTAAACCTAAAATTAGCTAATGTGGTAAATCTTAAGTGTTATTTTACAGTTTTAAAAAGAGGGGAAATTTTTTTAATGTAAAAAAAAATTTAAGGAAGCAAAATTTAATTGCTACGCCTATAGAAATTTCAACTAAAAATTAGCAGCTACTTTGGGCAAGGAATTGGTCAGCCCTAAGAGATAATAAGATGGGTTGTAAAGCAATCTTTGTCCTCAAAGACCTCAAGGTTCAGCTGAATGACAGATAAAACATACAGGCTATCTCACAATGGTCTGTGTGAACTTTACAAGAATGAAACTATGTTCACAATAATTCTAAGAGTTTATTACCTTTTTCACTGTGTTGACATTTGCACTGATAACTCAAAAACAGTGGTTAGTAAAACTGCTGGTGCAGGAGCAAAGACAGTGGCATCAAAATGAACTAGTAGTCATTGTCTTCACCACAGCCACCCACTTACAATTTAAAAAAAAAAAAAAAAGGCAAACTAGTTCCACTTAAGAATGTTCTTGATGACACAATAAAAATTAATGTTATTAAACCTCCACTTATGAATACAAGTATTTTAACATTCGACATGGCAAAAAGGGAAGTATGCACAACAAGCTGTCTAGAGGAAAAGTACTTGTGATTGTGTAAGTCATGAAATGAACTAGTCACATTTTCCATGCACCATGATTTTCACCTGAAAGACTAATAAACTGTGTTAATAAGACTTGGGCATTTGGCATACATTTTCTTCAAAATCAACATGTGAGCTTTCCACTTCAAGAGAGACAACTGAGAGTATCTGTTGCCAATAATAAATTTCTAATTGCTGCTTAAAAACTCACATTTTGGAAAATGTGGATCCACTATAGTGAACTTGATAGCTTCCTAATTTTAACACTTGTCTGATGAGATCAGTGATATTAACAAATGTTTTGTTTTGCAATCGTATAATAAAATGCATGAATATTTAGAAGATATACATAATTCAGTGAACCATTATTTTCCAATGACCAATGCATCATGTCATAAAATCACACATGGATAAAATATTCATTCAAAGTGCAAGACAGACCAATGGATCTTAATATAAAATGACAAAAGGTTCATTCATAAGGTTTAAGGTTCCATTCTAAGAAGACACCACTTTGGTACAGAATATCCACAATTACCTGAGGAGGCAAACTATTCTTCATTTTCTTGCTACATGTGTGAGACTTCCTTGTCTTTATATAATTCAACAAGACAAGACAGCAAACAGACATAACACAGAAACAGATGTGAGAATACTTATTTCAATATTTATTTTGGAAAAAAGTGATTTTTAATTTAAAAATATATTAACAAGTTTATTTTTAATAGATCAATAAATTTTTTAATTGCTCAGTTTTAATTTCTCAAATAGTAAATAAGATAGATGTAGCCCACATAAAGGTTCTTTGTGGTCCTTAATAATTTAAAAGTACTACGGGTTCGGAGAGCAAAACATTTCCTGAGAACAGCTGCTATAACCCAACGAATACTACAAAATTATAAACAAAGGATGTTTAATTCCAAAAGAATCAACTCTTCAAAGAAGAAAACATACTGACTTATGGACCCAGGAGTATATCTTTCAATTTTCTTTAATGAGAGAGGAGGAGGAATTCAAGAAAATGGAATGTTTCAATGTGCCCTAGGAAAAAAGATGAGTAGACTTTTGTGATAGATATGTGGGTAACAGATAAAATTGAACAGGGAGTCTAAAGTTGGGCTGAGAATGGGTTGGCCCTGTAGATTATAAACTATAGTTTGTTTATTCTATAGAAAGAGAAGCCATCCATGAATTTGGGACTGAAGTATAATTAAAAAAAAAAAAACAAAAAACTCTGCATCTCCTGTGTCAAGACTTCCATTTACTCAGCATATTCTTTTCTATTCAAGTTTTGAGGATGGAGTACAGGTTTGGCTGTAGAACACAGCAAACTTTTACATTTGTCTAGTATATAAGGCGCTAAACCATGCTCATAGGAGAGAAAGCTTGATTTAAAAAGTACGTATATATAAAAAAAATACATATTCACATTTAAAAGCATAGTCCCTGCTTCATTAAAAAATGCTCAAGTAACAGGGTTTATACATTATCCTTTTAGTTTAAACATATGGCAAATCCACATTGCTCCAAGAGTACTGCAAAATAAACAGGACTCTAGTTCTTTGTGTCTAATCTTCCTCTATTTTGTCTTGCTGTCCACTCCTACTTCAATTGCAGGCAACGAAATGGCATATTTCTGGAATATACTGCAGTGCTTCCAGCTCTGCTCCGCCTACACAAAAACAAAACAAATCCATAATAGGGGCCTCTGGGATTGGATGGGAAACGCCTCCAAAAGGCGGACTGGTTGTTCTACGAGTCAATCAAGTAATTCTTGGCAGAAAGCCAGGCAAATAAAAAAGACTTTGAAAGAAGCCAGCTTACAACTCCACAATACCCTTTAAAAAATGTTCTGTATTTGACCAATCTTTACACTATTCTCTCTACTGAAAATAAAGCAACATTATGCTACCATAAACAAGTGGATTTTTTTTTTAATGACAAAAGTATTACCTTTTCTCTAAAACAGATTCATGTCATTCATTTACAGAAACGGATATGCAACTATAACTATATAACATAAGCTCGGTACAGAAAGATTGCTTTAGAAAACTATTCCTAAAGCTTAGGTGAAACTACAACCACACCGAATTTTTAGACTTTGAAGCCTCTTTCCTTTTAACATATCAGTAAATTCCCCTTATCTCTTGCTACTTTGACAGGCAGTTACAACTATCAAGTACTCTTAATTCGGAACTGTTAAGAACTATCTGACAGCAAATAACTAAGGCCAACTACCCCCAAAAAACATGTGCTGTATTATTAAAAACCCTGGCCGAATTTAACACGCATTCCTAACGCCGCGGCCAGTTTAAGGGCTAACAACGCATTCTGCGCTTTTTGCTTTTCATAAGCAGTACAAGTATAATGATCCTGAAAACATTTTATGATCACAACAACTGAATTCCTTCCAAGACTTTATAAGTCACCAAATGATTACATTTTAGCCTTCCTAAATTAGCCTACAGTTCAGTCCAACTACCAGCCACCTGGGATCAATTTGGAGAACTGACACCAGGGGTAGGAGGCAACCGATAGGAACAAGTCCTTCAAGAGCAAAATTACAACAGAGTCTAAGGAAACACTCTAATTTTTGCTATCTCCCGGTTCCTTCGCGTGGCCCAAAGAGCAACATGTCTTCAATTCACCTTTTGGCCAAAATCTGGCGCCATGTTTAAAATACTTTTTCCCCCCGCTGCCACCAAACTCAAGCCACGGAAGAAGAGGGAGGCTTCACACTGATCCTGGAAGGGTGGAAATAAAGCGAGGAACGACTGCAGGGGAGCAACAATCCTATCTTTCCCAAAGCCACTATGTTTTTCCGGACCTCCACCCTGGAAAGTGCTATTAGACCAAGAAGTGTTGATTTCCAACAATGTACACTTTGATAGAGCTCTTGGTGCCAGGAGCCCATGCGGTGCTGGTACTACAAAACCTCAACTGCTTGAAAAAGAGACGGGCGCCAAACAAGCCAGGTAACTTACCCAATTTCTTCCACATGGCGAGGTGACAAGCGAGGAAGCCCTTACGGATGGCAGCGCAAACCTTCGCCGGCTCGGATGAGGTGAATCCCTTCTGCTTCTTGATGAAACCCCATAAGTGATCCCGGGCAAACTGTGCAGCTTCCCGCCCACCGTGCCCGTCGCACACGGCGAAAAATGCCACAGAGGAACGGCGGCGACAGCAGCGGCCAGGAGCCGGCGAGGCCCCGGCGTCCGGGGGAGGGTCGCGAGCTTCTCCGGCTGCCACCGCTGGGCCTTTCCCCGGGACTCCGCCGCCAGGAAGAGCCGGCGGTGACGGCTGCGGAGGCGATGACTGAGACAGCGATCGCCGCGGCAAGGGCTTTTCTTCAGCCGTCGGCTCGGGCTCCACCACGATTTGAGTAACGTCCTCCATGTACTTCCTCCCGCCCTGATCGGAGAAGACGCTTACTCCCAGTGAGTACAGCCCCGCCATGGCCGGCTGGCCGGGATCCCGCCAGTCCCACACAGCCCGCCGAATCCGGCGGCGGGAGACGCACTCGGCGCTCGCCGGCCAACTATTGTTTACCTTCGACGACGCCGAGAAGGGGGAGGGGGCGGTCCCAAAGGGAGGGGGGGGCGCGTTGCCGGGACTTGTCCGCGAGAGCTGGGCCGGAGCGCTAGGGCAAGAGGAGCCGAGCAGCTGCGCCTGCGCAATGCGTTTCCCCCGCCTGCCCGCGCCCACCACACAAATCAGACGTCCTCCAGGGCTATCGTCACTCGGCTCTCTGAGCCCGACCAATCCCGAACGGAGCTGGGGCAAACCCGCCCTCCGCCCCCAACCCTCACTCCTCCCTGCAACGGCCGCGTTCCCTACCCGCAGCGCGGGCGCGGGGGCCGCGCTCTACGCGTTCGCTTCCCCTTTGCGGTCGGGGATTTCGCCCTCCGGGTTATCGGTGCAAGCTGAACGCTCATTCAGGCAACGTGGTCTGTTACCTCTTTGCTCAGACCTGAGTAGTAATGCAGCCTACTGGCCTTGACCTTCAGCTGCCTGCCTTGCGGGGAAAGCCGGGTTGACTCCGGCTTCCCACGAATCTAAGGGGAAAGACCTTCCATTCCTGGAATTGAAATGGCGGGAAACCTCAATTCGAAAAGTCATTTGTGAACAGGCTAGAAAAAGTGTGGCATTCTAGAACTGGATTTGGGTGGGGTGTATCCAACTGGGAGTTGAGGAGGGAGGCAATCCAGTTTGCATTGTTAAGAAAACGGGAAGTTTCCACCATCGGCTGCACTGTCTCGTTTCGCATAATTGGGATGTCGGAGACCTAAAAAGGTTAGATTTTAACTAATTGTTTTCCAACGAGCCCAGCACACAGCATTTTACTCCTTTGCCAATATCACTTCAAGTTATCACTTGAAAATAACCTAGAAAAACTGCTAAGTGTTCCAGTGCTCTAACAATTTGTGTTCCCCCTTTTCTTCCAGTAGGTTACAATCTAAACGGTAAAACATTTGCACGGATTTACACAGAATTAAAATAAGCGGACGGGTTAGTATGTTCTCAGCAGCAAAGTTCCTTTAGTGAATCAGTTTAAAGTTCATTTTTTCAGTTTTTTGGCCACTTCATCAACTCTCCTGTGTGCCCTTTCTTGTACAGCCTTTGAGATTTTCACATGGAATGATACTAGTACAGAAATGGGAATGGGGAAAATGTTCATACAAACAAGTGATAGAAGAAATACAAATAGAAAAAATCCTTATGCCAATAAAAATACAAATGAGTAAAATCAGCTCAAAATGTAGAAAATCTAAATAGATCAATTAAATAAAAAATACACAAGATCAGATAGTTCCAGAGTGTAAAAATACTTGGGAAAAAAATCCAAGTTTGTTTTGAATATCATAATCCTGTTATCAAAACCTAACAAAACACTAGAAGGAAATCTATAGGCCATGTATTATAACTATAAATGCAAAAATACTCAAGGAAATACAATTTTAATTCAGTAGCCTCCATACCACAGACTTGCAAGAGAGAACAGTTTGTATAGTTCTATATTATTCTTAAACTATTTACCCACCTTCCCTCCTCTACAGGTTACAGGAAGATAATTCCTTCATTATAATCCTTTTCATTCAATCACAACCCTGTAGCCTCCAGGTCATCCATCATTACTTAGATTAGCATCTCCATGCTACCCTCTACTTCCAGCAATCTGATTCATAATCCCAACCATCCTAATAATTTCATTCTGCACTTTAGATTTCAATGTCTGTTAACAGCCATTTCCTTTATTTTTCACCTCTTCTTTAAATGTTTCCATCAACTTCCTGTTCCAACTGAAAATTGGTTTCTCACCTGGCAAAACTAACTCCCTTGCAACTTTTCACATAGACGAGATAATTTTTCTTCTCACAGGTAGTCTTATCCTTGAACCTGCTCATGTTTCCTCCAAATGATTTTTCTTCCTTCATTGAAAGCCAAGCTCTTTTTAAAGTTAATGCCAACTACTGCTACACCAAGAGGCTACTGCCTACTGATTCCTGGTAACTCCCCCTTCATTTATTCATGGCTCACTGTCTTCATTTCTTCCACTATTCTTGTCAGTTTTCAGCCACTTTATTTTCTAAATTTGTATCCACATTTTTTATCCAACACCCTAGCTTCTCAGTTCCTCATCCTCTCATGGAGAAGTGGCCTTGCTACTATTAATGGCAGTTCATTCATTTGTGATCTAGATCAGTGGTCTCTAAGCTTTTTGGCACCAGACTTGTGCTTCTATGAGAATCTAATACCTGATGATCTGTAGTGAAGCTGAGCCGGTGATGCTAGCACTGGGGAGCGGCTGCAAATACAGATGAAGTTTCTCTTGCTGGCCCACCGCTCATCTTCTGCTGTGCAGCCCAGTTCCTAACAGGCCATGGACCTGTACCAGTCCACCGCCCGAGGGTTGGGGACCCCTCTTCTAGATCCTTTCTCCTCTCTCCTTGGGAGTCTTGCTCTACCAATTATCCTCTTGTTGCTCCTAGCTCATCAATTTCTCCTTTTCTACTGGATCATTTCCATCTGTGTACAATGATAGATATTCTGGTGTCTATTTTAACAACAAGAAAAAAAACTACTTCAACTCCATAGACTACCCCATTCCTCTGCCCTCCTTCACAGGAAAACCTTGCAAGAGTTGTCTTTATCTTGATTCTACTTCTAATTCCTACCTCATAAGTTCTCCTTAACCCATCCAATAGAGCATCCATCCCCATCATGCCACTAAGTCTGTTTTTATGACAAAACCAGACATCTGTTTCTAAAGCCAATGATAACTTTCCTGTTCTTATTGACTTCTGTCCCAACCGAAGCAGAAAGTAGAACTATTGTTTCGTCTTGAAACTTAGTAGCAAGTTAAACCATTACTCCCTTCCTGAAACTTTTCATTTTAAGACATCATACTATAATGGGTTTCTTCTAACCTCTAGGACTCACAACCCCTTCTCATTTTCCTTTGCTGATTACTCCCCTGCTAGACTTTAAATTGTTGGGAGTACCCAGTGCTTTGTCAATGGCTCTTTCCTCTACCAACATACTCTCACTAGGTAACAACATCTAAGACCATAGCTCCAAAAACTATCTGGGGATGACTCCCAAATTTATCTCTCTAGTCTTAAACTTGACCCTGAATCCCAGACTCTATATGCAACTGCACAAACAAGTGATACCATTTCCACATAGATGTCTAATGGGCATTTCACCTTAATATGGGCAAAACAAACTCTTGATTTCTTCTCCATATTTTTTCCTTCTGTAGTCTTACCCATATATCACCATTACCATTTACCATGATATTCAAGCCAAAATACAGTTTTATTCCTCTTTCCTCTACTCTCCTCTCCACCCCACACCCCCCCCCACCACCACCAATTTCCAATCCTTGTAATTCATCATCAAATCCTTTTAACTAAATCTTCGAAATCAATACTGAACCCACCACTTCTCACTACCTCTACCACTACATCCCAGTGCAAGCCACCATTACTTCTCACTTGGACCACTACATAAGCCTTCTCACAAGTCTCTTTTCTTTTACTGTTGACCCTCTGCAATCCTTTTCTACTAGCTACTATCATGCTCTTTCAAATCTATAAATCAGATTAAGTCATTCCCCTATTCAATACACTCCATGACTTCCCATCACATTTAAAATAGTATACAAACTCTTTATGAAGGCCTAAATAATCTATTTGGTTCCTAAATGTTTATCTAACATCATTTCATAATGGTTTCCCCATTCTCCACCCCCTCCTGCCTCACCGGCCTTTCAGTTCCTTGAACAGGCCAATCTATTAGGAGACTTAGGGCTTTTTACATTAGCTGCTGCCTCTACGTAGAGGGCTTCACCACCCTCCCCCCAGCCCCTAAGCACCACCCCACACATCCAGCAGCTTTACAAGGGTAGATTCTTCTTGTTATTCAGATCTCAGTTTTCATATTACATATTACATATCCAGTCAAAAGTAGCCACCCAATATCTATCATACAACCCTATTTTAATTCTGTAAAGGACTTCTCACTATCAGATCTTTTCTGTTTATTTGTCTATTGACTGTCTCTCTCTCAATTAGAATATAGGCTCCATGAGAACAGGGAACTTATCTTATTCAACACTATATCCCCTGAGCCTAGGACAAAAGTTAAGTGAATTGATTAATTATTTCATTAGCAAGAATGTATAAAATCGATATGAAGAAAACTATGAAACTTTGCCATAGGAAAAACTTAATCCCTGAATAAGTGCAAAATGCTGCCATGTTCCTGGAAACATAATTTGTCTCAAATTATAAATTTATTATAATTTTTAATCAAAATTCCAACTGGATTTTTTTTAATTTGACAAGTAGATTTTAAAATTTATCTGGAAGAGAAAATGAATAAGAATAGCCAAGATGTTATTGAAAAAGAAGTATATTAAGATGGTTAGTTGCCCTGCAGATATCAGAATATTTTATAAAGTTGGCAGTGGCAGAGAAATGGTCAAATGGATCAACAGAATAGAACAGAGTCCAGAAAGAGATCGATGTATATATGAGAACAAGTATGTGATGGATGTGGCATTTCAAATAATTGAGGAAAGGATTGATTATTCACTGTTAAAACACTAGCTATTCTTCATTGGGACAATTTACTATCCTTGAGGGAGGAAAAAAAGATGAAGTCTTTAATTCATACCAGCTTTAAAATTTAAACAAATAATAAAAATTAATTTAAAAATAAAATAAAATGGCAAGTAGATTAAAGAGCTACATTAAGTTAAAAATATATAGGTACTGAGGATTCTTCTAAAAAATAAAAGTAGAACTGCCATATGATCTAGCAATCCATTTCTGTGTATCTGGAAAAAAAACAAAAATACTAACTCAAAAAGATATATATGCACTGCCATGTTCATTGCAGCATTATTTACCAAGATATGGTAACAGTCTAAGTGTATCAACAGATGAGTGAATAAAGAAAATGCGATACATAAACATACACAGGAATAGTACTTCAGTCATAAAACAAGAAATCTTGCCATTTGTGACAACATGGGTAAACTTTAAGGGCATTATGCTATGTGAAATAAATCAGAAAAAGACAAATACTGTATGATGATCCTACTTATAGGTGGAATCTAAAAAAGGGGGGGCGTGGAGAAAGCAACCAAGCTCAAAGAAGAGATTGGTGGGGGATGGAGGACCAAAGGGGTAAACAGAGTCGAAAGGTACAAATTTCCAGTTTTAAAATAAGTAAGTCATAAATTGTACAGCATGGTGACTATGGTTAATAACACTGTATTGCATGTGTATTTGGAAGTTGCTAAGAGAATAGATCTTAAAAGTTCTCATCACAAGAAAAAATATTCTGTAACTATATCTAGTATGTTAACTATTATGGTGATCATTTTGCAATATGTACAAATATCAAATCATTACCTGTACACTTGGAACTAATACAATGTTGTAAGTCAATTATACCTCAATGAAAAAAGTAACGAAAAAATAAATCCACAAAGGAAAAATATAAAAATACAAGAAGAAACAATAATATTTTTTCACCTATTAGACTGGCAAAACCTTTTAAGTTCGATAATATGTAGGGCTGGGAAAGGTGTGGAGACAAGTAGTCTCATTTTAGTGGGAATATAATTTCATGTTTCTATTTCGGCCTGTATCAACTGAAATTTGAACTACGTATCTCCTTTAACCTAGAAATTCCACTGCTAGAAATTTACTACATACTATAACTTTTGCAGCAGCCTATTATAATAGTAAACGAGTTGTTTAAAAATTAGAATATAGGACAGAATATACTAAAAAATCTCTCGAACTTTCCTTCCTTATATTTCCAGTGGTTTTATGCTTTAAATGTCTTTTTCATTTCTGAGATCAGTTAAACAGGGCTAAATATCATGTTTTCTTCTAACATTTTTATGATTAAAATGCATTTTTACATTCAAGTTTATCTGGAATTAATCTACCATGATGCGAATTTGAATTTCTTTCAAATATGTATGTTTCCCAATGTCTTTTGTGAAATGACTCATTTTTCGTCTGTTAGAAACACCCCCATTATTGGATAGTAAGTTTTTATATATCCTTGGATCTATTTCAGGGTTAATTATTCTTATCCGCTGATTTGTTAAGAGTCACATTTTGCTTTTAATTATCAAGTTCAAAATCTTCAAACATACACTAAAAGAATTAGTTTTGGAAGCTAAGTAAGAATCTAATTAATTTGCCATTGTTTCTTCCTTTAGCTAGAAAAAGTCAGTAACTTCTACTAAGTAGCAGTCCATCGTACATCTACTAGAGCCACCCTGTGTATTTAGAACTTTGCGATAATGTGTCTCAAGAGGTTAAATTCTGTAATGCTGCTTTAACTTTGACCCTGTTGATTTTGCAACTCAGTATTCAAACAAAATAATCACTCTGATCTGGCTACCACTATCACATTCATTGTGTTCGAAATGTAAATTGGTAGGAGACACAAAATTAGAATCACTGCTGCCAGAGTCCCAAAGGTATCAAACTTCCATGTGTTCTTAATTAGCCATGGAAATTCAATCTGTCATGTTTTCTGCAGATAACTGGTTTCAGAGTCGTTAATGTGGGAAGAATATTTATACCTTTTCTCTTCAGATACTTACACTCTCAGCTTAGTCTTTTATTTTTCTAAAGAGATCTGGCCTACTCTTGAATTTATTACTTTTCCTTGAAGACAAGTTTGATTTTTCTCATTTTTTGAAAGGTTAAACAACAGTTATTTGTTTAAATAATTGGAAAAAATCTTTTTGTTTTTGTTTTCTTTTAAATAATTACTGTATGCTTTAGTTTTCTTCGGCCTTATTGTTTTCTTTGCTTGTGTTGGGTAAGATTGTAAGCCCCAAATAGTATGCTCTTCAGAATTAGAGATAAAATCAAAAAAGGCCACTTTTAAGAGAGAAACTAATAAAATTTAAACATTGAATTTGTTTTTAGGTGCTGACAAGATATTTTTGGTTTCTCAGCTAAGGTAGGAAAAGATTATTTTAGAACACTTACTGCTTCCTCTGTGCTGAGCTGTAAAGCATAACATAATTTTTTTTTTTTTTTTAATTTTCTGCCTCCCTCCAGTCTGTGGGACTTGACTGAAATTCAAAACTGACTTTTAAAGGTGAACTATTAAATCGCCTATTTAAAGAGGGAAAGCTTGTATTTTTAAATGAATAACAGCCATGTAGCAAGAATGCTTAATAACTATTAAGTCTGCTTTTGACTTAATCCTTTAATATTTTTCCTAGGATATTCTCTTCATCAGAAAAATCCTGAAATTTTCTCCCAGCATGTGCTTTAACAGAAAAATCCATTACACTATCTAGCTGTTTAACTTAGCGCAAGGTACTTAGTATCTACCTCTTAAGTTGTTGTAAAAAAAATATATATATATATATATATATATATATAGTGCATGATAATGCCTGGATATAATAAGCACTTATTAAGTTAGCTCTTATCATTATTATTTATTTTTATCAAGCTTGTTGACTAAATTTTTCAGCAGTTTTATTTTTTTCATCTTACTCTCCTATAATCTGGCCTCCGCTCTCTTTATCTTCCTGAACCATCTACTTCTTACCTCCTAATTACTAAATTCAGTTTTAATTCTCCTGCTCATCGATTTCTCTGCTTAATTTATAACTTCCATCACACATATACATATACACCTTAAACATTTTATTTTAACTTACGTTAACATGTATTCATTTGCCATTCTTTCGAAGTAGGGTCCAGACATTTACTTTGAATATGAGTCCACTGTTGGAGTTGAGCATTCTTCCTTTTTCCATAAACCACATCAACAGTGCATGATCTATGACTTTCAGTTTTGATTTCTTTAAAGTGGAACAAGAACTTAAAAACATACACTAAGTGCCCTTAATGCAGAACAGAATCTTTCTTCATTTGAAGACTTGCCCAACCCACCAGCAATCTTTTACAATAGTCGCACCCATATCTAATTTACAGCGGGTCTTTTTTAATTTTTTTTAATCATTTGCCTTCATTAAGTTTTTCTAAAGCATTCAATCTAATTTTCAAAGAGAGAACTTATTTTTCTTCCCTTCATATTTTGTTGTTATGCAACATTTAATTAGATATGTAATTAAACAAGAACTGAAACAAACCAGTTTATAAACCAGCATTGACTCAACATGTGAGAGCAGCAGTGTGTGGATGTTTCAGAGAATTGAAGTCTGGCCCCGAAGGTTCAGCATGCTTTGGGCATCAGTGTCTGGTCAATTAGAGAAATCATTTAAGTGGTGAATGGTGGAAAGAGTTTCTATTGTGCAATTATTCTTGGAAGGGCTTTAATGAAAAATGAGGTGAAGTGAAAGAATTCATACAAAATGATTACTTTTATAATGAGACTATAGCTTAATCTGTCTATTTACATACAACTAAAATGAAATAATCTATGTTCTGATACTCCAGTGGACATTTTGTTTTTCCCTGTCCAGTATCCATTCAGCCTTCTTTTGCTAAAATGATACAATGATTTTCTTCTGGGGAATCACTCCCTCCTCATTGTCAAGCTGTATCACTTGTGTAGCACTGGTCCCAAACCCAGCCCTAGGAGAAGGCCCAGACTGGGTTATGCCAATCAAGGTATTCCATCTTTATAGCCTTAGTGATGGTTTTATTAATGAACTCACTGATCAGAAGCCAGTGAGATATGAAGAGACCTCTGCTAGGGCTTGTAGGAGATAAAAACTTCTCCCTAATAACAGAGCTACTGGAAGAGAATTCGCCTCAGGGCTTCATGTCTACAAATGTGAAGCTGGGACTGATGCAGCCATTTTGCCACCAGGAAGTGAACCAGCTTTAAAATCGAGCTAACACTCAGAGGAAGAAGATCTGAGAGATAGGTCCTAGTGACATTCTTTGACATTTGAATTAAGTCATTACTATCCCTGGAAACTACAAAGTCTTTTCAGTTTCCCTTTCTACTTAAACTAGTTTGCCTTGGATTTTTCTTCCAACTTAAAGAACCTTCACTGCCAAAAATAGGAAATCTCCTGTTCTTCCTCAATAGGGAACTGGGAATAGCCCATCTTGAAGGTCATTTGTCTTGGGTTGTCTGTAGTTTATCCAGGGTCTGAATGGGGATTCTAGAGAAGATTTCAGTGATCCTGAGGGTGCAGAGAAGTAGCAGAATTGAAAAACCATAATTACTATGGAACAAGATAATCTGCCAAGAAGAGTATAGTAATTTGCTAAACATGAATTCTATAGTGGTGATAAAGGTGGATCTGTCATAATGTCTGCAGTAGAAACATGGGCATTTTTTGAGTGTTCATTTGAAATTATAAGCATGTTCATCCATCTCAGTGATTGGTGGGCAGTGGACTTAAAGATTCTTGAAGAATCTCTAGGATTCTGTCAGGTATAGGGTTGTAAGAAGCATACTAGAGACACATGATGCAGACACAACATGAAGCTTATTGCAGGGCAAGTCCCCTAAGCTCTCATTGTCCCATGGAGTCCCCCAAGCTCTCATTATCCTGAAGAGAGGCAAGCTTGGGTCAGGCACAGCTGAACATTCTACAACTAGTGCTACAGAAAAACTGGCCCCAAGCTGTTCTATGTATTCACAGGGAAATGGGAAAGAATGGGGAACATTAACCAACTAGAGTTTTCTAGTTTGAAGAATGGCCATGAATACAAGAGGGACATTCTGTGGGATGGTTATTTAAAGCTGTTCAAAAACCAGTTCTGCTATCTGATAGTAATGTCTTATCCTTTCCTGCTCAACCAGCTCAGTTCTGCTGAGCTCGCTATTTGCTAGGCTACTGAAGGTTAAATAAAGGGTTTGTTTCCTCTCTTTCTAAATCTGGGATTTGAACTGAAGGCAATTGTTAAAGGGAATGAGCTATTCATGGAGGTAGATACATTGAAAATTAATTGGTATAGTGGGGATTGGGTCAGGAAATAAAATCTGCCACTATGAGGACTTTGTCAGATATATAAAAGGGATAGTCTCTGAGATAAAACCCCTGGCATTCTAGAAATGTTTGGCTATCAATCTTTTCATTGTTTCGGAACCAAGGCTTCCCAGGTCAGTCCTTGAGCTAGGCTCAGGTATCTCAAGTGTGGTCTAAGGCATCTGTGTCTTGTGGAAGTGCCTCAGAACAATTCTGCCTATATTCTATTAGCCAGATCTTACTCATATGGCCACACCTAACTTGTGGAAGATTGGGAAATGAATACCTTTTTCCGAATGAGCCATGGGACCAGATGAAAACTCTATGGCAATCTATGCCGAACCCCTTAAGATAACATAAGTAAAAAAGAATTTGTTATACAAATACTGTATAGGAGTATCTCATGGAACCAGAGGACAAGCCTGAAAGGGACCTTGAATAGGGATTTATCAAGAACAAAGGCAATTGTTCTCTTTATCTTTCTAAGAGCATAAAGTTCCTGACTATGCCTTTCTTAGTAGACCAGCCCTTTGCTTACTCATCAGCACACGTTGACTCAGCAAATATTTACTGAACACTTACCACAGTTTAGAACTGTTCCAGTCACTGGGGATAGAGAATGGAATCAGACAAAAACATATATCCCCAAAACATTCATCTAAGCCCCTCAAGTCTATATTTCTCTTCGATTTCAAGGACTCATAATTTTCAGGTTTTCTGTTTCTATTTCAAGGACCCATAACTTTCAGATTTCCTGTTTCTATTTCTCAGCTCTAATTAATTCTTCCGCAGGATTAAGTGAAGGTCTTAAAACTCCAAAGAAAATTGGTTTCAGTATAGAGCTGTTCAGCTTCCTGACTTAGTATCAACAGAGGGCACCATTGAGCCTCAGGTATAGTGAAAGAAGGTTCTGGAGCTCAGCCAGACCTCTTTTCTTACTCCTGTGTTCCAGGTGCCCCTCAACTGGTAAACAGTTTTTTCTGAAGTTTCAGGCTGAGGCTTGGGAGCTGCGAGTTGTCTCAGCTGGGGGTGGTGAGATAGCCAGCCTCCATGCAACGCATGGAGAAAGAAAATAAAAGATAGTATCTGCTGGGAAACTGAAGTAGAAAACCAAACAGTGCAAATAAAATGTCTATCTGAAGGGAACAGGCTGAGAGATTTTTAAAAATCAGGTACAAGGAAATGAGACAACAGGAGGTAACAAGATGAGCGAGCAAGGTTGGAAGGTGTATTATGTAAGACTTAATCCAGAGAAAGGGCAAGCTTTCAGACAGGTTGATCCAGTGATTCAGTGATGTCATGAGACCCAACTCTTTCTTCATCCACAGTTATAGGAGAGCTGCCGGTAGCAATCAGCATTGCATGCTTCCCCCATGTGATGAGAGAAAAAGAATGGCTTTCCATAGCTCTTTCTTAAATGAAGAACTTTCCTAGATACTTCAGCAAACTTCTCAGTGTTTATCAGCACTAGGTCATGTGGGATTATTTTCAGTTCAAATGTTCTAAACCATAGGAAATTTTTCCCCTAAGGAGACATTTGGCAATATTTGGAGACATTTTTGGTTGTCACAACTAGGGGAGGGGGATGCCACTGGCATCTAGTGGGTAGAGGTTAGAGGTACTACTAAACATCATACATGCACAAGACGCCCACCTACAACAAAGAATTATCTAGCCTAACATGTCAAGAATGGGGAGACTGGGAAACTATTTTAGAACAGGCAGGCCCACTCCTCTGAAGCACCCAGGCTGGGTATACGAGGGGTAAATACTAGAGAAAGACTGATAATGAGGGGTCAGAGAGGTAGAGGAAGATAGAAAAAATTGTCCTGTTCAAAAGCCAAAAGAGGAGAATTTTAAGAAGGCAAACATGGACAGTACTGTCAAATGTTCTTAAGAGGTCAAATGAGTTTATGATTGAAAATCATCCAGTGGATTTATCCATAAAAAGATTACTTGTTACCTTAACCCAAGAAGTTCCAGCAGAGTGGTAGGGACCAAAGTTAGGCTGATATGGATTGAAGAGTGAGTAAGAAACGATGATAGAGACCCTGATAATCATATAGGCAAGTCATTCAAGAAGATTGTCTGTGAATGGAAAGAGAGAGAATGGAAGGAAAAAGCTGAAGATTGAAGGGAATAATTTATTCTTAAATAATGAAGAGAGATCATTTTTTAAAATGTCAACAGGAAAGATACTTACCCAGAAGTTTGTCTTGGTGGACCTTTTCCCACGGTTCACATTGCTGTTCCATATAACAGTTTTTGGTGTCCAATATTTTGTTTTACCTGGCTCCTGCTTTAGGTACAGATGTACGGCTTCCTTCCTCGTTATTTTATAGGTTGAGTTTGAGGGTAGCTGCCTCATAGGGTCATTCGCTTGTAAAAATAAGTAAAGTTCTCCCAGTGTTGAGATGAGCTACCTGCTATAATGAGATGTATGGTCAGGGAAAGACCTCTTCATGGGTTTTTCTCTGGTTGTGACTTTCTTTTCTTTCCTAAACTCTGTGCAGTTACCTTCAAGGGCTATTGATCTATAGCATCAAAAGAGATTTCAAGCAGTAATGGCCTCAATCCATAAAAACAAACAAACAAACAAACAAACAAACCCAGCATTTTCTAGATTTTATTTCTCTGATTTGTAGGTTTTAGCAGGGATCCATCAAGATTTTCTCTTAGTTTTCATGATAAAATATTATTCTCTTAGAAATGATATATGTGGGTTTTAGTCTTACATTAAGTCCCAAGTGAACATTATCTAGTAGAAATTCTTCTATGATTTGGTATACATCTGCATCTCCCTTGCATCATTTCATCACTGATGTGTAATTTCATCATTGGTGTTAATTCTCCTTTGATTATTTAAGTCAGTTGCACGGAGATAGAATAGTAAGTGTATATTTCTTTTACTCACACTCAATTATTGTGGGATAATAAAAACTCATTAAAGACAGAACACTTTTGTCAGACTATCATCTAGGACGCCAAAAAGGCACAGCAGTAAAGTCATGAATGACACATAGACAATGTGAACTGTTAGGGCAGGGACTGAGAAGTCTGGAGAACAGGCTTATGGACTGGCTCCACTCATGCCAGGTGAAAGATCCAGAGCTAAGGAGAAAGGATTAGCACCTCATCCAAAATGGCTCATGATGCTTTTCCCATTTCCACAGGTAGCAATAATGGATTAAGAACACATCTTGGATGTCAGAATGGATAAAAAATAGAACTATAAGAACTGATTAGGATTTGTTCCAGCCAGGGCACTTGTACAGAGAACCTGACAGTATTCAAGTTATCATCTTCTGTTCAAGGTGCCGTTATGAGAAAGCAGTCTTCTACTGCACAGCAGGCTAGCGGAATGAATGTTTTCAATGAAATATGTCCCAATAACCTCTGGAAATTTCATTTAAGAGAACCAAACACCTTAAGGATAACTGGGGTATTCCACATAAGAATAAATTTAAATCATACTGTGATGAAGACTCACAGTCTGACCTTGAGTTTGATGGAAGCAGGACAAACTTTAAAGACTTTGCTTCAGAGATGCAGGATACATGAGAAGAACCATGTTTAGGAATGAGCTTGCCTAGAGATCAACTTACAGAATGGCAGAGTGAGGACCATAGTGAACTAACTTTCCCACAATAACAATGAAAATACTAGCAAGACAATGAAAATCAACCGTTTTAGAACTCTGGAAATTAACCTAAGCTACAGAACAAACTGAAAATCATCTATACAAGTGAAACTACTGGTTAGAAAGTGGGATCTGTGATATTTTAACTTGTGGATGAGATGCTATTCCCACCCCCCACCCACCCTCTCTCCCAAGCTCATTTTTCATGGAAGCCACAAAAAGCCAGCAGTCTCATGGCCCAATGGAGAGGACTGACCTCTGTGGAACTCAGTTAAAAGCAACATCCCCAGAGCACAGTCAATCTTTTGTTTGATCTTGCAGCTCCTTGGAAAATCTCTATTCTTAAGGAGTTGTGGCTATTTGATTTGACTCAGATTTCAGCACAGCAGGGGGAAAAAAGCCCTATTCCCAGGACATTTTCAAGACAATAGCCATCTGCAGGCAACACTGCAGCTGCTTAAGGTTGTGCTTTCAGTTGGAGTTAGCAAGAGAAGGCAAGCTGGGAATTTAATAAAAGTACCTCCTTGAAAACTAGATAACCATAGTTACCTCTGAAAAGCTCCAGTATTCCAGTATTCTAAAAGGCTGCAGGAATGCACCGGGCTGGCACCAGGAGAGACATGGGAATGCAGAAGGTCCTAGTCACTAATTTCTGACTGACTTTAAGGCTCTTGGCAAGCAGAATGTGAAAGCTAAGGTGTCTTGAAGCTTTTTTTTTTTTAATAAGTCTGAAGCCACACCTTCTTGCACAGATTCCCTTTGCAAAGGATGGAAGATATAAAGATATCAATAGTAAAAGATACCACCTGTTCCTAATGGACTTTAATTTTTCTTTGTAAGCTTAGGATATGAGTGACAGGATCGAGAACCCCATTCCCAAGAAGTATAAGAGGGGAATTACTCTTCTGGATAAATTAGAGGAGGAAATGGGAAAAGTGACACAATAGTGTGATCCTATGAGGGTATTAAAGTGACCCTGGCACTGAGGCTGAGCCACAACTCCCGAACTTGAGAATCAAATATACAGGGTAAAAATAAAGAGCTCAGTAGTCTTTCCTTTCCCTAATCTATAGTGAAAGTCTACCTTATGGCCAACGAGATATCAAGCAAAGCAGGGAGACAGAGAGCTAAGGAACGATAGGAATGAACTAGGGGATAATGTCTGAACCATGCACTGTGTTCTCTCCTTCCAGTTTTCACATTTGTCATATATCATCCCTGGAAGGAAGACAATAGCCACTGCTACATGCTCCTGCATGTGTCTGGGGCTTACAGAATCATTAGAGCTATCAGAATAATAATTAGGGAAAGAATTATAAAGGGTGGCAGTATGTCATCATGGCTTCAGCACGGTCTTAAGCTAGTCTCCTCCCTAGAAGGAATGCTCCCTTCTGGATGGCCCAGGATCTCCTCCTCATTCTGTCAAACCTCTTCCTCTTATGCCTTGTCCAAGTCTGCATTCTTTTCTCTCCACTTTTACCTGTCTCTGTTTTCTGCAGTGCTCTCTCGTACTCCCAACAATTGATTTGTTCCTACATGTCCGCAGACCTATTTCCCTAGATAGACCAGGTTCCAAGACCAAGCCCCTTTTCAGAGAACTCAATACTAATGATAACTATTGGGTTCATCTGAAAACTGAGAAATTAGATGAAGGTAGTTTATTTGGAAGATGATTATAGGAGGGCCTGAGGATAACGAAAAAAAAAAAAAAGAAGGAAAAGATCACATAAGGGTTATTATCTAGGATGTTGCTATGGGCAGCAGAGGCCTCAGTTAGCCAGGGCCTCCTGAGTAACTACAAAATGGCTCTCAGAATGGTCCACAGGAGGCTGAATCATCATTTACTCCCATTTCCCTTTGAATGAGTTTGTCTAGATGCACTTATCTATGGATCTAGAAGACTCCTTGGCATTGGAGAATGTCCTGGGGCAGAATATGCAATATGCACTCTATGTACACATGAGCACTGTCACATGGAACTGTCACATGAGTTCACATGGAACTGTACCCACCAAAGCTGCATCTGAAAGCAGAGATGGGTCATGAAAATATAATGTGGGAGCTCAGGTCTGCGATAGGCTCCTCTCCTGATTTTTAAAACTATCTCACCAGAAACCACTATTTTTTCCCTGTATTTTATCTGTTTTTAATAGCCAGCCACCTTAAACCCTTTTTAGAAAAAGAAGGGTCATAATTGAATAGAATAAATTATATTAATTAAAATTTTAAGGACCTTTTTAATGCCAGGAGTCGCATCAGGTCCAGGAGGATATAAAGAGTAGAGAACAATGGCCTCAAGGTCTTCACAGCATAGAGATGAGTATGGACAGGTCAATGAGCAATAACACAGTAAAAATCCCTGCAGGGAAATGGGACTCCTGTGAGATCATGGTTATGGGAAAGGACACAAGGAAGGGTCACCATTATTGATAACGTAACTTGAAGCGGGTGTTTATTTGTGTCACTTCTTCTGGCTGAAATTCAAATATGAAATTCCTGATTGTCAGAGAAGGAGAAATATACTTTCACTAAACCTAAGATAGTTAAACAGGAAGGAAGAAAGATAAGAACTGTAATGGGCTGCCATGTGACTCAGTAAAAGCGGAGTCACAGATGATATGAAGTTTCAAGTTCTTGTATAAATTTCAGGTAATTTTTCTGTCTAAATTCAGAAATTGGATTTCAGTTTTACTCTGACATTTCTCAAGAGATTTCAAGGATCTTGTCTATATGTGTTCCATGTCTGAGGTCAAGGGATGCTTCTCACCTTTTCGGAGCTTTTAGTTGCTACTCTTATGGATGGGGAGAAACAGTCATGATTTATTTATACTTTTGTGCAAATAATAAGGCATCTATTGAATTCTCACATGACATATGGGATTTAGGGTTTAGTGATTTTCCTATTGGGCTTGAGTATTCTATGCTGTTAGAGAGTAAACATACAAATGACTAATTTCCCATCATTGCCTAGCACTTGAACCTTTACTCATATACTTTCCCAAATATCTTGCTGCCTCAATAGCTAGCAAGATATTTGGGAAAGTATATGGAGTAAAGGTTCAAGTGCTAGGCAATGATGGGAACTTGGACAGCACAATAACATGCATTGGAATAACGAATATTTTCCTCTCAATAATTGTATTAAGAGAAGAGAGGAGGCATCTGAAAAATGCAAAGGGAAGGGCTTGCAGAAATGACTGATTCAGCTGGTTATAGATGAACCACATCCTATAGATCTCTGAATGGCCTTCTGGAAACTCCTCACACCTACAAAACACATAATCTGTAAATAGATAGGACTAGTGGTCTGGGAATTTCTTCCCCCTTGCAGCCTCCATCCAAAACTCCCCTTCCTCATCCTGAGTCATGAGGTTCATGGAGAACCTCAGACAAAGGAATCACGTGCCCCTTGCATGGACACTGCAGAGGTATATAAACTGTAAGAAATCGAACCAAAGAGAACTCATGCTTTGGTGCCGTTAAGTGCCACGTGCTCCACTGGCTAATAAATTCTCCACCCTCCAATAAAGTTGTCTGAGCGTCCAATTTCCTCCATCGGATGTCGCTTCCTGCAACAGTATCATGATTAATTTGGAGGGAAATAAAAAAGAGAAAAGGTGGTGGAGTCATCAAAGGGCATTTTGGTTGGTTTGTGTGGTAAGCGGAACCAAGTGGAGGGTTTGTACCCCGCCTTATCCCCCCCACCCCCTCCCACCCCCTCCATTCTCTATGCTTATCCCAGCGACTTTGTTGTGACAGGTTGTTATAATGTAAACCATACCAGTTCTGTCCACCAGGGGGCATTTTTAAACTAGACAGTACAAAATTGTGTTGCAAGATTCACTCCTGCTTAATTGGGGAATGATTCAAAGTTATAAAGTTGGGATCCAGTTTTCAAGGGGTGTGCCCCTTCTGAAGAAACCAGGCCCTTTGAGGACATTTATTAGTAGAAAACAAATACATTACATACTGTCAGGATACAAGAGAGATTTCTGTTGCAAGTCCACAGTAAGCTATAGATCCTCAAGTGACATCTGAGCTCCAGGTCTTAGTACATAATAGACTTGATGATCCTGATTTTTTAGAGGATAGTAGGCAGGGTTTTTTTTGGTTATGAGTACCTGAGCTCCCCACTTCTCCTTTGGACATTAGGTCTAATGCTTTGATTCAAAACAAAAAATTTGCTTATTGCCTCACAGAAACACTCACCCACCCTGAATGGACAGAAACTGAATTTTTTTACTTATCTCTAGCAAATCAACGAGAAAATAGACACTGAATAAACCTTATGCAGACTAAATAGGTGTGGTTTGTCTGTGGAATCCTCACGTACCAAAGTACTTACTGCCTTTAGCTGCTTGGCATTTTGCCATCACTTTCTTCAGGTAGCAGACTCGCCCTCTAGACAGAAGGCATATGACCACACTAAGCTACTCCTAAGATCTCACCAACAGGGGTTAGGCCACCAGTGGTCATGGCATGTGCAGATTCTATTCCCCAGGAACTGCAGTCGTGATGGAAATACACAGAAATAATTTAGGATGAAGATGCCTTATGAAAATGTTCTAAAGGGAAGTTCTGTGAGGTACCTGGGCTGTTCTAGTATTTATTCTTCCAGCCTAGGGAGAGCAATTACACAAGAACAAAAAATGAAAGGTACCAAATTTGGAAAGGAAGAAGTAAAACTTTCTCTATTTTCAGATGGTATAATCTTATATGTAGAACACTCTAAACAACCCACAAAAAAACTGTTAGAATTAATAAATGATCGTAGTAAAATTGCAGGATACAAAACGAACACACAGAAATCAGTTGTTTCCACCCATTAGCTATATACGATGTGAAAAGGAAATTAAAAAAACAATTCCAAATAAGTCATGGAGATGTAATGGACAGCATGGTGACTATAGCTAATAATATTGTACTGCATATTTGAAAGTTATTAAGAGATTAAATCTTAAAAGTCTGCATGATAGGAAAAATATATCTTTTGTAATTATGTATGGTGACAGATGGTAACTAGATTTGTTGTGGGGATCATTTTGCAATGTATACAAATATCAAGTCATTATGTTGTACACTTGAAACTAATATAATGTTATATATCAATTATACTTCAATAAAAAAGATCGCATGTATATATTCCCTCTTAATAAATAGTAAGCTCTTTGAGAAAAAAAAATTCCATTTGCAATGGCATCAACAAGAATAAAATACTTGGGTATAAATTTAACCAAAGAGGTGTAAGATTTGTATACAGAAACTATAAAACAAGCCTAAATGAAATTAAAGACCTAAATAAATGGAAAGACATCCGATCTAAGATGTCAACACTACTCAAAGTTACCTACAAATTCAATGCAATCTCTAGCCAAATCCTAATGGGTTTTTTCTGGAGAAATGGAAAAAGGCAAAATTATTTTATCCATTCTAAGTTTTTCAATATGATCACAATTAAGAAATATTTTCTAATCACATAAGGAATCAGTAAAAAAATGCCTGTTACTTAAAAATGAATTTACTAAATTTACTGAAAACAGTATTGTGGTTCCTCAAAAAATTAAACATAGAATTGCCATATGATCCAGCAAGTCCACTTCTGGGTATTGAAAATAAGGACTCAAACAGATATTTGTATACCCACGTACATAGCAGTATTATTCATAATAGCCAAATATTGAAATATCCCAAGTGTTCATCCACAGAAAGAATAAAAAAAAGTGGGGTATGTGTGTGTGTGTGTGTGTGTGTACAGGATATATATACTCCACTTAGCTATAAAAAGCAATAGCGTTCTGATACATACCACAACATGGATGAACCTTGAAAACAATATGCTAAGTAAAATAAGCCAGACACAAAAGGAAAATATTGTATGATTCCACTTATATGAAATACCTAGAGCTGTCAAATTCATAGAAATCGAAAGTAGAATAGAGATTTTCAGGGGCCAGGAGGATAGGAGAATGGGCAGCTATTGCTTAATGAGTGTAGAGTTTTTGTTTGGGGTGATAAAGGTTTTAGAAATAAATAGCAGTGATAACTAACTGTACAATATTTTAAATATAATTAGTGCCACTGAATTGTATGCTTAAAAATGGTCAAAATGGAAAAAAAGTTACTACTATTTTTTCCAAGATTTGTGAGCTACTTCAACATCTAATTTATCTTTTTTCCTTTTATCATGTAGCAGTCATTTTCTATGTTTAAATCCAAAAGAATTTAGCTGATACATCATCACTACTCCCCATTCTTTGCTGATTAGAAATCCTTATTGGTAATTAAATAAGCCCTTATACTTGTGGATTTCAGAGATCCACAATGTCCATTCAACAACAGATGGAAGAATCCATGGGAACTGAAAAAAAGTGATAGAAAAATGAGTGACACTTTTGGCCTTTTGGCTTATGAAATGTCATTTAAAGAGAATCTTTACTGGGAATCCTCTGCTTTATGAGTTAGATTGGGAGAGATGTAAGAAGGGCTTCTGGAAAAAAGAAAGTGACCACAGGAAATTTTAAACAGAGAAACAAATTGCAGTTTTGTAGGGAATTGGCAGAGGACAGACTAGGGGTTTTCAGGAGAGGGGCCTATCAGAAAGAAAGACTGCTCTCATAAATAAAGGAGACATATGGAAAAAAAAACAAAACCTTTATTCAGATATAACAGTCTTGGAAAATAGGCGATCTATCAATTGTTACTGTTTCAGGGAAGATGTTTGAGACCCCAAATTATTTAACAATGGAGGAGTCAAGTAGTAATTTCAGAAGTAGCTGGATCTCCCTTAGAAAAAAGCCCAAGTTCAGGAAGTTGCTGAAATGCACCCTCCAAAAGCAGCAAATAAAGAACAGGGCTGATACTAGGGTGAGGTGAGTGAGGTGCGTAGTGTAAACAGTGAAGGAGGTGCTCATTCTCTCAGTCTCCTCCAAGTGCAGGGTGTGTAAAAATAAAACTATTTTCTACAATTCAATCATAATTCCCATCCTGCCTGAGGCAGAAAATAATCTTGCCAATTTAAGACAAACAGTCAAATTCAATTATATCTAAATTCATTTTTAAAATATAGTATATGTGGATTTGTTTCTACTTGGTCCTTTCTCACTTTGGAGTTTAAACTCCCAAGGGTAGGACTGGGAGGGTGGGGATAGAAGTGAGAAGAAGTTGTCAAATCTTCATTCTCTACCTGTCCGTTTCTCTCTTCTGGCTATTTTTAATCTTTTTTTTTTTTTTTTTTTTTTTTAATATTTTTGGCTTTACAATACAAGTCCAGCTTTTGAACTCACAAATCAAATTTTACTGACTTTTGTTCCTGACATTCCACAGTGATGTGGCCTCCCTCTAGCCCCATTTGGGAGAATTTGAACTAATTCTAGGTTGCGAAAAAAATCTCTTCTAGAAAAAGCCAAAAAAAAAAAAAAAGAAAGAAACAAAAAAGGTCTGGAGAGTAGGGAAATGACATTAACATTTGAAATACTATAGTTCGTCTCACATACAAATATACATGCTAATAGCATCATGGTTAGGATGTATATGAAGCTGAGCTTGGAATGCATATGAAGCTGAGGGAAAACCACAGGCATTGAGATCTCTGAAACAGAAGCCAGACAGCAACACACATGACAGTACCACAAAAGGTGGTTGGATGCTGGGCTGACAATGGAAGACTAGTTCCCTAAGAAGGTACTGAGTTAAGAGGAAGTTTTCAGACCTCAAGCTCATTGACATCATATTTCACTCTAGAACCTCACCACAAAGCAGTAGTTGGAAGAGTATGTTATAAAAATAATTCTAAGTTCCTGTATTAGTTTCCTAGAGCTACTGTAGCCAGTTGCCACAAACTGGGTATCCTTAAACAACAGAAATTTATTCTCTCAAAGTTCTGGAGACTAGAAGTCCAAAATCAAGGTGTCAACAGGGCCACGATCTCTCTGAAGGCTGTTGGGGAAAATTCTTCCTTTCTTCTTCCTAGCTTCTGGTGATTGTTGACAATCCTTGGTATTCCTTGGTTTGTAGTCCCATAATTCCAATCTCTGCCTCCATTATTACATGGTATTCTCCCTGTGTGTCTCTGTCCAAATTTCCTCTTCTTATCATGACAACAATCATGGATTAGGGCCCACTCTAATCTAGTATGATCTCATCTTGATTATATTTGCAAAGACCCTGTTTCCAAATAAGACCACATTCTAAGGTACCAGGGGATAGAACTTCAGCATATCTTTTGGGGGGACACAATTCAACCTCAATGGTACCTGAAAGTAGAGAAAATGTATAAGTGGTTCAGTGCTAGCATTTTTTAAAATTCAGCTTTATTGATATATAATGTGTATACTATAAAGCATACTCATATTAAGTACACAGTTTTCTATGTTTAAACAAATGTATACTTTCATGTAACCATTATTACAACCATCCTACAAAAGTTCCCTTATTTTCCTATGCAGTCAATCCTCCCATCCACTGCCCTAGGGATCCACTGATGTGTTTTCTGTCACTGTATCTTATAGTTGCCTTTTCTATAGTTCTATTAAGGTCAAGCATACAGTATGTAGCTTTTTGTGTCTCTAATTTTTTTTATAATAATTCTGAGATTCACTCATGTAGCTGCATGGACCAGCTGAAAATGTATCAGTTTGCATTTAATTTCTGAGTAGTATTCCATTGTACGAGTATACCACAATTTATTTATTCATTTGGATATGTGGGTTATTTCCAGGTTTGGCTATTTTGATTAAAGCTGCTGAGAATATTTCAGTACATATTTTGATATAGACATGCACTTTCATTCGTCTTGGGTAAATATTTAGGAAAGAAATGGCTAGGTTATATGATAAGTGCAGGTTTAACTTTAGAAGAAAAAGTCAAACTGTTTTTCTAAAGTGGCTGTACCATTTTGTATTCCGACCAGCAATATATGTGAATTCCAGTTACTCCATATCCTTATCAACGCTTGGTATTATCAATCTTTTTAACCTCAGTCATTCTAATGGGTATACAGTGGTATCTTATTGTGGTGGTATCTCATCGTGATTTAATTTCATCTCCTGGATGACCAATGATGTAGAGCATCTTTTTATGTGCTTATTGGCCACTTGTATAACTTTTTTGAGAAGTATCTGTCCAAATCTTTTGCCTATTTAAAAAACTGAGATGCCTGTCTTCATACTGAGTAGTAATACATATGTATTTATATATGTAAATCAAATTTTTTTCAGCTATATGCATGGTGAATATTTTCTCCCAGTCGGTGTCTCGCTTTTTCATTTTTTTGATGGTGTCTTTCAAATAACTGAAGTTTTTAATTTTGGCAAATACTTATTTATCACCTATTCTTTTGTAGTTAATATTTTTGTGCACTCTCTAAGAACTCTTTGTTAACTGCAAGGTCATGAAGATTTTATCTTTAAAAGTTGTGCTAGCTTTTTGAACAATGAATAAGTTGGGGAGAGATTTTTCAGCTGGTCCAGGAATGCACACAATGGTAGGACCTCACCTAGAACCAGGAAATACAACTCCAAGGAACTGTGGAGCTGCAAGTAGTAGCAGCAACAGCTACTGGGGTACACAAAACAACAAAGGGCCACAGAAGCGGTGAAGATGAAACAGTGGGGAATACAAAACTATAAAGTTTGCTTGGAGACATGTTTTTTATAAGCGTGTAGAATCATATCCCTAAAAGAAAGTGCCACATCTTAAGATTCTCTTTGGGATTTGGGTGCCAGGAATACAGGGACTAAAGATGAAATGGAAATGCATAGGTTGTAAACACAAAGGATAAACACCAAAAGAAAGCAGAAAGAAGATGTAGTGATTCATCTGTCATTGTTTTAGGTTCCTTTACTGGGGGTATCCCTCCCTGTTATAGCTTGTAATTGGCTCACAATTACAGAATCAATGCAATACTAGAGAATCTAGCTCAGAAAATGAACAGAGGCCAAGACAACTCAGGCCCAAGAGGCATTTGTCTTTTATCAAGAAGTATTTATTGTCCCTGCCCTGAAAAGAGAGTGCCACTGAAGCCCCTCTTCTGAATGAACTGACCATCATTTCATCTTTTCATCACTCACTCAAGACTCAAATTCCCCAGTAGCAGCATTTATTTGATTTTGTGTTTTGCCTTTCTGCCTGCTGGGAAGTGGAAAGAAGGCAGGGGATGGGAGGAACTGTGGCGGGGGATTTGTCTCTCTGGTTTCTGTAGTGGGAAGTGAGCTGCTACTGCTCACTATAAAAGAGGTTGGATGATGCACAGAAAAAAAAAAAAAAAAAAAAAAAGCTCACTAGTCTGGGTCTTAGGAATACTCAATAAGTTTCTTTTTCCTTTTTGCAAAGAGATAAAAGTAATTCAGACGCTATTGTCTGAAAAGTGGAAGTTTATATGCAAGTTAGAGTTTTCTTTTCAGGCCATGGGAAGCTTAGTATCCCAATTTCTCATTGTGGATTTTTTCCCAATTGAGTTTTAATTCCATGGTGGTACTCTCTGAGTATGCGGAATGAACTGATAAGACTCACAGCAAATCTAAAGCAAGGAAGCCCTTTCTTGTTGTCTATACTCAATGGCCCCAACAATGCAGATCCAACTACGTTGGCACCTAGCCTGTGGATTTAGATTGCTTTAGATTATGGAAAATCACTGTTGCTTAGGAAATGATGTTTTGTGAACAAGGGGATTATGCTGAAAGTTTTTTGTGTGTTCTTCTAGAATTCAAGAAAAGTACCAAATTAGGTTGGAACATTCTAAGAGGAGCTGGAAGAACCATAGTAGGTCAGTCTAGTGGAAGATGGACAGAGCTACAGTGTCAAGGAAATACCCCTGACAATAAGCTAATACCTAAATGAGACCTCCCCAGCTAGAGCCCTGAATAAGAAGAATGGGCAAAGAGGAAATTTGGGGATTTTAATTCTTCTTTGGGTGTAAGAAAGAGGAGATTAATTTTGGAGGTATCCATTTCTCTTAAAATATAAGAGAAAGGAATCATTCAGTTAAATTTCAAATGTTATGATTTAAAAAAATAGTTGGCATAGTATTATTTCAGTGGTGTCATCCAATAAACTAGATTTGAAAATATAATTGAGAAGGAAATGAGGTGTGACTTCTCATGTAGTATATAATTTGGCTGTTGATAAAAAGTAAACGTTCTGCCTTGACCCATATCAAAGGCTTCAGAGGCCAGTATCAAAGAAGCATTCATAAAGACCTTGAGGAACTACGCTGCTTGTCTTAGTTGCTCCAGACCAGTGTCTGGGAGGCCAGCCCAGATGTGTGGGCAGGACTTGTCTGATATTACCTTGATCTCCTTCCCTGGAAGAACCAAAGGGTACGCAATGTTCCAGAAAGAAATGATACAAAATGGTCAGCACAAGACAAATTCTGAAAAATTTGCCTCTGGACTTCAAGTCTGACAAGATACTAGAAAATAAGGAAAATGGAAACTAGAAAATGAAACAGAACACATAAAAATTTAAATTACTCATTCTAAGGCCAAAAATCACCATTAATGAACACAAACTCCAAATTTACAAACCAGAAAAAATATTTCACACCACTTGAAAAGGGTTAGTATTCTTACTACATATTATTAGAAGTAAACCACTTCCTTGAGGGGAAAAAAGAGAAAATCACAAATAAGTAGCTCATAAAAAATAGTAAACAAATGCTAATAACATGAAAAGTTTTTCAACTTCACCAATAATTTAAAAGTACAAATAAATACAGCAGTGAGAAAAAGTTTTTACCTACTAGAGAGACAGTAATGTAAAAGACCAATACCATCCTGTAATTTTCCAGGTTATGGAAATTAAGCAATGATGTCTTGTTAGTGAAAAATGCAAATTGGTACCTTTATTTTTTTGCAGGTTTATATGACAATGCCCATTCATCTTTACAATGTGTATTCCTTTTCAAGCACCGGTTCTTCTGCTAAAATGTATTTTATGTTACTACCTTGTACATCTATCTTTTTTTCCAACATGCAAATGGAAAAAAGATATATGTACAAGGCTGTTCACTGCAGCATTATAATAGGAGTAAAAACATAAGTTCAACATAAATATCCAAATAGTAGGGAAATAGTTAAATAAAATAGTAAACGTTCATCTAAGGGAAGACTGTAGCAGTCATTAAAAATAGTGAGATCAAGATCTTTTTACTGCATCAATGTTCAGCTCAATAAATTATCACAAAGCAATTATACCCATTAACAGCCCAGGTGACCCCCTCATGTACCCTCCTAGTCACACATCCTTTCTAGAGGCAACCACTTCCTGATTTCTATCACTATTGATTAGTTTTGTCTGTTTTGAACTTTATATAAATGTAATCATACATATATTTTCTTTTGTGCCTGACTTCTTTGGTCATCATTGTTGTTTGTGAGATATATTTACATTGAATATTGTTATAGTTTGTTAATTTCTGTTGCCATATGGTATTTTCATTGAATATATAAATGTTTATTTATCCTTTCTACAATCGAGTTGTCTCTAGTTTGGGGTTATTATGAATAATGTTCTATGAATGTTTCTTTTGTATATTTTTTAGTTCACATGTCTACATTTCTGCTAGGCATATATCTAGAAGAAAAACTACTGTGTTTCTATGTGTACATTGTTTTAGTTGATGCTGCCAAATAGTTTTCCAAATGATTGTGCTAATTTATGTTCCCACCAACAATTCATGAGCATTTCAGTTGCTTATATATGTATTAAGTATATTTATTAACCTTAATAATAACTACTTCTGGGGAGTGGGATGAGGGAAGAATGGAGGGCTGTATTGTTTACACACTTAAGTACTTGTTTTTAAAGTAGTTTTATAATATTTTTATAATACTTTCTTTTTTCTATATTCCATTGATTTTTTTTAACTTGGTTCAGATATGTAATCCATTGATTTTATAATTTAAAAAAGTGAAATCAACTATAAGGAAGAAATCTGGTCCAAAGAAATAGAAAAGATAATTAGGCTAGTAAGAGTTAGTAATAAGAGTTCAGTAAGTAGGCATCAAATTTAACCTTGAGCCACCTGACAACCCAGGCAGAATATATTCTGACTAATTTAGGGTAAATAGATGTTCTTAATTTTTTAAGATGTGTCAAGAGCACAAGGAACATGAGTCATCATATATTGCCAGATGAAGCAATGGACCATATTTTTGGCTTAGTTGAAGATCAGATTTCAATAAATAGGGAAGTGAGTAAAGTAGAAGATAGGGTGAGAATAATAAAAGAGGCGGAAATTCAGGTTTGGATTAGATTATGAAGAGCTTTAAAAGCCAAATTAGGAAACACAGACTTTATGATTTGGAAAACAATAAATCACCAGCAGTCTTTAATCAGAATAGAACTACATATTTATACTTTAGAAATTTACCCTGGCATCAATAACTATGTAACAGTAAACCAACAGCCCACCTTTCCAGCTACTTGCCCCAAGAAATAGAGCTTAATATAATCACTGGCACCAGGGATTAGGTCTCTACTTCTCCCTCCATCCAGTGGACCAACGGACCAAGAGTAAAGCAGAGATGAGCCCTTCTAGTCTCCGGTCAATTATTTTTTTTAAAACAAGTCTGAGAAACAGACCCCAGCACACTTCCTCAACAAAAAAGAATCCTTCAGGACCATCTCTCCTCATGCCCTTTCTTGTCATGAATCAAATAGACTATCTCCTTCATTTGTGTCCAGGAGGATTAATTGCACTTTGGAGGTACTATACTTCACAGGGCCTTCATCATTTCAGTGGAGGCGGAGGTGAGATTTAGCTACTACTGTTGGAAACCAGACTAGAATTTGGGACTTTAATTTATAAGAGGAAGGGAATTTCATTTTTTGACTTTGATTTCTCTGCAAGAATCCCTGAGTATGTGGTTATAAGATCTGGATTCAGACCTAAGCTAAACTATGGCTCAACATTGGAATACTAGGATCTTGTCCATATTAATGGACTTGTACTTGGATTCTCATTGGACCAATTTTTTTTTAGGTGCATGCTGTTCATTAATCAGAATTGAAGTGGACATAGGGAAAGGAGCACGCAAAATCTCCAATAATACTGTTCATGAAGTGTACATTAGCACAACATTTTTAAAGGGAAATTTATCAAATGTTTAAATGCATGTACTCTTCCACTCAGCAATTTCATTTCTAGGACTTTATCTTTTTTTCAAATTAAGTTTATTGGGATAACATTGGTTAATACAATTATATAATTTTTAGGTGTACACTATAATTTGACATCTGTATATTCTATTTATCATAAAGATAGCACATATGTATGCAAAGACGTAAGGAGTGTTTGTTGTAATATTATTATTAACATTAAAAATTTGAAGTAATTTAAATATTCAAGGACAAGACAGGTTACATTATAGTACATTCATTTTATACTATTACAGTTCCTCTAATTGCAAGCCAGAGAAATAGACTCTGGGTGGTTTTGGGGGGGGGGGGGTATGAGAATATACTAAAAATATACTGTATTTCATAAAAAGAAAGGAAAGTTGAAGAATAATCAGGAATGGAATTATTCTATTTATTTCATATAATTCTTTACTGAGTGTATGTATGCGACAAGGACACATATGTTTATAATTCTTTAAACTTTAAGAATTGTTTTTACAAAAACTAGTGTGAATAACATTCTTAGTGTAGCAGTTTAGACTCATTAGGTCCAGTTTTACTCTTTGTATAGACCTCGAGTAACTTTCAAAATTCTAGAGTTAGTATATTAGTTATCTATTATTGCATGGAATACTCCCCCCAAATTCGGTGTCTTAAAATAACAAGACATCTTATTTTACACTTTTTGTTGGTCAAAATTCAGAAGGGGGTTAGGTGGGTGGTTCTGACTTAGCATGTGTCATGAGACTGCAATTCAATGTCAGTTGGGGCTACAGTCATTCTAAGACTCACTGGAGCTGGAAAATCCACTGCCAAAATGGTTCACTCATGTAGCCATCAGCAGGAGGACTCATTTTCCTGCCGGCTATTGACTGACGTCCACAGTTCCTCACCACATGAACCTCTCTATAGGGTTGCTTGAGTATCTTCTCAACATAGCAGCTGCCCTACCCCCTGACTCCCAGTGAGTGATCTAAGGGAGAGCATGGCAAAATCCATGTCACATATTCTAGACTTAGAATAGATAAACCATCACTACTGCAATATCCTACTGGTCACACAGACTAATCGTGGTACAGTGTGAGAGGGGACTATAAAAGAGAGTTTTTGTTTACACTCTACTTCTGGTCACCAAATATGTGAGATTTTCTTCCCACACTGACCAATACTCCAACATCAGCTGGGTGTCCTACAATTCAATTCAGTTCTAACACTAGCTACCTGGAATTAGCATCGGATCCCATAAAGTGGTGATTCAGTCTCACAAGACTGCCCCCATTTCAGATGCCAATCACAAGTCCCAGGCTGTCATTTGTACCTCTGATGACTGACCAGCTATAACTTGGGCTTCCCATGACCCCATCCTCAGGTTCAATAATTTCCTAGAATAGCTTACAGAACTCAGGGTAACAATTACTTATGTTTACCTTTTTTTTTTTTAATGTAATAAAGAATATGATAAAAGGATACAGATGAACAGCCAGATGAAGAGCTATGTAGGGCAAGGTCTGCAAGGGTCTCAATTGCAGGAGCTTCTGTCCCCTTGGAGTTGGAATGTGCCACCCTCCCATCATGTGGATGTGTTCCCAAACTGGAGGCTTCCTGAACCCTATAGTTTAGGGATTTTTATGGAGGCTTCATTAGGTAGGCACGATTGATTATTAACTCAATCTCTAGCCCACCTGCCCTTCTCAGGGCAAGTGTGGAGCTAAAAGTTCCAAGCTTCTAATCATGGCTTGGCCTTTATGGTGATCAGCCCCCATCCTGAAGCTATCCAGAAGCACAACAAAAATCATCTCATTAGAACAAAAGATGTTCCTATTACCCAGGAAATTCCATGGAATTTAGGAGCTCTGTGTCAAGAATCAATGTCAAAGACCAAACATTTAAACAAAAGATGCTCCAAGCACCTTTATCATTTAGAAAATTACAAAGGTTTTAAGAGCTCTGACCAGGTGCTGAATACAAAGACTAAAATATATATCGCAATATCAGAGCAATAAATACCAGAAGGCAGGGGTTACTGGAGGCCATCCTGGAGGTGAGCTTCCAACATACCATTTTGATTGCTTCTGGAAAGGAGAATAGATGGTTTGAACTCTGTTGAATGTATTACCTATTTAACAGAATAAAGGGGAAAAAATTCTTCCACAAGTCCCCCATGATTTAGAGTGGTAGTTCTCAAATTTAGCATGCATCAAAATGACTTAAAAGGACACAGATTGCTGGGCCCCATCATCATAGTTTCTGATTCAGTAGTTCTGGGGTGGGTACTGAGAATTTCTATTTCTAACAAGTTGAAGGGTGATGCTGAAATACTGGTCCAGGGACCACATTTTGAGAACCACTAATTTAGACACACTCTGTCCAAGAGTATGGCCACTAGCCACATATAACTATTAAATACTTCAACCATATCTAGTTCAAATTAAGATGTGCTGTGTGAAATATTCACCAGATTTTATTTATTTGTTTGTTTGTTTGTTTATAGGCAAGGCAACCCCCTTGGTTGACCTCACAGATTGCAAGGACCTTGTCAGCTTACAATTCCTTACTTTTCTAAAATTTTTTATGCCTACAGCACCTGGTCTTCCTAGGTGGTCTCCCATCCAAGTACTAACTAGGCCCAACCCTGCCTAGCTTTCTATACACCGAATTTTAAAGACTTAATACAAATAAAAGAATGTAAAATATCGCCTAAGTAATTTTTTTTGATTCTATGCTGAAATAATTTAGACATATTGGATTAAAGAAAATATATTAAAATAATTTCATGTTTCTTTTCACTTTTTGGTTGCTGGAAAGTTTCAAATTAATGTATGTAACTCATATTATATTTCTATTGGACAACACTGACTCAGACGATTCTTTCTTCTGTCCTCTTCAATGCTTCTTGTTTGTGTCTTTTATCATCAGGATTTTGCTAAGAGATAAACTGGTTGTCTAAATTTTATAAGGTGATAATGACTTGGTAAATTCACTCCCAGTTAACTTGTTTTCATTTTAACAGGAGTCCCTAATGTACACACATTAAAGAGTCTCTAATAAGAGGAATTTTCTGATATCTTGATAGCCAGGTGGAAAAGATTCCTTTGGATAAACAAACCTTTCCAATCCTTCTTGTCTCCCACTAAACTCCAACTACTTCAGCACATGGAGGGACAGAGCCTGAAGGCAAGAGAATTTGCTTCCTTTTTTTGGGCTTGAGAGTTCTTTCTTATAATGCAGGCATGTTAAAAAAAAGAAAAAAAAAAAAGCTAAATTAATGGAGAACTACAGAACAGCTGTTATAAAGGCTTTTAAGATACCCCTTCATGAATGGCATGTTCTTTAAGTGGGTCAAAGGAATTCATTGAATCCATTCAGTAGTAAACATTTTCTCCATGCTTTAACTTGTTTGTAAAGTACTTTATCAAGTAAGAAAATGAGCTTTTAATTTATATACGAGAATAATAACCAGCTAATTTAGTACTTATGACCTCATTTTTAATACAGTAACCCAAACGGAATTATATAAACTATTTTGTAATTACTTTTTTCAAAGTTATACAGTCACATAATTTGAAGAGTCAAATAGTTCTACAAATTTTGTTAAGTAAAACATCAGGCCTTTCCATTTTCTGTCCTCAGATTGTTTTAGATTGGAAATAATTTTCCCTCAAGGTCATTCACAGAGCCCATACACTAAGCTTCCCAACAACCATGTTATATCTGATGCTTTTGTTATTATTTACCCTTTTAATGAAATATTTTCCCAAGAGGCAACCAATTTTCACTATCATAGGTGATTCTTTTAGAATTTACCTGTCTCTAAAATAACATGCATTGCTAACTTATTTTTCACATCTAGGCATTATCGATTAAGTTTTCCTTTCATGGCAAATGAGGGTTGAACTCTTTTGCCATCCACTAATATGTCACATATGCACTATTTCCTTATCCTTCTCATACGACATTATTGTTTCGATAGAGCAACATACAGCATTTACTTTATATCAATGTAAATGTTATTCTTATCAAAATTATTATTATACTATGCTTACGTTTTTTTCCATCTTCTTTCTTGTGGGGTTATTTGGTTTTTCATTTATTTAACTTTCTAATTATTTATTAACCACCCAAACTTCCTCTAGCTATATAAATCTGCTCTGGACATATTCAAAACCATTAGTATTCTAGCAATAATATTTTATCAATTTATTCTTCTTTTAGACATAACTTCCAAAGCCTTCTGATGGGCTCTAGTCAGCCCTCATTCCTCTCTAGGCCTGTACCACCGTCTTGTTGGTATCTGCCTTTACCATCATTCTAGGGGTTTACTTTAGCTCTATTTTGGTTGGGCCCTCAATTCTGTTATATTTTTTCCTCCTTGTTTATTCCTTCATTCTGGTGCAACGTATTCCCTAGGTGTTTCTGAGAAAGGGTAAATGGAGAGCAAATTTTTTGAGATGTTCTATGTCTTAAAATATTTTTACTTTACTTTTGCACTTAATTGATAATTTGGCTGAGTAGAGGACTCTAAGTTGGAAATAGTTTTTCCTCAAAGGAATTTTCTGAGACCATACATTAATATTTTCACAACAGCATTGCTATTGAGAAGTTTGGTCATTCTGTTTTTTAAAATCCTGCTGGAATTATTCTTCATCTTTGGTGTTCTGAAATTTCACAATGATGAACCCTGGTGGAAGTCCATTTTCATCCACTTGGCTAAGCATTTGTATGCCCTTTCTGTCTGGAAACTCATGGGCTGTGGTTCAGGGAAATAATCCTAAATTATGTCTGAATTCTTTTTCATCCCTTTCCATTATTTTTCTCTATTCTCTATTTTTTTTCTCTCTCTCTCTTTCTCCCCCTCCACTTTCCTCTCATTTTTTTTTTTGACCTCCTAATATTTGTAAATGTCATTCCTCCTGGCCTGATTCTCTATTTTTTTCTCCTCTACTCCCTCTATTTTTTAGTTTTTAGTTTTTTTCAACTTTCTGGGAGATTTCCTCAACTTTGAATTCCAAAATTACTATTGAGATTTTTACTTCTGTGCTCAAAAGGTCCAACAGATCTTTTTGCTCTCTAAAATTTAGAGTTTGAAGTCCTTTTTAAAATTGCATATTATTCTTGATTTATAGATGAAATATCTCTGAAATTATGAGAAACAGTTTGTTCGTTTTCTTCTCCCATATCATATAGGTTTCCTCCAAGTAGATTTTTCTATTTGTTTTGGTTACTGTGTTTTCTACTAGATGCTTTCCTTTAATGTCTGGTGATGCATAGCTAAGTGCTCATATTTAAAACTGAGCTGCTTCTAGGCAATGCGTCTGGGAGGGACTTGTTCGCTTTGGCCTTTACTGTATAGTAATCTAGCTTAGCTTTTTTGTTGAGGTACCTTTGCTGTCACTTTCTTTAGTTTTTTTTGGGCTAATCAGACTCTCTAGAGAAGCCTCTTCACCAGCACGGAGGGTACAGACCTGGCCGTCAGCATTCTCAGAGCTGAGGCAGGCAGGAAGAAGGCTAGGGGGTAGGGGAAGTATTTTACTTAACATACTTGTTTTTAGTATAGCATTTCTACCCTCAACTGAACCTGGTATCCCCAAGACCAAAGACCCTATGTTTTACCCTTTCTAAAGAATGAGCTTCTATTTTTTTTCTGCCAGGATGGAAGAAGTAGCATTTTATGTTAGCATGTGTGTAGATGGGCATTTGGGAGCATAACATTTTCTAATCAGATTTTCAGTCAATCTTTCTTTTTTAACTCCTCCCTTCTCCCAATTTCAGAGGTACCTGGTACCACCAATTCCTGAGCCTTTTATGAGTTCTCTGATATAAATTAGATTGATTCTCTATTTTCTCCATTGCTGGCTTAAGACTGTGATTTCTTAGGTCTCTTAGGTCAATTAATACCCATCCATCTACATTCCAGTTGCCAAAATATTGCTGCTGTTTGTCTCTATCCTTGATTTCTTTATTCTTGCTGGTTTATACCACTCCCTTTCTTTTTTAATACCTTTACTGTTGCTATATTGGAGTTTTGGTAAGAGGGAACATTTTTGACAAAAAGCACAGTTGTTCAAACTACTTTTTTAACTAGAAGTCAGAAATACTTTAAATATTTAGTAAAAAAGAAAATAATGCAAAACAGATGTTGAAACGACAAGGAATATCGTCAATAACACTGTAATAACTATGTATGGTGTCAGGTAGAGATCACTTCGTAAGCTACATAAATGTCTAACCACTATGCTGTAAACCTGAAACTAATATAATATTAAATGTCAACTGTAATTGAAAAATTAAAATAAAAAACCCAGATGTTGAATTGGCCAAGGTGGTGAACAAATCACACACATTATGCTTCCTATCTCTCCAATTTCCTGATGAAATGATTCAAGAATTGTAAAAAGAAAAATTTTGTCTTCTTTCTGGAAACTAAAGAGGAATCCCTTTTGCACCTTAGTTTTCAAGTAATTTCCAGGAGCTGAGTCAGATGAAATGTTTGGAGGAGAGAAACAACTATATAGACAAGTTTTTAAAGTTTAAGATTATCTCATTAGGGATAAAAAAGAGGGCTTGTGCATTGAGAATTTCCCACAGATTATTTCTATTTGGAAAAAGCTATAAGCTGATATTGTCTTTATGTTAGGTTACTGAAGATGAGCCACATCTAAATATATCTTATTCATTCAATTCAACGAATACTTATTGAGCACCTGGATATTGTTCTAGCCACTGGAGATAGACCAGTGAACAAAACAGACAAACATCTCTACTCTTGTGGAACATTCCAACAAGAGGAGAGGCAATTAATAATAAATATCATAATTACTAGTTTATATGGTATGTTAGAAAATGGCAAATTCTATGGGAAAAAATAAAGGAGAGAAAGGAGAACTATTACAAAATTATTTTGGGTGATCAGGGAAGGCCTCATTTGAAAGGCATAATTTGACCAAAGACTTGAAGAAGGTGAGAAAGTTTATAGTGAAGTAATCTGTGGGAAGAGTGCTTCAGATAGAGAGGACAGAAGAGCAAGGTGACCACTTGGAAGGATTAATTCTTTGCCCTTGGTGTTCTGAAATTTCATGATGAACCTTGGTGAAAGTCCATTTTCATCCATTTTGCTAGGCATTTGATAGGCCCTTTCTGTCTGGAAACTCATGTCTTATGGTTCAGATTAGGACATGAATAGAACGAGGAAGAAAGTACAAGGAGATTGGGTCAGGAACATGATGTAGGGGTGGTAGAACTTCAAATCATGTTGAGTCTTGTTGGCCACTGGAAGGACTTTTTACTTGAGTGAGATGGGGAACCTTGGCAGGGTTCTGAGTAGAGAAGTGACAAGGATGAATGCAGTTAAGACCATTTTAGGAGACTATCTCAATCATCTAGCTGGGAGATGATAGTGGCTTAGACCAGGATGGTAGCAATAGACATGGTACAAAGTGATCAGAGTCTACATATATTTTGAAGGTAGAACCAATAAGATTTCCTGGTGGGTAGGATGTGGGGTTTGAGAAAGAATGGACTCAATGATAATTCCAAGTGAATCCTTGTTACTTTTCTATATTCCCAAGATAAAAAGAAACTCATAACTTTCTGTTTTCTCATATGCAACAGTAGATGAAAAATGACAATGGAAGAGTATTTACTCTTTTGAATGAAAAGGGTCACTGCTATATCTGGCTCTCACTGAAGTGGTGATTTACCATGACAATGAGATTAGCTGGCTGAGATGTAACTAATTTTAGGCAATCACGACAAACAGAAAGAAAGTAGAATTAAACATTTTTTTTAAAAAAAAGCATTGGCACAACAGTCAAACATCAATGAAATCCCTTAAGCCTCTACCACCTTCCTAGTTTTCCTGCTCTGGGGAAGGTCTTAGCTTATAGGCATGTTCCATGTCTACTCATCACACCCAGGGTAAAGACTGCCAGCGGAATATTGCAGGCTTTAAGTGGGAGGCCTAGTTCAGGGGAAACTGAACAGCTCAGTGACCGACACAAGTTCTGAGAGAATGCAAACCAACTAAAAAATATTTTTTTTCCTTAAGGAAGTATTGTAGCAAAATGAGAAAAAAAATGCATCAAAGTAAAAAACTGCAAAAAGGGGAAGCATGATATATAAGAAACAGTGATGACCAAAGAACCAGTTAAAATAATTGTTGATAAAGTGATTTTGAAGTTTAATGCAATTCTCCAGAAGAGATTCTTAAAATAAAAGTCAAAAAAATGTTATAATAATCTTGAATTGAATCACAATAAAAGTGGAAGTGGAATATAAGTCAAGGAAGAATACTTTCTAAAAGTATCTTCTGTAGGGGAGCAAAATTATAGATGATGTACCTTGATGATCGTAAAAAATGTTTGTTTATACTATTTATAATTATTAACAATTTATTAGTAATCACAAATAAAAGAGAAAAAAGATTTAAACAGAGATTGCAAACTCAAATGGCCATAGGGGACAGAAAAGTAAGGTAGAAGTAGGCATTCTTACTTACTTTTCTTGAAACACAGCTATGTTAGTCAACTCAGGCTGCCATAACACAGTAACATAGACCAGATGGCTTAAACAACAGAAAAGTATTTTCTCACAGTTCTAGAGGTTGGAAGTCTGAGATCAGGGAGCCAGTATAATTGGGTTCTGGTGGGAGCTCTCTTCCTGGTTTGAAGATGACTGCTTTCTGGCTGTGTACTCACATGGCAGAGAGAGAGCAAAGCCCTTTGGTGTCTCTTACAAGAAAACTGATTCCATCTTAAGAGCCTTACCCTCATGAGTTCATCTAAACCTAATTATCTCCCAAAGACCCCGTGTCCTAATACTATCACACTGGGGGTTAGGACTTCAACATGAATTTGGGGAGCAGGGCACACAAATCAGGTCTTTAATAAAAGTGATAGTACCATGGGAACAGAGGTATATTCTACCATAAAAACAAAACAAAAAAAAACAATACTAGCACATATAAATATAAACTGAGATTCACTCCCCACTTTGGAGAAAGAACACAAAATAATGAGGACTGTAGTAATTGTTGCCACGTGAGATGGGGGACCACCGTATTGCAGATGTTCTGATTTTTCAAGTGCAGCTAGATAAATATCTGAATTTCTATGTAAAATATCCAGATTTCTAAATGTTGGCTCAAACACCCTATGAGGCAAAAAACAAAACAAAACAAACAAAAACCCTCAACCACATCTGTGGGTTGAATATAAACTACTAATTTGCAACCTCTGATGTGGGACTTCAAAATTACTGAAAAATAAGACAGCAAAATATATAGAGTGCATGAGCCAAAATAGCAAGAATAAGAATATATGATTAAGCACTATAAAAGTAAATATAGTACATTTTCCTATTTAAAGGCAAAGTCATCTTAAGAGAAAAAAAACCAGCTAAAGATACATCTAAAACAACATGGCTAAAACATATGCTAACAAAAAGAAAGCTTATATGGCAAAAATGATGAGAAAATGCATTGGCTGATAACTGAAAAATGAGATTTATGGTTATTTCATCAAAGACCCAATTTATTTGGTTTATCTGATTTGCCATCTGTACTATCATATTCATCCTAAAGTTAGCTTCCTTTATGATAACAGAATGGCTGCCAGTTATAATATAGAGGTTTTCATATTTATGGATAGTGGAAAAGAGTTGCTCATGCAACTGTTTTTTTAAAAAGTCTGTCCCTTTGGTCTAATAACGACAGTTTAGGAACATGTCTATTCTTAAACTAATAACGTTTACCTGGGAATGCCATGTTCTAATTGGCTTAGGTCTGGATTCCTAAACCAATCTTGTTTTAGTTATCTATTGCCACATAACAAAGTACCCTAAAACTTGGTGGCTTAAAACAACAACAAACATTTATTATCTCTCAAGGTTTCTGTGTGTCAGGAGCAGCTGAGCTGAACAAGTGCTGACTTGAGATCTCTCGTGAGGATTCAGTCAGGATGTCAGATGGAGCTGCAGTCCTCCGACAGCTCAACCGAGACTGGAGAATACCCTTTCAAGATGGCTCCCTCACATGGTTGATACCTCAGTTCTTCTCTTCAGGGTCCTTTCCACAAGCCTGCTTAAGTATCCTCACAACATGGTGGCTGGCTTCTCCCAGAATGAATGATTCAAGAAGGAGTGTCAAGTGGAAGCTATGTCTTGGAAGTCGCATAGCATCATTTCCACCATATTCTATTTGTTAGATGTGAGTCACAGAAGAGGAAGAGTTTCAACCAAAGTTCCAGAATTGTTTCCCATTAACCTTGCCTGGATCATTATCACTCTGGCCAAATCTGAGGCTTGTGGTTGGTGTTTGGAACTGAAGGGTAGGGTCAGTCCCATCTGGAACATATAGATCGAAAATGGTGGAGAAAGAGTTCCCCGAATCAAGATATTGTTACCAGAAGAAGAAGGAATAGATATCAGACAAGCAAAAATAAAAGATGTCCACTGTAGTGCCTTTGTATTATTTGAAATTGGTACAAGAAATGTGCATTAATGGAAAAATTTCTTTTAAAGACACAAAAAATTTAAAGATATTAACAGTGACTATCTCTTCATAAGATTACAGTAAAACATTTTTCTTGATTTTCTATTTATTCCAAATTTCCTTTCATGGGTATGTATTACTTTCATAATTAGAAAATAACAAAAACTATTATTTCATAAAAGGTAAAATTTGTCACTTTAAGAATGAAAATAGGATGCAGTACGTCAAAAGCAACATATTTTTTTAAAAAATTATCTAGCCAAAGTCAGGGATAGAGAAAAGAAAGGAAACAAGAATATATAATAAATAGAAAATGTAAACCATGATGGCTGGAGCAAAATCAGATATACTAGTTATTAATATATTAATATATTTTTTAAAAGAAAAATTCCAGCTATATGTTGTATTGACTGTACAAAATGACATGGAATTGTTGAGAATAAAGGAGAAATCACATCTATACAAAACTGTCTTTCTCTCTGGGAACAAAGCATGTCCTCTCTTTCATTAAAAGCCTCTTTTACATTCATTTATTAGTTTGAGGATTTTCTCACATAGGTCTTTCACATTTCTTATTGACTTTGTTATTCAGTAGTTTATGTTTTTATTGCTCTTATAATCGTTCCTTCCATTATATTTCCTGTGATTTTTTTTTTGAAAACTGGATTGCATTTATTTATTTTATTTTTGTATTTTTATTTTTCAATTAGCATTGACATTCAATATTATTTTATATTAGTTTCAGGTATACAGCATAATGGTTAGATATTTATATAAATTACAAAGTGATCCCCCAATTAGTCTAGTACCTACCTGGCACTATACATGGTTATTACAATATTATCGACTATATTTCTTATGCTGTACTTTACATCTTACTATGATTTTTATATATGAAAATGGTGGAAATATAAATTAGTACAGTATAAAATACTTAGCAGGAAATTTGGTCTAAAAATAATTATATCTTTCCAAATAGATCAACAGGAAGGAAGATAAGAGCATCAGGAGTAGTAAATAAACAGGAAAATATAAAAGACTGTTTTCTTTTCCCTATAATTTATTTAAAAGATAATGACTATTTAAAACAAATAAGAAAAAAAAAAGAGCTTATAATAAATGTAGAAGGAAAAGATATGACAACAATGATATAAAGTACCAGAGGGCAGGTACTTTATTTGTAAATTCTTATTTGCTCTAAAGTTATTTCATTATGAAGCAAGAAGTGTCAGATAAGTAAGGATAAAGGTTAAGTAGATAGTGGGAGGTATGAAGAGATACCAAATTGACTCTAAATAGACTGATAAGTTAAGAATACATATTATTAGCCTTAGAGAAAATGCTGAAAAAAATAACAGAAAGTATAGCTAAGAAGCTAATAAGAAATAAAATGCAATATTAAAAAACGTTAATTATTCCATTCACATGAAATTCTAAAGCAGACAAAACTAATCAGTAATACTAGAAATGATATCAGTGGCTGCCTGGGGTGGGGCAGCTGGGGAGACTGACTACAAAGGGGTTCCAGGAGACGTCTGAGGAGATGGAAATGTACACGTCATCAGGGTGGTGATTTCATACGTGTGTACAGTTGTCAAAAGTCATCAACCTGTACACTTAAAATGTATAACTTTATTGTACACAAATTATGTCTCAATAAAGTTTTTTTTAAGTTGTTTTTTTTTTTTTTAACACAGTACCTGGTATTCCTAGGTGATTTCCCATGCAAGTACTAACCAGGCCTGACCATACTTAGCTTCCAAGATCAGATGAGATCAGCCTTGTTCAGGGTGGCATGGCCATAGAAAATAGTTTATTTTTTAGGAAGTATTGTTATCTTTGGCTCAGAAAATACTTAGTTAATTCATCTATGGCAGACATCTGTAGTTTTGCTTACCAGACATCCTTGACCTCATTTTTTGGTAAGATCACCTGACTTTCTTTCCCCCTTAGGTAAACTACCCCTTTCCTATTTGATATAATTTTGGTGAATAATCAATTATATTGCTTTGTCCTTCCCTGGCCAAAGGTGGACATGTGACCCAACCTAGCCAATGAGACTCTCTATCCCTGGAATCTGAAACTCGAGTCATGTCATCCAAAGACCAAAAATTTGGTACATACACATCATTGTTATTTCGTTCTCCTTTTGGATCTCAAGAGGGTTTTGAAAGACAGATTTCTCTCTCCTCCTTCAAAGGCACTCTCTGGTACAATGCAATTGTGTTTCTGTGACAGGTTGCTGGTAGCCAATTCTAGGAGACTGTCTAAAGTCCTTAGGCATATAGAAATGATTCTGTTATTTTGAGCAACTCTTGGGCTGCTCAATGCCCTACATGGATGCTAGCTACCCCCAGGTAATTAAAGAGTCATTCCACTACCCCATATCAAGCTGGGAAGTCTCATGTTATTGTCTCAGACCTATATGCCTGTGCCTATCACACAGCTGTTCCCACTGTTCATTCTTACCACCTTTTTGGACTCTACATGTCAAAGTAAATTCTCTGTAGTCAGATGCCCCCAAATCCTTTTTCATTACTACTCTGGGATCCATACAAGGGTGTGGGAGTGAGCGGTAGTGGTAGCGAGAGAACAGGGTATAAGACATTTCCCCTAAAATCACATTCCTATACTTTCTACTTTGGGCTTTTTTCCTGCTTCCTTTCTCTTTTCCAGGGAAACTGGCTGGTGTAAGGGATGAGGAAGCTCTATTCATCAAATCTATTGTATTGTCCATGCATAAGTTCTTTCTGTTTCTTTTCAGGGCCTAGACCTTTGAAATGCAAAAGCAAAGAAAAGGCTCCTTGTTTCCCACTTTTTTTTTTTTTTTTGTCTTCTCACTTAAAACAAATGGGCATAGAACCATTCAATCTGCTGCCTGCCTACATGGGGGAAGGGTTGCTGCTCATATTTTAAAACTGATTATCTTACCCCATAAACAAGAAATATAAACATCCTTATACATATGTCTATTTGAACATGCAAAGAAACATCTATAAATTAAGTTGTAATTTGCATATTTTTAAGGCTGTTGATATGTATTGTCTAAACGTTTTTTCCAACATAACTTTAGTGTCTTCGACTATGCATTTTATTTTCTCTTCTTAATGGGCTACCTCGTCACTCTGATGTGAATTTTTGTGAAACACAAAAATATTTTAATACCATCAAGATATTATCAAGAAAATGAAGAATAAGTGTTAGTGAAGATGTGGAGAAACTGAAACCCTTGCGTATGATTAGTAGGAATATAAAATGGTACAGCTGCTGTGGAAAACAGTTTTACAGTTCCTCAGAGACTTAAATATAGAATTATCTTATGATCAGCAATTCTACTCCTAGGTATATACCTAAAGAATTGAAAACAAGCACTCAAACAGATGTTTGTAAATCTATGTTCACAGAAGCATTATTTACAATTGCCAAAAGGTGGAAACAACCCAAATGGCCATGAAGAGATGAATGGATAAACAAATGTGGTACATACACACAACAGAATATTATCCAGGCTTAAAAAGGAATTAAATTCTGATATATGATACAAGATGGATGAACATTGAAAACATGTTAAACGGACATGTTATTATCCCCAAATAACCCTGCTGCTGGTGGTTCAGACTACATGCTCCGGGACCTTGTCCTTTTCTAGCTAGTAAATTAATCAATACACCCTTTCTTTCAGAAAAAAAAAAAAAAGAAAACATGCTAAATGAAAAAAGCTAGACACAAAAAGATAAATATTGTATAATTCCACTTACACAAAGTAACTAGAATAGGCAAACTCATTAGAGGTTACCAGGGGCTAGGAAGAGGGGAGAAATGGAGTATTGTTCAATGGGTACAGAGTTTTTGTTCTGGATGATGAAAAAGTTCTGGAAATGGACAGCAGTGAGTTACACAACATCATTAATGTACTTACTGCCAATGCATTATACATTAAAAATGGTTAAAATAGTAAATTTTATGTTATCTGTATTTTACCACAATTTTTTTAAAGAAAAAAATATTTTAAAGTGGTGTGTTTTTGAAAATTTGTTTAAAGGAGGTAAACATTTTGCGATGCAGCAAAACTGTGTGCTTTTCCTCTTAAAAAGAGGTAGGAAGGCCTATTAATTTATTAATTTATTAATTTAATTACTGAATTTTTACCCTATGTCTGTACTAGGCTTGGTATCTCAAATGCACAATATTTATTGTCCAGTCCACGAGATGCTTACAGGTGCTTTGCAAAGATAGGGATCCACACGTAATATAATTAAATTATAACATAAGACACCATTAACAGGAATGTTACAGGGCAGATTATAATGTGATTTCTTAACTTTTTCTCTTCTCTTAAATTACACATTCTTCCTCTTTCGATATACTCTCATCTTCAACTATCACCAATTATCAAGTTTTTTTTCAATTTTTAAAATCTTTCCTAAGTCTGCCGGTGTATCTGATAGGCACATTATCCTTCAAAATCCAAAACTGGACCCAAAATCCTCAGTGTATTGTTGAGTTCAGTAAATGGCCTTGCCATATACTTTGTCTTCTAAGTTAAAAATCTGTGTCATTTGCATGTTTTAACTAAAATGTTTGGTGGGGATTTGGAGGTTGATTGGGTCCACGTAGGATACTTTTATCTCTATCAGATGGCTCAAGAGTTATTACTATATGACTATATCACTTTGCATGTAGTTTACCTTGTTCCTACTCTTTATCTCATTGAAAAAGTCATAACTTTTCACTGTTACAAATAAAGAACCACAACTTTATTTCACAATTTTTCATGTATTTTTTACATTCTGATAATTAGAAAATTTCCCAGAAGTTGGAGGTGTCATGTCAAGGTGAAATTAACCCACTTATAATTGTTCAAGTAAATCTGTTCAAGCGTTATTTTCCTATGAACTTCACTGCAACTAAAAATACTTTGAGAACTGACCTATATTGGAACTGTTATAGCATTATTACATCCAAAACCAACTCATTATCTCCTCCTCAGTACTCCCATAAAATATTGTGCAAACTCTATTAAAGTGTATTTCACACTGTATTGTTATTGATTACCTCCTATTTTTTCAGAATGACCCTTACACTTTTATGCTATACATTGGGCAAGCATTAGCAACACATATAAAAAACCACCAGACCTTTTATGTTGATTCTCCACTTCTGATTGTCAGGGTAAATAGGCAGCCTGCAGGGCAGGTTCCAAATGGGCTTCTTCAAAATAAGCAATGGCAAATGATAGGGTATTTTGTCTGGTGCTTCCTAGGGTCAAATGGGGGTATTATGTAACAAAAACAACAGAGATCAAGAATAGGGGGAACATTGTTATATGTAGCAGTCTGGATTAATTTTGAAGACAGAATGCTACATGTAGCAAGCAGGGTGAATTTAAAGGGGGCCAAGACAAGAGGAGCAGTAACTATGCACATGTTCAGGAAACTCCTGAGTTTTCTGCAAGTATGGGTAATGGTACTTAGGGATGAGAATTGGGCTGGATTTTCTATCTGGATTGCTTCCCCAAGTGATAAGAATTTGTTGGCAAAGCCTTGCTCTGCTCTTTGGTGGTTGCAAGTTACAGGACCTAGTCTTTTTTACTTTTTTGTTTGTTTGTTTTCATGTATTCTGCTTTCTATTTAATGTATGTTTATATCTCTCTGCTTTATCTTTTTTTTTTTTTCCAATTACGGTCTTGACGTGGCTTTATCTTTATGTCCTTAGCTATGAGTTCTGTTCAGCTAGTCTTCAGCTCCAAGTTGACTGTTCTATAATTTAGTTGTAATTTTAATATGGTCATGGGAGGAGGGAGGCACAGCATTTACCTACTCCACCATCTCACCCAGAACTCAGGACCCAGTCATTTTTCCTATATAAGGTGTGGTGCCTTAGGTGAGCCTTGATGATGCTATATATTAGGTCCATGTGATTGTTGGTCTGTGGTTGATGGGTATTGAATATGTGGATTTAGACTTGGAGGGCTCTGCAAAAGACTTCCAATTTAGGATAAAAATCATTGTCTATGGCCATGCCACCCTGAGCAAGCCCGATCCCATTGGATCTCGGAAGCTAAGGAGGGTCAGGCCTGGTTAGTACTTGGATGGGAGATTGCCTAGGAAGACTGGGTGCTGTAAGTGTAAAAAAGAAAAAAAAAATCATTGTCTCTATCCTGATACTCTAAGATTAGGCAGTTTACTCTTATTAGTATAGCAGAGCCATCATAACAAAGAAAATTGTTCAGAACAGGTTATAAATTATATGTTTCATGAATGAATTCATATGCTTAGAAATATGGAGCCCAGAGAGGGAACAGGTTTAAAATGGAATCTTAAGTGATGGGTTCATGGGAACTATAGGGGACTGGAATGGGGTGTTCCAGTGATCTACTGTGCATAATAAATCACCCCAACCTTAATGATATAAACAAAGATTTATGTATTATGCTCCCATAGGCCAGGAATTTAGACAAAGCAGAGCAGGGATGCTTGCCTCAGTTCCATGATTCTTAGGTCCTCATCTGGGAACACTGGAGCGGCTGAGGCGACTCAGATGCCTTAGAGATGGAATCATTAGAGGTTTCTTCACTGAAACAACTGAGCCGAGATGATTCAAAAGCTATACTCAGCTGGAACTGTTGACCAGAGTGCTTACAAACAGCTTTCCCAGAGTGTGGTGGCCTCAGGGCAATTCATCTTTTTAAGTGGTGGCTCAGGAATCCAAGAGTGAGTATTCCAGAGAACACAGTGGACTCTGCATGGCCTTTTCTGACCTAGCATCACTTCTCCTGTATTCTATTTGTTGAAGCAGACACAATCCAACCAGATTCAAGAGGAAGGTACTTAGACCCCTGCACCTCAATGAAGGGAGAAATTACAGTTTTAAAATGGTCACAATGTAGATCACCTCTTAGGAGTCTTAGAATTCTTTTTGGACCAGGTTCTTGTCTCATGTAGCTCTGTATGGTGCAAGGCCTCCTGCTAAATTTGAGGTCATCAGCAGTCAAGGTCTAAAGGGGATTTGGTGGACTGTGGGGGTAACTCTGTGGTACAAAGGACCTCTGTCCACCAAAATGCATAGGTGGTCATGACAGTTTAGCAGGCATCTTCCTATTGTATTCTTTTGTAGCTGGCAATGTATGACTCTAGACCTTCTAGCTCTGCCGGTAATAGATGACTGCTATTTTCCTTCTGACACGCAAATCTGACCCTTTTATTTCCCTGCTTACAATCCTTTAAGGCAGTGGTCCCCAACCTTTTTGGCACTAGGGACCAATGTTCCTATGAGAATCTAATGCCTGCTGATCTGAGGTGGAGCTGAGGCAGTGATGCTAGCGCTGGGGAGCAATACAGATGAAGCTTCTTTGCTTGCTAGCCCACCACTCACCTTCTGCTGTGTGGCCTAGTTCCTAATAGGCCACAGACTAGTACCAGTCCGCAGCCCAGGAGTTGGGGAACCCTATCATCTCTAAGATAAAGGCCATCGGCATCACATTTAAGCCTCTTTATTACCTGGCCCTGACCACTAAAATCTCAGATGCTATGCTATCATTCGATATATGAAAGCCAATATTTATATAATTATTGAGTTCAAAATCCCAGCTCTGCTGGTAGTTCCAGCTCTGAGGATAGTCCACAATAAAAATGGCCTACTTTCCACTGGTTTCTCCGTTCAGCCAGTTCTAGAGGTTCCAAGCCTGCATATGGGTTCTAGTTCTGGAGTCAATGCTCACTTTTGGTCTTCTGTAAAGATGCCAGCCCATTGATCTGGATTCTTCCATGCCTCATGTTAAATTGTCTTGGGGGCCCTGTCCTTTAGGGTAGTCTATTTGCCCTTCATTATGGCCTCTCAGTCAATTACACATATTTTCATAACTTTCAATCTCAAAACAATGAAGATGATATCAAGAGGCCCTTTCATCCACAGAGACCTCACTTTCTATATACATTTTTGGTTGTTTAACTCTGCCCAGCAGCATCTAAGGTCCATACAGCAATCAACAGCTCTGACACAACCTGTTTACAGGACCTGAGCCCAGATTTTGATTCAGCCAAAATTTCCTAGCACATCTGCATTCGATTCAGAGGATTCATGGATCCTTTGAGGAAAGGTTGCTGGATAAAATACATATGCCCAGTTAAATTTGAATTTCAGATAAATAATGAATATTTGCATAGATAATTATGCATTTTTGTGGGAAGAGGTCCAAACAGCCTCGAAAGGTCTATGTCTAAGAACTCCTGATTTGCTGAAGGAACTGACGCCCTTGAGTGACTCAGAATGGGTGGGTAAAACTATTGCATGTAACATACTTTTATTAAAAAAAACTATCATTTATCTGAAATTAAAATGTAACTGGGCATTTATATTTTTTACTTGCTAAGTCTGGCAACAACTTTAAGTCTAATCACAGCTCCTTTAGGTTCATGGATTAGAGTAGGAACTGGTATAGATGAGACCTAAATGTTTCTTTTTTCCAAATTATTTAAACATCTAAAATTGAAATACCAGGGTGAACTAGAAGAGCCATTTCCAATTCTTTTAACGTTAATTGTCAGAACAATATCATCATTATTATCTAGGTTTTACATTGTTACAGAGTGACTATGAGATTGAGTGTCACCAATTATGGCCAGGAATTTCCCTGTTAAATTCCTAGAGCAGAAAGATGCTGCATAAAGTTCTTGAAATCACAGGCGTGAAAAATTAAGTGATATAAATAGTAGATGTTCAGGCTGAGGAAGAAAGGGAGCTGAAACAAGTAGTCTCAATTATTCAACAATCCCCTGGGGCCTGGACTAGAACTGTGAGAGAAAACTGAAATCATTTCTATCCTACCACTAAGTCCTTCCACATCCACCATTTATTCCTTTTTCTCTCACCACTATTTATAAATCCATAATCAGGCTAACCCTCCTACCAAATTCTTTCTAAAACAATGCATCTTTTCTTTTCTGTAAATTTTGTTTGAAAAAAGAAATACGGTAAAAAATAAATTTCAAACTGTGAGAATGGTTATACAGTGAAACGCGTCTCCTTTCCATTCTTGACCCCTAGTTCCTGGACCGAAGGTTCTTAACTAGGCTTAAGGACCGGAGTCTAAGAAGGGGTTTCTAGAGTAACGTGAATTCCCTGCACGCGTAATGTTCAATATATTCATAATTCTGCATTTTTGTGAGAAGAGGATCCAAACTTTTACCTGAACCTCGAAAGGCTCTGTGCCTAAGAACTCCCGAGGCAGGATTTGCTGAAGGGACTAATGCGCCCGAGTAACTTGAAACGGGAGGGTAAAAATCCAGGAAAGAGTCGTCCCAGTATAAAAGTCTACCAAGCCACTCAACTGCTGCCCCTAGGAAAGTACGTTCTCTCAGGAAGGGATCACTTCTCTTCCCAAGTTTTCCGCCTGCCGCATTCCTTCCCTCCAGCGCGTCGGCGTGCACTGACGTCATGACGCCGCACACGCAGTCCCGCCCCTGCGGTGATCGGCGCTGGGACGGAACCCGGGTTTCTCTCAAACCCGGAATGTGAGGCCTTGGTCCGCTGTCCCTTGCACCCTATCCTGCTCTTTCCCCGGGCCTGCGTCTGCTGTCGCTGTCCCACATCTCGCCCCGGAGGCGCCAGGGCGGCCGTGCCCTTCTGCCGTGTGCCCCCGTGGCTGCCGCTGCCCCTCCGAATCCTCCGGAGCCGCAGAGGAGTTCGCTACGGAGGGAGGCGGGGGCCTTCGGGAGGAGGAGGCGGAGGAGGAGGCGGAGGAGGAGGGAAGGAAGATGGCGGCCGTGGAACTAGAGTGGATCCCAGAGACTCTCTACAACACCGCCATCTCCGCTGTCGTGGACAACTACATCCGCTCCCGCCGAGACATCCGCTCCTTGCCGGAGAACATCCAGTTCGATGTTTACTACAAGGTACGGACCGTGGGCCTGCTCTCCGCTCTCCTGCCGCAGCCCGTGGGACCGCACCCCCTTCCACGTCTGCGAAACCTCCGCGGTTAACCCCTCACCCCTCGTAGCACGGTCGCCTCCCCAGACGGCCAGTGCAATCTCCGGGTTGCCAGTGTAGAAACACCCTATCTCCATATCCTCTCTCAAGCTCTTGGACCCTGATTGGTGTCTCTACCTCCTAAGTCTTTCCCCGTTTTGGTGTTCCCTTCTACACTGTGGCCCCCTTGGGTAGGCCTTGCGTGGTCTTTCTTGCGCGCCTGTCCGACTCAGTTCTTCCCTTCTAGCGTGTGTCTTTGGAATATTTTCTGTCCTCTCTCCCCAATCATGTCAGCATCGGCTGGACTTTTTGCTCCTCTTACTCCCTCCCCGCCCCCTTCCTACTCTCGCTGCCCTCCTTCCCAAGTATTTCTTTCCTGCTTCGTGTTCCTTGGTTTCTGTTTTCTCATCCTATTTGGGAAGGAATTGAATTATTGGACATGGTCCTGTGCTTTATTCACATAGTCTTTATAGCTTTGGTTTTCATTTATACTTGGAGTTGACTCGACGATCTTAATATTGGAGTGGTGCTAAACTAGTTGAAAGGGAAAAATCTTGAAGGAAAAGGTGCTTTAGAATTTAAATTATGTTCATGTATTTGAAAGTTGCAGTCTTGCAGCATTCCTAAATCGCTCCCCCTCAAAAATCTGAACAAAAAAATCAAGTCACTCTACAAGGAGTTTCAAGGGTAAGTCTTTAGACGGGGACAATTTTTGCAGTGTTTAGAGAGGGAGGAGAACTTTATGGACTTGGACCCTCCCTTTTCCTCCCCCCCCCCCCCACATTTGAATGTGAACAGTGGATTTATTATTCAGTTCTTGCCTTGAATTGGCGTGGATGACTCCTATTCTCCAGTAGCCACCCATACAAAATTTGACCAGAGTTAGAATAGGATTTATTTTTTAGATCTTAAATATTTTCTCTTGATTTGTAAATTGGCTGTAACAATGTAAACTGATATTTAACAAATGTATATTTTCTTATATACTTATGGTGTTTTATGGCAGTGGTACTGGGAAGATTGCTTCTGCTTTCTCCACTCCAGAATAGTTTTCAGAAAGCAGCTGACTTGCATTCTACTGAATCCAGCTTCTTTACACCAATTCTAAAAATTAAAATATACCCCCTCCCCTAAATATTTAGAGAAGATTCATTTTGGTCATTCATTTTATTATTTGCAGGTGGGGGGAATAGAGAGAAGAAACCTTTCCAAATCCCTTTGAAACATTGACTTTTGTGTGTATCTAAGGAAATTTTTTGTATTTAAGATTCATTCCTCCCAGGAAACGATAGAGTTAGCTGTCTTTCTCAAACTGGGTAACTGCAACTTTTGTGTGTGTGCTGTGTCCATTTTATTAAATCATATGTAATCCAATACACTTTTTTAGAGAAAATCATTGGAAATTTAATCAAAGTACATTAGTAGTTGAATTCCCTCAAAATGCTTGGATCTCTTCTAGTATCTTGATTCTACTTGAAGCGTTTCGTTCGAAGATATATTAGTGAATATGAGCAGATGGTACTTTTGCCACATTTTCTGTTATACATAGTTTACAAAGTTTTAATTTTGCTTCTTTTTGGTATACTTTTACTAATTAATAGTCGTATGTCTGTTGGGAGTAAGGCACTTAATGCCAAGGTAAAAGAAGGTATTTAATGTGTGCCTGGAATGGTGTTGTTTTTACACATGTTGTATTGTTTAATCCACATAGTTAAACTGTAAAGTGGAGTATAACCCTGTGTGAGATGAGAAAGTAAATTTAGTTAAGATCTCATGCCTAGTATTTAGTTCCTGTGGTCCTTGCTTTCTTGCTTGGAAAGATTTTACATCTTAAGATGGTAGATTATTTTGATGAAAGACATTACAGAACTAATTTTTAACTAGCTTTTATAGAAGTATAGTGAATGTCCACTTCAGTCTTTAAATATAAAAAGGAACTTTTCTTGTTTTTATACACTGTATCAACACATAAGAAACTTTTTAAGCATTTAATACCATAGTAATATAAGATATTCATCCTATGCCCAATTTATGACAATTTTAAGGGGCTTACTGTTTACAGTTTACAGTTTTCTCCAATTTAGAGCCATGGATAAATTCATCCCTCCAGCAGTCTGAACTTTTATCAATAGGCATAGTCATAGACAAAATTATAATATTTGTAGAACCAAAAATTACCTCGTCCCTCTTGGTTTGTGTAGTCCACTATCACTGTTAATTTTTGTCAGTAACTTCAGGTGTTGGTACAATCAGTAAGCTTTAGGAGGTGTGAGTATGGAATGAAGGGGAGGTAAAGAAGTAGGCATGCCGACTGCTCCCTGAGAAGGGGAGAGAGAGAGATGTTTATATGTACAAAGGGTAAAATGTGAAGGGATTAAAAAAAAAGACTGGAATACATTGGAATATATTTATTGGCTGAATGGCATAAACCAAAATAGTGAGAAGTTGAATATACAAATGAGGTGGGAAATACCTTATGGAGCAGTTCCTAAGCAGGAGCATTAATTAATGAGTCTTGCCTCTTCCTTCACTGTGCATACATTAAGGTATCAGTCTTCAGTTGGAGTTGGGAAAGAATACTTCCTTACTTACAGATAGAGTTAAGAACATAAAGTATCAACGTAGGTGAATTTGCGAAGAATGGTTGTCATGAATAAGATCATGTGCTGCTAGTAAGTGTGGGAGTGGTGGCTTTTATTTAGGAAGGTTAAACTGAAGTTGAAAATGTCCACAGACATGTGGGAAAGGAAGTTTACTAAAAATCTGTTTTCAAAAATTGGCAGATGGTATAGATGCTTCAATAAAAATCAGTACCCTATAAAATAATGTCTTTGAATTTAAATTATTTTTATCTAAGGACACTCAACCATTTAGATGTAGAAGTTGATAAGGTGAATAGAAGGAATTATATAGTATATACCAAGTGAAAGTAAATAAAGGGAAGGGCTGGGTTCTTTAAAGAATGACGTGTATGATCTTTTTCTATTTTAACTGCTAAGCGATCTATTTTGTGTTCTGTTCCAATTAAAAATTTGTGATAGAGTTAAGTTTTGGCTGGATGAAGTGTTTCAGTAATGTGTGGTATTTATTGTTTTCAGATGTAAACTTAATGATTTTTCTATTATTGTAAGTCTCATGCTGAATACTATATAAATTCATGGCTGAATTAGCGTTAGAGTTAATCATATTTGACAGCCAAAGAGTTAATCATCTTTTCACATAAAGAACTCTTAGGATTAATAAATTGACAATGAAAACTTTAGGGGGGGTGGCTTAAAAGAACATAAATAACTTGCCACTGTATCTTGATGAGACAGTAATGTGTTATAAATATGTCAGTTCATCTCATTTTAAGCTGTGAATTTATCACAATTTGAGTCAGACTCTCCGACTAAATATGAAGGAAACTGATAGGAGACTGATTAAATAAGTTCCTCTATAGGAATTAATTATGAGACTTAATAAGCCATGGAAGTCTTGAAGATGCACAATGCTTAGAAGAGATGTGCATTATAAGACAGTCACTTATATTAGAAAACTACATGTTTTGAAATAGTATAGCATTGGCACAAGAAAAATTGATTTATAGAACATAGTAGACAGTCTAGATAGAAACCAAAGCATATTTAACAATTTAATATATGATAAAGTTATGAGACAGTGCTATCCTTTAAGTAAATGGAGGAAACATCTAAAAATACCTTGGGCAACAGGCTGTTGGGTAAAAGTTAGACCTCTACTTCACACCACATATTAAAATGAATTCCAGGTGAATTAGAGATTTAAATAAGGCAAATGAAATCATGAAAGTGTTAGAATAAATTATTGGGTCAATATCTTGCAGTGGAAATGACAAATTTCTTCTTTAAAGAAATTTTTATGGAAGTTTACAAATTTTTAAAACCCTAAACATTATAAAAATAAATAATGTAGTAAAAGGTGAAGTCTGCTGTTGCTCATCTTACCAACACTGGAATGCCATCTTGGCATGGAGAAGTTTTTTCTAAGCATGAAACCAAAATCCAGAAGGAAAAAAAGAAATCAGTACTTTTCAGTACATAAAAAATGGGGGGAAATTGTAAGCACATTTTAAAAACTGTGTGCATGACACCATTTGACAGATAAGGGGTGAATTTCCTAGTACAGAAGGATCTAATATTAATGAGTACATGAAGGAAAACCAACTCATATCCGGAAGACCTGAACAGCCAGCGCATAGAAGAGGAAGATATGAATAACCAATAAACATCAAAAGATGCTCACCTGAGCAAATTAAAATGCAATATCAAGCCAAGGCAATCATGAAGAAGAAAGAAACTCTGAAGGACTTACACCACCAAATATCAAGCTGTGAGAATTAAGATAATACGGTATTGGCACACGGATAGACGAAGGGGTCAGTAGAACAAAACGGACAGTCCAGAACCAGACTGATGCATAATACTGTCACCTGGTTTATGATAAAAGTGACACAGTGGTACAGTAGGGAAAGAAAAATGATATAAATGGTGTTAGGCAATTAGGTATCCATATAGGGAAAAAGTATCATGACATTATCTTACATTGTACACAGTAATCATTTTGAGATGAGTTGCTGATCTAAAATATGAAAAAGTGTTCTAGGAAAAAAGTTTTCACTCTCAGCAAAAGATGTTATTAAATAGGATACAAAATGGGCTAAATATCATAATTTGATAAATTGACCATACTATGATCGAGAATATCTGTTCATCAAAAGATACCATTCAAAGAGTGAAAAGTCAAGTAGAGTGGTAGAAGATACTTGAAGGGCATATATCTGGCAAAGGACTCATCTTGCATCTCAAGAACTATAAGAAAATGAAAAATACCTCCTCCCTTTTTTTAAATGGGAAAACAACTTGAATAGTCATCCAAAAAGAGGATATTCAAAGGACCAGTCAAACTTGGAAAGGAGCTCAACCTTATTTTGTGTTTAGGGAAATTGTTGTCCTACTGTACATTCCTAAGAATGACTAAATGAAAAAGGAAAAACTTGATAAAAATATGTTGCAGTTAAAACTTATACACTGTTAGTGGGAATGTAAATTGATAAACCATTTTGGATTATCTACTAAAACTGAACATATACATACCCTATAACCCAGTAGCATTATATACTAAAACTGAATATACACATACCTTATAACCTAGTAATTCCATTTCAAAATATATACATTTAAGAATGTTCATAGCAACACTATTCATAATAATCAAAAAATGGAAACTGTCCAAATGCCCATCAAGAGAATTAAATATTTTGTGAAATAGTCACATAGTGAAATATTATGCATTGAAAATGAATGAATGTACCTGTTTGAAACAATATGGTTGAATTTCACAAATGTCACAGGATTATAATCCAAAGGCCCCCGAACTGTCTCCCTTCACAGCACTTAATTCATGACACTCCTAGGACAAAAAGAAATAACTAATAGTTTTGTTTATTAAGTAGTTAGATACAAACAACTTAATAATACTTATGTCCTAACAACTTATGAGCCATTTAAAAATAATGCACAAAAAATGAAAGAAAAAAGTATTTTTACTTCATTCTTAAATAGCCACAATTACCCAGTTATTTACTAGTGGGATATGCATATTTATTTGGTACAGTATAACTTCTCAAATCTGGCAATCATATTGAACACCTTCATTTTCTGTTATATGTTGATTTTGTACATTACTTTTTATAGCAACCACTGCAAATGTAGCTTCACAAAGGTAAAACATCAATGAAAGGAATATAGCAATCCAGTAGTTGGCATGGTGTAATACAGGTATTAAATATTGTTTCTCAAATTTAAAATATCTTGCAGTGCCCCAGGGCACCTTGAGGCAGTTTGAAAACCATGAGTATGATTCCACAAAAACAGGCAAATTAATAAAAAGTGTTGGAAGTCAGGAGAGGTTACCCCTGGAGGTTAGTGACTATGTAGGGATACGAAGGGAGAAGTCTGAGGTTCTGATAATATTTGGATGTTAGTTACCTCTGTGTGTTCCCTTTTGAAATTTTTTTTGAGCTTTACATTTTAAATATGAGTGTACACTCTATGTATGTTATACTTCAATAAAAAGTTTTAAAAAATAACATGCATCTTATTAGATTGTCAGTGTTTAAAGATTCAAAACATACCCTTTAACCCACAATATCATTTAAAGTCTTTTTTTCTCTACAGGAATTCTTGTTGTGTGCCGAATATTCAATTCAGGAATCTACAGTACAGTGTTGTTTATGATGCCCAAAATTGGAAAACCTATATGCTAATAACTCAGGAGTAGAATAATATACTCTCATTATATAGAATGCATATACTATGTACTCTGGCATGGAGATGCCAAAGTACATCAGGTGGAGAGAGTGAAAAGCTTGTTACAAAGCAGTATGAATAGCATACTCCTGTTTATTGGTTTTTTAAGTGGAGGAGTATGTGCTACATTTGTGTTTGCATTAAAAAAAAGACTGTAGAGGAACACAAAATTTTAATGGTGTTTACTCAAGGGGTAGGATTGCGATCATTTTTTACTTTGTTTATATATTCTCTTTAATTTTTGGATTTTTATGATTATATAATATTTTGATATATAAAAAAAGTATACTTGAATTCTTAAGAATATCTAGGAAACAAAGTTGTATTAAGAGGGGAATAACCTAAAACCTGATATTCTAAAGTATTTGTCAATACGAATGGGAAATAAGTCCAAGTGGTTTTTAAAAAGAAAATGAAATAATTTCAGCTAATTAGTTAATTCACTAGCTAACCAAATGAAGAAACAGAGAAAGCTCATTCTCAAAAATAGGAATAAGAAAGAAAAATCAACCATAGATACAATAGTAAGGGAGAAAATAGCCCTTTAAATGTAGAATAGCTTGTATTCTATGCATTACTTAAGTTATGTTTTTAGGAAAATACAAATGTAGAATAGCTTGTATTCTGTGCATTACTTAAGTTATGTTTTTAGGAAAATACAAATGACCAAAGAGATAAATTAATAGACCAAAAAAAAGAGAAAGAAATTGAGAAATTATACTTCTCCCTTTGTCCATCACCTCCACCTTCAGTGTACAAACAAAAACTCCCACCAACTTTAGATATTCCTTGGGTATATTCAAAGAACAGTTGATGCTACTGACATTTAACTTGTTTCAAACCAACAAATGCTTTCCAGTTAAACATTTTTTTAAAGGTCAACGCTGATACTTAACATAACACTGATACCTAAACCTAAGATAGCAACAAAAAGAAAGTCTTTAGAAAACCTCTTTTGTGTATTGTGAGACAAAAGTTCTAGGTAAAATAAATAGGAAATGCAAATCTGTTCATATAAATTCACAGTATTAATAGGACAAAGGATAACTATCGGTTATAATATAAAAATCTAACATTTCTTCCATTAAACTTATAGTAAGGATACACATTAACATTATAAACATACCTAAACAAAAGGTAATATACATACCTAAACAAAAATACTTAGTGGTAAAACACTTAAAGCATTCTGATTAAAATCAAGATTATGATGTATCTTTTATCAGTATCATTAAATCTTTTTAAGTAAAGACTTTCAGACATTTCTGAAACTGTATACAATATATTCAGCATTCTTGAAGTGCTAACCAATGCACTTAGAATAAAGAAAAAGCTAGCAAAATCAACTGGAAAACTATAGCAATAAAATAATCCAGTAAAAGGGGTAATTACATATTTGTAATTAAAAATTCAATTATTTTTCTATATGCAGTATAGGAAAGTATATATCTTACTCAAAATAACAGTAAACATGCCACAGAGTAGATCCAAAAAGGTGTACAGAAATCCAAAAGTTTTCAATAAATGTAAAAGAAACATTTTGTTCCTAGATTGGAAGATTCAGGGTTTTAGAGAGATGATTTCCTTCTAAATACATATATTCAATGTAGACAAAATCTAAAGTATTTTGGAAAAAGTAATAAAGATGCGTAATGGGAAAAAAAGTTTGTAACTTATGTAATGGAGGATAAAAGTTTATGAAACACACTCGAAACTACTGCAAATAGATAGAGGACTGAAAATAAAGAAATGTACCATTATATTCACAGCGATTTTCTCTAGATGGTAAAATTGAGTGTTTTTCTTCTTTATAAATTATTTTCTATATGTTCTAATTTTTCTAAAAACATGTATGTAATTCTTAAGAATTCAGAGTAAACAAATGTTTTAAAGTTTGTTAACTAGAATACAGAATGAGTTTTTTTACAGAGAAGGAATGTGTTTTTTTATAAGTACACTACTCACTCTATTGCCTCATGGATTTTCACCGTAGATTAGTAGTGAAACTTTAAGAAGCTGAGAAACTTACCCAAATATAGAAGTCACTTATATATTTTGAGTTATATATGGCTGGTTATTGTTGATTAGATCTTACATTTAACTAGATTTTTTTCACTTTCCATTTGTGTCATGGTAGTGTCTTTCACCATTATCACAATTATTCTATCTTGAAAATTATACCTTTGACCCATCAAGTGAGGGATAGAGTTAGATCATCTGGGTGCTAGATGTAAATTCATCCTTGTAACAGTTGGAGAAAAATCTCTTAAATTTGTTTAATGGATAGTAGACCTACTACTATCTTCGTATGTGGACAAAACATTTAAACTTTAGTATAGGGTTATCCTCCCATTTAAGTGTTAACTTTCAATTTTTTGTGCACTGTAATAAAATGGAAATGTTCACTTAACCTTTTGGCTTACTAATAAGCAAAGCACTTTGCTCTACAAAATATAAGTAATCACGTTGGTCAGTTGTATTGTTTTTTAATGTGTAACATAGAACAAGTGAGTAAGAGCAGCTGAGAAATTTTAATGTTAATGAGCAAGAAATTTAAATGTTGGCTTTCAGAAGAAAGCATTTGTCTTCTAATTACCTAAGCATTATTTTACATTACTCTTTAAGATACGGTACTTGCCTTGATCCAATAAATATAACCTGAAATCACAGTGCAATCAAACAACAGATAAAGAGCATTACATATGATATACAATATAAGAATAAAGTAAAGGAATATCAAGTTATAGTCCAGTGTGAATTATTTCAAAGCTACATTTCAGATGACTTGAGATTTGAGAATGAGAATAAATGTATAAGTGAAGATAGCACATGTGTATTAATTAAACAAAATGAAGTATTTTAAAGGTAAATGATATTTTTGTTTAGAGATAAATGATACATTCTTTTTTAAAAACCTTTTTTAATGGAAAAAATTAAACACAAAAGTAGACAGAATAATGGATCTCCACATGTCCATTGCCCAGCTTTAACAGCTATCAGTTCTTGGCCAATACTAAATTTATTCTCCCACCAACATTCGCCTTATCTGTGGTATTTGGAAGCAAATCTAGACATATAATGTCATCTGTAAATATTTTTTTAGCCACCATACTGTTATAACACTTAAGAAAAGTTAATAGTAATTTCTTACTGTTATTAAATATCCAACCATTGTTTAAATTTTCAATTATTTCACTTGTCAGATATGTATATATTTTAACAGTTTGAATTAAGATCCAGATAAGTTCTACACCTTGGCTGTTGGTTGATATATCTCAAGTCCCTCTTGATCATAGCTTCCCTTTCCATTTGTTTTCATATCTTTGCATTTTATTTGTTGAGGAAACTAGATCCTTTGTCGATGCTACAGCGTTTCCTGCAGTGTAGATTTCAGTGGTTAAAATATAAAACATTTTCATTATCTCTTTTAGGTGTTTTTAGCCTTTGTCTTTGTGGGGACTTCATTAGTTTCACTAGTTTCAGGCCAGGTTTTAATGCCAGGTTCTGGGGTCGGGGGTCTGTAAATTGTCTATGTGGTATAAATTTGGACTGTATACTCACATGTGTCTTAGGCTGGAGGTTTTAGTTTTTCACAGCAGACTTTGTGCTAAGGCTGTGGAGATGTTCTGGACTGTTTTACTCCTGGCTTTAGGCAGGCAAGGATCTGCTATCTGGACTTCTCCCTATCTGATCTTCGCACTCTAGCCCAAAACCATTAAGAGAGATAAAACTATTGTTTTCCTTTCTTCCTGTCATTTTCAAGTTTGTGTCTTCTTAATTTTTGGCAGCTGTGGAGTGTGTGCTCTTGGTTTTAAACTCAACTATGAACCCAAAAGTTATTTTATCCAGCATTTCCCCGCATTTGGAAAGGGGAAGGAAGGTTTTCACATATGTTAGTGTAATCTGCCATATTGCCAGAAGCTACTCCCATTCCTCTTCAAAATTCAGCTGAAATTTATCCTTGGAGTGGGTATTTTGTGTTTCTAAAACACTCTGCCTGCCTTCATTGTGAAATCCATGAACACCGTTTTTTTTTGTTCTCATGAGAAAGTATAACAGGGAACAGAATTTAGATTGGGCAGTCAAGTGATGTATTAGTTAAGACCATTAGGATGAGTTATAAATTAACCAGGTGAAGAATCATGATACTAGAGCTTCACGTAGAGGCAGCAAGCAGCATATGTGTGCAAAAGTCAAGTGCCATAGAGCTAAAAGAAAGCTAATGTGGCAGGAATGTTAGGGAATAAGGAGAAAAGTTAAAAGATGAGATTTGAAAGATAGGCTCAAGTCAAATGACTTTTAGAGGCCAAATTTTGGATTATGTTCAATTCACCTCACTGGTGCCATTGATAGGTTTTAAAGAAGGAATGTGTGGACAGTTAATCACAGGGGCACAAGAATGGTAATATAGAGTCCAGGTCTACCATTTTATCGAATATCATTCTACATTTTTTAAAAACTTATGCATATGTAATGGTAGATATACAATTTAACAACAAAAGTAGAATTATATTACTTAAACTTTCTGAAACTTGTTTTACGTATCATGGGAATTTTTCCTTGATAACAACCCTTTTCATTTCTGAAGATTTTTGCTCTTTAATGACTCTCAACAAGAGATTAACAGTTCCGGAACGTGAATGAGCTACAGGAGTTTCATAGATTTGTATGTGTGTCTCTTCTGTTATTCTTAGACCATAGTTTTGGACATGATTTTTAAAATAACTTTTGCTAAACATTTCTGAATTTTTGTTTTAGGGAATTACCCTAGATTATGTGTATGCTAATTTGATGTTAAGACTCATGTTCACTCTTAGCGTGTGGTAATTTTGAATTGGTTTGGAAAGCAGATGCCAGTTTAAAATCCTTTGGGTTCAGGAAGGCTTTCATCCTCATGTTTATCTCCTGAAGAGTTCTCTGGATTTGGGGCTATCTTGCATTTCCCTTGCAGTAGTTGCCTTCAGTTTTCTGTAGGATCTTTACTTTAGCCTCTGAAAGCCCTTGCTTTTAAAACATCACCAGGAGTGTAACCTCTTTGTGTGTTAAAAACATCAACTCTTACACAAGTGCGTTACTAATATTTTAGTTTTGTTCTTTTTTGTTCATAGTATTTTATATTTATGGACATTTTAGAGTCTTACATAATCACTTATTTCTTCATGATTTTCACCTGATATAATGCTTAGAAAGGCAATGTTACCAGGTAGCTTTTGAAACCCGTAAGTGTGGAATTTATATGTTATATTTTATCAGGAAGCATTTTTGTTTCCCTATTTTTATGCACTTTATTAACTTTTTTCTTCACCGTTTTAAAGTGATTCTTTCATTATATGTTAATCTTTTACATGTACCCAAGTCTTCTTTTGAACTTTGTACTTTTTTCTGCTGATTGTTATGTCTTCATACTTATACAGTATTGCTTCAATTGTATTTTTATTGTCTGTTTTCATACTGTTGAGAAGTAATTTACCTATTTCCAAAAATAAACTTATTTTTCCTTACTTTCCTTAAGGTACCGATAACTAAAAGTAATTGATACAGTTCTATAATAGCCTCATTATTCAATAGATGCAGAATATAGTATTAAATACTGTAATAACGAACTTAGACAAATTTTTAAAAATCTTATATGAGAATCATTACCAAGGAACCTAGAGTCTCTTTTCTCTAAGCTCTATTCCATAAGATGTATGCATATATAGAGATTAATATTTAATTCTATTATTTCTATAAAAATGTTAAAAATTTCCCATTATATGTAATTTTCAAGAAGCAGTGTAGTGTAAGATATTAAGAACACAGATGTAAGGACGGACTGCCTGTGGCCAGATTCTTACTTTGTTTGCCACTTCCTAATTGTGTGATTTTAGAGCAGGTAATTTAACTATATACCTCAGTTTTATCATTGGTAGAAAGAATGAGTTAGAAAAAGTACTTAGAACAGTGCCTGGTACATATAAAATCTCTGTAAGAATTAGATACTATTTTTATTCTGGATCAGTATCCAAAAATTCCATTCGTAAAATGTATAAATTTGTGTTTTTGGTTATTTGAAGGTGATTTCAAACAAATCATCATCCTCTCTCCAGAATTTAAATGTGAATCCACTTTTAGCAAGAAAAATTGAACAGCCGAGTGAAAAAAAATTTTTTTCTGTTTTTTAATAGGGTGCATTTACAGTATTTTTCCAGTTGTACCTAGGGTAGCTACTTTCCTAAATTTTTAGTTTCAAATCCCATTTAGTAGGAGATATCAGTTTTAGTCATTATGAGATACTGTGAGTTGTAGAACAGATAAAGTTTAATTGTCTTTATTTGGTGAGTACAGGCAAAAAAGTTAAACTAGTTTTCATTCTACTTCAAAAAGAAATCCCAAGCCTTCAGTTTGCTAATGATGAATTATTTTAAAAGGAAGTTAAGATTTTTTTTGTCTTATATTGTTTTTGGAATATGTGTATATATTTATTTTGATAACTGCATTTGTTCTTCTGTCCCAAATCAGAAATTTACACATTGTTAAGTCCAAAAGAGGAATTTGGTCATAAATTGAGCTTTATTTTCCCTAAGTTATTCTCTATTGGTTGATAGTCAAAATAAATGTGACAGTGATTAATAGTAGTAAATTTTACTGTATACATTCCTAGAAGCTCTTTTTTTACAATGGTAAACATAATCATCTCTAAAAATAGCAAACCTTTCCTTAGAAGGTTTATTAATATGACTATCCAACCATTGTGTCAAGATAACATTTCTGCCTTCCCTTCCTGATTTTATGGATTTTTCACAGTAGTCATTATTGATTTGTATTAATATATATACCTAATTTGCCTTGTCTCCATTGTGACTAGTGACTTATGCCCAAGAGTTCACTGAGTTTGTAGCATGTTTTACCTGCGCAAAATTAACTGACCCATTAGGCAAATGAACTCTAGATCTTGTCCTCTTTCTGAAACCCTGTTCTTATCAACTGAGCTAAGTGTTAAGTGCCTGTAATATAAAGTGAATTAATATAACAAAATTCCTGCCTTTTCTAAGGTACTGTATGTAGCATATATAAATTCAAAAGCATTTGATGACGCTCGAGTAGGAAAAAAGGGGCCAGTAGTATTTGTCTCCTTTTAACTATTATACATGTATTATGTGTGATAAACATTTAACATTTATAAAAGTATTTTAAAAGTTCTACAAAGTCAAAATAAGTGGTCGGCAATGATTAAAAATACTGCTATCCTGGATTCTTTATCTTAAGAGCTCTTAGTTGGGCATATTGATCAGTTCTGACTTCTGGACATTATCTGTGCTATCATTTTGATAACTTTACGTTAACTATCCAGTTTTGTTTAAGGAAAAAAGTTAATTTTGAAAGTTTCTTGAATATGACTTTTATGTTTATTTAACAAATACATAAATTAACACTTTGTAGTACTTACCACGTACCATATACTGTTACAAATATTAATTTCATATACAACTATTAAAATGCTTTATATGAATTGTAAAAATTTGTTAATGTTACATTTCTCTTAGCACAAGTATGTTTCCTGATATTACTATGAATACTTTGAATAGTATTCATTAAATTCATCAAATATTAAGTTATTCAAATTATTCATAAGTATAATTAAGGTAAACATCGAGAATTTCTAATGATCTTTTTTTTTCTCCAGCTTTACCAACAGGGACGCTTATGTCAACTGGGCAGTGAATTTTGTGAATTGGAAGTTTTTGCTAAAGTGTTGAGAGCTTTGGATAAAAGGTAAATTCGTTTTTTTTTAAATAGTGGTAAACTATACATAACCTAAATTTTACCATCGTAACCATTTTTAAGTGTATAGTTCAGTGGCATTAAGTACATTCACGTTGTTGTGAAGCCATCAGTACCACCATTGCTTTTTGTGTTGGAGAAAACAAGACCAAATTTATCTTCCCCATTGTGGCTATTATCATGGAGCTGGAGCCACATGTAGTTGTAGGCAGCCTGGCCTTTGATTGTACTTCCTGGTCTCTTCAGTGTTTTCCCCTAAATTTGCTTTAAATGCCATTTCTTTATTCTAACCCACATTTCTAGGAAAATGATATAACTTTACAAAATACTGCTAACCCCTAATATAAGTATTGCCATGTTATTTCATGCCCAAGAGTTCACTGAGTTTGTAGCCATCCCTAGTGGATGTGGTGTGGTATCTCATTGTGATTTTGATGTGCATTTCCCTAATAACTAATGATGTTGAGCATCATTTCTTTTGCTTGTTGGCTACTTGTATATTTTCTTTGGAGAAATCTCTGTTCAAATCCATTGCCCATTTTTTAATTGAGTTATTGTTGAATTATAAGACAATTTGATTTTTAAAACTTATGTTAAAAGTTTTATCTTTGTTGCCATCAGTTTATACATACAGGATCACTCAGTGATCTAGTAAAGATACTAGGATAGATAGTGATTTTTTATGGCCTCATAATTGATAAGTCAAAAGGCTTTTTGTCTTATTCCATCTTGGTAAATAATGGTACCATTATTTTAAAACAGCAAACTAGCACTTCTAAAAGGACAAAATATATTACACTAATAAAATATTCTTTTTCTTTTCTTCCAGACATTTGCTTCATCATTGTTTCCAGGCTTTGATGGATCACGGTGTGAAAGTTGCTTCAGTCTTGGCCTACTCATTCAGTAGACGGTGCTCTTATATAGCAGAATCAGATGCTGCAGTAAAGGAAAAAGCCATTCAGGTTGGCTTTGTTTTAGGTAAGTAAGTAATGGTAAAATAGAGGAGTGTTTTGTCCTGTGACATTACTCAAAATTAAAGCTGCCAACAATAAAGGATTCTTCCAGGACATTTCCAAAGTTTACATAAGAAGGCACTGAGAAAACTATCAGATAAACTAGGTATGATTTATTGACTATTAACTTTGTGCCAAGCACTGTCTAGGCATCACTGTGCTAGGCATTTAAATCCTATCTTTCTGAATCTTGATCACGTTTCAGTGATGTGTTAGTATTAATAGCATTTTACAAATGAGGAAACAGACTCAAAAATGTTAAGTAACTTGCTCAAGTCACATAGCTAGTAGTAGAGCTAAATTTAGAATCCTGTATGATTTCTGTATGATTTCAAGCCACACATCTTTCTGCCATGTCATGCTACCACCAAGTCCTTTTACCAATTTACTGTCGAATGTGATGTGGAACTTAATCCTTTGGGGTCTCTCATTTTTTTCATTTCTAAAATGAGGGTAATTCTGTATTTTCTCATGGGGGTGTTATGAGAATACTGACAACATAAACAGAAAAGGATTCTGAGAGAATTTTGTATCCTATATATATAAAAATATTGTTTAATGTTTTTATAACATTTTATATGGTTTTCATCAAAACTAGATAAATGTGTTTCAGGCAGTTATTAAAGTTATAGTTACCTTTTTTCTTAAAAAATTTTTTTTTGAAATGAATGCAGATTCACAGACACTATTATCAAAACCAGGAGGTTGGCACTGTTAACTAGACTGCAGGCCTTATTTAATTTTCACCAGCTTTTACGTCTACGTGTGTGTGTATGTGTTTCTGGTCATAGATTGCTGGAGGAACTTCAGAACATTGTTTTTTGAAAAAAACCCTCAGCCTTTATCCTTTGTTAGTCTTATGGAATTTAAATTACAACAGAATTGTGACCAAAGAATGTCTATAACAATAGTGTGTTTGTGATCTTGATGTATTTTAAGGTTGACATCCCTTTAGTCCTAGATGGTCATGTAAATCTCTATGGGAGAAATTTAGTATCAAATAAGGTAAAAGACAAAATGGCTAGTGTTCATTGAGATCCTCTATCACCTCTGTCATCTCCACAAACACTTAAACCAGTCTGGCCATTGAAATGAGCCAGGTTGAAGAAATATCTTGGAGATAGAACCAAGTCCTAGCAAACTCAGTTATGTTGTCAGTCTTAATCCTAAAATTACCAGAGCAGTGAAAACATTTCGTACCAGAAAATCATGTTTTAAATAAATAATTCACCCATATAAAGAATTCAGTTCAAAGATTTTTAGTATATTCACAGAGTTATGAAAAGATCACCACAGTAAGTTTTAGAATATTGCCATCACCCCAAAAAGAAACCCATATGCATTAGTAGTCATTCTTCATTTCTTTCTTGACACCGCTAGCCCTAGGCAACCATCAGACTACTCTCTGTCTCTATATGGATAGTCCATATAAATGGACTCCTAAAATATATGATCTTTGTGACTGGCTGCTTTTATTTAGCATAATGTTTTCAAGGTCCATCCATATTGTAGAGGTAGAATTTAATGTAAGTATTTTTAAAACAGGTGTTAAAGGACTGAAAAAAAAGGGGAAATACCTGAATATTATGGGCACAGCACCTGTAAGAATCAACTAGCACACCTCGGGCTAGGGGAACCAAAAGATGGGGTCGGAGTTAATAAAATTCAGAAGCTTGAGGAAGTGCCTCACAGAGCTGGCTACTCCTAGGCTACAGGTACCTCAGAGCTCTGAGAAGGGTCCCCATGAGTCTAGAACCTAGATCTCTAGGAGCAGCACCTGGCTGATGGGTGCTGGTGTCTCTGATCTGTGGTCTATGAATCTGGTTCTGCAAGTATTGGAAAACCGCAACTGGAATTTGCTTACTGGAATGAATTTCCACTGCCAGGGTAAAGAGCATTACCCCGGGGCATTACTGTCAGCAGGGGCTTTGCTGACAGAAACTGGAAGCAAAGGGGAAGGAGTTATCTCTTCTCTCCTTTCTCTATCTCTCATAAGCATGCATGCCTCCTTTTGGCAGCGAGTACAGGGAGCCAACTGGCAAAGGTGACATGTGGTTTGCAGAGTCCTAGCCAAAACAGAGTTTGATTTGAAGCTGAGAAACAATAGCCTAATAACCAGCACAACACATAGTACATTGGGATAATGAGTAAAAGGTTGTTTTGTATGAATATGTATAATAACCATATTATTCGGTCACTTGATGAGGGCTCTAAAATGTTTTAAAGCATACTTTTCTCCAATTAAAATGGTATTCGGTTACATACAGTTTTAATTAAACATAAAACATTAGTCTGAGCAGAATATATTTTCTTGACTCAGACACTATTGACGCTATTAAGACTTGGCACTTAAAAATGTATTAAACAATTTTGAGGGGTTAGGAACCTCTAAAGAGATGGATACTCTCCTGAGGAAAAGATGCATTAGGACTGTTAGAGGACAGTGATTTATCTGTGTATCCTCAGTGGTATACCACTTTACTAAGAAGATTATTTATTCAGATTTCTTTATCTTTTTCAGGATTGGATATGGAGAGATTTTAAAGTTATGTTTACCCTGCAAGATGAAAATATTAGGATTATTAGAATATATGGCTAATTAACTGGAAAAAATCAACTCTTAGGCCATAGAGTATTCTTAGAGGATTAATATTCTTGACTCCTTATTCAAGGTTTCAACTTTAATTTACTTCCTCTGGTTTGAAAGTTTTTGTTTGTTTTGTTTTTTTAATTTTACAATTAGTATATTTTTTGAAGGCTAAACACAGGACTTTAATATTGTGAGGGTTTTTTTCATTTTAGATAATATTCGTTAGAAGCATGTCCTTTTCGCTTTCAAGTGATTTATTAAATTATCTAAAGTTATTGGTTTTTTTTGTCCTTTAGGTGGCTTTCTTTCTGATGCAGGCTGGTACAGTGATGCTGAGAAAGTTTTTCTGTCCTGCCTTCAGTTGTGTACTCTACATGATGAGATGCTCCATTGGTTTCGTGCAGTAGAATGTTGTGTGAGGTAAGTTGGAACAGATCCTACAATTTTATACTATAATGATACTTTGTGCCTTTTATAGTTTTAACTCTTCTTAGTGTACTTCAACATTTGAATAAACCTCTAGGTTATATTTATGTCACAGTTTCACTAGTCTGGCCTCTACCATCTCTCACTTTCAAAATATAGTTAACTTGTTATAGTTAGTTTAGCTTAGATTTCAGTATTATGAACTAGATCATGTATATATTTTTGCGTTTTGTCATAGAACTTGTTGGTTCATTCATTCAACAAATATTTATTGAATGCTCGATATGTATCAAGAATTGTGCTAGGCAGGATGCTAGGAAAAGAAATAACACTCTTTCCTAGGGCATTATTATTTTTTTGCCCCTACTGTGTTTACATTTCAAGAATTGTGCTTAGCAAGATTAATATTTTATTTATAAATAACTATATTTTCTTTAAAAATATTTTTTAAACAGATGTACTCAAAGACAAACAAATCTAAAATTAACTCTTGCTTTTACTGTCCTTATTTTTTCTGTACATGTAACATTTAGTTTTAGCTATTTTCATACAGGTTTTTTTTTCTATGTCCCAATTTGATTTGACTTTTCTTAAAAATAATTTTTTAATAAAACTGAAGAGAAATAAAAATAAAGTTTAATAAAATAACAAATTCCTTGCCCTAAGTTAACTAAAGTCTGGTCAATTTACTGAATTTTTTAATATTGAATAAAGCATTATATATCCTTGATATCTTAGAGATGAATTAATTAAATCTGAACCCGTGCAGAGCTAGAATATAGATTTTATATAAAGCCATTATTGATTTAAGCTAAAATCGAGTAAAGTTCTCTAATTTTTTTTTAAACCAATGGAGTTCAGTCTTTTGAGGTTGTCATTACACATGTTTTTTACCATTAGAAAACATTCAAATCCTAAAGTTAATTTAGTAATGTACAAACTTAATTATATGCAATATTTTAGAAGCCTATAATAACTTCCCATAGATATTTTAGAAGTGTATGATAAATTATAAGAATATTTGTGTGTAGAAACTATAAAGGAATTGTTATTTGGACCTATAATTCGTAGTACTGATAAAAAATAATCTGTGTTACCTTTCTTCCCCTTTTTATATTTTATTTTTGTAAGATTAGGAGAATAGACTATCTCATATGGGGTTTGAGGGGCTTAGTTAAATGTTTCTATGTATATGAACTAGTTAGTTTGGAACAGAAATGCCATTTTGTATGATTTCATTGTTTAAAGCAGTCTTTTGACCCAAAAGTTAAACATTTTATTCTTGTATGTGCTTGGTTGTTTGTTTTTTTCATAGAATCAGAGGATTTATTTCACCCAAATAACTAATGTTTCTTCTGTCTAATTTTAAGACTATAAAAATTTTGCTTTTGTGTAACCAAAAGATTTAGTTTTCTCACAGGACCAAGGTTCGTTCTTTCCTTCCTGTTTTGTCATCTTTAGTATGTAGCTCACATCATTATGTTTGCAAGTGTTATAAGCAGGGAGAAGGGCAAAAGGTTCATGCCAGCTGAGCCTGCTTTTTCTGTTTCTTCTTTTTTTCAGTCAGAAAAAATAGCTTTCCCAGAAGCCTAGTCTTATCTCTTTGTTTAACTCTCTGTGAAACTGGTAAACTGAGACCCATTTAGCACATCCTCCAACCCATGTAAGGTGGTCAAAGGAGCAAAACATTTTTTTTTGTACATATTGCTTGCTACCCAGAATGAACTCGTAGGTCTACATTAAGGAAGCGGGCGGGGGAGGGGCAGCTTGGACAGGTAACTGTCAGTCCCGTGGCATGGCTGTCTTTTTTTACTTAGCTTTTTTTTTAAGGCAGAAAAATTTGGGGGATTAGTTGACCATGTGTTTAATTGAATTGAAAAAGAAGTATTTTGCAGAACAGATAATAATGAAATTCTTTGGCTAATCTCAGGGAGCTTTCAGCCGGTTGCAAGAGTTAAGAATATGTTCTTTAACATCACAAAGCCAGTTCTTATTTGTGGCTGGCATGGAAGCAGTGTAGAGCAAATGTCGTTGAATCTTCTTGTTAAATCCAGGACCATTTTTCAGTCCTTGTTGTATTTCTTGAAGACTCTGCCCATTTCCCTTTACTCATTTTCTTTTTAATAGCTTCGTTTTTTCTGCTTACGCTTGTGTCTATTGCTAAACAAATTTTAAAAATAAGGAAAACTATGAGGAAGAAAATTAATGTTATTTATAACCTTACTGCCCAGAAATAACCACCATTATATTTGTGTATTTTGGAATTTTAAGTGAAAAAAGTAACTCCCTGAACTGGGGAGGAGGGAGCTGGTTGGGGGAAGGTTGGGAGTGGGAGGTAATGGAATCTAAATTGAAAAAGAGCCCTGAGCCCTGGGCAGTTAATTTCCTGAAATACAAAAATAAATAGAAATTAGAAGCCAGAAGACAATAGCAGTATCACAATTATTGAGAGAAAATACTATACTACTTTACCAACTTTCATGGCAAAATAAAGAATTTTCAAATATACAGAGACCATATATACCTCCATGTACTTTATTGGGGGGGTGGAATACTCAAGGAATTTCTCTAACCAAATAAAAGTTCAATAACATCTCACGATAAGGGAAGATGGTATAGGAACAATGGTAAACAATAAATATAATATATAGTTACATGTAAATGAAATAGAAAAAGAATGAAGAACAAATTGGGAATTCTTAATAAAGCTTAAGGATTTTTTTCAAACTAGAGGTGAAAGAGATTTTAGAAATAATGTAAAACAAAAATTCTCAGTTACCACATACTAGTCAATGTAAGGTAAGGGTCCCGCCCCCCAACATTATCCCTTAATAAAGAGCATTGCTTTACAGAGTCCTTCATGTTATATGATATTTTTTTTCAAGTCTGTTATTTTGAACAGCAAAGTAATATTTAGGAAAGAAATTTTAGCCTGAAAACTCAGCCAGTGCCAGTGTCAGGAAGCTCATAGAGAACACTGGGCAGAATTTTCTTTTTAAGGAAGTAATGGAATTTAACACATTTAGAATTATTATGGAGATCATAAACTTATGTTAGCTATCTTTATTAATTGGGTTTTTAAATATTTGAAATGGTGCAATAAGTGGTTTGGTTGTGGAGATTATGGATGTCCAGTTCCCTTAGGAGGAATGAAACAACCCAGCAATCCTAATGTTTGCAAATGGTTGCTGGTACCTTTTAATAAAATTTCTGGTGACATCATTCCGGACTCAAAAGTGCTGAATATCAAGAGAAAATGTTTTACTCTGAAAAACTGTTTGATGTCTCAAAAAGTAGTTATGATGATGACGAAGATAAATGTTTTAAGATGCATGTGAATAGCTTGGATAAAATTGTTACATAAATTAAAAGGAGGAAAGGCAATTCTTGAAAATTTGATTTACATTTTAAATATGTGTTCATAATATGACAAGCTGATTTAAATATTATGTTTAAAAATGTTATATGTATTCCTAAAACTTGATATATTCAAACTGGCCAAAAAACTTTTTAGATGGAAAATAGAGGCTCATATTATTATATTCAGGTTGCTTTATATTGGGCACATTTGATAGCCTGTTTTTAAAATAGACATTTGGGAAAGTGTAGTAGTACAAGTGTTATAAAGATCTCATTGTAGTGAATGGAGGAATAACAGGAGTGGCTATCATTAATTAATGTTCAAACATTATCAGTGCTAGGGATAGATATATAATGACTTATATAATGGAAAAAGACAATAGACCATCTGTCCGCTCTTGTGTCCTCTATGCTGGGTTTTGTCTTTGGCCAGCTTCCCGGTAGTTATAAGAATGCTGCCACAGTTTGAAATATTCCATGCAGATTCCACACTGTCCGGCAGAAGGTAGGCTCCCTTCCCTTTAATGACAGGGAGCCTTTCTCAGAAACCACCCAACTGACCTGCCCTTGAGTCTTATTAGCCAGAGCTAGGTCTTTTGGTGACCTCTGAATCAGTCCCTAGAAACAGAGTGGGATTACTACACTGCAGTAATCACAGTGTAGCAATTAGTTGGCTTAAACTAATCACAAGTTACTCCTGAGTCCTATGAAAAAGGGGTTAATTCCTGAACAAAATTAGCGTTCTGCCAACAAGCATTAGGTGGGGAAGTGGCTCTTGGTTAGGGAGCCAACAGTGCCCGCTATGTCCCAATGCTTTGCTTCCCCCACTTAAAATTAAAACCACATCAGACTGACGAAAAATGAGAAGATGCCAACAACTAAAATCAGAAACAGGAGTCAGGACATTACTACCATCCTTCTGGAAATAGAATCATAAGAAAATCGATAAATAATTGTATGCCAACGAATTAGATAATGTAGACGCAATGGATAAATTCCTGCACAAATTATCTAAACTGACCCCAGAAGAAATAGAAAATCTCAACAAACTTATAACTAGTAGAGATTGACACAATAATGAAAAACCTTCCAACAAAAGTCAAGAAGCATAAGACTTCACTAGTGATTTCTACCAAACATTTAAAGACGTAGTAACACCAATCCTTCTCACAGTCTTCCAGAGAATTGCAGAGGAAGGAATATTTCCTAACTCCTTCTAGGAGGCCAGCATTAACCTCATACCAAGGCAGAAAAAAATGTCATCACAAGAAAAGTACAGACTAATATAATAATGTCTATGAATACAATGCAAAAATTCTCAACAAAATGCTAACAAATAAAATTGAATAAAAGTATTATACACCATGACTAAGTGGGATTTATCCCAGAAATGCAAAGGTGATTCAACATAGTAAAATCAATGAATACATCACATAAATAGAATAAAGGGGGAAAAAAGTCATCTCAACTGACACAAAAGACATTATTTGACAAAATTCAACACTTTTTCTAGATGGAAACATTCAGAAAACTAGGACTAAAACGGAACTTTTTCAATATGGTAAAGGGCATTTATGAAAAACCCAGCTAGCATCATATTCAGTGGTGAAAGACTGAAAGCTTTCCCCCTAAGATATGACGACAAAGATGCCCTCTTTCATACTACTATACAACATTGTCCTGAAAGTTCTAGCCAAGGCAGTTAGACAAGAAAAAGAAATAAAAGGCATCCATATTAGAAAGAAGTAAAACTATCTCTATTCACAGGTGAAATAGACTTCATCAAAATTAAAAACTTGTACATCAGACGACATTAACAAGAAAGTGAAAAGACAACATGTGAGCAATACTTGTAAATCATATTTCTGATAAGGGTCTAGTTTCCAGAATATATCAAGAACTACAACTCAGCAACAATAAATAACCCAATTAAAAATGGTTAAAAGACTTGAATGGACTTTCTTTTTAGAGAAAATATGTAAATGTCCAATAAATACATGAAAAGATGTTCAGCCTCATTCGTCATTAGAGAAATGCAAATCAAATGAAATACCACTTCATATCTCCCAGGATGGCTGTAATTTAAATAAATAAGTGCTAACAAGAATGTGGAGAAATTAGAATCCTTGTGCATTGCTAATGGTAATGTAAAGTTGTGCAGGTGCTGTGGATTATAATTTAGTATAGTTTCCATTTCAAACAATAGTTTAATTGATCAATTAAATAGTAATTGCTTTGGACAAAAACTATTGTCCAAGTGATTTTATGTTATAAAAATAAAATACTATAGGACAGAGGATATACGGGGAATCTTTGTACTGTCTGCTCAGTTTTACTATGAACCTGAAACTACTCTAAAAAATCAGTTTTTAAAAAATAAGAAAATACTATGCTTATATGGTAGAGCCACATTTGGAGAACTTTGAGAACCTGCTGAGTGTTGAAGCAAAATTAGATCCTCAGTTGGACCAAAAGTTTCTTGGATCCTGCATCCTGCTCAGTGTCAGCCCAGATGGACACAAAGACCCTGAAGAGTTTCCATATGTATGTTTGTTTTGCCCTTTTGTTTCAATAAACAGCCAGCAGGGACTGGAGGAAATACCAAGCTGTGCTTTTCTGGCATGAAATACTTAGTTTGCTACCCCCATCATATTGTCAATTTTTAAATAATTCCTAGAAACTTTTTTTAAGGGGCAGTGCCTACAGTGAAAGTTGTTGGAAATACAGTTCTTAGTATTGAAGCAGTGAGAGGTGAGCACTGTTCTTTTCATTCTCTGTATTTATGGCCTATGCCCAGGGTTACTTACTCATTCAACCATTTAGATACTATGGAATCCATATTTCTAATTCTAATCCTTTATTTTCCCAAGGATTTTTTTTCCCCTCTGAACTGTTGTAATATCTTCTGTCCTGGGTGCCTTCCACTCTTGGCTTTACTATAATCCATTCTCCACAGTGTAGCCAGAACAGTCTTTCTAGAGTTGCACTGTCCAATATGGTAGCCATCAACCATGTGTGATAATTTAAATTTAAGTTAATTAAAATTAAAAGAAATTTAAATTGGCCCTCAGACACACTAGGCACATTTCAGATTTCAGAAGCTACTTGTGACTATTGGCTATTACATTAAGCAGAGCAGGTATAGAACATTTCAGGAAGTTCTGTTAGCACCGTTCCAGAGCATAAGTCAAATAATCTCTCACTGTTGCAGCTAGAACTCTTTACTGTGGCCAGCAGGGCCCTATAAAATCTTCCTTATCTATGTTTTCTCATCTCTCTTTACATAATCCTTTATTCATAAGACTCCAGACACATTAGCCTTATTTCTGTTCTTTGATTATACCAGAATTCTTTTCCCTTTCTCGAGGCCTTTGCATTTGTCCTTCTGTTGGGAATATGTTTCCCCTCAGATCTTCACATGATTGCCTCTCCGTCAACTCAAATGTTAGCTCCTTAAGAGAATTAGGTGTCAACTCAAATGTTAGCTCCTTAAGAGAATTCTTCCCTGTCTACCCTAAGCATCTCCTTTATGAATCTCTTAATTATACTGCCCTATTCTGTCATCTTCATAGCATTTATCTTTCAATGAAAATCTTATTTATTGGTGTTTGTCTGCTCTAACCCACTTTTTCTCACTAGAATGAAACTTATGTGGTCGTGGATTCTCTTTCTCTAGTTTACCACTACATCCTTTGCCCCTAGAAAAAATGACAGGCACATAATAGATACTCAGTCTATACTTGACTATGAGAGTCTCAAAAGTTTATCTTCTAAACTGTCTTATTTTTATATTTCAATTAGAGTTGGTTTTCGATACTAATTTCAGGTATACGGCATAGGGGTTAGACATTTATATAATTTACAAAGTGATGCCCCAATTAGTCTAGTACCCACCTGGCACTATACATAGTTATTGTAATATTATTGACTATATTTCCTGTGCTGTATTTCACATTCTCATGACTGGTTTGTAACTACCAGTTTGTACTTCTTAATCCTGTCACCTTTTTTACCCAGCCCCCCAAACCTCTTCTCATCTAGCAGTCATATTATATTTATTTTTATTGTAATCTTTTACTAGATTTCAGTTCTATTTTTCTGTGTATTATTTCCATTGTGACAGTAGTCATTGCAAAGTACCTAGTCATTAGATCTGCAATTTGACAAAGCGACAGTCTCCTTATTCTGTATGATGACACTTATTTTAGCATGAAAAGTCTGTATACCAAAACATTTTTTCTATTTTGATACTTCTACTTAAAAATATAAATCAAAATAACTCACCATTCAAGTGTAGCTTGATAAATTATTACATTTATTTCTGCATTAAGTTAGAATTTGGTGTTATGAAAGATCATTCAGAATTTTTTATTAATCTTGGTGTATTGTTTTGCTTGAAGATTTTAGGCTTTTCTTAAAACATAACTGTATGGTGAGTGTTGGGAGGATGCAAACTGCTGTTGGGTAGTATTTGCCATCTTATTGAATAATCCTGGTTCTTTTGAAGTTTTCTGTTTTCCCTGACAGTTCATAGAGATTAGAAGACTGTTAAGAGTGTTTCTCATCTTGGGTTATTGATATGTTAATATCTTTGGTATAGATAGAAAAATAAAATTTAAGTACCTGGTTTTTTAATATTCCTAAAGAATGCTTTCTAACTTTTCCATACTTGGCTTTTTAAAAAAACAATTTTTATACGTTGTTCCCTCTCAGCACTGAGCATTTTCAGAAAATTGTTTTGGCATGATATGTGGACATAGTGTTATAACCAGCATTATAATAGAAACAAATACATGTCCAATCTTCACACTATTGTCCTGTCTTGTGTATCTCCTATTACTATCTATACCTCAGTCTGACCTGAAGCATTTTACTACTCTTGCATATCATTAGATAGTCAGCATAGTTTTACAGTTATTTTGTGTAAAGAACTCTGTGTATTTCCACTGTAATTTTCTTCGTTTTCCAAATTTTGTATATCGAGACTATTTTGGATTTGGAACACAAAGAGTTAAGTGTTAGATGTAGCTAGAAGTGTAGCACATGCTTGAGTGCACAAAGTAAACAAATATTTAGAGAAGATAAGGAATCAAAGTTGGATGAGATTAATCCTGGGTAGCTTTCTGGGATGAGCATATACTTTTTTATGTGCATTAGTCGATCCTAATTTGGGCCAGACAGATATTTTCTAATGTTGGTATCATTTCTTGCATCTAGTTACTTTAACTCATTTGGGCGCTACATAATGATCTGTAAGAGGTTATCAGGTCAGCCATGCTGAAAATATCAAACATAGAGGAATGTTATTTGTGTTTTTGCAGATTGCTTCATGTGCGAAATGGAAACTGCAAATATCATTTGGGTGAAGAAACGTTTAAATTAGCTCAGACATATATGGATAAACTCGCAAAACATGGCCAGCAAGCAAACAAAGCTGCACTTTATGGAGAACTATGTGCACTCCTATTTGCAAAAAGTCACTATGACGAGGTGAGCATTTTGAAGTGCGTTTCACTGTGGCCAATAAGTATGAAACAGGATAAATCATTAACTCTCATATTTCTCTTAACAGATCTCATTTTCACACATTAGGTTTACTTAAAGCAGTATATATTTGTAATGAAATTTTTAAAATCAGCCAAAAGAAGTATTTTATGCAATGGATTTTAAACATATGTGTATGATTTAGGGCTTGTTTTGTTTTTGTTTTTAATTTGACCAATGCCTAAATTATTTCAATGAGCATGCTCTGTTTAATAAACCTTTATTGGATGTGTAGCCCTGGGTGAACTCTCATAACTTGAAGGCATTCATTTCATTGGGAAGCTAGATTTCATTTATACTTTATTGTATTGTTTTACTCCTTCGTCTTCCTTATGAGAAAGACAGCTTCACTCTTGGCTTTATACTATTTAATTAATGTTTTTGTAGTAATGAATACGTAGATGAGAAGTGATCTTTGTATGCTTAACTATTTTACTTGGTGGTTTCATTTATGGAAGAATATCAATTATTTCAGCTAGCTGTCAAAATTTTAAATTATTTCTATCTCGATTTTTGCTTCATTAATATAAACTATTCCGTGTTTAAAAGAAAATTATAATTAGATCGAAACTAGAAAATTCTAGAAAAATTAAGTGATGTTATGTAACTCTAGTGTTTATCCTTTTTAAAATATTTATATAAGAAGATATCAAACCCATGTGTAAAAATCTAAAATCCTTATCAGCATGCCTGCAATTTCTCATGTGCCCATATGTATGTTCTTCCAGTTATTTTTTATGCCGAATTCCTTTGTTTACTGAATTGTGTTGATGGATTGTTTTGCTTCCCTTGTGTGTAGTGACTGTTCATAGCTTGTCAACCCAGATATAAAACTTGTCCCCTTTCTATGATTTTGGTACACCAAAACCAAAAAAATTCCATTCATAGAAGACCTTTGTGGGGATAGCCACTTTACTGGAAATGAGATTGAGATAAACAGCAACAGTTTGAGCATTAGAAATGCCTATCTTGAAAGTTCTTCAGGTGCTCCACTATCTTTTTATAGCTCTACAAAGACATTCAGCCATCTTTGGTTCCTCTTACATTGTTTCTTCTCATCTCTGTTTTTCATACTGCGCTCTGGAACCCTTTACACTCTTGTTTTCTGTTACATAGAGTGATTCATATTTTACCTTTTTTTACTCCCATACTAAGCTCCAGGCCCATCTTAATATGTCTAGACCCATCAATGTATTCAGTGGAACAAAAGTACCTTTTATTTACCAGTTTCCACTTTCATTATTAGGCATTTACTATTTAATTGACAGTTCTTTTCTTTCTACATTTGGATTGGGATTTTATACTGTGCCTTATTCATTATGTTTGCAACTTTAGCACATTCGTGAGGAATGTTTAAGTCTATACATGTATTTTGGATAATTTTGGTAGTTTATTTTAAATATAAATAAATTTGTCATATCTATAGAAAAGTACACAAATCTTGAGGATATAGTTTGATGAATTATCACCATATTCTGATGTTAGTTAGGGTAAGCTAGCTTCTTCTGAGATAATACCACCCTCAAAATAGCAGTGGCTTAGAACAATGAAAGTTTATTGCTCATGCCGCATCCTGTCCTGGGGATCTCTTTGACTCTGCTTAACATTATGTCTTCACTTCGATCAAAACCCCATGTGGTGGAGTAGTTTCTATCTAAAATATCACCAGCCTTGGAGCAGAGGCAGTAACATCATGGGGGAAGTACAACTGGTTCATAGAGCTTTCTCCTAGAAACAGCACATTTCTCTTTTGCTCATATTTTAATTAATATTTCAATTGGCTGAAGGGAATCACTTGACTGCTCTTATTTTTAATATGAGAGGAAAGTATATTTTTCCCCAATGTAGGGCAGTAAATATTTTAAAGAAGTGTTACAGTCTACCACAGTTCTAAAGATTTTACCTTATTACTCTAGAGCAAAATCAGCCTATTCACTTTCTTATAAACAAACCAGGTTTTGGGGCCTAAATCCCAAAGAGAAAAACAAATGTTTTTCTCTTTTGCAGAGAAAAACAAATGTTTCCTTTCTGATATTTTCTATTCTCCCTCCATTCTTTGTGATCTCTCAAAATTGTTTTGTTTCTTCGAAGTGTTCTTACTATCCAAAGTCATTTATTTTGTGTGTGTGTGTGTTTTTTTTTTCTTTCTCCCACTACAAACTAAGAGAGGAAGATCAATAATTTATGGTTTTGTTACTCATTAGGTGCCTAGATGCTAGCACATTGCCTGGCACTTAATCTCTCTGTACCTCAGTTTCCCATAATAATAGTACATATAGGGCTGTTTTGTTGGTTAAATTTGTTAATTCACATAAAGTGGGTAGAACAATACTTAGCACAAAGGAAGCATTCAGCTCAACACGCAATTAAGATATAATAAGCATTATGGTAGGGGAAGGAAAGCACAGGAAGCCTAGTCTAAGGCTGAAACCTGAGAGACAAGTTAGGTGGGTTAAGAGATTGGAGGGTTAAGAGATTGGAGGAAGGAGGAATGTATATTCTAAGGCAGAGGGAACAGTATGTGCAAAGACTTATTGGCAAGAGAGAACATGCCTCTGATTTCCTGAATATGTGTCATATCCAAAGAAAAATGTAGCAAACATATTTTCAGGAAAACTTAAGCTTGGAGAGAAAATTATAATCGTAAATATTTTGTGTGTGTTCTTGCTTAAGTACTTGAAAGCTTGCAGGGAAAAAAAATCACAGTTATTTTATTAAATACTGTCAATTTTATTTATCACAGTTATTGCTTATATATGTGTGTATACTTTTTTTTTCAAGGCATACAAATGGTGCATTGAGGCAATGAAAGAAATCACAGCAGGCTTACCAGTCAAAGTTGTGGTAGATGTTTTAAGACAAGCTTCTAAGGTGAGTATAATGTTAAAATTATTAAATGAGTTATAGGATTTAGCAAGCTTTAAATTTGTTTTAGTTAACCTATTATTTAACAAATTATGTGTTGCATACTCCCTGGACTATCAAGATCTATTTTTTAAGTTCATATATTCAGTTTTAGAATTCTGGTTTCTAAAGCTAAGCTGTCTTGCATATAGACTTTAGCAAATTTTCCTATTTCCAGAAAACCTGTGAAAAAAATCATTTTCATAATTCAACTCACTGAAGTAAAGATCAGAGTAGTATTTTGGTGCTATTCTGTCTTGAATTTGTTTTTGTTTTTAAACCTTTACAACAACCTGAATTTCTTATGCCACAGTTGTATGGGCTTTGGTTACTCTTCCAAAGGATAGCCTCATATTTAATCTTTTGGTTATACTATCACCGTCTGACAACATGACAGCTTTTTGTACTTGACCTTAGTGGGTAATACTTATCTGATTTTTCCTTGAATGTTTTTCTTATTTTGCAAATAAATGCATTAACTCTTTGAGGCCATTTAGTAATACTTAAAAATTGCTGCTTTGGTGCACTGAGGCTTTAAAAGCATTGTGTGCTTTTTAAATATATTCTTTCTACCCAGAGGTCTTTCAGTTTTGAATATTTTATTTTGGTTGGTTTTACTTATGGAAATTTCAGTTAGAAGAAAGATTCTAAAATTAGAGAAGAGTCTAAAATTTCTGTGAAATTTATTTAAGTCATTTTAGAGCAAGTAAATAGCATAAATATTCAGTTTATCAGAGGTAGAAGAGGAATATTAATGTCTTTAAAACATTGGATATGTAGTGAATAGAAAGACAAATGAATATATGCAAGAGTTATATTTCTATGTGCTGATGATATTTAGAGTTTAGGCTGTTGTCATAAATCAAAATATTTTCAGAAGAGGAAAACTCAAAATTATGTGTAAGTAATTGTTAGGTGGATGGGAGGGGGTTTGGGAGTGAGTGAAAAGTGAAGGGATTAAGAAGTACAAATTATCAGTTAAAAAAGAGTCGTAAGGGATGTGAAGTGTAGCATAGGGAGTATAGTCAATAATATTGTAATAACTATGGTGTTGGGGGGATCCTAGTCTTATCAGGGGGATTACTTCACAAGTTATATAAATGTCTAACCATTATGCTGTACATGTAAAATATGTATAATATTAAATGTCACTTGTATTTGAAAATGTTTTCTGTCTGTACCTGAAAATGTTTTCTATCTTACACACATATAGTTATTTAGTCATGTATATATTTAGATGAAAATTACAAAATTACACTCTAGAACTGGGGTAAAAATAAGTACCTCAGAAAGTAATTTGGTGTACCTTCCACCTCTGTTTTATTTTAATAATATGGAAGGATGGAAGTATACCAACTTTATAAGGTAACTTTGTTATAACAGATTTGTATTGGGCATAGCTGTCAAAATTTTAAGTTTTATAATTTCCCAGGGTATATACGGATCTGTTTATAATAGAATTTTCAAATATCTGGAAGGAAAGTATTGTAAATATTACCCTTTTGTTTATGTTTGGAGATGCTTTTTTTTTTCCCTTGACCATTATAGTCTGATTATATAAACTATACTGCTTTTAATACACTGAGAGCTATTTAACAATTTTTTTACTTTATTTTTAGGCTTGCGTTGTAAAACGTGAATTTAAGAAGGCAGAACAGTTAATTAAACATGCAGTGTATTTGGCACGGTAGGTGATTGTTATTAAATATATCATTTTAAATTGTGTCTCTACTTTATATACTAATAGTTTTATGTCTTTTTTTAGGGATCATTTTGGATCCAAACACCCAAAATATTCTGATACACTGCTAGATTATGGGTTCTACTTACTCAATGTAGATAATATCTGTCAGTCTGTTGCAATTTATCAGGTATGTTAATAGTTACACTTTTTTTCTTTCAACCTAAATTGACTTGCTGGTCAGTATTTGTTTATGGTGTATAACCCACTCTCTAAAAATAGCTTTCTGAGCCCCTCCTCATAAATGACACACCATTATTTTACTAAACAATACCTAGAAAGCTTAAAAGTTAATGTTTTAAGAATTCAAGAGAATAATCTAAGAAGAGTTGTTGAGTGTGGGCTCACATTTGAGTACTTTTACATTTTTCATTTAGCACAAATTACTATAGCTGCCTTTATAATAGCAAGGAGGGTAAATAGCAATTATTTTAAGCCTTATTGTAGTCATCGTCAGGTAAATGATGCGTTATGTCATCACTGTAGACAAGCTATCCTTGATTTTATAGTTCACTTCTGAAGAAGGGACATAGAGAAAAACACTGATGTGATTCCCAAGACTAATAAATCAGTTATTAAACCTTTTAAGGCGGACTCAATCTTCAGAAAATCAAGCCTTTTAGGAGACTTGTAGGTTCTCTTGTGATTTAAATACCTCAGAACTTTTCTTCAAGATTGATAGGATTGTGTATATATCATATACACTTAAATTAGGATTCTTAATTTAAGTGGGAGGTGGTTTCTAAGGATTTACAGTATTATCATTTGTTTTCATGACTCTTTTAGGCAGCCCTTGACATTCGGCAGTCAGTATTTGGTGGCAAAAATATCCATGTAGCAACAGCTCACGAAGACTTGGCTTATTCTTCTTATGTTCACCAGTATAGTTCTGGAAAATTTGACAATGCACTGTAAGTTCCACATTTCTCTTCAGTGAGAGATTAAATGCTGTTGCTCTTGTGTTGTTTTGTTTTTCCTAATACAGTAGTATTTAATGTATTTTATGGGATTAAATTTGTCTTCCTAGAGTTTTAACAATGCCTAAAATGTTCTCTTTTTTTATACTTTTTCATTTATTTTAATTTTATTGGGGTGACATTGGCTAATAAAATTATACAGGTTTCCAGTGTACAGTTCTGTAATACATCACCTGTATTGCATTGTGTGTTTACCACCCAAAGTCAAATCTTTTTTTGTCACCAAAAAATGTTTTTGAAGTTACTTAAAATCATACCAATTTACACAGCTCATTCATTTAGATTGTATGTGGTTTAATATTGAGTCTTATATATCTTCATATGGAATATGCCTTCCTTTGACTATTTCCTTCTATAATTTTTATTTGAGTAATTTAGTAGCCTCTGGCTAAATGGCAGACTTAACCTAAAAACTTCTTGCTCAAAACACAGAAATACTGAAACAATCGTCTTTTTAATTGTGTAACTGAACTTTCAAGAGAGAGGAAATCCCCCAAGGGCCAATAATGGACTAAAATACAAAAGCATAAATAATGAACTAAAATCTAAACTTTCGTAAAGCTGCTCTGGGGTGGTGGAAAAACTTAGAAGTTTCTGTAACCTTGGTTGAACAACATTCCTGGGTTTAAGAGACAAGGCTAGCCCACAGGAAACTGTGAGTTCGAACTGAAATTCTCACATGAAGCCAAGAGCAAGGCTATACCCTTAGGGAAAGGGTAAACTAGGAAAAATGAATTTGCCCACTGGCAAGAGAGATGACAAGGAAACCTGTCATAAATTCCTCACCGGGGGATTTGTAACTACAGACATATACCACTCCTTTGTTCAGGCATCATACGTGCAAGGACTCCCAAATTGAGAAAAACATTGAAAAGCATTTTGAGATTATTAGTTCTACTGGGATGCCTTTCAGGAGGAAATGTAAAACTCTTGGAAATAATTAACCCTCAACCCAACCCATACAGATTTCCCATAGATCTAGCTAGCTCTTATCTAAGGTGAACTTGCCATTTAAACAATTAAAAATAAAAACAAACATTTCCTCTATGAGTAAGAGTCAAGAGATACAACGAACAAGATTAGTACCCTAAGAATGTGATGTAACAGAACTTTTTGGTCGATACTATAAAATAGGTATTCTTAAATGATTAAAAATATAAAATGGGTTGCCAAACTATGGCTTGTAGGTTAAATAAAGTTTATTGAAATGTTGTAATACCCATTCACTCATGTATTTATCTGGCTGCTTTCACACTACAGCAGCAGAGTTAGAACAGTGTGTGACCCAGACAACCTAAAATATTGACTGTTTGGCCCTTTACAGAAAAAATTTGCCGACATTGATATAAAAGAAGGAATCAGTAATATTCTGTAGGGAAAATTTAAAAAGACAGATTTAAAAATAAAACATCCAATACATGCTACAACATGGATAGATTTTGAAAACAAACTAAGTAAAAGAAGCCAAAAGACCACATATTGTATGGTTCTGTTTATATGAAATGTTCAGAATAGGCAAATCCATAGAGACAAAAAGTAAAGGTGGTTGCCTAGGGCTGGGAGGTTGGAAGAAAATGTAGAGTGACTGCCAGTGGGCACAGAGTTTCTTTTTGAGGTGATGGAAATATTCTGAAATCGATTGTGGTAATGGATATGCAACTCTGAATATACTAAAAATCATTGAATTGTACACTATAAATAGGTGAACTATGGTATAAGTTATATCTTAATAGGAACTATTATAAAAAATAAAATAGCTAATTTGGAAAATAGTAGTTGACATCAAAGCTCAGTAGACAAGTTAAATAGATTAGACGTGAGTAAAGAGAGAATTAGTGAATTAGAAAACCTGAGAAAAAATAATGATTACTTGGAAGATGGGTATAGAAGGCTCAGAGTTGTTTGAGAGGAACTAGCAAATAAAATAGACAAATGGCTTACTGTCTTTTTGGCTAGATGGGCCATAAACAAGTAACCAAACATGTCAGGTAAGGATGTGTGCTGTGAAGAATAGAGTAAGCTAAGAGAGTGATGGTAGATTATTTAGGAAGTTTTGTATTGGCTGATCTGGAAATGGTTTTCAGTGAGGAGTGAGCTATGTCAATATTCTGGGGAAGAGCATTCCAGAGAGACAGTAAAGTAAGTATGAGAGTCCTAAGTAAGAACATGATTTGCTTGTTCAGAAAACTGTTAGGCCTATCTGTGACTGGAGGGGAAAGACAGGGTGGTTTCTGAAATTGATAGATGAGGTCAGAGAGGTATCCCAGTAAAGGATCATGTTGAGCTTTGTAGGCTGTAATAACAACTTCACAGTTTATAAATGTTTGTTATTTGTAACTAAGTAAAGATACCAGAATATATCTATTTATATTGCATATTTCTGTCCAAATGGTGAGCTGAAGGTTTAATTGTGATGATTCAGTGTTGGAGGGAGGGAGGGAGAGAAGTAAAGAAGCCTGAGAAGGAAGAGTGGGGGAAGAAATGTCAGAATATATCTCTATCTGTATTACAGGTTTCATGCAGAAAGAGCTATTGGTATTATTACCCACATCCTACCTGAAGATCATCTTCTTTTGGCTTCTTCAAAGAGGGTGAAAGGTACCCTTTGTAATCTAGTCTCCAATATATAACTATATACATGTTTTTTTCTTTTTTAGATGTCTTTAGCTGTCAATTGTAATAGTTGTCTAATCTGAAATTTTTTTAATTTATGATAGATGGTATAAAATAGGGGTATTCGTTTATTTCCTCAGGGGTCATGCTTAGGATTAGACTGTATCCACGTATTACTAAAATAGCCAATTCACTGATTTAAAATATTTGCCTGCAATTCCACTTAAGAATTTCCAGTTGTTCATAATGAAAGGTTGTTTGCTTCTCTCATATAACATTGTTAATAAGCTAGAATATCTATCCTCCCTTCCTCCCTTTACATGCATTCATTTATTTTGAGGGGAGGATAGCAGAATAACACAAATAATTGTTGTACAGTAACATGGATAGCAAACTGAATATGGGTTTTCCACACCTTCAGCTCTATAGTATAGGAATCTGAAATTCACTTTCATATTACATTACCCTTAATGTTGCAAGGCTCTTACTAAATACCACTTCTTTTTTTCTTTTTTTTTTTCTCTTACCCTAACCTCCTTCTTTTCTTATTTTAACTTCTAATCTCCACCAAGACCCTTTTATTTAAGGCATTTAATTTGCCAACATAATTGGATCGTGAACCTCATAGTAATTCCATGCATGTTGGATAAATTTTACCTTAATTCTGGAATGGGGGTTTGCATTTTTAAAGGACACATGTAATAAATGATTAATGTCAGAAATTAAAAGTTAGATAGAAAAGAGAAAAATTAAGTCACCTGAAATCCCAGCAATCCAAAATCAACATTTTTGGTGAGTTTTTTAAGGCTTTTTCTTTCTTCCAAAAATGAAATGAATGAATGCATTTTTTTTTTTTTTAGTTTTATAATCTTTTTTTTTTTCACTTAATATAATCATTATTCTGTGTTAGTGCATGTAAATATATATCCTTTTCTCTAATGTTTTCAACCTCACTTTTATTGTTGAATTTTAATACTGTTTTTAACCTTTTGTTCTTTAAAAATACTACAGCAAAATAAATCTTTTACTTTTATGCACATGGATAATTTTCCTAGAAACAAAATTACCTGGTAAATGACTATGTATCTGTAATACTTTAAATGGAATTTGAAAGTGTTGAATGTGACTTTTAAATTGAACTGTCATCTTGCCTGATTTGGTTGGTCAAGTGAGTGGGAGGAAACCAGTTCTTTAGCTGTTATTTGGTTAAAGATTATGTTTCATAAAAGTGTGGTTTCAAAATTTTCAACAGTGCTTAGGTACTCCTTGACCCAGTTTCATAACTTTAAAAAATTTTGCTATTTGCTTTAAAAAACATTCACATTAGCAAAGTTTAACAGTCTAGTAAAATATAAATTAATTCTGCAAAAGAATTTGATCTATACCATTGTTTTTCTTAAATTTAGAATTCATTATACTATGTAAAATTGAATAACCCCCAAACTGTATTTTTTCTTTAAAGTAGAATGCTTTCATCTCTACCCGTATTAAACCATAACCACACATAAATGTATACAAAAAACAGTTATAGAATTTAATTTTATACGCTCTGATTAGCTTCGCTAGATGGTTTTGGAAGTACACTAATTTCATTGCTTTTTTTTATTCAGCACTTATTTTAGAGGAGATTGCAATTGACTGTCATAATAAAGAAACTGAACAAAGACTGCTTCAAGAAGCTCATGATTTGCACCTGTCTTCACTTCAACTAGCTAAAAAAGCTTTCGGGGAATTTAATGTACAGACTGCAAAACATTATGGGAACCTTGGAAGACTTTATCAGTCAATGAGAAAATTTAAGGTAGCATATTTTACTATATTTTTCTCTCTAAATAAATTTAGGTAATAAAGTACAATCTTAAATAATATATCTTCAGTAATTTTAAATAAAGTATACATTTATTATACAAATCCAGACAATGGAAAAATAAGCAATATATCAAACCATAAAGGCTAATATGCTTATTTTAGTTAGACTTAAAACATAGCTCTTAGCTAGGTTAAGTACATTTAGCAGAAAACCTTGCATGTAAGAAAATCAGATATTACAAGTGTTATTGTAGAGAGAAACATTACTGAATTTAGTTTCTTTTAGAACTTTGGGTTATAAATTCTTAATAACGTCTATTTTAAGGTCACAATAAAGATGAGAATGGCTGCCTAAGACTTTCATTTTTACCCGGAAATGAATCTACATATTCCATGACCTGAGTTAAGTTTGTTGGAATAGAAATTGTCAAAATTACAAAATAAAAGTGTACTCATATAAATTAACATACTATGTAGTATGGAATTTCTTCACAAGATTCAATTAAATTTTAGAGCATGTTAATTGAAAGAAATTTTATTTTAGAATATCTTGATGTTAATTTCTTCAAATAACTTTTTATTACCCAGACAAGTTTTCTCTTACCATTTTTGGCATAGAACATTTTGGTTATGTGCATAGCTTCCCCAAACCAGTAATGCTTCTCGTAGACAATTTTTGGAAGAATATAGTATGTTCTCTAATCTGATTACCTTATGCCATCCATAAAATGTTTTTGGCATTTAGAAGAACCTTGCTCATTAGATAAGAATTATTGACATGAAAAAGTACAATCTAATGATGAATATGGCTTCATTTTTCAGGAAGCTGAAGAAATGCACATCAAAGCAATTCAGATTAAAGAGCAACTTCTTGGTCAAGAAGATTATGAAGTAGCCCTTTCAGTGGGACATCTGGCTTCTTTATATAATTATGACATGAATCAGTATGAAAATGCTGAGAAACTTTATTTGCGATCTATAGCAATTGGTATGTTTTTTAAGTTTTCTTTGTCAGTTGAATAGAGATCAGCATGTCAATGTCTTAGGTGTTGTATAAGGGAAGTATTGTTATTAAGACTCTAATGAGTTTAGAGCTATTAAGGATTTCTAAGTACCACCCAAAAATCATCTAGGACATTTTGCTAAATGTGATTTATTGATGTTGAAACCAGTATAAACAATATGACAGTGTCAGGTATAGGCAAAAGTAGTTATTTTTTGAACTATTTGTATAATTACTGTCTCCCTCCCTTCTTCTAACTTCAACATCATAGATTAGGTTTACCTGTTTTTGAACCTGATGTAAATGGAAACATACAATGTATTTTTTTATGTATCTGGTTCCTTTGGATGGACATGAATTGTAAAATACATTTGTTCCAGATCACTGTTGCTTGTTAATTTCCAATGCTATGTAATATATTATTGGATTACTATATCATTAATTATCCATTCTACTGTTACTGGATATTCAGAACATTTGGATTGTTTCCAATTCAGGCTTATATATTATAAAATAAGATACTGTTGGCATCATCTAATGTTGTGCCTGTTAAAATTCTTTCCCATTTTATATTGAATTGGTCTGTCATTTTCCTGTTTTATATCTTTATATAATATAGATATAACAAGCCTTTAGATAATTATATGTATTGTAGATAACTCTCATTTTATTGCTTATTTCTTAATAGTGCTTTTCAAAGTACTTAATTTTAATGTATTCGAATGTATTGATCTTTTATGGTAGCACTTTTTATATCCTGTTTAAGAAACCTTTCCTACCCCAAAGTCCTGAAGATATTCTTTTAGAAGATTATCTTCTGGGAACTGTTTTACCAGTCAGATTTACTGAAATTGATTTTTGTTTATGGTGTGAGGTGGGGTTCAGATTTTTTCTTTCCCCACATATATATGTAGTTCACGCGGGACCGTTTTTTCAAAAGACTATTTTTTCCCCCTCTGCTATGCTACCTGTGTCATAAGTCTTGTATCCATGCATACATGGATTCCCCATTGCCCATAATATATTGACTTGCTTGATCATAAAATACACATAAAGTAGTTTTAGAATTGTTACTCCATAGTACTGTGAAAAACAAACCTACTGCTCAGAGTTCAGTTTTTGTTTACAGTTTTCTTTTGTCTCTAGTCTGAAAGTATATACTTAGAATACTGTGTTCAAAATTTACCTGGGTTCTTACTCTCTTTTCTGTCTCCCCCTGCCATCTTATCAGTGTAGTTATTCTTTGGAAAGATAGTTAGGTTCATTTGTTTGTGTTTGTATAACATTTCCCCTATCTTTACTTTTATTAAAGTATGTGAAATATTAATGTTCTAAAGTCAGAACTGTAGAAAGGTATGCTCATACATAGATGTCTGATTTTCCCTAATTTCTTTTACCCTCGTGGGTAACTAATCACATTAGTTTCTAGTTTATCCTTTCTGTGTATCTTTTTGCATAAGTGTTCAGATACATAAATATTTTATTTTCCCTTTCTTACACAAAAGGTAGCATACTATATGTACATTTTTGTACTTTGCTTTATTATTTTTTTTAATTTAACAGCATACCCAGTAAATCATTCTGTGTCAGTTCACAGGGAGCTGAGAGCTTCCTCTTGTGTGTACAATGCATAGTATGCCATTGAGTGGGTGTAACATGTTTGAACCATTCTTCTGTTTTTATTTGTTTCTAATATTTTGCAATTATAAAAAATGTTATAATGATTAACCTCATGCATTTGTATTTTTATGTTATTGAAGGTGCTACTCTTTTTTACTTTAAATCTCTTCAGATCGGTCCTTCAAACTATGAAATTTTATAATTTTAGTGAACAAGAATTGAACTTGCGTTGTCTTTTGTCTTGTAGAAGTTGCTTGTTATTTTGTTACTTGAGCTTTCTTTTTTTTACTTTCAGGGAAGAAACTTTTTGGTGAAGGCTATAGTGGACTAGAATATGATTATCGAGGTCTCATTAAACTTTACAACTCCATTGGAAATTACGAGAAAGTGTTCGAATATCACAATGTTCTGTCTAACTGGAACCGGTTGCGAGATCGACAGTATTCAGTGACCGATGCTCTTGAAGACGTCAATACCAGCCCCCAGTCCACTGAAGAAGTGGTGCAGTCCTTCCTGATTTCTCAGAATGTTGAGGGACCGAGCTGCTGAGGAATAACCTCAGTTAACCAATTTACCTTTTCCCAGATTCCAGGGAATTCATACTGTGAAATCAAAACCATGTTGTTTTCTGGGGCTGGAATTTGCATTGAAACACTGGTCCAGTCCATTGACCCTATTTGGGTGATCCCTATCTTGCAGAGTGTCTGTAAGAATAAGCATATATTCAGTTATTCAGCATGTACCGCATGTATAAGTAGTCTGGCCCATATTTTCAACTTAGTAGAACAAACAACAGGAAACTTTTTTTTCTTTTTAAAAAATAATTCATTTTGCAGAAAGCCTGAAAGAAAAAAAGAACCCCAAAATAAAACTATTTAAGAGTTTAAAAGAGTTGCATTCTTATTATGTAAGGATGATTTTAACAACTTTTTAACATATAATTCTTCCTTGTGAAGGTATTCAATACTGTACTATAAAGAAATTTTATGGGGGAATCTTTATATGCAGTATAGAAAAGTTAACACAAGTACTAATAGAAGAGGGACATCCTGACTTAGGTTTGGCTACCTGACCCAGAGAAGTGAATACAACCACTCCAGAGCTCTGTTACAAAGGAAAGACTGTCATATTCATCTGTCCTGGACCACTGTTGATCTGTGAGTAATAGAAAAGCTGATAGACCAGCAGTTTTAACTCTTCGATTTTTTTTTTCTTTTGGTACAACAATGCAAGATACTCCGATAGCATTTGCTAACAGGACCATGAGGATCTAAAAAGGACCAGCCTAATGTAGAAAGGGTTAAGGGGTTATTTGGACCAGAGGCTTTAGATTATTATTTTAGCCCCTGCCTATACTTTTATCAGTAGAATAATTTCATTTAGATGTATAATAAAAAGTGATAATGCAAAAATTATATTCATGTAATAAACATCAAACTAGGGATATCTGGCCATTTCTTTTGTCGAGGTACACAGATGGCAGTGCCATAAGCAAGTCTATAAATATCTGCTGCAACCATCCCCCTCATTTTAAAAGTTACCCTAATAATCAATGCAGTTAACAAGTATGTTGGCTAAGAGTAATGAAATAGTTCTTGTCCGGATGGGAATTTTACTTTAGTTACTTTATAGTTTATGGGGATTAATGGAAAAAATGAATGCCCCAAAATAAGCAAGTCTTAGAATATTTCATTTTTATAATAAATAGTAGTACAACTAGATAATTTTACTTGAAATTCAAGTCATATGGAAAGATTCCCTAATGATATATCTATTTTACTAACTTGTATTTCTGTTATTGGGTTTCGATTTTTTTTTTTTTAAGCCAGTCGGGTTATTTAACGGTGAGGTAATATTCAAATTTGAGAAGTGTGACATGTAGCAATCCAAGAAACTAAAAGATCTTTTGCTGTTACCTCAGTTCTTATTATAGTGGCCTGTTTAGTGCCTCTATAGTTAAGAATCAGGGTTTTCCCCCTATTTTCAGGGGTTCATGACTTGGCTATTAGAGATGTTACTCCTGGCTAACGCTTGGAGCAGTCAGTGGATGAGTGGATGTGTGTCAAATTTTGGTTTTCTTTCAACATGCACGTTGGGGTGAGAGGGGGAAAAAATCTAAACACCATATTGAATACAGAAAAATTAATTGGAGATTCCAGATAAATTTGATTTTGAACTTCCTATATACAACCTTGTTTTAAACTGTTATTTGCAGGCTTGTTAGTTATGAGCCAGTGTTTTTAAGTCCCCAGGAGGGGATTGACCAGGGGAGGTACCTAAAAAAGATGAAGCAAGTCCAGATCCTAAGATAATAACTATGTGATTTCAGAATCTGAGTTTATTCCTGAAATCAAGTTATTTTCAGTTTTGAAGAGTGCATTGGCACACCTGCACCTCTCCCCTCCCAGTTAATTGCAATCTAATGTCAAGAGGCACTTCTTTATTAATTACCAAATAGTCTGTATGACCAAGGACTAACATTTTTAAGTTACTCAGCTCTATCCTCAAAGGCCTATGTATTTAATACCTCCAAAGACATTTTCAGGATAGACTTTGTATACTTTTGTTGGTTATTTAGAGTCCTGTGGTATGTTTGTGGTATAGGACTGTCATGGTAAATTGTTTTTCAATAAATATTTTGAAACTTATGTTTCCATATGAAGTTTTTTTTTAATCTATATTTTTTGGTTTTGCGCACATGTAGTATTTCCTAGGATAAAATCAAGCAAATTACTTAAGGCCTTATCCTCTCTAATTCAGTTTGAACTTAGCTCACTCTCAGTGATAAAGCAACATGTTATTTAGAAGCCTAGGATCACAGGGTGATAATGTTAACTGGCAGCCAGTTTTTTCTTAAAAAAAAAAAAAATTAGTATTGGTAGTTTCCCCTTATTACCACTCCTATAATGTAGTTTTTGGAAATCCATGCCCTTTGATTTCATGCAAATAGTCTAGGTTAAGAAAAGAGATTTCCAATTTCTGTTAGCCGTATAACTTAATATGCTATTATTTCTGGTTCTAATGAAGAATAAAACTCTAATAATTTAAAGTGTAGGATTTATCCTTTTAATAGGGATGTTTAGGATAAGTTAGAGAGGTAAATGTCACCATCATTTCTAGAGTTTAAAAAAGTCTTGAAGAAAATTTACCTCACAGTAGCTAATACCTTCCACAAACTTTTCTCATATAGTGGGGTTGTGTGTAAGGAAGCCTACACCAACTTAAAGATTCTTCTGGAAGTTCAGCAAAGTAATGTTAAATAAAGGGTCTTTGGTCTCGTCCTCCCTGGCTTCATTTCTTCTCTCTTGTCCACTCTTTTTCCTAAAGTTGGATGCTACTCAGTTGAGTGCATCAGGGAGCTCTATAATATCTGTACCACACAGGTGGTGTGTCACTCCTGCATTCAATTTAATGGAGCCATTTGAGTTTTTAGACCATAATGTTTATGGATCACCAAAGCTGACTGCTCAAAGCATTTGGACCCTCATTACCATCAAAGCTCTGTCTCTGCCTCTGCTCAAGAACAAACAATATTGCTTTGTGGTAACTCTTGTGTAGTAATCCCAGAATGCTTTCACTTGTGAAAATAAAAGATTTAACAAAGACTTTTGTTCCTAGGCTGTTTGGGAAGAGTTCATAATATGGTGAAAATTAAGTACAAAGGCTGCAATCTTATAAATAATAAGAGTTGCCACTTGGCTGCTCCGTTTAGTGCAAACGGAATGCTAAACAATAAACACGTATCTAAAACATGATTGAAGATTTGGCCATACTTTTGAAAGAACGGTTTGCTAAGTAGCAGGTATACTTAACTGCTAGTTGATTTTTTCACACACCCCCCCCCCCCCCCGAATGTGTAGCCCTGCTACTTCCAAACTCCTTTTTCTGGATGGCAAAGTCACTACTGGAAAAAGACAAGTGCAAACTTTTTTTTAAAAGAGTTTTAGTTTTACTTTAAAAATTAACATTTTACCTCTTGGCTTTGGAAGACCTCAGATCTTGCTAGGAAATTCATTTTATAAAATCTGACATTTGGATTAATCTATAGCTTGAACACTAGTAGTTGTATTGTCCACAAATCTCAGGAATGTTTTAGGCAGAAAACTGGTTTTACCCTGTTGGTGATCTGAAGGAGTGTGCTTTAGGATTTATTACATAATACTCTTCTTTACTCAATCCTAGGTATTGATAGCATGAGTGGCCTTAGTGAGTTTGTTGAAGTGTACATTTTTTTCAAAAGTAAAATTTAAGATTAAAAATATATGCTATATATAGATATCTAGAAAACTTGGTTTGTGGTGCACAAGTTAAGTGTTGGATCACTAAATAACTTGCAGGTACAATTTGTGTAACATTACTCATTTCTGTATATTCCTTTTATGGGAAGATATGTTGCCATGGTAACTAAAACTTTTCAATTTAGTTCTACTTTTATGATGTGAATGAATGCTACATTTTATTAAATATTACCAGGTCAGTACTATTTTTATACTTTATTAAGTAATGGGATATTAGTTTAATAGACTCAAAAAGGTCTTAAACAAAAGCAAGTCACTAACAATTCTTTACATGAAAATCCCCACTAATAGTGCCACAATAATTTCTATAGAAATATCTAAGGTTATTGATAGGTTTTTTAAGACAATTCTTCATTGTGTCAGAATGACCTTTTCTTATCCTTATCACAAACTTGTAGTGCCCACCATTATTTGTAAACCATTAAACCATACTAAGTATGTTTGTAACCAACATTGTGATATATTCTGTACTTGTATTGCTAAAAATGAATTATTGACTTAATAAATATAGTGTTCCTGCATTCAGAGTGTATATGTTTCCAGTTTAGTTTGATCATTTTTGTTTGGGACTTGGGATTACTTAAACATTGCAAACTGTGTTCATTAGAGAACAGTGTGAGAGAAACTGTTGGAACTAGAAGAGAAGTGCTCTGGTTCAAGAAAAGTAAGATATATGACAGAGGAGGCACATGGTAATGGCATTTAGAAAGGGTGCCCATGAAAGTACTGTGGAAAAGACAAAACACATTAATGCAGGGGAGATTTCAAACTTTACAAAAATAACTACCTCATTCTTTTCCCCAATCTTCTAACTCAAAGGCTCAAAACAGGTGATGAGACCTGATGAAATTCTGCTGGCCTTTATAGTGGAGAAAACCCTGGGTTTGGGTGGCAGTTCCAGCTCTGCCACTGAACAGGAAGAATTTGAGATTTGTTATAAGCTTCTTTGTGTTTCATTTCCTATGAATGGTGGGGTCAAATTCAGCCTTTAAAAAATTCAACCATGAAACAGCATGAATCTTAAGCACTCAAAACAGTTACAGGAAATAAAACCAAATTTGAAAAGATTATAAGGAATGTTAATCAACGTTTAGAAAAAATCCCAATATCACTTGGAATAAATAATACTGGCTTCTTCAAACCTGCTACCTTCAATGATAACTGAATTTAAGGTTTTTTTCCTTTTCTCTATGACTTTGAACATACTGTTCCCTCTTTTATATGGAATGCCATTCCCTCCATTAAAGCATCTGTCAAGCTCAATGGACAAAGGAAATTTCCTGTAAGGCCTGAGTTCTCTTGGTGCTTAACGGAACATTTTATTTAAAGCTTTGTTAAGGCCATTACCATATAATCATATACCTTACAAAATTAAGACCATTTTGAGCTTATAAACTTTGTTGATTTGTGCATTTATTTAACAAATTTACATAGTTGACTGTAACATACTATTCTAGGTGCATTAGCAAACCACACCCACTTTATACACCTTTATTGTTTGAAAATTCAAGGCAAACAGCAGGATGGCTATTACCTGTATTATTGGTGCTTTGGAAAAGAGGTGTTTTCTCAAAAAATTAAAAACAATTACCATGTGATCTAGCAATCTCTCTTCTAGGTACATACCTAAAAGAATTGAAAGCAGGACCTTGAACCAGTATTCATACACCCATGTTCATAGCATTGTTCATAATAGCCAAAAGGTGGAAGGAGCTCAAATGTCCATCGAGGGATAAATGGATAAATAAAATGCGACGTATACATACAATGAAATATTCAGCCTTAAAAAGGAATAAAGTTCTAACATGATATGATACGGATGAACTTTGAGGACGTTATGCTAAGTGATGTAAGCCAGTCACAAAAGGGAATGGGGGGAAAGTAAATGCTGTATGATTCCACTTACATGGTGTATATAAAATAGTCAAAATTACAGAAACAAAGTAGAATGCTGGTTTGTCAGAGCTCCGAGGAGAAAATGGAGAGTGGTTGCTTAATGAGTAGAGTTTTAGTTTTGTAAGATGAAATATTTCTGAAGATCTGGTTATATAACAATGAGTATAGTTAACACTACTGAACTGTACACTTAAAAGTAAGATGGTAAATATTGAATTAGTACAGTTTTTTAAAAATTTGAGGACAAAGGCTTTCAACTTGCATAAGCAGTTAGTTAGACATGATATACAAAGTGGAAAATCCGTGAATGACTATTTCTGAATTAGAATGTTGACGTAACATGTCAAAGTTTATTTGCATTTAAAATTCTGCTCAGCACAGAATCAGACTTTGTTTTTCATTCTTGCTGCTACTTACATAGTTTGGGTATTTTCCTTTCCTGCTGCTGGGTGTGATCCACTGCCAGTCCATATTCTGCATATGTTATGTTGGTGTCAGAGTAATCAAATTTCTCTACACAAGGAAAAAAAAAAGACGAGTTATTTAAAAACTACCTTTGATGCTTTTTGACTAGAATGAAGTTAACAGTATATATTTGATCACTCGAATCTTTAACTTTTTAGAAATATGAATTAGCTAACAGCAGCTTTTATCAGAAGGTGAGAATTCTAAGAAGGCAGGGTGCTTAATATGAGAATAAGTCCAGAGGAACTGCCTTTAAGCAGCGCTGGGGCCTTCGGCAAGATACTCCATTTCTGGGTTTGGCTCATCATCTGTCAATTGAAGAAGACACTACTTGTCTGTTGGATTATTATGAAGATCAGATGAACACAATGCCTGGGTCAGTACTAGGATCATTATGGACACTGAATATGTTAATTCCTTTCTGGCTTCCTCCTCCCTTGCTAGAGGGTTATTATGGAGGAGAAGGAAGAGGAGACTGAAAACCAGTTTCCCTGAATACATGATAATGAGCATGCCTAGCATGATGATTCCACTGGCAAGATGGCACCTGTAAGACTCAGTTGTCACCCAGCATCATAGCAGTTACTCGGGGTTTTCATAAAAAGCAGGACTGAGCTAAGCATTTTGATTTTAGGTCAGGTTTGTGGAGGAGGAGAGTTAGGTAGATCATGTCCTTTTGAAGCTTGGTTCTAAGAAGCCACTTAGAATAAAAAAAGGGGGAGTCTCAAAAGAAAGAAATTGGAAGAGAGCTTGTCAAAACCATACATTTCTGGGAAGTTCGCAGCTGACTAACGCAACCCAGAACAGAATGGTAATGCACAGACTTATTCAAGCCTGAGATTGCCCTAAGCCCTCACAGATCTCTCTGCCTCTAAGGACACCCGTATCCATTTTTTAACTTCTCCCTGATGGATAGATTGTCATATTCCAGAGACATCTCTAATATGGTTTAGGGTACTAAAATTAAACTGGGATTCCACATCTGCCACTTATTAATGAGAAAGCACCTGTGACTTCAGGAGGACAAGCTGATCAGTACAGCAGTATCCTCGCCTCTGATCATCTCAAAGCCATAGATACGAGACTCTCTGGCTGCAGACTCCCAGAGCGACTTGAGATTTTTAGGAAGCAACCCGCCTACACCAGAAGTTATACCACAAAGTGGGGAAACAAAGAATAAGAAAAAATGTTAAAGGAAGTTCACACGAACTTTAGGGAAAGTTCCAAGAGGAGACTATGAGATCTCTTTTCTCAACCTAACCTACTTTTCACTCCTATAAGTTCTATTTGGTTCTTTCAGAAACTTTCTTCTCTTCCTATGCTATTGTTTTATTATCTTTTTCTCCTTTTTTATAAAAACCCAACCCTACATGGATATAAGATCAATGGACCAGAACAGAAAGTTCAGAAAATAGACCCAAATAAATCAGGAATTTAATATGTAATAAAGGTAACATTTCAAATCAATATAGAAAAGATGGATTTTTCTCTACATGGTATATTTTATAAATACACTCCCACATGTACAAGGACATTTAGCCATCTGAAGAAAAATACATTGGATTCCTATTATACAATTTCAACCAAAGCTAATTTCAGATAAATCAAAGATTTAAATGTAAAAACTGACATCCTACTGCTAAAAGAATTTTAAATATCCTTTGAATGAGGAAGAACTTTCAAAGTCATATAGTAGCCATAAAAGAAAGGACTAATCATTTAACTACATAAAATAGAAAATATCTATGCATACAAAAGAAAAATCATAAAGTCAAAACACAGGAGCACTGAGTGTGGAATTGGGAAACCTGGGAAGTCAAGATTTCAATTCAATTGTGTCAACCTCTAAACCTTTGTTTTCTTTGTGATGGAGAGGAGTCTCCTTCTGAAGGTTTCTTTTTTTTTTTTTAATTAAATTTACAAAACTCCCTCCCAAGTATGACCTCAAGATCTGAAGAGATGGCTGCAAAGCACTTTGCCATCTCTCCTGAGTTACATGCATTGTGGCAGTGTTATTATCCAGAGAAGTCTACCAAGTGACCCCGAGGCCAGGATGAGAGTACGTTAGGCAGTGGTCAACCATTACATCTGTGGTCATTTAAGGCTTTAGGGAAAGTAACCGTCATTCTCTAGGAGAGAGGCCCTGCTTTAGGTCTGCCTGGTCTGGCTATCAGCGAAACATTTTCCCATAAGGCGCCATAGGCCAAGTTGTGATTTGGAGGTTTCCGCAAAGGCACCCCATCTCAAAATAGCCTCCTCCAACCACCTGCTTCTGGGGTCCCCAAGTCCACCTTAGACAGACATACATTGAGTTTGAACAAATGTATAATGACATGTACCCATTATTCTAATATCACACAGAAAATTTTTCTGTCCTAAAAATCCAGTGCTGTTGCAGGGTTTTGAGCGGAGTAACGTACGATCTGCCTTTTTGGAAGTCTGAGATCTTACTGAATTTGAGGAGTTAATAGGGCTCCAAAACCAAACCTCACCTGTTGCTTGTTTTGCCTTCAGGTCTCTGGATTGTCCCCCAAGGCAAATATGAAGCTCCCCCACTGCTCCCTGGTTTCCTCCATCTCTTTGCACACACACTGCCCTGGTCGGAAGAATAAAGTCCCACAATTCCTCTAGGTGGCAGTGCTGACTCACACACAGGGACCAGTTGCTTTGTTTTCTTCCCAGAACAGCCTGCGCTTTCCCTGGATTCTTGTCAATGAAATCTCTCAGGTGCAGAGAAAATTGAAGAGCCCTCAATCATTAGGGACACCTCCAGCCTGCTTGCCCTTGTCCCACAAATGCTCCCTGTTTCGTCAGCACTGTCCGGGGCCACCCAAGCAAGCCTGCCCCCAGCCCACGCCTTAGCAGTCTCATCTTGCCTCTTACGGAAGGCAATGGGTGTAAGGAACAAAGAGAGAGCTGGGGCTGCCCTTTCTTTCCCTATTAATGCTTCCTTGTATTCGTTCTTCAAGTCTAGATTGATATTCACTTTTTATTTTTAAATCTTTGATGAGATTCACTCCTGAATACAAGTTGGGGAAGGGAAGGGTAGAAGAAAGGATCACACACATTTATTCTGTTCCTACCCATTCCAGGACAGCACTGCAGTACTGTATGCTGTTGCCTCAGGCAGAGCCTTGATGCTCCTATGTTTTTGGAAAATGATTACATCTGCTTCCTCTCCTGGAGTTGATCTCCATCTACCTGGGCTTTCTATCTAGAAACAGTATGCCATGATCACTTCTCCTCTCCCTCCTTTTCTCCCTCCCTCCCTTTCTCATCTCCCACATTTATTACCAAAAACTCAATTTTACTTTATATAATTCACCCCTGTTATGCACATCTTCATTGACTTTATATTCCCCAAGGGCAGCAAATACTAAAGGCTAAAAGGGTCAAACAGGTGGTAACTGAGTGAAGAAGACCAGTCTGTAATCATCAGGGAGTGGTGGGGACTGTGGTGAACTGGAAGGAATATCAGTGAAACCTAAGCAACTATGTCTCAGCCCCAGCCAGGTGTTGTCATGTGGGAAGGCAGTTAACATTCGGGCAGTTTTTAAAAGCCAGGGATCTGAAAAATGAAAGTTGTTGTTGTTGCTGTTGTTGTTAATGTGAAAGTACTGAGTTAATATTGGCAATTTATTCTTCTAAACATGTTTTAAACAAGTGGAAAACCACAAGTGGCAAATAAAACACATCAGTGGTCTGAATTTAGCATGCAGGCTGCCAATTTTTGAATGCCGGTTTGAACCACCATCCTATTAAGACTATTAATGTTGTTTGATGTTTCTTCTTTGTTCTGCCTCTGCTCTCTCTGTCTCCAAAGCATCTCCCCAATACCCAAGGCACAGCAGCTCATTCCGCTACTTGACATCTCCCTTGTCTCTGCTTTCCCTCCACCACCTCCAAGTTTACCACAAGATCAAGTCTAGATGAATTAGACAAACTGCCAGACTTATTCTGACTCCAGGCCTGCCTTACTCCTTCTATGCTCTCCCCTGACAAATGAACATCAGCTCTTTTGTTATTCCCCAGAGCCCTTCCCCAGGCACCTGTATTCACCCATTGTAATGTCTACTTATGTGTCTCCCCTACTAGACTGTGATGGTCCTTGACACAAGCAACCACCTCTGTACATCTGTGTGGGGCCCCTGCTACTCAGAAGGTAGCTGGCAAATGTTTCTTAAATAAATGAAAAAATGAATGAAAGATGATTATTAGACAAGTAGAGCTGTCTTAAGGATGTTTATTTCCCACCCCATTTATGCATAATTAAGACCAGAGTCTCTTTTTGATAAAGACGGTTTTCTTCTTTCTCCTCATGGGTCCCCATATCCCCAGGTGCAGAGGTGTTGAAGACAGACAAGTGCTCTGGGACCCAGGGCTAGCTGGCCCTCTATCCCAGCCAGGTCTTCTTATGGGCAGGTCTCTGGAGTTTCTGGGGCTTCCTTAACCCTCTTTCTCTTGAGTTTTGGTTGTTGAGGAAGTTTCCTTAGAGGATCTGAAAAAGGGAAGTCAGAGACAGTCCTGATGACATCACGAATAATAGGAGACTCTCAGTCTGTAACATTTCGGAGTAGGGGGTAGGGTGGTAGGGACCAATAGGAAGGACGACAAAATCTTATCTTCCATCCAACCTGTCCATTATTCTTATCTCACAGATACCTTGTGTGGAGAGAGACAGTATATCTCTCCAGTTTACAAGACCTCCCCCAGGCACAGAGTAAGAAAATGGCCTGCTCAAAGCTTGAGACAACTTAGGGGCACAGTGGGGACTAGACCCACGTTTCTTGAGATCTGACTTCAGACTGTGATTCCTCCCCACCCCTCTCTTAGGTTTCTTGCCCCAGTTCACAGTACTTTGCTCCTGGACTGTTTCCAAACACCACTGCCATCTTTTTATTTAAGAACTGATTTAGGAGGTGTCTACAGCCTTGCCACCCTGAATGAGCCCAATCCCATCTGATTTTGGAAGCTAAGCAGGATCAGGCCTGGTTAGTACTTGGATGGGAGACCACCTAGGAAGACCAGGTGCTACAGGTGAAATAAATAAAAATAAATAAATAAATAAATAAATAAATAAATAAATAAATAAATAAAGGGATTGTAAGCTCACAAGGTCCTTGCAATCTGTGAGGTCAACCAAGGGTTGCCTCGCCTAAAAAAATAATAAAAAATAAAAAGTAAAAAATAAACTGACTTATGAACAGTGTCAAAGAAACACCATCCACGTTGGTATTAATGGAACTCAGATGGAACTCAGGGATTATAGTCTCTTCATGGTGAATCCACCAGGGGTACATTGTGTGTTTTCTCATGTGACACACACAATGTGAAAAACACAAAGTTATCTTTAAGGGGTTCCAGCCAGAAAAAAAAAATGTTTAACATGAATTTATGAAGACTTTTCATACTTAAAGATAGAGAAACAAGCTTAAAAGATGCCAAAAGGAAGCAACAAGGAAAAAGAGGAAAGTAGAACGTTCTACCTAATGATAGCCTGATTTCTTCAATAGGTCAGGGTATTATTAAAAAGGGGATTTTGTTAGGGTGAAAGAGACTTAGGAGACAATCAGATGAAATGCATGATTTGGGAAAGCAGTGCAAAAGATATCTTTGACAAGTGGGAAATGTGAATATAGAATACTTAATCCAAGAATAAAATGAAATGAAAACATTAACATGGAAGTTTGATATAATTAACTGAAAGAAAGCAAGTTCAAATCAAAATTTTATACATAGCCTGATCTCAGTTTGGTTAAAATACATGTATTTATATGCCTAAAATAACGTACTTCTAAAAATACATCTAAAAATGCTGGCAGTGGTGATGACAATATGATGTTTACATTTTCTTACTTTTGCTTTTCCATATTACCTAATTTTCTATGATATGCTTATGTTTGTAGTAATAAAATGTTATTTTAAGAATTGCATAAAAACCAAACTTCTTAATTCACCTTCCAAGGCTTTTTCTTGTTACCTCCCTGGCTATATTTCTCCAACCTGTTCTTCCATTCACATCCAAGCCTAAACTGTCTGCTCAGTGCCTCTCACCTCTGCATACTTCCTCAATTTAAACTGTAGGCACTGGCCAGGTGCCCTCACAGAGCCCAGGAAGGATTCTGGGTCTCAGTATCTGCCTAACCCGTGTCTCCCACTCTGTCCAGCTGCGACTGCTGAATGAGGCCCTGAGGGCTGCTGGTTGCATTAGCCCAGCCAGCAGGGCCTTCAAAGGAACATCTGGGTCCAAGTTAGGGCCATGCTCTGAGATTCTAGGTCACCCTATTTGCCTTCACTTTTTTCCCCTGTAGCTAAGCAAGAACAGCTCATCATGGCCCCAGGGGCCAGTTCCAGAAACGTGAGGGGTATGTGGCTGCAATATATCTCTGTACCTCAGTGCACAGGAGAGGCCTTTATAGGTTCCAGCCTTGGCTGGGGCCCCTCACATTGAAGAGTTTCTGCCCCTATACCCATAGCCTCTGCCCAGAGAGCCGGGCAGTGCGGTTATTGAAGAGAAAGGCCCTTCCCAGGCCATCTGGCTACACTTCTCCTCCCCGTGGGAATGAATCCCTCCCTCAGCTCATATGCCACCCAACACAGAGTGGCCATCCTGCTGCTGCTTGTCCATTTCCTTGGAGTCCTCACTCTTGGCCTCTAGACACAATCTCTGCTCTGCTTCTGGTCATACGGGAAAGTGCCTTCAGGTCAATTTTAACTGAAAAATGTGGGATTCAAAACTATGTATCATGAGACCTCTAGGGGAAATTACACAGAACACTGAAGGAAATTCAACATTAATAGTCACGATCTCTGGGTCTCGGGTGATTTTCCTCTCTTAAGTTTTATACTTATCTTTGCATCTCAAACTTTCTATAATGAGCATATCTGCTGGGAGAGAGACAAAAAGAGAGAAAAGAAAAATTGGAGAAGAGGAAGGAAAATGGATGCAGGGATGAGGAGAAGTTGGAAGGAGGGAAGAGGCACGTGGAAGGCTGCCCCAGGTTGGAGCCCGCGCGCTCTCCTCCAGGCCCCACTCCCCCAACTCCTAGCGGGCATCACCTGGCCTGACTTGGACCCCGGATCTAGGCTCCCCCCGCAGGGAGGCCTCGCAGCCTGGGGTCTGCATCTTGGACAGCCTCTCCTTCATGCCGCTGATGTTGCCGTGCAGCCCCCAGGCGCTGCAGAGCTTGGGCAGACTGTCTTCCTGGTCAGCCAGCAAGGAGCTCTCTGGAGTGCCCAAGGGGCAGAATGCCACCTGCAACGGGGCCATAGTGTTGAGGAGAGTGTGGAGAAAGGGGACCATGTTCTAGAGCCCCAGCCCCACCCTTGTCAGGAAACTGCTGCAGTCTGGCTGCACCTCACACCTGCCGAGCTAGAAAGATGGAGTCACAGAAGCAGGAGAGAAAGGATCATGAGGATATTGAGTGCAGGCTGCCAACTGTCTCTTCTTGGATTGTTCTTTACTTTGAGATATGTCCTCTGTCTCTTTTTTGAGTGATAGTGTCTTATGTGTTTATAATGAAACAATGTTTTACAGTCCTTTACAAAATTAAAATTGAGAACCTGAAAATATCTTTTGAAATTTTCCTGGCCGCTGACATTCAGGAATCACTAAAACAGCAGTTCCTCCTATTCAGAGGAAGCATCACCAAAATGACCTATCCATTCATGTTCAGAGGAAGAAATGGAGACCCAGAGAGGGAGGTGATTTGGTTAAAGCTGCACAGCTTGGGGTGGGAGGGTAATGGTAAGAGCAGGGCTTTCCTCTGAGCCAGATCATGTTGGAACCTGGCTCTTCTCTCTCGTTCGCTATGCGGTCTCGGCTGAGTTACTTTACCGCCCTGCGTTTGGAATCTTCCTATACACACCGTGGGCAATAATTCTAATTGCCACTTACTTTTGCAGATTACAGGAGGGAACATAAAGTTCCTAGCACACCGGAAACTGTTACCTATGATTATTATTTTGGATTGGTGGTTCTCAAAGCAGGGTGCTCTGTGAACTCCTGAGGATCCCTGATATACTGACTTCACAGACATCCCTAAAAAGTGGGGTCCGCTGAAAAATGTAAGAGAAACCACTGGAATTTCATGTAATCTAATGTGAAAATCTCATTAATACAAATCTGAAAAGGCTACATACTGTATGATTCCAACTAAAAGGCATTCATTCTACAGGGACAGTAAAAAGGTCCATGGTTGCCAGCAGTTTGGCGGGAAGGATGGAGAATAGGTGGAGCACAGGGTGGGGTGGAGGCGTTTAGGGCAGCGAAAAACTATTCTGTATGATACTATAATGGTGAATACATATCATCACACATTTGTCAAAACTAGTAAAATGTACAACTCAAAGTGCACACCCTAATGTAACCTAAGGACATTATAAGTTAATGATGTATCAATATTGGCTCATTGATAATAACAAATGTACCACTTTAATGTAAGATGCTAATAAATAGGGAGAAATAAGAGGGGGTGGATGGGAACTCTCTGTACTCTCCCTTCAATTTTTCTGTAAACTTAATATGCTAAAAAAAAAAAAAGTCTATTTAAAAAAGTTCATTGATAAGATTTTGTATTTCACAATGCAACTAAGTAACTGCTACTTGTTGATTTTTGGTGTGGCATCAAAAAAAAAATATCCACAGTTATCCGAAAATGCTAAATAAATACTTCTTTTTCCAACTATATATCTGTATAAGGTTGGGTTTTCTTCATGTACATCAACCAAATCAGTATGTCATAAGAGACTGACCACAGGGGCAGATATGAGAATCCAGCTCTCTTCTATTAAGACAGACACTAAAGAGATGTTCAAAAATGTAAAACAATGCCATTCTTCTCATTAAATTATTTTGTTTCAGAAAATAAAGTTAATTCTCATAAAGATTACTTATGTTAACATGTAAGGGGCTCCTCGTTTTTATTTTTAAATGGATTAGTGGATACGTATTTTGATTTTTTTTCTTTAGCTTTAATTTCTAATAGGGCAAATCTCAATAGATATAACCTACATAAACAAATGCTTTTGGGGACATTTTTTTAAGAGGGTAGCAGTGATCCGAGACCAAAATGTTAAAGAATTAGTGGTTTTGAACAAAGCCAGGTCAGGCTCTGTCAACTGTCCCCAGAGCCTTTTTCAAGCTGGCTGTGACTTTCTGCCTGGCCTCACCCACCCCCACCCATGGCTCCACGAGCATGTCCCTGATCCTGCCTAACATCAGGAAGTGAGTGTGGCAGTTGAAGACATAGCAAAAACTCGAAGCTGAGTCTCTGCCCTCTTCGGCCCCATTTTGTGCCCACTGCAGGGGTAAAGGTAAGGGCAGTGGGGTCTTCCTCAGGCGCTGAGCCGTGGAAAGGACTGGAGGGGTACTGGTTGTATCAGAGAGCCCATCAGTCCCAGGCCTCCCCACATAACCCCAGAACACACCAACCATCCCCCAGCAGGGCCCAGGAGGGGCTTTCCCTCATGCCTCACCAGGAGCTTGGCGTTCTGATTGCTCTTGGTGTACTTGTAGAGCCTGCGCAGCTCCTTCGCCTCCAACTCTGAGAAGAGGGAGACAAATCTCCAGAGCATCCTGCAGGGTGGAAACCCGAGGGTGAGGGACATGGAGCTCAGTCCTTCTCCCTCCAGCATTTGTCTTGTGGCCCAGACCTTGACTACCCCAACCTGGAAAGGAGGACCCACACCACACAATAGTTATTCAATGAGAGATCATTCTCAGGGCCAGGAGGGTTCTTTGTCTACTGTGTATACAGCTGCAGAGAATTAATGCTGCTCTGAGTGACCAGAGATCCCTCTTTTCTCCACCCCATCTTCACCACGCTCACTCCAGGATCCTGACTCTTTCACATAAAGGTCTAGGGGATCTTGACTGAGGTTTGACCCTGAATCTAGAGGGGGTGACACAAGGGTGGGCATAGTGGGAAAGGCAAGGAGGCTGCCTTACTTCTTCCAGTGGTTGATTTCCCAGGTTCGGCAGCAGTGCTGCAGAAAGGTGTTGATGTGGTCCCCTAGGACCACAAGGCTCTGCTTCATGTACTTCAGCCTCTTCTTCTGGGGAAGGTCCTTGGGCAGGTGTAACTTCCGCAGAAACTTTTTCAGTGGCCTTAGATATTCTTTACACTGAGGAGGCAACAGGTAAAGTGAGGGGCCATAGGAGAAAAGAAGAGGTAGATGGGCAGCCCCACGTAACCAGCAGGTTGGCCCAGCTGCAGTCCTTGTGGCCCAGAAAGGGTTACATGTGTTAAGTGAAGAGGCTCCAGTCAACCTCTTATCTTACTTTTCCCCCAAGAGTGTGAAAAGTGGGGCAATGAGCTTTGGGTATGAGGCCTGCCAATTTCTGACTCAGGTCTCCTGATCTGTGGGGAACAGGGGACAGGGTTTTGGGCTGGCCCCTTACTCACAATTTTGAAGGTATCCTGGTCCAGGCCCTTTGCATGGCGTACAAGTGAGTCTCCAGGGGGGACGGTGATGGGGGTCCTCTCTAAGCAGGGTACATCTGTCACCTGGGAGGAGGCAGATCAGCTGAGGGGTTTGGGCTACTGCTCCTGAGGGGCAGTTCTGGACAACCACCGGCTCAAGTGCCAGCCAAAGCCCAACTTTTTCCCTATGACCTCTTCCTTGAGCCAGTGCTGAGGGGGGTGAGTCCTGGGCAAAGAAATCTATCTCTGAGAAGCCCTGTTTAGAATACCTAGAATGCCCAATGTGTTTCTTTTACAATAATTATAGCATAGTATACTAGCCAACTTTTCAAGGCACTTGATAAACTCATTTTATTCTCCCGCAAATTCTGTGAGCTTAGATATTATTCCTGGTCAGAGATGAGAACACTAAGGCACCAAGAGACTTAAGTAACTCCTTGAGGGAAGGAACAAGGATTCGTTTACTCACTCCTACAGCAAATATTTATGGAATGCCTAAGTTACAGGCCCACCTCTTTGTATCCTTAGCCCTTAGATTTATGCCATGCTAATGGGCACTCAGAAAAATGTGTGATGGTATTGGTAATGATGAGAAGGACTTTTCTGATGGGTAAGTGTGGGGAGGGGAGGCATGAAAGCTGAAAATTAATGAAGACAAAGGGTGAAATAATACTTGGAGTCAAAGCACAAGATTAGATGGACATGGCTGGACTTGCACCCAACTTTTCAAAAGCCTTTTAGAAAAGTGAGCATTAATCTTTCCTGTTTTCAGGGGGAACAAGGAAGATTCAGACTCAGACCACTGAAGGGAGAAACCAGGGAAAAGGAGGGAAGTAGGTGGAAAGGGTATGGGACACAGGCTCCTCCAGGCCCCAGAGAGAGGAGATTCTGGCTGATCGGCTTTATAAAATCTACCATACATACCACACAACCACACATACAGACCATAATGTATGTATACACACACTCACACATGAAAGCCCTTGTTTCTCCATAACCAACAATCATCTTGCTGAGAATATATGTCCTTGAAAAACATCTGTTTGAATTAACCTTTTTTTGTACGTTTCACCTCTTGCTAACTCATGTACCTTGCCAATTTCCCTTCTCTCTTTTCCTCCCACCCCCACATCTCCAGTGGCTTCACCTTCTCTAGTGGCTTGTCCCCTTCACCCTCTTGCCCATTTGAGGCCTCCATCTCAACAGATGTGCTGGTGGGCTCTAGAGTGGCACTCCTCACGTATGCTCAGGCTTCTGACCTATTGCTTCTGTGACCTGAGTGTCTCAGGGAGTGGGCAGGTAGGCTCCAGAACCCGGAGCAAAACCATGGCAACTGCCAACACAGAGCCCATCCCCCCATCCTCACTCCTAGGGGTAGATACCAGCCATCATCTTCAACTGGGAATTGGACTACAGAGATAAATAAGCAAGATGTGCTGGGAAGCTCCAGTACTTTGTCAGAGCTCATAGCTGCCCAGGAGAGGCTGGCACCCTTTCTCCCAAGAGAACTGTCAAATTTTGAACCTTGGTAAGGCTTTCGAAGTAACTTTCCTGTGTGTGTCCCATTCACGCCTCCTCAGTTACACCTTGGGATCCCTGAGCATGAGGACAAGGGTTTGTAACATTCCTTTCTCAGAGGCTGCCCTCAGAGAATGGAACACAGTAAATCTCTACTGAGCTAGATCTTCTCTTCCATCCCCGCTAGCCTCTGGAAAATTAACAAGCCAATCGCGTTAGGTTTGTGTGTGTGTGTGTGTGTGTGTGTGTGTGTGTGTGTGTGTGTGTGTGTGCGTGCGTAAGGGCGTGTACGAAAATACTGTCCATCACGTATCATGTAAATTAACCATCACGACTGTCTTCTCTGGGATAAGGTACCAGCAGTGATCTCATTTCACAGAAGAGGAGCCGAGACGTAACTTGCCTTAAGTCCTCGGCCACTGAATGGGGTGCCGGCGTTTCGGTCGGATTCCAACAGCTCTGACTTTCTCCACGGACGCCTCCCTCTGGGGATCTGAGTAAGCGTCGCCGACGGAGTCAGGGCGTCTCCCAGGTCCGCTTGTCCCCGAGGTCCTCAGAGGCGCTGGGAGGCGCGGGGTCCAACCGGCGACCTCGCCTCTAACGCGGCACCAGCGCCGCATCGCGTCTGTCATCAGCGCACACGGCGGGTTTCGCACGGTGCTAAGGCCATTGCGGCCTCCGATAACTCACTTAACCCGCATCCTCTTCCCTGGAACGCTGAACTCCATTTCACGGCTCTCGTCTTCGTGTCCTCTGGGTACGGGGTCCCGTTTTCTCTACCCGGTTCGGCCTTTTTTCTTCTTGGGCTTCGGAGCCAAAGCGGGGCTTTGGGTCTTGCCGGTTGGTCCTTCAAGGCCTCTCCCTCGCCATCTGGCGGCTGTACCCTCACATGACAGGGGCATTGTGGCTCGACATATCTAGGGGACAATGTGGCTGTTTCCAAACTGGAAGGTCTGTTCTCTGAGCATTAATTTACGATTATTTTGCAGCTACTAAGAAGAATGGTTACATTGGCAAGAGTGAGGGGAAGGGGCTCTCATATAATTTATTGGGAATGATAATTGGTAAACAATATGTAGTAATGCAAATTGTTAAATGTGCATTTAACACACAAATTCTATTTCTATGAACTAGTCTTAAGGAGAGAAGATGTATGTATCAGGACTGTTACAGTGGAGACAATTTAGAAACAACCGAAGTGTCATTGACATCTGTTCATGCCGTTGAGTTGGCTCTGGCTTCTGGCAACTCTATGAAAGAGTGACGTCCACAATGTCCTGTCTTCAACAGCCCTACTCAACTCCTGTTGACTCAGGCCTATGGCTTTTTTAATGGAGTCTATCCATCTCATATTTGGTCTTCCTTTTTCCTGCTGCCTTCTATTTTTCCCAGCATTATCGTCTTCCAGAGAACCCAGCCGTCTAATGATGTGCAGGAAGGACAGCTTCACTTTTGTCATTTTTGCCTCCAGCTATATTTTAGTCTTAATTTTCTCTTTATTTTCTCTAGGACCCACTTGTTCATCTTTCTGTTTCATCAAGGTATCCATAGAGCTCTCTTCCAACATCATAATCCAAATGAATCATTTTTCCTATCAGCCTTTCATGTCCACACATAGTAATTGGGAATATGAGAGTGTGAATGATCTTAGTCTTGGTCTCTAGTGACACATCTTTGTTCTTGATGATCTTTTCTAATTCTTCCATTGCTGCCCTTCAGAGTCTCAGCCCTCTCTTGATTTCTTGGCTGCACTCTCCATTTGGATTGATGCTCAATCGAGGTAAACAAAATCTTCAACAATTTCAATGTCTTCATTGTCTATGTTAAAGTTGTATATTTCTTCTGCATTCATGGTTTTTGTCTTATTGATCTTCAAATGCGGTCTTGCTTTGGCAGTTTCTTCTTTTACTTTAACCAGAAGCCTTTCCAAATCATGGCTATGTTCTGCCTATAAATTGGTGTCATCTGCATACCCCAGATTACTGATATTTCTTCTACCAATTTTCACTCTTTCCTCTGAAGTTTTTAATATATGTCCTGCATACCGATTAAAAAATAGGAAGATAAAATGTGCCCTTATCTGACACCTTTGCCTATAGGAAACCATTCTGTTACTCCATATCCTGTCTTGACAGTGGCTTCCTTTCTACAATACACGTTACATATCAGGGCAATAGAGTGGTCAGGCACACCTATTTCTTTTAGAGTAACCCATAACTTTTCATGATCCATGCAGTAAAAGATTTACCGTAGTCTATAAAATATAGACTAACCTTCTTCTGAAATTTTTTGGGGCACTCCAGTATCCAACAAATGCTTACAATTTGATCTCAAGTGCCTCTTCCTTTTCTGAATTCAGTTCGAACATCTGGTATTTCTTGCTTCATATAAGGTAGAAGATTTTGTTGCTTTACCTTGAGCATCAATGTTTTTGGATTGGAAATTAGAGCAATGGTCCTATAATTACTGCACTCTTTGGCATCCTCTTTCTTAAAGATTGGGATGCATGTTGAACATTTCCAGTCTGAAGGTCATTGTTTTGTTTTCCATATTTGTTGATATATTCTTGTTAGTATTTTGACAGATTTGGTCTCTGTGGCTTGAAATAATCCTATTGGTATTCCGTTTATCCTTGATAATTTATTTCTTTCCAACACTTTCAGGGCAGCTTTCACTTAGCTTTCTGAAATTACAGATTCTTTCTCACAGAATCTTCTTCAAAATTATCTGTCATTCTTTTGTCTCTTCTGTATGGATTTTCAGTGTCCTGTTTCCACCTTCTTTTAATTTTCTCCTCATCAGATAATATACTTCCTTGTTGGTCATTTGGCATTCTTAATCTAGATTTGAATTTCCCTCTGTTTCTTGAAACTTCTGGTAGAGATCTCTTATTTTTTCTTTTTTGTTATTCTCTTCCATTTCCTTACATTGACTATCATAATAGTTCTCTTTATTTCTATGTTACAGTCCTTGAAAAACTGTGTTCAGGATTCCAACCCTGTCATCAACAGGAAAGAGTAAATAAACTGTGGTACACTCATACTTAAAAACACTACTCTATTAAATATTAAAGTTAAAATTAATTTTTAAAAATACTTCACTACTAAAATACTATCAGGTATTAAAATACTACTCTCTATATAATACTAATTAAAATTTTAATTACTATTTTATATTTAATGACATGGATAACAGAAACTAAAACAGCGTGTATCGTATGATCCCATTTTTAAATGTATGTATTTATATATGCATAGAAAAAAGCCTTGAAAGATACACTTCAGAATATCAAGTGTGATTTTTCACTTTCTTTGCATATTGTCTGCATTTTTTAAAATAACAAATATGCTTTACATTTACAGTCAGATAAAAAAGGAGAGCTGTGCCTGTTTTTAAAAGCTACTCATGAAGAATAAATAACATCATTAAAAATGTTATATAATGCAAAGTTTAAAAACAGAACACAAAAGAGTATTGCATTATAAGTCAAACTTAGGTAAGTGGACATGAATATGGACCAAAACTGGAAGAAACACAGTAAAAAAAGAAATAAGGAATTGAATAGATAGAGAAATATTATGTATGTTTTCCTTCCTCTGCCCCAAATAATATCTATAATTCAGGAGGGGGAAATAAGTGTCAGAAACTCAAAAAGCTAATCTGTCTCTGTCTGCTTCTTCACCCCACTCCACTCCTTTTTTCGCTTTCAGAGCCTCCAGCAAGTCCAAGACTCTGGACGCCTATTCTATTCCCATATGGTTTTATTATCAACTACAGGGAATAGGTTGAAGAGACAATTAGAGCTAACGGCAGCCAGGAATAATGGCCCAACACTCAACTTAAACTAAGACAAAAAAAATCTATTGCCTTTGGGAGACATTCTTCAAAATTTAATCGATCAGCAAAAAATGACTCTATAGGGCAAGTCAACTCATTCAACAGAGTCATTTCCCCAATATTTAATTTAAAAAACCCTACATGTGCTTTAGGCAGGTGGAGGTAGGAGTGAAGGGTGGTAGGAGTATTCTTTTATCTGCTTTCCACAAACTTGTTTCTTAATCATTATGTCTCACCCCAAATCCTTGGTGCACATGATAGAGCTCATGAAATTTTTGTCGTATGTCTTGAATTTGGTGGATACGGAAAAATCATTTTTAGCACTTCTTCTCATAGACTTGAAAAATCTTTCCTTCTCTCTCTCTCTTTGGGTTAAACAATAACTCAGAGACTTTTTATTCCCCAAAAGAACTCTCCTCTATCCCTTCCTTTGATAAGAAATCCAGGGTTATCTTAACATTGCCAAAAGAAGCCTCTTGACCTTGCTCTGAATTATCCAATTATCCAATTGTATCAAGACTTCAAGAAAAAGAGGACCATTCAAATTCTTTTCATAGCTAGAGTGCCTCACCTGCAGGGTGTGTGACAGTTCCTAGCAGAAGACCAAAGCATTCCTTCTCCAAGGCCTCCAGGGTCTGAGTCACTATCTAAGGCAGAGATTCTTAATGTGGACCCACTGTTGGACTTGAGAGAGTCAACGAACCCTTTGAAAGTCTAACTAGAAAATTGTATGTGGGACCCACTGTTGGACTTGAGAGAGTCAACGAACCCTTTGAAAGTCTAACTAGAAAATTGTATGTGAGGACCCACAGACTTCATCAGGTAATTAGAGATGTCTATATACCTATAGAAATTAGGAACCAGTGATTGAAGAGGTCTAAACTAAGGGCATGGACCTTTTCAGTAGGGGCTTTTCAGATGGGTCATAAATCTGAGCTTACAGAAGCGTTCAAACAGAGACACTGTGAGAAATGCCAGAAGCAAGGCTAGTCTAGGGGAAAGCAGGATAGAGGAAGAAGGCAAAGGGATTTTAGCCCTAACTAACCATATTCCAGGACTAAGCAGAAGCACTAAGTAGTGAGACCCTTGACCATGTGTTGTAAAACTGAAGTAGCCTACATCAGCAGCCTACAACCAGCCCTCGCCAGTTGGAAGGAAGTTCTCCTGCACTGATGCCAAGGGGTCAGGACAGGGCCTTCGGGCATGAGGCCTTTCCCTTCTGGGTTGGCAGGACACAGACACATTTCTGCATGCTGGTCAGGAGTATCTCTTCATTTGCCCTCATATCAGAATAGTTCTCTGAAGTGTTTGGTACTTTTTCCTTCGTTCCTATCTGATATTTACTGTAGTTTTCCATCTAATGGAGCTCTGGTTTAATTTTACTTTTTTGTAATAATGTTTCAATTTGGGCTTCATGTGCTCTAAAAATATCTTGTCAGAGTATCAAAATACCTGCAGAATGACATCCTCAGAACTTCAGAGCAGGTTTCTAACCAGTCTAATGATACCCAAGCTTTTGCAATTGTGTTAAATTGCTGGGCCTAGAAATTTCCACTTGGCTTTTTCTGGAAGGTGTTCTTTTCTAAAATGGGGTTCAAGAAGATGAGTAGGAGAGAATTGTATAGTCAATGAGTATTGGAACTGGAAAGGATTTTGGAAAGACAAAAATGCCACCCCCAAATTTGCAGCAAGTTCTCCCCAAAGAAGCTATCCAAATAATAGAATAGGAAAAGGGAATGGTAGTAACTTTATAGTGAGGAAGCCTGGTAGACACTATATTAACCTAATGATTAAAATTAGTACTACCAATGATGCCATGTGGGTATCATGTACTGCTAGGTAAGATGTGTGATTAGAAGGGCAGTATTCTTTCAAAAAGCCCAGGCCCCCAGTCTAATCATGAGAAAAACATCAAACTCAGATTGGAAGCCATTCCACATGATATCTGGCCAGTAATCCTCAAGATTGTCAAGGTCATAGAAAACAAGGAAAGACTGATCAAGAAACTGTCAGACTAGGGAGGACAACGGAGACCTGACAACTAAATGCAATGTGGTACTCTGACTTGGATCTTGGAACAGAAAGTAAACATCAATGGAAAAACTGGTGAAATCTGAATAAAGCCTGGAGTTTAGATAATAATAATAATACACCAATGTCAATTTCTTAGCTTTGACAAATGTAACATGGTAATATAAGATGTTAACAATGGTGGAAGTTGAGTAAGGAGCATACAGGAACTCTACACAATCTTTGCAACTTTTCTGTAAATCTAAATGTATTTCCAAATAAAATATATACATATATATTTTAAACCTACACTGTATGGCCTTTGGACTAACCCAGGGAACCCACATATTCTCATGTTCTGAAGTTTTCTGTTTAAGGGAATATAATCATATGGTCTATTTGTACCACTTGGCAGAGTATGTTTCAAGGAATCTCTATTTAACCCTGTTAGTGAAGAAATAATAACACCTTTAGGTTCTGCTAGCCCACAAAAAAGAGATTCATTCAGGAATCTGGTCCCAAGAAAGACATTCTCCCTTAAGCTGTTTTGGTAGAAGCAAACCTGACTTCCTTTCCAGGTCTGCCCTTTGGGATGAATTGCCCATGGATGATTCATTTATGCAACAGAAATATATTGACATTGAGCGCAACTCTGCACAGAACTCTGTCCTGAGTAGTTATGTAAGAAAAGAAAATGAATATAAGAGGAAGAGCAAACAGGTACCATCTGGAAGTTTATAATCAGTGCAAAGTATCATAGCTGCATACAATCCATCAAGTGGGTGATATCTCCATAAGTACAAAGTTCCCATGCATCAGGTTGAATCCCAAGGGCTTGTGAGAAGCAGAGCATAGAGGTTGACAAGTGTTAGGTGGGGATGTTTTCCTAAAACAAATAATTGATAGGCAAAATTTAATAGATTGGTAAAGATGGATTAATGTTTTTTGGTGGAAAGAATAACATAGGCAAAGTTATGGAGATGCTAAAAAAAATAAAGAATTGTGTAGTGGAAAAGAATCACATTAGTTTGACTGAACTGGAGAAGACAGATTAGAGAGAAGAGATGAGAATGTCAAGGAAGGCAGTCATTCAAGCCAATGGCAGCATCTCTGAAATCATCTCCAGATAGAGAAGTGAGTCACATGAGTTAAAGATGAGCTATGGGCTAGAGAATGGGAGTGAGAAGAGGAAGGGAAGGTAGAGGGAACACTTACAAAGGGCATGGAGAGTGAGGTGTTCAAGGGCATAGTTATACCCACTGGTTTCAAGGAAAGCAATATCTCACTTGTGAGAGTAAGACTTTGCATTTACAGTGTTTATCTGTATTACTTGAATGAAGTAGAGAATTCATTTACCAAATACATATTGAATGCTTACATTGTGCCAACCACTCTGCTAGAATGCATTAGTTAGTTACTGCTGGAAAACAAATTATTTTAAATTTTTAATGGCTTAAATCAATAAATACTTACCTTATGCAATTTCTGTGGGTCAGGAATCCAGCAGTGGCTTAGCTTGGTGATTCAGACTTAATGTTTCTTATGAAGTTGCAGTCAAGATGTTGGCCAGGGCTGCAGTCATCTGAACACTTGACTGGGGTTGGAGATTCCACTTCTAAGTGGCTCACTCACACACCTGGCAACTTAGTGCTGATTGTTGGCAGGAGGCTTCAGTTCCTCACTGCCCAGACTTCTTCATAAGGCTTCCTGAGTCTCCTCACAATATGACAGTCATGTCAGACTTCTAGCCTACATAACCATACGATAATAAATTTGTGTTCTTTAAGTCACTAAGTTCGTGGCAATTTATTACCGCAACAGAAAGTGAATACCCATGGTCATAAAAGGCAAATCCTTTTTTCTTGCTCCCATTTTTTCCCTCTGATTGCTTTCTCTTGGAGAAGCCAGTTGTTGCATTGAATTTTTCATTTCAGATATTGCATTTTTCACCTCTAGAAGTTTTATTTGACTCATATCTTCTATTTCATTCCCTATTATGTTTCTATTTTCCTTTAAATACCCAAAATGTAGTTATAATAGCTGTTTTATCATTCCTGTCTGCTAATTCCATCATCTCTGTCATTTCTGGGTTTGTTTCTGTTGACAATTTTTTCTTTTGCTTATTTTTTTTTTTTTTACTACTTCTTGGCCTATATGGTGATTTCTTATTGGATGCTAGGATGTTATATTGTTGAGTGTCTGAATTTTGTAGTTTGCCTTTAAAGAGTGGACCTGATCTAGATGATGAGGTCCTAGACTACAAGCTTGAACCTGATGTCATAATGGGGATTTTGGAGAAAGGGGTGAATATACAGACATACTTCATTTTACCACATTTTGCATTATTGAGCTTCACAGATGTTGTGTTTTTACAAATGGAAGGCAAAATCCTCTATGAGCAAAAAGATTACAACTTACTTTATTGTGATACTTGTTTTATTGTGATCTAGAACCAAACCTGCGATATCTCCGAGGTATGCTTGTACATTGTATATGGGAGGAATATAAATTGTTGTAACTAGAAGGCAGACAGCAGTATTTCTGGAGACTATTTCCCTTCCGTGAACCTGATAAGAACTTTGTGACTACTTCGATGATTAGAATGCAGCAGAAGTGACACTGTGTCACACCTAAGGCTAGGTCTTAATGACCTAGCCTTAATGATAATTCTCTCTCTCACTCTCTCTCTCCCTCCCTCTCTCTCCCCTAACCTTTGGAACCTGGCCACATGTTGTGAGGAAAAAAGAAGCATATTACATGTGTAGTTATTCCAAGCCGAAAGTTCTAACTAAGGTCTCAGCCAACAACCTTCACCGACTGCCAGACATGTGAGCTTCAGTCCCTACCCTTCAAGCTGGTGCAGCTCACACTAAATGGAACAGAGGTTAGTTGTCCCCACTGAACCTTGCCCAAATTGCAGACTCATGAGCAAAATAAATGTTGTCCTTGTTTCACCCTACTTGTTTGAGGGGATAATTTCTTGTATAGCAATAATAACCAGAATCACATACAGTACCACAGGTATATTCACTTGACAAAGATCTATGTTCTAGAATGTGATTTCACTTAGTGCTCTAGCACTTCAGAAGAATGAAAAAGTAAATTTAGGGTCAATGAGGGATAGATTATTGAGGATGGGGAAAACCCTCATATTAGTGTTTATTGAATGCAAGATCAGGTGCACTTAGTAAATGCACACAGCAACCTATTAACTAGAATTTAATTCTATTCACCTGTTGCTGTTCCATAGCCACAGAAATTAAAAGATTTGGGTTAATTTAGCACCTTTTTTTTTTTTTTTTTTTTTGTAAAGTTTGCCTGTGAATCGAGTACATGGTCTGAGCTTCTAATTAAGAGTTTGTCTTACTGGGGGAAATTTGAACCCTTTCTCTATGGATTTTCTGGTGACAATCTTTGTATCTATTGGCTACTCCCTTAGATTTTTGCATGAATTCATTTGTATGTCAGTATTATTTACCAACGTCTATAAAAGTATGGGCTTCAACAATCTCTTCTGAGAGACATTCAGGATACCACTATTCATATATAGATAGAGATCTACTTTCAACCATTATCATACCATAGCCTAATTCATTCTTTAAAATCAAATTTTAAGGGTGTATATTGTCCCCGGAACCTCTTGTTAAGTATTGCTCAGTGATAGCTCAAAGAGATCACAGCAAAATACAAATCTGTCAAAAAACAACTTAGTCTTAAAACCTACCTGAGAGCAGTTCTCAAATGCTTATAATTCTTACCAAGAGTTAAAGGTGAAAACTATTACCTTGTTAGTTAATGGATTTTGATATTTCAGTTGTTTTAGTAGCTAGCTTTGATTTCATTGGTACAAAAGGCATTTCTGATGAGGCAGAACTTCTTATCTTTTGAGTTCTACTTTATATCTCTGTGCCTTTATTTACACTTTTCTTTTTTCTTGGCATGCCCTTTCCCCTTCTTTGCTTTCATACCTCAATGGCTTCACATTCTCCGTCTTCTTGATAGTCCCCCGTCTCTGAACTTTTAATGTTGGAAGCCCCAATTCCATTGGGAGTGAATGATGTCCTAGGAGACCTCATTCAGTCCCCTGACTTTATTTTATTTTTTTAAATGTCTATAGCACCTGATATTCCTAGATGGTCTCTCATCCAAGTACTAACCAGGCCCGACCCTGCTTAGCTTCCAAGAACAGACGAGATCGGGCACATTCAGGGTGAGATGGCCATAGATGCAATCCCCTGACTTTAAACACCACAAATCCCCAATGCTTCCTCAATTAAATATTCAGCATGGACATTTTCTAACTACAGACAAATATTTAACTCTCTAGTCAACATCTCCACTTGAATGTCTAATAGGCATCTCAAACATAACAGGTTCAAAGCTGAGCTCCTGATCTTGCCCCACAAACCTATTCTTCCTATTGTTTTCCTCATCTCACCGAATAGCAGTTCTATCCTTCCATTTACTTAGGCCACCAACTTTGGAGTCATCCTTGAATATTCTCTCAGACATCCCAATCCAATCTATCAATAAATCCTGTGGGCCCTTCCTTCAAAATATTACTTAGGACCCAACCTCATTGCCTGGATAACTGCAATAGTCTCCTAACTGGTCTCCCTGTGCTTACCCTTTCATTTCTCCTCTCACTCCGATCCCTTTTCAATACAGCAGTCAAAGCCTCTTAAAATGTATGATAGATCTCTTCTCCTTTCAGAAACTTGCAATGGCATCTCATTTTCCAAAGAGTAAGAGCCAAAGTCTTCAGGGAGAATCTGCTTCTGTCCACTTCCCTCATGTTACAGTCACACTTGCTCCTTGCTAGTCCTCATACCTGCCAGGATGCTCTCGCCTCAGTGCCTAGGACAATTTTCCTTGAATAGCCACAAATTTTGCTTTATCGTCTCCTTCAGATTTTGTCTTTAATATCACTTCTTTACTTCTGTCTGATCACCTTATTTTAAATTGCAACCTTTATGTCAGTAATTCCTGTCTCTCTTCTCTGCAATTTATCTCCATAAAACTTGTTACCAACTGATTTACGATTTCGTTTATTGCGTGTCTTTTCCCAGTCAAATGTAAATTTCATAAGAGTAGAATTTTCTTTTTTCAATTCTGTATCTTCGGTGCCTAGGACAATGCCTGCCACATGGTAGGCACTTTGAATTTATTGAAGAAGTAAGTGAATGGCTCCCATCCCCCAAGGCTGCTCTCCCTCCCCAACTCCTACAGTTTGGACTAATACCTCTTTCTACCTTCAGTTCCCATACCATACTATTTTTACGTTGATCATAGTACTTCCCAGAAGCTTAAAAAAAATTAATCTTTGTATTCTCTAGGGTTTAGCACAGTCTCTTACATATAGAAAATGCTTAATACATGTTAAAATGAACTATTTGCAACATTTATACCAAATGTTGGGGCAGAGGGAAGCTGTTAAATAGCCATGAGTGAGGGACTTCTCAAATTCCTCTTTTTTATATGAATTTCCTTCCTCTTTCAAAGAAATTCCAATTTAATTTCACCCCCATCTCCTACCCCCTAGAGGGCCAGTAATTGTACATAATTGCTAAAAAAAACTTCACTAAATGCTAGTTTATAGCTTTCAAATCCTTTTGGAAGAAACTGTTGGGATTTTTAAAAATGTTAGTTATTGGATCAGTACCACCAAACACAAAGTTTTGTATAAACCTCAAATCACAATCACATACTGTATATCTAGCTTCACCTCCTAATTCCTAAGACTCTAATGATTTACCCCATCCTCATTCCCATTGTAAATCCTGTTTCCAATTATACTACAATTACTAGCTTTTAAATACCTATATTTAGGCAGACACATCTCTGTATCAGGATTTTTGATTATTAGACTTTCTTTTTTAGAGAATTTTTAGGTTCACAGTAAAGTTGAGCAGAAAGTATGCGGATTTCACATACATCTTTCTCCCCACACATACATAGCCTCCCCCATCAAAATAATAGTTATTGATCAAAAGGAAGTCTAGAGTCAAGAAAAGGAGGACACTTAGACAAACGGTAGACTCCTAGTTTAGGAAAAAGTGGGGAACAGAATAGAAACATTGTATTAACAGCCAGGTGAGAAAAAAAAAGTCAGTCTGAACTAGAAATAAAAACAGATTTGAGCTGGCAAGAGAATGTACATTTCAAAAGATAATAAGATGATAGAATTTAAGAACTGGTAAAAGCCTGATTGAGTTTCAATCTCTCATCTACTTGATGAAGAAATCAAAGTCAAAGGTACACAGCTAGAGTTAGCATTTCTCAAATATCTAATAAAGCCAGTAGAATAAACTGGACTTTAGGGGACTTGACAAAGCTACTGAGAACCTAGAAACTGAAGTAAGTTACATCCTATCTTTTCAGAGCTGAATTCTGTATTATTTTATGTTTTAATTGCTGATTAGAATTCAATTACTGTACTTATTCTTGAACTTGTAGTTTCTATTTTTCTGGAAAAGACTGGCCGAAGAGAGTACAATGCAGTTGCCACATTAGAAGGAATAAGATTAGAGAAGAACAAAAAAGAAGCTGTTAACAAGAAAAGCAGCCACCGGTGGTACAGTCCATAAGACCCATTCCGTAACCTTTGTAAACCATTAATTTGAAAGGGACATAAATACAACTTCATTGCAGTTGGGTGGAGAAGGGCAATATAGGCGTATTACAAAGAGTAAACATTTACCCATACGTTCAACGGGTAGTGTAATTTTGTTTGCCAAGCATAGATTGTGGTTAAGACAGAAAAAAACTTCTAAAGTAGGTCTAAGTTAAAGGCTCTCATTCTGAATGTTTTATATAAAATATTCATATAAAAAAAGAGGAGTTGAGAATGTTTTACTCTGAATGATTTTCCCAGTCTTAGTTTTAACTTAGGTATCTAGTAAGTCGGAAGCTTTACAGGATGAGCCCCGTTGAAATTCTGCCAATTTAAGCACATTTTCAAGAATGAAAAACAGAAGGGAGAAATATCTTTTTTTGTTTTGTTTTTATTTTTAGGCGAGGCAACCCTTGATTGACCTCACAGATTGCAAGGACCTTGTCAGTTTACAATCTCTTATTTTATTTTTTATTTTTACACCTATACCACCTGGTCTTCCTACGTGGTCTCCCCATCCAAGTACTAACCAGTTTCGACTCTGCTTAGCTTCCTAGATCAGACGGGATTGTATTGATCAGGGTAGCATGGCCATAGATGAGAGATATCTTTAATTTAAGATTAGAGAATAACATCTCTTTAGTCATTTTTCAAATATTTTGTCCAGATTTAAAATGAAAATGAATTTTATGTCTAGAAAAGCAGGGATGCAATTTATTTGTTGGTAGGATTTGTAATAGGTAAAGGTAATGACAAAAATCAGCTTAAATTGATATTAATGTTAGCAAGAGTCACAGGAAACTTTCTCAGATACTCTTGATTCAAATGTAAATTGACCAATCATGTATGTAAAGAAGGATATATGTACTAGAGTACTAGGATATTTATTGCAACAATGTTCGTGATATTGAAACACTTGAAACAATCTAATGTTCATCAATAGATGATTGGTTAATTAAATATTAAATACACCAAATTGGCATACTATGTATCTATTAAAAAGAATAAGGTTGATCTACATGCTGAGGTGAAAAGTAGTCTGAGATATACTATTGAGTGAAAAAAGAAACTGCAGATCAGTATGTAGACTATGAAAAAGGTATGTAAAAAGAAAGGAAGTATAGATGTACATGTTATATGCATAGAAAGTGTAGCAGGTGTAGTCATGGAAAACTGGAAGGATATATACCTCTAGGAAATGAGACTGGGTGAGGCAGAAATATGTGTTCTTTTACTTTATATACTCTTTTGTGCTGATGGAAAAAAAAACTTTTTACAGTGAATATGTATTATTTTCATTAAAAATAACTTAAATAGCTTTAGAGTGAATAAAAATGTAATACAAATGATCACATCCTCATATCATGTCTCTATAAGGTAACAAGTCCATTATGCTGGAAAATCAATTCTCTTATTGTATAGTCACACTTCACATGTTGTCGGCCTTACTTTCATTGCAATCTGGTAATATGTGTCAGGTGCTGTAGCACCCTTTCTTTATTGTAGTGTCCTCCTTGTCTATGATCTAAGCTGCTTTGGCAAGTACTAAAATGACTCTGTCCTATTTCTATGTCTTTTCTCTGGGAGTACAAACTAAGGAACGCTGTCATTTAGGTTGCCCAATTGGAGGTAGGAATTACATACCAGTCTCCCATAACTTTAAATCTTCTTCTTATGGACAACTCTTACACAGGTACGTAATTATAGTTAGAGCAATCGTTCCCCAGGTGCAATCTAATGCTTAAAGTCAAGTGGCTGGCCAACTCTTCGGTGGATTAAATGAAATATAATAAAACTAAACAAACTAAATGATTGCTAGAAGTCCTTTCAGCATGACAAGTAGACTTAAGATTTTCTACATCATCAAATTTAAGTACTGTATCAATTCTAAGTTATAGGAGGATGTTTAACATTTGACTGCCTGATACTGTATAATATAAACCAAAAGGTTGGTTTTAATCCTGGTTTACCATTTAAAATTCCTGTCAGACATAACTATCTGCTTCACTGCTTTCAATAATACGGTTAATTTAACTCGGACAAAGGAGATGTAGTATTTCTTAGCTTGCTATTTCAACTTGCAATTTTGAGAACTGTTTAATCCACGGTAAACTCTGTGATAGGGTGAAAATTTTTATGGCCCTAGGGGAAGCTGGGCCTGAAACCAAGGAGGAAATTTAAAAGTTCCAATGTGTTAATACTGCTCTAAATCTTTCATTATCGTTATATTCTATTCTTTCCTGAGTATTTTGTAATAATTTATTAGATATATTAATTCTAACTCTGGTCCCACCTTTCACACAGGGTAAGTACTAGAAAGAGCTAAAACTATTTGCTTCCAGTTCCACTGTAAATCAAGTAGGTAGATAACCACCCAGGTCTACGCTTTGTACAACAAATTCACCTTTAGGTACTGATTATTAAGGACAGTATTATTGATTATTAAGGACAGTAATAATGCCTAGGTATGTTGCAAGTGAACTCGAGAGCCTTTCCCCCCACAGCTGAGTCCTTAAGATTCACTTCCCATTAATTACTATAATCTAACTGCAGGCTGAAAATGACTGAGTTGTTTGGCCTGGAGACTTCTGTCTACACCAAACTACTGATCTGGAAATTAAAGGATTTGAAGTACCTCCCCAACCCCTTATTCATGGCCTTTTAGTACTGAAATTAATCTGAGGTCTTAAAATGAACTGCCTCACAGTGAACCGGAAAGGGCAGCACTATGACTAATGTCATGCTGTTAATCTGGTCTGCCAGGAAAGGTGAGTAGAGAAACAAGAGTATTATTGCCTTCAGAATATTATAATCTGTTGGCTTTAGGAACTAAAAACCTTTTGCTGGCACTTAATTACTTACCTAGCACCTGACTCTAATCTAATCCAAACGGTTATTTTTCAAAGTTGTCTCCTTATCTAGAAGCTTTATACTGTGACTTTCAGGGTGAAGAGAAACGAAAGCAAACAAAAGCAAGGAACTAAATAGTACTCCCTTGCATTTATATACATTTTATTTATTTTCCTGTCTTTTGATTTACACTTGGGTTGCTTCTACCTTTTGGCTATTGTGAATAACGATCTGTAAACTAGGGTGTATAAATATTTATGTCCCTTTCAGTTCTTTTGAGCATATACTCAAGTGGACTTTTGGATCATATGGCAAATCTGGTAAATTCTTACACATAGATGAACTTTGAGGGCTAGGTTATTAAATGAGCTAGACGCAGAAGAAAAAATACTGTGATGCCACTCAGGAGGTATTTAAAAGTGATTATGTATATTTTACTGCAATTAAATAATTTTTTAAAAAGCAAAGAACTGTGCTGTGTCACATTTCCAGCGAGGAGCCAGTTTGGAGAAAATTAAGCTAAGCCTTTTGCAGAGCAATTTCCAAAGTATCTGTACATGTGGTAGGCTCAGCGCCAAAGGTGGGAGGAAGAGCAGTTGGGCCTGTAGTTGTTAAAAGAAATCTAGAGTCAACTGTCACAAGGTTCACTTTCCTTAGGGATCGCCCCATCAGGTTTAAGAAGTCTTCCGTCACAGGAAACCCTTGAAAATCTCCTTTCCTTTCACAACTCCCAACCGGTCAAAAAATTCTTTAAACCTTAGGAGTTCCTCGCTTGCCTACTCCTTTCTCTCACGAACCACACCCCTCAGACTCCAGTTCCCTAAGATTCCACTTATTTTCCTGGATGGAACTAGGACCAAGCCAGACCAACCGTCAACTGCTTCAGCCTCGCCCGTCCAGCGTTAAGAACTTGTGGGCGGGCGGGAGGACCTCGAGCGCCCCGGAAGTCACCGCCCCCAGGAAGGCGGAGGCTCCTGGGCCTCGCAGCTTCGGATTGGTGAAGAAGTGTGGCTGATGCGTTACGCACGAGATCCGGCCCCGCCCTTACGCCCCTGCGCGCAGTTAGCGTGGGGCGGGGCGCACTGTGTGGCCCCTGGCGGCCATTACCCGGAACAGTCATCGGCCTTGGGTCAGGTGACCCTCGGCGTGGCTGGCGGGAGGGGGTAGGGGGAGGGAAGTGGGCGTGACGAGGGACGGGAAGGGAGGGGAGGAGAGAGAAAGGCGGAGTAGGAGGGAGGGGAAGGGGGCGGGGTGGGAGTGGGTCACGTGATTCGGCATGGAGGCGGTGGCGGCGGCCGGGAGGAGCCGCAGGGGCCGAAGCCGCACTTGTTAGTGTGGGGGGAGGTGGGGGCCGGGGGACGCTGACACCGCCACCCAGGGACGCCAAGGAGAAGGCGGGGTGGGGGTGGGGGCGAGATCTGGCTCCGACCCCCGGCCGAGGGGATGAGGGGAGTATGGGCGCCAAGGAGTCACGGATCGGATTCCTCAGCTACGAGGAGGCGCTGAGGAGAGGTGAGGGGGGAGGGGTCTGGGCGAGCTGCCTGGGAGGCCAGCGTTGGGCTGCCCAGAGGGTGGGTGACCGGGAAAGAGGAGGGGAGGTTGAGGGCGTGGGGCGCCTGAGGCGGAAGGGAAAGGAGGCCAGCAATGGGGAATACTATGGGGGAGAAGGGTCGGGTGGGAGCAGTGTTGGGGCATTGGGACTGTATGGAAGGGGGCGAAGCTTTCCTGGGGAGAGGGGTATCTGGCGCTGGCAGGGCAGTGCCTGTGCTCTATGGTGGCGTTGTTATCCTGTATGTGGTCAGGGAAGTCCTTTTCTCCTTTTCTTGGGTGGCACCAGCCTTTCCAACCCCCCTTATCTTCTACTGCCATTTTCTCATCACTCCTTCATAAAAACCAACAACATCCTAACCTCGTACCTAACAGCCTTGGAAGGAAGGGAGAGGAGAGGCGGCTGCAAAGCCTTCTTTGCTAGAAGCCCCTTCCAATTGTGGAGTCTCTGCCTTTTCCGAGGGCCTTTGCCAGTCTCTTGGGGGCTGTCACCATCCACTCCTGACACCCCCTTCATCTTTTGAGCGGCTGAATTTGCTAAGAACGACCTGTAATTAAGTTGTGTTTGAGGTGAGACGAGACTGGACAGCTGGTGTTGCCACAAGACTTTGTCTTAGGTTTCATCTCCTCAGACGTTGGCCAGAGCCTTTTATTGCGCTTGATTCCCAGTGCTCACCCCCTTTCTCCCCATAAAATGGCATTCGCAAATCCAGCATTCTGATATTGTGTTATAGGTCCCTGTAGAGACTGGCCTTGCTGCCAGCCCTAGCCTGCTGCTTATTGGCTCTGCACAGTATATTAACAGCCCCAACCCCCTACCACTTACTCTGATACTGCTGTCCGTGATCACCAAAGCACACGCTAACTGGAAGTGTCTGTTGCACAGTGTATGGCCGGGATGTGGCTTAATTTTTTATGACTGAGATTTGAGAGAGTGTGTGTATGTGTGCTTGTATTTCTTTGCGACATTTAATGAATTTTTTTGGTAAGAAGTGAAAAAAACAAGCAGGTTAGGTGTTAACCGATTTCCAATCAAATAACCAGCTATGGGCCAGGTGATGGTTTTAGCAGCTAAGGATATAAAATAAAAATTAGATTCAAAGGCATTCACAAGGAGAATGTGAACTCTGGTTAATATGTAGGAAGAAAAGGGATGAGTTCAGTGGGTCATCATCACCTGAAAATAGTTACAGAATTTAGAGGTATTGTGGACTGACCAGAATAACAAAAGTAGGCTTTTTATGTTTTTTTTTTCCCCCCTGCAGAACAGTATAATGATTGTTATTATGGACAGTCTTGCTTGAACTTTTTTCATCCCCTCAATATGAGAAATATTCCAAATTCTTGATATGTTTCCAGCTCTAGTAGGCTAGTCATTTCCGGGATGCAGTTGAGCCTGACAGGTCTGGCCTCAATTAGGCAATGGCTTACATGGCATGAAAGAGGACGTCAGTCAAACTGATTTACAGCTTCAGGGTTCACAAGTGTTTAGTTTCTTAAGTTTGAGGATGATATAGCTGGCATTTAGGAATTCTAAAATTAAACTTTTCTCCACCTCTAGCCTGCTTACTCTCATATCAAACTAGGATTGCACCTTTGTAAATATAAATAAAATTAATAGTGCATTTTAAACTGATTCGTCTGAAGGTATTTGTTATGAAGTGTCTGCCTGTTGAATTTTATAACGTATGTTTGAAGAAGTAGTAAGATATTTGTTGACTTTATTTGAATTTGTGTTTTATCAGTTTTGCTGCAGAGGAAAATTAAAGCAAAAGAGAGAAGCAAGTTGATAACATTTCTAAGAGTAAACCAGGAGTTTCTTTTTAGTGGGTAATTCTTTTGAGCATGATACTATTTAGTAAATGTCAGACTCTAATATAGAATTTCTTTTAGTAGGGTTATAGAATTTATAAAACTTTTGATAGAGCTAAAAATGGTTTCAGAACTTTCCAGGGGGCACATGAATAATCTAAATAAGTATTAAAACCTCCATCCATTAGTCTTATCTGCTTGTTTATATTGTATAAGGTGAATAGAGGGAGGTGAAGAGGGTGGATTGGACAGATACACACAATGTGTGTTATATGAATTATTGAATTACGTAAAAAAGAAGCTTGAAAAACTACTAAAATACTTAAAATTATTGGCTTTATTTAAAATTATTGAGCACTAAATAATGCCTAACCATAATTAGGTAGTATTAAAAAATAGTATAGTATATATTGCCACATGCAAACAGAATTGCAGGGAGTTTATCTTGCAAATGGAGCCTTGGAAATGGAGTGTTATGTTAATGACAGATAACACTTATTGGACGAGTGAAAGGGCAGTTGAATGACTTATTTACATTTCAGAAGCTCTAGAAATTAGGAAGGTTGGTTTTGCCCACTATTTTAGTTAGATCGTATGTCAGTTATATAAACATTCATAGTTTTCTGAAAGTATACCTTAAACATTTTTTAATGGAGATATATTAGTGGTAGCTTTTATTTTTTCCTTTTATCTATTTTTTGTGAATATCTTGAAGACCTTTGAAGGCTTGAATTAGACTGTATTTTCTAAAGTATATCTACTGTACTTAATGGTTACTGAGACTTCTGGCAGCTATATTCTTCATCTCTTCACTTCTCTAAGTCTGCATCTAAGTTTGTGACTTGTGAATTCCTGAAAATTATTATAAAAGTTTGGAATATAGCATTGAAGAATATTGAATGAAAGATGAATTGCAGTTTTACAGCATTTCAGAACTCCAAGAAACTTTAAAAATCGTCTCCAGCTCTTTAATTCTTCTTTTTTCCTACTGTTCTCTCTCTTCATCATTCTGGAAACTGATAATTATAAGCCTTTTTTTTTTTTTTTAAACAAGAATTGCCGAATTAAAATTGTTCTTAGCTTTTAAATTGCGGTAATAAAATACAGCAAGTAAAATTTCTTCTAATCCCTTTCTTTACATAGAATTTGACATTTATGTTGGATTAAGTAGCTGGGTGATGAGCTAGCATGTCAAAAAGTTACATTGTGGATTCACGTTTTTGAATATCCTTTTGCTCGTTCATTCAGCAGTTTCTTACTGAGAGCAGGCTGTAACTCAGGCACCAAAGGTTGTAACTCAGGCAACAAAGATGACTAAAGCCCTCTTCTCTTGCTAGGAGAATATAGCCTGGGTCAGTGATCCTGCTGAAATGTCTTATTACCTCAGGGTGCAAGACTCTCCATGGTGGTGTGGGAATAAGATTTTAGAATTTCTGTTTAAAGTTCTATTTTATGTATGTTTGATAATGTATATAATATTTTTCAAAAGTGGAATATATGTCATTTATAAATGATTAACATATTGTATATTAACTGAGACAGTGCTATGGAAGAAAGTGCTATAGGAATACAGAATGTGTGGTTATGTTTTGGGGCCTGGAAGTATGCTCACACTACTCATTTCATAGTATGTGTTCAATAATTGTGTTAAAGAATTTATTTTCTTAATCACTTAAAGGTTTTTTTGTTTGCTAGCAGAATAGTTAAGCATGTAATAGCTGAAGAGTCTAGTACTTTTCATTTTGCTTATCCATCATCCTTAATATGTTCTAAAACATTGACTCCCTGACCAAGATTTGTTCCCAAAGTTTCATAGTATTAATATTAAAATTTTGTTAGTATTATACCGCTGACAATGTGAATGTTAGCTGGTTTAGCATAATATATCATTATATAAATGAAAATTGAATTTACAGTTGATATCTTCTGGGATGCACTATTCTCTTATTAAAGTACCTGTTTGCCTTCATCTAAATTTATTAAATATACCAGTGAACTCTCTAGCATTAGTGTGGAATTGCAGGTTTTAGGCAAACCTTTTGCAAATATAACTAGCCAGCTGTCATTATATGTAAAGGAGGAAAACGGGAAGTTTTAAATTCGTCTGCTTATATGTAGTCCCCTAAGTAATTACAAAGGTGTTCTTCACCTTTGTGACAAAGAGGAGATAAATATACTAATTAGTATATTAGTAAATATACTAATATTGGGGGATGAGCAGAATGAGGTGACATCACTTGATGGTTAATAGCCTCCCCATGTAACAAATGGGACAACTGTTTTTTGTTTATTGTTTGTCTTTGTGCTTGGTTAGTGAGACTTCACAGTGACAGCATTTAGAGTAGCCTTCCAGAAAGATGTGTAAGTAATCTAGAGTGGGGAATGTGGTGACCAACCCATAGTTAGGGGTTTTCTTAGGAGAAAGAGAAGATTTTTGGCACTTGGTTATATGATAGGTCACAGGAAAAATTAGGGTAGTGATTGTTATTCTTGCCATAACTGTAGAAAATCTGTTTTTGGAGCACTAGAGATTAATGCTAGGGTATGGATTAGAAGCTTTAATGTTAAACAGCTGCAGGGGTAGAGGGATTTTATTAATTAAGAGTTGGTGGTTTGATAGTGGTACTGAGAAGACTTAAGATGGAACTGACAGTTCTTTTCATACTGTATCCAAAGTATGGCTTCTTTTTTCAAGGCTGGTTTATGTTTCTGATCTTAGGCCTCATGATATTTGTGTTTAAATTGAGCCACTCCACTTCATTTTGCTTGCCAATAAATTCTGTCATTACTCTTGTCTAATAATGGTGTTCTTGGAGGCCAGAGGTGGATAGTTACTGACAGAAAAGTCTGATTAAAATTAGCTTTTTGGTATTTACTGTTATAATCAGAGATCTATTAGAACAGAGGTCCCCAACCCTCCTACCCACTCACACAGCAGGAGGTGAGCAGTGCACCAATGAGCGAAGCTTCACATATATTCATAGCTGCTCCCCATCACCACCTCAGCTCCACCTCAGATCATCAAGCGTTAGATTCTCATAGGAGCACTGGTCCCTGTTGCCAAAAAGTTTGGGGACCACTAGAAGACCTATCTATCCAAAGATGAAGGCCTTTCCTTTACACATCCATCTTTATTAGGGTTTTAATAGTAATTAACATCAAGTTTTTTATTTTAGGGAAATCCCAAGTTTATCACTCTCTTGTGAACAAGATTCAGGAAAATTGATATTTTGAAACCTTGCTGTTACATGTTCTTGGAGTACTTGATACTGGACTACGTTAAGAACAAAGCTATGCTTACATGAGGTGATACAGAGGAAGTTCTGTAGCTTCTCTTTCATTTCTATAAAGAAGTTAGATTGTCTCAGCATCTTACCCCTTGCAGAAAAAGCTTTATAAGGTTTGCTATGGTTTCTTGCCTTTTTCTAATGATTTGTAAAAAAGTCTAGAAAAATTCCATTATGAAAGGACCCTTCTATTAAGGTAGGCTTCCCCTAGTCTGTCCCATGAAAGTAGATGCCACAACTATTCCAGCTTCCTCCATTTCTTTCATCATCTGACCTATTCTTTTGTCTCCAGTTTGGGTCTGTTACATAGTCCTGTTTGGCATCCATTCCAGACTGTTAACTTCTCTTCGATTCACTGCCACTACTCTCGTTCCAGCTGCCACCATCTCTTGCTAAGATACCGTGCATTGATTTCTTAGTTTCACACAGCAGCCAGTGTAATCTTAAAATAAAATTCTCTCAGCCTGTTTTCCTCTTAGCATAGAAAGGCTATTTACAAATTTTCACACGTCTGATCTATTCTTCATGCCTGAAGTCCCAACTCTGATGGCTTCAGTGAGGCCTTCTTTTATCACCTTATATCAGCAGTCTCCATACCCCCAGCTGTGGACCAGTACCGGTCTGTGGCCTATTAGGAGCCGGATCGCACAGCGGGAGGTAGGCAGCAGGTGAGCTAGTGAAGCTTCATTTGTATTTGCAGCTGTTCCCTAGCACAAGCATTACCTCTTCAGTTCCATCTCAGGTCAGGCATTAGATTCTCTTAGGAGCACTGGTCCCTGGATCCAAAAAGTTTGGGGACTGCTGCCTTATATGATGTGTATTGCACTATTCTGTAGAGTTCATTTATAGCCTTTATCATTATATGTAATTACCATGTTTATTGTCAGCCATAATGCTGAATCCTCGATTGCCAGGATAGGTTCAGTGCCTGGTATATTTTAAGTGCTTAGGAAATATTGGATGGGTAGGTGAATATACAAATATGTAAAAGATGGCTAGAAGATTTGGAGAACTTGCATAATGTTTTTAAGGCTGGGAGAGTAAAGAATGGACTGCTGATAGGACTTAAGCATCCTAAATAACATGACCATCTCAAAATTTCTTTTCCTTTCATCAGCTTTGAAAAAATTTGTGCTAAAGGTTTTGAACGATAGATAAAAATTTAAGAGCCTTGAATGTAATATGCAATTTCGACTTAGTTTAATTTAAAGTCTATAATGTAAATTCCTGAGTAGTCATTGAGATACTAGTATGGCAGTAAGTGTTGTGTTTATGAAAACTTGAGAATGCATTTTGGTAATATATAACACTTAATAATTTTGCTCATGAAATGATTAATTTATACAACGATCTTCATATATTTTCGATCCATGATAACAAGTATTCTACTGCCATATTTGAGTTAGAGTTGGAAACTTAAAGTGTTGTACATAGATACTTTGGGCTGAGAATAAAATATACATCAACGTACAGAGTGCTGTGTCATCAGTTCTAAATAATCCGGGTGATTTTAAACTGAATTTTATGAATATTTTTAGCTTTTTTTTTTTTTGCCTAAGATTCTTTTTCTCTTACATTCTATGGCTAATGCGTATTACCTCCTTCTTTTCTTAGTTCTTTAGCTTTAATTTTTATCACAGTGATGTATACACATAATTTAGAATCAAATGGTTCTACAGAGCTTGTTATGAAAACAGTAGTCCTATTGTTATGCTCCCTCATCAGATTTTTTCTGCCCCTCTGCTAACACTTGTAGCACTTTATTTGGTCTTTACCTTTATATGTTGAAATAATATGCTGATAATATGCTACTTTTTTTTTTCCCATTTAAGGAGTATTTATTGGCTTCCCATTATTAAAGATGAGGATTTAGCTCATTATTATATGCTACCAGTCTCCTAAACACAGGTGCTCCTCCTGTCCTAATTCCTTATCTTGGTATATGTCTGTTACAATTTTGGTTAGATCATTGTTCAATGTTTACATAATTAGGCCTTTATAAATGATGTTCACAGCTAAGCCATTTAATATACCAGGATTACTTTTCCTTTACTATAAATATGATTTGCTCCTACATATTCCCTTTCGTAATTGCCTTTTATTGGCTTATGTTTCTTTTTACTATAATTCAACCCCAAAAGTTCTCACCAATTACTAAATCTATTCCATATGTTTATATACATCATATGTTAATTCAGTTCATCATATCTGGCCTACTCTATCTGTGCCTATTGCCCTTGTACTCAAAGCTTAGCTGTAATCCTGCAATCTTCCTTCACTATTATCCTGGAAATTCCCTTCACTGTCCTATGTTGGATTCCCTGTTTTCTGTATCTTTTGTTTCCTTCTTGATTAACTCTTCCATTTTGGTGGAGCTCATTCTCTGGTAGCTTCCTGAGAGAAGGTGCATGGGAGGTAAAGTTTTGAGACCTTCACTCTTGAGCTGGTGCTTTCTTTAAAATACTTCTTATGTCTACTCTTCTATCTACTCTTTAGTTTCCAAGAGGCTCCATGTTTTTAGCAAGCGTTTATTCTGAAATTACTTTTTAATAATCCTTGTACTTGATTTCTGTTCATATGGGTCTTAATTTAAGCCACAGGACAGATAGATTCATTGCAGGGATCAGTTTGAGACTGGAATAGCAGGGAGACATTGCCCTAGGATGCAGTTTTCATGATCATGTACCACTAGACTGTAAAACTTCATGAGGGTGGGGATGTGTCTGTCTTATTTACTGCTATATCCCCTAGCACTTGCACAGTATGTGCCATATATTAGCTACTCAATACATATTTGTTGAATGAGTGAATTGCACATCAAAGCTAAGTAGATTGTACTTTTAGAGGAAACTTGGTTAAGGTTATGTGTCTGTGCTCATGCATGCAAGCCCTGAGGCTTTAAACTCTTATCTGTATATTTAAACTTATATCTGTATATTTAAATACATCTTTTGCTTTTTAAAAAAATGATTAATTGTATTAAACATGTTGGGCTCTGCTTTAAAGTTAGTTTTGGAATCTGTTGATGAGTAGCTGTGGTGGGTTTATAACAGTTGTTTGATTAGTAAATTTGGTTTAGAGATTCTTTGGTTTGTGCAAGCATCCATAAATGAAATCTTTTACTGTGTGGAGTTTTGTAGATCAGAAGTTATTCTTTGCCAGAGATGCTAACTTGAGAATACTTCTTGCAGATTATGGAAGAACAAAAACTTGCTTATTCTTTATAGGATTAGAGGTATAGTAAGGAACAATTATCTAATGGCGGAAGCATTTTATATTGTCACATCACTGGTACCATAAAGATTCACATTGAATTTGACAAGATTGCCAAGCAGATGTATTTAAATAATGAAAGAAATAGGACATCAACTGAATGAGCACTTGGCAGTAAATAACGTCTCATGGAAACATGTTCCATTTTGAGTGAAATAATATAAGAAATATGCTTATTTCAGTAGAGTCCAAAACTAAACGCAACTTCTTTTTCCATAGATCTGCTTAAATATTCATATCTTTGTGATTCATCCAAGAATCCAAGCCAGAAACCTGGTTATCTGTTGAGATTCTTCCTTTCTTTCCTCTGTTCACTTATCATTGATCACAGTGTCTCCTTGGTGCTACCTTATTGTTATCTTCCTTTTTTTTTTTTTTTTTTATCTGTAAAGTCATTGCCATAGAAAAGGCCTTTATCTGCTTCTTAGACTATTAATCTTCTCCAATTCATTCTTTATATTTCTACCAGAATAATCTTACTGAAGTGCACATCTGGTTATTTTAATCTGGTGTCCCTCAGTGGAAAGGTGTGTATTACATGCCATTGAGTTGGCTCCGACTAATGGCGACTCTGAATGAGTGCTGTCCGCAGTGTCCTATCCTCAGCAGCTCTGCCCAACTCCTGTAGACTCATGCCTATGGATTCTTTTATGGAGTGTATCCACTTCATATTTGGTACTCCACTTTTCCTCAGTGGAAGGTACCTACTATGTCTGTGGTTTTCAGTCAGTCTTTTTAGTGTGGCACAAACTGGTAGTTTCTGTGACTTGGCCCCTGCCCGAAAACACTGTGCCTTTGCAGATGCTGTTCCCTAGATCGTGGAAAGCCCTCCTTTATTACTTACAGTAAAGGGCACAAATCTTCCTGTTAGCTTGATGAAATTTTAGGCATGTACCCAAGTAACCACCATGCAAAAGCAAGATATAGAACATTTCCAGCACCCTCATAGGCTTTCCCTTGTCCTCTCTCAGTTGATACTGTCCTCAGATGTAACCACTGTTCTGACTTCTGTCGCTATAGATTAGTTTTGCCTATTTTTGAATTTCATGTAAATAAAATCATACAATATTTACCTTTTGTGTGTGCATGGTGAACTCATTTTTTAAAAAATTGAGATGTGTATTTTTAATACCAAATTTTAAGCCTTTTCTCTTTGAAGCAAATTCCTGAAAAGATTACTGATATCTTGAAGTTTGGGCCAGTGTCTTGTTTCCAGAAGGTGGCACGGTGGCTAGCATGAAGTACATGCTCATTGACGAAGTGACATGCATCTTTCTCCTTGAACTGTCTGCATCATAGGATCCCCATGCATCAGACCAGGCCAAGACAGCAAGTCCTCTTAGAAGCCTTCCCTGATATAGCTCCGACTTTCCCCCTTTCTTCTCCTGTAACACACTTCTATTGTAGTAGTTATCCCACTGCATTACAGCTGCTAGTTTAATTGGCTGTCTCCTCTACTTTATGTGAGTGCTAAAATCCTTGAGAATAAGAATTGTGAGGCCTAGAAGGTACCTGGAAGGGCTTATTAACATATTGACTGAATGATTGGGAAAAACTTAGTGCCCCTTGAATAAAGGCGAAAGCTGACCAAATAAAACTAATAGAAATAATTTGGTAAATTGTATTTTTACAGAATAAATTATAGTTTCATGACATTATGCAAACATTCAAATGTTCCAGGAATACAAACACTTAAAATTTGGGTTAAAAAAGAATGCCTCCTGACTGACTCTAAATTAAAATTATCTGAGTCGATGAAGTGCTCAGTAGAAAATACAAAGGAAAAAGGAAACACAAACTCTTATGCAAATACTAGTGGATTTCTAATTTGTGTTATAACTACCATCTTTGATTAAGTTTGAGTGCCCACTTTTTGCAGATGAGCCTTGATTTGATAGGTTCTGAGATACATTTCCCATAGATAGCAAGTACTTTCTGACATGGATAGGAAACGAGAAAATCATGTCAATTCTATGAAATTTTTGGAAACTTTTTCATATAACATAATTTTGAAAAACTTACATATTTTGACATATACTTCTACTTAAAATTTTTAACCTCTTTACAATAAGCATTTATGTGGGCTAATTGGTTTGTTCTCATTTCATATTCCTTTGATTTACCTAGGATGACTTTTTCTCTGTCTTCATCTGTTCTAATAATTTTGTATTTTACTAAGTGTGCAGGACAGTAAAGATGTAGCTAGCTAGATTATGAAAAGAGTTCATTCTCATTTGATTGTATCCATCTTTCTAGACTTATAAGATTTGCCTAAATCTTACTTTCTTCTCTGGACTATTCCTGGATTATCCAGCACTTACTTCCTTTGAATACCTGTGACTCTTGGTATTTTAAATATTTTTACATATATAATGTGTTGCGTGTATTAATTTAATCTCTCCACTAGATTGCAATTTTCTGGAGGAATCTTTTATTTAAAAACCACTTTTTACTATTTTAAGCATAGGTAGGTATTCAGCATACGCTTGATGATGAAGAGAACCAGATGGTTACAGTTGTTGGTGTATTTATGTGATTGTGATGTGTTGCTTTTCAAAATCAATAGTTACTTCTTATTTAGTTTCCTTTTGAGATATACCTTTTAACTTTCATTTCCATGTGTCCTGAACGTTTAAATAATATGGCTCATATCTCAAACTTCCAGTTTGAAAGTGAATAAGAATGTGACAGAAGAGTAACAATTATAGGTCTAAGAACTGTACCGCATGGCAGTTCTATATTTATTAGAAGAATTTATCTAAAGATAGACAATTGTAGGTTGCACTGGAATCTAGAAGACTTACTCATTTTATGTATTTGTGTCAGTTTGAGGATTTGAAAATGCACCCAGGACATTTGCCTCTCACCAATGACTTGTGATTCTGGCAGGAATAACCTAAGCCTGAAAGGGTAGGCTTTTCTGTTTATCTTGTTATCCTGAGTCCCCATACCTGGAATAATAGATGTTTGTGCATTTCCCTATGAGAGTAAAAACACTACAAGTAGATTTTTCAGTTTTTCAAAGTTTTTACATTAAGTCCTTTAAAATTATCTCCTAATGGTTAAAAAAATTTTTGTTTTCCTTTACTTTTATACCAGAGCTATTTTGACATTTGGAGTTCTGTAAAACCCTTTCTAAAAGCTATATATATTTCCTAATATTAAATAAATATATATATATTTTCTCATATATGTGAGAAGAAAGCAAAAATTGCACTAAATTATGATTTCTTATTGTAATAGAAATATAGCCTTACGATTAGTATTGTATTTTCAACTATATGTCTTAGGATCATTGTAAGGGGCTTCTGACTTATTTTATGTGAATTTTTGTTTGATCTTCACAAACTCAGGTATGTACAGTTTTTTTTTTCTGGCTTCAATTATTGTGATAAACTATATATAATGAAATTTATTGTTCGAACCATTTTGAGATGTATAATTTAGTGGCGTTAAGTACATTCATAATGTTGTGCAGGCATCACCAACACTCATTTCCAGAATTTGTTCATCATCTCAAATAAAAACTCTGTAATCATTAAATAATAACTCCTCATTCCTACCCCTTCCCCCGTTCTTGGTAACTGCTGTTCAACTTTCTCTGAATTTGCCTGTTCTAGGTACCTCACATAGGTGGAATCATGCAACAGTTATTCTTTAGGGTCTTATTTTCACTTACCATTGTATTTTCAAGGTTCATGTTGTAGCATATAGCAGAATTTTCTTTTGATGATTGAATAGTATATATTTATATCACATTTTGTTTATCCATTTATCTGTTGATAAACATTTTGGTGTTTTCTACATTTTTGCTGTTGTGAATAATGCTGCTATAAACATTGGTGTATAAAGCTCTATTTGAGTCCCTGCTTTCTAATCTTTTGAGTATATACCTAGGAGTGGAATTACTTGGTCATGTGATAACTTCATGTTTAACAAAAGTTCGAGGAACTGCCAAACTGTTTTCCAAAGTGGTTGCACTATTTTATACTCCCACCAGCAGTGTACGAGGGTTACAGTTTTTCCACATCCTTGTCAACACTTATTATTGTCTGTCTTTCTTAATTTCATCATCCTGGTGGGTATGAAGTGGCAATGTAGTTTTGATTTGTATTGCCCAATTTCTAGTGATGTTGGGCATTTTTTCCTGTATTATGTCATTTGTATATCTTCTTTGCCCATTTTTGAACTGGTTGTTTTCTTTTTTATTGTTGAGTTGTAGTTCTTTATCTATTCTGGATATTAATTCTTTATCAGATATATGATTTGCAAAATTTTCTCCCTTTCTGTAGAGCGTTTTTCATGTTCTTGATAGTGTTTGTTGATGCTCAGAAGTTTTTAATTTTGATAGTATCAGCTATTTTGTTTTAAATAATGTTAGATTGTGCAGAGGATATAACCACAAAACCCTGAAAGATCAACCCCACAGCTGTAGAAAACCAGAGCAGAAAGAATCCTATTTCCTATATCCAAAAGGCTTCCCCAAATAAAGGGAAGCCTTTGGAAATTATTTTCCAAATAATCCACATAGCCTGTGGGTAAATTAAAAGCAAACAATACCTGTAAAAGCAGTGCTGCCTGTAATAAAAGCATAGGAGAGCCAACTTTATTATCAGATCTTAGGGTAGAAAATCAGAGCATTCATTTAGCAGACATCAAAAAGGTCAGCCTCTATCGTCGCAAACATGTACACAAATGATAACAGGTCATTTCATCTCTAAGAGTGATAATGCTATGTGTCTTCATGAATTTTAAAATTTAATCTTTGTTAACCTAATTGCGGTAGAGGCCTAAGGCTTATGCGTTATGTGTACTACTGCAATAGAGACCATTTGATCGGTAAGATGCTACTTAGAGATAAAATGACATATGTTTTAAAATTTTTTGTTTTTGTAGGCATCATTTTAAAGAAAGGTTTTCTTTAACTTTCTGCCTGGAGGCTGGTTCTCAAAAGTTATCATATTTTAATGGGCATGTATATATTAATATGCGAATTTGAGGGGGTTATTAATACTGGCTGTTAGAGGTTTCTTTTTAGCTATGTAATCCCTCAGATGTAGTCCTTTACATTCCAAAATTTTATTGTAGAAGTGTTCTTCTTGCATTTTTATTAGAGGTTGTCAGCCATTCATGTAATCATTCTTACTTCCAGAAGTTTTTATCTCTTGGCAGTGACTTTTTTTTTTTAACTTTATGTTTTGGAGGAAGCTTTTACTCAAGACGGAAATTTTTTTTCCAAATTTTGAATGTTTGCTGAGTTGGTTTCTTAGATAATTAATGCTGTAATGTATTAAACATTAATGTTACTATTGACATATTGTAGCTTAGTGCAGTTATAGTAGGGTACTCCAAGGAAGTAATTAAATTTTCTTCATCTTTTAGGTGTTACTTTTCATAAAATAAAAAATCAAAGTATAATTGGTAAAATCAAAATATAATTGAGTGATAGTGAGAATGTAATGCATATTCCGATTTACTAGTTCTGATTACAAAAATTGAAAGATTCAAATTATCTTGTCTTTCCAAATCAGTTTGGAAATTAAAGAGTTGTTGAAAAAATTAAAAACGACATGTCAGATTTAATGTTTACTTCTTTCACTTTCCTCCTGCTGTCATTTTGTGCTTAGAATTCACATCTGAACTCTGATTAGCATGTTAGACATTTATGTAGCTATCTGTCAGATTATCTCTACCAAAGTTGAAGGGATAAAGATAACCATAACTCTGGCCTAATCCATAGAATATACTCAGCTCTACTACATTTAAAATAGGGAAAAGAAAAACAGGGTTAACCATAGAGTTAATTTACTAAGTTTTATTTTTATACTTCATGGGTGTGTGTGTGTGTGTGTGTGTGTGTGTGTGTGTGTATATTTGGTCATAGAATACAAATTTTGACATCGTATTATATAATTTACGGTGCACTATAGATGTTCCTTTAAATACTGAATACTATACTGTAATTTAAAACATCAGTGTTTCATTTCTTTGTAAAAAAATCTATCAAAAGTAGTTTGAAGTTTGCCTTCTTGGTATATAGCTTGAAATACGAGTGGGCATCATTCCATGCTTTGGTGAATTATATTCCTTTCTAAATTTGGATTAGCTTCCAATATTTTCTCTTTAGTGCTTTCAGTGCTGTGAAAGTATCTCTGAGAGTTCCTTAAAAGTTTTTTTTTCCTTCTTTTTTTGCAGGTATTGCTTCCTTTGGGACTCCTTCATCCTTTTAATCACAAGCCATTTCCTCATTTACCTTTAAGTTCCTCTGAATGCATATCTAGTGTCTCATGAAAGGTAGTAATGTCAATATTTTTATGGTCAGGTATTTGTTCTAAATCTCCATTTATGTTCATTTCGAATTTAGCATTATCACTTTTCATTTCCTTGCTGCATTTTTATCTTTGTGGGCCAGTTCTCTCTTGATTATCTATTTTCATAAAATATCATGTACATTTATCACACAACTATTACACCTTTGCTCACTTCATATGAACTAAATAGCAGATGCTCAGTGACCAATTACAGACTTTATTGGTCACTGATCATGGTGTGCATCTTTTATTTCCAAAGGGATTTTATGTACTTAAGAGCTAGCAGCAAAGTTTGTGCTTTATGCAATTCTTCATAGTTAATATAATGTGGTGACCGAAATTTGAACTGTTTTGGACAGACTTGTGTTATTTAACTAAACTGTAGTAACTGAAATTTATACACATGGTAACCATGCAAAGCAAGGACTGCCTTTATACTACAAAGAATTCACCTTAGTTTAATTGTTCATGAAATGCATATTTTGGTCAGGATTTGATTCCTCCTCAGGAAGGAAGGAATGTGTGTGGTTTGTAGAGAAAAGGATGTGAAGCTTACCTATATAACCTAAGTTGTTTTCTTGCACATATAAAATTCTGTTATTCTACTGCCTTTAAAATAGACAATATGTGATGTTTTAGATCATTTATAGTTTTAAGAAAAATCTTGAACAGCCTAAGTGTTCACCAGATTAGTAAAATAGTTATATACATACAAGGAATATCAAATACCTATTAAAACTGATACTGTAGAAGAATATTTAGTAACATGGGAAGCTGTTTACAGTATCGTACATTGAGGAAAAAATGAAATATAATTTGTGATCTCATTTTTCCTGTGATCTTACAGGAAAACAAATTTGAAGTATGTATTGCAAAACAACCAAGTTATTTGTTTTGAAGTTGAAGGTGATTTTTTATTTTCTCAGTGTACATCTGTGTTTTCAGAAAAATTATAATTATAGTTTGAAAACTATTTTTCTTATTGTAGAAAAAAAAAATGAAGAAAACATTATCTCTTAGGCCTCCTTATGAAAGATCAGTGTTTCTTTCACATTTAGATGTAATAAGGATTTCCATTTCTTTTGGTATTCAAATGGGATTAAGTCCCATTGTAAAATGTTTTTGACTTGAGGTTAATCTGTAAATGATTTTTGTGTGTTTTGTAGTCATTTATTTATTGAAAATACATTTGCGTTTTGTGAAGCTTTCAACAGCTCTTTTAATACCTTCCTTTAATACCTTTTTAAAGTTTCTTGGGCGCCAGAAAAATTGGAGCTGTTTGTTGGCATCACCATCAAAAGTATTTGTGTTGACAGAATATGATCAGATAAAGAGCTCTAGGCTTCATTGATCAATAAAATTGAAAAAAAAATAAGACATTCTATTTAACTTCAAAGTTTAGAGAACTGTCTGATAACTCTCTGCTTATGAAGAATTGAAGACATTTTGAGTTTGTACTTAAGGAGATCTAGATAAATTTCTAGTAAAGATTTGAATAATATGTTTCCAATCTGAGTTATATAGAGAAGATATAGCTAGATTATTTTAAAAGTGTTGAAGTAGAAAAATGAAATTTAATAATAAGAAATTATTTTTCCCTTTTAGAAGTCTCTTGTGTATAATTTATTAGTTCCTTTTGCCTTTCCTCTTTTTAAAAATTTATGGTTTATACTTTGATTTGACAAAGCATTTAGATTTCTTATGATTATTAGAATAATTGAATGATTAGTCACTTATTTGTTAAATGCCTACATACTGTTCTAGGCTCTTTGCTTAGTGCTAGGGATACCAACAAATAGGATATGATACTACTCTCAAAGAGCTTATTATCCATATAAGATAGAGCAGGGTCATGAAGGAGAGAGTAGTCGGGATGAAAGGAAAGGAGATATTTTAAAAGAGGATTAGTTATTAGATGGCAATGCAAGAATTAGGGTAGTATCCATAGAGAAGGAGGGAGCATTGTAAGTAAAGGCAATATCAAATAAAAACCAAAAGCACTTTTGTAAAATTTGTTTAAAAATTATAAAGCAACATAACATTACTGAGAGATTGGAAAAGGGAGAAAATTCCACTGATGATCCATCACCTAACACAGTTATTTGTTTTTAGTCTTTTTTCAAATAAATATATATTTTTAGCATTTTATTTTATTATTAATTTCAAGTATACAGTACATTGGTTAGACATTTATGTAGTTTATGAAATGATCCTCCCAATTACTCTGGCTCTACACATAGCCATTACATTACTGCTCACTACATTTATTGTGCCATGCTCCCTATCTCCATAACTATCTATCAACTACTAATTTGTACTTCTTTAACCCTTTACCTCTTTCTCCCAGCACCCAATCCCCCTGGCCGGCACCAGATTGCCATCTATATTTGTGAATCTGTTGTGGATTAGTTTGTTCTTTTTGTTCCTTAGATTCCACATATAAGTGAAATCATATGGTATTTATCTTTCTGTCTAACTTATTTTGCTCAGCATGATAGCCTCCAGGTCCATCCATGTTGGTACAAATGGTAGGATTCCATTTTTTTATGGCTGAGTAATATTTCGTTGTTATATGTGATTCATAATTTCTTTATCCAGTTGTCTGATGATGGGAATTTAGATTGCTTCCATATCTTGGTTATTGTGAATAGTGCTCCCATGAACATAGGGATGCATAGATCTTTATGAATTACTGTTTCGTGTTTTTTTTTTTTTTTTTTTTGGATAAATCTCAAAAGTGTGATCGCTGGGTCAAAAGGTAGATCCATTTTTAATTTTCCGAGGAACCTCTAGACTGTTTTTCATAGTGGGTATACCAATTTGTAGTCCCACCAACAGGGTGTGAGGGTTCCCTTTTCTCTGCATCCTAACCAGCACTTGTGTTTTGATTTATTGATGATAGCCATTCTAATAGGTGTGAGATGATATCTCATTGTGGTTTTAATTTGCATTTCTCTGATAATTAATCACCTTGAGGATCTTTTTATATGTCTATTGGCCATCTATTTCTTCTTTGGAGAAATAGCAAATGTTTGTATTGTTTTAATCATAGCATACATGCAATTTTTTTTTCTGAGATATCTTTTTATCAGTGTTATACATGCATATAGTTTAAAGTGTTAAATAGTTTGTATAAGATTTATTGAATAAAAGGCAGTTATCTAATTTTCCTTGGCATTTTCTCCATCCCAGAAGAGACCACTTTATACTCTTTTAGTTGATCTTTGGTATTTGGTATTTATTTTTCAGTTTTAGGCATTATCTGTTGACTTCTCAGTTCTGAGCATGAGAATTTAGCTTTTTCCCCCTCCTTCCCCTTTAGCCACTTCCCCTTCCCTCTCCCTATTACTTCATTCAACCGCTACAAGATGTAGGCTTTTTTTGTGTGTGTGGCTAATTTCACTTAGATAATATTCAGTGTTTACCATATGACCATGTACATATGATTCACAGCTGAAGTTATGTAGTAAGCTATGATTACTTTTCTGTACAATTTTCTGTTTAACCTAGAGCTAATAATTGTGGTTTTATTTGTGTTCGTCTAGTATTCAAAGTATTTATCACTAATTAATCCAACACTGTCAATTTGCTCCAGTCTCCTCTCAAGATTTTCAGATGTCAGTTTCTTTTAATGTTTTCATGTAGCCTTTGGACAGGCTCCAAACTGGACTGGTTACTGTCTGAACCTAGTGTATAATTGTGATCTTGGGAATTCCCTTCACTCTTTTCTTGGGGATTCTCTTGTATTAGATCTTTTGTAACCTCTATCCCTTATCTTCTGCTTTCTGCATTTTCTCTTGTTTTGGTGGATTATTTCCTTGAGGAACTTTTGAGAAAAAGTTTATGAGGTAAATTATTCGAGACTCGTAAGTATGAAAATATTTTAAATCTCCTCATACTTGACTGAAAGTTTGAGTTAGAATTCTAAGTTAGAAAGCATTTTTCTTCACAGTTTTGAAAAATTATTGCTTTATTTTTAGCTTGTCTTCCTGTGTTGCTGTTGAGATATCCACTGCCATTTATTTGTTTCTTTTTCTGGAAGGTTATGAATCTTTCTTCACAGTGTTCTGAAACTTCACAGTGATGTACTTTAGTATAGTTCTGTTTACACCTATTTGCTAGTAAAAATGGGCTCTTTTAAGCTGAAGGCCGATGTTCTTCAGGGAAATTTTCTTTATCTCATAGATGACTTCCTGTCTTAGATTTTTTTTTTTTCTTTTGAAACTCTTGTATTTGGATATTGGACCTCTTGGACTGATCCTCTTATTTTCTTACCTTTTTCCGTCTTTGCCTTTTTACCACTTTTTGGGAGATTTTTAAAAACCTTTCTTTCCATTTTTAAAATTGATCTTTGCCTTTCTACTCATTAAAAATTTAAGACCTCCTAATTTTTTTCTTTATTGAATATTTTCATGGGATACATTTACATTTGGTACAATTTTACATGTGATAAAAAACCACAAATCTTAAGCATATACTTTAATGAGTTTAAGAAATATATTTACCCCTGTAACCTACCTATCAAGGCATGTAACCTTCTGTCAAGATATAGATCTTAAGTATTAGTTCAGTGAATTTTGACAAATGCTTTACACTTAATGTTATCACCAAATTCAAGTTATAGAGTAGTTCTTTCTCTGCAGAAAGACTTTTCATTTTCACTCAGTATCCCCACCCACCAGAGGTATCCACTGATATGATTTCTATTACCATGTGTTAGCTTTATTTGTTCTGGTACTTAATATAAATTGATTCAAAAAGTATGTGTCCTTTTATGTCTGGCTTTTTTGCTTAGTATGATATCTGAGAGATGTGATATTCATGATGTTGTTGAGTAGTAGTCTATATGAATATAAGACAATTATTTATCTGTTCTTCAGTTAGCCACTTAACTTTCCAGGTTGTGGCTATCATGAATAGAACTGCTATAAACATTTTCTACAAGTCTTTCTGGACATATGCTCTCATGTATCTTACATACCTAACAGTGGAGTGGAATGATCAGGTCATAAAATATATGTTTAGCTTGCTTAGAAGCCACCAAATAGTTCCCAAAGTGGTTATATAACTTTTTTCACATCCACCAGTTTCAGCTGCTCCACCTCTTCACCAACACTTGCTTGATATTGTGACTCTTTTTAATTTTAAGCTTTCAGTTTGGTGGGAAGTAGTATCTCGTTATGGTTTTCATTTGTATTTCTTTGATGACTAATGATGTTGAACACCTTTACTTGTGGATGCTGGCCATTTGTGTCTTAGGAGCCCCTTTTTTTTGTCCTATGAATTTTGTTTAATAGCATCTTGTTTTGTTTCACCCTTCTCATACCTTTACCATATCTCTTTGAGGATATTAATAATACATTTTTAAAAGTCTCCCCCATAGACTATTTCCTCAAAAATTTTTTTCCTGTTTGTTTTTTGCTTCTTTTGTATTAAAGGCTTTTCATAGGTGCCTAATAATCTTGTTTCTTTGCTCATAAAACTTATTAAAAGTTCTGTGTTAGTGGAGCTTGTTGCTGAACATATTCATTGTGGAACTCCACCCCCCACACTACCAAGTCAGTATCTGTATTCAGAGAAGTGTCCTCAGGTCTTCTGTCTGGAGGGTAAAGATCTGGCTTCCAGACTCTGGAAGCTTACAGAAGAGGGAAGATGTCTCTGTATTCCCATGCATATATTTATTTCATCACTTTTTAATTTTTTTATTTTTCCTCCTCTTTAATTCTCTCCCGGCCCCCCACTTTCACCCCTCACCCATGAATGTTGCCGTTTCCCCTTAAGAACTGGATCTCTGAAGATGGGGCGTCCCCTCCCACAGGCTCACAGCTTGCACCTGGGTCTGGCATTCCTGATGCACTGGGGCGGGATGGTAGGGCACCCGGGGTAGGGTCCATGGCTTCACCTGGGGCACAAACCCAGGACCTTCTGAACCCAGGACCTTCTGTGTGCAAAGCAAATGTGCTAAACACTACACATGGAGCCGCTCCTTATAACTTTGTTTTTAGAATGGCTTAGCTAACTTCAAGGATATATTCCAATTCCCAGAGAATTGTTTCATATCTTCCAGACAAACTTATAGTCTTTTGCCATGGTTGAGAAAGCTTGGTAGGCAGGCTATGAGGAATGGGGCTGGGGATCTCTGGAATGTCACTGCTTATTAAATAGCTTTGAGCTGATAGTGCAACTATGTTCTTTACCCCTATCCTCCTACACCCTCTGGAAGTACCCTGGTCCCACAAATTCTGAGCCTTTATGAGATTCTGCCACATAAAAAGCTCACGTTTTCCTGTTGGCATTTTAGGATTCCACTATATTACATTTACTAAATCCTTTTAATATGTGTTCATTTGCTTTCTAGCTTCCAAAATTTTCTTAATTTTATTGTTCGTTCTGATTTGTCTTTGGGTTTATGCCTTTAAAGAAAACAATCCTTTTATTGAGTTTTAGTGGGTTTTAAGAAGGAAATAAAATTAAATGTGTTTTAATCCAGTGTATCGACACTTCTTTTTTGTTATATCGTGTATCATTTCTTTTTTTTTTGGCAAATTATTATGTTTTAGTAATTGTAATTTTTTTGGTTGCTTGATACTCCATAGCCCTGATCTCCATAATTCACTATTTCTTATTACTAGGTATCTAAGTTTTTTCTAATTTTTCACTTACTATATTATGCTGAAGTGAACATCTTCCTTTATTTCAGTGTCCCCCAATTTTAGGATTATATCCTTAGAATAGGTTTCTAGAAATGACAATCTTTTGACACACATTATTTTCTGAAGGTGATATATGAGTGTTGATTTTACTAAACATTTATCAGAATTTAGTATAATAATTTGCAGAAAATTCTTTGTTAATTGAATAGTTTAAAGTGGCAGCTTGTTTTATTTGTATTTTTTGGATTCATTGTCAAGGTAGACTCTTTTTCTACATTTTTGGTTGTTGTATTCCCTCATTTGTCTTTTTGACTTTTGTTCTTGTTTATCAACATTTTTAGTTCTTAAAATTTTAAAAATTAATTTGTAGAATTTATAAGTGATTGTTAACCATCTGACAGTTTTGCTACAGATATTTTCTCCAATTGGCTTACCATTGTATTGCTGTTTTTTACTATTGTTTTTAATGTGCATGAGTTTAAAATCTGTATATAGTTAAATCTGCCAGCTACTGTTTTTTTATTACCACTGAAGTTTTATATATTTAATATGTCTGAAAAATACTTGATTCTAATTTCTGACTTCATATTTTTAATATTTATTTATTTTTTATTTACCTGAAACTTATTTTAAAGTGTGGTAAAGTTAGGATCAAAATTTTATTTTTATTTTTTTATTTTTTAGCCTCTTTTTAACAAGTTCAATATGGTCTATGACCATGCCACTCTGAACAGGCCCCATCTCATCTGATCTTGGAAGCTAAGCATGATCGGGCCTGGTTAGTACTTGAATGGGAGACCACCTAGGAAGACAAGGTGCTGTAGGTGTAAAAAATAAAATTAAATTAAATTGTAAAAAAATGTTAAAAAATGGTCGAATATGTGTAATCATGCCTATTTTGCCTCATAAATTCTATTTTGATTATTCTTCCATGTAGTCTTGCGTCAGAAACTTGCGTGTTTTCTCAGAGAAACTTGCATCATGAAATCTTGACTTCCTTATTTTAAATTATTTTGTTCTGCTTTCGTTGTTTGGGAAGTGTTTGTACACTTTTACTTTTATGTAATAAAACTTCAGAATGTTGCCATCAGGGTTGTTTATAAAACCTAGTATGGGTGTCAGGAATTGCTGACAGTTATGTGTTTACTATGTGCAATAGTTCAATTCTTTGTTTTGTTTTGTTTTTGTTTTTAATTAGGACTTTTAAATATATTTTCTTTTCAGTTTTTTTTTTTTTTTTTTAATTTTACAATGGCCCTGCAACTACCAGCCTTGTTTCTTTTGGACCAGGACTTTTGGTGAAAAGATTTTTCTCTAGTAGAGAAACTACTTAAGGTTTTTATTTCAGGATAACTTATTAACTGTAATAACTGTAAGCAATAAAACTCCCCTTCCCTTTGATCTCTATAAAGTAAAAAAATTACACATTGGAATGAAAAGCAATCTAGTCTTTGTTAACTTCAGTTTTTAAAAAATAAATTTACATTAAATAAGCAGCAGGTGGTACACTGTTTAGTACTACAGTGCAGCATGAAGTCCTTCATATTCTCTAAATACTGTATTTCTCTTGTAGCAGGAAGCATATGAAACGGTGAATTTGGTTAGGTGAACTAAACTAAATGTCAACCCTTGTGCTTTCTTTTTATTTATTTGTTTACTGCTTGTTAGTTTATACGATTCTTTGAGGTACATGGGTTTCTTTTAAAAAGTAGTCTTAAGATTTTTATCCACTTTGATAATAGCAATGTATTTCTGTTTCTGGGGGGAAAAGCAGCACCACAATTTTCAAAAATAGACTTAAATTAGAATATTTTTAGAATTATAAAAATTAACTCAGTAGTAAGCAGACTCTTACCAAATCTAACTAAATTATTTTTCCTAAAAAAGTACAGTGAAATATTCATTTATTTTAAATGTCAGAGTACTAGAACTATAACTATTAAAAATATGAGTTAATTTCTTATGTCATTTTGAAGCCTACCCTTTGCCTAAGTTTGGATTCCAGATTAACTGTTTTTGGTAGCTTTGTTCTAGTTTTTCTCTTCTATATTTTGTGACATTATTTTTGATATTTTAATACAATTACATATAAAATTTTATTTGTAAAAATGCCTTCTCTGAATGAATCTTTTTAGTAATTTGTTTCCTGACAACTTCATAACCATTACCATGAAGTCGCAGTGTAACAAAAAAAAAAGTAATAAAATTTTTGTGTATAACTAGGACAAGAATTCCTTGGGGAAATATTAAGTGAATGATTACAGGAAGGTAATTCTTTAGTTACAGGTTAATTGTCCTGAAAGTTAAATTTGACTTTAAAACACTGTCATTTTTAAAGAAATAAACTCATAGTGAAACTGGATTAACTGCATAGAGATTGGTTGATAAGGAAAACTGGAAAACAATGAAAATTTTCTTTATGTAAACAATTTTCATTTGTTGAAATAACTTTTAGTTTCTTTTTTCTTCAAATAATAAACTGGTAATGCTAATGTCTGTCAGTCTACCAAGTGGGTGAGTAAACTCTTAGTATGTTGCCATCTATTCCAATAGTTTTACAGTTGAATCCTAGTCTGAAAGTTGTGATTGAGAATTTAGGATAGAAAGAATGTATATTATTGCTATTAGAAAATCTGAGATCAGGGAGCTGGTAAGGAACGATATATCTAAAATACTCGTGAAAATTATCTATGGTACATGAATCCTTTCTACAAAAATTTGACGCTCTTAGGTTTATTATAATTTTAATTTAAAAATTTCAGATGAAAACATTTGTCATTACCAGTTTGGTGTGCACCTTCTTCTAATTATAAAGTATTGATAAACACTCGAGAAAATACAGAGCAAGAACTCAATTTGACTGTAAACGTGTGAATTTCTTTAAAGAATTCTAATTGTTCACACCTGACTCTTATCCATTTATATATTGTTTTCAGAATTGCTTTTGATATTAGAAGGAATAACATATGAAGGTTTGTCAGATGTTATATGTTGTTCCTATTAACAGTACTGAAAATAATGTTTTTTCTGTCACTTGTTAGGTGTAGTGATTGCCAATATGTCAGTTTATTTTCAACAGTATTTCTTTCCAAATGACAGCAGCATTGAGGATAGAGACAGTATATGCTTTTTTTTTTTTTTTTTTTACCAGTTTGCTTATAAGGATGTTTAAAAATTCCAACTATTTCCACTCTGTGTGGAGAGCAGAACAGTTTCAGTTCCAAATTTCATTTATTTGTCCTCTTGTCTGTTGGTTTTATTGTAGTGCCTTGCAGCAAGGATCTTAGTGACACATAGGTGAATTCTCAGCATTGTAGGAAAAATTTGTGATTTCTTAATTAAAAGACACAAGAAAATAACTTTCAGTTTGAACTATGGGTTTAGTTAGTAGCAGAATGTGGATGATCTGACTTTCAATTCTGTAATCATTTGATGCAGTTGTAAGTCTATGTTGTTATTTGTGGCTTTCTTTACAAATGGAAGCCTAAAACATAAAATTTGACTTTTACATGGAAGATAAATATCATTGGAGTTTTGGGCTTTCTTTTGTAAAGATATTAGTGAATAATAAAGTTTCTGGAAAGGAGAGGTTCAGGATATGTTGTAAAAGACTGCTCTTTAATTTCATGAAGTTTAAGTATCATTGGGAGTGGTAGTTAAAGAGAAACACCACTAGTTCCTTTAGGGTACCTGAAAGTTTATGTACTTGGGTGTGGGCCAGGTTCCTTCCTTCCTTCCTTCCTTCCTTCCTTCCTTCCTTCCTTCATTCCTTCCTTCCTTCCTTCCTTCCTTCCTTCCTTCCTTCCTTTTTCCTTCCTCCCTCCCCCTCCTATTCCGACTCCTTCCTTCCTTTCCATCTCTTTCTCCCTCTTTCTCCTCCCAAACACAGAAGAACCAACAGAGATATATGTTATTCTTATCTCATGATTTAAAAAGTAAAATGCTAGGTTGGATACAATTATTATTAACCTTATTTTGTTTAAGGTTAAAGGCACTGATGACAACGTTTTGGTTAGATTTACAAAGGGATTTGAGCTATTAGATGTCTTTTTACTGACACCCTCCACCCCCAGGAGGATACTTGGAAACATATATTTTAATGTATTTGAACTGATTAAGTGTCATGTTACTAATAGCTCAGAAGTTTATGAACCAGGAGAATGATAAATTTGTGTCTAATTCGAGAAACTGCTGGAAGCAAGTGAATGAACTGGAAAACTTGTCATCAACATATGTTAAATAGTCATTTTGTTACAAGCTGATGAACACTTCAAGGCATTCTTTCCATGACATGTTTAAGACCCTCTTGCACTGTTTAAGTATACAACAGATTTCCTGTGACCATAAACTAAGTGGTGTCTTTTTTGATTTATGTTCTTTTTTCTTTTTCTAATTATTATATTTCAATTAGAGTTGACATTCCATATTATTTTATATTAGTTTCAGGTTTAAAGCATAGGGACTAGGCAGTTATATAATTTACAAAATATGTTTTTGCTTATGGGTAGTTTTCAAAAACCTTCTCAGAAATTATTTAAAGTGGTTAATTATGTTCTGCATGTTTCAGAATGTGAGCTGTTACTCTTAGAAGAAAGGATACAACTTGCATATTTTTCCATTTGTGCTCTAAGTTTATAAGTTGTTACTGGTTTAGTCATTAACAAAGTAGTTTTGTTGTCCAGCACACAGGTTCTATTCTATATTATTTTTTATTCACATTTTATGCTTGCTGATAAAAACTAATAGGAAGGAGGAAGTAGAACTTTCTCTTAGACTACTTTAATTTTTTATGCAGTACAACAAAACTCAGGGATGGTGAGGAACAGAAGCAGTGGCAGATGGTCCAACCTGATGCTCTGCAAAGATAGGTTGTTTCATTTTGATTACAGACAGTGGCAGTCTGCGAAGTGAAGATATGGAGCCATAATCTATTTTATTGCCTGCACTAACCATGTGTGTTGTGGCAAAGACAAGAACAACTTTGGATATAATAGAAGAGATGACTAGATCCACCTTTAGTTTAGAGATGACTAGATCCACCTTTAGGCACATACCCACACATAGCAATACTGTCAACACTGTATCTTTGAGCACTAAGGCCAAATATTGTATACATTGCCATACTGTTTTCTACTTTGAATTACAGATGATGTGATCAGGGATATAAACTAGAATGTAACAGTGGAGGGCAAGATTTATACTCTCTCAATAACAAGAGAAGTGGAGATTTATTTTCTCCATTATTTCAACAGTTACCCTTAAGTGGGTTATACAGGCTAGATTGTTTTAGAAATTTTTGTTTGAATTACAGAGACTAAACAATAGTGAATAAAAGGCTAAGAAAAACACAATTGTGGAAATGTAAATTGGTAGAACCACTTGGAAGGAAGTTTGGCAATACTTATTAAACCAAAAAAATGTGGATGATGTAGGACTTACTAGATATGCTTATATATATATATACACACACACATATATATGTATATGTATACATACACAGACACACACATATATATGCTTTATATATATACATTTTTTTATTTCCTCCAAGGAGGCATGCACATGATTTTTCATTGCAACTGTTGTATGGAGGAAAAAAGGAGAAACAGCCTAAATGTCCAACAATAAGTGAATAGCTAGATAATCTGTATATAGTTATGTAATGGAATACTATGTAACACATAAAGAAATGAGCCCGATTTATATGTGATAAGAGTTAAGTTGCATTATGATATATATGATAGCATTATAAGTTTCTATGGTTACTTATAAAAGCATAAAAGAAAATCTGAAAAGAGAGAGACTAAACATTGATTATCTTTTAAGGAAGAGGGAAGAGAAGACTAGGATTTGGTAGTGGTGATGTCTTTAGCCTTATCTGTGTGTACTGTTTGACTTTAAAAGAAGAATGCATTTACTTATTACTTGTGTAATAAATTAATTACTAATTAAAATTATTCCTAAGTACTACCTTATAATTTATTTGTGTCTATGTTTCATATAGTTTTAATTTATTATATTACAAACATATTTGCTTGTTCCTATGAAGCCTTCATTACCATCTTTAATAATAGTCAAATTATTTCTTTAAATGAAATTCCCAGGAATGAATGAACCACATGATCAAAGAATGTGAACATTTCTGACTCTTAAATATTGCCATATTACTTTACAAAAGGGTCCACTGTATCATGCTATCAGTAGTGGTGAAGTACACTAACTTTACCACAACCTCACCATTCAAATTTATTTTTAAAGCATAATGTAGAGATTAAGAGTATGGTCTCTTTGGGTGCAAATCCTGTCTCTGCCACTCATTAAAAGGTGACTCGACTTTTGTGCTTCATCTTCCTCATCTCTAAAATGGGAATAACAACCTACTCTGTACGGGTGTTACAAGGATTAAATGAAATAATATTTGTAAAACACCAAATAGTGCCTGACAGAGAGTAAATGATAAAACTAAAAAAAATTTGGAGGAGCTTTGGAATAAGACTGTGTTGTATACAGTTTTTATTTTATCTGCCTTGATTGATAGCATATGATTCTAAAATTTGTCACTTTTTCTCAATTGAAGCAAAAATGTACTACATAAATGTATAATACATAATTTTTGAGCACAGGATATCTGTTTTTAGTGATAAGGAAAAAGATGCAGTAATTAAAGGTAAGAGAGCTTCAGAAAGTCATTATTTGATTTTCTGCCATTGGGCAGGTAAATGTCTAAATTATACCTGTTCCAGCACTTTTAGAATTACCAGACCATATTTCACACTAGGTTTCATTTAGCAGGTTAATGGATGCACCTGATTCCAAATTGAATCATAGGCTAAGGTGTGAGGAGGAGATACATTTAGTGATGACAAACATCAGGTGCAGGATACTAAAAAAGCATTTTTATTGAGCCCTTACTGTGAGTCAGATATTCTAGACAATGTGGTTCAGAAATAAGTGGAAGGCTGTGAATGATAGAATAGATAGGACATTTATTTGATCATTAAAAAAATATCCAAAAATTTATTGAATGTCATAATATTTAAGGTTCTTTGATAGGTACTAGGATACAGATAAGACCATTCTCAAACAAGGAGATAGGAGAGATACAATTAAATTAACATACACAGTATATGTTATGTTATTTTAAAGTTAAAGCAGTGAAAGCTTGATGTGTAGACTTAAGTGGTTATAAGAAATATCATTTTGTAGGAGGGACACCTAACTTTAGGAATAGGCTTCTAAGAAATAAAGAGAGAGATTAAGCCAAGTTTTGAAGGATGTTGGGCCAATTGGTGTAATTGGGGATAAAAGGCAGAGGACACTACAAAGATGATGGCTGTGAGTGTAATGTGTCTAGGGAATGGTTAAGTAGTTTGGAATAACTGAAGCCTTTGTGGGTATCTCTACTTTTGGTTCTAAGGTTTCTATCTAAAATTTTCATCTGTTGCGGGTTAGAACATTTTCGATCTTTTTTATTTAAGCCAAGGATTCTTAAGTCTTGGCAAGTAACATTGATCCTGGCATTGCAACCTTAGTATAAGCTATATTTTCTTAGTTTTTGTTGATGCCCCATGAGGTAGAATCAAAAGCCTTGGGGAGCATCCTCATCATCAATATCCTTTTCTTATCTAGTTTCTCTAAATTCGATCTATAATAAACTTCTGTAAAAATTACTTTCATTTTAAATCGAATTTTAGATGTAAAAATTCTTGCTTGGGCTCCAGTTTTCAGAGTGGTCTTTGATATTCTTGATCTACAGAGTAACATTACCTTTATTAAATCTTTCCTTTTTTTCCCGCTATTCTCCTCTGTATTTTGCATTACCTATACTTTTCTAGTACTATTTTTCAGCTATGAGGATTGACCTATAATTTTTTTTTTCTGATTGCCTCTTGTATATTTTTATATATTTCAAGTAGCCAAATTGTCTTTTATAGACTCTCCTTTATTAAATATCCACATCTCATCGAGAATTTCTCTTCTGTTAGATTAATGTATGTGGTACTTCTTTTTATAATCTCATGCCAAACATAATTTAATCATCACTAGCCTACTTTTTGTGATTTTCTTGTCTGTGCATACTTGTAGATTTTTCTTTGTTTCTATCATGCAATTTCTTCTATATTCTCCTTCTATGTTTGGTTAACTGGTTATATTTTACTATTCTTTTTCTAGTAAATATTTTGGAAACTTTGGAGGACTGATTATTTTTGGCTTCAAAGTGCTATATTTCTAGGTTTCAGTTTAGAGTCAAAACAAAATATTGTGAATGCTGAAAGAGATTTTTGAAAATGTAATTTCAGTAGATTTGTTCACTGTCAAAGATAGGATTAGTACTATTTAATGGGGTTAGAGAAACATTGGGTTAACCAAGCTCTTGGAACAAGATTTTTTCTTTTAAGAAAGTAAGCCTATTTGGAATTTAAAATTTTATTTGGAATTTAAAATTTATTTCTCTATAGAAACAATGATGATTGGATTTATAGGGAGCCAGCTTACAGAAATTTAAGTCATCAATTAGCTGAAAATACTGTATATTTGCAATAAAAAAAAAGGTAGTAGAAACAATACTACGGGACTACTAAATGTAGCATGATAACAATAAAATTGAAAATTCATTTAAAAATATCTAAATGCAGATGTTTGAATATATAGAATACCCTTCCCTGCTAGATCAGCAAATCCTTTTCAGATGTAGCCTTAGAGTGTTTATCAACTATGGTTAGTCATATAGAGGGATAAGAGTATCTTTAGGAAATTTTTGTCCATTTGTAAGGACCCGATGAGGTGTCAGTAGGCAGATATTTGTACTATCATAGGACTGTTCCTATATATCTGGGATAGGTTTATTATTTTTTCATATCAGTAGCATCTACTCTAAAATTAGCTTTCTTTTGCTCAGTATAATATCCGAGCATCATCCTTGTTATTGTATATCAGTAGCTTTTCCCTTTTTGTTGCTGAATAGTATTCTATAATATTAATGTATCATAATAGTTTTGTTCACTTGCACATGGACATTTGGGTCATTTCTAGTTTTTGGCTGTTATCAGCGAAGTTATTGTGAACATTTTATATAAGTCTTTTGGGATCATATTTATTTTTAACCCCTTCCAAGAGTGAAATTGCTAGGTTATAGAATAGGCATATGTTTAACTTAATAAGAAACTGCTAAACCTTTTCCCAAAGCAAATGTATCATTTTACATTCCCACTAACAGTGAATAAGAGTTTCAGTTCCTCTATATCCTTGACAACATTTGGTGTTCTTGCCTTTTTAATTTTAGCCACTTTAATAGTTGTGTGGTAGTATCTCATCGAGGTTTTAATTTGCATTTCCTTGATAACTAATAAAATTGAACACATTTTCTAATGTTTCCTCTTATGAAATGTTCATTTAAGTCTTTTCTTTCTTTCAGTTGGTCTCTTTTTCTATACATACTTTAAAGAAAAATGAAAGATTCTAGTTTATAGAACAAATATTAGGCCAATTTAAGAATTTCTGATTTTGTGCCACTCGATTAAAAATTAGGAGTATGTGTGAGATTTTAACCCTTCATCTTTGGTTCCTCTTTTTAGCAGGGGAAAAAATTCTTAGGCCACCATTTAGCCCTAAATACATACCTTCTGAAACTCTGGTGGAGTTATGTTCTTGACAAGGTCAGTAATGACAAAAAAAAAACCTTGCTGGTTGTAGGGTGCCTCTTGTCTGAGGTGTTCCATCTAGGATGCCCTTTATTATCTACCTGAAGTGACTTTGCAGTAACTTTTGCTTTTGGTAGGTAAATTCACTTTAGATCGACTGTACCTAGCACATTTATAAATTAATATTATTTGCGATTTATTTGCTACATTCAGCACTTTGCTTCTGTTTTTGGAAATTCTTACCTTACTTTGGCGGTGAAAAGTATATTTCCCAGTGTTTGTTTACCTCTCTGGTTATCCTCTCATTCAGATGTTGTTAAATTTTCATTCATGCCTTTGGAACCAAACTGTTTAAACTATGACTTTTTTTTAAGCAAAATTCTAGATACTGCCTTGGCTGTTTCAGAGTGGATGAAAAAGGGACTCTGCAATAAATCTGACTGCAAGTACCCTCGTAGGGTATTTTGATCATAAATTCCAAACTGAGCAGGTCATGGTGGGTTCATGCCCTGGGCGTACAAAAAGGTTAACCTTTGTCCAGCTTATCCATGCTGTATGTGCAGTCACAGTAAGATTTTTTTGACAGGAGGTACACATTTACATAGCTTTTATTTGATATATTTTTATAATTGTTCTGTTTTATTATTAGTTACTGTTAAGTACCTTACTGTGCCTAATTTATAAATTAAGTTTTATCATAGATATGTATAGGAAAAAACAATATGGATAGGGTTTAGAACTATACATGGTTTCAGACATCCACTGGAGGTTTTGGAATGTATTCCCTGAGTATTCTGTTCTTTTATTTTCCTTTCAAGAACAGTGAATTTTAATCTCTTTATATGACTGTGCAAAAGCCATTTAAATAACTTTTCTGTCTAAATTAGCCTCTTTATTATTTGTACTATAGAAATTATATTAGTTTGCTTAGGCTACCATGACACAATACCATAGATGGGTGGCTTAGAAAAAGAAATTAATTTTCTCACAGTTCTGTAAGCTGAAAAGTCTAAGATCAGTGTTCTGGCAGGATTTGATTTTTGGTGATGGTTCTCTTCCTGGCTTGCAGATAGCCATCTTAACTCTGCACCTTCACGTGGCCTTTCCTCCGTGTGCCTGAAGGGAGAGCAAGAGAGAAAGCTTTTAAGCTCTCTGGTATCTCTCCTTATAATAAGGATGCTAGTCTTATCTAATCAGGACCCCACCCTTATGACCCCATTTAACCTTAATTACTTCTCAACTCTGAATACAGCCACACTGGGGGTTGGGGTCTCAACATATGAATTTTGAGAGATGTATATATTCAGTCTATAACATGCTGACTCCCGAACTTAATGTCCTTTTTGCATCTAAAATACATTCATTCCATCCGAACAGCTCCCAAAGTCTTAACTCATTCCAGCATCAACTCTAAAGTCTGAAATCCATAGTTTCATTTAAGTACTATTTAATCCAGAGATGGGTGAGATAGGAGGTACATTCATCTTGAAGCAAAATTCCTCTCCAGCTGTGAACCTGTGAAACCAGTCAAGTTAATATGCTTCCAAATTATAATGCTGGGACAGATGAGGATACACATTCTAATTCTGAAAAGGAGAAATCAGAAAGAAGAAAGGGTGACAGGTCCCAAGTTAGCCTAAAACTTAGCATGGCAAATTCCATTAGATGTTAAGGCTGAAGAATTAGGTTCAGTGCACTGACCTCCAGGCCCACGGGGGCGGCAGCATCACCTCTGTTGCTCTGTGGGGCTGCCATGTTCCCAGAAACTGGGCCATTACTTGGCTCTTGAGGCACGTGGGTGGTAGCATCCAACTCCCTATCTACAAACCAAGGAGGCCTCACCTTTTGAAACCAGCCCTGTCTGGGCCTCTAGTGCAAGTGGTAGCCCTTCCATCTCTGATTCACCGTTGGGGTCATTCTTCCCTTAAAGGATAAAGCTTGTTTGTAGATAGATAACTCTATTGACCCATCCTGTAGAATCCCAGAAGTCTGACACCCTACTTTTATTCTGTCTTGTTTTTTTTCTGTTTCCTTTAGTCCTAGCTGGCAGTTTTTCTGCAGATGTAATACAGTCTATTCCTGGCTTCTGCTGAGGTGATTAATTAAATTTATGGCTAATCTCCTTATGAGATGGTTTTTCAGACACTCCCTTAGTATTCTCTTTAGAATAAGCTTTATCAGTTTTTACAGTATGGATAGGCTGAAAAATTTTCAGATTGTCCAAGTTCTAGGTCCTTTTTGCTTAATAGTTCTTCAATTTATATCTCTTTCCTCTTGCATTTTACTACAGTCAGTAAAGAGAAAACAAGTCTTCGGCACTTTGCTTAGAAATCTCTTCAGCTAAATATCCAATTTCATTAGTCAAAGGTTCTGTCTTCCATAGAACGCAACATAATTCAGCCCAGTTCTGTACTTTTTAACAAGGATCTCCTCTCCTCCAGTTTCCAATAACATGTTACTCATTTCTGAGATCTCCTCAGATTGTCCTTTGATGCCCATATTTCTACTAACAGTCCCTTTACAGTGATCTAGGCCTTTCCTAGCATGCACCTCAAAACTCCTCCAATCTTTAACTGTTACTCAGTTCCAAGGCCATGTCCACATTTTTAGGTATTTGTTACAGCTGCACCCACTTCTCAATATCAAATTTGGTATTAGCTTGAGCTGCCATACCAGAAACTGGGTGGCTTAAACAACAGAAATGTGTTTTCTCCCAGTTCTGGAGGCTGAAAAGTTCAGGATCAAGTTTCTGTCAGGGTTTGGTTTCTGGTGAGGACTCTCTTCTTGGTTTAGAGATGGCTACTTTCTGTCTGCGTCTTCACATGACCTTCAATGTGTATGTGGAAGGATGGGGGATGTAAGCTCCTTGGTGTTTTTATATATGGACATAATCCTATTAGCCCCTTATAACTTCATTTAACAGTAATTCCTTCATAACTCCAAATGTAGCCACCCTGGGGTTTAGGAGAGTTAATCAAATTCTCCTATAGAGTTTATCTTCATCAATGACACTGACTGCACTTTTGAACCAAGCAGACATCTAGAAATAATCGTAGATCATTTTTTCTTTTTTTTTTTTTTTATAGCCAATTATCTATTGAACCCTGTTCATTCAACTTCAGCATTTTTTAAATCTGCCTTACTTTACCTCCTTTTTTAGTTTAGGCCATTATCTCTTGTCTGAACTAATGCAGCAGCCTCTCAGCCAGTCTTTATGAGGCCTATCTGGCCTTTTCCCAATCTTTTATAATGCATTAACATGATTATAAACATAAATCTGATTGTTAGTTCTTTGTTTAAAACTCAAGAATAGTGTAGCGTGTCCTTCTGTACACTTGTACCTAATACCTCTATCAGGATTAAGTTCGGATGTATATTAAATAGAAAATAGGTAAGATATAGAAGTTTATTTTTCTTACACACAAATCTGGAGGTAGGATATACAGAGGTTGTATTTGTATGGTTATTTCATGGTTATCTAAGCCTTTTCTGTCTTTTCAACCTTACTATCTTTAGTATCTGGTTTATAATTCTAGGTTCACTCATAGTGTAAACTGGCTGCTGGAGGGGAAGACACTGCTTCTGAGTTCCAGGTGGGAAGAGACAAAAGCAAAAGGATATTGCCAGCTATCTTAAGCTTTTAAGGAGTTTTCTTAGATGTTCTCCCTATCAATTTCTACTACATTTCGTTGGTCATTTCTATTTGCAAGGGAGTTTGGAAAATACAGTCTTGTAGCTGGGAACATAATCACCTAAAGCCAGGGTTCTGTTTATCTGTCAGTCATCATTTCAACTTCATTTCCTACAGCTCTGCTTCTTGTACCCCGTACTCCATTTATATAAAACTGCTTTCAGTTTCCTGATTATCTATGCTACTTCATTCTTATATGTGTTTTCTTTGCATGGAATACCCTTCTACCCATTTTTGCCAGGTGAACCCATACAAGGGTCGCCACCTCTAGGAATTCTTTCTTATTTTATTTATTTATTTACTTAAAATTAAAAAAAAAATTGTATGGGGACATTGGTTAATGAAATCCAGTAAGTTTCAGCTGTACATTTTAACAGTAAGGCATATATATACTTAAACTGTGTGTTCACCTGGAAGACTTTCTTAATCAACTCAGAATTAAGTGCTCCCTATTTTAGGATTCCATTTTAATACCTGCACTTTAACATTTCCTATCTGGTATTACAGTTATTTTGGTTATGTCCCTCTCTTTCTTACTAAATTTTAAAGTATTAGAATGCAGGAACTATGGCTTATTCATCTTGACTGTGCCTAACACATCATAGGTATTTAATGATTGTCAGAAAAAAATCAGCTAAAAGTACTTAAAAATAGCTAGGAGAAATGTTATGCTTGTAGACCACATGCATTTAGGAACCCTCTAGGGCTACAGATAATAAATATGTAGGTATAGGACCACAACATTAAAATGATGGAATTAGAGGCTAACCGAAATCTCTGGTTGATTGATTTGAAGATATTTCTTGTTTAAAACAAAGTTAAATAATTAGTCTTGATAACTCTGCTTTGTAAATGAATTTTTTTATAAATAAGTACCCCCCCTCCCCCCAGATTATGCTTCTCTTTCTTCTTTTAAAAAAAATCTATGACAAAATAGTTATAGCTCTAGCTCTGTTTCATTTTATATTTTCTTTCCCAGGGACAGTGTGTCCATTGCCTTGCTAAGTTGTATTTCATTATAGAAGTCGGGTTGACTATGGGAAAAGAGAAAATTTTCATTTAAACTTTCAGGAAGAAAGGCTCTAGATAGAGACCTTTCTTAGATCAAGGAGTCATTTAGAACTAGCCTAGTTTTTTTATTCTTTTGCTTTGGAGTGTTTTCCTTTCTCTCCCCTCTCCTCGCCCCTCCCCTCCTTTCTCTGTCTGTCTGTCTGTCTTTTTTACTATTCTTTTGATAGATCTTAGTTACTAAAGTTGTTTACAAAGGAATAGATCATGATCACAGTCTCTTCTCTCTGTACTCCTCTTTTTTTCTTTAAGGCTAGGTTACTCCCAGTTTCTGAAATGATTCCTTTAGTTGTAGTACAGGTGGTATTTCTCTCTCTCCCAATGGGGTAGTAGTTCACATGGCTTTGTTCTATGTCTTCTCCCTGTTGATTTCATTCCCTTTCTAAGATGTTAGGTTGGAAGTTTAAATCTTTAGTTTAGATCTTTCTTTGGCTAGAGGTTATCATCTATAATAGTTTATTATTCCTGAAGGAGAGTTGTATAGTTGACTATTTTAGGGCCAACTTTTTTGGTAGCACTTTTTTGCTGTTACCATTTCCTTTAGTACTTAGGTTTCTAATTTGTCTTGCAGAGATGTGTAAATATTTAAAAGAGATTATGATATAGAATTCTTCAGGTGCCTATGGAAAAACAAAAACAATACAAATGTAACACTTAGTATTTGTGTATATGGAAGATGATATTTTCAAAAGATGGTTATGACAGTTTTATCCCACGTGTTTTTTACAATTGTGACTTTTACACTTCTCCCATGTTCCATGAGAAGTGGAATTTATGGTTTCTCTTATTGAATCTGGGCAAGCTTGTTATTGCACCAGAAGTGACAGTCTTGTTATTTCAACTTTTGTTTTTTTTAAATCAGGGATACCAATGAAATGTATGTTGTTTTCCTTTGCCTCTCTGTCTAATATTTCTCAGTCTAATAATTTTCTTCATTAACTTTCTTATTCCATTTTTCTCCCTTTTCTCAATCGTGTTCTTTCTGTTAGGACACATTTATTTCTTTGGCCAGGGAGCAGATGGTGGGCAGTTTGGTAAATATTTTTCCATAATGCTGGCAATCTCAAACTGAGATCCAGTTGCCCATATTCCTTCTCCTCTATTATTAGAAAATGAAATTAAATAGTGGGTTTGTACGAGGGCTGATGTATATCTTTCCATGCTTGCTTTTTCAAAATGGAAACTTTTTCAGTGTGGAATATGTTACATCTATATGAACACTGAGCAGTTAATGGAACTCTTAAATCAGATTTAGTTTTCCAGTAGCTTCCTGGTCTGAATTCTGTATTTAAAAATTTTACACCTTATACTTTCACACTCTCACCAGAATAACTCCTGAAAAAGTAAAATCTCATTAGCATATTTATCACCCTAAATATACCTTTCGTTTCTCTTCTTTATTTTCCTCTCTTGCATTCTAGCCTCTCAGACTGTCCCCCAGGCATTCCTAACATCTTCTGACCTCTGAGCTATTACTTACTCTCATCCTGATATCTGACATGTTCTTCATGGCTCTCTGTCTTATACTCATTCTTATTTTTCTATCATGAGAACTGCCCCCCCCTTTATGAAACTTTCCTATATTCCTCCCCTGTAATTTCTTCTTTGCGTTCCCATAGTACTTGTTTATATCCCATAGGCTAGTTATTACATTCTACTCTGTTATCATTATGCAGATTATACATTAATTTATTTAACAAACATTTGAATCCCTGGGCCCTACTTCCAGAGACTCAGATGTATTGGTTTGGGGTAGAGCCTGGGCATCAGCATTCTTTAAATATTCCTCAGGTGATTCCAGGGTTAAGAACTAATGGAATAAAAGATATAACAGTGCCTGGCCTGTAATGAACACCCAAATATATGTTGATGCATTTTAAGCTTTTAAAATTTAGGACTATACTTTATCTTTGTTTTGACATAAGAACATCCAGACCTGTAGAGAATTTTTATAAAAGTTCGTTTGAGCCAAACTGACAACATGCTGGGAAGCAAAATCTCATGTTCTGGAGAATTAACATTTGCAGTTCCTTTTACACATTTGGATTACATGAAAGTGGGAGAAAGAGAAATCTCTGATTGGATTACAGGAGAGTTAACACAATTATGTTATCCCATGAGGGTCTGTGGGGTCTGAAAATAGATGATTTGTCTGGCATTTCAAAATGTGTTAACCTAGATGCACAAAAACAATGGGCAGGGCTTGCTTAAGGCAAAGATGAATATTTTATAGTCCTGGGGCTTGATTACCTACTATGACTTTCCCAGTTAGGAATTTATGATCATATCACCCTGTGAGGTTACTTTCATTCACTGAAATTTGTCAGATTTATTACATAACCCCTTTTTCGTTCATATTTGTATCCCCCATAGCACCCAACACAGAATTGCCAGTGGTTACACACGCGCCCACACACACACACACACAGATGTATGTGTATATAAACATATATACGTGTGTGTGTGTATGTATGTATGTATGTATGTATAATTGGGCAAAATACATAGCTCTCCTCAGTTTTCATGACATTTCATGTAGTTGTATGGGCCACTCAGAATATACTTGGATTACCGTGTAATTAGAAACTGCTAGACAAACATAACTGTGAAATGTATTTTTCTGTTCTTGTTTCTGTTTTAAAAACAAATTTAAAAAATATCTACTAGGGAAGTCTTGGATTTAGTGAACACTAAACCTGTCTTGTGTTTGACCTGAGTTAAATAGAATAAGCCCCATTCTTTAATCTGTTACAAGGTAGTTTTCATAAAATATGTGTTGAAGTCTTGGTGACTTTAGTTCAACTATGATTAGCAGTGTTTATAGATAAATACAGGAAATATAGCAAATATATGTAACCATGCTTTGAGTAAATATCACATTTAGCCCAACCTGTAGCCCGTAGATGCAGCAGAATTACCAGATTGAACTTCTGATCTCTTAAGACCAAATGACTCATGAGTTGCTTCTTTTATGTAACATTAGCGAAATTGGTTTTATGAAGGAAGATTTCATTTCGTTTATAATTTTATGGAATGTTAACGACCTTTTAAAGTATTTACGAATACTTATAGTAATGTGACTTACTTGGCTTTGAGTGAGACAGTTCTCATGCTCAACCCTAATACAGTGACTTGGGTACATTGTTTATAGTGAATGATAATATTCTTTCCTCGTCTGTCAGAGCTACAGAAATTACCTTCCCCTTCTTGATATTTCTTTACTTCCTTTTCTGCTCTCTTCCTTTTCCTTCTCTCTTGTTCCAGTGTTAGGTGGCAGCTGGTACTGCTGGGATGGTAATATTGGTCAAGAAGTGCAGAGGAAAGAGGATAGGGACAGAAAAATTTGTTGTTGAGCTTTTCATTCCTTTCTCTGGTCCTTTTGCACACGACTTTCCTCCAGAGTTAAGAGTAAAAAATTACAGGGAACATCCTTATTACTGTTAGAAATCCCCTGTTTCTGGACTATCATTTATTTAGCATCCATTATCTTCCTGTCTTGTCAAGTCATATATAATATAATATAATATAATATAATATAATATAATATAATATAAATAGTATAATATAATATAATACAATATAATACAATATAATACAATATAATATATAATATAATATAATACAATATAATACAATATAATACAATATAATATATATAGTATGTATAATATACTATATATATTATATTATTATACTATATAGTATATATAATATACTATATATTATATTATATTATGTTATATTCTCTCATTAAATCCTTATAATACTGCCAGGAATTAGGTGGTGGTATAGTTATTTTACATGAATGAGTAAGTGGAAGCATGGAGATATTAAGTAACTTGCTCATATTCTCACAGCTAGTAAGAGACAGTATTAGATTGAACATATTTTTTTTTGTGCCCTTAATCATTTGAGCCTGAATGTTTAACATTTTTAAAAAATTAGTTGCCAACATTTTAAAGTAGAAAGATTTCACAAAAATTCATATTCCTGGTTTCCTTGTTGCCATATTACAGCAAATGCCTGAAACTTAGGTAGCAGCTACACCCTGTAAAAGGGATATGTGCTCTGCCAGGGTTTCACAGACCCTTCCTGGCCCACATATCATTTATATTACCCTCCTGGTCCCTGTAAATATTTCAGTTTTTGTTTGTTTTTACTTTTGGTACTTTAGTTTTTGAGCTTCGCGTGCAGAGGAAAAGGCTGCCATGGGCCTCAGCAGAGCTTTGCTCAGTCCATCAGCCTGTGTTTTTTACTCAATATCAAGGGAGGGCGGCTAGATGCAAATGCTCACTTAATCTTCACACTTTTTCATACCTTATTATCCCTCCTGTAACTTTTAGCTATATCTGGTGTTTTCCATGTATGGAGCATTTCCGTCTGTTTTTTCAGGGATCTTTTTATATATACCTACATATAGAAGATTGGTGTGAAAGTGGTAGCTGTGTGGTAGGTGGTAGATTGGTGCCTGACTGCTTTGTATTAATAACCACTCATATAGACTTTCAGCCAACCTCTCTTTAGTTCCACCTTTTATATGCTCCCTCCACTCTCCCCTGCCCTCCTGCTTTTGTGGTAGTTGGTACTGTCATTTCCGGAGCCTTTTTTGGGTGCTCTGGTCAGGGTAAATTAGTTTGCTTCTTGTTCACATTTCTTGATTGCTAGTGCTTAGGTTTCAACTTTCTTTAGTTTGCTTTAGTTTCTGTTCATCAGAAAAATTTGATTGTCACTTAGGTTCTCAGTTCTCCTTTCTCCTATCCTTGTGAATTTATATCCTTTTTTATTCTTTCTGTAATTTTAGTGAAGTGTCTAGGGGGAGAGAAGAGATTAAAAAACATTTAATTTTCCTTTTTTTTTTTTCTGATATAGCTTTTTCTTTCAAAAACTACTTTAATATGTTCTGACCTTAAATTTTTACTAGGCTTGATTCTATTCTTTTTCCATCTTGCCTTAATTTTTATGTTTAAAGTTTTCAAAGTTTCGCTTGTACAATGAATACTTTTATGTACTTCTTGTTTATAGATTAACCAATTGTTAGTTTGTTTATTTTGAATAAATACTGTTTATTTTCAGTAAATATGGATTGTGGCAATATTTTGGTGTCTGATATTCTGAGTATATGTAATAACTTACTCAGTTTGTCTTCTGTTCATGGACATTGTTTGCTTCTTATAAATGCTTTAAAAAGCTTGTATGTTCATTTTCTTGTTATAAATGAACTCATTAGTCATAAGATTGCTATTTTCTTAAACATACTACCAGTTTTTTAAATAATCTGTAACCAACAGTGTATGTGATTGTCATTTTATATCCCAGTGATTGATTTTCTTTTCTCCTCCACTAGACTATGAGCATCCTAATTTGTTAGTAAAGCCACTAATGAAAATTAAGCATCTTGAAGAAATAGATATTCCATTAGCTGAAGTAATTTCTTCTCCATTACTGTAATTTATGAGATAAACTTTGTTGTTTTTCACTTTTGTGTTCTAACAAGGAAAAAATATATTAGTATATTGGGAATGTTAATATTATGAGTCCAGTTTTTAACAAATTAACATCTAGTTTCACATTTTTCTTCAGCTACTTATTTAAGCATTCATTGCAGGACATATTATTGAACCCATGGACTTTCCCTCCCTACCACAAACATTTATCGAATGATAATATATATGTGCCAGGCACTCTTCAGTCTTTATCTTGCTAGTCCTTTTTTGCCTTGAGACTGTAGACTAGTCCCCTTTTCACATCCTTTGGGGACCACACTCTTGTTTTACCTGTTATAACTATTTCTTATCAGTCATCTTTTAAGTATTATTTCTTCCTTTGCATTCACTGTAAGAATTGGTCTCTTTCAGATTTGTCTCTGTCTCATTGTGTTTCTTAGTCATGGTTTTAATTGCCATCTATATGCTGATGACTCCCATTAAACCCTTCCTAAGCTTTACATGTGTAATTGTATAAACATAATGGATCTCTCCAAGCTTCCTCACATTCAGTACATTCTTACCAGAATTTATCATCTTTTCTTCATCATACATTCATTTTCTTACATTTCCTTTCTATATGATAATACTATCTTTCAAGTTTCCCAGGACAGAATCCTAGGTATTATTCTAAATTGCTTCTGTTTTCAAGCTCCAAGTTCTACTGACTTTTCCTTCCAGATATTTCCCAGATTTAGCTCCTTTTCTTCTTAAAGTAGGAGTCTACTTTTTGCTTCCAGGTTTTTTCAGTTCTCTACATATTGGTAGGATGAACTATCTGAATTGTATCTGAGTCTGCGGCCATCCACCACCCTGAACATCTCCTCTGAATCATATCTGACTGTGTCTTGTTTCCTTTCTGCCAAGAGTTTGTATCTGAATTATATTGGGCTGTATCCCTTCCTTATTATGATAGAACAGAATCTCTGTTACTATGTCAATGACTGCCTCTCTAGGTTTATCATTTACTACTTCCTGCCTTGTTTATTATTTTCTAGTAATATATAATTATCCAAATGCTCTGTACATCACTGTACTTTGAAACAAACTTATCTCTGCCTAGCATGCCCTTGTTTCTTTTACTTGGGTTAGCCTTTAATTAAAATTTTATGTAATCATCCTCTCTGTCTAGTTTTCTTTATTCCAGCATGGACTAAAGGTATCATTTCTATGTCTCCATTGTATTCATTGTACTGACTGCATACTATTAGAGTGTTTATTTTTCTGTCCTTGTATACAGAGATTGTTCTATTCAGTGAAAAAAAAACACTTCAATGTGTAAAATAAAGTAATGGTTCATTAATTTTCTTGATAATATGTGTCTAAAAATTTTAGGTTGTTAGAATCATCTATATGCAGTTTGTTTTCTTTATAAATCTAAGTTAAACTGGGGGCTGTCCTCATGGATAGATATGTGCTCAAGGAGTACAAATATAATTATTATCTCAAAGGAAAGATGAGCATTGCTGCTGAAACATAGTAATGCCAGAATCTAATGCCCTTTAGCTTACCTGCTAATTTGAAATACTTGTTGCCTCTTCCTTGTCCCCGCCTGAAATTTGCATGCATGATATAATGTTCTACTGATTGAAGATAGTGGGTCAAGACTTTTCATATTTGCTTCCTATACTAGATTTGAAAACATTAGAATTATGACTAAATATCTTTAGGTTTGTTTTGCTTACCTGGAAAAATAAGTAACATTTGCCAATTTTATTAGAAACTGGGCTGAAAAATTATAAAGATTTTGAGAGACCTTTTCTTACCTGCCTTCTATTTCTGAATTATAGTTACAGATGTAGAGCTGAAACGACTGAAAGATGCCTTCAAGAGGACCTGTGGACTCTCATATTACATGGGCCAGCACTGTTTCATCAGGGAAGTGCTTGGGGATGGAGTACCTCCAAAAGTTGCGGAGGTAATCTTTACATTCTAGGTTTTATTTTGAGATAGTTATCCACCAGCCTGATTTCTTGAGGGGCCTCCTGGTTTTAACGAATTTAATCTTCCTCCCAGTTATTAGTTATCAGTTTTCTTACTGAGTAGGTAAATAGGTCTTGTTTTAGATGTCAATGTGGCTGTGTTCTTAGAGGCCAAGTGGAAGTGTGGTAGAGATACAATTCTGCTTCTTTTGTACTTCTGAGCTTTAATAATAGCTACTGATTATAATCATGAAATCATTTGTGTGACTGGCCTTATTTTTATAAACTTCATCTCTTTGACATAATTTTTATATTGGGACTATGTTTTATAAATTTTGTGTTAAAGAAAATCTTTCCAAATAGTAAAATCTAATTAAATTAATTGTATAAAGTTAAATATTATAAATGGAATACTAGCTAATTGGAACTTGTAAAGGCTTATTTAAATTCTAAAATTTTTAGGTAGAGAAAAAATGTGCTAAGTTGACACAAATATTCCCTTTCTAAAAATACTGTGTTTACTATATTATAGGAATATGCAGATATTTATTGTGTCATTCTAAATGCAAAATGAGAATAAAATTAATAAAACAGTGAAAATTATAGGAATTTTAAAATATAGCTAACATACAATAGTATATTAGTTTCAGGTGTATACCACAGTTATTTGATATATTATACTAGCTTTTAAGAAAAAAGATAATAAGAAAATAGGAGGATTAATTCATACTCAAACAGAGAACCCAGTAAGTCATATTAGAGAAAAAGCTAACCCTGTCATAAATCTGAAATAATGACCAAAAAAAGCACATAATTTTACATAAGAGAATTAATAAAAATCTTTAAAAATAAATAAATAAATAGAGCTTGGCGGGGGATGGAGGAAATAAAATATGTTGTAAAAAAAAAAAAACAGAACAATGGTTCCAGCAAGTTTATACTAGGTAAATATATCATCGGTGCTAGCTAACTTTACTTAAAAACTCACTCCGTGTATTTTCCATAATAAAGACATCTTCCAAAAAAATTTATATAGTATAACATAAAAATTTGGAATTTAGAATTTTTCATTTTAGGACATAACTAGCAATTTCATGAGATAATATAAGTTGCCAGTTAGAGGAAGGGATTTAAACTGAGTCCATATCAATTAATTCAAGATGCTTCCAAATTCAAATACAGATTTTTCCCACTACAAAAAGTAGAGCGTTCCTAATGAAACCTTTTGTAAGCCTAAATGGCATAGAGTGAATACACAAAATAAATCAAGGTAAAGTACAGATGCTCACCCAGTTCAAAGTATGGCATTTTGATGTTGAGATGCTGAGTGTAGTTCCTGGGGAAGGAGCTTGGTAGTGCTATTGTCACTGCTCCTGGTATATACTATCTCTGTGATGATTCACTGTAAAATAAACACTGAATGCTGTTTTTGCTTTCACCTTTTTTAATAAATGCGAAAATCCTTTTTGTATTTTTTTCAGTTAGTGAAAACAGGTACTAACGTAGGTCTTTTGTAAAAGTGAAGTGGCATAAAGGGAACTTTAAAAAATCGGGTGATACCCATATATGCTGACTTCAGCTTTTTTTCCCCCTTATCTCTTTTTTTTTAAAGTCAAAACTGTCAGACTCAATGTAATTTATGGTGCTGGGAAAAAGTTACATGAGAATATCTGACTCATCTCTTTGGATGATTTATAAAGATTTTCATATGTACATCTTTACACCTCTAAACTGATAGGCATTCAGGTCCTTGCCCATTTTTTAGTTGGTTTGATCCAAGTCAGATACATAATTTGCTAATGTATTCTCCCATTCCATAGGTTGTCTTTTTCAGTCTCTTCCTGGTGCCCTCTGAAACACAAGATTTAAATTCGGATGAAGTCCAGTTTACCTGTTTTTCCCTTTATCACTTTTGATTTTGGTATTGTATCTAAGAAATCATTGCCTAACCCAAAGTCACAAAGATTCACTTTTCTGTTTTCCTCTAAGAGTTTTATTTCTTACATTGACATCTCATCCATTTCATGTTAATTTTTGTGTATGATATGAGGTGTCTAACTTTGTTCTTTTACAGATAGTTCTCCAGTTGTTCTAGGACCATTTGTCGAAAAGGCTAGTCTTTCCCATGGAATTTTCTTGTCATTCTTGTTGCAAATCAGTTGACGATAGCATAAGGTTTTATTTCTGGATTCTCTAGTCTATTTCATTGAATTCTGTGTCTGTCTTCATGTCAGTATCACATTGTTTTGATTACTCTAGCTTCGTAGTAAGTTTTAAATCGGAAAGTGTCATTTCTCCAGCTTTGTCCGTTTTCAAGTTGTGTCTGTTCTGGGTCCCTTGCATTTACATATGAATTTTAGGATTAGTTTGTCAGTTTCTGGGGGGAAAAAAAAGCAGCTGGGATTAGATAGGGATTGCATTGAATCTGTAGATTGATCTAAAGAGTATTGCCATTTTAACAATATTAAAGTCTTCTGATTTATGAAACAAATGTTTTTTCGTTTATTTTGGTTTTTAATGTCTTTCAATGATGTTTTATAGTTTTCAGTGTGTAAGTCAAATGTCTGTCAACTGAACAATATATAGTGTATCCATACAGCATAATATTATTTGTTAACAAAATGGGATGAAGTTTTTAGATGTGCATGGTTGAACCTTCAAAACATGCCAAATCAAAGAAGCCAAATACAAGACTGCATATTTTTAATTTTATTTATATGAAATGGCCTCAATAGACAAGTCTACAGAGATAGAAAATAGATTAGTGGTACTTTGTTAAAATTTTAGCTGATTTTTTTCTTTACTCTTTTGCATGTCAGCTCCATCTTCCCCCCCATGCTCTGCTATTGGAGAGGCAGGCCGTGTATCTTGTGTTTGGGAGTAATCTGTCTTTCTTGGGATCTTAGACTACTTAGTGCCCTGTGATCTCAGCTTTCTGATGGGCCTAAGAAATGTAATATTATATATAGTTTATCTGGCTTTTTCTTGTTTTTTTTTTGTTTTTTTGTTTTGTTTTTAGTTATGAGTGGCATTCTTTCAGGCTTTCTATATCTCAGGTGGAAGTGGAACTTGCTGCAGTATTATTTTTATATGACTATTTCATAAATTTTATTCAACCCAAAATTATTTCAAGAATCTCTGTTTTTTTTTGACTATCTCTAAGAGTCATCCCTGGATACAATAATTAATTGTTGTAGAAGAATGATCTTAATTTTAAATTGTAAAATCCACAATGATAGTTTCAGTTTCACTGTAGTTAACACTTTTTTGGTATAAACTCTAGAACAGTATTAAACACAAATAGAAATTATATAAATGCTTTTAGTGATAATAGTGTAGGTTTATGGGGACTCTTGACCATAGAATAATGATTTGTTTGCTTTTTATTTTCATGTGAGTTGATCTGTTTTATTGATTACATCCCTTTGTATTGGATTTACTAGCACCCTGGGTAACAATTTTCTTGAAAACTCTAGTCTTTGATTGTCAGCTCTTGGTGCTATTGATCATTGACTGTTGTAATGTATTAAAATAACTAATGTGTGTATATCAACCAGGGAGAAGCAATCTAAGTTTTCATTTGTTAACAGTACATCTGATCTTGACATTATAGCTGATAGGATACTGGTTTAAAATCTTTTTCTGTAACTAGAATCTGTTAAATATTCACTAGTCTTTATCTTAACTGCATCACTTTTTGTTTACAGTCTAATATTTTAAATTTCAGTTTTTCAGTATTTTTCTTTATAAGACTGGACAAAAGAGGATTGCAAGTGTTCTATTAGATGAAGATAATAACCGAATATATCACTCTCTTGTAAAATGTCATATGACTTTAAAAAAATGTACATTATCATCTAGATGATTATTAACTCAAGTTTTATCCTACAGTGATTTTTAAAAACTTCATAAACTATTGAAAAACAGTTTATAGTAGAAGAGTTGACATGTCATTAAGGATCAGTGAGCTCCTTGTATAAAACATTACATGAGGTACATTACATAAATTATGAATGTTCTAAGTGGTATGCTGGATATCAAAGAAGTTATTCACTTATATTGGTACTAAAAATACTCTTATAGAAAATAACTTATGCATAATCACTTATTTTTAATCCTTGGTCTATTAACTGAGCTCATATACAGGTGTAGTAGATGATAAAAACAATTGGTATCCTATTAAGTCATTCTTGATAAGACACTTTTAATCCAATAGTATGTTCCTTAATTGGTATTGTAAGTTAATTTATAACTGATAATATTAAAAACTCTGCCAAAATTTAGCTAAGTTTGACTGTAGAAGTTACAAAATTATATAAAAGGAATTCTAAATGGTAGGGAAAGCAACTAACATTTGCTAAACTTGAGTGAATGTAGAGCGGAGGCATCTTTCTTATCCTTTTTCCCTCTCTCATCATGCCCATAGGTGGAATAAATATAGCTATATTTTATTGAGTACCTATCTAATAAATTTCTACTTGTAACAGAAATGAAACTATTTTTATGTTTGCCGTGTATAGGCTAGTTATTATATTTTAAGGCTATCATCTTTGACTACTATAAGTTATTATATTCAGTATTTAGATAAAAAAGGGAGAAGAGTTGTAAAATATAGTTGAACTTTATTTTCATGTTTTTGTCATTAAGTGGTAAATATCAGGATCTTTTCTTAATGTGCTTCTAAATGTAATTGATGCTTTATTTTTTCTGAGTAGCTGATTGAAATATGAAGAGGAAAGAATTCATGTTCAGAGTCATTTATATTCACAGCTTTAGGGTACATTTTTCTTTCCCAGTTTTCCTTTAAGTTATAAAAACATTCTGAATTACCTTTCTGGGAATTTGAGGTGTTGTCCCAAATATGCTAGTATTAAAATGATGGACTTTATATATATATAAAAAGTCACGATAAACAAACAAACAAACAAACAAATAGAAAAAGATGGACTCTAAAAAACAGTTATGTAATGGCAAACGTTATATGCTATATACATTGCAGTTTAAATACATATATGTATAATACATTAGCAATGTAACTGCATATATTGTAGGTTCAAATATAAATATATAACACTTAATAATAAAATATTGTGATTTTTAGGATTAATTTTGTTACTTAGAAATATTTCAGTCAATTTTGAGATTTTCACGGGCATATTCTCTGGAAATAAATGGCGTGGAGAAACAGCAATATATCCTCCTATATTCATACAAACTAGTATAGGATAGAAAATTATTTATTGAAAATGTTTATATATTACAGCTAAAAAGGAAGTCCTTATGATAGTCCATTCTTTTTTTTACAGTATTTTTCTTTAGTAAGTTTTTTGTTTATTCCCATTATTTAGACTAGATAGTTGTTGTAAAATGTCTGTGAATAAAAGTTCTTTGAAATAAACTCACCCAATAATAGCATACAATAAATGAGTTACAACACATACAGTAAAACTTATCAGTGTATTTTCTCCCATATTAATTAACTTGGCATTCAAATTTAATTAATTAATTTTCTCCCATACCGATAATTGTTTTCTCAACAATATATATTTTAAAATTAATGCATAGGAATATGTTTTAAAGAAATACTGCTTTATATTTTTAGTTGCTAATGTTAGATAACTGAAGTTTTTATTTTTATTTTTCCTCAGAAGCGATGATACTAATAACATATTTCTTCACTGAGCAGTCTTTCTTTGACAATCTTTCTTTTAAAATAGAAACATTTAAAATGTTAGATCTATTCATCATAAATATGTTTTTCACAACGAGGATTTTCTCTTACTACTTTGTAAAATTGTATTTGATGATTCCTCTATAAAACAGAAGATCTTTTGATATGTGCAACAACATGAATGAATCTCGAAATTATTATGCTAAGTAAAGGAATCCAAGTAAAAATGGAGCATATGCTCATGAATCCATTATATAAAATGCTAGAAAATGCAAAGTAATCTGTCAAGAAAGGAAGCTTACTTGAAGACAGAGGTGCTGGTATTGGTGCAGGAGGAAGAAGAGGAAGGGATAGGTCAGATGGGATATGAGGAAACTTCCGAGGTGATAGAAATGTTTGTTTTCTGGATTGTGGTGATGATTTCAGTAGTATGATATAACATGACAAAACTGATCCATTATACATTTAAATGTGTACAGTCTGTTATACCTTAGTTATTTCTCAAAAACTTTGTAAAACATTTAATTAGAATTACTTTTTGGGTTTTTTAGGAAGGATACTTAACGCTGCCTGGAGAAATAAGCCTGAAGTATAAAAATTGACTATTGATAGAATATATCATTTTTCTTTCAGTCTTTGTTAGGATATTTAGCTTTTAGTTCTAAATTTATTTTTTACTTAATAATCTTTTCCTCGTCACTTAAGTTCTGAAGCTAAAGAACTTCTAACCCTTTCTTCCGAATTGTAGGAGTTTAGGTATATAACCAGCTAGACTGTAATTGGAAGAGTTAGAAGTGCATTTAAATTGTAATGTTCTACTTGTTGACTTTGAGATGCACCTGAAGTAGATGGGAGAAGGATGTGGGTTAGCTTAGGTTGGGGAAGTTAGGGCAGTCAGTGAAAGGAAGGAATTCCCAGTGATTAATTTGGAACTCTGCCTTTTCTCTCCTGATTTGTAGTTATGGGTTAAATTAAACTTAGAAAATCAAAATTAAAGCATGGAGATTTCAGAATGAGATCATTTAGAATAAAAGATCCAGGATAATTAGTTTCCAAGAAAAGTACAGATAGTAAAGCAAGATAAGAACAGACAAAGGGAGCCAGTTGTGAGGACAAGGATCCAGTCTTAGGATCATGGATTAGGTGTGGAACAACAAAGAAAAAAATGATCCAGGAGATCGCCACAGGCAGAATTCAGAGGTTCTAACTCTAAGGAGAGCAAGAGCAATTTTAACTTGAAACATAGTAGTTGAACCTGAAGCCTTAACAGATTTTTTCAAGCCCTAGGACGGAAATAAATAAGCAGTCAAAAAGGGACAAATGTTTGCTTTAAAGAAAGCTATTAAGTAGGAGAGTTACAACCTGAATCTTCAACCAATGCCAAGCTAATTGAGAGGGTATACTAATAATTTACCTACCTCACTGATATCTAGTGATACTGTAGTTTATGTTCTGAATGTGTCTTGTGGTTGTGTATTTGAAACGACTTAGTAGACAAGGTATCTTCAGAGACGAAAAAAAGAGGTTAAGATTGTGACTCTCAGGATTTGCAATCCGTTTGGTGGTAGTAGGAAGGCAAACAGACATAGTAATCTGATTTGTCCAATCAATCCTGGGATTAGTTTATTGGTTTGACAGTCTGTCAGATATAAGTAGGTAATGTACAGAGGTATTTTGGATATTTTGTTTAGTGAAAACTTGTTTACTTTTGGACTTAAGGATGAGAAGTAAATTTAAGAAATTTAAATTTAAGAAAAGTATTAGTAACTTACTCTCTGACTCATCGTATGGGCTCATGCCTAGCATGTAATAGTCAACAGTTCTGTGGGATATATATCTAACACAGACTTATGGAGCCCTGGATAATTCTTATGTTTTAAAAAGAATGGTTTTTAGGGCAAATAAAATAAGGTATACCAAGAATATGGAACAATTAACATGTTTAAGTTCTTTCTGAAAATTTAATATTTTCCATTTAACAGCTGATTCTTTAACAATAAAGTAACTTGACAGGATAGTAATCTATATAAATAAAATTAATTTCTATCTTTTAGAACATCCTGTGAGAATAACCAGACTTATTTTTATAAAACTTGGTAGGTCTGTTTAGGGGAGATAGGGCTTACATTATAGACTATTCTAAACCATGTGCATAAATTTTCCCTTGGTGATTCTCTGGGAGAACCTCAAAGAGGTAGGTAGGTATCTTACAGAGTTTCTCATACTGAGTCCAAGAATTCCATGTGACAACCACAGTGTTAAATCCCAGTAGAATGAAAAAATAAATCACGTTGTCAAATATGGACCCTAAATCAAGTTACCAAGGCAGATGATTTAAAATTCAGACTTTATGACTGACCCATGTATCTGTGGGAAATATATCACTCCCCCCTCCCCCCCAAACCCTCAGTGACTAAACAAGTTTTATTTTTCCTTTGTGTAAAAGAATTTAAAAGTTAGGCATTGCAGGAATTGAATGGCAGCTCCACTTTGTCATTAGGGACCTAGGGCCTATTTAATCAAAGATCCTTTCCTGAAAGTCCACCCATTGACTTCCCATTGCATCTCATTGGCTGTCCCTAGTTGTAAGAGACTCTGGAAAGTATAATTTTAAACAGGCACATTAAAAGCTTAGAAAAATTGGTGTTCTATTACTAAGGAAGAAAGAAAAAAATATATATGGTATAAACAGCGAATGTTACTGCCACAAGCTGTATAATGTAAGTTGTGTTATGATCTAGGGTAAGTAGAGACAGGAATTTATTCAAATAGATGGGACAGTGTTTCTGTATAGATGAAAATTATATTTACTAAAATTGCCTTTAAAAATATAATAAATGTTTTATTTATATTTTCTAAATTGAATTACACTGCTCTTTTGTTTTCACTTACCCTCTATTTCATGTTTGATAGTACTGTGAACTATTATTTGTTAATTGGTTTAAAAGAAATAGGTAATGGTGTTCATGGTACACCTTTAAAACTTATAGAAGTATTTTTAGTGAAGAGTAAGCCTTCTCCATTTTATCTCCATTAATTAGGGTCCTTCCTCAGCAGCAACCAGCTTTCCGTTTCGTAAATAAAGTTTTTAAATTATTATTTTTATCATTGTGATATATGCATAATAAAAGCAGAATCAGAAAGAACTAGTGAAAAACTAGAGTTCTTGTCTCCACCTACCTCGATCTTATCTGGGTTCTAGAGGGAACTACTTTATAGTAATAGCTTCTGGTATATACCTCCATTTACCTTCTAATGCTGTTCTTCACTGCTATTTCTTAGTTGATTTTAGATTTTATCCTTTGCTTTCCAATTGCAGAAGATTTGTTGCTTTCTTATGTATTCTTCTGCACTTCTTCCCAGTGCAATTACATCAATATTTTTGGTTAAATCAATATTAGTTATTTACAGTATTACTACTGCAAATATTCCCTACAACATAATGTATTATGATTTAGTTTTTTTTCCTATTTGGTTTCTTGTTTTTTTCCCCTGGATTTAACAATTGCCTTATTTTTTCGTTTGCTTAGTTTTCATACATAGGGCTAAATTATCTCATACCCTCAAATGGCTTTTTTAGTATAATTTTTCATGAGACAAAGGTTAGTTTTTCTTATAAATGAGTTTTTAGCTTAAATATTTTAGTTGTGATATATGAATATATATCGTATGTCTGTCTATCTATATTAGGCTTTCTTTCTTTCCTTTTTATTCTATGAACGTTTATGCTTTTTGGCCATCATTGTCCCAACTGTGAATTTAAAAAGTTCTGATGCAAGGTTTAATTAATGAGTTTTCTTTATTTACTTTTGAAATAATGTGGGACATCAAGATAAAATATGGGAGGTAAATTAAGGGTGAATTTTAATCATATCATTTGCATGTTGTTAAATTACCATTAAGAAAAACAATGGGACTATACTAGATATAAAATTACATCTGTACTAAGCAGTTAACCACAGAGGAAGGAGAAATCAAGCTTAAGAATATTTTTTTCCCTTGCCTCATGTGAAAGAAACTAAGATAGTCCTTTAAAAATAAAATTAGTACCATGTCTGAAAATGTGTTTTAATTTTTGACAGATTCTAACTATTGTTTAGCTTTTTAAATAGTTTATTATTTAAAAAGTCAGTTTATAGCTGGTACTGTTCATAGAAATTAGTAGCAGGCAAAATAATTTGCTTAGGGTATTTTATGTATGGGTGGCAATCTTACCAGCTCTGAGGAATGATTTCTTCATTAATTTCCAAGTGAAAGAAGCAATAGAAGTATTTTGACTTTTATATAGAAAATAGTACTGGCATATAATACCTCTACCTCATATTTAGATTAATTATGAACTGTTTTTCCACCTTTATTCTTTCTTGCATTTGATTTTCAAAAATAAAATTTGGAAATGAGAAATAAAAAAATCTTGCAGGAACAGTCTTTAGAAAAGTATGTTAAAATTTGTTATGTGTACCATCTCTTTGTTTTAAATGAAATAGTATTTTTTTCTAATGGTTTTCTAATTATTGACATATAATACATGCTATTTAATTCATCCATTTAAAGTATACAGCTAATGCCTTTTAGTTTGTTCACAGAGTTGTGCAGCCATCACCACAATCAATTTCATCACCCCAAAAAGAAACACTGTACCCTTTGTCATTCTGTTCTTTCCATATCTTCCCCTGCCAGCCCTAAGCTAAATAGTGTACTGATCTACTTTCCATCTCTATAAAAAAAAAAGTTACCTATTCTGGAATTTCTTATAAATGGAATCATAAACTATATGGTCTTCTGTGTGACTGGCTCCTTTGACATAGATGAATTTTGAAAACATGCTATGTTGCAGCATGTATCAGTCCATTCCTTTTCATTGGTGACTAACATTCCATTGTATGGATACATCAGATTTTGTTTATTCATGCATCCATTGGTTGATATTTGGGTTATTTCCATTTTTTGGTTGTTAAAAATATAATTCTTTGAACATGCTTCAGACAGATGTTTTCATTTTTTGGTATATATATGCCTTGGATGGGATTTCTGAGTCATATGGTAACTTTGTGTTTAACCATTTGAGGAACTACCAGACTGTTTTTCAAAATGGCCGCACCATTTTACATTACCACCAACAATGTGTGGAGGTTCCAGTTTCTCTGTATCCTTTCCACCTTTGTTACCTGTGTTTTAATGATAGACATCCTAGAGAACCAAGGTGAAATGCCATTGGATTTTAAGTCACATATAACATAAATTTTTCTGGTTTGTAGTGTAACACTTATTAAATTTATCCCTCTAAGAACAACATTCTAAAAGTATGATTTAGATATACAGAGGTATCTACCGCACTCACTTAAAAGAAACAGGATATTGAATCTCAAGATCTGTTTAGCGTATCTTGTACAGCATTGGACCTGTTTTGTACCTAGTACTCACATTTAGAAAAAAATTTTTTTATACCTCATAAGGACTTATGCTTTGGTACTATTTATTTCTGTTCATTAGCTTTATTCAATAGTTGCTGAGTGCTAGCGATAGGCACTTTATCAGAAAAGAGTGACTAAAGTTGAGGACAAACTTGAAATCCAGTACCTTTCACGTAGTATCACCAAGGTTATGAAGAAAGCCATCTGATCAAAATAATTAACACTGAGATATTAATGATTAATAGAATATGCCATCACAAGGAGTTGTCTTTCATAACAAAAGAGCTTATTCTCCTAGATTTTCAACTATTAAATTTAGGGAAGTTGTATTTTTGTTTTGTTATTGTAATTTTCAGTTCTAAAATTTCCATTTGATTTTTCGTTATGTCTTCCATTTCTATGCTGAGGCTTTCCTTCTTTCCATTCAAAAGTATTTACCCACGTTTCTTTGGGCATTTTTATAATGGCTCCTTCAAAGTCTTTGGTATGTACAGTATCCATCTTACGTAAGTGTTGATGCCTGTTGATTGTCTTTTCATAAATGAATTAAGACTTACCTGGTTTTTTATATGCTGAATAATTTTAGATTATAGTCTAGACATTTTAAATTTGTTACAAGATTCTGAGTCTCTATAAATCCTATGGAGACATTGATATATTTGTTTTATCAGGTCATTGATATTGATGAGTTCAGTCTGCAAGTTCCAACCAGTGTTCTTTTGATTGTGGTTCCAGTGTTAGTTAAGTTTTCAAAGACTGCAGTGTTATTTGAATCTTTCCTACATGTTCCTTACCTAGTGGCCAGTCTGGAACTTGGACAGTGATCTACCCTAAATTTTAATTCTCACACTTTGTTATGTTGTTTAGGGGTCAGATCACGTATGTGCAGTTAAGAGGCACAGTTAGGAGGTGAACCCAGCAACTTTCCTGAGCTCCTTTTTCCTCTCAATATCCATAATACTTTTCCTTTTCTTGGAGCTCCCATTTTCAGTCCTTTATCAGAAAGCTGGTGCTTTAGTTACCGTGCTGTGCCACACACTTCCTGTTATTGTGCCTGTGTCCAGAGCCAAGCTGTAGGACAACAGAGAAAGGAAAAAACAATGGCATTTGTCTCACTTTCTTGGGACCTTAACTACTCTGATTGGAGAGCGTGATAGGCCGAATAATGGCCCCTCAGATCTCTAGATCCTGATCCTTGGAAGCTGCATGTGGCATGTGTTTGTGGAATTGTGGTAGTAAATATTCTAAAATGCCAGGTTTATTGCTTAATACTCTATCTGAAAATATTTTTATTAGAGAAACCTTCCTTCACTACTGGATATAGATTTGTATAATTACAGTTTGAGATTTTCAATAGTGATTACTCTGAAAATTTATTGTGTGGGTGATATTGTTCTAATGATATTGAAGATATTTATAACTTCTTTTGTTTTATAATGTGTTCTAGTTGCCCTTGTGATTTAATAAAATAAAATCCAGATGTTGACAGTGTATATATCACACCCTCATATAAGTTGAATTAAGTTTTTATTTTCCCATTCTCTACAGTTATATAATATTTACTTAATAGTTGGGTAGTACAGTGTTTAGGTAAATGTAAACTACCAGTGGTTGTAGGTAAGAGCATGAACTGGCATACATTTGGGAAGAGCTTGCCCTGAGAATGCCTGGCTCTTAGTTTGGAAGGTAAAGTCAAGCTAATAGTGGTATTTTACTATAGTTTGCTCATTCCTGGTCTAGGTGAGACAATTTTTAACTGTCAAGGTAGCTCTCAGAAGCACCTTGCTTACTGAAAGTTTTACTTTTAAGAAATAGGATTGATAATATTCCTAGATCCAAATTTTCTCCATCTGAAAAGACTTCTAAAAATCTAAGAAAATAAGCTTTCAAAACCAAGACACTTATTAATGAGATGAGGAAGATTTAGAGTAAGCACATATATGGGAAGATGTATATACCTGTTTTTTGATGAAGGTTTTACAAAATGTTGTGCCAAGAAGTAACGATTAAGTTCTTTATTTTTCTTCTTCACTGTGTGTCCCTTACCCCCATTCAATGCCTTGCACATAGATGCACAATAAATATTTATTCTGTGAGGTATAATTTTTATTACTTATTTAGCTTTATGAATAGTTTGTTTCCTTTTTTTAATTGGGAAAAGGTTATGTTATTTCTTGTTTTCAGATAAGTCCAAATTTTAAATGTGTCTATCTTTGTGGAATTATTTCCCTTGGTTATTGTGCCCTTATGAGAAAAACTAGCTATTAAAGCTAGTTGTAGGGAGAATGTATTATTTCAAATACATTTAATATAAAATTTTTCCTAAAAATTCTTTTCTTGGTACATTTACACAAATACTCTGAAGATCTGTTCATTCTAAATTTTTTCATTGAAATTTTTATTGATATACAGATGCACATGCAGTTATTAGGAAAGAACACAAAGAGGTCTTTTTTATACTTTGGTAGTTTCTCCTGAAGGTAACATTTTGGAAATGCATACATAATACCACAACCAGGATATTGACACTAATATTATCCACTGATATTTTTCTGCTTTCTGCAGTTTTATTTTGGTGTGTGTTAAATTCTATACATTATTGTAACTCTTGTGGGTTTGTGTATTCACCATCACAAGTCAAGATACTGAACAGGTGGGACAGTCACCAAAGCTTGATGGTTGGATAACCTTTGGATTTTCTGGTGTTACAGGTCTTCTGTTGGTAGAAATCACAGTATGGAACCTGTGTGCAGTATGGTTTGCTGTTGTCCATTAATCTTTTAGTACTATCTTTGATTTCTGATTCTGATTGGGTTTGGTATGAGTCACTCTTTTTTTTTTTTTGTTCCTGAGTATTGAGTCCCTCATCCAGGTGTGTTTGAAAATTCTTTTGTTTGTCCGTACAGTCCTGAAAAAGGATCAACAGCTTAATTGTACTGGTATTTTGAAAGTTATGTAGTGACATTTTATCGGATTGAAAAATAGTCCCTATTACTGATTTTCATTGTCTTTTTTTTCCTCCCTCATTAGGGTCAGTATTATTTTTTAAAATAATCTCTGGAAACCACATTAAGTCCACACCAGCCTATTTATTTGAAGGATAATAGAATATTTATTTAATATCCTTGAACTCCAAAGAGATACCGCCTGAACCATTTTAATTATCATCAGTCTGTTTCTCATTAGGTTGTTTGAAAGCATCATGCCATAAGGGCCAATGAAATTATCCTGTGGATAATTATATAGTTTATAGATGTTATGGGAGGTCCAAATAAAAGCAATTTGTTTATTTGAAACTAAACCTTTTCTTCAGAGATACTATATTACTGTGAGGGACTTTGGTTGTTGTTTATTAATATATGCTAGTTACTTTATTATTAGCTTCTTTGCAAATACATCATTTGGTACTTTGAACAACTACATGTGGCTGGTTTATCCTATTAATGGGGATTTTAACTTTGCACACTTGGTTAAGATTGTGTTTTCCTACTGATTCAGGAATTTTTATTCTATGATTTTATTATGTGATTTAAGTCATTTGACATTTTTTCATGATGCAAATACTGATATTATTACCATTTTATGAATGAGGAAAAGATACTGAGGCTTGAAGTTAGGTTACTTGTCAAAATAGGAAAATTAATGAGCAGATCCAGGATTCAAGTCTGTGTATTCAAATCTATATTGGGTACTGTTGTATGTTGCTTCCCACCGATGATGATAATAACTAACATTTATGAAGTTATTTACCATGGGCCTGGCACTATGATAAACATTTTATATAATTAATTTATCTCATTTAATTCTTACCACACCATGTGAGGTGTAAATGTTCTAGCTGAAGCTTTAAAATTTATTCAAGGCCACACAACCCCTAAGTACAAGAGCTAAGATATGACTCTAGGTCTGTTTGATTCCACAGTTGTTAACCACTGTGTTTTACTGAAAACTCTCCTGCAATTGCATGCTCATACATTGATTTTTCATGTTGATTTTTTTACTTTTATGTAAAATGTATATTACTGTCTTACTTGGTTAATTGGACAACTGTTTTGTCTGGTGACTGTGACTTCATTTTTTCGCCTTAGGTCTTTGCCAATATGATATGGCTTGTGAAGGCAATTGGGAAATACATATCTTTTTTCCTTTCTTTTTTCTCTTTTTATATTTTTTAATAGATGACACATTCTCATGGTTCAAAGGTTTAAAAAAAAAAAAAAAAAAGAACAGTGAAAAATCTTTCTACCTAGTCCCCTAGCCACTTAGTTTCCTTTCCCTGAAGGAAAGATGTTACCAGGTTTTGATGTACTCTGTCTATTAAGATGTATCTTATAAGTATGAATTAGAATACTTACTCTATTATTTAAAAAATTGCCCTCGTAGCAGTTTCCTTAGGTTTCTAAAACACTTTGTTACCCTGGAATTTATAGTATCTAACTCTTAGGGATTCCTTTTTCTTCCTTCTTCCACCGCCTCAGAACATCTAAGTTCTCTTTCAATGAATTTTAATTATATAATGCAGTGTTATTAACTGTAATCACTACATTTTACACTATATCCTCGACCTTATTTATCTTACAGCTGAAAGTTTGTACCCTTTTATGAACCTTATCCTATTTTCCCCACCCACCAGCCCCTGGCAACTTTTCTACTCTCTGTTTCTAACATCTAACAGACTGTTTTTTTACTTGTCTTTCTTTTCTTGGCTAATTTCACATAGCATAATACCCTCATGGTCCTCTGCATTGCCGCAAATGGAAAGATTTCTCTCTTTCTTGTGGCTGAATAATATTTCATTGTGTATTTGTACCACGTGTTCTTTACCCATTCATCTGTTGATGAACACATAAGGTGTTTCCATATCTTGGTTATTTGGAATAATGCTGCAGTGAATATAGGAGTGCAGATATATCTGCAATATCCTGTTTTCCTTTGGGATTGCTAGATTATATGGTAGTTCAATTTTTAATTTTTTGAGGAACCTCCATACTATTTTCCATAGTGGCTGCACCAATTTGCATTCCCATCAACAGTGCACAAGGGTTTCCTTTTCTCTCCATACAGTACTGTATAAGATTAAGGTGTACAGCATTATGATTTGACTTACATATTTTATGAAATGTTACCACAATAAATTTGCTTAACACCCATCATTTCATGTAGATACAGAAAAAAGAAAAATATGTTTTTGTGTGTTGAGAACTCTTAGATTTTACTCTTAACAACTTTCCCATATATCACACAGCAGTATCTCTTTGCTTTTGTAATGATAGCCATTTTAAAGGTGTGAGGTGATATCTCATTGTGATTTTGATTTGCATTTCCCTAAGGATTAGTAATGTTGAGTACCTTTTCATGTACCTGTAGATCATTTGCCAGTCTTTGGGAAAATGTCTATTCAGTTCCCCTGACCTTTTTAAAACTAAAAATTAATTATTTATTTAATTGATTATTTATTTTGCTATTGTGTTGTGTGAGTTCTTTATATATTTTGGATATATGTATAGGTATCCTTTTTGTTTTGTTGGTTTCTTTTGCTTTGCAGAAGCTTTTTAGTTTGTCGTAGGCCCAATTGTTTATTTTTCCTTTTGTTGTCTAGAATGAGTATGTGTTTTGGGTTAGTGTGGTGTTTCTCAAATTTACCTGATTATAAGATATCTCAGAAAGCTACTATTTGTTAAATGTGTATTTTTGGTTACTGAGGGAACAAGTAAGAGAAGAATGTCTTGGGTAGAAGAGTAGCCATTCTTCGAAATAGCATTTTAGAGCCCACAATCTTTGTAAAGGTAGCCCTAAGGCAGCATCTGCATATGACAGTACTTCACTACCATTCCCTAGTTTCACTGTTCACGTCCCTCCAGATTTATTGCTGCTAGTAGCCAGTGTGTATATTGCAGAAAGAGAACTGTATGCTCAATTGCCTTATTACTTCTGACCAAAACTGGATTCCTGGAAAAGAAGGAATGAACAAAAGATAGCCAAAAATGTTACTACCCTGCTTGAGGAATGGAGGTCCAGGTTATGGGAATGTGATTTTAGATAGATGCATTATCAGGGACATTTTTGGGATGTAGGGACCTGATAATGTCCCCTACCCCTATAGCAGTTGCTCACTCTGTTTCTTTAGTTTACTTTTGTCCACCGAATAATCTCAGCAGTGGGCACAAGGAGGAACCAGGAGAGGGAAGAGAGATGGCAAAGACATACTCATACCTTTTATTACCTTTTTACCACATAGTGCAGATGTTTCCCCTTGGCATCACTGAAGGTTCTTTGATTTGATTCATATTTTTAATCACTGTGTGGCAAAACATTCCCCTTCTACTCTGGTGCCAATAGAGTATATGCTCTCTGGGCACCACGTGTGTGGCTTTTCTGTATCAGGTATTTCCGAAACTTTTCAAGGCAGTTGTAAGATGTTCAAAGACAAGAATTATTACTCATATTTCTGTGTCATACCACACAGTGGGTAGCACGGTTTTATGATTACCCTATTACTTCGGGCAACAGTTTATAGAATCAGTCCTTTGTGTAAACAACTTCAGTGTTTTTGTACTATTGTTAATTTACCTAAAATTGTATTTAAAAAATGTCACTTGCTCTAAGAACTAATTATAAAAAATAAAAATATAAACATACAGAAAATATTTAATAGTTATGATTTTTTTTAAAAAGTCTAATAGGCATTTCTTTAGAGCCTTTTCCCAAGAAAGGTTCAAATTGAGCCCTTTGTCAAAGTAGAAGAAAACTGTAAAAATTGGTTTATTCAATGATTAAAAAGATTGTTTTATTCATTTGAAAATAATTATTTACTATATTATGGTAAAACACAGGGTTTATCAAGTTGACCTTTTGCCAGTTCCATAGACTGCTTATTCTTCCAAAACTAAAGGTCTTTCTTAACATTGGAGGAGAATCTGAAGCATAAGATTAATCCAAGTCTAAAATTAATTTTGCTAATTAAGATTGCTATGTTAGATTCAAAATCATTTGAAGAAAAATCAAATGATATCTGTATAAATTTGACCTAAAATGACTTAAGGAGTAAACAGATGTCTTATAGTTATCTGTAAATTTATTTTTCCTAATATTATTATTTATATAAATATTGACATAAATAGGAATAGTGAGTGCTGAATATATAGCAATCAGATTAAATCCTATCCCTCATGGCACTTACATTTTTGTTGGGAGTTTGAAGAGATAGATAATAAAATATACATATTAATTTATACATTTATATATTAGAATGTGATTGCCATTGTATTTCTGAACATTCAGTTAGAAAATGTCAGTCTTTCAAATTAAAATGCTACGTATAGTTTATGTAGAGATTGAAGAAAGTTCTGTAATCGCACAAAATCCTTATCACATTTTTGGGGCTATTGAAAGGGGGGACTGTTATCTTCCTGGACTTTGCTAAGGACTCCAGAGAGAAAGAGTAATTATTCAGTGTGTGAGCCAGTGATACATGTGCCTTAGAATGGGTATAATATATTCTTGGCCCATGCAATAAGGTATAAAAGAGGAACAGGGAGAAACTTAACATCATTTCACTGACGTTCACCAGCACCTTGTTTAGAGATGAAGATAAGATTTATTAAAGGGGTTATCTGCTTCAAATTCCTTAACAACTAAAACACTTAAGATAGGCTTTATCATTTTCTTCTAGGTGATTTACTGTTCTTTTGGTGGAACATCAAAAGGACTGCACTTCAATAATTTAATAGTTGGACTTGTTCTTCTTACAAGAGGCAAAGATGAAGAGAAAGCAAAATGTAAGTATTTTTTATTATCTCAAAATGATAATACTACGTCTGTTTGTAGAATGATACACCTTAAAATTCCGATGTCAGGCAAAGGATTTGAATTGACATTTCTCCAAAGAAGAATATACAAGTGGCCAATGAGCACTTGAAAAAATGCTCAACATAATTAGTTATTAGGGAAACATAAATTAAAATTACAATGAGAAACCACTTCACACCAGCTGGGATAGCTAAAATAAGGAAGAAAGATAATTAGGGTTGGTGAGGATGTGGGAAACTTACAGTCCTCATACATTGTTGTTGGGAGTAGAAAATAATACAGCCACTTGGGAAAACTGTTTGGCAGTTTTGTTAGATGAATCATCTAAACCCAAAAGAGGACGGTACCTTATCCATGACCTTTAAATCCCATAACCAGGCAAATGTTATAATGAGAGGACATCATTTATCTCCTGAATGTGAAAGAGATGATAACCATAGTTGATCATTATCCATCTCTGTTTCCTGGGATACATATTCATTTTTTATATTCTTTTTTATAGTTTTATTGCAGTATAATTTACATTCAATAAAATGCACATATATAAAGTGTACATTTTGAGACATTTATATACCCATTTATCACAATCAAGATAATGAACATATCCATAAATTCAGTTTTATGTATTAGAATTTACCTGTGACCCTAGTTTTTCAATAGCATCCTTCTACCACCAAACATATACTCTGGCTCCAGGCAGCCATTAATTAAAAATACCAGCTTTAGTGGGTCATAAACACAAACATATTATTAAAATTTCATTTTTATTATATAATTTTTTTAGTTTCTTAGAGGTGGTATAACAGAAGTACCATAAACTGGATGGCTTAAAACAACAGAAATTTATTATCTCACAATTACGGAGGCTAGAAGTTCAAAATTAAGATGTTAGTAGGGCTTTGCTCCTCTGAAACCTGTAAGGAAGAATTCCTTTTTCCTAACTTCTGGCGGTAGTCATAAATCCTGCTGTTTCTTGATTTATAGCTGAGGTTGCCTAGCTCATCACATGGCTTTCTTCAGACTGTGTCTTTCCTTTCTTCTTATAATCTGTCACATTGGATTAGGGCCCATCCTAATGACCTCATCTTAAATCGATTGCATCCACAAATACCCCATTCCAAATGTCACATTCACAGGTATTGGAGTCAGAACTTGAACATCTTTTGGGAGGATATAACTCAACCCATAACAGATGGTCAGAGCACTCCAGTAATACATACTCTCTCTAAGGGTATCGGCAACAAGTTGTGGAAGAATAGGCAGTGGAACCTGCTGAATCTTCAGAGGGTTGGAATGTCTCTTTTGTCTTTCCTTCTATGTTTCCAGATAAGGTCATATTCACAAGTACCTGGAGGTTAAGATTTCAACATATCTTATTGGGGAATGCAGTTCAACCCATAACAGCAGTATTCAAACATATATAAAATATGTACCTCCACTAACCCTTATTATTCCTTAACATATATTTGTCCCAGATCTTGTTTTTGTTTTTGTTTTGTTTTTAAAGAAATAAAATATTACAGCCAAGGTGAGGCTCTCTCTTTGTATTCTTCCATGGTCCCATCCCTGTTCTTCCCTTCACAGAGATATTATTCTCATGGCTTTGGTGATCTTTCATTCCTTATACAGGTATTTATACATTTATGACATTTTTATATATCCTTACACATGTTTTCACCTGGTTTGTAGATTTTAAATTTCTTTAATAAATGGTATACTATTTGTGCAATTTGCTTTTTCTTTGGTATTTATTTATCTTGAAACACTTAATTCCTTTATTGGGACTGCTATATAGTATTTCATTGTGTGTGTGTGTATATATCTCAGTTTGCCTATTTGCTTGTTGATAGACTCCCCCCTCCCAAATTTTGCTGTTAAAAACACTGCCCCAGTGAACATTGTTATTCATGGACATGCACATGTATGAGAGTTTCTCAAGAGTAGAAGTAGAGTTGCCTAGGACTTGAATCTCTAGCATGCGTATTTACCTTCACTAAATTTTGGCAAATTGTTCTCCAAAGTGGTTGTAATAATTCATATTCTCATTAACAGTGTAAAGGATTTCTGTTTTTTTCAATTTTTGTTACACTTTGTGATATCACATCTAAACATTTTTGCAAATTTGTTTGTGTTCGAAAAGATACTCACATTGCTGTTCTAATCTGTATTGCTGGGCTTTGTTTTAGGAATAAATTAAATTATATATTTATAAAGTACTTGTCACTAGTAATCACTCAATAATTGTTACTTTTCCCTCCCTACTTTCATGAGGATATATGTACTCTATGATAAAATTAATTTATTCTTTCTTTCTCCTAGACATCTTTAGTCTTTTTGCAAGCGAATCTGGGAGCTATGTTATACGGGAAGAAATGGAAAGAATGCTCCAAGTGGTGGATGGTAAAGTCCCAGATACACTCAGGAAGTGTTTCTCAGAGGTATATTTAACGATTTACGTTTCACCCTACCCGTTGACAGAGTATTGACTCTTAGTTGTATAATGAGTTTAGCCCTGATGAATAGATGTTTATGCGTACCATGTTCTTGACGTTTTTGTATTTAATGGTTGATTTTTCAACTGTGTGCTGCACTCAAAGGTTCATGACAGTTGTTACTGCTATATTTGTGAATCTAAAAGTTCCCAGTTCTACTGTAAAGGCAACTGCCTATACTTATGGTATAAGGAAACACTCCCACACTCTCATACCAACACACACATACATAAGCACACACAAGTGATCCTGCAGTAACCCAAGCATTGCTCACATTGTAGTGCCATTGCTTTTCATCATGAACGTATAGATATATCACTTATTTGCCTTGAGCCATTCTGGTACCTCTATGACCCATTAAGGCCTATTTTATCATTTATTTTACTTAGTTGATTTGCATTGTGAAATTTTTAGGTTTTAAAAACTTGTCATTTTATATTTTCATAATTAATACATTTTCGTTTATGTAAGTTAAACAGTAGACAGTGTGTCTTTAGCAGAGAAAATTTCTTTTTTTCTTTTTGGAGGTCTGCTAATATGGGAAAAGTCTCAGAGACAGGAGAGGTAAACTCTTTCACAAATTTCTGATTCTTCCCTGCAGTACTCAGTGCTGTTTAATTTCTTATGGATGACTATTTGACCCATTTTAGTTTCACAGATATGACAGTCCTTCACTGCTCTTGGGTCTCCCCCTCTTCTTTAATTCCTCCTTCTCTCCCCCATTTCCACCCTTGAGCTGTGGATGTTGCTGTTTCCCTTTAAGAAATGGATCTCTGAAGGTGGGGCATCACCTCCCACCTGTTTGTGGGATGCACCCTGGGCTTGGCACACCCGGGGCATGGTGCATGGCTCCACCTGGAGTGTGAACCCAGGACCTTCTGTGTGTGAAGCATACTTGCTAACCATTACACTATGGAGCCATCACCTGCTTTTGGTTTTATTCAGGGAGTTTTTATTCAGTTTAGTCTAGTTACCTTCCTAACTGTATAGACATTGATGGTCAGTACTTTAGCTATATGCATGTATGTGGTTCTGATATCTCTTTGGACTCTTTGGCTTCAGCTTTTCACTACTCTGACTTTGAGTTTTCTCGGTGTTGATAGCACCCAGAAATTTATCTTTCTTGCTTCTGAGCTTGGCTGTGCAGTTTTTGGTAGTGGTTATTTTGTTATTTAGCATTTCTGTTTACTCGGCATTTCTATGAATTTGGTGCAAAAGGACTGGCCTCATGCATTTTTGGTTCTGACTTATTGACTGAAAGTTGCTGTGATAGTATTTTAATTTTCCAGGACAGACTATGCTGTGGTATTTTTTTTTCTCTGATAAGAAATATTTGCTGGTCAGAAAAAAGGGTAATCTAATCTTTTCAGGACTAATTAGTTGGATTTTCCACAAAGATGTCAAATGCATTAATACTATGCTCATTTTGTGGGAAAAATGTGTATATTTTTTTTTCATTTTAACAAGGTTTATGTAGACATTCCCATTTTATAGATAGGAATTTACTGTGATTAGCTACCTGGTTCTCTAAAATTTAGACACAAATGCAGGTACATATATTAGATAATAATTAGCGCTATGGGGAAAAATAAAGTAGAATAAGGATGATAGGTGGTGATAGAAGGAGGTGGCTGAGTGTCAGTATTTTGTTTATGATAGTTAGGAGAGGCTTGTCAGATAAAGTGACATTTAAACAAAGAATTTAAAGGAAGTGAGAGAGAAAACCAGATATCAGGGTTAAGCACTTTCCTTGAGAGAAATATAGCAAAAGCCCCAAAGTGGGAATGTGCTTGACATGACTAAGGAACAACAAAGAGGCCAACTTAGCTGGAATGGAGTAAGTGAGGAAGTAGCAGAAAATGAAGTTACAGAGGTTGACCTTTACCCTGATTGAAATTATTACAGGATTTTGAGCAGATGAGTACATGAGGTTTTTGTTTTTGTTTTCACACAAAGCATGATAATTTTGGCTTTTATGTAGAGGATAGGCTGAACAGAGTTCCACTGAGGTATCTGCATAATCCAGGTAAGAGATGCTGGTCATTTAGATCATGGTGTAGCAGTGAGGTGGTAAGAACTTTCTAGATTCTGCGTTTACTTTGAAGATGGAATTGATAAGATCTTTTCTTGTATTGATTATGGGCTGTTACAGAAAAAGAAGAGATGACTAAGGTGTTTGGCCTTATTTAGTAAATGAGTTGCCGTTAGCTGAGACTACTGTAGAGGGAGATTTGGGATTTCATTATTAATTAAACTTAAGAACCATATTAGACATTCAAGTAGAGTTGTCAACTATGCTTTTTGACATAATAAGTTAGAGTTCAGGAGAAAGGATTTGTCAACTTATAGATGAGGATGAGATCATGTAGGACTGAATTTAGATAGAAGACAAATTGGAAGACTGAGTCCTGTATTCCAGTGTTTAGAGATTGGCAAGATGAAGTGGAATGAAAACAGGAGCCTAAGGAATAAATAACATGCGAGGAGAATCGAAAGAGAATGGTTTCCTGGAAGCCAAGTGATGAAAAATGTTTTAAGAGGAAGCAGTGTTTAACAATGTCAGATAAACTGAAAGTTCAAGTGAGTTGACTTCTGATCACTGAGAAGATTCAGCAACTGTGAGGGTAGGTCATTGGTGTAGGTCCTGTGGAGTTCAAAAATCACTGGAGTCAGGATACTAGAAGGAGTGTGCTCATAAGAGGAAATTGCAGTGGGGAAAGTGGAATGCTTAAAATTGCATTTATGGGTAGGGGAATGGTTAGTGAAAAAAGATAATAAGACTGTGGTAGTAAATAGCTAGGGTAGTGTATGAATGACAAGGTCTTTGGAAGAGGAAAGATCAAAGAAATCAGGTCAAGGTTTTAGAATACTAATCAATATGGATGGCTGCTTAAATCATTGGATATTTAGTGGATGGTAAAAACCCAATACTGTAAATGGGCAAATTTCATCTGATTCAACTATTTGATATATTTACCTGCTGTAATTTTTGAGTAATGTGTTTGATTGTATCCAAACCCCTGCTTTACAAGTTACTATGTTTTAATCAGTTTACTTATATTAAGATAGGCTTATTTGGACCTTCTATAACAATGCTTTGTGTTCCTTTTAGCACTCCTAAAAAAAACCCCTAAAACCATAAAAAGAAGCACTTTAGCTAAAAGATACAGATCTAGCACCTAGATTTAAGTGACATGGAATGGTTCTGAGCCTTTTCTGCCTTGGTTTTATTAGCCTTGACAGATGAAGTTATGAAGGAAATCCACATAGGAGTTGTATTTTTTTTTCTTGCTGTTTTTTTTTCGTAGTTAATTTTTAAAGGGGAAATTCATGTTTTATATTGTTTTCGAAAGGTGTATCGGTTTCAGGTTCTGTTTATTTTTAATTGCCTTTTATAGCATTGGAAAAATTTTCTAGACCACTATTATAACAATTTATAAAACGATACTTCCCTTTTGCTTTCCTTTTTAGAAGCGATCCATGACTGAAAAACATAAAAATTCAGGTTTGACAGATCAGACTTTGGTGCTACCAGATATACAGAGTAACTAACCCCAAAGGGCAAGTGGATTTCAGAGGTTACTTTATATTTCACTACGTCAGTCAGGCATTGTGGTGTATAGCGTAGGCACAGAAACTGTGTATAAACCTTGGATAGATTATATAACTTTTTGATGCTTCAGTTTTCTCTAGTGTAAAATGGGAATCATAATAGTATTGCCTATAGAGGGTTGCTTTGGAGATTAAATTAATAGAAAATGTTTAGAATGGTGCTCAGAGTCCTGTAAGTTCTCAGTAAATATTAACTATATATGAAGGTAGCGATAGTGCCTTTTGGCAGCTTTTTTCCTTAGTGGTAGATAAAGGTGCATTTTATATAACAAATTGTAGCTTCACAGAACCATCAAAACTATCATATTTCACTGAATCTAAGATGTCATCAATTATAAGATGCATTTTTATATATTATAAAGAAAGAAAATATCTGCCAGTGATAAAGGATACTATTGATTTTAAGGCTTATCCCAATGTCAGAGATATTAATGTATAAAAATAAACATCATCTTGTGGAATTTATACTGCTAACACTTTCTAGACTAAACATGAGGTAGAGAAAGAATATGGTTATGATCCCTAATCTCTAACACATGTTGGCAGTCTTCTCACTTGTCCCTAAAAACAAGTCTGAATGCCATATTCTTCCATTCAAAAAAACAGGACTGTCATCGCTGCCCTGTATGTTCAGATTGAACTGTTATATATTTGGAAACTTCTAGCCTAAACATATTGCTGTAATTAATAGGATATTACTAAAAAAAAAAATGTAGAAATTATTTCTATCATATCCCTTTTAGGTTATAAATTATCTGTATTCCTCAGTATCTCTGTCAGGATTAAAGCTGTCATCCTTCCTTGTATTTCCCTTCAGCCTTTTTCCCATGGAAACATCTCAATATAGGCCCTTTTGTCTTCCAAAGAGATTGACTTGCATAGTCATGTGATGGTCTTTCTCACCCTGGGCACTGTTTTTCTCCAGAGATTTAGTAAGGCAAATACTTGGAAAGAAAGAAAAGTAGAAATCTTCTTGTCTCTTTTTGTATTATAGTTGACTTATGAATAATTCATTGATGCCTTCTGAATGATGGCTCCTGGATAGTTGTTTTTAATTGGCTAATGAAATTTAAATTCCACACATATGTAATTAAAATATGCTAATTATGATTGAGGTGCTAAAGAAGGAGGATAACGCAAGTGAAAAACTGGATTTATTAAATATTAAAAGAAATGCAGTTTACTTATTGTAGGGTATACCTTAGCAAATAAAATGTGGCTTATTAGTACCAATGCACTGTTTTAATGAATTGATGAAATAATTTACAATTAACATAGATTTTATGCAAATAGGACTTCTAAGTACAATTACTCCTGAAAACAACTGATTTCCAAGTACAGAGCCTGTAATAGTCCTTAGATAATCCTTCCTTTAAGGGTAAATGTCAACTAAGTGTAGATTTCAGGTTGTGTGGATTCCAAGTAAGATACTTTAAAATTTTACTAAACCTATATTTTCTTGTTTTAATTTTAGGGTGAAAAGGTAAACTATGAAAAGTTTAGAAATTGGCTTCTTCTAAACAAAGACGCTTTTACCTTCTCTCGTTGGCTGTTGTCTGGAGGTGTATATGTTACCCTCACTGATGATAGCGATACTCCCACTTTCTACCAAACTCTGGCTGGAGTCACACATTGTAAGTAATGGCATTTCACTGTTTTCTGTTCACTTTTTAATACAAATTGCATGGTAATATGAGAATATGCCTATAAAAGAGAAATTTATTGTTATTAGTTTTTTCTTCTAAAGTGCAAATAAAATGAAATGCTGGAGCATTGAGTGCTTAGCTGAAAAGGAAAATTCTCTGAATACTTTTATACTTTAAATGTGTGGGTTTTTTCCCCACACCAAGCAATCCTCCAATGTTCCACAGACACCAGCTGGGTGTCCTACTATTCAGTGCAGTTCTGATACTACCTAGGGTTAACACAGACCTCACTGGTTTAAGGCTCAGTCTTACAAGACTGCTCCTCTCCCCCCCCCATTCTGGATGCCAATCACAAGTCCCAGTTGTCACCTGTGCTTCTGACCAACCAGCTACAAATTAGAGGTTCCTATGACACCCTCCTTGGGTTCGGTAATTTGCTAGAATAGCTCACAGAACTCAGATATGTTTACCGATTTATTGTATGATACAGGATATGTTAAAGGATACAGATGAAGAGATACATAGGGCAAGATCTGGAAGGGTCCCAAGTCTAGGAGCTTCTGTCCTGTGGAGCTGGGATGTACCAGTCCTTTCTGGCCTGTGGATATGTTCCTCACTCAGGAAGCTCGCTGAACCCCATATTTTGGGGATTTTTATGAAGGTTTCATCATGTAGGCATGATAAATTATTAACTCAATTTCCAGCTTCTTTCCCATAGATTGAGGTGTGGGCCCGAAAGTTATAAGTTTCTAATTATGGCTTGGTCTTTCTGGTGATCCGCCCCCATCCAGGAGCCCACGAAAAGTCACCGCAGGCATTAGAACAAAGATTCCTATTTCCCAGGAAATTCCACGGGACTTAAGAGCTTTGTGTCAGAAACTCCTATCACTCAGGAAACTACAAGATTTGGTCCAAGGCCAGATATTAGCAGGAACCAGGGGCAGCAACCAATTTCATTATTTCACAATAGCCTTCTAATTGTCCTTAACCAAGCTGTATTAGTTTCCTAGGGCTACTGTAATAAATGATCACAATTTATAAACTGAAACAATAGAATTTATTCTTTCACAGTTCTGGAAGCTGAAATCAGGGAGCCATGTTCCTTCCGAAGGACCTAGGGAAGAATCCTTCCTTGCCTCGCTTAACTTCTGGTGACTTCAGGCTTTGCTTGGCTTGTGGCAGCATAATTCCAGTCTCTGCCTCTATCATCACATGACCTTCTTTCTGTGTGTATATGTCTCCTCTCCTCTTCTTGAAAGGTCAACAGTTATTGGGTTTCAGGCCCGCCCTAAATCCAGGATGATTTTACCTCAAGCTCCTTAACTCAGTATGTCCACATAGACCCTACTATTTCCAAATAAGTTGACATTCTGAGGTTCCAGGTAATCATGAGTTTTGAGGGATACTTTTGAATCCACCACCACACAGATCTAAGTATTAACTTCTACTGTTTTTTTCTGTGGTTACGGAAAAGTTATTTACATCAAGCTTTTGTTTATGTTACTTGTTAAATCTAGAATGCTTTTCCCTTCTCCCTAGAAATCCTCATCATCTTTAAAAACTTAAATCACATGCCCTTGTATTTTCATGAAACCTTTTCTTGTCTTCCTATGTATGGGAAATCATCTCTCCTTCCTCTGGACTCTTAACACCTTTTTTGTACCCTTCTTGAATGAAATTACCACTTTTTTACCCTTATAATTATTTATAGCATTCTATTCGTATATATTATCTCTCTTAAATCATAGAGATCTGTATTATTCTTTCCTTCTGTCTCTGTGCCAAGCCTTAAAAATAAGTATTTGTTGACTGAATCGAAGACCTTGAGTGTCAATTGCTATTTGTATCTATTGCTTTACATAACTTATAATTTGGAAACTAATTACTCACCAGCTACTTTCCCACCTATTTCATTCCATTGTTACCAGAAGTTCAGAATGATAAATTCTGGCATGAATAGGCAATGAACTTGATTCTACTAGATTTCACTGTTCTTTTCTTTATTTTTCATAGGAAAGTGTTTTTAAAATATTATGCATAAAAAAATTAGGGAATTTTAAAATACTCATTATAAACTATCTTACATTAATATTTAAGTTGTCAGTTATGGATAGTCTGCTGAACTTTTGCTTTCATTTGTGATTGCATGATGAATTACTTTCCTCTTAATATTGGCCAAGAGGTGACTTTTTTCCTTTAATGAATTATATTAAAGAAAAAATTATTCCGACACTTGTTAAAATGGTAAGGAAGAGCTCATTCAAAACTTTTACAGTAGCATATTGCTACTGCAAATGCTATGGGGGAGAATGACTGGTCTTAACTCCAAATGTAACAAGGACAATTGGGGATTTATAGCCAAGGAGCAGGGTGAGGGGGTCAGTGGAGGAGACATTAGGGGTAGGGAGATTCTTGCTAAAGGCAGGCCAAGGACTTATTTATCAAAGATGGGGTATGAGGAATGAACTTGATCAAGCTTATGGGGATGATAAGAGTGGGCTAAGTGGGCCAAAGACAGGATGGGGGCCAAGTTGGAAGCCTAGTTAAAAAGAAGGCTCAGAGGAGTGGGCCTAAAGTTTGGTCAAGGAAAGAGTCTGTCAGTTCCTTAAAGTTAAATACTGACACACTTTGCAAATACAAATGCTGTCATTGCTTGTTTTCGAAAGTGGTATCTTATTAAAGATTATAGGCATATTTACATTTAATCAGTCAAAATAATTTTCAAGATGATATCCCATTATCTGACTCACATTTTTATTTGAAAATGATCTTTTCTATTTAGTTTTTATCTATTGGGAAGACTTTTTGGATTTTTAATAGTATCCAAAAATTATAGTGCCTTTGCCATGTTAAAAAATATTTATCTTGAATTATTTAAAACAAACATTAATGTAGATGCATTGTTTCACCTGCAGTAATGACCTAATTTCTAAACTGAATGTTTTCTGCTTAGGGTCATTATACTACTGTTACTATCTCCGCAGCATTTTAGCACTATTGACCAATCAGTTTTCTTGAAATTCTGTTCTCTTTTTGCTTTTGAAGCATTGTAGTTTCCTACTTTTTAATAATTTATTTTGAGTTTTCTTTACTGCTCTTCTTTTCTATCTAGTTTTGAAATGTGAGTTATTTCTCATTGATCAGCCTTTAGCTCCATTATTCTTGGATTACATGCATGCTTTGCTTCATTACAGCCATTTCCATTGCTTCACTTATCCTTCATATCTTTGTAGGTGATACCTAGATCAAGTTTTCTGGTCTTGAGGTATCCTTCAAAGTGTATATTCACTTGAATTAATGCCTCCTGTATATATATTCTAACATCTTAATCTCATATGTGAAACCAAATTCATCTTTCCTTGTTTCAGCCTATTTAAATGTAAAAGAAGCAAATATGTTCTTCCTCCTATCATTTCTGTCTTAGTTAATAGTATTTGGAATTCCAGTTATCCAGTTTGAGGTTACCTTTGACTTTTCCTTATCAAGCTTCATATTAGAGCCTATCAATCTTAACTCAGCCATATTTCTTTCATCTTTCTTGCTGCCATCATTGTAAGTTTTCTTTATCCGTGTACATGTTAATGATAGGAAAGAATTAAGAACACTTTTTTTTAGTCTACGTTTTTTTAAACACCGCTTTTCATTTTCCTGCTCAGAAACCTTTGAGGATTCTTCGTTTTCTACAAAGTTTAAACTCACTGTGGCTCTAAAGTCTCCTAGTTTCCTGTTCTTAAATTTCTATACCCATTTCTCCTCACATATCTGCTTCAACTGCAGAGCACTGATCAATATTTCATAACTATACTATGAACTTTTATAGCTACCATATAGACCATCATTCCTAATAGTCTTTCATTTAAGAATGCATTCCATCTTTCAGCTCTTGACAATTGAAATTCTAATTCATCATCAAAGCCCAACTCAGATGCTGTCTCTTTTGTCATGCCTTCTTTGTATTTCTTCTGTTCGAATTAATTACGTTTCCATTTACATTCCTGTACACTTTACATTTCAGTTAAAGCTGTTAGTATGCCTTTTGCTTTTACCTTGGAGTCTGTTGGAAATGGCTTTGTTTCTCCCCAAAAGATACAAGTCAGTCCCTTGAGTACAAGGCTCGTGTCTTTTTTATCATTGCATTTTTCTATGTACAATGTACTAAATGCATGTTATTAGACTGAAATATATTGAAAAATTTTCAGCCACTAAAAGTCTTATTTCTAAGCACTGATTTAAACATTTGATTTCTCTAGGAGTGAGCACAAAATATATGTTGTTTTAGGATTATAAACCCATACCAAGGAGAAGGACCAAGATAAATTATCATGTTTGTATAAGATATAATAACTTCATAGTATATAAAGGTTTATATAAAGACATACCATGTTTTAGGGTGAAAATTAATTATGATATTTATAAATTCAAGGAACTGTTAAAGGTTGCAAAGTTAGTTCTAAGATCCTCTAAAACTTTTGATTAGATCAATGATGTGAGATACAGAAAATTGATTAGCATTAAGTTAAGGTACATGGAAGGTCAGCTTACTTTAAATACTGAACTAATTATTTTATCTACTGCTATAATGTGCCTATTGATTTCTCTGGTGGCTATAGAAATAAGTAGTAGTGTGTGGTAAAAGCCTGAAGAAATAACATGCTTTTAATTTTCTCGGTATTTATAACTTTAAATTTAAATTTTAAATTATTAAATTTGACATCTTAGTTGAATTTTGTCATACATATCCTTGTTTCTTATTAAAGAAATACCCCAAAATAAAAAGTTAATCAACTAGAAGCCCACTATGGTATATTAGTAGTTACCACCCATTATTAAGCATTAGAATTACTTGGATATTAAAAATTCAGGTTACTGGTTCTACAAAAGATTTTTATTCAATGAGCCATAGCCCTCTGTACTGTTAACAGACATTTAAGGTAATTCTAATGAAGAGGGACCATGAACTACAAATATAGATTCAATGTTTGGGAGTTCTTCAGACTCTGGGTTAGACACTCTGGTCCTGCCAGTTACTATTCATGCATCTGTGGGAAATTTATTTAATCCCTCTAAACTTCTTTTCCTCTTCTGGGAAATGGGGATAATAACACAATTTACCTCATAGGTGTGTTGTTAGGAGTGTAAAAGAGGAAAAATTTTTTCCTCTACCCATCTTGGATTCATCAGCTGGGACCCTTTCAATTACACTGATAAAAGACAGATAAGAGAAAAACCTAAGTTTTAATACATTGTGCATGGGAGGATTCAGTGATAAGTAACTCAAAGGAACGGTTAGAACTTGAGCTTACATAGCATCTTAACAAAGAACAATAATTTTGTATAGAAGCGACAGGACAAAGGAGAAGGGCTTTGAACTTCTGTTAGTGTCAAATTGTTGGAAGGCAACTGTGGAGAAGCTAATGGCAGATAAGGCTAGTAATGAAGCTTGTTATGTAGATCCATTCTTCTGGTGCTATCTCTAGGTTAATAAGGATCAGGAGTTGTCTCTGGTGATTAACTTCTGTCCTTTCTGGTAGAGAGACAGGGAAGATACCTTTACAAATTAGGCACATAGAGGGAGGGCAGAGTGCTTTTCTTGTATCTGCTTCTCAGTTGCCTTCGACTCAAAATAATTGTTGTACCAAAGTGGCATATTTGGGTTGGCATGTATGTGCTCCAGGAATACATGAAATAATACTTTTTTAAAAAGGACTCAGCCCTGTGCCTGGTATAGAATAGGTATTTTACAGTGAATATGCATTCTCTTTTATTAGTGAACACTTAGCTTATGAATGTCAATGAGCTTCACCCACTGTCTCCAAAGGTTAATTGTTTGGGGAGCAAGCAGTTTTCTAATAGTGGGCTGTAGATCAGTACAAAAATGAACTCAGGCGCAGAGCGGGTGGTCCTTTCTGAAAAACCGACAAGATGACGGAAGTGGAACAGAAGAAGAAGCGGATCTTCTGGAAATTGACCTACTGTGGCGTGGACCTGGACCAGCTGTGGGATGTGGCCTACGAGCAGCTGATGCAGCTATACAGCACCGGGCAATGGCGGCAGCTGAACTAGGGCCTGCGGAGGAAGCAACACTCACTGCTGAAGTGTCTGCACAAGGCCAAGAAGGAGGCACTGCCCATGGAGAAGCCGGAGGTGGTAGAGATGCCCTGTGGAGCGTGATCATCCTGCCCGAGATGGTGGACGGCATGGTGGGCGTCTACAACGGCAACACCTTCAGCCAGGTGGAGATCAAACTCGAGATGATCGGTCACTACCTGTGCGAGTTCTTCATCACCTACAAGCCGGTGAAGCACTGCCGGCTCGATGTCGGGGCCACCCACTCCTCCCACTTCATTCCACTCAAGTAGTCTCCTTGGCCAATAAAGAACCAGCACCTCCAAAAAACAAAACAAAACAAAAACTCGTCCACATCTGTGGGAAGAATGCGTTTTTCTTACTAAATTGTTTTATTTTATAATTTATAAAAATAACCAAAATAAACTAGTGCAACAGACAACTCAATTGCCACTGGCTTCAGCAAATAGCTACTTTATAAGTGGGCCTTCCTGCTAACTTTCTTATAGAAATTCCAACATAGGCAGGCATACATTCTGATAACTGACTTATAATTTATAAATTCTCAGCTTCTGGCCATGTGGTTCAATGTTGGCCTCTCGATAAGCTCTTATACTCAAAGCATATTTGCTACATTCTTTTCAAATAATGTGTTAGGAATGTGGAAACTTGTGATAAAAACAGAGAATATTATTAACTGATTTATAAGTAAACAGAAAATATTTATTTTAAAGCATCAGTGACTATATTTAAATTTGTGTAATGAGCCAAGGTATCTAGGAAACAAAATTAGTTTTCCACTTGTAAATAACATCTACGTTAGAATGCAGATGGCTTTAATTACTTCTTCACATACAAACTATAAAGTAAAATTTGAAGTCACAGTAAGTTGAACATGCTGCTATATTTCATCAAATTTTGTTCTCTTTTATGTAAATCTCAGATGAAACTGGAGAGCTATTTGTATTCAATAGAATAATTAACTGATTTGATTTATACAACACTTTAGATGTCATGGCAAGTACATTTTTCATAATTGCAAATTCCAAACTATTGTTACCTTACCTTTAATTTAAATTTAAGAAATTGAGTTAGAACTGTAACCCAAAGTTCAAATTTTTATGCTTAATTAGATCTTAACCAGATTTTTATCAAGACTCTTAATATTTTTCTATCATAATTTGCTATTTAAATACCTAAGATTTGATTTCCTAAAAAAGAAAAAAAAAAGATTTTGGTTGAGTATAAACAGTGTTTTTGTTTTTATGTTTAATTTATTTTTAAATTAAGTTGACATTTGAGGGAGAGGGAAGATGACAAACTAGGTGAAAGTAGGGTTCGTCTCCTCCCAGGACCACATTGAAATTGCAGCCAAATTATAAAATAATCAACGTGAAGAATCACCTGAAGTCCAACTGATCATAACACCTACATCTGATAATATAAAGGAGCCACCTAAGCCAATCCAACATAGACAACATCCATCAGCAGATCGCTTTGCAGTTCTCACCAGGTAGCCCTGAGCGTTCAAAAGCAGCAGCTGACCTTGGCCTACAGGGGAGCCCCTCCCAAGGGGCCATAAAACCAGTGCATCTTGAGGCAGGCTCCAGACCACAATGGAGCAACTCCTGACTAGCTCCAGTAGTGATACACACAAAAGGTGATTGCAACAAGTACACAAGCCCGCTAGGGCAAATCCCACTCAGTGGAATCAACTCTTATTCTGAGGGTGCAGCCAATTCACACAATTAGTCAGCCTGAATGTTAATCCCACTCACTGATCTACAAACAACAATAAAGGCTTGGCGACTAAAGAAGATTACACACAGCCCACACAAAGGTCACAACCGGAGCTCCTGGAGCTAGGGATCGGGGAGAGTGCGCCGGACCACACAGGACACCTTCCACACATCAGGCCATCAGTTCAGGGCTGAGAGATGAAACAAATATTCTTCACACACAGAAACGAACACAAGAGAGGCTAATAAAATGAGAAAACAAAGAAACATGCCACAAATGAAACAACAAGAGAAAACTCCAGAAAATAAGCTAAATGAAATGGAGGCAAACAACCTACTAGAGTTCAGAATAACAGTTATAAGGATGCTCAATGAACTTATGGGAAGAGTGGATAAACACAATGAGAACCTCAACAGAGAGATAGTAAGCATTAAAAAGGACATAGAAACTGTATAAAAGAACCAGACAGAAATGAGGAATATAATAACTGAAATGAAGAATACACAAGAAGGATTCAACAGTAGATTGGATGAAGCAGAAGATCGAATCAGTGAATAGGAAGACAAGGTAGCTGAATACATCCAATCAGAACAACAAAAAGGAAAAAGAATTTTAAAAAATGAACATAGTTTAAGAGACCTCTGGGACAACATGAAGCATAAAAATATCTGAATCGTAGGAAAAGAGAGAGCAAGGGATTGAGAATCTATTTGAAGAAATAATGACAGAAAACTTCCCTAACCTGGAAAAGCAATTAGACATACAAATTTAGGAAGCACAAAGAGTGCCAAACAAGAGGAATTCAAACAGACCTACACCAAGACACATCATAATTAAAATGCCAAAGGTCAAAGACAAAGAGAGAATCTTAAAAGCAGCAAGAGAAAGGAAGCCGGTTACTTACAAGAATACTCTCCCATAAGAATGTCTGCTGACTTTTCAATGGAAACTTTGCAGGCCAGAAGGGGCTGGCAAGAAATATTCAAAGTTATGAAAAACAAGAATCTACAACCACAGATATTCTACCCAGTAAGGCTTTTGATTAAAATGGAAGGTAAGATAAAGAACTTCCCAGACAGAAAAAAACTTAAGGAATTGATCACCAACAAGCCAGCATTACAGAAATGTTAAAGGGTCTTCTGTAAAAAGAGAAGGGGTAAAAAAGAAAATAGAAATAACTAATATGAATAATAAAATGACAGTAACAATGTACCTATCAGTAATCACTTTAAATGTAAATATATTAAATGCTTTAAATTATGTTGATCTTTAATATTATTTTATATTAGTTTCAGGTGTATGGTGTAGTGGTTAGACATTTATATAATTTATGAAGTGATTCCCTTGATTAATCTAGTACTCACCTGGCTCTATAAATGGTTATTACAATATTATTGACTGTATTCCCTATGCTGCATTTTACATCGCCATGACCATTTTGTAACTACCAATTTGTACTTCTTAAATCCTTCACCTTTTTCACCCAGTTCTCTAGCCCCCCTCTTATCTGGTAACCATCACTTTGTTCTCTGTATCTATGAGTCTGTTTCTGTTTTTGTTTGTTTATTTTTTTATTTTGTTCTTTAGACTCCATATATAAGTGAGATCACATTATGGGTATTTGTCTCTCTCTGACTTATTTCACTTAGCATATAATACCGTTTAGGTCCATCCATGTTGTCGTAGATAATGTTTTTAATGACAATTTTTAAAACCATTCGTCTGGAGAAGCACAGACAAAAATGATGCTGAACATATTGATGATGTTCAGAGTCAGAGAACATGCATAGAGAACATAAATATGTTCTCTATAATTAAACATTTGAAATAGGTTGGTACAGGTGTTATTACATTTTTCTTTCTTTTCTTTCTTTCTTTTGACTTCTGAGAGAATAGTCTAAGACCAAACCCTAGTCATTTGGCTTTTTCTTGTTATACCCTTTCCATATCCATTTGTTCGTGGTTATTTAGCACCACATAGTGTTGGAGTTTGAAGACACAGACTATAAACTCAAAATGTAATTTGTTTTATAAATTTAGATCAGTGTGTTTATCTCCTACTATTGTACATGCATAGTCCTAGCTTAACACTGTCTGGCAGCTGTTTCTGCTTGAGTTTGAAGGCTCTTTGAAATTTCTGCATTCTAACATGGCTGCCTACTAGTTCTAGGATGAACTGCTTGTAATCTTTAACACTCTCTTTGTCACTCACTGGAGAGTAAACTTCTTTCTTGTTTTTTTTGTCTCTTTTCTTGAGCGTATAACGTATCCTTCAACAGGATATCCTTTTTCTTATTTTTGAATTATAGCATAAAACAACAGTTTTTTGTTTCTGTTTTCTTGCCTTGTCACTGCCTGTCTTGCCTACAGACTTTTTACGCATGCCTCTTAAAGACCTCCAAGTCCTAGCTGCTTATGTGCACCCCGAAAACTTTGTGTCTGCTCCTTCATTGCACTTTCCACCCTATATTAAAATGACTAATTTTCACTTCTACTAGGATCTAAACATAGTTGTTTTGTTCACAGTCATATCTATAGGTTTTAGCATTATGTCAGGCACATATATTAAATATGCTCTTACTGAATGTTTGCTGAACATTAAATGATCTTTGACTATACTCTTGTACATTTTTCTCAAAAAAAAAAAAATACTGGGCTCTGTGAAAGGTTCCAATTTACTGTGTACGGATTTAGCACTTTCTAGAGGAGGCACTATACTCTGGGTACATTATCTCATTTAATCCTTGTGCCATCTCTCAGGTTCATTTCATCTCCATTCTAAAAATGAGAAAACCAAGATTATAACAGGTTTAAAAAGAAACATTCTCAAAATCAGATGGTTAATAGGTGCCGAAGTTGGGATGTTTGAACCCCAGAGTGTATGCTTATTATCATTTTAGAACTCGAAGACAATTTATTGACACTTGATCATTTTATTCTTAATCATTTATGAGTAGCTTGTAGTTGCAGATCAAAGGAATTGGTCACATGGTAGTTGTGGTTGTGGTGAACCATCATCTTCAGACTCCAGGCAATTTTGCCGATTCACTTTTTCAATTTCCCTTTTTTCCCTTGGGAGACTTACAAATGATTGTTATTTTTATTCCTTTTCAATAATGTACTTCATTAGATCCAGGCAAGATCATCAGATGATTGTGAAATAGGTAATAGAACTATGATTTTTAAGAAGTATGTTTTAAGAACTAATTGAGAGTTCATTTTCATTAATATTGATTATATTTTCATAAATTGTAGTTATATTATTTGGAAGAAAACATGTGTGCCTATTTTTTTTTAATATAAATATGTTTTTAAACATACTAAAAAGAGTTTTGGGGATTTTCCTAAAATGTATCATCAGAGTGAATAAGCCTGTTACCTCACTGATTTCTTTTAGTTAAAGATTTTATTTATTTATAGAATCTGGATTCTGAGGTAATTAATGTAGTATTTTTAGGTAATTTTAGGGCCATAGAAGTAATTTTGATTATTTTTCTTTTCATAGCTAATTCAGATTTATAGTTTCTCTTTTAGCATTTATTATCTCAACTAAAAATATTATATTCCTTGGCCACATTTTAGTTTGCAGTGTTAAAACCTTGAATAAGAAAACAATACGTTGGTGATTCTTAGACTATAAGCCACTAGTAAATCTGCATATCCTTCCTTATCCTCTTATCTGGTTGTAAATGATGTAAGGCTTACAGCCATTTTAAGTAGATCCCAGAAGGTCATTGCTTTTGAGCAGAAGGTTGCTTCCTTAAAAATGGTAAAGAACTGTGCAACTGACTTGGATATTCTGCCTGACTTTTTTTTTTTTTTTAAATGAGAATCCAATTCTGGCATTAAAGAGCAATTTCTGCAGCTGGAGCCTCCGGTAAGGTGGGACTTGATTAGGATGGCCCAAAGTGCAAGCCAAGAACTATTTAGAATATTGGGAATACGGTATGCTGTTACTGTGAACCAGAAAAAAATTACACCTATTAAGCTAGTAAAGTATAAGGTTTTAGTAGTGGCTTATGAACTGAAAATAGAGCAACTACTGGAATTACTACCTCTTTATTCTTTAAGTGAAAATAAGGTTAGTTCCCTTATTTTAGTTCCTTTTCCTCTTCCCAGAAATTCAGCCGCCAATTCATTTAAAATGTTTAGGTAGTAGTAATATATGCATTTTATCATAATTTATATTTAGCACATTATTCGATTAATGAATTGCAGTCTGTAACCAAAACTGAACAGGTCACATAAACTTAAAAAGGGGCTGTAAAACATGGTTTTTAACTGGTGACCATAAACAATCTGATCGGTTATTTTTCTTCTAAATAGGTTCTACTTATCTTTCCATATTTCCACCTCAGCAAACCAATTGTGTTTTTTAAGGAGGTTAGTAAACTTAGTCTTCAAAGGTAAAAAATTTGTGAGGCAGTTGGTGTGATTTTTCTGTGTTCTAACTCAGTGTGTTATGTGAACACCAATTTATCAGAAATACTTACTGAGCACCCATTATATACTCAGTACCTAAAAGTATAGAAATAATAACATACAATAGTTCCCCCTTACCTGTAATTGACATGTTACAAGACCCCCAGGGAATCCCTAAAACTGTAGATAGCACCAAACCCTGTGTGTGTGTGCTTGTGTGTGCATTTTTTCCTATACATACTTATGATAAAGTTTTAATTTATAAATCTAGCACAATAAGAGAGTAACAACTAATAGAATAATTATAACAGTATACTGTAATAAAAGTTATATGAATGTAGTCTCTCTCTTGTTCTCAAAATATGTTATTATAGTGTACTCATCCTTTTTTTGTGACAACATGAGATAAAATGCCAAAGCTATTCCTGAATCTGTGTAACCATCCCTTACTTGGTGTCACTCATTTCAGGGGATCCCTCGCTGAAGTCTTCATATAGGCTCAGTGCTTTCTGTCACAACACTGTGTTGTCAGTTAGAACACATTTTCTGTTCACGTCTTTCACATAATATCTTTTCCATTTCAACCAAGCACTTATACATTGTGGCAATAACTTTTGCATTGAGGTATGACAACAAAACTAGCACAGATTTCTGTTTCTTCTTCACAATTGCATGTATAGAATATTTTTTTCTTACTGTAGGTCTTAGCTACCTCAGCATATGATTTTTTAATTTTATTAACTCCAGAACTTTTACCTTTTCACTTAAAGAACTTTACAACTTCTCTTTGGCATATGCAGATTGCCAACATCACTACTTTTGTGCTTTGGGGCCATTGTTAAATAAATTAAGTGTAATTTGAACACAACACTGAGATACCCATACCCATGCCCATACCCATGCCCATGCCCATACTGCCACAGTTGATCTGATAGCCTAGATAGATCTAAGTGACTCACAGGCAGGTAGCATATACAACGTGGATTCTCTGGACAAAGGGATGATTCATGTCTGCGTGGGATGGAGCAGGATAGTGTGAGATTTTATCATTTTTCTCAGAATGGTGCACAATTTAAACTTATGAATTGGTTATTTATGATATTTTCATTCAATATTTTTGGACCACAGTTGACTTCAGGTCACTGAAACTGAAGAAAGAAAAACTGTACATGAAGAGTGGCTACTGTTGTTTCTGCCAAGGCTCCCGTCTTCCTACTTGTGATTCAGGGTCAGAACTTTTTATATGCAGATCTACCACTTGAAAGAAAGTCTAGGATTTAAGAAAACTCTTTCTCCGGGGAATAGAAGAGTTTTCTCTTTCTTTTACATCATAAATGGAGTGAACATACATCTTGTTTAGGAAAAGGAGGCAGTAATGCTATCTCAATTTATCAGACTCATGATTATTCTCCCTTTTGCTAAAATTTTAAAGTACTTATTTTAAATAAATTATGTGGGTATTCGAAGTAGATATTTACATTTAAAAAGATGAAAGCTACATGCTTATGTAGAAGTTCTGTATATTTTAAAAATTAGTTACAATTCCAGAGTAATTGGACCTTTGCAAAGTGATTCATCAGGAGGTTACAATGTAGTAATGAATGTAGTATTTAGTAATTTGGTTAAAAGAAAAAAATATACTCCTGTATAAAAATTTTATTTTTCTTGTATCATAATCTCCCTTGATGATTTTTCTATAAAATTTAAAAAGTGAATTTAGCTCATTGATTATTTAAAATTATGAATTATGATTTGGTGTAATCTGAGAAATCATACAGTAGTATAAGTGGTAGAATGAAAGTATTGGAAATAATCTTCCCAAACAATCTAGGTGACATTCAATTAAATAAATCTACTGCTACAAATACAGTTATGTGAAAACATACAATTATTTTTTATTTTTATTTTTCCTTTTTTTGATTAACTACATTTTTAATATTTTTCATGCAACAAAATGTATTGCTAGTCTAATAAAAACAAATAATACAAATAATACAAATAATACAAATTATAATAAAACAAATAATACAAATTTAAAAATTAATCTAGTATTAGTATTTTCATTTTTTAACTTCTTAAAATATGTTATAATACTGTCACTTAGTTGTTTATAATGACTTTTAGTAATAAGTAATTAGTTCCTTTTAAATGCCAAAAGTGTAGATAACGTCATTATCACTCTTGGAATTCCTCTTCATAGGTTTTGTGTATCAGTAAGAGATCCATTCTAGGGATAGCCAGGTTAAGAACTTTCTATGAGAGCATTCTTTGTAAAATGAGAACTGGTTAGAATCAGTATGCTTGACCCCGGGTACATATTTCAAAGTCTTTTTTGTTTTCAGCTATGGCAGGTGCAGTCATATTTCCACGAACTTTTTTTCTACTTCAAAACGAATTAAAACAGTGTATTTCTGAAAATCTCAGATTTTTCATCTACTCATGTGTGATAATGTGCACAAAATTTTATATTTTTAGTGCAGGATTTTTTGAATTTTTACATTGTGCTTTCAAATAATTTCATTTCTAGGTCCTTTAAGTAAAACCTCTCATAAAGGATTTAGATGTAATGAGTGTCAAGGCACAATAAGGGATAAGAAGGAAAGATAGAGAAACATTAGCTTAAAGTCCAGGGAGCCCCTGGACTTTTGAAGGTTAAGCAAAAGGAACATAATTTTTTAAAATTTAATGGAAGTTGGTGGAATATATGTTTTCATTTATTTACCACTTGACTACGTTAGTCACTACTTATGACAATAGTGCGGTTTGGATAGTCTGAGAATGTGACATTTGAGTAAAGGTCTGAAGGATTTGTGGCAGTAGTCATGCAGATATCTTGGGGGGAAAAGTATTGAAAATTTTGAAGCAAGGAAATAGCATGATTCTGTTAACATTTTTCCTTTGAAATTTTTTTTTTATTATTAATGAAATAAAACTTTTCCCCTCTTTTTATGAATTGTCTGTCTCGTATTTGTTAATCTATTGTAATCCTAATGCTTTTAAGTTGCATATATTGATGATTTTAACCCTGCATTAAAAACCTAATAGGTCTCACTTCTGTTCTTGCTGTCTACCAGGCTATTTCAACTCAGTAGTCAAGATTAATTCTGTAGGATAAATCATGTCACTCCTATGCTTCAGAATTTCTCATGGTTCACAATTTCACTTAAAACTATTCCTTACACTGGCCTGTATAATCTGACCCCCATTTTTTCTGTGACTTTATCTCATACTATTCCTGATATTATTATTCCCTTCACTAACTCCACTTCAGCCACTCTGATCACCTTTCTCTTCCTTGAGCTTGCAAGGCATACTTTCATCTCGAGGCCTCTATCCTTCTTCCCTCTGTCTGGAATATTTTTTCTCTGCGATTTTTGCTCTCTTGCTTCCTTTAGACCTCTGCCTATATGTCATCCTCACAGTATGATCTTCTATAACTACTCTGTTTAAGTCTGTGGTATGTCTCAAAGCCATGATATGCCTTTTCATTTATTTAGATCTTTAATATTATAACGTTTTCTTCATAAAAATCTCATTTCTTAAAGTTTATTTTTAGATATTTGTTATGGGGAATTGCTATTATTACATTTTTTCTTTTTTATATTTTCTTACATGTTATTAATGTTATATAGGAAAAGCATTGATTTTTTAATATTTGTTTTCCTACAGATATTTTAACTCAATTATAATTTGTAAATTTTTCAGTTTTTGTTTTTTTAGGTGAGGCAACCCTTGGTTGACCTCACAGGTTGCAAGAACCTTATTAGCTTACAATCCCTTATTTTCTATTTTTTATGCCTACAGCACCTGATCCTCCTAGGTGGTCTCCCATCCAAGTACTAACCAGGCCTGACCCTGCTTAGCTTCTGAAATCAGACAGGATGGGACTTGTTCAGGGTGGCATGGCTGTAGACAATTTTTGAGTTTTTTGATACACATTCTGCTTTTATGCATATAGTAACTTTGTTTCTTTTTTAACATTATACTTCATATTTATATCTTATTGAATTGGTGAGAATTTTCAGAATCAGATTAAATAATAATTGAAGGGTTCTCTCTTAGTTTTGAAAGTAGAAGGACATGAAAGACCTTCACTCTCACTGTAATAACATGAAATCATCCCATAAACCATACAATCATACTCTTCTTTAAAGCTGCTGAAAACGTATCAGTGCAAAAAAAAAAAAAAATTAAACAAATCAACTCTAAAGAGACAAACCCTTCCTAGGTGATCAAGGGATATAAGTGTTTTCATATCTGAGGCCAGATGCTGAGATTAGGGGTAAGGCTGGCAGAGGTAGAAGGATTATCTTGCCTGAGGACAGTCTTTGCTAGGATGAAGAGAAACTAGCCAAACTTTTGAGAATACTGTTTCAGATTTGAATATGAAGGAACTGCAAATGCAAAGATAATCCTTTCCACTCAGTAATTCTCATGAGGAAATTTTGCTGAGGGGCAGGCTAAAAAGTGGAAAGAGATCTGTTGATCTAGAGTTGCAAGGCCTCACAATTGTGAAGTCTCAGAATCTTGAAGGCTCACAGCTGTATGTCTCTATGGTCCTATGGTACTGTCATTCAGTGAAGTTTCATAGTCTTGAAGTCTTGCAGTCATGCACTTTCAAGGTCTAAGATAGGGATTGACAAACTTTTCCTTAACCCATTTCCCATTGGCCCTGTGAATGCCCTTGTGGCTGCAGAGTACCCAGAGATAACTAACGGATTACAGCCCTAACCTTACCCATAAAGTTTCCCATGAAATAGCTCGCTTTTATGATTATTTTCACATCGCTTTAGTATCAATAGTCGTTGGAAACAAATGACATCATTCTGTTTATAGTATTCTGTTTTAGTAGTGATATTTACGTCTGCAAAATATAGTAATTCTCGATTGCTGAAAATGTTGCATTCCTACGTGTGATGTTAACATCATTCTCTAACAGTTATTAGCTGGATTCATTCGATGAATCTGATTTATGTATACATTTCTGTTACATCAGGATTAAAGACAAGTTCTGTTTAGAAATAACTTCAAGAACAGTTTTTATATTTTAATTTTACATTGAAAACCAGTCAGATTTGCTTCAGCCTCAAAGAGCATATTTATATAAAATTAAATTAATGTTAGCAGCAAGCCGTACTTTTTTCTAAATGGAAATAGGTTAAAAAGCCAGATAGTAAATATTTTGGTATAATTCTACTGATTAATTCAGCTTTCGTTTGTCCATAGAAATCTTTCTTTTGCCTTTATTTTTGAAGTTTTTCATAGAATATAGAATTCAAGATTAATAGGTGTTTGTTTTTTCCTTTCAACATTAATCCCCCACCCCACTGTCTTTTGGCTCCTTGTTTCTGAAGATAAATCATTGCTTATCTCATTTCCTTTGTCTATTGTATTTTATTAGCAGTTCGATTGTGACTTGCCTGAGTTTGACTTTCTTTGAATTTTCTTGCAAAGGGATCATTGAATTTCTAGATCTGTGGGATTAGTTTTAATCAAATTTGGAAAATTTTCAAGTATTATTGTTTCAAATATTTTCTGCCCAACCCTTTCTGGGACTCCCAACAGCATGTATGTTGTACTGTTTGATATTGTCTTAGAGGTCACTAAGTTTCTAATAATTTTTTGGCCTTTTTTCTTATTCTTCCAATTGAATGGTTGCTAGGTCATCAAGTTCACTGATTTTTCCTCTGTAGTTTTTTAATCTGATGCTAAATTCTTCAGTAAATTTAAAAAATTTTAAATATTATATCCATTATCTCTAGTAGTTCCATTTGGTGCTAGTTTTTATTTCTTTCCTAATATAGTCATAGTTTTCCTTAAATTCTTGAGATATTTATAATAGATGTTTTAAAGTCTTGTTGGGTAATTCTGTCATCTGTTATTTCTATTGCTTTTTCTATCCTGGTTTTAGATTACTTTTTCCTACTGTTTCATATATTTTGGGGAGAGTGCTAGACATAGCACATGTTGTATGGTTCATTGGATTCTATTGTTTTCCTTCAAGGAAGAAAACAGATGATAATGTTTTGATAGGCTTAAGTTACTTGCAGATCAGCTTGATATTTTCAAGGATTTTTTTTTTTTTTTTTTAAAGCTTTGTTGAGACAAGTCTGGAATAGCCTGTACTCTAGTGTTAGGTTTTACCCTACTATTAAGTGTGACCCTCTGAATCTATGAATACTTCCAGTTTTCAACAAGGTATCTTTACTCTGGCTGGTCAGACTTTAAGCATCTCCTAGCCCAGCCTCAATGAATTTCACTCTGTGCATACATAGCTTAGTATTTTGCCAAAACTCAGCAAGCTTCTGTGTAAATTTCTGGAGCTCTCTCTGTGCATAAGAACTCTGCCCTGAAATTTTCAGTTATCTCAACCTCCCTGAACTACAGCTTCTCTTCTGAACTCAGTGAAACTTCACTGCTTAAATTCCTCATACTTTGCCAAGGTTGAGAAAGCAACTACAGGCAGAAAGCCAGGCCAATGGAAGGACTTATCTTGTTTGCTTTCTAAATCTCAATTTAATACCTTGAAGGGAGTGGGGGAAACATAAAATGTAATTAACCATTGGTTGGAGCTTATCTGTGATTTTTAAAAATATATCTTCTGATGAATGAAGAAAGATGTTCATGTTTTCATGATGCCCCTATTACCTATCACATCATAAATTCTATTCTTAACTCTGTCATTTATTGACTTTGTTTCTTATAACATCTTTTATCATATTCTTTTTATCTATTTAGTAAGTATTGAATTTGTAAGTGGTTACCATATCGACAAGATGAATCAGACATGGATCCTGCTATTAGGATATATACAGTGTAGCTGGGAGAGAATATGTATGTAGAATCAAGATTGAGATTAAAAGTGATCAAAAATAGGTACAAATAAAAGTGGTGTGGAAAGCCAAAAAGAAATATCTCAGTTGTTTATTCTGCATATTGAATTTAAGCAATTACTTAATGGGAAATTGCAAAAATATTTTAAAGCCTCTTTTAATTTGAATATATTTTCATACCATTTTAGATATAATGTATTTGTGTTTTAGAATTTTGTTTTAGGTAACATTTTTAGCGTTGAATTGGGAAATTAAAATATATCCTTGAAAATTATATTTTTATGATGAACTAACTGCCTGGAAGAGAAGACTTGAGATTTTATAATTTGTTTAACCTTGTTTGATTTGACTCTCAGTGGAGGAATCGGACATCATTGATCTGGAGAAGCGCTACTGGTTGTTGAAGGCTCAATCTCGGACTGGACGATTTGATTTAGAGACATTTGGCCCATTGGTTTCACCACCTATTCGTCCATCTCTAAGTGAAGGTAGGAATCATACTATTTTCTACTAATTTTATTTGGTAAACACATCTGAGTCCATCTCTTACTTCCAACTAATACATCTTAACCCTAAAAGACCATAATGTTACATACAGTTTTTCAAGTTTCTTGCAAATAGCATAGTTCAGTGGAATAAAACAAAAATGGGAATAAAGATTGTAGTTTTGAGCTTCCTAACCTACCTATGTAACCTTCAATAAATTAGTTTAGCTCTCTGCACCTGAATATTCTCATATATAAAATAAGTTTGACCAAGTCAGTGATTATGAAACTGTACTCCAGTGAGGTGCCTCAGCAGCCAGTGCAGGAATTAAGGCAGTGGCCACTGAATGGGCAGAGCTCCAGAGTTTCACATATAGCCCCACTTCTTCATCAGCAGAGTACCTCCCCTGTTTTTTTTTTTTTTTTTTTTAAATATATATAAGACAGTTCCACTGCTCTATTGGTACCTCCCTCCCCCACCAAAATTAAGAAACCCTGGACTGGACCATCTCTGAGATCCCCTCTAGTTCTAAACTTTGCTATGACTTTTTGTTGTTAGGAATACAAAGATAATTGTGGGTGATATCACAAAAAAAAATTTGAATCTGAATACTTGCGTTCTGCTTCTTGTTCTGACCTTTTTAAACTTTTCCTTTTTTTGACAAATCACTTAACCCACTTCTAAGTTATAGTTTTCTACTCTTTAAATTGAGGGCACAGAATTTGTAGTATGTACTTGTTAGGGCAGCCAGAACAGGTAGAGCTCTGGGCATCTACCTACTTAAACAGTGTAGTTGTGTTTGATAAATCATTTCATTTATTTCCTTTTTTACAAAATGTTCGAAAACCACATGATTGGATTATACCCTTTTATTTCTGAATTTTAAAATCATCATTTATGAAAGATTAACCGGTATAAATAAAACTTTAGTACAGAATTTCTTTCTCTTGTAATATAGGGTGTTGTTTTTCTTTGTTTTGTGAAAGTGCTTTATAGAAGCTTATTAATAGCAGCGTGGTATATCTTTGAGTATATAGTTAAACTTTTCTTCTTTTTTCCTTTTTCTTCTCATTCTTTTTAAATTTTAATTTCTGATTTTGGTGTACTTCTTAATTTTTTAATTTTTTTTTGCATATTATGCTTATTTTTAGCTATTAAAATTGATATGAGATGAGATAAAGACAGGAAGACATAACCAAACATTAACTGAGAGTAATGTTTTTTCTGCTATGATCTTAGGTTTTAGTTATAATTATTCCAGAAGAAAAACAAATACTTCCTGGAACAGTGGGAACTCCTGATGAGCTTTTTTTTTTTTTAATTTGACCAATTTATGGGAAAGAATCATGCCTCTTTTCATAAACATGTCATTACAACATTATAAAGTTTGTTGACTATGGTTTATGGTGTCTTCCTATTTTACAGGTTTGTTTAATGCTTTTGACGAAAATCGTGACAATCACATAGATTTTAAGGAGATATCCTGTGGGTTGTCAGCCTGTTGCAGGGGACCCCTGGCTGAAAGACAAAAATGTAAGTGTGTTAAACATTGTCATAAAATATGCAAAGTATACTGAGGAAAAAAATTAGCATTTATCCATGACAAATCATCTGTGAATTAAGGCTTAAATTTTCATCACTTTCTCAAGTTGACGTTTTAGTGAAGACAGTCTAAGAATTCAACCATTTTCACTGTGGAGTAGTTTGACATCTTTGTTATTAATAATGAGGTTGATTTTCCTGGTGAATTTGTAGTATGTGATAAATGAACTACGTTAACCATGATGTATTTCAAAAGGTTATCCATTTAGAAAATATTTCTGATTGTCTCTATAAAGTTAGTGCCTTGCAAAGTTTGAAGTATAGCTCATTTTCTGTGACTTGTATACATTAATATTTTATTACCACTATAAAATTTATGATCAAAACACAATTTTATTTAAACACTTAGTCTTTTAAGTCTAGATAAAATGTTATAGCATAATTTATAAGCAGAAGATATTACATTATTAAATCTTAACCAAATTGAGAAAATGCAAGTTTACATTTAATTGGTGCCTAATTCTAATATATTTACTAGAGTCATTATCTCTGTGTGTTTTCTAAAACAGCTCATAAATTTTGCCTATTTGGGTATGTTATTTGGTATTTTGACCTTTAGTAATATTGTGCTATGATTCTATCAGTTGATTTAATAATATAATTATTATGGAAGTATATATATGAAGTAGATAATTCTTTAATCTTAAAAATTCAGATTTCTTTTTTCTTTCATGATGATATACCATTACTTCAACCTTGATTTATGATAGATTATTTCTTGACATTAAAGTTCTTATAAGGAGGCTGAAATTTTTGCCTCTCAATTAAGCTTTATTGCCTAAAAAATTTTTTTTAATTCTTTTTTGCTGTTGAGCTAATGGAAATTAACAAACTAGAGTAATTTATTTGGAGTTAATTAGCAAAGTGCTGATATTTCTAATTCTTAGCATGTCATATATACACTTTCTTGAAGAGTTGAAATTGTTCTTTGGCAAAAAAATTGAGTGTGCATTAGTTTCATTGGAGAAGCAAAGTGGAAGCAGACTGTCTTAATTTCAGCTTGTTATTGATTCTTAATGTAGGTGAAATATTTTCAGCATTAGAAGAATCAACACTGCAATGACGAGTTTTAAATATTAGAAATTATTTTAAGGCCTTGAATTATTCCTCAAACCCTGTGAGGTTTCATAATATTTATTATATAGGACTTGACCATTTTTTTCAGTTTGCAAGGACTTTAACTCTAGATTTGGATGAAAGATAGGGCTCCCCAACCTGGGTAGTGATTTTGAGAGCAAGAGAGATATATGAAGTGTGTGCAGTTAGTCCTCCAAGTTCAGAGGACTTTAATTACATACGCTTGCTTGAGAAACTGAGTAATTTTACTAGAGAAGCTTCTAGTAAAATATATTGTTCTTCAGAATATAAAAGGAATTTCTCTCTGTAAGAGTTTTTTGTTTTGTTTTGTTTTGTTTTGTTTTGTTTTAGTTTGCTTCAAGGTGTTTGATGTTGACCGTGATGGAGTTCTCTCTAGGGTTGAACTGAGAGACATGGTGGTTGCACTCTTAGAGGTTTGGAAGGACAACCGCACCGATGATATCCCAGTAAGTTCTGATTTTATACATCTCGTTGCATATAAATTTTGAACAGGAAAATGGAGTGGAGAATTTGAAAAAAGAGAGGCAGCGAAAAGGATTTGTTATTACTTCTAGTTGCTATATTGTGTTACTCAAAATATTCATAGCTGAAGGTGCAAAATTAGGTAGAGAATTTACCTTAGAATATTTAGTAAACTGAACTTATTGTATAAGAATGAAACTACAGGAAAATTGTCTTAATTTTATTAAAGCAGATATAAGAATCTATGGTAATTAAAAAATAGTTGAACAAAATATAGTATACTTTGGCCACTGAGTAATAAAAATGATATCTACTCTTTTCTAATTACTCCTTTGGATTTCTGTTTTTAAAGGAATTACATACAGATCTATCTGACATTGTAGAAGGCATATTGAATGCACATGACACCACAAAGGTGAGTCTAACTAGGATTAATTTATCCTTTTCTAAAAATACCACACACTCTGATTTGGGTTATTATATAGCTTATATACATATTTAAATCTTTTCTACTTCATCCCACCAAGTACTTATTTGGATCTGTTGTTACAGTACCTCCATGTTTTCTCTAAAGATAGCCCATTCCATCTTTAAACAACTGCATTAAGTGTTTTAAATATATAAACATTTATTATAAGCTAGGCATTTTATAAAAATCAAATCAACACAGCCCTTTTTATTATAGTTTATCATTTTGTATTTCTTCCATTTCAGTAAGTTATGGTAAAGCTAACCTTATATTGAGCAAAAAAAGCCACACAAAAAAGAATACATACTGTATGATTCCATTTTTATGAAGTTCAGGAAGCAAAACTAATAAATGGTGATACGCATTAGAATAGTAATTTTGGAGATAGGTGGATTACCTGGGATATCTGCGATGATGGAAATGATTTTTTTATCTTAATATGGGTAGTGTATATATTCCAAAAAAATTTTTTTTTAATAGTTTTGGTAAAGAACTATTCCATAGTTCTTTTTCTTTTTTCTATTGAGGCATTTTATTTGCACATTAAGTATTACATCCTTAGAAAGAAAATCCCAGGATTTTCCCTCCTGTATATTTTCTTCTTGGTTCTTTATAGTCCACAGTGCCCACTGAGGTTGTCAGTACAGTGAAATCAAACTAATGGGACAGGAGCAGGTTGTTCTGTCATTTTTCTAGGTCTTTGAGTTGCATAGATTTGAATCTAGGGCTGATCACTCCACACTTATTTAACTTGCCCGTGAGGTTCATAACAGTTTCCCCAGCGCTCTGATCATCAGTGATTTCAGGTTTGCCAATGTAACCATGCTTCATTATCACAGTTGGAAACCAGATAATGACTTTGGAGCACAGCCTAATAACAGCCTGGCATTTGCCTCTCATTGGCAATGTCGATGCTTAAGAGCATTAGCCAGGGCAGGACATTCATGTGCACCATTATTGTGGCACGGAAAGAGCTCTCCTGAGTTCTTTAATAGCAGCTGTAAAAGGCATGTAATAGCAGGAATAAGCATGTATTTACAAAGAATAAATTCTTGAATTTTTTAGTTTGACAACATTTATTAGTAAGAATATTAAATAGGTTTACTCCTGTAGCTTGCATTACTGTGATGTCTCTGTGTCTCTATGAGATTGAAAATAACTCGCACATTATGAGGCATATTTGAATTAATTTGATCCTTTCCACTCAAACATTGACGTGTACCAAGAAGCAGATTGGTAGGATATGGACCACAGTAGCGTTATAGAAGTTTAGGAAAAAAAGTAACATCAGTTTTTTTTTCTTCAGTCACAACTCTAGAAGGAATCATAATTTTAACTGATGCTCAATAGAAATAAAAATACAAATTACAGAGCTTGAGCTTTGCTTGCCATTTGAGGCATCTCTCTGCCTTCATTCATCTCTCTTTTACCAAAAACTGAGGTATCTACTTCTATTTGGTATGCAAAAGAACAGAAACCTGGAAGAGTTTCTGGGAGAAAATGCCTTATGTAGAGATAGTTTCTAACACCCTTTTTCGAGTGTTAAATAAATACGTAGGTATGTTTACTGTCTATTTTTATAGAAGACGGAGTTCCTACTTCTGGCTTTGCTGTGAACATTAAAAAGATAATTTAGCTGCTCCATTTCTATGGGACCATGATAACGAAATGGTTAACCAAACCTATTAACCATATTCGCTTGTGATTAGATTGTGCCAATATTACCCATTATTTCGTACCTTTAGATTGATATTAACATCCTTAAATAGAATTTATATCATGACAACCAATTATAATCACAGTGCTTTAAAATCTTTTTTTATTTGATATGTTTATTATATAGTAAAAAGAAAATATATCAATATCATTAAATAATAAAAGCTAAAAATATTATTCATCTAGGGATATTAGGTAATTACTGAATACATGAAGAAATATTTGGTTATATTTTTGCCTAAAAAGAAAAAATATATAGGCATTCTATACATAAATGTAATTTTTGGTATACTTTGGCAACACGAAAATGTTGCTTTACTCAACTTAAAAAACATAATGTTAAATTGTATTTTGGAGAAATGTAATGTAGGTATTTATATTTGATATGTGTTAAGTTCCTTTAAACCTATAAGAAGTCTGATAATATTGCTAGATATGTTTAAGAAGTTCTTTAAAAATGGTTAGGGTGAAAGGGCATAATCTAGAGAGTCTGTCTTTTACTTTCAAAATTAATAAATACTCCATTTTCCCTACACATAGGGCCTTTTGTGGTTTTCCATTGATAACCCTAGAAGCAGAAGATATTATGAGTTACTTCCCAAGAAGATTGTTGATGATAAATTGTCCTCATTACCTTTGACTGCTTAAGTTTTGTTACTTTAAAACCTATCCTAGATGGCCTACTTGTCAGATGAACACATAGCATCTACTTTAAATTATTGATTTGCTTTCAGACAAATGAGCAATATCAGTTTAGTAAACCAGATTTTATTCAAATGCTTTAAAGAACGAGGACATTCTTAACATGAGATCTTTCTGAATATTATTTCTCTTTCAGATGGGCCATCTTACTCTAGAAGACTATCAGATCTGGAGTGTGAAAAATGTTCTTGCCAATGAGTTTTTGAATCTCCTTTTCCAGGTATGTTTAAGGTAAATGACAGGTTCGAGGGTAGTAGTACCAGTAATTCTGCATCTTTTTCATTATGTGGTAGTAATTGCATACTATCAATAGAACTACATTATCCTGCACACTACCTGAAAGATGGTAAGACAGAGCGTGAGGGCCTACAAAAGCTTCTCAAAATCATGATGTGAGAGATAAGGAAGCAGAATATAGGTAATTATGTTTATTTATCTTATAACTCAGAGCAGCATGTAGGTATAGAGAATAATCGAAGTCACAAAAGCCATCATAATTTGCTATGTTTCTTCTATTGTCTTTTTTAAAGGTCCTTCTTAATGAGTTAGGCATGTGAACATAGAGATGGATCATAAATAGGCAACTGTAAACTTTTCACTCTTTAGTTAGGAGATTATCTTAGCAACAAAGCTATTTCTTTCTTTCTTTCTTTTTTTTTTAAATTTTTTTAGAAGGTCTAAGAAAGATTGAAGGAGGAGTTGGGAAGAAAAGCAGCCAGGAGTGAACATTAAGTCATAGAACTTGCCAGATTTTCCTAGTTAAATTAGTTCTCTTACTCTAGTTTTTGAAAGTAATTTGTTAGGTTCTCATTTTTCATAGTTCTTCATAAATATTTAAGTTGATTAAATAGTGATATTTTAGTTTCTCCTTATTTTATTATTCTTTCTTTATAAAGACACTCCTGTGAAGGTTGGACAGGTTTGGTATCTTTATATCTATTATGATCTTTCATTGAAAAAAATATAACTTATCTGTGACATGGCCATTTTGGAGTAAATGGAAATTGGTCTCTTCCTGACAGCTTATGACTAATGAGTGTATATTTAAAACATATACAATCTGATAAGCCTGTAATATCTATTTAAGTTAATTAGTTTTTCCACTATCAGTTATAATTTTCAGCAGGAATTTAGATTGATGGCTTTATAAAATATAAAGATGTACAAAATAATATAAATTACTACTATAAATAGAAATGACTTACTTGGTAATATGAAAATTGATCAGATATTTTTATCTCATTTAATGTAATATCCTCTATCTTATAATGAATTACAAATGCTTGACTTCTAGTGGGTTTATGTCCCATTAAATCCATTGAAAGTTGAAAATATAAGTCAAAAATGCAATTAATACACTTTATCCCATATTCAAATATGATTTTAAAACTATATGTTCAATTAATATATGAGTAAGCAGACTGTTATACTACATTGTTTTATTTATCTATGTCTTAAAATTGGTAGAGTTAGCTGGTAGAGTTAGCAATAAAAGCCTGAATTATGCTCCTATTTTATTTGCCAAAATCCTACACTTGGTTGAGTGTTTTGAGTATTTAACTGCAACTTTGTAACCGTCAATAGAATTTAAAAACCATTCCTATTTTCAATCCTTTTTGTAATCCTAATGCTCAATATTTTGCAAAGGAGGCATGCTAAACATAATCAGGATTGTCTGTCTTGCACATTTGTCAAGAAATATCATGTTAAAGAGTGTGATAGGATGCGAAAGAAAAAAAAAAGTGTGGTAGGCACAATAGTGCCCCCCATCAATATCCATGCCCTAATCCTTAGGACCTGTGAATATATTATCTTATATGGCAATAGAGACTTTAAAGATGTAGCAGGTTAAGGATACTGAGAGGGCTGATTAGCCTGGATTATCTAGATGGGCCCAATGTAATCACATGAGTCTTTAATAGTGGAGAACCTTTCCCAGCTGGGGCCAGAGAGAGAGGAAGGTAGAAGAAGGGTTAGGGAAATGCAAAGTTACTAGCCTTGAAGAAAGAGAGAAGGGGCCAAGAGCAAAGGAATGCAGTGAACTGGAGAAACTGGAAGAGGCAAGAAGAAGCATATTCTTCCTTTGACCAAAAAGGACTAAAGCCCTTCTGACATCTTGATTTTTAGCCCAGTGAGAACCTGTGTCTGACTTTTGTCCACTGTAAGATAATTAATTTGTGTTGTTTTAAGCGACTCAATTTGTGGTAATTTATTACAGCAGAAAAAAAAATACAGAAGGTGATGATCCATATTTATGAATATGAAGGCTCAATATTTTAAAAATGTCAATTCTGCTTATATTGCTTAATAGATTTGGTGCCCTCACAATCACACCCTAAAAAATTTATTGTTGTCATTGTTTTTGTGGAACTTGATAAGCGGATTCAAATACATGCAGAAGTGGAAAGGGCCAAAAATGCCAAAATAATATTAAAGAACAGTGTTAGAAGACTTTGATTATCAGATATTAGCAATTATTTTAAAACAGGATATTAAGACAATGTGATATCTACTTAAAGTTAGGTAAATAGACTAATAGAACAGTATTGAGAGTGCTAAAACAGATCTACACTTTTGTGACTACTTGATTTATAAGAAAGGAGACTTTGCATCACAGATGGGAAGGAGTGGTCTTTTCAATAAATGGTACTGAGTCAGTCGGTGTTCATATGGGGGGAAAAAAGCATCATAATTCCTTTTTCATACCATACATGAAAATTAATTCCTGGTAGATTATAAATCTAATAAATTTGGAAAGCAAAAAAGAAAGCGTCTAGAAAATAATGTAGGAGATTATTTTAATGACTTTGCTATGGCATAGTATTCTTAAACAGGACACAGAAGGCACTAATCATAAAGGAAAAGTTTTAGGTTGGACTTAAGTAAAATTAAGAATTCTTTTTATTAAGAGATGCCATTAAGAAAGTGGAAACACAAGGCAACACAGTGAGAGAAGATATTTGCCGTACCTGTATCCCATGGACTTGTATCTAGGGCATGCAGAGATCAAAAATCAGTGAGGAAAAGGCAAAACCTCAATATAAAAATATGCAAAAACCTTGAACAGGTGATTCACAAATGTGAATATCCAAACAGCTAATAAATACTATGAAAAGGGCTAACCTCTTTTCTTTTGTCATCATGGAAATACATATTAAAACTCTACATGTAATACCATTAGACATCCACCAGACTTGTTGATTTTTAAGTGATGTGAAGTATTGATGAGGATAACAAGCAGCTGAACTCTCACACATTGCCAATGAGAATATAAATTGTTACAACTACTTGGGAGATTGGCAGTATTCATGAAAGTTGAACATACCCTGTGACCCAGTAAGTTTACCCCATGTGTCTACCTTACAGAAACTTATATATCCGAGCACCAAAAGGCATACAATTAAGTTCTTATAATCATAATTCATGATAGTCCCCCCCAAAAATGACCCAAATGTTTATCAACAACAAATAAGTACATAAATAATAAATATATTGTGACACATACATACAGTGGTATGTTACAGCAATGAAAATTAATATACTAGTGCTACAAACAGTAACATGGTTGAATCTTATGTAATGTTGGGTGAAAAATCACTGGACCAAAAAATGCAAAAGCAGACAACGCCAATCCATGGTTATAGAATTCAGATTAGTGAATACAAAAGGAGGTGCAGTAGTGTCTGAGAAGGAACCCAAAGTGTAACTTTGGGGAAGGTAGCAGTGTAGGTCTTGATTGGGTGACAGTTTCATTGGTGTGTTTACTTTGTGAAAAGTCATTGAACTGTATACTTAGATTTGTTCACTTTTCAGCGTATATGTTTCTATTTTTAAAAAATTTGCTTACAAAATACAGGTATCAATAACCCAAGAATGGATAAACAAATGGTGTCATATTCAAGCAATGGAATACTACTCAGCAATAAAATAGATTAAAATATTGATACATGGATGAATCTCAAAAAACTAATTTGTGTATTTTGTTGTTGTTTAAATGTTACCTCAAAAAGTAAACAAAATTACAAACATATTTAATTCTAGTTAATGTTAGGCAGGCATGCCAATGTATTTACAGAGAGCTGTACCAATGTCTATAATTTACTTTGAAATGCATCCAAAAATTAAGATAGATTGACAGATGAATTGAGGAAGATAGACAGATGCAAGTATAATAAAATGTTAATGTTAGAATCTAGGTAATGGGTCTGACATATTCAGTATAGAATTTTCAACTTTTCTGTGTATTTGAAAATTTTCATGACAAAACATTGAAAAAATCACATCTTCTGTGATAACATTTAGCGAAGGCAAATAAATTGAAGAGGAAATAAACCTAAAAAAGCATTAATGACAATAATTTCTTTCTTAGAGCTGTCCAAATTAAAATGCCACCCTTATCTTTTATGTCGCATATCCTCTTCATGTCCCCTTCATCTTCGTCCTCAAGTGCCATGATATGCTTTTGGATTTCAGGAAAGAAAATAGTATTCTCTGCATGAGATATATTAAAATATATAGTATCAGTGAAACATTCTGAAAAGTAGTTGGTTCTCTTCTTTTTCCTCCCTCCTTCCCTCCCTCTTTCTCTGACTCCCTCTCTCTCTCCCTCTTTCCCTCCTTCCCTCTCTCTTTTCTCCTATCTTTCTCTCCTCCACCCCCTTCCCTCCCCTTTTGCCTCTGTCTTTCTCTTCCCTATCTCACATAGAGATTTGGAAGTTGGCCCCCCTTGAAATGGTTTGTTTTAAAAAAATAACAACTAAAGTTTAAAAGTTCAGATTTGCTCAAGTGAATCACTAGATAATTCATCAGTTGAAAGCTCTGCAGAGAATGTGAAATATTATACTATTTAGTCATTGGCACCAGACAGTGGAGTTTAATTTATCACCTTTTCCTCTAGGTATGTCACATAGTTCTGGGGTTAAGACCAGCTACTCCAGAAGAGGAAGGACAAATTATAAGGTAAGTTTATAGTTTTAGTCTGTGTATTTTTCATTATATAGATGAAATTTCTAACACCTGAAATATATTGTTACTATGCAATAGCATGTCTCATTTTAATGTAATCATTACAGTGATACCGTTTCTCCAAAATAGTTACATATTGAAATATTTTTAAGTAGCTTCTTAACCAAGGAATTGGATTACTTTAGAAATCAAATTCTATTTAACATTAAAATTGCATTAAATACTAAATTTAATTTTTGAAATTATAAAGACATAAGATAAAAAGGTAGGATTATTCCGTACTACAAAACAATTCACATTTATTGTAGAAAGATTAGAAAGTTGACCTAAGCAAAAAGAAGCAAAAAATGCCCATCATCTCTATATTTACAGGTAATTGCTATTGACATTTTTCAGCTTTTATTGACAACTAAAATTGTAAGATATTTAAAGTTTATATTGTAATGATTCAGTATATTTATACATTATGAAAGGATTTTCCCCATTGAGTTTATTAACAAATCCATTACCATATTTACCTTTTTTTTTTTTTTGGTGAGAACATTTAAGTTCTCTCTTAGCAAATTTCAGTTATATAAGTGTTATTAATTATAGTCACCATGTTATACATTATATCCACAGACCTTACTCATCCTGCAGTGAAGTTTGTACCCTTTTACTAACCTCTTTCTATTCCCCCCAACTCCCAGCAACTACTTTTCTACTCTGTTTCTGAATTATTATTATTATATATTTTTTTAAGATTCCACACTTGTAATACTGTATGGTGTTGTCTTTCTCTGCCTGGTTTATTTCACTCATATAATGCCCTCCAGCTTCATCCATGTTGTTGCAAATGAGAAAATTTTCTTTTTTTTTTTTAAAGCTGAATAATATTTCAGTGTGTGTGTGTGTGTGTGTGTGTGTGTGTGAGAGAGAGAGAGAGAGAGAGAGATGCTTAGATTGTTTACATACATTAGCTATTATGAATAATGCTGCAATGAACATTGGAGTACAGCTAATATGGTTTGCAATATTTTCTCCCATTCCATAGGTTGCATTTTCATTTTGCTGATGGTTGCACTGTTAACACTTTTTATACTAACATTACTCACATATGTGTATGCCTATGATAGAATTTGTAAATTTTTTACAAAAATGAGAATATTCTGAAATATTGTTATAGTTTCTGCTTCCATTTTCACTATAGATCATATAAAATGATACTTTTATATATCGATAAAAGTTTCTTATAATTTAAATGATTAGCTAATAGATTCTATTCATACTCTATGTTTATCTCTATTTTTCTTTAAATATATTGGGACAATTTAGTAATAAAGTCTGTATGTCTTTGGTCAGGGAACTACTTGAGGTAAAATACCTGGGTTGGTAGTCCTGCACATTTTTATAGCTGTAATTCAGTTTTTAATATCTCGACTATCATTGTTTTAAGGTTACCATTCCATTAATGTTAATTGATAGAAAGTTTCAGAAACAGGACTGAATCACCACTAAACTTTGCTTTTAGAATAAATTCAATATATAGTTTGTCACTGATTTCTTAAAACTAGTGTGTGCACATTTTTCAGTAGTCTTTCTGGCTTTGGACTACTGGATAAGGGAGTTTACTAAAATAGAGTTGTTCGGAATATCTAAGAGAGGATTACATAGTCAACATTTAAACAGGCAGTGCCAACTGAGATTCAGATTAGTTGAAATAGCAAGTATATTTTCTAACTTTTTTAAATGGACTTTTTAAATGGCTATATATTAAAGAAAGTTAAGCAAAATCCATTTTTTAAAATGTTTTCATAAAAACTCTAGTCTTTGTCATCTTTTTAATTTTCATACTTGACTCATTCTTGTTTATAGTTTTCAGATGTTGACAGTGTTTTCTTGATTATACTTAATTTTTAGTTATCATAAAATAAAATTTAAAAATACATCAATATGTACCAATGAGATATTACAAGGAAATACTAAAAGGCTTTTATGTAGATGCAGCAGCTTTTTTTCTTAAATATTGCAATCTAAATTCAAGTTATACTAATCTTCTGAAGTTAGTATGACTTAGCATAGATGTTAAGAATACTATGTAAACTGTAGGTATTTTGCAGCTGCTCATAGCATCCCTATTTAAAAATGTTGATATACCTTATGTTTTTATAAAACTTCATTCCTTGCAGAAATACTTTCACTTGCATTATTTCATATAGTCCTCAGAATAACTGTATGAAATTAGTGTCATCATTTCATTTTATAAGAGATGAAACAGATTTACAAAACCCAGAATTACACGGAAGTAGTAGAATTAAGTCTCGGACTTTTTTCATTAAAAACACAATTATCTGCTTTCTGTATTCCTTATTTTCCAATAAATTTTAATTTAAATCCGAGATTCCAAATTGGTTAATTTAATTTGAGGTTGTTGAATTTTTCTTTTGCTTCCATTTTCACTTCTAAAATTTCTTTTGACTGTGATGATTTTTACAGAATAGTCAGGTTGTTGGTATATATGCAATGAAGTGAAAGAAGTATTTGTCTCTAACTTAAATAATCAGTACTTCATTCAAAAATCAGTATCATGATTTTTGGAATAGCTGAGTAAAGATTTCAGCAAATCCTCTTCCCAAAAAACAACTTGACAAAATATAAAACTGGACAAAATTGTCAGCCAACCATTTCAGGACTCTGGAAACTCATGCAAGGTATTCAACAAATTTAGAAGCTTATTCAAGAAAATCAACTAAACCTTAGTCTGAATAATGGTAATCTGTAGTAATTTTACTTGGAACCGTTCCCATTCCTTCTCATCCAACAGGTCTACATGATAATTTCACCAGGGTCAGCCAGAGAAGGTTGACTTGATTTGGGGTAGAGCAGGGATGAATGCCTGTCTAAGAGAATTGTAAGAAACAGTACAGATCATAGTGGCTAAAATCAGGGAACACCACTAACTTGGGGTCAAGATACTGGTTGAGGGAAGCAACAGAGTGACAGAACAGTCGAAATTTTAATGAAGAGATCCAGAGAATGAGATAACCATAGTAAGTATTAATAAGCTTCCCTATGTCCCGAATGATCCAGAAGGCTACTCGTGTTTATAAGGCTGCGTGCAAGCTCAGGAGAAGCTGAAGAATGCCTTAGCTATCTATTCATTGCTGATTAAAGGTGAGGCCTTTATGCTAAAAGTAAAAGCCAAGGGACATTTGCAGCCTGGCTGAACTTTGTATGTATTTCACAAATACATCAGGAAATCACAAATACATCACAGATACATCAGGGAAAAGGTACTGGCTCAAGATGTTTAAGCACAGCCTCACACCAGTCATTGGCTAACCAGTAAGTTATGCTGTCCCCAAGGAAATTAGGCTTAAAAAGAACTTTAAGAAATAACAATAAAGCAAAGTGAACAGAAATTGACCAGCCTTATACTGCAAGGAAGGCAGACTCTACAGAATTAGTTTAGCAAGTCACAAGGCAAAACACACCGGAGACGTCAGAACTCAGAGTTGCTGAAATATTATTAAATATGTTCAGTTTACAATAACAAAAACTATAAGGCATGCAACAAAATTTTAAAATGTAACGCATACACAGGGGAAAAAAATAATAGTTTTCGTTTCGGAAGTAGCCCCAGATGCTAGACTTAGCACACAAAGACTTTCGAAGCAGTATCATGAATGTTTTCAAAGAGCTAAATGAAGCTTAGTTTAAAGAGTTAAAAGTATAATGACAATGTCATTTCAAATACAAGATATCAAAGATAGACATTTTAAAAGAGAGTGAATGGAAATTCTAGAGTTGAAAAGTACAATATGTGAAATAAAAATTCCCTACAGGTACTCAGCAACAGATTTGAGCTGACAGAGAAACAGCCAGCTAAATAGAATATAGATCATTAGAGATTTTTCAAATGTGAAGAACAGAAAGTATAAATAAAAATGAACAAAACTTCAGAGACATGTAGAAAACAAGAGGCAAGTATACCAACATACATATAACGGAAATTCCAGTGGAGTGGAAAGAGAGAAAGGAGCAGAAAATATACTTGGCACGATAATGACTGAAACTTCCAAAATTTGTTGGGACTCATTAATCCAAGAAGCTCAATGAACTGCCGATAGGGTAATTAAACACAATGATCCACATCTAGATATATCACGGTCAAACTGTTCAAAGCTACAGAAAAAGAGATCTTAAAGCAAAAAGAGGAAAATGACTCCTCCTATAGCAGGTACCCCCAATATGAGTAATAGCTGATCTATTTTTTAAGAAACAATGGAGGTCAGTGGGCAGTGGGATGGCATTCAGAGTGCTGAAAGGGGAAAAAACTGTTAAGCCAGAATTCTTTATTCAGTAGAACTATTCAAATGTGAAGGTAAGTTTAAAACATTCCTGTGTAAACAGTGAAAGAATTTGTTCCTAATAAAGGTGTTAAAATAGACCAAAAGAACTTCTTCAAACTGAAAGGAAGTGATACCAGACAGTAATTTGAATCCACACAAAGAAATGTAGAGCACCAGTAAACATAATTACATAGTTAATAATAAAGGACAGTATAAATATATTTTTTACATTTCTTCTTTTTACTGATTTAAAATACAAATTTGTAAAACAATAATTTAAAAACTGTGTTCTCCTTGTCAACCTTAAAAATGAAATAACAAGGTCTTTAGCTGGCAAAAATGAGTTTATTCAAGAATGGCAGAGGAATTTCAGTTCAGTACAAGCAAACTATGTTGAACCATAGGCAAGTGCAAAGAGACAAAGGAAAGGTCAGTGTTTAGGTTTTAAAAAGATCATCGGGGAGAGTCGTGGTGGTTTTTTATTGGCTACATGCTGTGGGCAGCTTGTTGCTAGTTCAGAAGGAAATTCTCTTTCTTACTGCTGGGATCTGCAAGCTGTTGGTAAGTGATACCCACATGAGAGCCCTCCCTTCATGGCTTACTGACTTCGTTTTTATTTAGTTTTCCTTTTTCATTTTCACATTTTTATAACATAGAAAAATGTGGTAAGTTTGACAATACTACTACAAAGGAGAGAGTAGGAGGTAGAGCTGTATTTGAGCAAAATTTCTGTATTTTTCTGGAATAAGTTAGTATTAATCTGAAGTAGAATATGTTAAGATCCATATTGTAACTGTAGAGCAACCACTAAGAAAATAATCCCAAAATAGAGTTCCTTGTAAAAAATTTAAATGATATAGTAGAAAATGTCTAATGAGAAGAAGAAAGTGAGATGAAGAAGTACAAATTAGTAGTTACAAAACAATCATGGGAATTTAGACTATAGCATAGAGTATATAGTCGATATTATTGTAATGGTTGTGTGCAGTGCCAGATGGGTACTAGAGTAATTGGGGGGGGGGGGATTACTTCATGAATTGTATAAAACGTCTGTTTAAATTTTTTTTAATAAAGGCAATAAAGAAGGAATAAAGGAACAAATAAAAATACTTATATAAATAGAAAACAAATAATGTGGTAGACATAAATCCATATCAATAATTACCTTAAATATAAATAGATTAAACACTCTAATCAAAAGCTAAAGATAGTCCAAATTTTTTTAATTCAACTCAAGATTTAAAGACACAACTGGATTGAAAGTGAAAGAATTAAAAAGATATAACCATAACCATGCATATAGTTACCATAAGAGAGCTGGGATAGCTATACTAACATTAGGAAAATATGGCTTTTAGCACAAATGTTACTACAGACAGATATTTTATTGTGATAAAAGTTTCAATTAAGAAGATATAACAATTGTAAATGTGTATGTACCTAGTAATCAAACACTGCTCCCGAGAACAACAGAGTACATATTGAAGTACACCTGCAGTATTGTCAAGGACAGACCATTTGCTAGGCCATGGTTGTCAGACTGTGGCCTTTTGGCTAACTTAGGCCCACTACCTGATTTTATATAGCCTTTTAAGCTAAAAAAAAAAAAAAAAAAAGTTTTTTTAACATTTTTAAATTGTCGAAAACATCAAAAAGGGATTAATCTTTCATAACACCTTATAGTTATATGAAATTCAAGTCAGTATGCATAATAAAGTTTTATTGGAACCTGACCACGCTCATTCAAAAAAGGCATTGGGGAACAGAAATTCCTTAACTTAATAACAACTTCTTGAAAAACATACAGTTGACATTATACCTAATTGTGGACATTGGGAACTTTTCCCTTAAAGTTAGGAAAAGGGCAGGGATGCTTCCTCTTACCACATCTGACTGCATCGTTAGAGGGTCTAGCCAGTGAAATCAGTCAAGATAAATAAAAGGCACCCAGATCATAAAGGAAGAAGTAAAACTATCGCTAATTGCAGATGTGCTTTTGTATATGGAAAACCCTAAAGCATTTACAGAAAAACTATTAGAATTAGTAATTCAGCAAGGTCGCAGGATACTAGGTCAGTACAATCAAATGCCACCTAATGATGTTTCGATCAATAAAGATTACGTATACAAAGGTGGTCCCATAAGATTATAATGTAGCTATCACCTAGTGACATTGTAGCCATTGTAGTGTCATAGCACAACACATTACTCACATGTTTGTGGTGATGCTAGTGTATACAAACCTACTGCTCTGCCAGTCATATAAATGTATAACACATATAATAATGTACAGTACATAATGCTTGATAATAAATGACTATTAGCTTATATTTTTTATACTATACTTTTTACCATTATTTTAGAGTGTATTCTACTTATTTAAAAAAAAAAAAACATACTATAAAACAGTATGCCGAGTTGTGCCAGCAGCAGCCTTATACCTCTTGTGTTTACTGTGTCTCTTGAATACATCATTTTCTTTTGTGCTTGATTTAATCTTGTGTTGTCATGGACAGTGATATGCTTTATAGGCTTGTAACCTAGGCACAATAGGCTATATATCATATAACCTAGGTGTGTGGTAGGCTGTACCATCTAGGTTTGTGTAAGTACACTCTACAATGTTCACATAATGACAGAATCACCTAATGACACAGTTCTCAGAATATATCCCCATCACTAAGCAGCTTGTGACTATAAAAAAATCAATTGACGTGCTATTTACTAGCACTGAATAATTTGGAAGTAAAATTAGAACTAAGACAGTAGTTCCTTTCAAAATAGAATCCAAATAAGTAAAATCATTAGAAACAAATTTGTCCAAAGAAGTATTGAGACTTATAAATTCAACATAATCCCAATCAGAATCCCAGCTTTTTTTGTAGAAATTGAGAAGATAGTCCTAAGTTTTATATAGAAATACAAAGAGCTCAGACTAGCCTAAACAACTTCAAAGAAGAACATAATTAGAAAACATAAATTCCTGAATGCAAAACTTACTATAAAGCTGCATTAATCAAGACTGTGTGATACTGCATTAAGGACAGACATATAGATCAATCAGACTGGACTGACAGTTATATAAACCCTTAGGGCAACTGGTTTTCTAAATATTGGCTAAGAAAAGTCAGCGGAGAAAGGGTCGTCTTAACAAATGGTACAGGGATAATGGGATAAATACATGTGAAAAAATTTAAGCCCTTACCTCATGCTATATACAAAAATGTACTGAAAATGGATCCCATAGACCTAAACATAATGAGCTCAAACTATGACACATAAAAGTGGAAAACCTGTGTGATTTGGGGCTAGCTAAATATTTCTTAGATACAACACCAAAAGCACAATCCATAATAAAAAAATTTTTGATAGATTGGTCATAGTCAAAATTAAAAAATTTTGAGGTTCATGAGACAAAACCACAGACTGGAAGAAAATATTTGCAAGTCATGTATCTGATAAAAGATGTCTTTCCAGGTTATATAAATGATTATTACAGCTTAAGAAATAAAATAAAACATGCAAAAAACTGGAATAGACATTCCACCCAATGTATATGAATGAATGGTTAATAAGCTCGTGAAAAAATGCCCAGCAGCATCTTTGAGGAAGGCAAGTTAAAAGCACAGTGAAGAGGTTAGTTCCATAGAGTCTGCTTTACACGCAGTAGGTCCTGGGTTCAAACCCCAGTGGAGCCACAGTCAGGAAGGAGTGCCAGGCCCCAGGTGTGTGCTGCGCGTGCATGGAGGGAGACTCCCAGCCTTCAGAGATCCAGTTCTCATAGGGAGAGGGCAACATCCGTAGGTCAGAGGTGGAAGTGGTGGTGGTGGGGGGGGGTGAGATTTAAAAAAGGCACAGTGAGAGGAATGACTCAGTGAAGGTGATATAGTAGGGTAGTTTCAAGGTTCTGTGTCTCTCCATGGAAACAATGAAAAATGAAGGAAAAGCTATCAAAACAGACTGTGTTAGGCATCTTTAAAAAGTCAAAGGTTTACAGCAACCAAGCATATGCTGAATGAAAAAAGGCGCCACTTAAAACCAGTAGGAAAACTCTCTGGCAGTTATATTTGCCCTTGCCTGGTTTGGTGTCTGTCTGGAAGATGGCAGCCCATGTTTCTGGTTTGGGCAACTGGTCCCTGTTTTCAGATGGAATGATGCAAACCTTATTCACAAAAATTCATGTTTTATCTATTGTGTATCTGTTCTAACCTGTCTGTGTTTACCTAAAGAACCAATGCAAGGGGCTCATTTCTGGTATACCTGAGAACTTATCAGGCTGGAAAAGTGATGGGTAGTCCTTGAAAATACTGTAAGGCAAATGAGTAAACAGCAGCACCTGGGGCAAAAGATTATAGTTGAGCCATTCAATGGGGTGCCAAAAATCTAGACGGAAAAGATGGAGCGTTCCCTTGGAAAATTAGAGCATTCAAAAGCACACTTTTTACTAGAGAATTTAGAAAGCCTTGCGCATACTCGTGGCAAGGTGCACACTCACAGTAAACCTGAAAATACTCCTGTGCTTTTACCTCTATCTAATTTCTAGACTCAGCATATACAAGAAAAGAAGGCTAAGAGCACTGTAAACATCTTGGCTAAAGATTAAAGAGTTTCCCGGCACAGACAGTGTTTCCGCAAAGACAGGAGTGATTTTTGTCTCCTCATCCAGTCTCTATTCCTGTCCCGCCCCCCACTCTCCTCCTTCTCCTTCTTTCTCTTCTCCTCCTCCTCTTCTCTCTGCTTCCTATTCTCTTTTCTCTCTCTCCCTCACCCCTTTCATTCTCTCTCCCACTCCCATCTTCCTCCTGCCATTCAAAAAATTCTTTTGAAACAGTAGCTGGACACAAATGAAGAGAGACTTCAGAGACCACACATAACAAAAACTACAGATTTTAAAAAAAGAGTTGAGAAAGCCATTAAATAAAAAACTACAGCAAGCAACAAAAGCAAACCCTGAGGGGAGAGAAATCTGATTTCCAGAGTTACCATATTATAATATTAAAAGTTCTAGTTTCCAACAAATTATGAAACATGCAAAGAAACAAGAATGTATTGCACATTCACAAAAGAAATGAACAGAAACTGTCACAAGGAAACAGTCATTGAACTTAGTAGACAAGGATTTTCAATCTACCATCTCTTAAATATGTTCAAAGAGCTCCTAGAAACCATGAGCAAAGAGGTAAAGTAAACCAGGAGACTGATGTCTGAACAAATAGGTAATATGAATAAAGAGATAGAACATATAAAAAGGAACCAAGGCACAGATTCTGGAGCTGAAAAGCACAATAGCTAAAATGAAAAATTCACTATAGGGGTTCACCGCCAGATTTGAGAAGGTAAAAGAAAGAATCAGTAAACTTAAGTTAATTGAAATTGTCCAGCCCAAGGAGTAGAAAGAATAGAGTGGAGGAAAATGAATAGAGCTTAGGACACCTGTGAAATAGCAGCAAGCATATCAACACACACGATGGGAATCCCAGAGGGAGAGAAGAGAGAAAAAGCAGCAGACCATTTGAAGAAATAATGGCCCAAAACTTCCCAGATTTGGTAAAAGGACATGAATCTAAACATTCAAAAAGCTCAGTGAACTCCAAGAAGGTAAACTCATAAGAGATTCACAAGACATATTATAATAAAATTGTCAGAAGCCAAGGACAGAATTTTGAAAGCTAGAAAGAGGCTACTCATCTCATACAGTGCATCCTCAATGTGAGTAATAGTTTTCTCATCAGAGACCTTGGAATTCAGAAGTGAGTGTACTGGTATTTTTATTAAAGTTCTTAAAGAAGAAAAATAACCAAGAATTCTACATCCAGCAAAAATATTTTAAGAATGATTTGGATTTTGAAATGAATTCTTATATGTGATGTCAAAAGCATGAGTAACCAAAGAAAAAATAGGTGAATTCGACTTCATCAAAATTAAAAACTTCTGTACATCAAAGACCATTGTCAAATGAAAAGACAGCCTACAGAATGGGAGGTAATATTTGTAAATCATAGATCTGCTAAGGGTCAAGTAACCAGAATATATAAAGAGTTCCTACAACTTGTAAACAAAAAGTCAATTAAAAACAGGCAACAGACTTGAATATACATTTCTCCAGAGATAACATATAAATGGCCATCAAAAACATGAAAAGGTGTTCATTAGTCATTAAGGAAATGCAACTCAAAACCACAGTGAAATTCCACTTTGCACCTACCAGGATGTTTATAATTTTTAAAAATGGAAAAAAGATTTTGTGAAGATGTGGAAAAATTGGGACCCTCAGACATTGCTGGTGGAAATGTAAAATGGTGTAGCCATTGTGGAAAACAATTTGGTAGTTCCTCAACATGGAATTACCATATAACCCAGCAATTCTATTTCTAGGTATATACTCAAAACAACTGAAAACAAAATCAAATATTTGTACACAGATGTTCATAGCAGCACTATTTAAAATAGCTAAAAGGTTGAAACAGACCAAGTAGCCATTAGTGGATGAATGGATAAATAAAATGTGGTATATACATACTATGGAATGTTATTCAGCCATAAAACAGAATGACATACTGATACATGTTACCACATGGATGAAACCTCACAAGTGAAAGAAACCAGACACAAGAGGTTACGTACCGTATGATCCCATTTATATGACATGTCCAGAAGAGGTAAATCTGTAGGTTCAGAAAGCACATTGGTGATTGCCAGCATGTTGGGGAAGAGAATAATAGGGGAAAACAGCTTAATGTGTAACTGTTTCTTTGGGATATATGAAAATGTTTTGGAGAGACTTACATAACAAAATATTCCATTTGAAAGCATATAATTCAGGGACATATTACATTCAAAATGTGCAACCACTACCTTATGTGAATTTCTCCTCAATAAAAGCATTGTTTTAAAAATCACAATATGAGACCATTTTACACCCACAAACATTTATGATAGAAAAGACACACAATAAATGTCAACAAGAATATGTAGAAACAGAAGCCTCAGACATTACTAATGGGAATGTTAAATGGTGCAGCCATGTTGCAAAAAGTTTGCCAGTTTCAAATGATCAGATATTAATGGATAAACAAAATGTGGTACATATATACCTTCGGAATGCTATTCAGTAATTTAAAAAGCACCAACTAAGGATATCTGCTACAACATAGATGAACCTCAAAGCACTTTGCTAAATAGAAGGCTAAATGTAAAAGATCATGTGTTATGTCATTCCATTTATATGAAGTGTTCAGAAAAAGGAAATTTGTAAGCAATAAAAAATAGTGGTTCGCTGGGTCTAAGGGCAGTAACATGGACTGACTAAAAACAGGCACAGGGTATGTTTTGGTGGTAATTGAAATGTTCTAAAATTGGATTGTGGTGATAGATGCAAAATCATTGAGTTTTTAACTTAATCCAGGTATATTATATGTTATGTAAAATATTCCTCAGTAAAGCTTTTTTAAAAGCATCAGTATGAGGCTTGATAGTGGTATTATGACTCCTGAAATTGGCTTATCAATGTTTCACTAATTGAAATTGTAGCAGTCTCTCGAGTATATCTGTTTCATGTTTTTCCTTTGTAAAAATTGCTAATGATAACTTGTGAGCGTGTGTGATCATCTGTTTCACACATCATTTGATGTTTTGAATTTCGTATGTACAGAGGGTGGTTAGAACGAGAGAGCAGGTATGGTCTGCAACCAGGACACAATTGGTTTATCATCTCCATGCAGTGGTGGCAGCAGTGGAAAGACTATGTCAAATATGTGAGTAAGACTCCTTTTTTCTACATTTTTCATAGGATTTTCAATTCCATCAGACTTTGTGTGACTACTGACTAGTAATAAAATGCTCCAACTTTGATAAAGATTTGAAGGGGGAAGAAATGACTACCCATAAAAAACTTGCTATGGACCAGGCTCTGTGCTTACAGTTCCTCATAAATTTCTTCCTTACAACAACTATATGTGGAAGATATTACTGGGCATGGAGGTGCATGTAATATGCACCTTATATATGCGAGGAAGGTGGTATTGTACTCATTTGATTTGTGAGGAACGTGAGGCTGAGATTAAGGTAACCTGAGTATTTTGCTCAGATTAGAAGTTCTGGGATCAAACCTGACTACTTAACCAGTAAAATAAATTAAATTCAAGAGCAATAAAATAATTTTTATCTTTTAAAAAAAAAATCCTAAGGACTAACTTTAAATACAGTGGCCTCTCAACCACATCATTTACATTGTCTTTCATTTATTCACCTTTTTCATCAAAAAAGTTGAAAACCCTTTGGTAAGAAGTGTTGATTTTAACTTCAGAACTCAATTTCTAAATTATAATCTGCCATTGTTCCAAATAGTTAAAGAAGAAATTCTCATTAGTGAATATTCTAGTCTTATTTAAAACATAGAAGGAATATTTTTCAGAATTAGAAAACTGAAAAAAATAATTTCAGGAATCAGATTTCTCCATTCCTGGAGAGCCAGTTGATATATAGACTCATTGTCAGTTGCCAAATGATCACTAATAAAATTCTAATGATTTTATTCATACTGTTCTTATATATTTTTTTCTGTCATTGTTTAACAGAATATTAGTAGACTGCTTACCTTATTTACCTCATTCTTCTGCCTGGTTCTTTTTCCCTTTTAGAGTTTAGTAGTTTGTTTTCGTATGTAAAATATATTAATTGGAAAAGGTAGACTGGTGTCCTGAAGGAGTAAAAGTAGGCAAATGACTTCAAAGACCTTGTAAGTAGATAATAATGGTGATTGTAAGTAGAAAATGAGAACATTGGGGTAACACATCACAGTCTGTTTTGAAATGCTTTTGGTCTATATATTCTTAGTTTGGCCTTAGAATGAATGGTTATTAAAGTCTTACTGGCTACAGACTCAAAGAATAACCTAGTTTTGTGTTTGAAGTATTACTTTTTGTTGGAACATGATAAAGGTCTTACTCTTTGCAGCACGTCCCTTATAAACAGAAGTGCACTATTGAAAACATGAACCCAGTTTGCCTTTGCCTGCCATAACCTTAAAAGAATTAGTGGAGGGTGATCAGGGAGAGATGTAGAGTGGGAAATCTGCACTTAGGTGTCATGTTCCTCTCCGCACTCTGGCATTCTATATTGTTTGTTACCAGTTTGCATAGAGGGAAAGTTAGATTTCTGTCTTTGATATCACTGATCCTTTCCTCCATTTGGTTGACTCTTTTTCCCAAGGTTGCTATTTCATTCTTCATCTCTAAAGTGTGTTCTTCATTTCCAGAAGTTCTCTTTGGTTCTCTTTAAGGGTTTCAATCTTCTTGCTAAAAAACTCATTCTGCTGATCTGGTTGTTTTTTTATTCCTGGAATTGTTGCTAGGAATTATTTTGGATCTCACTGAGTTTTTTTTCAGAAGTGCTATCCTGAATTTTCTGTCATTTAAGTTGCATATTTCTATGTCTTTAAACTTACTTTCTGGAGAATTTTCTCTTTCTTTCTGAGCTGCCTTGTCACCTTGGTGATTCATGGTGTTTAATGGACTATTTCTCTGCCTGGGCATTAATGGAAATGTATTCTGCTTTTTTCTAGAAAGATTTATTATGTAAAGGTCTCTCTTTGGCTTATTGCTAAGGTGTTTTTCTTTTAGTTTCCAGTAGGTGGCATCAAAACCTCTTGGATCCCTGCTTTACGTAAAGTTTTAATAATGCCTTTTTTTTCCTTATAAATATTTAATCACGCTCACTACCTTCAATCTCAGTCCCTGTCATTGTTAGTGACATTTTTGGTAGTATTTGCTCAGATTCCCCTGGGGCTCAGTGGTATTTGGTCTTGGAGTATATGGAGGGAGGTGCCCTCCGGATTGGGAGATGGAGACTGCAGCTCAGCCTTGGCGATGTGCAACCAGGGCCGGTAATAATGAACTGTTGCTTCACTGTTGTCTCCACTCTTCTGCTTCTGCTCTGGTTCCTCGGTACCCCTGCTTTGTGGAGCTGACAGCTCTCTCAGGAAGGGGCTATTCAGGGAACCCACCTGCACCTCCTCTACCTGCTCCTGTAGGGAGCTCTGGCTGCGAGAGGCAGCTTCTTTGTTTCTCCCAGTCTACCACCCAACTCCCAGGGTTCTGACCTTTGGTATGGTAGCTCTTATTCGCAGAACCTTCTCTCAGACATGTTTGTGTACAGGTTGGTTGTTTTTTTGTTGAGTTTTAGATGTTCAAGGGGAGAAATCTGGAGACATCTCTCACTCCACCATGTTTCTAATGTCTGGACAGTAACTTCCTTTTAAATGCAAATAACCTGAAAAAAGAGTGACATTCTGGACCTTAGTTTTCCTTATCTATAAAATGAGAGGTGTTATGAGAAGACAATTAAAGGAGTTGATACATGTTAAATGTTTTAGAACAGTGTCTAACACATAGTAAGTACTCAATAAGTATTAGCTAATATTATGAGAAATCATACAGGATAATATAGTGAGCTTGCACTCCCTGTGTTGAAGTCCTAGTCTTGCTACTTGCTGGATGATCTTAAACAAGTTACTTATCCTTTTTCTACCTTGGTTTCCTCATACAAACAACTGGATTAGTAATAATACCTATTTCAATAGTGTTGTTATAAAGATTAAATGAGTTAATAATATATGTGAAGCACTTAGCCCTGAGCCTGCCTAGCAAGTAGAAACACCTTATATAGAGAGTTAGAGGAAATAACAGTAGTCATAGCAGCAGCAGGAGCAGAAGTACCAATTAATTAGTGATTGAAATTTACCTTTCCAGTATACAGGACAACTTTGACAAATGCCTTGCTTTAAAAACAAACAAACAAAACGTTTTTAACGTGTTAGATAATTCGATCTTACTCTAGGACATCAATTAGCTTTAATGTTTTCTCTTCACAAAATGGCATATTCACTTATGTGAATTATTAATTGTCTGTGAGGGCAGACTATCTTTCAGGTAGTGGCATGCCTAAATGGAAAGAGACCAAGGAAAGAGACCAAGGGAGTAGGAAAAATAAGCAATCGTTTCTCAGAAGTAGTTTATCTCAGATTTGCTGTAATTCACTTGAGCTCGAATGCTCAATCTGTTCATGATGATTTGTTCTCTCTAATGAGCCAAGTGTTTTTCTAAGTAAAATTTCCTTTTGTAAAAATGTAAATAGGAAGAAATGGTAAAATATTTTGTCATCATCGTATCTTTCCTCCTGTTTGAGAACTATGAGGGAGCAGCTATTACTGCTTATGTACAGATTTTACTATTTTGTTATCATGTAACTTTAGAGCTAAAAGCACTTTAAGCATCTCTCTTCTCTAAATTTACAAATGAAGCCTCCGAAGTCCCTTTAGGTTTTTTAATTGCCTTAAGTTGTAGAAGATTATTACCTGATCCAAATCTCTAGAGTTCGGGTCTCTTGATTCCTACCTTAGTCCTTTTTCCATTACTCCATACTACCTTCCATTTTTCCCAAAGCAGCAGTGTAGACTAATGAATTATAAAATAGTCATAACTATTAGTTAAGAACATTAATATTTGTAATATTCATATATAAGGCATAAAATAAGTAGCATCATCACTGATAGAAAATAAAGTGAAACCTGACCCTTATTTTGCAATATCATTAACCACTCATACAACTTAGAAGGAATCATAAAATTCTCAAAATAGATTTATCTTTAATATTAAAGTGCCATGTAGGCCTTTTAGGAATCATTGACTCAGATAAAGTGAAAAAATTTCTCACCATGGATAAAACTTTACCTACCTAGAGACCTGTGTTCCTGAAAACACAGGCTTCTAGGATAGTTTCTGATACTTCCAGACGAAGAAATATTAAAAACAAGAACCTTTGATGTTTAGGGCAAAAAAATTTCCCAGAGCAACTAGAAATAATACAGTGAAAAAGAGCCATTGACTACAGTATATGACCATTATTGGTTTGTTTGATATATAATAGGAAAGTAGTGATGAGATTAATTTACTGGAAAGATTGACAATTTCACTGAAAGCCAAGAAGAGTGGAAGCAATGACAAGAAAAATAGAGCAGAGAAGGGTAAAAAAGAATGAATCTGAGTAGAGATGACATTTTCAGGCAGTGGCAGACACTGAGAGCATTAGATTCCTAGAACAGAAAAGAAAACCGAAGACCGTGAAAGGACAGATCACACTGTTTTAGAACGTTGGAAATGAAATGAAGAAAAATCCATATTCTCCAAGTCTAAAGGGTATGTAATTTACTGAGCCATGTTAAAAGCATATGGTACTGTCTGCAATCTGGGGACAAAAATTACAGCCTCTGATAATCTATTATAATCATTCTATTGTTATATTTTTGTAAAACTCTACCTAATAAGTTTAATGCTATATAATAGTTTTATCATCCTGTTTTCTTGCCAGTGTTATCTGTAGATTCATCCTGTGGACTAAAATGTTCAGAATAACAAGTATTGTAAGAATGGTTTCATGTAAATTTTCTTTAGAAGCAGGCTCCATATAAGATTTTCGAATCAATGAAAGCATTTCAAATATAATTCCAGATATTTCCAATTGAAATTTTGTTAAATGCCAAATTCAAATGAAAACTTGAAGAAAATTGTTTTTCCACGTGAGATTAAGGAGACCTAATCTTCCTCAAAATATATTACTACAAAACTTTTAAGAAGTAATTTATAGTGCATAAATAAACAATATAAATGGAAACAGAAGTAAATACAAATTTAAAAAGGAGTTACCTGTCATCCATATGATAATTATGCAGACATCATTTAAGTTCAAGAATACTTTTATATCAAGAATAAAGTGATTTTTCTGGAGAATAACAAAGTGACCTGGAAGACTTTAATTTTTCAGAAAGTTATTCTTTCAAAATGGCTGTGCTGTCTGTCTTACTCCATCTTAATAGGAAAAAGCAAATGACCCAAAGGTTCATTAAAATCTGGATCTGTTTCTAAAAAGTAAGTTCCAGAGCAAGTAATAGATTTAATAAGAAATTAGTTACTATACTCTCAGCATTTGGAACACATTAGGAAAACAGAAATACGGGACTATAATCCTTTCTAGGGCAATGGTTATGAATTCTGGCTTCATAGAATCACACATAGAGAGCTTTAAAATAAAATTTAAAAAACAAAGAAAAAGAAATGCCAATATGCTACTTTAGACCAAATAAATCAGAAAGCATAACTGAAGAAAAAGGTTGAGTTAATTTAAATAAGCCATTTTTGTTGGTATGGCCTCAATATCAGAAAAGCTGTGAGAAGATCAATATTATCTCTAAGAAATTGATATGAAATCCACAGACTGAAGTCCATGCATGATTAATAATATAAACTACTCAGGCCTGAATTATTTCGACTTCTTTTGGCCATAGGTCAGTTTGGTTTTATTGTTCCATTATCCATACAATTCTGACTTCTTTAAAATAATGATGGTCCCAAATCTATCTTTAATGTAGATCCCAGTTTTTAGTCTTTTATGAACTATGGTCATCATTTTTTGCCATATAATGCCCATACTGTTATTTGCTTAATATGTTTATATAAATAATTTTACCATTTTACATAAGTAAATGTATTTTAAAAGGAAACTGTATATCACTGTCTTAAATAGAAAATCAGTGCCACATTCCAGAACTAGAAGGTCAAAATAAAAATAAATTCAATGAAAATAAAATATATTATTAAATTTCAGCTAAATAGTGTTGCCTTTTGAAGACTGATATTGAGTCCTGTTCTCTGTTAAGAAGAGAAATTGTTGAAGATTTGATTAGCATATCAAGTATTAGATTTTTAGCACATTAATACCAACCTGAGACCCTTTCCTTGAAGTAATCAGAGGATTGAAAGAAAATTGAATAGGGAATAGATTTTTCACTATGAACTAGGGTTATTTAATGTGCCAAATAATCTGGTACCTTTCCCATGCTTTGAGAAAGTAATTGACAGAGATGCTAAGATTTGGATCTGTAGTAATGAATGTGAATCTGTATGCTTCTGAATTGTTTGAAATCTTAACAATAAAGCTATCTTGCTATTTAAAATTTTTAATCTAATTAATTGGTATGTAGAAAGAAACCTGGGTTTTTTTCTCATTCTTCTTGCCACTCTTTTTAATGAAAGGCACTGGAGTTTCTTCAGATATGACTTCCGAAGGGTCTACAAATTGATAGTATTCACCTGGCTTCCAGATCAAAGAGCAGAAAACATCTAGTAAAATGTTGATACATTATCTCTCTGTTTTGGCTAAAATTAGGGAGCTACAATAGCATTAAAAGAAACTGAAGCATCCACTATGCTATTACTATGCTGTTACCTAGAGTTCGCATTTTAAATTTGATGTGATGTTTTTCTTGCATTTCAATTACTTTATTATAAGCAGTGCCTTCAGGACCTATATTCATTGATGAGTATTATCTACGGAAATTCATGTCAGTGTTTGTTGAATACCACTTGAGTTCTTTTATCCATATTATTTTCTATCCCATCAGATGCGTATGGGATCTTTTTCCAATGGTTAGTCACTCTAGTCTTTGTCTTCCCTCTCTCAGCTACAAATACCCTGATCTTTTTAAAACACTGACAGATGCACATTCTCATAGCACCATACTTCCTGCTTCCCTTCAATTCTTATCTGTTTTTTTTTTTCACCTTTAAACTGTATATAAAATGATTCTATGGTCGCAGTCTCTGCTTCAGGGACCCCACAATCTCTTGATCTTTCTGTGATCAGTAGAATAAGTCTCCTTTCCAGATTCCTCCCCTACCTATTCTGTAAATATTGTTCTCTCCTTATTCTAGATATTATTATATTCTTATGCTTTAGGAAGTCTTTTGAGCCTCAGATTTTATATCCAACCTCTTTCTCTGTCCTGAACACTAGACTCAACTCTCCAGGTACCTCAAACCAGAATTTCCCAAAACAAGCTCATTCCCAAAACAATTCCATTCACCCACTTACCTTGTTTTATTAATTATTTTATTTTTTTATTATGGTGACATTGGTTAACAAAACCACTTGCCTTCTTTTAAAAAGGTGTCAACTCTTGTCTAGTCATCTAAGCTAGCACCTCACTTAATACATTGGAATTATCTTTGCCCATCTTTTATACACAGTTAGTTGTCAATTTTTTTCACCTCCTACATCTCCTAAATCCATGCTCTTCTCTCCATCTCCTTATTTCTGGATCTATCTTTATAGTTTAGTACCTCATCATCTCTTACCTGAATTATTATTGGAGTCTTCTAACTTATATATCAGTTTTGAGTTTCTGCCTCCTGTACTTTCTGTACAGTAGACTTATTTTTAAAGCAAAAATTGGATTATGCTATTCCACTGTTTAAAATCCTTTCACAGAAAAATCCTGTCAATATAATGCTAAGTGAAAGAAAAAAGAAATAATATGCTATGCTTAAAATGTTATATCTATTTAACAACAGCCAAAATGATAGTTCATATTTCCTAAATGCCAGGCACTTCATATGTGACACTCATGCAGTCTTCATAGTAACTCTGATGTAGATTCTAATGTTATCCTAATTTTACCCATGAAGAAACAGGCTTAGAATATTACTTATTGTGAATGGTCACATAGCTGATAAGTTAGAACCCTGCCCTTAATTCTAAATAATACTCCATTTTACTTATTTTTTACACATACACATGTGTTTTCAGTCACAAAAAAATAAACACATCAAAATGTCAGCTATGGTTAATGCTTCATAATGGGATCTGTGTACTTGTCATATAGTTCTGCATATTTTTAAAAAATTTTCTACAGTGAAAATGTAATCTTTAGTAATAAAAAGAATAAATATTATTTAACTTTTTAATATCACAAAATGCCGTCCATCATTTCCAGTTTTTAGCAGAATGAAGTCTGGCAGCAGGAAAAAAGGAAGACCAAATATGATATAGATTGACTCCATAAAAGAAGCCGTAGCCATGAGTCTGTAGAAGCTGAGTAAGGCTATTGGGACAGAATGTTGTGGATATACTCATTCATAGGGTCCCCAGGAGTCAAGGCCAACTCAACAGCATGTACCAACAACAAAGTCTAAATTACTTTTAATGGCACAGAGCCCTTCGCAGTCTGTTCCAAGTCTACCTTACCAATTTTATTTATATACACTCTTCCTTTTTGAAGAAATTAAAATTTAGTTATACATTAAAATGTTTTAAATGGTTGTAGCCAACCACAGGAGTCTTAAAAACAATAGATAATTTGGGGACTCATATTGAAGTTGTCACGTTATTAAATTGTACCTCCTAATCTCTAACTTTATGCTTTTTAGGATGCCAGCCCCGTTGTAATCGAGCCATCATCTGTTCTAAATGGAGGAAAATATTCATTTGGAACCTCAATACGTTCTGTAGAGCAGAGTGAAGATAAAATTGGAGGAGGCAGCCTTAATCATGTGAACACCACAGAAGAGAAATTTTCAGACAACATTTCTACCGCTTCTGAAGCCTCAGAAACTTCTGGTGGCGGTAAGGATGACTTGTTTCCCCTGAGGTTTAGTTAGGGTCAGTTCTGAAAGGAGTGAATTGTAAGAGTATGCTTGGTAGAATATTGGGCATCAGGCTTCCATTCAAAGAAATAAGTTTTGAATGAAATGGTCAATTATAAGATTCTTGAAATATTTTTACTGATTAAGCTACATCTCTCCATATTGCTGTTAATTAATTTTGTAAATAAATTTAGATTTGGGGATTCAGTTTTTGAAAAAAAAATATTTCTGTTTTCAGGACGCTCTAACAATAAGCACACCTTCATTGGATTAAATGCACCCTAATATCAGATTCTACAGACATATCAGCCTGGAATTTGAAGATTATTTTGTTAATATTGAGGAAGAATTCATAATGCTTCCCATAATTCCCTTCAGTCCTTGGTACCTATGTAAAACTTAGTACCTACATAAAACTTACACGTATAGGGAAAATACTCTTGTGTTTTTGTGGCCCAGCTGAATTGAGTTGATCCCTATTATTCTGCTGATATAGTGGCAGGACTCTTGATCTTACTCTTATCTTTTCTTTGAGGTCTTTTCTCCTTCGCTGTTGAAGTAGTAGGCAAATTGGACAGAGCTAGATAGCTCTTTGTAGAATTTACTGATTCTTCTTCCCCATATGACATTACAAAGATCACTTAAGCAGTCCTTGGAGTACTCTCTCTAATGGGCTTTAACACCAACATTATTTCTTAACCCTCACATATTCTTTTTTATATGTGCTCACTCTATAACCTGTGTTATCTATAGGCTGAGCATTGCGACAGATAGTAGGTTCAAAGTGATAGATGGCTAGAATGTTTACCTGAGATTAATATGTAGTTGTGAGTTAATGCCTTAAAATGTCATTGAGATTTATAGCTCTTAAGTCATCATTAATCATTTTGTGTGTGTGTGTGTTTTTTCTATTGTAACATTTATGCCTTCCTTTCAAATAGATTTATTAGGGAACAGTGTCTTTCTTCCACCCAGCACTCTTCTCGTTTTAGCTCCTTCCCTCTGGTTTATCTACCAAGAATGTTTGCAATGTCTTTGCAGGTAGAAGAGAATTGTAGGAGACTATGTGAGAGCCCAACTGCTTAGCCGTACTTCTTCCTTTCCTGTCAGAGGATGTAAAAGTCTTATTATGAATTATCAGATATTCTAGGAGGCTGGCCAAAGTTCATTTGGTAGCAGTTTTTAAAGCTTTTATTCTACCTAGTGCTATGTTAGATATTGTCCAGAAAGGAATATTTCCTATCTCCTATAGATTTATTGGAATCTACAGTAATGATATGCCAACAGAAGAATAACATTAACCTAGTATATGGACACTGAGTTCATATCTTTAAGCCTCTTTATGTATAATAACTAAAAATAAAGAGACTCCATCCTCCTTTTCCTTACAGGCTTTCTGTATTCTGCCACACCAGGGGCAGATATGTGCTTTGCTCGGCAACATAACACTTCTGACAATAACAACCAGTGTTTGCTAGGAGCCAATGGGAATATTTTGTTGCATCTCAATCCTCAGAAACCAGGGGCTATTGATAACCAGCCACTAGTAACTCAAGAACCAGTAAAGGTAGGTTATTTGACATCTACTTAAAATCATTCTCTTTCAGGTTGCTAATAAATTTCATTCTAGAATTTTTAGCACATAGCAAAACATTAGTGGTTCATTTAATTAAGCCATTATGGATGGAAATCTTTTTTAGTACATTTCTGTAAGAATATTTTATGATTTAGTACTTGCATAGAAGCTGTGTAGTGATCCTTGGAAATGTAGCTCTGTCTTAGAACAGCTACTGTGAAGATGTACTTTCAGATGCATATGGAATTTTTTTCCAAAACAACAATTTCTGTTGTCCGAAAGAAATCTGTAAAAATCAGTCTTATTATTATTATTTCAAATGTTCTGATGATTTTTTTCAAATGATTTGCCTTGAGCGCCCTTTCTTAGTTTATTTTGAAAGTTAAAAATAAAAATCTTTTAGAAAATTAATTTATTATCCAGTAACATAAAACTGAGTAGTGACATGTTCTTCTGTGTCAATATTTTGTTAAAATACAAGAGACTGTAATATTTAAGTCAACATTTACATTTCATCCTTCTAAGGCTACATCATTAACACTAGAAGGAGGACGATTGAAACGAACCCCACAGTTGATCCATGGAAGAGATTATGAAATGGTCCCAGAACCTGTGTGGAGAGCACTTTATCATTGGTATGGAGCAAACCTGGCTCTTCCTAGACCTGTAAGTATAGCCAATTGTGCCTTATATAGGGAGCAGTCATAGATGGGATCTTTTGTTATGTTGATATATGAACCTCACTACCCACAGATTAGTTCTTACTTACGGTAGCAGAGTACTCAGTACCTGCTCAGCTCAGTTGAACAAATTTTACATTCTTTCTCCTTCATTCATACATTTGTTGAGTGCTGTATTAGATGCCGGCCGTACAATGATGTGCCTGTGGAAGTGAGTGGCTTTTATGGAGTGGAGGGAACAGTCACTAGACTACATAAAGTCAGGAAATTATGAGGCTAGGCTATTAAATAAATCATCCACATAAACTCAGACATTAGGATAATGCAGGTCTTAGGCTAGAGTAGGAGTCTGAGAGACAGTGTCAGAAACTTTAGTGAATGTAGGGAAAGTGGTGCATATTTTACTTCCGAAATTGTTATTCCATTAACCACACAGGCATCTAGTGAGGGATCAGGTTCATCTTGTAGCTCTTGGTGAATTTTTGTGGTTAGTTTTTTTGAAGGAGGAATATAAGGAAGATCACAACATAAGATAACAGGAATTCAAACCTAGTGAATGAATTCTGTTTGTTGCCATTACTAGGATGAGTATTGAGAGCATAAGTAAAATGCTCTAAAATAATTTAAAGGACTTAGAGTATGTAATACCAAATTTCAGTGAGTTAACTATGCCGTGTCATTTGTTGTGCTTATACAGTAAACAGCAGGACTCATCCTGAATACTCATTATATTGTTGATGTAATAAAATACTTTATAAGAAGATTCTTTTGGTATATTAAGAAACACTGTCGCATATATAATGTCCAAGCTAGAACTTTCTTATACCAGGAAGGTTTTGCATAGATGAGATAAAATAAGTTAGATCACTTCCAAAAAGAGTAAAATTCTGGTATAAAGCCTTAGTCTATAATTTTGATATTCCTAATAATTTTGATATAATTTAATTCAATTATCGTTGGCTCCAACAGGTTCCTATTGTATTTCGCATTAGGACTCTTAGATACATATAAGTATGAGCATACATAGATATGTATACATATATATTATATTCTTTATTTATTAGGAGTTGGGAAGTCCTTGAGTTAGTAGTCACTTAATTTCTGGGACTTTCCTTCTCTTAATAGTATATATTTGTAGAGGAAACATTGTGATAATTATGTGTTATGTGTGTGGATACACACACACACACACACACACACAGAGAGAGAGAGAGAGAGAGAGAGAGAGAGAGAGAGAGAGAATTTGATGTTTTAAAGCTTGCCTGAATCCAGATTACCAGTTTTGCAATCTCTAAATTTTATTTTCTCATCTGTAAAATGGAGATAATAATATCCAGCTCATTAGAGTTGTTTTGATAATTAAATAATACTTATGATTAGCACAGCATCTGATTCATAGTAAGTGGCCAATAAATGTTGACTGTTGCTAATATTATCTTCCCCAAAATCTCATTTAATCTGAAATCATAAGTAATTATGGTTGTCAGTTTTCTTCTAGTGGCCTTACAGGAGAGTGTCAGGGAGAGCACCTCTTACTGCTCTCATTTAAATAAGAGTCTATAAAGCTCCCAGTTGGAGCTTTTTGATTGCCATGCTATAGCATATCAGAATGTGCAGAATACTTTAAAAAAATAATCCTACAGGTTTGGTTTGTACCATTGTTTGTATTGGATTATTTTCTGTTCTCTATAGGTATTAAAAAATGCTCTGTTGCCAGACATTAGTTACTAGGGCAAAAGGAAATAAAACAAAACCTACTGAGACTATTATATTAAAATTCTGTAAGAATTTATGTTTTAAAGAGTTCCAGTGTTAATCCTGCTATCTGTTTGGAATACTAAATTAATAACGTACTCCTCTTACAACTCTTAAAGCAGGTCCCTCTCAGTCTTTTTTGGTCCCTCTCATTGCGTTTATTCCCAATGTCTTTCTCTTGGTCCCTCTCATTCTTTCTCTCTGTACTCTACTCTGTCTCTCTCACTGTCGTCTCTCTTAGGCTCTCTCACTCACTGCCTCTGAGAGGAGACCACGCTCTGTCTGTGGAATATGGCCTCTTTTCTAATAAACTTTCCTTTTGGCCCTTAAAAAAAAAACTCTTAAAGCAATATTTTCATAATGTAATATTTTCCTGTGTCTTTGATCTGGCAAGCAAGTAATTGGAAAGAGTTACTGTAAAATCCTGTTTCAACAATGCGAATCCCAGTTTTGTACATTCAACTTAGTTTTTATCATAGACAAAAACATGAACAGACCAATTACACAGTAGAACATAGATAGTAAATATTTATATGGAAACTTTTATCTTCACTAATGCAAGAAATAAAATTTTAATACTCTTTATATGTGTTAAGCCAATGGGGTGTTTTTAAATGTTTGATGATAAGGTTTTGTGAGAATAATACATTTCTGGGAATATTGTAATGACATGAATACTTCCATACTTTTTGACTTGTTACTCCAGCCTGAAGAATTTGTGAATGTGTAATATGTAAAAGCAAAATATGTATACATGAAATACATAAAAGTGAAAAGAGGGCATGAGGGTAGTACCAAAAGTCCATCACCCCAATGATGGACAATTCAAATTGACCTGCCTATTCTTTTCAATGCCTGTCTTACTAAGGTTTGGATCTTTTAAAATCACCTTAACAGTATAATTCTTTAAAGAATGTCAGGTCTTTCTCCTTTAAGGATAAAATTGCACGTGCACAGGATACCATGATTTATTAATAGTTACTTTGGTGTGTGTTTGGTTTCGAGCCTTGTCATCCCTTAAAACACTAAATGTAGATAATATTTAAGTTTTTTAAATATTATTTTGATGTTGCTGCTTTTATTGGAAAATTAAAAATAAGTGTATTCATTGACGTTACTACTTTTAAATGAAAGGAGAGAAAATACTGAGAATTCTAATCTTAGAAAGTGAATTTAGGAGCAGAAACCTAGGACTATTTAAACCCATGCAATTTAAATCTAACTAAAACATAGAGTGTGAATCTATTGAACATTTTAGTTTAAAAATAACCAGAAGTTAGATAAAATTGGAAAGTTTTATTTCTCCTTTTAGAGCGATCACTTTATATCTTTTAAAACAACAGGTGATCAAGAATAGCAAGACGGAAATCCCAGAACTAGAATTATTTCCTCGATATCTTCTATTCCTGAGACAGCAGCCTGCCACTCGGACACAGCAGTCTAACATCTGGGTGAATATGGGTATGATGAGCCTGAGAATGTTTCCTCAGCATTTACCAAGAGGTAACTTAAGAATGCAGCAAGAATATCATGCATTTCCTTAAAAAAATAAAAACGAAGTTGCTCGAAGTCTCGTGCCACTGTACCAGTAAATCACTTGTGGGGCTTAGATCTATGGTCATGCGCAAGACTGTATGGGATAGAGACAAAATCTCAGCAGCGCACTGTGGATTATTTCCTTTTCTGGTGTGTAAATATACAAAGATAATAGATAGAAATAGATTTTACATACTTCATTTCTTTGAAGACAAGCTATTGTAAATTGTTTGCTTGACCCAAGTTAGAGACTGTCAGTCAGTGACTTGTCTTTTTAACCCCACTCAAATTTTTAGAAGTAATTTTATTGGCAATATGACCTTTTTAATTTGGTTTTTGGTGTCTCTTGTGGGTTTGGTTTTTTTTTTTGACAAAACATGATAAGTTCTTTATGCTAGGTCTTATGAGCCTCCGTAAGAGACAGATAATACAAAGCAAAAGATATATTTTTTAAAATGAAAGTGATGCATTTGCTTTGAAAAAGATCAAACCTATCAAAATGACAAATAAGTTCCCATTGTAATGTGTTACATGCAAAAAAGTCCCCTTTGATTTCCCTATGAAATTAAATTTTATTGATGGGCAGGATTTGCTCATGTTTTTTGCTATGCAAATATTTTAAATTATTTGAGTTTTTCCATTTCAGAATGTTATTATAATTAATATAACATAGTATACAAGAACTACCTATGAACTCAAACCAACCCTATGAGTACCATCCCTCCTTTGAAATCAAATAGGGTTATTCTTCCCTAAAGGTTATATTCGGAAAGCAGTGGCCTTTGCCTAACCAAACTTTGTCTTTGAGGAAAACATCAAAATCAAGGAACAGAGAAATAAAATCTTTATGAAACATTTTGATTTAATTTTCCATTGAATAAAAGTATTTACCTTGCTTCTGTGGCACCCATAGCATATCTCTTTTTCAATTCTCTTTGAAAAGTAACATGAGAGGCAGGATTTGTTGCACTTTTAGTAAGTATTCTTTGCAACTCTTGTGCTGATCCTAGATTTTTGCTGCTCTGTAAATTCCACTAGATTTGTTGATGCTATTCAAAGCACAAAATTATGTATAAGTGGCTGCCTGCTTAATGAGCCATGCTATAAAAACTGTCTAAAATTCAAATAAATTTCTTATGTGGCTTAGAACAATGGAAATTGACTTGGACACTACTCTTGTAATTGCTTCTGAATCCTAGCACTTGGGTAGTTGTTATGCTCCAAATTCGTTCTTAATTTGAAATTTTATTCCTTACTAATTAGTTATGAAATCAATCATTAATCATTTCAAAGTTTATAAAAATATGCTTTCTTGCTGTAATCTTATAACTAATCCTCTGATGTATAATTAGAGATATTTGCTTTATTGTTTTCCTTTAGGGATTATCCTTTGCTTGCTGAAAATAAAAGATTTGCTTTGCTATATGTTTAAAATTGATCACAGTTGGTTTTCGTTCTGCCATAACATAGTTTTCATCTTTCTTATTACTCGATTTATTACAGCTGTTTAGTAGGCTCTTTTATTCTATTTGTATACAAACCTTACCACAGTGATAATGACTGAAACATAGCCTTTTTGACAGGCTGTAGAAGTCATTGTTTCTTAGATGATTTTTCAGCTGATTTTAGATGAGTGAATTCTTTTTAGGAGCTCTAAAAAAACAGATGATGCTCATACTTTAATCTGCTTATTTAGTAGGCGAAGACTCAAAGTGCATTTAATAAGAAGAAAAAAGCTCAGTCACCATGGAATGGGTGGAAGACTACCTGAAATGTATAATTGTAACCTAGATGGATTATATTTATATGTTAACTTTATTTTTGTTTTGGGTTGCTCAATAAACTATAACCTCCCATAGGCAAAGATGACCATTTTAAGACAGACCTTTTGCCTGGGATTTTTGGCTGAATAGTTAACCAGGGTTTAGCAGATTGTTTTTAACAACCTATCTTTGATTTCCATACTCTCTTGTCATTTTATCCCCCTTCTCTATTGAAGTATGTGGTTAGACTTGACATACTCTTCCTTCACTCTTCACTCTTTCCTCTTCTTGGCACTCTCTTTGTTTCCACCTTGAGCCTTTCAGGAATTCAAGGTCATGCCTGCTGTCAACTTACTGGGCATGCATGCCATATGATTTTTACCCCCTTTTACTTTTTAATAGGATAATTTTTTTGCTCTTGGAAAGCTTCACTTTAAAGTTCTTTTTGGTTATATGGAATCTATGCTTACTTAGAATTTTAAGTAAAATTTCCTTGTATAATTGTACCAGTGTGCCAGGTAATTGGGCCACTTAATGACTGAGAGTGATGGGATTACTAATTCAAAGACAGTTTATTTTAAGAAAGTGGATCAGATGAATCCAATTACCTATCTGTAGACTTCAGATCCAGTCTCATTTTATCTTCCCAGTCTCTTTATCAAATCCAGTCTCTTTATCTTTTGCTTTTGCTGTTGTGTATGACCCAGCTGAGGGCTGCCCAGATACTAATGCCTATTGTTTATATCTGCCACTCTTCTGGGATCCAAGTAGTGCCAGTTATTTGATTTTATTGCTTCCTTTCGAAGTGAAGGCTTTTGACTCTAAGATACTTGGGTCTCCTGTCTTCATTTTAAAGTTTTATTTTAAACCTCCTTATTTATAAAATTATTAAGCCTCTAACTCTCCTTTCTCATCATTATTTCATTAAAATAGTTTGGTCCGCATTACTGAGGGATTTTTTTTTTTTTTTGACATCCGTCTTTTGCTTATTGTAATTACTATGGTCATAGGAAATGTACCGTCTCCGAATGCGCCATTAAAGCGGGTCTTAGCCTATACAGGCTGTTTTAGTCGAATGCAGACCATCAAGGAAATTCATGAATATCTATCTCAGAGGCTACGCATCAAAGAGGAAGATATGCGCCTGTGGCTATACAACAGTGAGGTAAGAGTCATCTCAGTCATGAAGAGTACCGGATAAGGTGCGAAATCCCTATCTCATGAGTTTTGGGTTATTGTCTACAATAATCATGCTGAAAGTGAAACTTTCAGCTAAAACTTCAAATTTTAAATTACTGTATGTATACATATAAATATTTGTCACCTGAAATCCATAATACCACTTGATGATTATCCTGGACAAAACCATCTTAGGAAGATTATTGTTATAAAGTAACAGCAAATATCTTTTTTTTTTTTTTTTTTAGCTAAATAGAGTTTATTTGGGATTTATTTTAATGTAACATACACGTGTTAAAAAATTCAAATAACACAAAAGTATATAGTTAATATTCTTCCCATTCTCTGACCCCTATCTTCTATTCTCCTCAGAGGTAGTTCTGTTAATTGCTTAATATGCAATGTGTTTTCAGATTATATTCTAAAATTGGATCATAAGTAGTTTTAATCAGTTCTCTGTTCCCTAGTTTCTCTTTTTTTACATCCTACTTTGGTCACCATTGAGAGGCAGTATAGGAAAATAGATAAGAGCATAGCTCCTAGAGCCATACTCCAGGAATTAAATCCTGGCCCTGCTGCTTGTTAGGTATATAACCAAAGACAAGTCAATTTCTCTATCTCAGTTTTCTCATGAGTAACTGGGGAGAATAATAATATCTCCCTTAGAGGAGTCATAAGAATTAAATGAATTAATTGTGTGAGCACTTGAGACAGGGTGAGCATAAACAAAACTGTCTAATTCTACTGTGTGACATTTGATTTTACTTTTCAGTTTCTAGTGAGTGATCAAGTTCTATCTTGGTCATAAGCACATGTACTGAATTTCATACTAGGTACTAAATAAAATTTCTTCTGTAAGCTCTTCAGAAAATCTAAATCTCAGTGAATTTTTTGGTTTGATGTGTGATGAATCTTCTGGTCTCTCCAAAATTCTATATAACTTTGTTTTAGAGACATTAAGTACACGTTTATGAAGTATACATTGTTTCCCCTCATTTTACCACCCAAATTTTAAGTATTTCTGAACAACTATAGTATGTGTAATGTCTGTCACATGAGTTATGAAACTACAGATATTTTTTAACTTCGTTTTATATATTCTTTTAATTTATTTTTCAGTTACAATTGACACATAATATCTTAGTTTCCTGTGTACAACATAGTGATTAGGCATTTATATACATCACCCCAGTAAGCCTAGTACCCATCTGATACCATATTTAGTTCTTAAAATGTTATTGACTATATTCTCTATGCTATACTTTACATCGCTGTGACTAACTTTTTAAAGATTTTTATTAAAATACAACTAACATACAATATTATGTTAGTTTCAGGTTACAAGGACATTTTTAATTGTCATTTATTTTTATTTCCATATTTGTTTCAATTTTAGTAATCAAATTAACAAAAATGTTTCCTCCCCCCTACACAGAATTATCTCACTCTTCTGGACGATGAGGATCATAGGTTGGAATATTTGAAAATCCAGGATGAGCAGCACCTGGTAATTGAAGGTACAGAATGGAACCATGAATCTGTATTAGGTTTTTAGGGGAAGAATTTAAAGATTTTGTTATTTACTAATAATCCATTTAATAATTTTCCAACTATTTTTGATCATTTTATTCTTAATGGTAAAGAAAACCCATTAAACCCTTACATAGTTTTACATACCATTTAGTTTGCTTTAAAATAAATATATTGCTGGCAAGGTGTAGAAATGGTGTGTGAAGGTGAAAATGCTAGGTGAAAAGTGAATTCAGTTATAAACCCTCATCAACAGAGCTTACTTGTATATTCACACAGATTTACACACATGTAAAAGGCATGCACATGCCATTGAAAACTTAAAGCGTGTCTTTATCCATCAAGAATCATGGAAGCATCGCTAGCTACCTTTGTATTAAAATGAATAGATTACTCTCACAGTTGTCACAATTTAAAAATGAAATTATTAACTTTAAGAGCTTTAATTTCTTTTATAGGTGGTTGAGTGTAACTTTAGTTCAGATAGGTAATTGAGGGAATAACTTACTAATTAATTCTAACCAAGTGACTATAAAATCTCCAATATAATCAGAATGGTTTCAGAGTCAATTACTAAAACTAACTTGATTTTTTTTCTTTTAGTTCCTGATTTAGAAATAACTTTTTTTTTTAACAGAAACAATTTAATGGATATGATTTCAATGGATAAAATATTAACACTCTTCTGTCTTTTCAGTTCGAAACAAGGATATGAGCTGGCCTGAGGAAATGTCCTTTATAGCAAACAGTAGTAAAATAGACAGACACAAAGGTAAGTGTCCATTATATTATTTTTAAAGAGATTATCTTGAAATTATTCTTTATTTTCCCTTCTTATTTTTCTTTTACCTGAAGCATCAAATTTCTTTCAAACTTTGCAGTTAAACAATTAATATATTTTTAAAGATATAACACTAGAAGAGAATTGTTTGAATTCTAAAAAACTCATAGCAATTAAAGAGAATCATTGCTCCTTCTAGATTACAGATGAGTGTGCATTATCATAATTGCCAGTGACATCCCATGAAAAACCTCCTCTAGTATTACAAGACGAGATAGGGAAATATTAGCTCCATTTAGCTGATTAAAAGAGTTATAAAAACAATGCATCTCAAATATAAGTAACTGGTCTATGACATCTTACTACAGCCAGGCTTCAGTTCTCATATTGTTTGTTCCAGTTCCCACAGAAAAAGGAGCCACAGGTCTGAGTAACCTGGGAAATACGTGCTTCATGAACTCAAGCATCCAATGTGTTAGTAACACACAGCCACTGACACAGTATTTTATCTCAGGGAGACATCTTTACGAACTCAACAGGTAATCTTTCTTGTGTCATTGGCTTCTTAACTTTTTATAACTTTGACATGAAACCAATATCACCTAAAACTCCCCTTTCTTTACCATGGGAGAGAAAAGTCTTATTTGCCTTATTTAGAATGAAATAAGGGGCAGGGGATACTTCTTTTTTAAAAAAATAGATATTTTAATGTGCGAAAACAGATGCTAGGCATTTCTGTGCCCATGTTATTGCGATTTATGAGAATCTTTGGCAATAAATTTTCCTCTCAAACTTCTAGGACAAATCCCATTGGTATGAAGGGACATATGGCTAAATGCTACGGAGATTTAGTACAGGAACTTTGGAGTGGAACTCAGAAGAATGTCGCCCCATTAAAGCTTCGGGTAAGCAGGTTAAAATAATATGAAAGTATTTAATCCTAAGCAGTTATTTAAGTAATTATTTTTCCTCTACATTTTTTTTTTATGTTTAACTTTTTAGTTTAATGTTCTTGGATCCTTCACTGAGCATAAACTGGATGTCAAATACTTTTACTTGTTCAAATATATGCAAAATAATGCCATAGATGGAGTGAGTGGGTAGGGAAAATTTAAATTTGATGTGCCATTTATTTACTAATCAAATATCTTCTATATATAGTAAACCTTTCTGTTAGTCCGTTACTGTTAACAGTATTCTAACTGCAAGATAGACCTCTGAGTCTAATGAAGGGTATTCAACATATTTTTAAGTTACTAAGTTCTATTTGTAGAATTTTTTTAAAGCATCAGAAAGAAGGAATATAATCGATGGATAAAATTTTATGTTAATGTCCTATGTAGTGCATTTTAGTGAAGTGAGGATTATTTTTCATCTTTATTTAAAAACAAGGTAGCATCTTTTTAGATGAAAATTATAGTCATAATTATAATAGCTAAAATTTTGACTACTTACCACTTACAAGGTACTATTCTAATTATTTCATATGTATTAACTCATTTAATCTTCCGTATTTCCCTATACTGTAAAGCAATGTTATCCCCATTTTATGGCTCAAGAGACTAAGGCTCAGAGCAGTTAAATAGCTTGCCCAAGATTACAAGTAAGTTAGTAATTTGTCACAGTTAAATATGAAGCTTTTATGCCTCGAGTAGTAAAAGTTAAGATACAAAAAGACAGGAAAAGTTACCTGTAAAAGAAAACATTATAATAGGAACTCGTTTAATGTGAGCAAATACTATTTTAATATTTCTGTCTTGTCTGTCTTAAATCATCTATATACCTAAAGAACTGTTTGTTTATGTGATATACTGAACTAGGACACAGTATTGGCCAAAATACTTTCCTTTTCCTTTTTTTATTTTTATTTTTATTTTTGTTATTTGAGATTAACATTAGCAAGCTTTCATGATTATCCAAAATGTTTTTTCTTAAATAGAGACAGACTAAATACTGCACCACTTACTTTCTTTTATAATGCCTCTGATTAAATTAGCATGTTCATTCCAACTTGTATTCAGTAGTAAATAATGAGTTTGATTCCTCTTATAATTATAGTGGACCATAGCAAAGTATGCTCCCAGGTTTAATGGGTTCCAGCAACAAGACTCCCAAGAACTTTTGGCTTTTCTCTTGGATGGTCTTCATGAAGATCTCAACCGAGTTCATGAGAAGCCGTATGTAGAACTGAAGGACAGTGATGGCCGACCAGACTGGGAAGTAGCTGCAGAGGTTTGTCAATTTTAAGTTTCTAATGTAAGCAGTTAGATAAACTGTTCTGGCCACAAATGTGTGTTGCACAGCTTAAATTCTGTGATCAGAATTTTACTGTGAAAATAAAGGAATTTGTATTTTTTTTGCTTAATTTTTGTGTAGTAATGCCAAAACAAAGCATTCTTAATGAAAATAGGAAAATGTTACCTTTTCACACTGTAAACTTCTGGGAGAGGATATAAAAATAATTATTCATTAGAACTTCAAGAGTCCCCATAATTGCTAAATAATGTGTACAGGTACCAATAGGCACATTTTATTTGCTTTTTAATGGACAGAAAACTATGATAGTCATCATTTGTACCATGCTAAGAATAAAGGGAAAAAAACAGAATTTTTCATATGAATTTAGTATTTTACAGATTGAGCAGAAAGAATCACATTTTGTTGAATAATTGGTTTTCTCTACTATCTCAGTAGGCAATACATTTTAAATTACATACCGAATTGTAAATTGGTAGGCAGAAAGCTTTTATATTTCAAGTGAATGTTAAGGATTGTGTTCTTGACATTTAAATCCAATATATTTAACCAGTTCTTTGAATTTGTGTAGCAATAGTTATCTTCTGAATTTAAAAAAAAAAAATTTTTTTTTTCTCTAATCTTTTTTCTTGGTAGGCCTGGGACAACCATCTGAGAAGGAATAGATCAATTGTTGTGGATTTGTTTCATGGGCAGCTACGGTCCCAAGTCAAGTGCAAGACATGTGGTCATATAAGCGTTCGATTTGACCCATTCAATTTTTTGTCTTTGCCACTACCAATGGACAGTTATATGCACTTAGAAATAACAGGTAGGTCACAAAGTATAGGAATATTATGTAACTCAGTTGTCTTTTGCCTTACTCAAGTAGCCTGAATTTAAAATATGGTCATTCATTTATAATGCGTTCTCATAAAAGTTAATAGACAGCATGCTATCTAACAGTCTATATTCAGGTATGATTTGAGGTTTGAAAGACTTGGGACGTGGAATATTGATTTCTGTTTCAAACATGACAGAAACTCTCTTTAAAGTCTTGCAACGCCACTCACACCTCTCTATACCAGATGAACACACACAAAAAAATGATTCCAATCAATATTATCCTTAAGTATCATTCATTGTAGTGTTTACACATAAAATAAAAATTCTAGACTGGAATGTTTGTTTTTTCCAAGTCATACACACACGTAGTGTAAAGCTTTCAGTGGAATCTGCATTTTATTGATAAAAGATCTTTTCTCTTTACTAGTTATTAAGTTGGATGGTACTACCCCTGTACGTTATGGACTAAGACTAAATATGGATGAAAAGTACACAGGTTTAAAAAAACAGCTGAGTGATCTCTGTGGACTTAAATCAGAACAAATCCTTCTTGCAGAAGTACATGGTTCCAATATAAAGGTAATATTAACTATTTTTTCTAGGAAACCCTTGATTCCATCCTTTGAAGAGTACAGTTTTCTCAGTTAATTGTGATGTTAAGTGACCAAGGAAGATACTAAAACACAACAGCAACTGAACAAAAAAAATGGTTAAATTTTCCATTCCAAGAACGTCAAAGAGTTGTCTACCAGAATAAAGGAGTAATAAATGTGGTGGGATTTTTAAAAGAAGGGTCTATGTAAGCTCAAAGCTACCTATATGGTGTGATCTAGCTGTATCACTACAGTATAGCTTCACCACCAGTGACTGATGCTGCTACACTTAGCAGCTCTTCTGTATTACCACTATCACTAGAATTCTTCCTAGGTTAAAGTATTTTATATATTTATGAATGTGTGGTTTTAGTATTTATTTGTGAATGTATATACCTGGTCTTTCAACACACTTCGAAGTTAGAGAGTAAAGACAAATTGACAGATCACTCCCTTCTGCATACCAGCTGGAGAAACAAGTAATTAAATAAACATTTTGCCTACCCTAAGTTGAGCTTCTACCATTGGTATTATGTATATTCTTCTTTGGGGTTTCTGAACAAACTCCTACCTCACTGAGATTTTTTTTGTATGCAATGCAAAGGTGAGGTTTCTCTGAGTGTTTAGTGTTTTTGATGCCTGAAGTTAAAGACAAAACTTAAGAAACAAATTATATATAACATAGTAACTTTCTTTAGAAAGGGTTAACTTTTGTCAGTGAAGCTTTCAGTTTAATAAGATTTTATTCTTTAGTTACTTGAGAAAAAAATACTCAATTATCTTGTTTGTTTTGCGATGAAAGCATCTAGGATATTTGCTTCAAATATATCAGAGAGTTTATTTTTTATTTTATCTGGAACATTTCCCCTCCTCTTTTTCCCCTTGCCTCTTTTTCTATAGAATTTTCCTCAGGACAACCAAAAAGTACGACTCTCAGTGAGTGGATTTTTGTGTGCATTTGAAATTCCCATTCCTGGCTCTCCAGTTTCTGCTTCTAGTCCAATACAGACAGGTAAGGTCCAACTAGAGCACCTTCTTGTGATTTCAGCTTCAAATACTGATCTAAGGGTTGTCATCTTTTTTATATTTATTTGGGCTAAGGATATTAGAGAAAAAGATTTTTTAAAAGCTGAAGGAAACCTTGGTGATGATTTGGCTCAACTTGCTCATTTTATGATGAGGAACCTGAAATTCAGAGAACCTGAGTGACTAAGTTAGATAATTATTAGCTAAATCTATCACTGGAATTCAGATCTCTTTCTACTCTTTACTACCAATATTGCAAAGGATAGTATGAAAGGAGTATACTATAATAAAACAAAGTAATAAATACAACTTAAAGGAATATTGCATGTGATTTAATATGGTCATCCAGTGAATCTTTTTGGCCATTAATATGGTTTGTCAATTCTTTTTTAGACCATCGATAACTGGGTTCATTCTCCAGTTTCAAAGAGAGAAACTTATTGGCACTTAATACATGGTACCGATGGTGGGTTGGTGGGGATTTAATATCGCTTTTTTTGTTTAGATCATCACTGGTAATAGAACTCTCTGCAGTGATGGAAATTTTCTATAATCTTTACCATCCAATGTAGTATCCACTAGTCACATGAACTGTTGAGTACTTGAAATGTTGCTAGTGAGACTGAGGAAATGTATTTTTAACTTACTTTCATTTTAATTTAAAAAGGCAACATCTTTCATTAATTGTAACAAATTATCACTGGTAAAGGTTTTTGTTAATGGAGGAAGCTATGTGTGTAAGCGGGGCAGGGGGTACTTGAGAAACCTCTGTACCTCTGTGAATCTGAAACTGCTCTAAAAAGTAGTATTTCAAAAAATGATTCTAAAAGCGAAAGCAACATCTAGCTAGAGATTTCTATATTGTACAAAACAGTTTTAGAGGAATAGAGAAATGAATTTTTAGAGGAGAGGAGAAAGAAAACAAGTAGTAGGACTATTTGTGTACCTTAACAATGTGCTAATAAAGGTTTTTGCAAAAATTCTGCTTACAGTTTCCAGCAGTTATTCTTGATGTCATTTAGTCTTAAGTATGAGTTATAAAAGTAAAATCTGAAATAAAAATCTTCCAATCAACTAGAATTATTTGCATTAAAACTTCTCCCTATCCTTTTTAAAAAGAGACTACACTACCAGTGCTCTAGGTCCCTACAATATTTGAGAAAAGAGCAAAGATGGAGATGCCACAAGCTTATGATACTGTGCTTATTTTTGAACTTGTAGATTTCTCTTCTTCCCCATCTACAAATGGAATGTTAACCTTAACCACCAATGGAGATCTGCCCCGACCTATATTCATCCCCAATGGAATGCCAAACACTGTTGTGCCATGTGGAACTGAGAAGAACTTCACAAATGGAGTGGTGAATGGTCATATGCCAGCTCTTCCTGACAATCCCTTTACAGGCTATATCATTGCAGTCCACCGAAAGATGGTTAGTTTAATGTTAAGCAAGTTACTGTTGGTCTTGCCAGTGTCATTTGTGTCATTTGTGAAACATAGCCATTTTTTTGTCTTTGCAACATCTTCATTGTGTTTGCTTTCAGTGTGTAAGCTGTGGTAAGTGATCAAAGCCAGGATTTAGTATCACACATGACAGCATGTGTATGAAATTTGATTCCTCACTAATGTATTAAGCAGCAACAGGATAGCTGGTACATCTGAATACTATTTTCTTTAAAAAGTTTGTCTCCTCTGTGTTCACATAGGCACATCTTTTCTGCCATGTTAAGTGTGGATGCCTTTGTACACGGTTTTGTTTGTTCATTTATTTTGGAGAGGAGAAACAAAAATGTTCTTGGGCAAGATAGGTGGTTTCCTAGGACTGCTGTGACAAATTACCACATATTTGGTTGCTTAAAAAACAGAAATTTATTCTTTCACAGCCCTAGAAGCCAGAAGTCTGAAATGAAGGCCTCAGCAGGGCTGTTCTCTCTTCAAAGGCTTTAGGGTAGAATCCTTCTTTGCTGTTTTCAATTTCTTTTAGGAGGAAGAAGAATTTGTGATGGGGAGGAAGCAAAAAGGGTGGCTTTTGGAGTGCTGGCTATATTCTGTTGGTTGATCTGACTGGTGATTACACAGCTATTTGCTTTGTGCTAATTCTTTTAAATGTACATCCCTCCTCTTTTAAATTAGTAACTCAAGATTGTTACAAATTTTTAATTGTTACTTAAATTTAAGTTTCTGACTATGTGGACAGTGTTCCGTGGACCATGTTCTAGGCAGGGTTGTGTGAGTGGACAGCCTAGAGAATTAAGGGGATACATTTGTGACTTGGAATTGTCTTTAAGGACAGCTTCAACTGGTCCCATCAGCTAGAATAATTAATTGAGTGATTCATGCATTTCTTTATGTCTTTTTTTTTTCAAACAAGCATTATCAGATCATATATTAAGAATTCTGGTGTAATGTTTTAAATCTTTCTTAGAAAACGACTCTTCAGTCATATATATGTTACATAAAGTACATGGTAAGTGCTAAAGCATTATGTACAGGTTTTTGTAATTATTGGACCATAAAGTGATATTCTCACCTTTACATTTTCACCTTGTAACCAGTCCTCTATTTCTAGTTTCCTTTATCATCTAGCCAACTGCTTTTCGAAATACCTAAAATTGATTTACCATCTGTCTGTCACAATTCAACTTCCTTTTCCCCTAATTTCTATGAAAGGCAACAGCATTTTCCATGCTAAAGGCTAAAGGCTGGAAGTATTCTTAGATTTTTTCCCCCTTTTCTTCTAAAACCCTATATTTAATATATCACTATGCTCTTTAATTCCTTCTTTCAAAATGCTACTTGAATTTATTTTTTCTTCATTTTCATTGCCACCTTCTTTTAAACACTTTGATATCATAGTTGAACTAATTTGAAAGTAGTTTATTTTTCTTTTATTTCCTTCTGCAAGGTAAAAAAAAAAAAAAGAGGTCAAGGCACTGTAGGCAAGAATATTCAGAGAATTAAGGGAGAAAAAGAAAAACAGTGTATGGACACAACTAATGGCCAAGTCAATTTAAAAAAAAGGGGTGGGGGAGAGAGAGAGGAAAGGAGGGAAAGAGAAAGATACACTGAGAAAAGTAGAGCCAGGGGTCCCCCCAGGCGACAGACCAGTACCATCCGTGGCCTGTTAGGAACTGTGCCACACAACTGGAGGTAAGCAATAGATGAGCAGGTGAGAGAGCAAAGCTTCATTTGTATTTACAGCCGCTCCTGCAACACTAGCATCACCGCCTCACCTCCACCTCATATCACCAGGCATTAGATTCTCATAGGACCACCAGTCTCTGGTGCCAAAAAGGTTGGGAGCCACTGGAGTAGAGGATAGAGATTGTTACTTAAATTTAGTAAAAGTTTTTTTAATAAAAATATAAATAAAATAAAACTTATTTAGTAAAATAAGTCATCTACTAAGAGCTGGAGTGGAAAAAAATGTTTGAGGAGAGAACTAATCTTAAGTTTTTAGATTTTAAAATATAGTTGTAAACTCTGTCCACATGTCTGTGGGTCTTACAATACCAACACATGAAATGGGGTCTTAAAATCATGTATTTAGCTAAACTTATTTGAATAACTACAAAATAAAATGCTTGAGAATCTGAAATAAGAGTTTTTTAACTTAGAAACTAGCTACCCTTAATGCATTTATAAGTTGTTGATTTAGCTTCTCTAAGTACTAAATAAAGACCAACTTAAAGAATTAAATGAGTAATCCTGAACTCCCACCAACCTATTATACTGAATTTATATTTTATTAAGCAACCATTTCCAAGCTAATTGTGCAATAGCTCTATATTAAGGCTCTATATTAAGGAATGTCACAAAAAAACTTAAAACACTCAAATCATGTATTTTAAATTTTATCTTACCTTTATCATGTGTTTAAGAAATTTTTAAAAAGCTTAAGTCACTTAGCTGCTTTTTGGAAAGATGGATAAGTTGTTACAAAATTAAATGAGTGGTTTCACAAGTCTCCGGATGTTTGGGCATTGCTTCCACAACAGCAGCTATCAACAGCTTATTCTTTAAAATTGCATTTTGAAGGAGTTTTGGTTTATTGGCATACTTTCTAGAGAAAGGGATTTAACGCTTAAAGGCCTTGAGCTAGAAACTATTACTAGTTTTTACGTAGGATTTAGTGTGCAAGAAATGTTTATCAGAGAAAACTAGTTTGAAAATATTAAATGCTAAAAATCCAAGTTTGATGGATAGCAACTCTGAAATTGGCAATATCAGCCTTCCAATGAATGACTAACAATTCTCTCATCAATAAAGATGGTTCTATAAATAGAGAGTAGTGACTCATTTGAAAATGGTAGTAATGCCTCTTATTTGGTGTTGTAGAAGAACAAAATGGAAGAATCAGAGGCCTGTCTTCTTAGCTCTCTCTTCTCTTGTTTGTACATATAGATGAGGACAGAACTGTACTTCCTATCATCTCAGAAGAATCGCCCTAGCCTCTTTGGAATGCCACTGATTGTTCCATGTACTGTGCATACCCGGAAGAAAGACCTGTATGATGCAGTTTGGATTCAAGTATCTCGATTAGCCAGCCCACTTCCACCTCAGGAAGCTAGTAACCATGCTCAGGACTGGTGAGTTCAGGGGATCAGCGTACTTTAGAAGAATTTACATGAATTCTGTGTGATGTATAGGACTTAATCCATGTCCGGTTCATCACTGTTTGAAGAACCATCCAAAGAGCATATAATTCAGCCATTGGTTTGATGTTTTGAGTAGGAAAGACTTTATAGCTTCCTTTTATCACCTAGACATTCTAATGTCTAATCATTCTTTTATTCACTAATCTCTTGCCAAAATCCCTCCTGTCAGTGCTTTAAATATTTCAGGTAATATCCTTAATTTTTATTATTACAAAAGTGGAGAGTATGAATTCACCAGGAAAATTGTATCATCTCAACCCTCTGAAATTCAGAATAGGAGCAATAGTGTGCATATCTGTATGTGAACTCTGAAAAAGTCTCATGCTATAACAAATGATTCAGTTGGATTGTTTCTGTACCATGTTATATTTACATGGAATTGTTTCATAAATCTAGTTAAAGAAAATTAACATCTTATGTTTTCTTTCCATTCCTTCTACCACTGCTCTGTTGAGTTACTTAAATATATTTACATCTAACAATCATTGAGGTTGTGGTACCTACCCCATTTGTATCAGTTGGATTACAGATCATTTTCTTGGTATCTTGGTGCAAGTGAGAATTCTGCTTCTTTGTGAATTGAATAAAAAAGTTCTCTTTGCTGATAGGTTATATGTTATGGTATGGGGTCTTTTGATTTTTAAGATAAGGCTTAAGGTAAATCTTAAAGGAAAACTTCAAATAATAAGTAAGCAGTTTATTTGATGAATGTTGCCTTTAGTCAAAATGACAATAGGGCATGGTTAAATTTGAAGTGGAATTCTGATTGGATTAAAGGGTTTCTAGATGAGGATTTTTTCCCCAGGGCTTGCTAAGAAATTGGATAATGGAGCATGATGGAAGGAGGCATCCAGGCTAGGTTTTCAGCTTGAGCAATTGTTTGTGAATGGTGGTAGCATTTAATGAAATGAGAAAGACTGGAGAAAGAACAGGTTTTGGCAAGAGATAACAGGAATCAAATTAAATTCAAGATGTGTGGAATATTTTCAAGTAGGAAATAGACTTAAGTGTCCTTTGCTGGAAATATAAATGTAAGCGTCATCAACAAATAGTTAGTATTTTAACACCCTGAGACCAGATGATACCCTTTAGAGACTAAAAGTTAGAAAAGATGCCTAACTTCTAATTCTTGATGCATTCCAACATTTAGAGGTTGGAAAGAGGAGGAAGAGGCAACAAAGGACATTGAGAAGGAGCAGTCAGTGATGTAAGAAGAAAACTAGGAGTGAGTAAGTGAAGGAAGGGTTTGAAGGGAGGACTGATCAGTTTCAGATGCTACAAAGGAATCGAGTAAGAAGAAGAATGAGAATTGACCTCTGAATTTGATAAAATGGCAATCTTTGGTGACCTTTGCAAAAGCTTTTAGTGAAGTGGTATAGATGAAGGCGTGGAGGTGGGAGTAGGTAAAAAAGAAAGTGGTCCTGCAAACATTAAAAAGATAACAAGAGCTTCTTTTAGCAATAACACACTGAAATATTTATGGGTGAAAATGATAAAATGCCTCTGATTTCTTTCAAAAGAATCTAGTGGTTCATAATAGCCAAAAAATGGAAACAACCTGAATGTCCATCAACAGACGAATGAATAAACAAAATGTAGTATGTACATATGATGAAGTATTATTCAGCCATGAAAAGGAATGAAGTTCTAGTACATACTACAACATGGATGAACCTTGAAAACATTATACCAAGGAAAATAAGCCAGACACAAAAGGACAAATATTGTATGATTCCACTTTTATGAAATATCTCGAATAGGCAAATTCATAGACAGAAAATAAATTAGAGGTTACCAGGGTCTGGAGGGGGTTAGGGGTTTATTATTGCTTAATGGAGAAGATTTTCTGTTTGGGAAAGGGAAAAAGTTCTGGAAATGAATGGCGGTGATGGTTGCACAACATTGTGAAAGTACTAACAGTACAGAATTGTACACTTCAAAATGGTTACATGGTAAATTTTATGTATATTTATCACAAAAATTAAATACAAGATTCTAGTGGGACTAATTAAGGGTAATAATGAAATAAGTGTGGCTGAGAGTTGATGATTATTGTAATTGGGTGATGAATAAATGGGGGTTCACTGTATAGTTCTCTACATTTGTATGTCTTTGTATCAATAAATTTGAAAATTCATATTACATGGACAAATTCCTGGAATTGAGGATCCATACGAAAGAGGATTATTCTAAAGTACAGGAAGTAAGGAAGAAAGTGAGACTTTAAGAGAGTGATTGAAGGTTTCTGTTGGGTCAAAGAATTATTAACATAGTGATATTTGAATAAGTAATCCAAAAAGATAAGAAATGGTTGGGCAATGCAGGATATTTGGAATTGAGATTTTTGGAGGTGGTAAAGTCCTTATCATGATTTCACTACCTCCAGCAGCCATGTAATAGCCACTACCAAATAACAAGGTCTAGGATATAACTGTTGTGGGGTGCATATCACATTTGATAGAGGAAATTATTCTTGGAAGAGAGAAGGTCTAGGTGTTGTTGGATAAGTTACATTGATGTTGAAGTCACCAAGAGTAGTAACAGGAGAAGTAATGAAGAGAAAAACAGTGAAAAAGGTGCTAAAGTCGTTGGTGAATAACGAAGAGTGAGTCACAGGTGGTCTAATTCAATAGCACATGATACAAAACAACAACAACAATTTTTGTAGAAAGAGAAGAAAGGAGAAATAATCTAGAGGTGGCAAAGAGGAGTAAGGAGGAGACCCATTTCACCTCCAGGTTCTGGGATGTATGAGAAGAAACAGTCGGCACTTAAGAGGCTGTAGGGGAAGCAGAGTCCTCAGGAAATCCAGGCTTCCGTTAGAGCAAAAAGGTAAAGAAAATGTTCAGAACAGAGGTGCTGCACAGTTCTCTGTTAGAGTACTGCCTGGTCGTTTTGTCCCTTTATCTTTCTTTTGATTCCTTATTTACCATTGACCTAATTTGGACATAATACTGGACAACATGGATTATCAATAATGGTTCACTCAACAAATTATGTGGAAAGACAGGAACTCTTGTGACAGACATGGTACTCCCTTTTGCCCTTATAGTGAGTGAGTCCTTAGTTTCATTACCTTCAGCAGCCATGTAGTAGCCACTGTCAATTGCCAAATGAGCCATAAAGTATACTCCTCTTAACATTATTTATTGAGGCAAAGATGCATAATTTTTTTTTTTTTCAGTTGGGGAACTCACAAGGCTATCCTGCAGCCAAAATACATTACTTTAAAAATGTTATGTAGCTTATGGCTTTGAATGGTTACGGTAAGGAAAAGGGGTACCCAGCATGTACCACATTAGGGATTCTCATTAAAGAAAGCTTCTAAATATACAGTCAGTTCCTCTGAAAACCATTATGCCCTTTCAGCCTTCTGTGGTGTGTTAATGTTCTTGTCATGGAAAGGTCTAATTATTTTAGTTTAATGTGAATTAAATCTTCTGATAGAATTAGGGCTGAAGAATAATTGGTGTTTGATTTTATAATTAGCTTATCTTGTAAAATTTGCGTGGACCACATGGACCCTCTTAGAGACATCTGGCAGTCTAGCATGTCTACCCTTCTGTGAGCAGGGATACAGCATGGGAGTCCTGAGTGTTGTTGGCACAGGGCTACAGCTAATAGGTTATAATAAGCAGAGTAGGGCTGTCAACATGAGCATACAGCCACAACAAATGCCCTTTCTTAGGGTTACTTCAAAAGAAAATGAAAAGTTGAGACCTCTTATCAGAAATGTTTCTTATGTTCTTTGATTTATGTTCTGTTTCAGTGATGACAGTATGGGTTATCAGTATCCATTCACTCTACGAGTTGTGCAGAAAGATGGGAACTCCTGTGCTTGGTGCCCATGGTACAGGTAAAGTGACCTTCTGCAAAAGAAAAATTTTAGTAGAATTACAGCTCCAGGTATTATTATACCTTTTTCCATGGATATAATAGTGAATAATGAGAAGTTTGAAATAAACTTGGGAATTATTCATTCATCTCTTCCTTGTGATGTCTATAGCTAAGTTTTACTCCTAAGACATACTTGGTTTTATAAACTCTACAGTCTCATCAGATTAATAGTTTATGATCAGCATATATTATTATGTGCCTTCTGATCCTTAATTATAAATCAGTTTAGCAATTCTGAGCCCCGGAGAACATAGTCTACTTACTGGACTTTGTGGGAAGTGTGTTTTGGTTTTTAGAAGAGTCATTATGGAGATTTATTGGTCAGTACTATTTCAGCTTGGAAATGGATGCCTGAAGTCATCCTTCAGAGAACTATAATAGACTTAGCAAACTGAGTTTAAAATAGGCATTGCAACCATGACTCTTTTATGGTCCCTCCCCAACCCCATAAATTTTTATATATATTTATTTAACATGCCATTTTACAAACAAGGAAATAGGCATTGCTATACCAAATAAATTATCATTAAACAAATGAATTTAGAATTTCTTTAGAGATGTATTATTTCAAATATCCAATTCCCATGTTATTTCTTTGCCATGAAGTTCACATATTTATGTAAACTAACAAATGGATAGTAAGTGCTTTGCAAAACCAGAGACTTGAGAATTGATAAGCAATGATTCTCTGAAATATTGATAATTATTTATACATATTTGTGCATTTATCAGACTGAAGTTAAAAGCCCATGACAAATTGTGAAGCCCAAGAAGGATGTAGAGAAGTAGAAAGGGAGAATATTTCTGATAAAATTTGGATTCCTTTGTACTTATTCCTTCCTCAGTATATTTTTTTTCTCCCTGTAGATTTTGCAGAGGTTGTAAAATTGATTGTGGGGAAGACAGAGCTTTCATTGGAAATGCCTATATTGCTGTGGATTGGGACCCCACGGCCCTTCACCTTCGCTATCAAACATCACAGGAAAGGGTAAGTACTCAGGGCCACCATAACATGGTGATTTTTATATGTAAATTTTTCCTATTTTGACTGTATTATGCCATTAAACTGTTTTAGACAATTTAAATACAATCAGAAAACCATTCATTGGCATTCTCTGTGATATTTAATAAATTGACTTGGTGACATAAATGTTTCAGTTTTCTCAATTCTAAAGATAATTTCATTGGGGCATTAAATTTCAAAAACACTAAGTAAATTTTGTAACAAAACTCCAGGTATAATTAAAAAGTTATAGAAGTTATATTCTCTGGCCGTGACATATCTCAGTAAATATCTCCCTGCCTGTTTATTAATTATTATCAAAGCTGCAGCATTTGATAAGCATCCCAGGGCTATAGCTGTTACCTTTAATGGGCACAGTGAAAAGAAAAATTAGGGAAAGGATTGAATGTTTCAAGACTGGCACCTAAGAGTACATCTCAATGGCTGTTCTTCACACTTGACTTTCCTCTACTACCACTCTCTGGCCAGAACAGTTTTTAAATTTTTAAAATGTTACTTCAAAAAGAATACTAACTTCATACCTAAAAATGTTTGCCAAATGCCATTTGAAGGGTAGATCGACTAGATAGCTTATGGATAGAGATAAAAAGAATCTGATGGAGAAGTAAAAGCAGTGGAATCAAAGGAATTTTCTAGTCACATTAAGAGTTGCAGTGGCTTTTGCATTTATAAATGTAGCTCTTAGAGTGTACCCTTTAAATAAGTTAGTAATGAAAATTGACTTTTTTTTTTAATGCTATTGAGGAGTGGGGAAACTGCCAATTCCAGACCTAGTTCCCTATTTGGATTCCTAAATATACCCCACATACCCTGAGGTTCCTGACAGCTCTCAGTAGCCTAGGATGAGTGTAATTTGTGGATACTTGCCGAAAGAAAGAACATGGTCTAAAGGAAGCTGAAGGGAAGTAGATCTAACAGAGCATGCTCACTGTAGCAAAGTAATTCAATGACCTCAGCCATGCTTCATTTGAAGAGGGAAGACATAAAAAACGAAAAATTATTTGGCTCTATAAATCTCTTTCCTTTTTTAACAAGCCCAGTGTGCAATCTGAAAAGCTCTGGAGAACATACTGCTAATAGAAAGAAAGGCCTGTGTGACCTGTTAAATCTCACCCCACTTCCACTTTCAGTGATGCTCCCAGGACACATTGGAAACTCAGTTGCAATTGAGAGATTCTGCCTTGCTAGGATATGGGGCCACATGACTCATTTCTTTCCACATAATTTTTTTTCCTACATGTGGTTTCTGCATGTGTTTGGAGAGTCACGTAGACAAAGGAAATACCTTGGTTCAAAGTTGAGATTATTGCCCATATATTTTATATATTTTTTTATTCTCATGATTTCTCTTCAAGGATTTTATCCTAGGGAAAATACAGTGTAATTTGCTAAAAAAAAAAAAAAAAAAAACTTCATCATAGCAATTTTTTGTAAAATAGTAAAATTGGAAATAGTAAAAAATTAGAAACAACTTAATTTGTCCCATATTAGAGGAATGGTTAAATAAAGCGTAGTATGGTCATTGGATAAAATATTATACAGTCATTGAAAATGATTACCAGATGTTTTTTATTGACATTTGGGAAGATACTTATGATATGCTGTGTTTTTAAAGCAAAATATAAAATTGAATATACTGAAAAACTCTTCAGTATAAAAAAGTACTATTTAGGAAAAGAACAGAAGAAAATCTGCTAATATTTTGACAGTATTTGTCTTTGTATTAAGAATATAAAAGGTTCCATGCCTTTTTACATTGTTGTCTGCTTTCCAAAATTTCTATGTGAATGTTTTATTTTTTTCCCTTTTTAGACCTCATATTCCTCAATAGAAAACTAAACTAGGTAACTTCTTAGAGCTTCCTTTTTATTTTTTATTTTTTCATTGTTATTATTTATGCCTGCAGCACCTGGTCTTCCTAGGTGGTCTTCCATCCAAGTACTAACCAGGCCCAACCCTGCTTAGCTTTCAAGATCAGGCATCGGGCTTGTTTAGGGTGGCATGGCCGTAGACCATGGACTGTGGCTCCACTGGAGCACAAACCCAGAACCTTCTGCGTGTAAAGCAGACGTGCTAACCGCTACACTATGGAACCATGTCCGGAGCTCCTTTTTTCTAATTGTCTTATAATGTATGAAAGCTTTTATTTCATGTCTTATCTTTTGTAGTAAGGATGAGCTTTTAAGCAACTTAGAAAAAAAGGAGGAGGGTACCAGTAAATAATTTAGACTTTTCGAATAATAGTAGAGGATCTGGGAATGGATTCCAAGAGGTACAGGAAATCTTTGTCATTTAGGGAAGTTACTGTAAGTCCACAAATATGTTTTTCTTATTAGCTTTCCTTTCTGTCCTCGTATAACTCTATAGCCTGTGAGTTTCATAGAAAATATAGTCAATAAAAGTCAACATTCTTTACTAGCATACTGAATCTGTGGTTGCCTGTAAAGCACCTTTGTTAGAGAAAATAGAGATAATGTTCAACTGGCTTAACTGGCTCTGAGAAAAGAGACGCTACTATATACGATGTAATTCTTTCCCTTTTCTGATTTCAACAACCATGATACAACATTTAAGAGTTTTTTTTAATTTAAAAAAAAAATTGTTTTGAAACATTCAGTTTTTCCCTTTCTGAAAGGAAGGGTTTTCTCCCTTTTTAAATGAGTTTATTTTGAAACGGATGATGACACAGTGCTAAAATTTTTAATTGCATGATCAACCTCAACCGTCATAGTTTATAGTAGTAGAAGCATTTGACAGCCTGGAACTCAGCCATCCTCTCATTTAGGGAAAACGTCGCCTGCAAATCTGTTTTAAACTGAGTGTCATGGAATGTCCTAGTTTGTAATCTAGGCAGCCCACTGTTCTCCTTGTAAAGGGAAACCAGGAAAACCGGAGGGAAATCACCTCATGCAAAGAGAACCAATTCATCTTTGGAAGGGAGGAGTAATAGCTGGGGTGATGGACATGTGTGTGACCTTTACCAGAAAGGGAGGCATTCTGAGCTCCTTGGGATAAAAAGATCCATGTGTGAAGTCTCACAGTAGCATTTATAGTCCTGAAGCTATGCCCCACTCGCCCTAGTTCTTGGTTGCTTTATTGACAGCCAAGAATCAGAGAGGGAAAAATTCTTCCTTTTATGTTGCATTCTAGGTTCCTCCTTCTCTCCTTTCTGATCCCACACCACCTCCAACACACATCCTTACACATCTACCCCTCCCACCCCCTTTGCTCTCTCTCCTTTCCTTTGGTTACCATCTTCTTGCTCCAAAGCCTACCATGCTGGTTAATAGGACCACAGAGGTTTAGGCAGGTATTAGGGGCCTTCTCAACAAAATCAGGCTCTTTTGAGCCTACTATTTCTTTTATTGTAGTCTCAGATAAAAGGGCCCCTGTGAGGCAGGAGACAGATAATGATAATGATACACATCGTATTCTGATAACTCTATGTTATATGGTGTCAATATGCAAATGAGTTGTGTCCTGTGGGGTTTAATGCTCTGGTGTGTTATCTTCTCATGGTGAGCTTTTCTGTACTTTTCTTAGTTAATTCAAATCTGGCATCTGTGTTCCAGTGACATTATTTCTCCTAGCCTCTGTAAAGCCTGCAGTGTACTAATAATGTCCTATCTTTCTGGTTAAAAAATAAATAACCTAATCACAACAGCCCTAGCTTGAGGGTCAGCTCACCTGTAAACTGTTGTAGGATTTCAAAATTTCAAAATAAATAGGCAATTTTTTGTTTGTTTTTGTCATTTTGAAGGATACAGAAATTTTTCAAGAAGAGCTATGGTCATATAAATAGAAATTTGATCTAAGGTGGTATTAATGCGATATTCGTGAGTAAATGTACATGTGCTATATTTGCTCTAAGACTCTAGCTTGGGTTATATTTTCTTTTTCTTTATGTAGAATAAAATGAGAGTGAGTCACCTAGAGGATGGTGGTTAGCCAGGTGACCATTTTGAACTCCCTCCCTCCCACCCACTCACCCTTGTCCCGTTCTGCATTTCCCTCCATTTGCAGGTTGTAGATGAGCACGAGAGTGTGGAACAGAGTCGGCGAGCACAGGCTGAGCCCATCAACTTGGACAGCTGTCTCCGTGCTTTCACCAGTGAGGAGGAGCTAGGAGAAAATGAGATGTACTACTGCTCCAAGTGTAAGACCCACTGCTTGGCAACCAAGAAGCTGGATCTCTGGAGGCTTCCACCCATCCTGGTATGTTACGGTCCTTCCTCTGAGAGAGCAAAAGTTTGGCATAAGGGAAAGAAGTCATGAATAAGTGGAGATTCATTATTTTTGAGAATAAAATCCTCCCTGCAGCAGAGCTTAAAATACTTTTACTATGAAAGATTTTTATGTTGCACACAGAGATTAATTGCTCTACAGATATTGTGCTGATTCCTGTTTCTAAAGAGCATACAGCCTAGAACAAGAGAGAAAAGTCATATAGACCAGTAACTACAGTTCAGCACGGTATATGAGAAGTGCCACAAGTGGTACAACCTGGTAAATTTGAACTTCTGAAGAAAGTGAAGGCGAACGCACTTTTGGCTCTAGGGAGAGAGGAAACTTTAGACTTACCCTTGGTGGACTATAGAAGAACAAATGAACCTGAAGCCTCCAGTTCCACTATGCTTGGTCACATGGTCACGGCACACTGCTGAGTTTAGTGTGTGTACCCAAGCACACAAATGCACTGGAGCTAGGTGTTCTTTTAGATTTTATTTACTTCTTCCTTCTCTCTTCATGATAAGGAGACTCTCCTGTTGCTTGACAGAAGAGTTTGAAATGACAAATCTTCCTATTCATTTAAGAAGGCTTTTTCTGGAACCTCTGGTGCATGTAGAATCTGACTCTCATGTAAGCAGGGTTCCCATACATATGAGAATATAACTACCATGCCTTCCAGTGCTTTGACAAAAACTCAGAAGCGTGGCCTTCTGGCCAAATGTCTGTGATTTCATATTGTTGGGGCGATCATTGTTTCCCTGGGGTTGCAGGTTTCCAAAAATTTGTTATGGCTGAACCAAGAAAGGAGGTTTATGCAGATTTCTACAGAAATTATGATTCTATGAAAGATTTTGAGGCAATGAGGAAGGCTGGTATCTTTCAGAGTGTAAAGTGATTTCGGAATGGAAAGAATTTCTTTGAGTCAAGTTCCGTGGAATTTTGTTATTGACCTGTGTTCCTAAACTGTGAAATATGAATATTTGGGCTAAGGAATAGTTTCTCTTGATAAATGGACAATTAAAAAATACTTTGGACAGTAAAAGGGCGGGTCGGAGGAGGGAGGAAGGAAGGAAAGAAGGAAAGCTTTTTCCTTAAAAGACTGGAAGCATCATAATAAGTGTAACTATAAGGCACTGGTATATTTTAACCAGACCTTGTATGTTTTTATTCATGTCTTCTTCCTATTACTCTCTAAAACTGAGAATGTAGGTTTTTCTTTTCTTAGATCAGGACAACTTCCCAGGGAAGATAACACAAGAAATTAATAACACTGGTTAGCTAACTCAATGGGAACTGAGGGAAGGGAAGAAGAGGGCAGGCTTGGAGACAGGTAGGTGAGAGGAGGACGGTTTTTTTGTTTGTTTGTTTTACTTGAAGTATAATTAACATAAAATCAAATGCATACATTTTAAATATCTAGTTTGATATATTTTGACAATTACATATACCCGTGTAACAATCACATAAAACATCATGGAGTAAAGACATTTATAAAAACTATGTTTTTGAGCTCTTTAAAGACTAATGATGAGTAAATGTTATGTTGAGAGTTTGGTGGGCTTCTGTTAGCTTCACATGCCAGCATGCCTCTTAGGAAGGGGATTCTCCTTATATAAACAGTAAATTGTTAAGCATTTAAAGTAGAAGTCACCAGTAAAGATCTGTGCCCTCTATAGAGAGCACAATAACACTGTTATGTAAGACTAGAGGAAGTCATCCTTCTGAAAAGGAAGGGAGATTCTTATGCTCTTTAGGACCCCACCCTACCCCCACTCCATTAGGGAAACTCCCCTGGTGGCCACCAAAGGATATAGAGATGAGGTAAGTTTCATCTATTAAAGAAAAAAACAACTCCATTTTTCTTTAAAACATTTAGTATAGTCTCCTATGAGAGTATTTGTGAATGCATCTTCTGTGACATGGGAGACAGGTACATCACAAGCCTAGAAAGCTGATGAGTACATGCAAATAGGCTCCTAGGATGTCGAAGAAATTTGGATACTTTTGGATATACACGGACTATGAAATTAGGGAGATTACCATGTTAACCATATAGCTAATGGGCAGTGGTCCTACTGATAACTATGTTATGTAATAAAATATATTTTTTGAAAAAAAGATGTTAATGTTATTACATAGTTTTGAATATTCACATGTATTAGACTTGGTTTTTTTAAATGTAAATTTTGTATCTTCAGAGCCCTTTAACCCCCCAAGTGTTTTTTACTTTCTCTTCTCCAGATTATTCACCTCAAACGATTTCAGTTTGTAAATGGTCGATGGATAAAATCACAGAAAATTGTTAAATTTCCTCGTGAAAGTTTTGACCCTAGTGCTTTTTTAGTACCAAGAGACCCAGCTCTCTGCCAGCGGAAACCACTCACACCCCAGGGGGACGAGCTCTCTGAGCCCAGGGTTCCGGCAGGAGACGTGAAGAAAGTGGATGCCCAGAACTCAGCTGGGGAAGAGGATGTGGTCCTGAGCAAGAGCCCATCCTCACTCAGCACAAATATCATCAGTAGCCCTAAAGGTAACGAGGCCCGGGGGGAGTACCTCATGGAGCCCAGACACCACCCCGAGGGAGGCTGCACGTTTTCCTCGGTCTTTCATTCTAGAGCAACAGCTTGGTGAGGTGGATGGAACTTATCTGGAATCAGACCCATCTAGATTTGAGCTATGTGACTTTTAGCAAGAGATACAGCCTCCCTAAATCTATTTTCTCATTCATAAAATGGAGATAATACCAAGTTCACAGACTGTGAGAATTTCCTACATCAGGAGTAAAGCACTTTACATGGTGCCTGACATATGGCGAACATGAATGGTGGTTGTCATCCTGTTCCCTTACTGTGGAGATTGTCAAAGTGTGGTCCAGGAACCCCTGCAGAGGCCCTGAGACCCTTTCAGAGGGCCTGGGGGATCAGAACTATTTTCATAAGACAGTTTTTGCCTTTTCACTCTTATCCCCTCACAATTGAACAGTGAAGTCAGAACCAGCATGACGTGATGATATCACCAGTGAAATATGTGCTTATGCATTGTGTTTTTTAGATTCCTCAGTTTTAATTTCTAATATAGTAAATATTAGTAGATATTACCGATATAAACAAAAGTTCTAGAGGTCCGCAACAATTTTTAAGGATATATAAGGAAGTGGGCTTGGGCCGGGGGGAGCTGTGACCAAAAACTTTTAAGACCTGTGGCCTTACAGGATTGCTGTGAGAGGTAGAGATAATGGTTTCCAGTACCATGCCTAGCAATAGGAAGTGCTTAATAATTGATCATATTTTTTATCTAATTTTACAAAGGAAAAGAGTATATATTTGTACAACTCCTTAGTCTATTAATACTGCTTTAAACTAAATCTGATATATATCACTTTTCTGCTATTTTCTAAGTTCTTATATGGCAATTTGCCTTTTCAGGACATTGCTGTCTTTAGGGGCTTTGCAGTGAGGAAGATAAGAATGTAACTTCTTGGCTACATAATAGGAACTAAAGAGTAGCCAGTCAGGACTCCCCCAACTTTACCTTTATATGTACATTTGTGAGGTTGGCTTTAAAGTTAGCATTTAGTGGCTGGTTTAACTTGTGGCATTTGGATTTATGAATCTTTCCTTCTCCCTTTGTCAGGTTCACCTTCTTCATCAAGAAAAAATGGAACCAGCTGTCCCTCCAGCAAAAACAGCAGCCCTAACAGCAGTCCACGGACTTTAGGGAGAAGCAAAGGGAGGCTCCGGCTACCCCAGATCGGCAGCAAAAATAAACTGTCAAGTAGTAAGGAGAATTTGGATGTAAACAAAGAGAATGGGGCTGGGCAAGTTTGTGAGCTGGCTGATGCCTTGAGCCGAGGGCACGTGCTGGGGGGCAGCCAACCTGAGCTAGTCACTCCTCAGGACCACGAAGTAGCTTTGGCCAACGGGTTTCTTTATGAACATGAGGCATGTGGCAATGGCTACAGCAATGGTCAGCTTGAAAATCACAGTGAAGAAGATAGCACTGATGACCAAAGAGAAGATATTCATATTAAGCCTATTTATAATCTATATGCAATTTCGGTGAGTTGCTATATTTGATCTGCATTTTTCAGTGGTTTGTTCGTTCATTTTCAATCTTTCATCATTTTTTTCAGGGCCAGCCTGGTGATAGACAAAATTAGCAATAGATATCTGGGCTTTCTGAATAGAATCCAAGATGCTCACAGAGTATTGCAGGAGATAGTCATGTAATCATTATAACTGGAATCACGTGTTCAAGTTATTGACAGTTGTGTGTTCCTAAGGAAAAATGTAGAGTTGGAGCTTTTGAATTTCAAATTTTGCTTTTTTGTTTTGTTTTTGGAAAAAGGTTAGATGGTTCCAAAATATCCCTCCCACCCCTCCCAACCCCCCCCAAAAAAAATATTCCTTCTTAACCACCTAAGTGATAAGTGTTTTCCTGATCAGATCCTAGTATTGTGCCCTGGCCAGAGTACTATTAACTACTAACATACCTCCACTTTCTTCTCTCTCACAGTGCCATTCAGGAATTCTGGGCGGGGGCCATTATGTCACTTATGCCAAAAACCCAAACAGCAAGTGGTACTGTTACAATGACAGCAGCTGTAAGGTAAATGTCCCTAATCTTTGAATAAAAGAAACAGAAATGTCAACAGAGCTGGGAGACATTTATTGAAATAATGGACTTTCTCCTAAATAGGAATAGATTATTTCTCTTAGAATCAGTATATAGATGCCTTTCATTTTAAAGGAACAAAAGTGATACGCAGAATAGGAAATGAAAACATGAGTAGTAAGGGGGGGAAGTACTGGTTGATGAGAAAAAGTTCTTTTCAGCTGTTCGAAAATGATTGGAGGGGGGGTTGTTTTTGCTTTTGTTTTTTTGTTTTTTTTTTGTCATTCATTTGTCTTATCTGTGGTCAGAATATTTTCCCTAAAGCAAACACTGAAAATAATGGGGCTTATTTTAAGCTGATTGGAAGCAGACAGTTTTAGTAATTAAAGAGGGTTAGTCTTCTTTTCCCTGGCAAGGACTAAGAGCCAGCAGAGTGATGGCTTTTTTATTAAAGGCTTTTCTTGCCTCTTTAGGAACTTCACCCTGATGAAATTGATACCGACTCCGCCTACATTCTTTTCTATGAGCAGCAGGGGATAGACTATGCACAATTTCTGCCAAAGATCGATGGCAAAAAGATGGCAGACACAAGCAGCATGGACGAAGACTTTGAGTCCGATTACAAAAAGTACTGTGTGTTACAGTGAAGCTACCACTCTGGCTGCTAGACAGGCTGGTGGTGAGGGAGATGACTCCCTGTAGCTGACATTTGGCAAAAGCGTCACTGAAAGGCAAGCTAAATGTAGTTATTTTATGCTGTGACCCTGAAGCACAAAATAAAAATCCTAATTAAAATAGCAGTTAACATAATAGTAGTAATAATTTTGTTTGGAAGTGTCTCACACAAGCTCTCTGGTAGAGAACTTTCAGGCAGAGCCCACCATTAGCCTGTAAACAAAAGGGTTTGGCACCAGCCACCTGGGACCAAATAAGAACTAAATTGTGCTTGTCCAGATATGAACAAATACGTAGTGAGTATAGAGTTTACCAGTAATCATAACAAAATACTAAGGATTTCCTTGGAGTCAAAATAAAACAAAAAACTTGTAGTGTTGTCTGGGGACGACATGATATGCTACCTCCTTTTTCCTGAAGTTTTATTCCATTATATTGATGAGACAGAGAAAGCAAGATCATTATGATGTGCAAAGGATTCTTATGGCATGGACACAGATTTTTCAATTTATTTTTGAAACTATTTTCCCACTCTATGTCCTTGCTTTTTGTTTTTATTATGTTTGTATTTAATACACAGCCAGTCATGGTGGCAGAGCCATATATAGTGGTCAATCTGAAAGGGAGGCTCTCTTAAGAGCTGTGTGCCTTCTACCCAGGGCCTTGGTTGGGAGACCCTATAGAGAAAAAAAAAAAAAAAAAGCATACTGGGAAATCCAGCTAAAATGACCCTCCAGATGGAGGCATCATACTTTGGAGGATACTTCAAGTGTCCTCAAAAATGTCTTCTACCCCCACTGCTGAGTGTGGTTAGGGTGGTTGCCAATATTTGCACCATCTTCACATGTACATGTTGCACAAAGAGCTTCTGAGAAGGAAAGTGGCATCAGAGCTAGATGGTGTTCCACAATTGGTGGTGGTTCTTTTTCTTTGTTTCTTTGTTTTGCACTTTAAAAAAGGAGAGAATACATACAAATGTGAACTTCTCGAACTCGTTCATATTTGATGGCTGTAAGGGCTATAAATTAACTTGAATTGGGGTATTTTCCCCCAGCATATTAAATTTAAAAACAAAACACATCCCAAACATTGATAGTATATAAGTATTTTTAATGAAATTGGTAGTTTTAGGAGTAAACTTTTACTTGCAAGTCCATTTATTTTCTTTTTTATTCTGGTATTTGTCTTCTTTTTATAATTTCAGAGTAGTGGTCATCAAAAGCTATGTTTCTTTGCTCACTTTATTTTTTCCTCTGATAATTCATGACTGGAACAAAAATATAAATATTATTTATTTTAGGCAACTTTTTTTTCTTGTATTTTTTTAAATATATATTCAAAGTAAATATTCACTTTTTTTTCAGTCTTTTTTTATTCATCTGGACCCTGGAAGCATTCAGATTATATTACCCTTCCTTCCTCATAGATAGTAGGCACCAATGTAATTAGGCAAACATGTTCTGATATCCGAGGCCAGTTACTATCCATTTTTTCTCAGAGCATTTGAAAAGTTGAAGAAGCAAACTATAATTGCAAGTAGGAAGGAGTGGCCTAAATGGTATAATGTGATGAAGTCAGACAAAATGCAGACTTTATAGTTTCATGATTTTCAGTATATAAAATCTCTTCCTACCTGGACAAGTCCCATGAAAAAGTGAAAGATTTTAAATAATTTCCTTACAGATGTTTTATTTAAGCAGGTAGCACAATCTACTAATGTTGTTTGATCTGTGTTTGTTATATTGGTTGTAATTATTTTTTTTAATTCATGACTAGCAGAAAATTTATTAAATTAACTATTAACTACATTCACCTTGTAAATTACTGTATAAAACTTGTTGACAATGCACTGACTTTAGAAAGATGTTAATGTACATAGAGTGTAAATAAAATAGTGTTGATGTACTGAAATATGAACTGTATAAAAAAGTATCGGTAATTGTATATGGAGTATACCTGTTTATCTGTAACTATTATCCAAACAAATTAAATACTGTGGATGCATCTATGTGCTATTTTTCCTCTATACACATAAACACACACACACAAAGTCAAATTCTTCAGCCTTTCTCTCCGTGACCCTGTTTTAATTTTCCTACTTGAATAATACCTACCTGGCTTATAGAGTGGCTGCTTCGTCTCTGAGAGAGTGGAAACTGTGGAAGGTAGAACAAAATACCTGAACTGACCAGGTGAATTGATTTAAACATATACCTGTTAGGGAATTATTTGGAAGGCATTGAAGGGGATGGGGAAGAAAGATGGAGAACAGATTTTGAACTGAGAATTGATAAAGGAGGTCTTATAATATTTTTCATGCCGATTAGGAGATGAAGTGAAGAGGAGGAAGACCTTTTATTTGTATAATGCCTTGAAATGATCCTGAGTCGAAGATTTAGAGATGTGGATCCTTCATCCTCTACTCGTTTGTTTATTTTAAAATTAGAATACCTACCTCTCAGGCTTTTATATTAAGTAAACAAAGTATATAAATGCCTGTTCTAGTTTCTTGGTATGTGCTCAATGACTGTGAAATCCTACCCCCATGAGATTCAATCCTGCTTTGAAAGAGGTTTTTTTATTTCCTTGCTATACTGATACTAAAAGAATTTAATAGTTCTTTGCTCACATTCTCCAAAAACAGGAGTACACATTAAAAATGTATAGAACTGAACATTGAATCAGCAGCAACTGTAGTTTGTTTAAGGAAACGAACAAACAGAAAAAGGATCCAAAAAGTCATTGGAAATGAAGCAGAGCTCCTAAAGTGCCAATTTGTCTCTTCTGGCTTTTAAAAGGCAGCCTTGAAAAGGACCAGCTTATGGAGTTGGGTAAGCATTTTGTTTCTCATTTCTGAATGGCCCTGTAAATTGAGAGAAGTCTTCAGTTTCCCAGTCTGTCTGGCTGAGGGTGGCAGTTCTACATGGAATCTCTCTACCACTTGGTGGCATTGCTCACTGTGGATTCCTTAATGGCAAATACCATGGAATTGGAGCAAGTAGGTGAATTGCCACATTTCCCCCAACTATTTTAAAGGTGGAATATAGAATTTTACTAGGCCAGAGCCAAAATATGTAGCTTAGAGAACAGAGATCCCAGGTTTTTTTGCTGATATACCAGCAGATTGCTTAGTATTGAAATCACAAAGACAGAAATTACACAAACCTCTATGATCAGAGACCCATATGAGACAGAATAAAAAAGAGGCTGCCTCTAGAGTCACCAAACTTCCTGAACAGTGGGAAGCAAGATAATAAGAGTGCAAGAATTGCAAACTAAGAGGCCTATAGGGACTAGGTTGGGAACAGAGCGTAAGCGAGGCAGGTCCAGCCATGGGTGAGAAAGAGCGGCAGCGGGGTCTATGGCGAGTTCTAGAGCACACGTGCGTCTAAAGGCTGCATTTAATTGTTGCCATATAGGAAAGTGAGCCCCAGTATTTCCTTTTTTTTTTTTTTTTGCCCCTAAAGAGAAGCCAGATTTCGATATTAATACAAAATATTTAGAAATGTTGGCAATTGATTTTTTTTTAAAGGTTAAACATTGTACTGTCCAAATAAAACCTTTCTGCAGGCCAGATACAAACCACCAGTTTATACCCTCTGTTAAGTAGAAAGGTCATAGACTTTGAATACATTCAGTCAGAGGTCAGATTCTAGCTCTGCTGTTACAACAGCTGTGACCTAAAACAAGTTCCTTAGAGTCAGATTTCTGATGCCCAATAAGAATACTACTTCAAAAGGTTATAAGGAATAGATAATATATGTAAATAGCCACAGTACTTGACAGCTATTAGGTACTCAATAGTATTCCTTCCTCACTTAGGGAAAGAGAACATAGATATAACAATACTGTTATGATAAAGTTCATTACCAGTCCAGAGGCATGCAGATAGAAACGTGTGAGCATGTTATAGATACAAAGCTTTGTGCTTGGCTCGCAACGTGCCAATTCGTCAGCATCACTGAAATCATATAGGAGCTTGCTAAATGTACTGATTCCAGGGTCCTAGCTATCATTGTCATATACTTGTGTTCTGTGCCTATCTACCCTTAGATTTATGAGATCATTTTCCCATGCAGTCCAAGAATCTGCATTTTAATAAGGTCCTCAGAAGAGATTCTCTGGCAGTAAGTTTGCATTTATGGACACCATTGCTCCAGGGAATGAATCGTTATTTCTAGTCTAATTAGGAAAAGGTGATATGCATATGCACACATGTAAGAGGAGCGAGGTAATTAACCAAAGCTCCCTAGACATAATTGTCGCTGATGAAGTGCTGACTGAGGACATTAGTAGGCTGTTGACAAAGTACTTAGGGAAAAGCAAATTGTAAAGGGAAGTGAGCTGCACATGAAGGAAGGTCAGATTTCTTTGTCAGAATCATGTAGAACAGGCCAGCAGTCTAGACAGGCAAGGGAGCAGAGGTGGTACATTGTGGAGCCTGTGCGGGTCTGTTTGAGTGGAGTTGAAGGTGCACAAGGAGCAGAGTAGAAGATAGCAAGCAGGCAGAAACCATGTTGTGAAGGGCTTTGAAGGTCAGACCAGTTATAATAAAAATGTTTTATATTGCCAATTATTTTGGTATGTTTGCAGACATTTTTATATGGTTTATGTAAGTACACACTGATCTATTTGACACCATTTTATTATAAACAAAATTTGGTTTGCTGTAATTTTACACTTTTTCATACACAATCCACTTTTGCTAAAAATTTCTCTTGGTAATGAACGTCAGATCTTAGCGCAAGCCCAAGAGGAACACAAATGCATAATAGGCTTAATGTTGGTACTGCGAGAAGATCAAAGTAAGTGGAGGGGAAAAAAAGGGAATCAGGCAGGCGGTGGTAGAAAGACTAGAAGGGCTTTGGAAAGGGAGAAAGCATGCTGGAGAGAGCCAGTCATAGCTGAATGTGGCCTAGAGAACAGAAAAGGAGAGCCCAGAAAGGAGAGTGGGCTGGCGGAGGTGACCAAGGCTCTTGGGAGCTACTCAGGGTGGGCTTCTTCAATTCTCCACAGCAGGATCCTCTGCTGCTGATGGCTAAACCTTAGTGTTCACCGGGCTTGGGTAGGAAGAATAGAACTTTCATATTGGGGATAAGCAGGGAGTCTCCCAGAATGGATCAGGGCATCCCTATGGTCATCAGAGTCTGCTGTAGCTCCAAATTCAAGGCAAGTCATGAACACCACAGAAAGCAGTGGACTAGAAATCTAGTCTGCAGTGTTTGCTCTACTCCTTGCAGAATTGAATGACCTTGATCAAGTCACTTATTTCTTCGTGAATAATTAAAGGATTGCATTAGTTCAGCTTTTGTTTTGAAACAACACTGGGACGTCATTTCATCTGAAGCGCGGATACCTAAAGCAGATGGAGTTGGAGGTGCTCAGGTTGAAATAAGGGTGCAGGGTAGGGTGCCACTTGAGCAACCTGTGAGGGGTCTGTATCAAATGTCCACTATGGCACCTTTGACCTCTAAGCCTTCAGAAAGCGGATAATGTCTTGCTGCCAGAGCGCCAAGGCGCTCCGAGAGAATTGTTCCTAGCAACAGGAGAGATTCTTATTTGGTCTGCTGGAATCACGACAGCAGCAGGCTAAGCATTTCTGAAGCCATTTCGCTACTCTCAGTACCTCTGGGCAGGGAGGAAAAGCCAGCCAGTGAAGGTGAACGCCAGTCAACCTCCCTCCCTTCAGAGACCACAGGTAGGTAGTACCTGGAGCACCTGGAAGTGGACATTTCTAGGGAGCCAGACTCAGGTCCTGCGGCCTTTCATTGTGCCAGCTGGAGAAAGTGAACACTGCCACTCCTTGTTTGCAGAGCTCCCTGCTGCCCGGAGCTGTAAATAAACATCCTTTCACTTTGGGAGGGATGGGAAACAGAGGCAATTTATCACTCATACATCAAACATTCTTTTACTACTGTCTTTTATTCAATAAGAATGTCTGAACCAGAAGAAGAAAGAACCAGATGTCGTTTACTACCCGTTTCTAGTAAGCTCCACGGTTTATGCACCTGGGCAAGAAGAGGGACCTGTTTCACAAGAGCTGCTGGTTTCATGGGAGTCGGTAGTTAAGAAAGACTTTTTGGAGGTAATAAGTGTGTTATAGAAAATTTTTATGAGTTTATTTGAGCCAGACAGAAGATATGCCTGGAAGCAAGACCAACAGACAGAGAAAAAATCTTCATAGAATAACAGTTTGCAGTTTCTTTTACATATTTGGAATTAAGGAGGGAATGTAAAAATTACATGAAGGTGGGAAAAAAACCAAGACAAGGATTGGATTATAAGATAATAAGATTATATGCTTTCTTGAGGGTGGTTATGTTTAAGAGGGTCTGAGAAAGAGGTACTTCGAAGGTGTTTTACCTAGATACACAAAGACAGTAGACAGGGCTCGCTTAAGGCAAAGATAAACCTTTTACTAAAGGAATTATAGGCTTGGGGTATGACTACCCACCATAACCTGACCAGTCAGGAATTTATGATCAGATCACCCTATGAAGTTACTTTCAGTTAGGTTAATTATAGTTCCCTTTTTTCATCCACAGTACCTACTATGCGGCATGTAGCCACATAGTAGGTACTGTGGCTTGGAGCCAGAAGTGAAGGAGGCACTTGGACATTGAGTGGATATCTAATGTTGCTGTGCATGTTTCATGCATTATGTAGTGCTCGCTACAGCATGATCATCTTTTTTATAGGTGAAGAAACTAAGACTTAGTAAGATAAGTCTCTTGCCCAAAATTCAAACCCTGGTTAATCTGGTTGCTTCTATACCACCCCACTTCTCCGTGAACTGGAGTCGTAATCCACAACTTAGCAACTCCTGGCAAGACAGTCTGTCACTGAACCTCAGTGGCCTTGGACAAAGAATGAGAGTGAGTCATAATGCCCCTGACTATAGTGTTATGATGAGCAACTGAATGAGAAGGTGAATGGTGAAGCTCTTTTACCGCTGATAACTTAGGCAAATAATACAAAGTATTGTTACATAAGGAGAGGAGGTGGGTGTCCTGAGAGCAGCCTCCTTGCCTTCTTCCTGGAGATGAAAAACTCTTGGGAGCAAAATAGCCATGCTGTGACTCTTGACGGAGACTGGCATCCTGGGTTTGTTCTTTTTACTTCTGGTGGCCCAGGGACCTTAGGAACTGGACAGAGGGAGGCAGGGGTATATAGAAGGGGAAGTGAGACTAGGGAGAGAGAAAAGACTCTGGATCAGGTGAAGGCCTCTAGATCCAAATTGCACTTTGAAGCATCTGATAGTATCTTATCAGGTTTTAAAAGGGATGTGATAGTTCCAGAGGCTGGATGAGAAAGACAAGCACTGATAAGCTGTTCTTGGAAGGGCAACCACCAGTCACAGCAGCTGTGAGATTCTTCTGCTGCTCGCTGGCCCCCTGCCAGACTGGGCTACCTGATGGTGTTTAACCCACCCTGCCTCCTCCCTTAAGCTGAGGCCTTTTCCTTCCTGGCCTTTTCTGGGAAGGGCGGGATAACAATTGAGCCTGACCGTTTATACCCAGGTGTTTGCACCCACAAGCCTGGGCTATAAACCAAATACCACGTGTGCATCCGGCCACCACAACAGGGCCATTACAGCAGGCAGACTCCTCAGCTGCCGTCCATTCATTCCTGGCTGTGCTGAGGCCCACAGAGGCAGCCCATTGTCTTTTTCTCCAGGGCTTATGAACTCAATTTTGGTGTTCTCACCTCTCCTCTTTGATGATAATGGAAATGCTAGGCCTCAGTACAAAACCGATATGTGTCAAAAAAGAGTAAGAAAAAAAGAGAAAGGGAAAGAGAGAAAAGGAAAGGAGAAAGAAAGCTTGCCCGATTTGGATTCTGGGGAAATAACCAGGGTACATTTGGAGGGAAACCTAAACTCCCTAACTGATTTTAAAAGAAAAGCTGAAGTCAAGGGCCTGCTCCACTGCCCAGGTAATGCCCTGGAGGTGGCAGCAATGACACTACACCTGTTTGCATTGATAATTCATTTGAGGAAACTCGTTCCTCATCTGGAACACAGGCCAACCTCACCTTAGCCCCTGAACTTGAACCATCACCGAATTCTACACAGCAGCATCTCATGAATCAGCTTCTGTGCCATCTGTGCTTGTCTGGCCACAGTAGCCTCAGCCTCAATGAAAGGTCACTCACTGTGATGACACAGGCTTCATTGGATCTTTTACCTCCCCACAAAGTCCCACCCTCCCTCTACATGTCGATGACAGCCTCCCGAGGGTATCTCAAATGTGTCTTAAATTAGTCCTTTCAGCTGCCAGGTGGTGGACTACTCAGTTTTCTGGGTACCCCTCATGCAAACCACCACTGCCTTCCGCAGGCATCCCCTCACAGACCGGGCGCCTGGGTGGGCGTTGCTCACCAGTCCCTTGTATCCCACCAGGGTGTTTTCCAAAGGAGAGCTGCTTGCTCCCTGGGAGCAGTGCCAAGTAAGTGGGTGAAATCGCTCTGTTTTCAGGTGTCCCTGCCATTTCCCTTCCTGTCCCAATGTAATCCCAGAGGCCGACTAATAGATGCCACACCAAACTCCAAGTCCCTCCTCCCCTATGACTTGGAAGCTTCACTTGGACCCAATGTGTCACATGCAACCATTTCCCTTAAGAAAATTGTCTCCCGGGAGGCCCCTCAGACAATAGCCCAGGCAAGTCTACCCTACTATGCTCCAAGCACCTCCTGATACAGCTCAACCCCATGGCTAGACATGAAGCCACAGCTTAAACCGGAGTGAAATCCCAGTTTGACCTGCAGCTTCATGGAGATCGTGGCCAGGCCCAAGGAGTGGGAAGCCAAGTCCCCAAAGAGGACACGTGATGCTAGGAGACAGCGGAAGCCAAGGATTAAGCACCTTGTATGCCCAGGCCCCACATGTGGAAACAGCTGTTTAAACTAACAAAGCCAGGTTGATTGTGTCAGTTACTGACAGCATAAATAGAACTTGGGATACCAGGCTTTTCTCTCAGGATTGCCCAATGAGCAAGACAAATATTTAGTTCCAGCCCTGGAATGTCGCCTGCTAATTCCATGCTTTGCTTTTTTTCCTTTTTATTCTTATTTTCCTTTTATTCTTCCTGCAAACATTTGCTGCCAGCTCCCCTCTGGGGGAGCAGCCAGCTCTGCCTGACACTTCCATATTCTTGATGATTTAAGAGGTGAGCCTATAGTCTTCCCTTGGAAGGTCTTAGAGGAGGAGGGGGAAGGGAGCAGAGATTGAGGAAGCCTTCATAAAGGAGCCACTTTTAAGCTGGGTTTTAGATGGTGGACCTCGTGAGAAGAACCACAAAGCCAGTGAGGACAAGGCAGAGCATTCCAGGTCTAGGGCACAGCATATGTCCCCAGAATCTCCAGCTGGCTTAGAGATTTTCACAGCCCCACTCCCCTGTAAGTGTGGACTCCTAGAAACACTTCCAGGCCAGCAGCACTCAGGTTGAGAAAAGCAGCAAAGACTGCATGATTCGTAGACCTGGGAAGGAGCAAGTTCCTTGACCTCTCTAAGCCCGTTTCCTTCAGAAAAATGGCAGAGCATGCTGATGATCAGAAGGTGGGCTTGAGCATCAAACTGGGTCCAAATCCTACTACTGCTATATTACTTGCTAGCCATGAGTCCCGTGTATTTTATTTCCTCATTGAGAATGGAGATACCCATCTCAGAAGCTTGTTCTAAGGATTGAGATATTAAGCTTGTCAAATAGGTTTACCTGAGTAAATATTAGCTGCTATTATTACACTCTCATTTGTGTAGAGTCAGAACGGGCAATGCCTGCCCCAGGGTTCTTCCAATCCAGTGCTGATTGAGAGCCTGCTACATGCTCTCTGCTGTCTGGGCACTGATGTGTCTCAGTCCTGTAGATTGGCGTCCCCCTGGGAAGCTGGCGGAGGCTACTGCACGGGATGTTTATTAAGGAGTGCCTCTAGGACCAACACCTGTGGAAAAGACTGGAAGGAAGCAGGAAAGAGGGAGAAGTGGAAATGCCACGCAGGCCCATTGGTAACCTCACTTGGCCCTGCAGAGAGCTCTGAAGCTGGGATGGTCCTTTGGAGTCGCCCCGAACTAGGCTAGCTCTCTATACCTCCACATGGATCGGTCATTGGCTGGGGCCTCTTCAGGAAGGAGTATGACCTTGAATGAAAAGGCTTCCTCTCCCCGGAGAGGCCCTCCAGCTGAAGGCGTCTGTACTCTGGCAGCACTCATGGCTGGGACAAGCCGTTCCTTGAAGGGGACTCTGAGCTCAGCATCACAGTGTCCACCACAAGCAGCAAACAAAACAGATGAAAACCCCTGCTGTCCTGAGGAGGCTGTTGCTCTGAGAGCGTAGATTCTAAAGGTTGCTGTCAGGATTGTGTGAGCTAACCGGTGTAAAGTACCTTACAAAGGCATGACGGAGTAGGTGTGCAAACAGTGACAACTTAACGGTAGTAAAACACATCATGGAGATCATGCGGTGAAAGGAACTGGGGGAGGAGCGTCTAATTTGGACAGAGTACTCAGCCGCCTGCTGGGATCTGGATCCTGCTCTTCCGGCACAGCAGTCTGTGATGTGGACAGGCACTCCACCCCTGAGCGGGGGGTGGGGTGGGTCCTACACCTCTTAAGTCTCATCTTAGTCTGTAAATAAAACCCTGGCACCAGGAGCTTTCTCATTCCACCTAGGGGGTGGCAGCCAGGCGCTGTCTGAGGGTTCCCTTTCCGCAAGAGGTGGCTGGGATGACGGGTGGGGCCGGGCTGCAGGAAAGGAGTGCTGGCCCCCTCAGCTTAGTAAGGCAGGAGTCAGGCCCTGCCCAAGGAGCGGGAATAAGAGATTTCCTTGGCAACGGCCTCTTCCAGGTTGTTGGAAAACTGGGGTGGAAATCCAAAGGCAGAAAGGCCTGCTCCCACACCCTCTCTGAGGAGTGCCCAGCTGCCTTCCGCCAGGGGAATCACCCATTCTATGGGGGGAAACCCATTGCCCAGTTTACTCTCTGTTCCTGGAAGGCGGGGCGGCAAGCTGGAGTGAGAGGAAGATTGTCAAGAGGAGGACATGGTGGTGACAGTCTCAGCCTCCTGGCCTTTCTTTTGTTCGCCTTTCTCTCTCGGTCTGCTGCCTTGAGGTAGGTGGATGGGGTAGAGTTACCAGACATAGTAAACAAAAATACAGGACACCCAGTTAAATTTCAATTTCAAATAAACAAGTAATGTTTTAGTATAAGTATGTTCCATGCAATTTGGGGGATATATGTATACTAAAAAAATTGTTTATCCGAAAGTCCAATTTATCCGTAACCCTAACTGGGTGCGGACCATATGCTAGGAGAAGGCTGCAGCAAATCCAGACAGAATGGGTCTACTGGCAGACAGCCGGGGACAGAGCTAGTGGTGGAGCAGCACATTAGAGGTCAAGTGGGTGAACCTGCAGCTCCTAGGGAAGGTGAAGGGCTGGAGTAAAGGGACATGAGAACCTGGTCCCCAGCCCAAACAATTCCTGCAGCAGGAATGCGGAAGGGCCCCAGACTGACAACAACCCTGAACCTCACCCAACAAGGCAGGGACAGGAGAGCGGCAGAGCAGCCTGGGCCTCAGCCGGCCCCCGTGACTCCCCCTATTGTTCTGGGTGACCTTAGGCAACTGTGGGCAAAGGTCAGGCTGGGAGGCCTGCCTCAGTGGACCACTCAGTGTGTGGGGGGCGGGGTGGGGTGCTGGAGAGAATGTCTGAGGAGAGGTGGGCCCCATGAGGGGTCTTGCCGTTTCTTCTTCGCACAGGGGGACTGCCACCCCACCATGTCTCTGCTACTTACCACAGAGATAACCCAGTGTATTACTCCTCAGGATTCCAACCTCTACCCAGTGTTCCCTACTCTCATTCCTGGAAGCGGCCAGTTTCTCCCCATCTGTAGGTCCTACCCATCCCTCAGTGCTCTTGCTGACGGATATGGTCACCACCAATTATTGAATACATCCCCTTCGCCAGGCATCTTGTTTCATCTTTACAACAACCCTATGAGGTAAATGTCATCACTGTCCCCATTTTACAGATGTGGAACTAAGGCTCAGGTGAAGTAAATTACCAAAGGTACATCCCTAGCTAGTGGGCCATGGAAGGGGATTCAAACCCAGGTCTGGGTGGCTCTGGGGCTCATGCTCCAGGTGTGTCTGGGGCCCTCTTTTTAACTAGTACCGCTGTGCCCCATGTCTGCCCTTCGATCGGGAGTCTTGGAGGAAGAGCACAGACTGGGTTTTTTCTCCCTGAATCCTCAGTCCCTGGCACAGAGGAAATAATAGTGTGTATTGCTGAAAGACCAAATATTTTCCAAAATGTACCCAGATTCCTTCCCTGTCCCCTGTCCCTCTCCCTGTCCCAGGCCTTTGCAGCAGCCTGGGTCAGGGAACTTGGACTAAGCCTTCCACATGTCCAGTTTCAGCTAGGGCTAGAGCTCAGAGGAAGGAACTGGCTTGTGACTTTGTCTGTCCTGTAGCTCTCCTTCAAAGGAAACCCCTCCCCAGGTGCCTGGGCCCCGGGACAAGTCCTTGGACTCTAGAGGAGATAATGCCTTTGTCCCTACTCAGATAAACAAACAGAACCGGCCTGAAGTGTGTCATGCAAGGTGCAGGAGCAGCGCCCCACCCGTGGAGATAGGCCTGGCCTTCCTCCCAAGGGCACCAGCAGGAGCCTGGGGACAGCTAGACACAGTTAGATGGAAGGGCCAAGCTTAGCTCATTTTTCAGGCAGAGAAACTGAAGCCCAGGGCAGTGAAGCCAAGCCTCCATGCATGCAAGGCCACCCTGCTTCTGCTCACCCATAACCCACACATAAGCACAGAGCCTCAGGATCACACCACACAGGGGCACCAGTCACAATACGGTCTCTGTAACGGTGCCTGCTGGAGTTTCGTGACGCAGCAGCCTTTACAGGTACATGTGTGCAAGCGCACGCACCACCACCACCACCACCACCCCCCGCCCCCGTCATGACTCTAGGCCTCTATAGACCCTCATACACTCCCTGTCCCCACCCTTCCCCTGTCCCTGCACTGTCAGATCAGAGCCACAGGAAGCAGGGCCAGCAAGTGTGCAAACCGAGAGCCAAGATGGGGAAGTTTATTTTCCAAGAATCATTTAAACACACGAGGAGTATTTTTAGCCCCTGACTCCCACCCGGATGCCGAATCTAAACAGGGGGCCAAAGAGACGGCCTGTCGGGGACAAGGAGCAGCCAGCAGGGACAGGGTGGGACAGGGTGCTGAAGACCCCACCCTGCCCCTGGTCCAGAGGTCAGTCTCCCTCAGATGACCATCAAAGGAGAAAGCTTTCCAAGGAGGTGCAGAGAAACGACCCCAGGTTCTTGCAGGTCTCCTAACCCCTCTCTGTACCTCAGCATCCATAATATCACCCTCACAGGACTGTAGTGAGGCCCACACCCAGCACACAACGAGCATTCAAGAAACATACATGATGGTCTGTGCTGGGAGCCGGAGACCTCAGAGCAGTCAGGTGGGAGCCACTACGATCAGCCGTCGGCCTTCCCAGGGCTGGCCTGCTGCAGCCAAGTGCGTGTGTACACGTTGCACGTCCATTGCACTGACTCAAGGGGCACCAAGGCGAATGGAAGTCGGGCCGAGGGGTGAGCTGGCCCCTCTTCTGAACAAGGGAGCCACTTGGTAGCTCCCTATCATGTCAGAGACAGCTGTGTCAGGAGACAGGCCAGGCTGGGCACAACTTCCAGTGCCTTCTCGGAGGGGGTCTGCTGAAGGTGGTGGGACGCCATAGAGGCGGTGAATTTACTCAGAAGAGGAGGCTCCCAAGAACACACACAGCAAGCCATGGGGAATGCCTATCGGTCTCAGGGTGCAGGGGCCAGAACCAGGGGGTTGGCTGCCCACTCCTGGGGTGACTGGCCAGGAGTGACCTTGCTACGAGCTGCGTGCTGACAGCACCTGCTCCAGCCTCCAGCCTCCGGGTGCAGGGAGGGCTGGTGGAATGCAGGAAGGAGGCTCGGCCCCAGGCCCTGGACGAGCTGTGCCCACGCTAGCCCCCACAGGCCAGGTTTATTATGGTGGGGTGAGGGGGATGGGGGAGGGTCCTATGCCTTCTGCCTGGGGTTGGAGAGGCCAAGCTCCCTTGGGCTCTTGTAACGAACTTCCTGGTTCTGCTGCCATGTTATTTACTGAATGCTGCCTTAAGGGCAGGGACTGGCATGGGGGTAGGGGTGCTGATGGGGAAGGGGAGGAGCAGTTCAGACTTCTGAGAACACTGAGCCTGGGGTGGAGGGGCGCAACTTAGATCTTAGATTCCCTGCAGGTTGCGTGGGAACCGAAGAGAACAGGTTTGGTGTCCACACACCCCCTGCTGACAAAGGCTGCCTGCTGTTGCTATGGTGACAGCAATACCAATCTCCTCCCCTCCCCACCACCCACAGCTGTGTGGTCACCAGTGAAGGGAGTGGGCTGCTTATTCCTGGTCACGAAGGGGAACAGGGAGGGAGAAGCCCTTCCCCCTCTTCCCAGGCTTAGCCGGAGGTGGTCAGAGACTCTGAGGGTATTGGAGCGGGAGAAGGCTTACTGGTCACCTTCTCCAGCCAGCTCCCTTCCAGAGACCGCAGCAAGCCAAGGCTTCTAACGCTGGACAATGGGATCCCTGTGTGCTGCCCAGCTCACACGTCTCTGTGGGGAGGCTCTCCACCTCCGACAGTGGAGCCGATTAGAGAGGTGGTCCCCACACCCCTAGCCCTGGTCCTTGGGGACTCCTCTTCACCCAGCAAGACCTGTTCTTGTCCCCTTCCCTTCTTCTCAAGGCTCATGCTCCTCCGAAGTCCTGCCTTGCCCTGGGTGATGAGCTCTGAGAGCCTGAGGCCCCTCACTCTCTGGGCCTTGCCTGGCTTGGGACCCACCAGTGGGGTCCTTATTGCCTTCTTCCTTGGTTTTCCAACCCTCTGCTTCTTACCCACTCTCTCCTAGTCTCACACCTTCCTCGGGTCCCAGAGGAAAAATCATTAGATACATTCGCGGGGCGGGAGGGGGTGGTTGGGGTGGCAGGGACCTGGGCTGACAACTCCCAAGTGTAAGGGCCAGAGACCCTTGGATTCGCCTGGGACTCTTCTTCCTCTCACATTCCATTTCTGACCCATCAGTTCCTGGACCACTGCAGCGGCCCCCTAACTGCTCCCCCTGCTCCTCACCCTGCATTCCTGCTCCACAGCACAAAGACCCGCTGGTGGCTCTCAGTCCCTCACGCCCTTCCCGGCTGAGGCCTTCCCTGCCCACCTTCCCCTCCTGCCTGAGCTTTCCCCACAGCACTTACTGTCCTACATTCTCCATAGCACTTCTGTTATATTGAACAATGTGTCTGTTTTACACATGGTGTCTTCCCACTAGACTGCGAACTCCAGGAGGGCAGGCATTTTTGTCTGTCTCATTCCTGTTATATCCCCAGTGTCTAGAATACAGACACTCAAGAAATATTTCAGCACATAAATGAACCCTCTGTCACCCACATCGCCTAAGCTGTACCCACACATAACCTGCACTACCTACCCCTACTACAGGGGAGGGAGCGCTGGCCGGGGTCTCAGGCGGCTCTGCTATAGTCTGGCCTCCACCCAGCCTCTCTCCTGTCGCTCTGTTAGAGCTCCGAAGTACCCTCTGCATCTCTCCAAGTGGGGTGTAGACAAGGAATTCACAAGGTGGGGGCAGGTGCCTCGTGGTCCCTGTTCAGTAGAAATCTCCAGGCCTTGAGGCTCCTACCCTAGAACAGGAGTAGGCTGAGGGGAACAGGGCGGGCGGAGTGGTAGGAACTAAAAACAGACCAGAGAAAAGTTTCTCTAAAAATATATACATATTTTAATCATCATCGAAGTCCAACCTGAGAAGCCTGAAGAAGGGAGGCCCTAACCCTCTAAGGGCTGAGGAGAGAGGTCAAGTGTCCAGACGTGAGCCGTCACCGGAGGAAGCCAGCCACCAGGCAGGTGAGCGTGGGGGCCAGCAGGGCGGGCAGCGGCAGAGGCAGCAGCTGTCCTGGGGCCTGGGACTTGAACACCTGGCGCTGGCCCCGTCGCTGCAGGGGCCTGATGTTGTCTGTCATTTTCAGTGTCTGTCTGTTGTCGTAGTACAGCTTCTCAGAGAATGCAAGGATCTGCAGGGGCGGGGGTGGGGAGGGACAGGGCTCACTGGGGGGTAGGGCAGGCAGGTAGAGCTGCACTCCCGCTGTGTGACCTCAGGCCAGTCACCTGGCCTCTCTGAACCCTCATTAGTGAAGGGGCTCAGAATCCCCGCCTCTCAGGTATCTTCGCAGATGGAAAGAATGAGGGCTATAAAGCACTGGGCATTGGCGGGGGCTCAGTTCTCATTAGCTTCCCTTAGCTGAGGGGAACCGCAGCTCACAGTTTTGAGGGCATATGACTACAGCTACTGTTATCACTGTTCCTATAGAACAATGATGGTCCTCAAACTCGAGGAGGCAGTAATGTCACCTGGGGGGGCTTGTTGGGCCCCTGGTGTGAGGCCCAAGAATGAGAATGTCTAGCGAGTTTCCAGATGATGGTGATGCCACTGGTTCAGGGACCACCTTTTGAGAACCGTTGTCCTGGGACCAAAGCACTATGGGGCCAGGGTTTGGGGCCCTTTGGGCTCATTGCTGTATCCTGGAGACTAATGTGTCATACGGACTAGAGTACCATTTACTGAATGAATGAACTGTTTTCTGTGGCTACACTGACCCTCTCGCAGCTGCTCCTGGCCAGCCTCGCATGCCGGTGCCTCTCCATAGGACACAGGACCCCTGCCCTCAGCTGGCTGACTCTCACCTACTTTTTAGCACGCAGCCTGGAAGGCTTGCCTAATGCTTCTGCCACAGCCTCCCCTTATCTGTCTCTTACAGGAATTGTCTGTGGATTCAACCAACAGGCCCTCACTTCCCTGGGGTGCCCCACCCCTACCCCAGCCCAGGGGGCCTCTGGGGGGACAGAGAGGGACGATTTCTTGGGAACTAGGTAGTGGGAGTCTGTACCCTTGGCTGAGCCCTGTGTACCTGTTCCTTCTGGAGCTGAATAGTCTCCTCAAACACAGTCCAGACCACCTCCTCCTCACAGCCTGGTGTGGTGAGTGAGCCCAGGTAGCGGAAGTAGCGCCCCAGTTTGTCCTCTTCGGGAAGCAGGTCTGACAGGCTGATGCTCTTTTTCATCGTGGTGTTCATCTCTGGTGGGTAGAAGATACTGTCAGTCGAAGAGGGAAGAGATTTCCGAGGCTCTGATGCCCCCTCTCATACCTCCCTCTGAGAACCCAGCCCCCGCTTCGTAGAAAGAACTCCTCCCTCCCTCACCCCCCAGCCCGCTGCTGCTGGTGGTCATCCCAACTCACCAGGTCTGGGGACATCAGACAGCGCCTCTACCAGGGGCTGGAAGCCTTCGTTCTTGGATCCAGCCTAAGACAGGAGGGAAGGGGAATAGAGAGGGTCTTGTGGAGAGGCGGTGGTGACCACCAGTTTGTGCTCCTGGTCGGTGGTGGGGCGGGGGGCAGGGGGAGGCAGGGAGGGAGGGCAGGCAGTTTCTGAGACTGAGGTCCTGAGAGGCTCTGGGCTCCCCACCTGGAGGTGCACAAGTCCCTGAGAAACAACAGAAGTTGGGGCCTCCCAAGGCTCCTCCTGTCTTGCTGGAATCCCAGATCTCTGGATCTTAAGAAGCAGCCCCTCAGACCCTGGGGGATGGGGGTCCTACCTCCACCAGGAAGGCCAGCACTGCAATCTCGTCTTCGGAGTACTGGGCCTCTTTCTCGTTCCTTGACGTCCCCTCCTCTTTCTCATGTACTATGTGCATCTGGTGGTGGGTGAGAGGGATAGAGAGAGTATTTATGGGGGGCTGGACCACTCTTCTTGGCTAAGGCAGGTACATCCGGAGCCCACCCAAGGTACCGACCCAGCAGGGGGCCACTCACCTCCATGGCAAAGCGATCCCCATCAAGGCTGTGCTCTGAGCCTGCGTCCAGCACCTCAGACCAGTGCAGGTGCAGCTGCTTGGCCCGGTACCGGGAAGCCAGTCCTCCTCCAGCAATCGTGGCCTCACCCCCCAGCAACACCATCACTGAAGGGCACAGGATGGAGCAGAGTCCTCATACCCACCCCCGCCAGCCTCTCCCAGCCACTCTACCTAGGCGAGACCTTTCCCTCCTGCCTCCCACCCTTCATGGGCCTGGAGGGGGGGATGGGTCCAGCGGTACCGCCTCAGGTCTTTCCCTGGCCCCTCGCTGGCCTCCCTGCCTGCATCTCCCTCTGCACCACCCCCACTGCCCTAAACATGAAATCTTGGTCAGTCCCTGCCCCGCTGTAACCCCCTGGATAGTGCCCTGGCGTCCTCAGGGGAATGTCCAAACTCCACAGCCCTGGGTGACCTGCACCTGCGCCCAGCTCTGCCGACCCTGGGCTGGCTCGGCCCCTCCCGGCTTCACTCTTTGTCCTCCATCCACACGGAGCCACGTGCAGTTTCCTGAACACCCCAAGCTGTTTCACGCCTCCGCCTTGGCACATGTTGTTCCTTCGTCCTAGAACGTTTCCCTCCCCCACCCCAACCCCGGACTGGTCTGATGAAAGGATTGAAAATGCTGCTGAAGGAAGCCCTTCCTGTTTCCCCTCCCCTCCCCCAGCTGTGCTTTCCAGCTTCTCCTCAGCAGAGGTGAGCCTAGGCCTGCATGCCCTCCTAGTCCCCAGGGAAATCAGGGGTCCCTGGACTGGGTGCCCATGCTTGCCCGGGGCCTCCATCCTGCCCTCCCGGGACCCACCTGAGTGCCCACTGTTTTGAACAGTCCACTTTTTCTTCTTGTCATAGCCAGAGAAGGAGAAGGGTCCCAGGTTTTGGTCCGCCTTTGCCTTGCTGGTGACAATATTGATGGGGGACTGGCGGTCCTTCTGGCAATCTTCACCCCACTGGTCTGGCACTGAGCAGGGAGAAAGGGCGGACTGAGTCAGAGGCACCTGGCACCAGGGTGTGGCCTCCTCTGTTCCACAGAGGTCAGACTCATGTACCCAGCTCATGTGAGACAAGGTCTGGGGTTGGCTGACCGGCGGCGTTGCAGGAGCCTTTCTCCTCAGATACACACACGCACGCATGCACACACACACACACACACGCACGCACGCACATACACACTCACACATTCACACACACGCACACACACTCACATGCAAAGCCAGCAGATCTGGCAGTGATGTGGGGGACAGGGCAGGAACAGAGTGGCCAGTTGGGGGCTGTGAGCTCTGAGGTAGGGGACAACCTCACGATGCTGGGCTGTGAAGGGAGAAGTGCAGTGACAGGCCACCTCACAGCCTGAGTAATGAAGATCCCAGAAGGGGAACAGGAGAGCACATGGCAGGTGTAGTGCGGAGTCCCCCGGAAGGCTGCTTAGGAAAGACCCCCTGACTCAACACTAAGGCTGAGGCTGAGGTGGAGAAGTAGCCCATAGAGGAGCCTGGCTCCCCACACGCTGGTGACTCCAGCTCTCAGCTGGGCAGGGCCCAGGAGGGGTCAGCACTGTCGAGCCACCAAACACAGCAGAGGCAGGAAGAAAGCAGACCGCAGGGAAATGGGTCCACGTTTGAATAAAAAGTGCCAAAGATGACCTCCCAGGTCCACCGGCACTGGAACAGAACTAACTCTCCACTTCAGTATGAGAAAGCAAAATGAAATTCTCCACGCGACGCTGCTGCTGATTTATTTCATAAAGGACTTACCCTCTTGGCGACAGTGATGGGAGGTGCCAGAGAATGCTCAGGTCACTTTACATTCCCTGTCCCCTGAGCACCAGGGGTGTGTGCATGTGTGTCTGTGTGCGTTTGTGTCTGTGTGTCTGTGTGTGTCTGTGTTTCTGTGTGCATGCATGTGTCTGTGTGCATGTGTGTGTCTGTGTGTACGCGTGTCTGTGTATCTGTGTGTATGCATGCGTGTGTCTGTGTGTGTGTGTCTGTGTGTGTATTGAACTGATATGTGACTGGGAGGGCACCATTACTGCTCATCTTTCCCACCCTCCTTGGGTCTCCGTTTCGACCTGGATGGTCCCCACCGCGCAGAAAGGCCTGTCTCCAAGACCTGCTGTACTTACCCAGACAGTTGTTGAAGACCCTGGCTTGAATCTCGTAGCACCAATGTGAATCTGGAGCAGAGAGAGGAAGGATGTGAGGCCTATGCTTGTGTGTGTCAGTCAGTATGTGTGAGCATGTGTGTCTATGAGCACACGTGAACTGTGTGCACACAAGCCACATTGAATGTGCGTGTGTGTGTGTGTGTGTGTGTGTGTGTGTGAACACAGCAGGTCAGAGGCTGGGAATCTCCCTGGAGTCAGCGGCCCCCTTGGATCTGGATGGAGTGTTCCTGGGGTCTGGGACAGAGGACCTAGGGAAAGGGGACTTAAGAAGCAGCCAGTAGAAATAGCCAAGGCTGCAGGTGTCCCTGACCTGACCTGTGGCTGATCTACTGGTCATCTGCTCAGGGCACTGTTCCGTGGGCAGGGGAGGGCAGGGCAGAATGGCCACCAGCCCTTGAGGGGGCCCCTCTGAGGCCACCCCGGGGCCTGGCCTCGACCCTCTCCATTTGTTGCTCATCAGCCTCCCTGTCCCACCTGCATCCTCCACCCCAAACCTAGAAGGGAGGTTCCGGGGACAGGAGGGGAGGATTAGGGCCCAGCCTCCCCTCCCCTCAACAGAGCCAGGTTGAGCCTGGCTGCCTCCCCAGAGTTGATCAGGGGGATGATGCAGATTAGGCTAGTCCCTCCCCAGAACAGAACACACCCTCTTGTGTTATTAAGACCCATTTTTGGCTGAACTTCCACAGCCCCATAGCAAGGAAAACAGCCATGCATTTCCCCCTGTCCCACCGCCCTACGGCCCTGGTGTTTGCGTCCAGACAGACTCAGGCTCCAATCCTGGCTTTGCCTCATGGCAGTGGAACCAGCATCTCTGAAAAAAAGCTGTGCCACAAACATATGACACTGATGTAAGACGTTAGCAATACAGAAGCCTGCGCAGGGACAGAGGGGGCACATGGGAGCCCTCTGTGCTTTCTGCTCATTTTTTCATTAAACCTAAACCTGCTCTGCTTAAAGTCTATTGATTGAAAAAAAAAAAAAAAAAAAAGGAGGGTGTGGAATTGCGCCAGCAGTGGGCAAAGCATTTGAATTCTGGCTGGGCCACTTAAGAGCTGTGGGTTTAAGAACAGGTCACCTAATCTCTCTAAGCCTCAGTTTTATCATCTGTAAAACAGAACTAAGACTACCCAACTCATCGGGCTGTGGGAAAGGTTAGATGGGAGATGGTAGGAGCATTCCAGGTAGCCTGGGACTTAGTAACGGGCCTGATAAAGCCCTTCCCTTTCCCTTGCCTCCTTCCCTTTGGCTTCTGTCAGTGCACAGATGGCCAAAGCCAAGTGGGAAAGAATTCAGGGATGAGGAAATTCCTAAGAAAAGCATAGCTTCCTACTCAGCCTGAGCTGAGGTCTCTGAAATCGTCCCTCTCCTCCCACCTTGCCCTGGCTGCCTTCATCCAACTCCACCTCCCCTGGGTCCCTGGAATGGGGACAGGATGGGGAGGGAGCCATGAGAAAGTCAGGTTCTTGGTAGCGGGTGAGAGGAAGAGTTTGAGGCCAGAAGAGTGTGTACCCACAAAAAAAACTGGGCACGTTCTTACCGTGGGACCCTCAGAGCCACCTTGGGTTTTTAAGTTTCCCAGCTCTGGATCAAATCTTCACCTATCCTGCTGGCACAGCCTCTTTCAGAGATGGACAGTCCCTAAGTGTCTTCTCCATGACAGTTCATCCCCTGTCCTGGACAGGGCTTTGCTGCGCCTGGGAGCTGCTGCATCTGGTAACCCCTGAATGGGTCAATTCTTCAAGGGGCAGTGGCCACTTCCCATTCAGGCCCCTCTCTGCAGGTGGAAGGAACTCTGAAGATGGAGCCTGTTCACCCGGCTTCTAGTCCTAGTTCTGCATCTTGCTTAATCTCTGCAAGAGAATTCACTGACTTTTCTGAGCCCAACCCTCTTCCTTAGGCAGAAGGAGCTGGTGTCTGAGGAGACGATGGATGGGAGGTCATCTGCACCCGCGAAAACCTCCTTCTTATAATCCTCCTATGTCTTCACCTCTCAGAGGTCCTGAAGATAGATGAGGCCTCCAAGGGCAGACTGGCCCCTCCTCTGGACCAGATGCCCAAGGTACTGCCACTCCAGTGGAGCCCTCTCTGGGCCTCCCTGGGGTCCATCTGGTCCAGGCTGAGCTTTTCTTAGGAATTTGCTTTTTCCTGCCTCTGGCTACAGCTCACAGGTTTGTAACCTCTGGTCCACTCTTTTAATCGTAGAGACTTATGACCTGTTTGGCTGAATGCTCTTGTAACTATCCTCTTCAGGAGGCAGGAGACAGGAAAACACAATGCTGATGAGGCCAAGGCCAAGGGCAAGGGTCAGGTCCATTTGTGTGGGCTGAGCGTGGGGAGTTGGCTTTCAGGCTTGAGGTGTCAGGGTCACAAACCAGCTTGGGTTTCTGAATTTGTTCATGAGAGGGCTGCTCTTGTGGATGATAACCTGCTGTCTCAGGCCACCTCAGAGGGCGTGGGAAGGAGAGGGGCTACCCACAGGTCTTGGCTCCAAGCTGTAGTTTCCAACTAACCCACCAGCCCTAACCAGAGATGGCGTGAGAGACCTAACAACGATTGCCAATCACCCAGCCACTGCCCCCCACCCTTGACTTACCCACCACCGCCCTCTTCTTTAGAGATGATTGAAGAAACTCTATGGACCTTGCTCACCCCACCCTCCCACTCCAGAAGGAGGAAGGAATCCTGAAAACCAGCTCAGCAAAACCCAAGTATGTCCTGTGCAAAGTCTCAGCAACTTTGGCCAGGAGTCTGTGACTTTGAAGGGGCCCGATATCCTCTCTCTTCCTCTCTCCACGATAGCAGATGCTCTGGGGACTTAGATGTGAAGCCCGGTGGCTCTCTAGCCTCACATTTCCTAAAGGATGAAATGGGTGGAGGAAGGCAGGTCCTCTGGCAGTTCACAGTCAGAAAGCCTCAGGCCTCAAAAGGAGCACAGCTTGGGCGAAGAGACAGCTGAGATGAATTCTTGGCGAGCTGGCCACAGGCCACTGGCAGAGCCTTCGCGGGCGTCACACACGGAGTGCCTCCCACCTTCCACATAGGTACCACACCAAGCACTTATCTTTATCTGAATCCTTAAAACAACACCTGAAGCTAGAATTACTATCCCTGCTTTGTAAACGAGAAAACTGAGGCTGAGTGACTTACCTAAGGCCACACAACTACAAAGCAGCCAAATTAATTACAAAGTGTTTCTTTTTCTACTAAGCCCAGCTGTTTATGTAGATGGTCACATCCTACTGTGGGGGGAGGAAGAAACTTTCCTCTATCCTTCTAGGTTCTTTCGGCTGGTCTAATTAATAATCAAACAGACATGAAACAGACTAACGAGAGAAAATGACCAAATTTAATTAGATATGTATGTGTCAGAACCCCACGTACAGGAGTGGGTCAGAGACAGAAAGGGAAAACGAGGTATATACGGCATTCTGAACTCAGGACGAGGTGAGGCACTCTGGGGCTTCGGAGGGAGGAAGTTCAATCACAAAACAATAAGAGCAGATGTTCAGTAAATAGAAGTTTGCCCTATAGATAAGTCATAAAAAGTTATTTCTGGTAATTACTCTTAGTATGAGCAAGGTTCCCAATTTAAATTCTTTAAGGGAAAGTTGAAAGTTTCTCTACTGCCTTCAGCTCAAAATAATTCACATGCTAAAGTGACACATCCTGGGGAGGCCTGTTCTGAACCCCTCCCCTGCCTTTTCTCTTTCTATCCCTCCTAGGGAGATGCCTCTCATCTCGCAAAACGGCAACTAAGTCTCTCCTGCAATCGGTACCTTTCTCTCCTTCTCTGCTGTTGTGATATCCTCACCCCACACTCCATAACTCCAAGGGAGGAGCATCTAGTGTTGGAGAAGAGGTTTGGCCAGATGGACCCCAAAGACCATCGAGGGACTGGCAGGTGAGGGCTTCTTGCGAAGAAAAGAGATGGTCCCGGTGGGATCGCAAAGAAGGTGCCTCCCGGATCCCTGTGTCCAGCCGCTGGAAACACCTTCGGTTCCTTATCAAATATTAACACGCCTCTCCTACCACCTCCTACCTAGGCGAATAATTAAGAGCTCGGTCTCACCATTAATCTTTAAACGAAAATCACCCTGGCTGGAAAGACCGGCTCGGCCGGGACCTCGGGTCTCCGGATGCCCCCAGCCAAGATCCCAATACAGCACTGGGGGCCAGGGAGGTAAAGGTTACTGGCAGCCTCCGGGGATAAGGAACCCGGGGTGGGAACCAGTGATGCCAGGGTCCCGCCACACTCAATATGTTGCCCTCGCTCTGGGTGGGGGTTGGGGGGGGGGTCAGGCACCCAGCAATGATCTCCGGCGGGACCGACTGTGACCCAAGAACAAACTGAGAAGGACCAGAAACAGCGTGAAACGCCAGAAAGGGCAGGAAACGGAGGCGTGTGTCGCGGTGGGTTAGAGAAGCATCCTTCTCACGGACTCGCACGCTGGTCTCTCCGCGGGCCGCCGCGCACACACATACACACGCACCGCCCGCACCGCACGAGGCCGTTCGTGTGCGCACAGGCGCCCGCCCGCTCGGCCCCGTCTGCCCGCAGCCTTGCGGCTCAGGGCGCACACGCGACTCGGGACCGACGCGCAGCCCGCGCGCACTGGCCGCGCGCGCCGCAGCCCGAGCCGGGGCGCGGGGCTGGGGACTTAGATGGCCACCCGAGGGGCACGGGGCCGAAGCCCAGGCATTCACCTGCGCGGGCCAAGGGCCGAGAGGCGGCGAGGGCCAGGAGCGCCGGCAGCAGCCACATCCTGTGCAGGAGCAAAGACGCTTCCAAGCTGGGGGTCGCGCACAGAGAAGGCCGCCGGGGATGCCGCGAGCAGGCGGGACCGGGTTTTATAGCGGAGCCGCGACGGGAGGGAGCCCCTACAGCGGGGCGCGGGTACCGGCTCCTCCCCCTGGCGGAGCCTCCCCTCCCGCGTCCTGTCCCTGATCTAAAATCCTCCATTTCCCCACCCCACCCCGCTCTATGCGCGAGGCCCCCTCGCGGGCTCTGCGTCCTCTCCGCTCAGAGGACCACCCCCCTCCCCGCACACACACCAACGGCTCCTCCCCATCCACACCTGGCCTCTGCTTTCGGAACAGGGTAGCAACATCGCAAGGTACTTGATTCGCGCAAGGATTGGGTACCCAGGATTCCTGACTTCGTTTTGGCGAGGGCGCTGTGCAGCCTTCTCGCTGAGGGGGCAGCCCGCCAGGACTTTGGGGTTAGCTTGGGTTAGGGATGGAAGGTTAAGATAGCTTTAGAAGGGCTGTCAGTGATGGAATTGAGGGTGTGGAATGATGTTTGTTGAATCCTGTTTTCCCAGAAAGAGGGTTTGCTTTTCTCAGCCAGTGACCGCTGATTCTTACCATTTTTCTGTCCTCCCAGGCTGCTTCAAACTCAATTTCCAAACAGACCAAAGACCCTCATTCCAACACAGAGTGAAGATGCTCCTAAATTACTGTGTGAGTGTTTATGTGATGGCCAAAGCAGGGAGGGTTGAGGGGGCAGAATTGAGAAATGGATTGCAAAGGGGCTCGGTGACAGAAAAACTTATGGGGTCAGAAGAGAGGGGCTGGGTCCTGATGAGCCTCCCCACTCCACCCCTGAGACGAGAAGGAAAGAGAAGAGACAGGGCTCTGAATGGACCCCTAGTTTCCTCATTTGTCAGGATTTTCAGATGAGTTTAGGGAATGGAACGTTCTTTGAAGGAGGCCCTAGCATTTAGGGAGTTTGGGAAGCTGGGATGTGGATAGAGAAGAGGGACTGGGAACCGGGTGGTGGGCCTGTGTCCCCTCAAGCAACAGGAAGCCCTGCTTTTCTGGTCGTCTAGTTGCTTCCCCATCCGCTGCCAACCTCTCAGCCCCCACTGGCCTTTGAACCAGAGCTAGGGACCTCTGAAGAGGGATTGCCTTCCCCAGAACTACCCAGGCAGAAGGGCTTCCTCCTAGGTTAGACTCCTGGATAACTCCCCTTCGCCCTCCACCTCCTGGCCCAGGATCACACAGCCTGAAGGAGCAGCTTTGATCCTACAGAGAGGCAGGAGGGGACGGGGCATCCACTCATGCGTAGGGCCCTATTGTCTGTACTGTTTTAAACTTTAATCATCAGCCTGGAACTACGACAATCAGGGGAGGGATTCCACACTGGAGGGACTTTTCTAGGGTGTGGATTTATGTTCACAGGGTTATAAAATATATCTTTCAGCACAGGGAAAAGATGGGGAAAGAGTGGAGGAAGCCTATTATTCCTGGGCACGAAGTCCATTTCAGAGGGTCCCCAGGGCAACCCCCTGGCCAGCAGGGGGGAGACTTGGAAACTTTTGATGGGATTAATGTGCTATTAGGTCAGTGACTTTCGATCCACTTCAAAGTCCATTGCATTGGGTCCCCCAAAGAGAGAAAGCATGGGAGGGGGTACTGCCACCTAGGTAATCCTACTTTTGGCCCATCTGCACACCCCTTAGTATGTTTGGGGGCCAGCAAGATGGAAAAGAAGAACCAGGCCCCAGTGTGGGGGGCTCCCCTTGAGGCATGGGGTGGGGAAGGAGGTTAAGGATGGACACCTTCTCACTGATTCCTCTTAATCGCAGACACCACAGAAGCTGCACATTTGCAGTGTGGGAGGCGAGGGTGGCTCCTGCTCCATCTACCCTCTCTGATTCCAACGTTAGATAGGCAGGAGGCCCTCACTCCCGGCCTTATCTCCCAGCCCGGGATCCTGGCCTGGACTGCCATAAACTAGTCACCTGTCACTGTTCAGGCCATACCAGGCCCAGCTCCAGTGGAAGGAACAAGGCCCTCATTAGAGCAGGGATGGCCCTGACAAATCTGTGACTTACGGGGCCCATGAAACTGCCAGCCCAGGTCCCACAACCCCAGCCCTGCCACAGCCTCCTTCCTCTTACTCTAAACAAGGTCTATGAGTGTCCTGAATTCAAGTCCCTGCTCTTCCTCTGACTCAATGATGACCTTAGGCAACTTTCCTACTCTTTAATTGCAGCTTCCTCATCTCTTAGGTGGGGATAGTAATCCTTGCCCTGCTGACTTCTGCCAATAAACAGTTATTGGGCTTGCTGCGAGACAGTGCTTGCCCAGCCCAGATTTTCACAACCAGTTCAATGGTGCCTGGGTGTTGCAGTGACCCATTGCAAATGCAAAGATGAATCACAGTTTTTATCCTTGGAGGATCTGCACTTGCAGGGCCTTGCCGGGAACAGAGGGTAACAGCAGGAAAGGGGAAAGGCCTGGAGGTCAGACCACCCTGGGGTCACTTCCAGATGCACCCACTTGCTCTGTGATGTCAGCCCAGCCGCAGTTTCCCTCATCTGTAAGATGAAACCCATACCCCTATCTTCCTCACAGGTTACCATGAGAATTCAGTGAACTAAAGCCTGAGGAGGGCTGGCCCAGGCTGGGCACATTAGCACATGTGACCATGACCCCTAGGTGGAGGTCCATTTACCTGGATTAAATCTGACCCTAGGCAGGTATGGTTGTGGCATTGGATGGCAAGGGACACTGGGCTAGGCCCACGGGGTGGGGCGAGGGGGCTTGGAATATCCAGGCTCTTCCTAGACTCCCAAGACCTCGGGAAGGGTAAGGAAAGCTGAGTGGCAAGGAGGACAGCCCCAGCCGCATGGGCCCCAAAATGTGAGATGTGAATTCAGCTCTTCCTGTGACTCTGCCTGGCAGAGTAGGGTGGCGGCACAAAGGAGCAAGACATTGCACTCCTGGGGTTCATAGGTCAGAGGAAGGCCTATATAGAGAGAGTAAGTATATATCCCTAAACAGAAAATTATTATGCCTGTGTTCAGACAGTGAGGTGAGCAGACAGAGTATGCAGCAAATAGACTTTGGAAAAACACTACCTTGGGTTCACATCCCAATCCCAAACTTAACCTTCACCTTCCTCGGGCTAAGGAAAATAGGTATAAAGACAGCACCTCCTTCCCATGGTGTGGTCAGGATTCAACGAGATGATGCTGGGAAGAGGGCCAGGCACTAAGTAAGTGCTCAATAAACCTCAGCTGTGATTACGAGCTGCTAAGGGCAATAATGGCACATGCCTATGATATTACAGGAGCCCAGAAGAGTGAACCTAACCTAGCCAGTGGATGGGGAATTGAGGAAGCCTTCCTGGAGGAGATGAGCTGAATATTAGAAGACGAGTAGATGTTAATCCAAAAAGGAGAGAGAAATCCAGGCAGAGAAAAGAGAATGAGAAAAGGCATAGAAGTGAGGTGGATGGGAGCATCAAATGAGAGGTGAGAATGCTGAGAGATGAAACTGGAGAGCCATTTGGCACCAGATGGACTAATTTATTTGTTGGGAGTAGAAGGTTGGAGTAATCTTTTTGTTGATGAGGGGTAGATATCAAGATCCTGATTCTATAGGCTAGAAAACAGCCTCAGAGAGGGTCACTTGGCCTTGGAAAGGGACAGGGATCCTTAACTAGTTCTTTGAGTTACAGGAGAGGAAGTTGAAGCTCAGAGAGGGTGGTGACGCCCCCAAATTGCCCAGCAAGGAGAGAGCAGAGCTGGGATTTGAACCCTGGTCTCCTGCTCCACTCCACCCCCGCCGTGTTTTTTCTATGCCCTCTCATCCATCTCCCACAACACACGAACCTCCCTTCCATTGGGACCCCTAGGCTCCTCTTGCTTTCTGCAGAGCCTCCTCTGATTAGATGAGTAAATTTGCAGAGACACTGAGATTAAACTTACATGCAGAACAAAGTTTAATCAATAGCCTCAGCTCCGCCAGTCTCCAACCTGGATCTCTGCCACATTCCAGCAGAGATAAGAAAGCTCCTTCCCTGCCAGCATCCTTGGAGGCCGCAGTCCCTCTTTCCTCGCCTTCACACCTACCTTATCTCTCGGGTCTGTAGAGAGAATCTTGGGGGAACAGAAAGAGGGGTACATAGAGAGAGCTGAAGGCTGGATAGGGGCGGAAACATCTGTGCCTGAACATTTTGAAATAATGACAGCACTAAGAAGGGTGAAATAATCCAGCAATGAAAATGGCATATGTTCTGTTCCTGCCCCGCAGAGTTCAGGAAACCCCCGTGGCTCTCCCCTCCTGTGTCAGTGCCTCAGCCAGGCTCTTACCAGCAGGAGGCTGAGATCAGAGCTTCTTTGGGTTTTCCAAGTGTGTTCATTTAAATTCTGATTTTGCAGTGGAAGAACCTCTAAAGAGGGTGATGAGGATGGATATAAGTGGGGAGAAAAAGAGGAAGGGCCACACAGGCAGCCTTGGGGGAAAAGGGAATAAGGGACTATTCCCTACTTCATTAATGCTATGGCAGCGTGAAGAGAACTGCCTCTTTCAGGGCTGTGTGTGTGTGTGTGTGTGTGTGTGTGTGTGTGTGTGTGTGTGTTGTAACTTCTTTTTCTGATTATCCAGTTTAACCTATTCAATGTAGAATATTTGGAAAGAAATGGGAGGTGGAGAGCGAAGTCACTAATAACCTTATCTCCCAAAGACAACAATTTTATAATTTGACATATTTTTAAGAAAAAAAAAACTTTTAAAGAAAATGATCACCCACCCCACTTTAATCCACTGGTTTAATTTTTCTGTCTTCCTCTTCAGTCTTTATCTATATGCAAAACACCATTGATATAGTGAACAACTTAGCGTCCTGCTTCTTAACCTTCACTTTTCAGTATAAACACGAGTCCATGTCATCTCACAGCCTTTGCAACTGTCATTTTGCAGTTCTACAATGTCCCTGGTGTTAATAAAACAAAATTAAACTGAGTAAATTTGAAGATCTAATTGGCTTTATCAAGCAATTCATGAATTGCGTATTAAAAAGAAAAAATTCCTGTTCCCCATCCCCTCCCCTTTGGCAACCATCAGCTTGTTCTTTATATCAATGGGTCTATTTCTGTTTTGTTTATTCATTTATTTTGTTTTTATGGATTTCGCTTATAAGTGAGGTTATATGGTATTTGTCTCTCTGCCTGACTTATTTTACTTAGCATAATGCCCTCTAAGTTCGTCAGTGTTGTCGTAAATGGCAAGATTTCATCTTTTTTTAATTGCTGAATAGTATTCCATTGTATGTAGTGTGTGTGTGTGTGTGTGTGTGTGTGTGTATCGCATCTTTTCTATCCATTCATCTAGGTTGCTTCTCTATCTTGGCTATTACTAGTAATGCTGCAGTGAACGTAGGGATACATTTATCTTTTTGAATTAGTGTTTTTGATTTTTTCTGATAAAAACTCAGAAGTTAAATCGCTGGGTCGTACAGTAGCTCTATTTTCAATTTTTTTTTGAAGAATCGGCATACTTTTTTGCATAGTGGCTAGACCAGTATACAATCCCACTAACAGTGTGTGAGGGTTCCTTTTTCTCCACATCCTGGCCAGCACTTGTTGTTTGTTGATTTATTGATGATAGCCTTTCTGACAGACATGAGGTGCTATAGTGGTTTTAGTTTGCATTTATCTGATGATTAGTAACGTTGAGTATCTTTTCATATGTCTGTTGACAGTCTGTATGTCCTCTTGGGAGAAGTGTTTATTCTGGTCCTTTGCCCGTTTTTAAATTGGATTGTTTGTGTTCAATTGTATGAGTACTTTATATATTGTAGATATTAACCCCTTATCAGATGTATTGTTTGTGAATATCCTCTTTGATTCAGTAGGCTGTCTTTTTGTTTTGTTGGTGGTTTCCTTTGCTGTACAAAGACTTTTTAGATTGATGTAGTCCCATTTGTTTATTTTTTCTTTTGTCTCCCTTGCTCAAGGAGATGGATCTAAAAAGATATCGGTAAGAGTGATGTCAAAGAGTTTATTACCTATGTTTTCTTCTAGGAGTTTTATAATTTAAATCTTTAATCCATTTTGAGTTTATTTTAGTCCGTGGCATAAGAAGTGGTCCAATTTCATTTTTTTTTTTTTTGCATATGTCTGTACGGTTTTGCCAACAGCAGTTTCTGAAGAGACCGTCTTTACCCCATTGTATATTCTTGCCTCCTTTGATACAGATTAACTGCCCATATAAGCAAGGATTTATTTCTGGGCTCTCTATTTTATTCCATTGATTTATATATCTGTTTTTATGCCAGTACCATAATTTTTTGATTGTTGTAGCTTTGTAGTGTAGTTTGATATCAGGAAACATGATACCTCCCATTTTAGTCTTTCTCACAATTTTGTCAGTTATTTAGGGGCCTTTTGTGGTTTCATATACATTTTAGGATTAGTTGTTCTAATTCTGAGAAAGATGCCATTGGTATTTAATAGGGTTTACACTGAATCTATATATTACTTCAGGTAGTAAGGAAATTTTAACAATATTAATCTTTCTAATCCATGAGCAAGATACATTCTTCTAATTATTTGTATCTTGTTCAGTTTCTTTCTTCAATGTCTTACAGTTTTCAGAGCCTGGGTCTTTCACCTCTTTGGTGAAATTTATGCCTAGGTATTTTATACTTTCTAATGCAATTGTAAATGTGATTGTTTTCTTAATTTATTCTTCTGACTGTTCACTGCTGGTGTATAGAAATGCAACAGATTTCTGTATATTGATTTAGTATTCTCCTTCGACTTTACTAAAGTCATTTGTTAGTTCTAACATTTTTTTTTGGTGGAGTCTTTAGGGTTTTCTCTATATAGTATTATGTCATTTGCAAATAATGAGAGTTTTACTTATTCCTTTCCAATTTGGATGCCTTTTTTTTTCTTTGTCTTACCTGATTACTGCAACTAGGACTTCTAATACTCTGTGTGTGTGTGTGTGTGTGTGTGTGTGTGTGTGTGTGTGTGTGTGTTAAATACTATGTTGAATAAAAGTGGTGAAACTGGATATCTTTGTCTTCTTCCTTATCTTAGAGGAAAAGCTTTCAGCTTTTCTCCATTGAGTTTGATATTAACTGCGGGGTTTGTGATATATGGCTTTTGTTATGTTGAGATATGTTCCTTCTATAACCACTTTGTTGAGAGTTTTTATAATGAAAGGAAGTTGAATTTTGTCAAATGCTTTTTCTCCATCTATTGAGATAGTCATATGGTTTTTATCCTTCATTCTCTTAATGTGATGTATTGCATTGATTGATTTATGAATGTTCAACCATCTTTGCATCCCTGGGATGAATCCCACTTGGTCATGTATCTTTTAATGTGTTGTTGAATCCAGTTTACTAATACTTTGTTGAGAATTTTTACATCTATGTTTATCAAGGATATTGGCCTGTAATTTTCTTTTTCTTTTTGTAAAGTCTGTATCTGGTTTTGGTATCAGAGTAATGCTGGCTTCATAAAATGACTTTGGAAGTGTTTCTTCCTCTTTAATTTTTGGAACTAATTTAAGAAAAATAGGTACTAATTCTTCTTTGAATGTTTGGTAGAATTCACCTGTGAAGCCATCTGGTCCTAGACTTTAATTTGTTGGGAATTTTTTGATTACTGCATCAATGTCATTGCTAGTAATTGGTCTATTTAGATTTTTTATATCTTCCTGATCAGTCTTGAAAGATTATACATTTCTAAAAATTTATCCATTTCTTTTAAGTTGTCAAATTTGTTGTGATATAATTCTTCACAATATTCTTTAATGATTCTTTGTATTTCTGTGGTTTCTGTTCTAACTTCCCTTTCATTTATAATTTTATTTATTTGGGTGCTCTCTCTCTCTCTTTCTTGAATTTGGTTAAAGGTCTGTCCATTTTATTTATCTTTTCAAAGAACCAGCTTTTAGTTTTATTGAACTTTTCTATTTTAAAAAATTCTGTTTAGCTTATTTTTGGTCTAATCTTAACTATTTCCTTCCTTCTGTTTACTTTGGATTTTGTTTGTTCTTTTTCTAGTGCTTTTACAAGTAGAGTTAGATTATTTATTTGAAATTTTTCTTGTTTCTTGCGATAGCCTTGTATAGCTTTGAACATCCCTCTTTGAACTGCTTTTGCTGCATCCATAAAGTTTGAAAAGTTGTGTTTTTATTTTCATTTATTTTGATTTCCTCTCTGATCAATTGATTGTTTAGTAGCATGTTGTTTAGCCTCCACATATTTGTATTTTTTTTTTCGAGATTTCTTCCTATAGTTGATTTCTAGTTTCATGTCATTGTGGTTGGAAAAGATACTTGATATGATTTCAGTCTTCTTGAATTTATTGAGGCTTATTCTGTGGCCTGAATTAGGCATGTTAAGTGAGTAAATTTGAAGATCTAATTGGCTTAATTAAGTGATTTATGAATTAGGTAGCATCTCATCTAGCAACTCAAAGGGTTCTCTGAGGGGTTGCACAAAACAGAAGGTTTTTATAGGGAGAAAGAGGATGAGACTCAGAAGTTAAGGCTGAGGTTCTTATGCAGATTATCTCATAAGTGAATGGTCATTAAATTCCAGGCTGATTTGGTTTAAAATTCCACTCCTGGGAGAGGCTGAAATTGCAGTTAGGTTAGTTATTAATTTTCGGTTTGATGACACATCTTGGCAAAAGTGACCCCATTTTGGCATGTTCTTTTCCTTTCTTTTCCTTTCCTCTTCCTCTTTTCTTTTCTTTTCTTTTCTTTTCTTTTCTTTTCTTTTCTTTTTCTTTTCTTTTCTTTTCTTTTCTTTTCTTTTCTTTTCCTTTCACACCAAGTCATGTCATCAGCTTACTTACCATTGTAAATAACACTACAGAGAACATCTTCCCACTGGAGGGGCAGGGCCACAGGCTGAGAAAGGAAACCGGGGGTCCCAGTTTCTCTCCCCAGTTCCTCACTGAGTAGAGCTACGATCAATTTATGAAAACAGTTTGGAGGTGGGAAAAAGGTTAAGGCAAAATATTTGTGAGGGACCCTCAGAAACCAGCCGGAGAATGTGAGCCTGGAGTTTTAACTCTTCGACCTCTGATGTGCCTGTAAAATAGAGAATGTGTGTGTGTGTGCGCGCGGGGGGGAGAGGGATATGAAGGAGATGTTTCTGTATGTGTTCGCAGGGTAGAGAAGGTGTGAGAAAAATGAGCGCCTGTACTTGTGTTTGCGCAATGGCGCCCTCTGCTGTCCCCGCTTTCCCAACAACTTGGCCTCTCACAGTTTGGATGCTCTTACCCCTGTCTGTCCTTCCCTAGTGTTTCTTTTTTAGTTGCGAGGAGGGCATCATTTAATGACAATAAAATAGTATTCAGAGAGTTTAGAAACAACTCTTCAGGTTCACCCCATGCCTGATACCCAGAACCTTAACCCTCTTCCAGAGACTTCCCAATACTAGTACTGCGTGCAACCTCATTTAACCTCTGAACTACTCTCTCTTAGATATCGGAGGGGAAACTGAAACAAACAATTGAGAATATGTCAGAAATCAATTTCTCTAAAGACCTCACCCTTAGCTAGTTCCTTCATGCGTGGCCCTGGCTCCCCCATGCCCTGCGGAGGGATGGAGGTGTCAGAGCTGCAGATAGAAGCTGAGATTTAGCAAGGCTGCATAGATAGCTCGCTTTTGGCCTCTGATAAGGGTCCTGTGGGATGTTTAGATCGATCTGCCCTACCTTCTTCCTTATTCTGGCAATTGAGGATGGTGGTGGGGGCCGGTGGCTCTGCCACGGTAAATAGCCTCAAACTTAACCCTGAAGTGTAAAGTTTAATGAGACCTATATAAAATGGGTAGGAGCAGGGATGACTTCATGGGTGTGGGACTTGTGTAGTCTCAGAGGGGCTGCACTTGGTTTAATGTGTCTCTGTCTTGAAATGCTTATCAAATTTTGAAAAAGGGGCTCTGCATTTCTATTTTGGGGGTTGAGGTGGGTGATGTGCAATCTTCTGGCTAGCTGTCCACCCTCCCAGGACTGGCCCAGAAGCAACTGGGCAATAACGGCCTGGAGAACAACCCATGGACCAGCAGCTCCTTGTGGAGCCCTGGGATAGCTCAGGTTGTTCTTTCTTGTAGGAAATGCTCCATACTCATATGCTTGAAACATGATGAGACACTGCTGGGCACACACACACCCTCCACCCGTGGGCCACTGTCCAGCCCAAGCACTGTTATTATCTGGGTCAACTTGGGCCTGAACCTTTATTTGGCAGAGCTGGGCACTGGCAACTAGGCGCTTGCTGCAGGCTTGGCTCACCTGGACCACACTGGGCAGCACTTGCCAGCCCTACTCTACAGACGTCTGCCTCTACTGTCTGAGCTCCCTCTGGGTCTCACACTGTGCCCCAGACTGATGATAAGGTAGGGGGCCTGGGCTGTGACCCTGGAAGATTGTAAGGGGCAGAGCAGGAGATGAGGTGTGTCAGGCCCTCCCAGGGCTCGGTGGAGTTCACAAGTGCGGCCTTCCTGCTGTTCGATGGGCCTCTTTCCTGAACTAGCCTCTGCTGCGATAAGCTATATCTGGCTTCTTCGTGCTTGCCAGCGTTACCACCATTACAATCACTCTCAATCCATTAGCCAGTCTCTTCATCTACACCCTCAGGGACAAAAATCTGGACCCAGAATTGCTCTACTCTACATGGGGAACGGCTGGCTCCCTACTTCTTGCTAAAACTTTGGGAGGCACGAATGGGGATGTCCTTATGAGCTAAGGGTCCCCCAGAGCCACAGGAGGGCATATTCACCATGTTAAAGGTGCATGGGAGGAATTCCAGAAATTTTTCTCTCCTACGTCTCAGGTAGCAGTGTCTGCACAGCTTGGATGCCACAAGGGGGTTGAGTGACACCTCGAAAATGGGGGACACCTTCCCAGTCTCCCTACACAATTCATAGAACAGGTCTGGAATAGGCAGGGACTATGTCCATAATGTATAAGTTTCTACCAGCACCAGGACAGAGTACAGCCCCTGGGTCTGTTCAAGTCATGGACATTCTCTGAACCCCCGGTAACCTCTGACCTCTTGAGTGCTTTCAGCTCAAAGCAGCGATGGCCTGAAATGTTGAGTCAGACGATGATCCATTCAGGTTATTGGACTATTTGGATCCTGAGTGGAGGCTGCAGACGGCGCGAGGGACACGACTAATCTTCGGGGACGGAGGTCGAGTTGATCTTCAGCACTATGAGATGGACAGCACCTGAGGTGCCGGGGAATCCCGGTATGGACAGTGACAGCCTCACTCCTCCACCTCGAGCTTTAACCTGGGAAGCAAGGCGGAGGAGCGCGCAGGGCGGGCGGAGCTCCCGAGTTGGGCCTCAAACCCCAGAGGCTTGGTGGGGCTCGGGGCCCGTGTTCGGGGGATCGGGCGCGAGTTTGAAGTCTGGGATGTGGGGGAGGGAGGGAGACGTAGTTGAGCTATAGCCTGGGGAGGCTGGTGTTTCTTGCAGCACCGTGGAGCTGGGGGCTGAAGGCAGAGTTCTAGTCACGCCCCTTTAGCTACCAACAGGTTAGCTTGAAATTCCAGGATAGACGCTGACTACCGTGCTCCTTGCAACAGGTATCAGGCACCCGCAGGCCCAGGCTGCAGCTTCCACCTTCCTCCCAGGTTAAAAAAGGAAATAAGGGCACCTCGGAGGGGAGATGGAGGTGTGAAAGGGAGATTTCAGGGGAGGGAGCAGAACAGTTTGGCTACGCTGATCTGGTAACAGCGAGGGAAATTAAGGAATGTGTTCTAGGAACCGTGTAAATGGCCCTTTGCAGGGTTCAGACTATAGGCCGCGCAGGAGCGGAGCTACTTCTCAGACAGGGCCTCCCTTCAACCGCACCATCCCCAGGACATCTGGAGGTCTGTCGTGGGGCTGCGTTCCCGTCAAAGTGCAACCTTTGTGGGGGAGGGCGGCCGAGCAGACAAAAGCGGAGTGGCGGAGCACTTGAGGTGGGAGTCAGTTTTGGTCTTTGGGAAGGTGAACTCAGGTAGTGCGGGAACCCTGGAAAGGTCCTCCCCCAACTCCCCACCTCACCCGGGGCCAGATGAGACCCTAGGCTCCTATTAACCACGAATGACTCCATCTATACACAACGGCTCATCTCCTGAGCTCACTCCTGAGCTCACATTCTAGGCCTGTCATTCCTTCAACTGTTTAAATCATCTCTGTCATGTCCACTCCACAGGCAGCCCCTGTGGGTTCCACCTCCTGGCTATTTCATTCTCAAATTTTTGATTCTCTCTACCTGGAACACCCTTCCTAGTCAAACTTGTGTATTCCCCTTGGTGCTGAAATGTCCCGATCCCAGCACCCCCAGTGGTGTGGCGTCTTCCTAGCTTAGGCCCTTGACCTAGGTTCCCTGCTCTTGGTGAGTCTCCCATCTCAGCTCCAGTCAATTTCTCCCAACACTGAGGCTCTGAACTTCCTCAGATCAGAAACCAGTTTGGCTTCTCCCTCAGCAATATTACACAGTAGAAGCTCCACAAATATTTGTCAATGAACAAATCTTGTCTTGCTTTATTCAGCGTGAGAGGCCTGGACTGAGTAAAGGGGGGTTCCTATGGGCCTGTGGCTCAGGACCACCCAGAAGGGTCTCAGTTAAAAGACTGTCCCAGGACCCAGCCACTGGCACCAATCCAGGTTTATCCAGTTGCAGGATGTATTGGAGTGTTATAAAATTTATATGGCGGGGAGAACCTCAGAATCTCGGGGGAATTCTGGATTTATTTTACAGGTGGAGCTATAGGTCCAGAGATGGGGCTGATTGTTCCAAGTCACACTGCGAGGTAGGGGAGGGCCAATGCCAGAGTTTTTCTAAGATGCGAACAGATCGGGGAAAATCACTTTCCACTCCCTGAAAACTCAGGCTTCTAGAGACCCAGGAGACAGCTAGAAAACAAACTCCCAAACTTAGCCCTAGGCTCCTCCTAGTCCTGGGCCGGCTGTCGATCGAGTGCCACCACTCATTACTTCTGAGGTCTTGAGAAGAGCAGGATCAATCTATTGGTTATGCCAGCGGGCGGTGTTGGAAAAAGTACTTCTTCCTATGGGAGGCTGGGTTGATACCCACATCGTTTCATTAGTGAGGCCGCGGTGCGAAGACTGCGCCCATACCTAGGTTTATAACGCAGCCTGCTTTTCATTCTCAATGGCTTACCCCAAACCACACCGTGAGGTAGGGGTAGGGCCACGGTTAGTGCTCCTCTGGGACCTGAACGGTTTGAGAACAACCTCCTTCCACGCCAAGGAATCTCAATTTCTCAGCGCCTGGAGAGGAAACCACAGAGCAAGGTCCTTCAACTTAGCACGGGGCCCCTCTCTCCCGCCCAGGACATTCCGCCAATCGAGTGCACGATGATCTACTCGTAGGTCTTGAGTGCGAAACAGGGCCAATCGACTGGTCTCCCTGCCAGGCTTTACTGAGCGCTAACGGGCTCTGGTTTGCGAAGTTGGGGGCGAAAAAGTCCGCGGCAGGGGAGCGCGGTAGGAGAATGTGGTGCGCGAGCGGGAGGGCCTCGCGCCGCCTCGGCGTCGTCGTCTGCACGACGTACTTAAAGGCCCCAAAGCGCTGTCCCGCCCGCGGGTGCTCGGTGAGAGCCAGAGGGGCCGGGAGGCGGGAGGGTCTCCTCGCTGCTCACAGCCCTTGGTTTTCGGTCTGGTCAAGTCCGCCTTTTAAGTCACTCTCCAATCTAGCGCCCTCCCTCCTGCTCTAGTGACTCTCTCGTTAAAACTTCTCATTCGTCTTTTTACTGCCCTTTCAGTCTCGACTTTGAAGCAGTGGTTCAGGAATCGTTTGCAAGCGGCCCTGAAAACACGTCCCGGGCGCCCGGTTCCTGAACACCTCTCCACACTCTAGGACTCTGCATGCTGCCTGAGCACATTCCTATTCTTTCTGGGTTGCCCATAATATACAAACGCGGTGGCCTTGCAACCTTGATTCACCTGGTCACCATTTCTTCAGCTGGAAAGGAAGATAGATTAGAGTTAATAAGATTTTTAAAGAACGAAAACAAATCTGAGCAGCAGCAACAACAACAAAAACCTCGAAACTCAATGCCATTTGAGAGAACAAACTGTCAACAAAAATGATACTCACGTCTCTGGGAGTGAAATTAATTAAAAATTCAGAGGAGACACCAGAACACTTAGTAGGTTTAAAGAAGCAGAGGGGCTCAGGAAGATTCCTAGCTATTTAGATATAAATTTCCGAACCTCAAGCCGTGATGTATAGGCTCGTGCTTTACTCAGCAGGGTTAAGATGGCTCTTGTCCCAAGTTCCATCCTGCTCCTGCTGTGGGCTCCTGGGCTTTGCTGCCTGTCTTCTTCATGGGGTAAGTGGGGTCAAAGCTGTGGTAGGCAGGACAGTGCTCTGATGGATGTGACCTTAGCTCAGTTGTGTTGTACCCTCTGGACAGTGTAACCATTGAGGTTGCCTGAGGGCAGCTGGAGGCAGGCCAGGAGCACTAGGTTTCTCTGAAAGCCCCTTATATTCACGGGGGCACGAAGCAGGACCAGTCTCAGAGATCAGAGGTGGATTGTTGTTGGCTCCCAGGAGCCAGTTGTGCATCAGGGGGCAGTGGCAAGATGCTCAGGGAACGGGGAGCCTGCAAGATGGGAACCGAAAGTCTGTTTTAACATTTTTACAGCACCTGTCTGCAAACAGCTAGAGTCCTTTAACTCAGTGTGGCCGCACTGGTCCTGTATTACCAGTGTCACTTCTTTACTCTTATAACCCTGCATTGTGGTATCACTCCATTTTATACATGAGAAGTACAAGGCTCAGAGAAGTTCAGTGACCTGCCTGAAGCCACCCAGCTAGCAGTGGAAGAGGCAACGTGTTCCAACTGAGGTCTGTCTGATGCCAAAGTCTCTCTTCATTGCCCTCCCTGTCTCTGCAGGCCAGATGGTCAGATACTCACCCTCTGCATGCAGCCTCTGGGTGTATTTCTTACTTAAGCAGGGATACTTTCCTACTGAGATTTAAAAGGGAGAAAAATGAAAATGTCATTAGAGTGATCACTGTTGCTGTCATGAGACCAGCTTTGCTTAAAAGTTTGACATGTATTTTTCTTTCCCATGAGGGTTGTATTATGCTTCTTCGTAAAGGTTAAATTCTGCGTTCAGCACAAATAGCAAAAGCTATTTTAAAAAAACACCTCAAATTTCCCTCAACTTGGAGAAAGAGCTACACTTTTAAAAGGCAGTGGAAGCTGAGACTGGCTGAGGGCCCAGCAGAATCACACCTCCTACCTCAGGCTAAGTCCCGGAATGGAAAGTGAACTGCCTGTACATTTGGAAATGATTTCCCTTTCTGTTTTACTTTTTGTTTGCAAATTCTTAGTTGAATTTATCCATGATGTAACTCCACCATATTGAAAATGCTAATAAAAGGAATGACCTATGGAGGGTACGCATATCAAATGAGGATTTTTTTCAAAGCAGTTTTATTCAGGCATAGCTGAACACACAGTAAACCACATATTTAAAGTGTATTTGATGAATTTTGATGTATATATGTCAGAAAACCATTACTGCAATGAATATATATCTATATCTATATCTATATCTATCTATCTATCTATCTATCTATCTATCTATCTATCTATATCCATCGCCTACAAACCTTCTTCGTGGCCCTTTGTAATTACCCCTTGTCCCTTTTCCATTCCAAGTTTCCAAGGAACCAATGATAAGCTTTCTGTCATCACTGATTAATGTGCATTTTCTGGAGTTTTATGTAAATGTCATCAAATAGTATGTCTTCCCTTTTTGTTTTGGCCTTTTCCATTCATCATCATTTTGAGACTCGTCTATCTTTTGTATATCAATAGTTCATGTTTTTGGTTTTCTGGGTGTTTTTTTTTTTTTGCTGACTGATGTACCACAACTGATTTAATTGTTTGTCTGCTGATAGAGCTTTGGGTTGTTTCAACTTTGGGGCTGTTAACTATAAAGCTGCCATGAACGATTGTGCCCTGGGTGCAAATACCTAGGCCTGGAATGGCTGGATCATATGGTAGGTGTATGTTTAACATTTTAAGAAGCCGTCAAACCCTTTTCAGGGTGTATGTACCATTTTACATTCCTACCGGCATTATATGAGGGTTCTAGTTCCTTGTTTGAGGATTTGTAACTCCTACTTTTGTATTTTCAGCAGTTTGTTTTTAAGTCAAAAGGAGAAAATGCTATTTGCATTACATAAAATATATTTGTACTTGTAGATAATTAAAAATTAAAAATCATGTGTAACGTCACTACCGTGATATGTGTATTTTGTGTGTATTTTCCTTCAGAATTTTTTCTTTATATACACACAACCACACACCAAATGTAGGCTGTACCATGATTTAGTCATTATATTGATATTTGATATGTGGATTGTTTCTAATTTTTGTAGTTTTTTAAATGATGCTGCTTTGAACATGATGCTAAATAACTTTTTTAGTATTTACTTATTTTCATAGTAGTAGAATTAATTCATTCTTAGAATTACTGGGGTCAAAGTTTTGAAGGGCAAGTTTCTTGGCTGCCACAGAACCAATAGGAGAATATATGTGTGTGTGCGTGTATATATATATATATATATATATCCCAGTCGAATTAACATATAAAATTAGCCATCACAGGAGTGAATTACTGATACATGCTGCAACATGTATGAACCTTGAAAACATGATAAGTGAAAGAAGACAGTTACAAAGGACCACATGTTATATGATTCCATTTATATGAAATGTACAGAAGAGGCAAATCTATAGAGACAGATTAGTGGTTAGTGGTTAGTGATTAGTGGTTGCCTAGGGTGGGGGAAATGGGAGGACTTGGAGGTGACTAAGGATGCAGGCTTCCTTTTCGGAGCAATGGAACTATTATAAGTTTGCCACAGTGGCAGTTACACAGTGTGAATATAATTAAAGCCATCGAATTGTACACTTCAAATGGATGGATTGTATGGTAAATAAATTATACCTCAATAAAGCTGCTAAAAAATTGCAGTCACTCATTTTAGCCAAAGAGGGTGTATGTTATTTTATGGATGGCAGCATAGTGACCTTGTTTTTGTCTATGCTTTGACATAATTATAAAGTACCTCATTTTTGTTTCATTTTATCATGATCTCAGAGTAATCATATCTGAGGTAGATAATCTGTAATTGTTTCTGTCCAACAGTAGAAGAAAATGAGCTGGCTGTGAGTGTCAGACCAATTCACAGCAACACTGAGGTCTAACTGTGAACACCAAATCAGTTCTGGACGCCAGGGTCTGCTCTTCTTCCTCAGTGGACACTGGGAACCTCAGCAGGACCCACAGGCATGTGAGTAAACACACTCGGAAGGTTCACAGAAGCGGTGGTCCCAGCCTCCTGCTGATGTGAGCCTGGGCTCCCGTGCCTGGGGCCCTGGGAGGTGGTGGCCACTGGGCCGTAGGGGAACACAAGCCATCTGTGTTGCAGGGCTTTTTTTTTGGCTTCTTTTGTCTGTTGCTTTGCAGAATATTTAAAGACAGAAAGTTCCGTACCTGCTCTGCTAAGGAGACCCCATCATATTTCAGTGACCACCTCCACCCATTCCTCACTCTGCTTCCGCCCCCAGGATTTCCTCAATAGCCCATGGGACACTTGAAGGGTAAGGGCGAAGGGGGAGGGAGAGGGGCTGCAGCTTTTTCAGGCCTGGCAAGAAGGGATCTTTTCCTGTCTGTGCTCTTCATTGCAGAGATCAGACTAGGCGTCCAGACCATTGATTAAGCCTTATTTTGTATTGGAATTAACCTTAACAGACACTGAGGGGCTCCTGGATTCTCTGCAGACCCTTCCCAGTATTGGTATCAGGGGCTGCCTGTAGGAAGATGCAAAGGAGAGAGTTCAGAGGAGGCCAGGGTTCCCATTGAGAAGAAGGCATGGGGATGGCGTGGAAGGAATACTGGAAGAGGGGCAGAAGTCCAGGGTTCAAATTCCAGCCCTGTTCCCTCCCTTCAGAACTACTGAGGAGAGCCACTGCCTGTCTGGGCCTCAGCTGTCTCTCCTGTAACTCAAAGATGTGGTTGGGGTCCATTATCTAGGGTCTCTTTCCTTCCCCATAAAATCAGTAATCCCAACAAAGAAGCTTACCTCTCTGGCCCCACGTACCTACTCTCCAGTCTCACCTCTCGGTACTCCTGCCTCTCACCAGATGCTCTTGCACAGCCTACCTCTGTGCCTTCTCTCATTCTGTTCCCTGCACTTAGATTGTCCTTCCCTTCTTTGGTTAAAGTCTACTCATCTTGTGAGACTCAGGTCAGACCTCACCTCCTCCCAGAAGCCTTTCCCAATCTCCTGCCTGCTGGCTGGTGCTGATACTCTTCTGCTGAACACCCCTGACCCTGCAATTCTGTTTGGGGTGTGCGTTTTGGGCCTTTCCCTGAGCTCCTAGCACCAGGAGTGCAGGGCCTCACTCTCTTATATTTCTTCCTCATGTCCAGTGCGAGTCCAAGCAAAACTGAATCCAAATCTTACATTCCCTGGTCTACATATATCCTCTTCTCGAAACCTTCCTCTCACTGCTCCCCATTCCCACTCCCAGGCCTTGGGGAGCCAGGAATACCCTTCCATGTACCCAGAACCCCAGGGACAACAGCACCCTGTTGGACTTGTGTGGTGGGGACCACACAGATCTGACCATCCCCTTCCGAGTCAGGCAAGGGCTCTTTCCTGGAGATGCTGGGGTCCCTGCCCGTGAGGGACAGGTTTCTGACTTGAGGTTGTGAGTTACCACCTGGGTTTGGCCCGAGGCATAACGTGGGAGACAGACCTGGCCTTCCCGCCCCAAGCACCAAGCAGTTAGTGCCCTCTCTATAGAATGGCCTGTGAGCAGGTTAAAAAGCTGGTGCATGTAAAGCACTAGGTGCCAGGCCTGGCGCACGTTCAGAGCATCCTAGAAGTTAACTGGGTTACCTGTAGGAAAGGGTTTACCGGGGTAGCTTGCCTGCCCCTCATCGGCGTCCCATTCATCTGTTCCCACAGGGTCAGAGACAGGGATAAATACCAGCACAGGAGGGCAGAGGGTCCTGAGGTGGCCGCGGGCCCTCTGGGCGGCAGTGTCACGGCTGATACAAGAACAGATATGGGCCACGTGGGGAGTGGCAAACTAGTCAGAGGGTTCCACCTGCCAGGCCCTCACTCACGGCCTAGCACTTTGACTTTCGTGAGCCCTTCTTTGTCCATGAACCCCGGCTGCCAACATCCATGCGAAAAGAGTTGAGCTTGCAGTGTGTGTGTCGGGCACCGGAGGTGGCAGGGCGGGGAGGGCAATGAACGGTGCCCCTTCCAGGCTTTCTGGGGGCTGTCAGTCCCCCGGAAGAGACGGTTAAGGAAACAGACAAGGACAGGGTGGTGAGAAGTGCTGTGACTGAGGGCAGTGGCGAAGGTGGTGGGGACAGGGGTAAGGGCGTGCTGAGCACCGCTAAGAGGAGAGGGTATTTCTGAGACCTACTTTGAACTGGGCAATGAAGTGGCCCAGGCCTCAGCTTCTGGACAAAGCCTGACTTCCGCAGAACGCAGGGAAGCTGGGCGGTGCGGTCACCTCCCAGGACTGCTCACCAGATGGGGCCGGACTTGGCCTGACGCCCGCACAGCTAGTTATCAGTGGCCCTCTGCTGTGGGTTTGTTTGTTTGTTTTTAATTAATTTATTAATTAATTTTCCTTTTTTTTTGCTTTTATTTTACTTTATTTTTCCCAGCTTTATTGAAATATCATCGACAATTAGTTGCTAATATTTATATTGTACAATTCAATGAGTTTTTTCCAATTATAGTTGGCATACAATAATATATTAGTTTCAGTTGTACAGCTTAGTGATTAGAGCTTGTGATCACCCCACTAAGTCTAGTACCCTCTTCTTCCTTACATATTTATTACAACGTTGTCGACTCTTTTCCTTTTGCTACACTTTATGTCTCCATGACTATTTTTTAAAAATTTTTATTATAGTTACATTGGTTAACAAAATCCAGTAAGTTTCGGGTGAACAATTAAACAGCAAGACATACACATACATTACACTGTGCGTTCACCGCCCATAGTTAGATCTCTTTCTGTCGCCACATATTTGACCCCTTTTACCCCATCTACCTCCCCCATCTCCCCCTACCCTCTGATAACCACTAGTCTATTGTCCATGTCCATGAGTCTCCGCTTGTTTGTTCTGTTTACTTGTTGCTTTTAGGTTTATATGCCACACATAAGGGATGTCGTGTGGTTTTCACCTTTTTCTGCTTGGCTTATTTCGCTTAGCATGATTATCTCAAGGTCCATCCGTGTCTGCTGTGGTTTTAAACTTAATTTATTTGTATCTAAGAATACAGGTAGGTGATTGAAAAGAAAAATTGTACCATAAGGCTTACAACAGGAAAAAGCATTCTTGTCACACATGTCCCGCCCGAGTTCACGCCTTCCAGAGGCAGCTAACTTCAAACTGTTCTTCAGTTTTTGGAGTATTTATGTCCCTATCTTTAAATCATATACTTCTATTGTTACTTATCAAGTTTTTAATTTTAGACATCTGTTCATTTCCTGAGGATTGAGCCTTTATTTTCTTCCCCTCACACTCTCCATATTATTTTATTATAATTTCTAATTAAGTTAATATGCATTATTATGGCCATGTAAATGTTCATAGCAGAACCTTGTAATGCAATAGGACTGAATTTCTATTTTGTAAAATGTTTTTTTTTCTGTAGTTAATCTTTCATATATTTTATGTCTTATTTAAAAACTCTTTCCCACACCCTTTGCCACTCCCACGTTTTCTTCTAGAATTTTATAGTTCTACCTCTATGTTTAGGTCTATGATCCATTTTGAATTAATTTTTCTATGTGGTGTAAGGTTTTGGTTAGAGTACATATTTGGGGATGCACATTTGTTGAAAATCAATTGACCACATACCGTAGGTCTATTTCTAGACACTCTATTCTGTTTCTATATACCTACTATTAATTCATTTCCAGCCTGATCACCAGAGTTGCAAAACATCCATGGATCGTGCTGGCAGTCACACTGCGTCCCCTTGGCCCCTATTCTGCTACAGACATCCTGGAGCTCTCGGGCCTCCTGCTTCTTTTTGGACTGACTGGCAGCTGCCTAGTGCTACTGCCATGAACTGTCCCCCATGAACATCTCTGCCTCTGCGTCTAGGGATCTCCCAGCTCTCTCGGTGACAGATTCCCTGTGTCTGCATTCCACTACTTCCTCGGTCTTAGTTCATTTCCTTGTGTCCGTCGTGGAGCACGTTGGCAGTTTCCTGGAAGGTGAATTTCTGAGACCTTGAACATCTAATGATATCTTCTTTCTTTCTTTCTTTCTTTCTGTCCGTCCGTCCTTCCTTCCTTCCTTCCTTCCTTCCTTCCTTCCTTCCTTCCTTCCTTCCTTCCTTCCTTCCTTCCTTCCTTCTTTCTTTCTTTCTTTCTTTCTTTCTTTCTTGTATTTGGGCGATATTTTACATGGATACATAATTTCCCCTCCAATATTTGAAGTTTTCTTCTTCTATATTTTTCCAGTGTTCTGAAGCAGTCCCCAGTCCCTAGTGTGTGGCAACTTTTTTGGCAGAAAGCTTTACGATCGTCCCTTATCCATAAGTGTTAAGATTGCCAGTGCTGTTCCTTGTGTGGTGTTTTTCGTCCTTTGTGTGGATATGTGATATGAATCCCTGTGACCTGTCACCTCATGCACTTTCATTATGGGGATTAAAAATTAGTCGTAATAATTTCCTCCCCACCCTTTTCTCTTCCTAGAACTTCTAATATGAAGTTAATCATCTAAATTTCTTACCTTTTAAAAAAATCTATTTTATAATTTCTTTCTTTAACTTTCTGAGAGATTTTTCTCTGCCTTAGCATCCAATTCTGTCTGTCCTGGGCTCACAGAGGGGGCAGAAGTGGGGATGGTGACCACCCTGGGTGTGTGGGAGGTGTTATTGCTCTGTGTTCTGTCCAGCGTGATGATCCCAACCTCACCCCAGGTGATCCAGGTTGTGGAATTCTTCTAGTCCACATGAATGTGAAGCTGGGCTTTGGGGAAACCCTTCCCTGGTGGTCCCCACAGTGGCCCCTCAGATTCCTTCATTCTGCCGGGCCTCCTGGACATGTTTGGATTCACATTCTTCCCCAACAACAGCTTGGCACAGCTGTGACTCGACAACTGCAATGTGAAGCCAAAGCACTCTTGCTTCCCACCTGAGGGCTCAGCATGTGTGGGAGGCATCTGCACTTCCGTCGGGCCCCCCACATTTCCCCAGGATCTATCTGCCCAACAGCTTCCTTTCTTCTTTATATGCTGTTGATGTCCCAGCCAAGGGTGCTGTGTCAGCCCTAACGGCACAAGACTTCTCCTCCTGTTCCCCTAGGATTGTGTCGGTGAGAACCTGGAGTGGTTGTTTGTTAATTACCATGGTAACCATAACTGTTTGGATCTGACAGTTGGACCTCTATTAGCACCATCCTTTATGGATGAAGTAGAGAACAGGAAATAGGAAGGAGGTCGTTGGAGTGAGCTGAACACCAGAAGTTGGTCTTTGGACTTTCTCTGGAGCTTTAGTGACTGTCCCATGGTTTCATGTTCCTCTGTCTTCTCATCTGCCTGATGGGTGCACTAATATCACTTTGCCTCTTGTGGTGACTATGATGCCCAGGGTGACACTTTATTATATTAATCTATTGCCATGGGGGCTGCAGTATGAGGTTCATGTGTTGGGGTCAGGTGGGTTTAGACATCATCCCATGGTGGACTGCCCACTCCGGTCCCACATAGGTGTGTCCCTTTAACAGGCTGAGCAGCATTGCCCATCTGCAGACTCTCATCCAGGGTGCACCGGCAGGCAACATGATTCACTATGCATCCTTTTGCTTTGACTGGTACCTCATCTCTCTCCCAGTCTGAACAGAGGCTTGGCTGATGCCCTGCATTGGCAGATACAGCTGGGCCCTGCACTGCCATGATGGTCACCCGTGGAGTTCTGCGGTGAGCTGGAGCATGGTAGGTCCAGTGTGGAATTGGTCCTGAGCACCAGCGCAGCCACCTGGATGCTCTTTCTGGTGTCGTACCGGCCCCTCTTTACTGGACAAGTTTCTGCCCCAGGAGCTCTATACCCAGCTTCTTCATGCTGCCCAACATGACCGTCACGGTTATAGTCAGCTCTCTGGGCAACCATGTCATTTACTCCTTCAAGGGCAAGATTCTAGACTCCAGATTGCAGATCCCTTCACTGGGGAGACCTGCCCTCCCCTGCCTGCCTGGGCACTGCAGGGGAGCAGTTATAGGCATCCAAGGAAGTCTGGGTTCTAGGGATTGTCTCACCACCTTTGCCCCCTCGGGCAGCAGAAGAACTGAGGTGGGAAGAACTGAGTTCCTGCAAAGTGAATGACACTCCCCAGTCTCCCCACACAACTCAGAGGACAACTTGGAAGGGGGCGGTGGAGATGCCCAAAGTGTGTGAATGTCTAGTGGTCTCAGGATGGAATACAGGAATTGAGTATTGTCCACTTTCCTGAGCTGCATGGCCACTGACAAACATTGGCCCTCCCTGAGCCGCCTCAGGGAAGCTCAGATATCCGAAGTGATTCCAGTTTAAACCTGCTGGGGTGGACAAGCATCCTTGTGGATTATTAGGTCCTTCTGGACAATCCCCATGGCGGAAATGGCAGCTCCAAGTGGAGAGTGTGCTTTTCTCTGGCAGCAGGACCCAGGACGCTTTGCTTCAGCTTCACAGGCTGGACAGCTCCTTCAGGGTAGTCCTGCAGCAGCCTGCAGAGACCACTGTCCTCACCTCTCAGCCAGAACTTCTCAGAGAGTGGGGTGTGTGTGTGTTCTGGGGTGGACCTTGAGCCTTCAGGGGCCAGGGTGTCCTTGTCTGTGCAGCCCAGGGACTGACTGGACAAAGAAAGGGAGGCATTTAAATACTGTGGGACTTATGGCCCTGGGAGGGCAAGCCCCTGTGAGAGGGAGAATACTTAGCAGGGGTCCTGCTAAGTATTCTCTGGGGGCTGTTATGAGACACAGGTCTATTAAAATGCCACTTGGTCTATATGTCACACCTCATCTCCTGGGTCTGGCCACTCAGGGCTGGTCACAACCCGCCTGTCAGGACTTATCTCTGACCACTTCGTGTCCCAAGACTCCTGGACCTAGAAACTCCTGGGCTGGGTCTGCCCAGTTCAGGGACCCTAATTCTGGGCCTTACTCCCTTAGTGCAGAGGCCACTCAGCAGGTCACTGGTCTGTGCCAGGCTCGGTTTCCCCACCTCCACCCTCAGGAAGGGCACTGGCTCCTCCCCATGGCCCCAGTACCTGCTCAGTGTGGGGCACGCAGTAAAAGCAGCTGCATAATTATATGTCAGGGGATGCATTTCGTCTTTCTTTCCTCAGCGAGGATGGCCCAGGCTGGAAAGCAGGGCTGGAGGGCAAGTTCCTGCATGGGGCAAGACCAGTGGCGCTGTGAGGCATGTGTCACATGACCCAGCCCAGGGCGCCAATCTGCAGTAGCCAGTACAGGGGAGAACCTGGCTCTGCCAGGATGCTGGACGCTGGTCCCAGAAGCCACCCTTTCTTCCCTCTCATACACTGTTCTGATGGGCTGCAGGCCCACAGAGGGACTGCGAATCACCCAAGCCACACAGCAAGGCAGGGACTTAGGGAAGGGTGGGGCTGTGGTCCTCCGTGGTGCTTATTTGCTCCTAGCTGGAGGAGGTGTGGATACCCTCACCTGAGGGCTCAGAAACTAAAGTGAAATAAAGGAGAAGGGGAGAGAGAGAGAGAAGGAGAAGGAGAAGGAGAAGGAGAAGGAGAAGGAGAAGGAGAAGGAGAAGGAGAAGGAGAAGGAGAAGGAGAAGGAGAAGGAGAAGGAGAAGGAGAAGGAGAAGGAGAAGGAGAAGGAGAAGGAGAAGGAGAAGGAGAAGGAGAAGAGAAATAATTTCAAAGGTGCAGGCATATCAGACCCCCTTCTGTTCCCTGAGCGGGTGTCCTGGACCGAGCCTGAAATGGAAGGTGAGGCTCAGCTGGGCCCTCAGACAGTCTTGGCTCCTTCTGTGTCTTAAAAATGTAGGTGTTTCTCCAAGCTATGTGCTGTTTGAGGATTGTTTTTTAAAGTAATTTTTGACTTCGGTGCTGACTTTAGAACTTAACTTTTGTGAAGGAGGGTCTAATACAAGGACCCCACGTTATGGGTCTCATGTGTCCTAGGTTCACCTTTCCTTACTCTATTGCTTAACAATAGATTGTCCCCTGCAGCTTGACTTAGAGCTTGGAATGTCCCTTGCCCTAAAGCTTATGATTAATATCCCTATGCTTATTGATCACAATCTTTATGGTCTAGCATTCTTTCCAGACTACTCCCATCTTTGTTCCTGTTACTGATGCCATCGAGGACCACGGTGCCAAAGGGAAGGCTCTGTGAAGCAGAACAGACCCTGCCGGAACCGTCAGGCAGCCCCTGCAATAACGCCCGGATTTTTCCCTTAAATACCCTAAGCCGGACTGAGAATGTTATGACAATTTTCGAAGGTGTTCACCTGCTGCCTTCTCAGATCACCAGTGCTCTGACAATGCACGCTCATTCCAAATATTCTTGTGTCCGTCTGTCGGCTGAGCAGAGCAGGCAGCTGGAGCCCCGGACTCGGCCGCCCTCCGGTTACAATAGTATATTCAAACCTTTACAGTAATGCTGGCATTACTGCAAGGGCGGGTTGCCAATAGCACTAATAACACCTTTATTTTTCTCCTTGGTCTGTGTGAAGCTGAAATGATTAACAACTAGTTCCTGATTAACTCGGAAACACACCTGGAGGCGGCCACTGTCGCTGGGTGTGTAGGGCAGAGTGGGGAATATCTGACCATCCGGCCTGAGGAGGCAAGGAGCGCAAAGGAGGGAGACTTGGCTGAATTTTGTTGCTTTATAGAAATACAAGTTCTCTGAGCTGAGGACAGTATACCTGAAAAATATGAATGCCGTAAAAAGTAATCCAGTCTTAGGACTGGTAGCAGTCAAGTAATGGTATAATTTGTGCTAGATAGTTTACAAAATTTTCCATACCCCTCACTGTATTTCTCAAACTAAAAAACTACAGCCCAGCTCCAACCTCAGGCTATCAGTAAGCGCTCCAGGGCCCAGGCAAAGCACTGCCTTTGATCCTGTTTCCATGCAGAATGAAAATAATGCTCACCTTTACAAACTACATCAGCTTGGGAGTATGTCCAAAACAGAAGAGTCACGAAGATTAAATGAGCTATGCAAGTGTTAAGCACTATTAATACCACTCTCCCCCTAAAACATCAAATCCACTAACTACCAATCTCAGTGGATGACATAACTGAGGTGAACTCTGGAGACCCACTCACTCTTCCAAGTCTCCAGCCCCCCGATGAAACTAGGAGCTCTGTAAACGCCTTTTACTGTGAATCCCTGTGCTTCGGCAGGGGCGGGAAGGGCTAGTACTGCCTGAATCCACATGAAAGTTTCTCACAAGGCAGAAATGGGCCATTCCCTTTCTGTCAACGTTCAAGACCTCTTTGGTGGCGCTGGGAGGGGCTGCTTTCAGAGCCAAGTGTGGAAAGAGTGAAGATGACGAAAATAAACAATGGAGCCACTTTAAGGAAGCTACTAAATCGACACAAAGGTTGAAGCATGAAGAAACCATTCCTTTTCCTGTCTTAACTAGCCTGGAGATTTTTGAACTTTTCAGTCCTGTGTTAATGCCCTAGAATTATTCACCTGCAGATAACCCTCTGATTACCGTGGAAGGACTCAGGATACACCCATCCTCCAAACCACCTGGCATCCATTATCTAGTCTGCCCGATATCTGACTGATAACAGTCCTGGAAGAGTGCTAAGAATGCTGGACTGACTATTCTCAAGCCTGTGGCTTTTACTGTAAGAACTCAATTTTTTTCCTTCTTCAGAACACTTCTGGGTTTTTGCTTAACTGTGTTTACACTTTGCAAACTCTAAGACTCTTGAATAAATCTTCATCATTTATTTCCAGCAAAACCTCCAGTCTCTTGTTTGAGTTCATTCAATAATGGCATGCATGGTGCACGACACCCGGGAGGTACTAAAGGCTGGCTGGCCGGATGGGATGACAGCCGACTACCACTGTGAGCAGTGAAGAGCCCCCAGCGGCAGCAAGGTGCCCTAGGCCAAAGGCAGCCTCCTGCCTGGGCCCAGCTCAGGTGAACTGACAGACCCTGGCCAGGCCCATGGAGGGAGGCCTGAAGCTGTGACTGCAGAAGGCTCCCACCAGCAGGGTCCACCCCTCACCCCCAAATTTCACCGATGGCCTTTCTCCCCTCTGCCTCCTGCCCCTATTTTTCTTGTCCTGAATGATGCCTTCCGGCTGCTCTACAATATCACCTGTGACATGTGCTCCCCACTCCTGGTACTCAGGGCCAAGGACGCTGCTGCTCCCTTATGAAGCCATGGTTCTTGACTCCCTGCCCCAGCCCGAGTCTCCTCTTTCCTTTCAACTTATTCTATTGGAAACCCCTTTCTAGGTCTGTTTGTTTGTCTGAAGTCAACCAACCCACCTTTGTTTTCCATAGGCTTTATAGTTTTTGCAGCAACCGCTGGTCTTATTTTTTTCTCAACAGGACGAGTTTCAAGATTGCATTGCTCTGAAAGAAACACAAAATCTCAGGTGCACACCACCTTCGTTTCAGTGACAAGGCTGCACCTCCTCACCAAGCCAGCAACTAGGTGGGAGCATGCACATGGAGTAAGGGATGTGGGTGGGTGTGGAGATGGATGTGGAAGAATCGAAAAGATCAAAATCAGGGCTCATATAGGGGCAAGCATAAGATCAACCTGAGACTGGCAGAAGCCAAGTCAAAGGCAGAGCTGATGCTCACCCAAAAGGGAGAAATAAGAAAAGGGATTATGGGTCCCCAGTCCAAAGCTTAACAGGGTAGAAGACATTAAACTTTAAGGCTTGTGAGTAATCCTCTTTGGCTCATATCCCTTCCCTGTAGACAAACTGGGGCAGTGTGATCTCTCCTGTCCTTTCTAGGCTGATTGTCTGCCTTCCAGGCCTATCATCCCCTTGGCTCAGAAGACAGTGGCTCTCTGCCTGGGCCCTGTGACTCCGCTGGGCCTGTGGCTCTGTGCGTGTGCGTGTGTGCGTGTGCGTGTGTGTGTGTGTGTGTGTGTGTGTGTGTGTGTGGCGGGGTAGGGGGATCACTCCAGAGACATGGGTGGGAGCATTCTGGCCTGCTGAACCAGAGAGGCAGCCAAACCCTTTGCAACTGTTGTGTCGCGAGGGCCCTTGTACTCTGGGCCTGAGGTAGGAGTGGCAGCCCTGAGGATCCCTGAATAGCTTTGGGGTCATTCTTCTATTGCCTTGAAGAATAGTGTCTAGTTAGGAATTTTATGATTAGATCACCCTTTGAGGTTACTTTGGTTACTGAACTTGTCATACGTCCTTTTTTATCCACATCTTTTCTCTAGTTCTCAGTAATGCATTCCCCATTTCCAGCTGAGACCTTATCAGAATAACTTTGTTGTATGTATTTCTACCAACTTTCTGTTCAGGATTACTTATGTGTTCTCTAAGACAATGGAAGCTTTCTCCATTATTCTCCTATTCTGAGCTCTCACCAGAATCACCTTTAACGGTCTGTTTATGGTAATGTAGGCTTTTTCTAGCATGCATCTTAAAATTTTTCTGTTCTCTCCCCATTACCCAGTTCCAAAGCCCCACCCACATTTTTAGCTATTTGTTACAGTAGCACCTCACTCCTGGTACCAATTTCTGTCTTAGTTAACTTGGGCTGCTATAACAAAAATACCATAGAATGAGTGGCTTAAATAGCAGACATTTATTTCTCACAGTCCTGGAGGCTGAGAAGTCCAAGATCAAGGCGCCGGCAGAGTCAGCGTCTTGTAAGAGCCGCTACTTGGTTCATAGATGATTGCCTTCTCACTGAATCCTCAGTGATGGAAAGAGAGTAAGAGAATGCCCTTGGGGTCTCTTTTCTCAGGGCACTTATCCCATGCATGAGGGCTCCACCCTCCTGACTTAATCACCTCCCAAAGATCTCCACTTGCTAATACTATCACATTGGGGATTAGTATTTCAACAGATGGATGGGGAACAGGAGGGGAGGCACAAACATCCAGTTTATGTATCAGCCTCCTTGCCAGCACTTGGTATCGTCAGCGTTTTTAATTCTAATAGGTGTGTGGTGGTATTATATTGTGATTTTGATTTCCATCTGGTGTAATTTTCCTTTTGCCCGAATAACTTTCCTGTTGTGTACATCTGCTGGTAAAGTATTCTCATGGCTTCTGTTGGTCTAAAAGGTCTTTATTTTGTCTTTAGTTTTAAAAGATGGAGAAGGAAACTTGGGATCTCAGTTCCTCTTCTCTGCTCCTCACTGAGCAGAGTTCCTATGTGATTTGCCATGTAGCAGGTAGAGATGAGTTAAGAGGGTTGTACAAAGCCTTGGCTACACTACCACTCCACATGTGACCCTTAGAGGATTCTTAGGGAATCTGATTGGATAGTCCCGATTTCTTTGATCTCTGTCCTAGGGAATGTAAGGTGAGAGATCTATGTGGATGTGCAAGCGGGAGAGGGTGGGAGAAAAGAAAAGTGTGGAGTTTTGGGCGGTAGGGTGAGTGTATTCATTAAACAATGGTGACTTTTATTGTTTACGCTCTCTGGGTACTCCTGGGACTGTGGATAATGCAATTATTCTCTATCCCTTTTGTTATTTGGAAGTTCTCCTTGAAGTCTAACTGGTGGTCAGACTGTCATTGTCTAGAATTGGGGAATGAGTGTCATTTCAGGACTATAAAATAACATTCAGAGAGTTGGAAACCAATTACTTGGCTCACTCCACCAGAACCTCAGCCTCCTTTATTTGACTGCAACTAGCAACCTTATTCGCTCGAACATCTGAAATACCAGAGGGGAAATGGAGGAGAGAGATGGGAACATGACAGTAGGTACCCTAAACCCCATTACAGACACTACTCCTGGTACTGGCCCTGGGTTCCCCATGTCCCGGGGAGGAATACATTCAGGTGTTAGAGCTGCAAATAGGAGCTGAGAATGAGCAAAGCAGCACAGAGAGCCCAACCTTATCAATCCCTAGCCTCTAATACGGCAACATGTAACCCATATGGGCTGATTAGATTGATCTTTCTGCCCCATCATGGCATGGGGGAATATGCAGAGCAGTGGCTCATGCCCTAGTTACTTCACCCCAAAGCTCCTGAAGTTAGGTTAAACTTTCATCAGGCTAACGTGGGTGGCCAGCTTCCGGCTGGATCTCCACTTCCTGGGGCTGCCAAGAAGCATGGGGCAGCGGGCACCAAGGAACTGCCCCTGGATAGCCAGTTGCATTTGGAGCCCTCGCTGGCGTGGGCTTTACTTTCATGGAGGCTGACGGTCGCCTGCTTCCTCATCGCGCTTTCGACATTCTTTCCCGCAGTTGGCGATGTTCTCAGGGCAGGCCAACGCCTGGACTTACGCATGCATGCGCGGAGAGACAGCTTTGTCTCCCGTGCAAGGTTGATTGCAAGCGAGGCTGCATCAGGGCCATACTTAATCTGGAGCACCCTCTGGCGGTGTTTGGTGCCGGGTCTGGGCGTCCTCGCGCATTTCCAGGCTTTGGCGTTGGCCCCAGGCTCCGCTCACCTGGAACGCGCTGGACAGCGCCTGCCAGGAGGCGAAGCTTCCGAAAACCATTCCTCCTCTATCGTTATCTAGCCTCTCTGTAGGACTGGCCTTGTGCCTCAGGCTGACGCTGAGCAGGCACAAGGTAGCCTTAGATAGCCACTAGGATGGGCATGGCGGGGGTCCAGGGAAAGCCAGGGTGCTGCCATGGGTGGCCACATCGGTGTGGACATCTAGTTGCTGGGCCTGGACTCATACTTTTCTTTCTTCTCTGAACTAGCCATTGCCCAGAGGAGTTGGACTGGGCTTCTGTGGCTTCTCGGTAGTCCCCAACCTCATCGCCGTCAGAGCCGAACCACCTCCTTTCCTGGAAATTGAAGCAGGAGAGGTGTGGCTGTCCATGGCAGCTGGGGGGCTCCCAGAGTAAAGGGAAAGCTATCTTCGGTATGTGCAATATGCATGAGAGGAATTCCAAGATTTTTTTCTTTTTGCTGGAGTCACCATCTCTGGAACTGAAGGTAAGGTGAGTCAACGTGGTTTGGATTTGAGAGATGAGGTTGAGCCCCTGAAAATTTTGGAGACTCTCCATGGCCTCAGCTTCCAAACACAAGTCATAAGAAAAGTCTGGAGTAGGCATTGGCGATATCTCTAATGAGAAAATTTCTACCGGTATTAGACAGGGCACTGGATTCAAGAGTGGTTGACAAGTCACTGACCTTCTCTGGCCTACTAAGTGTGGACCTTCTGGGATGCTTCTGGTTCAAACCAGCGGTGCTCACTACTGTCGAGGAATACAAGGAATGCTGCAGACTTTTGGGTCAGTGCGGCTGCATCTTAAATTTCAGCCTTGGTTCTGGTTGGAGGCTGGAGGCGGTGACAGCTGCATGCCAGGGCAAATAGGCGGCCGGAGGAGCCAGTGACGCTTCAGCACTGAGGACGACTGGACAGCGTCCTCCAGACAGTCTGGTAAAGCTAGAGGAGAAATGGCTGACTTGAGTCAGTTTATGCTTAGCTCTAGCATGGCACACAGAGGCCAATGGCAGAACCCTTTGAGAGAGTCCAGAGCTCCAGGACCCTGACCTTGAAGGGCTTCAAACCTGGGACCTGCACTCATGGGGTTAGGACTAGAGCTCCAGGAGATTTATAGAAACTTAATGAGATATAACGTAAATAACGATTTGTAGCACTTTATACATAGTTTCCTCTCTGTCTTACAACAGCCCAGAAAAGTAGACCCAAACATCCACTCTAATAGATAAGGGAGCTCAAGGAGGGTAACCAATCTCTACAAGGAGGGGTTTCAGCTATGACTTGAATGGCTGCCTTGGTTGTAGCAGAGTCGTCTCCACAAATGATGACAGTCTAGCGGGTGGCGCTTATAGTATTGGGATCCTGAGGGTTAATGGGCCAACACAGAGGGGGAGGCATTTAGAGTGAGGGTGACTTATGGCCCTAGGAGGGTACAGATCATGTGAGGTGGGAGACCTGGTTAGGGTGGGCAATGCTCAGGGCTTTGAAGAAGTGCAGGGATCCCAATTAAACATAACTTTGTTTATTCCTAAAATCTGAGGTGGTATTCAAGGCCCATCACAGTTCGTCTATCTGGACTCATTAGGCCAGGATCCCCACCTTTGGGCCAGATAAATCACTCATCTCTTCCCCGGCGAATCTGTCCCACCCAGGGCTGGGACTAGGGTGAAGCAAGTGAGGAACCTAGGGTGCAAAATTTAAGGAGACACTCACTCTCCGGATTACGCAAGTGCAGGCTAGCACCAGCATTGACCCCAAGACTGAGTCTCTTCCCTTTCACCTCTCCCACTTGCTTTCACTCTAAGCATTAAAGCTCCCAGAGGGCAGAGACAGACTCTGTAAATACCGATTCTTGTTTGACCCGTGTTTGGACTTCTCATTTGCTAGAGGTAAGCAAATGAGATGTGTTAGGAGAAACCAATGCCTGTCAAAAATTCAGAAAGTCCAAGCCAGAAGGTAAACAACATTTATATTCGAGACAACGGAACTGGAGAATGACGATGACTTGCTTCAAGTCACGCGGCCGCGTAGGGATAGGGCCAGGACTCCATGGCAAGTTTTTCGACGACGTGACCTAATCAGAGAAAACCTCAGATGCAGCTACGAGAGGCACATCGAGTATATCGACTTTCTTCTTCTCAGGCCTGGAATAATAAGCAGGATTAATCTATTGCTTTTGACTGCCAGTAAGTACTGCGCGCTGATTGGTCCTGGTTAAGGAAACGGAAAAAAAAGTGTGCACGTGAGACGGATTCCGAGAGACGCGCTCGTCGGTAGTGGGAGCCAGACCGCGGTGACCATGGCGACTCTCAGTTGTAGCACTGTGGTCTGCGTGATATGCTTGGAGAAGCCTAAGTACCGCTGCCCCGCCTGCCGCGTGCCCTAGTGAGCGCCGGGGTCGTGGGGGAAGGAGAGGGCGAATGTTGGGCCGCGCGGGGGCCGGGGGTCGGGGGCTGCGGGCGAGGCCGCGCGACCTTCGGGGCTGACGCGGCCTCTGGGCTCTGTTGTTTCAGCTGCTCCGTCACCTGCTTCCGGAAACACAAAGGTAAGGCCCCAGGTCCCCGTCTCAGCCCTGGGCCTCCTCCTCGAGCAGGGCAGCCCCCATATCCCACTGCAGTCTCGGGGACATGGACCCTTCAGGCCGCGCTCCCTCTGGGCCGTGTCGCGCCCCATCCTGTCGGGGACCTCTGCCTATGAATGAATGTCTTTCCGGATTTTAAACAAGAACCTTTCTTCTGCTCTGCCTTTTTGCGTACCATTCTTTTTTCTTTTTTAAAAATAGTCTATTACTTTCGCGAGAAAAGTCTGCCAGCTTTTTTCGTCTTAGTATTCCGACGCAGCTCCTCACCATTTGGCAGAACCGGAGATGGCTAAAGTTAATGGGCATTTTCGTTCTTTTAAATAATGTCTTGCTAACAAGAAAGTTTTCTTTTACATAACGTCTCGTTCAAAACAATGAAGTCGATCTGTTTACAAAAAGGAGCGATGCTCTTGGCTGTTCATGTTGTACATGTTGTACATTCTAACTCTTTCTCCAATCCGTGCCTCTTTGCAGCCCTCAGGGACCCTCTTCCAAGACCTCATTATCCGTTGACTCTTATGTTAAGTTAAAGTTCCTCGTTAGTTGTTTGCCTCCGGTTTCATCCTCTCCAGTACTGGTTTACTACTCCACCATCCCCCAACCCTTGCACACACTTTTTCCCCTAATAGTTCTAGAGCAATTCAGAAGAAGCCTTTCAGCTGAAAATAGACAGGAAAGAAATAGAACTGTTTTGCTGGAAATAGGGTTGAGGAGCTGGGTGCAGAACGCTTCTCTTTCTCCCTGCAGCCTTGGGAGGCCCCTCTAAGAACTTGTAAGGCAATCAGGAGCTTTTAGCTGTGTGGCCCTGATGCTGCCAGGTGAATTGTCTGAAATGTAAATTTGAGAAATTCACTTGAAAGCTCTTGTCTAGCAAAGGTCAGTGGTTCTTAACCTGGATATTGCTCTCTCTAGGGAGATACAATGTCACAATGTATTGTTCCATGTCACAATGTTTTTGATGTTAAGGTGCTGAGGAGGGGTTGGCAGTACTTCTGGTAATTGGTATTGATTCTAATATCCTGGCAGTGTGTGACTCTTAACACCATTAAAGACCTTTCCACCTGGAACACAATAGCACCCTTGCTGACCTATACCTGTCTTGGGAAGAAAAGTGAACCTCCTGTGTGTGGCATTCTTTTGTTCCTACTTTCTCTACTTGTGCCCTAGCCACCTGCCAGGCATGCCCTGCCAATCAAGTAGCTGGCAGTTGCTCATCACATCTTGGACCTGACCCTATTTTAAGGGTCCAGCCCAGCCATAGACCTTTCTCTCTACCAGGAATGGTCCGTCTTTCACTTGGCAGCACTTTGCCCTCTAAGACTCCTCTTGGGTTTGTCTCCAGGCCCTCTCAGGTGACTTAGATCAGCAGACCTATTGCATCTTACCATCTCTCTAGCTGTCATCCATAAGACTAAAACCCTCCGAGGTGGGCCTGATGATTTTCATCTTTGTATTCCCAGTGGCACGTGATACATGCAAACTTGGTATGCAAATGCTGGGAAAATAGTTTGATGCTAATTGAAGGCAGTGTACCACTTAATCATAATGAAAGCCCTGTGAGATTAGGCAGGGCAAAGAAGGATCGGGACAGGTCTTAGGTGCCATGAGGCCTTCTGCCAGGCTCAGGGTTGCTTGTTTTTGTTAAATTGCTCTTTGATTTGATCTCTCACTTCCTCTGTATCTATCTCCACCTATATCCCTTATTCCATGTGCATGCTCCCACCTAGTTGCTGGCTTGGTGAGGAGGTGCAGCCTTGTCACTGAAACGGAGGTGGTGTGCACCTGAGATTTTGTGTTTCTTTCAGAGCAATGCAATCTTGAAACTCGTCCTGTTGAGAAAAAAATAAGATCAGCGGTTGCTGCAAAAACTATAAAGCCTATGGAAAACAAAGGTGGGTTGGTTGACTTCAGACAAACAAACAGACCTAGAAAGGGGTTTCCAATAGAATAAGTTGAAAGGAAAGAGGAGACTCGGGCTGGGGCAGGGAGTCAAGAACCATGGCTTCATAAGGGAGCAGCAGCATCCTTGGCCCTGAGTACCAGGAGTGGGGAGCACATGTCACAGGTGATATTGTAGAGAAGCCGGAAGGCATCATTCAGGACAAGAAAAATAGGGGCAGGAGGCAGAGGGGAGAAAGGCCATCGGTGAAATTTGGGGGTGAGGGGTGGACCCTGCTGGTGGGAGCCTTCTGCAGTCACAGCTTCAGGCCTCCCTCCATGGGCCTGGCCAGGGCCTGTCAGTTCACCTGAGCTGGGCCCAGGCAGGAGGCTGCCTTTGGCCTAGGGCACCTTGCTGCTGCTGGGGGCTCTTCACTGCTCACAGTGGTAGTCGGCTGTCATCCCATCCAGCCAGCCAGCCTTTAGTACCTCCTGGTTTTGTACACCGTGCTAGGTTCTGAAAGCAGGCCTTCCTGGTGCCACCACAGTGGTCTTGAACGTTAACAGCAAGGTGATGACCCATTTTAGCCCTTTGAGAGACTTCTGTGTGGGTTCAGACAATACCAGCAATTTCCATTTCGAAAGCATGGGATTCACATTAGTGGGTTTTTATAGAACACATCTAAGTTTATTGACCCATCAGAAGGCTGGAACCATGGTGACGGGACGTAGGGTGATAAGAATTGGAAAAATCAGTCTCTAAGCCCAGTGGCCACAGAAAAACGCATAAGTGTGTGAACACTAGGATGCATTTGTTAAAGTCACCCATTTTTCTCTTTCACTTTCCTTCCCTAAAAGAGGAATGTGAGTATAGTCATGAATTTTAGAGAAAGTTATTTTTGTTTTGTCTGTACTACCTACTTGCATACCCATGACTGTCACATGTATGCTCAGTATATCCATTGGAGTAGTTAAAATCTGCCACCTGAGCTTTCTTAAGCCATAAGAAGTTGATTGTGTTATATATTCTTCAGATGATGACGATGACTCTATAGCTGATTTTCTCAATAGTGACGAGGAAGAGGATAGAGTTTCTTTGCAGAATTTAAAGAATTTAGGTAAGTTTGTGCTGTGCTTGTTTTGTCAACCATTGAGAAACATCTATTCTATTGTATAGAATGTGATTTTAAAGCATGCCCTTCCTCCAGCCACATGGTTCTATGAACAACACAAGGCTTCTACAGCTCTCAGCCTGGAATCAGGCTGCCTTTGTGGATTGGCAAAATTCTGCTCCTCCTTCAAGATTTGGTTCAAGTTTCCTTTCCTCAGTTAAACTTTTGACCTTTTGACTCTCAGAATTAGACACTTTTTCATTTTCCCTTGGTGCCTTGTAATGTACCACTCACCAGATTTTATGGTAATTTGTCTCTTCACACCCATCTGTAGGGGAGGGACCTATATTCCCATGTTCTTAGTATTCAGTTTACAGTCCAGCCATTAATGCAGACTGGATAGTCCCTGGATTTGTTTTTGTTTTTGTTTTTTTTAGAGGGATGTAGGTGTTAATAAAGTCAAGCATTTGTGTAGGACTGCTTAGTCCTGATAACAGTTCTGTTACCTATATAATTAATGGGCCAGGGTAGTTCCTAAAGGTGGCTGTTACTTTCATTCCTATTTCAGAGTCAGCATGACAGATGGTACTTTGCACCCAGTCCCATAGACTGAGGTTGAAGCTGAGCTGGGGATAAGAGTGAACATTTCTGTTAACTGGAAAGCACCATACAGATGTGTCAGTTGACTGCTACTGATCCTGCTCTGTGCTGGATCAAGTACTTGCTTAAGCATCAGAGTAACTGTCCTCGCCACCGAGAATCTTTACATCTATAAAGAAAACATGCCAATGAGCTAATGCTGTTGAAATGGCAGTTAAAATATTTACAAGGATACCAAGAACAAGAATGTGTGATACCATTTAATTTGGAAATCATTTGATACGCTGTTCTCATTTATGTGAAGCATTGGGGGTTGTGGGTTTAAAGGTTATGGGGATGTAGCATTCTTCTTATTACATTTGAAACATTTAGCTTTCTGCCATCACCTCTTCCCATATAAATGCATGGCTTTCTTTCCTCGTTACTTTTTAAGGGGAATCTGCGGCATTAAGAAGCTTACTGCTCAACCCACATCTTAGACAGTTGATGGTCAGCCTCGATCAGGGGGACAATAAGGCCAACCTTATGAGAGCCTGCATGCAGGAGCCCTTGTTTGTGGAGTTTGCTGACTGCTGTTTAAGGATCGTGGAACCATCCCAGAATGAGGATTTTTAAGATGGATTATTGTGCTGCTTGCTCAAACATGTTTGACTCTCAGAACCTGCCTGTTCCTTTTATCTGGAGACCAACTAGTGTGGGGCCCTAAGTAAGGGCAGTGATTTCCAGGATGCAGAGCAGCTGATGTAGGGTAGGTCATGCAAGTCATCACCTCCATTGCTGTGGGCTCAGGTGTAAGACAGATGGGGTACTCAAAGTGACAAAACCTTTATGGAGAAAGAATTTGACATTCAAATGGCAGTTTTTATTTTTGGTACAGTTAAGATATAAATATAATTTATCAAGTTTCACACTCATGTGAATTAAAACTTGTGCATTGTTGCTAAATAAAATCAAGATACAGTGGTTCTGTTGTATGTTGCATTGTTCATCATCCTTGGTTCATAATCTAATTGCTTGAAATTAAATAAATCAACATTAAATAACTGAGGTTTTGGTCCTTTTTCAAGGAACTAGATGCAAAGTTTCCCCCAGCCAAAAATTTAAAGCTGGTTTCTCTGGGGAAATGGGGTGGGGGTTGCCCCACTGTAGTGATGGACAACAACCTGTTTGATTGGAGTTGTTAAAATGTGAACTTCTCGGTGGCCCTGATGTTTCTTAATCCTGGTTTGATAACTACTAACCCTGACACCTGTCAGTGCTTGAGCTGGAGCACGGAGCCCCAGGCCCACTAGTAGATTTGCTGCTGCAGCTCTGGCTTGCAGGCAGCCATCACTCTCACACGTGCTTGGAGTCGCTGTGGGAGTAGTTTGGCAGCTCTGTGTTGATTAAATGTCTTTGGCAAGGCAGCTGGCAGAAAAAGGCCTTGTTGAAACAAAGGCAGCACGGATCATCCAGCCAAGGTAAGGAAAGAAGGTGAGATCATATGTGGCCCAGCCTGTGTCTTTCCAGCAGAATCTGATTAAAGCCAGTAACACTGTAGGACGAAGGTTCAGGGCAGATGTCAGCATAGCGTAGTGGAGACTTTCTGCAGTGAAACTTTATCGAGCCCTAGGGGTAGAAAGAGAGATGCAGCTTAACCCCGGCTCCCAGGAGAGCCAGCGCCTAAAGATACTTCATAGGGCAAATGCTAGGAATGCAGGGAGGTGTGGGCAACTACTGGCGTGAGAGCCATGGCAGTAGCAGGATTGAATTAATGTATTTTTATCATTCTAAAACAGTGGCAAAGCCCAAAGCGGTATTAAAATATAAAATTTCACATCCACTCAGTATGAGACAGATGAGGAAACACTAGGAGGGAGCTTTCCTCTGCTAGGAATATTGCTTGTCACAGTCCTACGACTTCTTAAAGCTGGGAGATCAAAGAATTACATTTCTGTTTATACTCTGGCTAGCCTGTATGTTGTCATGGGAGATTTTACCCAGATTGTGGCCTATAGTAATCGGTATGGAAATTCAGTGTTTCTTTCCTTCTGCCTTGTCAGTGTCGCTTGATCCTTGAGTATTAGGCTAGTTTACATGCTGGCTTTTTCCCTGGCTGCTCATAAATACTAAAAACAGTACTTGGGCCATAGACTTACCTGCTTATCATATCCTCAGCTAGAAAAGGAGATAAACCACACAACAATTTTAGGAAAAACATATGAGGTCAAATCCAACGCCATTAGAGGGAATAAGCTGTCATCACAACTTAGATTTTTTGAAAGTGGGACTGAAAAGGAAATGCTAGAACATTTAGAAAGGGCTCTGGAAAATTCCTAGTTGTAATGGTGGAAGCAGTCCAAACCTGCAGCCAGGAAGCTCAGGCTTCTGGTTCCCCAGTGGGGTTAGGATGGTTCTTATCCCAACTTCAGTCTTCCTACTGTGGGCTCCTGGCTTTGGCTCCCGCCTTTGACAGTGGGGTGTGGGGGACGCAGAGCTGTGGGCAGGATTGCCGTCTATTGCATCACATAGTTTACCTGAGGCAGTGCTCGGATGGACGCGACACCAGCTTGTTCTTGAACTCTCTGGACAGTGTAGCTACTGGGGCTGCTGGTGGGGAGCTGCAGGCAGGCCCAGACCACTAGTTTTCTCTGAAAGCCACATACACCCATAGCTGCATTGGCCAGGACCAGTCCCAGGGGCCAGAGGCGGATTATTGCCCCCAGGAGCCATGTCTGCGCCTGTGGCAGTGGGAAAGAGCTTGGGGAACAGGGAGCTTGAAACAAGTGTTTTTCTTCCACATCGTCCAGTTCTTTAGAAGCAAGGAAGGCCATTCTGATCTTAAAAAGAGAACACAATTTTATAGCTTTTGATTAGCTCTTTCAATGGAAACCCAAACTAATAAGTCAGCTTAACAAGGTGAACTGAAGGGCACCTTGCTGGGAACAGCTGGATCCCTTCAACTACGGCTGGCTCTGTGTGGCTGAACATACCCTAGGTAACTATGCTTACGCCTTCCATATACGCTACTTAAAAAAAGCCTTCTTGAGGTCATTGATATATTATAAAATTCACTAACATACAATCCCATATTTTTTGGTATATTCCAGAGTTGCTTATGCTATTCTACCATGTTACAACCACTCTGCAGTGTAACTGGTGTCATGCCCACTTCATACATGGGGAACATGAGGCCACCCGTTTTGCAGTGGCAGGGCCAGCATTCCAACCCAGGTCCATCTGGTACCAAAACATGCACTGCCAACCCTTACTTAAGCCATATACTCACTCTCCACTTCTGCCATGCACGCTTGATGGCTGTGGCAGCTGTGTGCAGCCTCTGGATGTGTTTCCGAGTTAACCAGGAACGAATGGCTAAGGAGTTTGCCCAGAAACAGTAAAATGTTCATTAGAACTAATGGTAACTTGGCTCTGCAGCAACACCAGAGCTGCTGTAAAAGTCTGAAACAGGTACTTTTTCAATAAATGGTTACCTTGTGCCACTACATAAGGTAAGGTACTTAAAGTCAATCCATAAAACAATCGGCTCTGAAAAACACCCCTCAGACTGCCCAAAGACTTGGGGATACCTAGACATTGAAGGGACAGCTGGGAATAGAGGTACCTCCTACCTCAGGCTCAGTCTGGGATAACACCCAGGGAACAAGAAGGGTCTGAATTGTCTGCATCTTTTAAAATTAATTTTTTTGGAAACCTTAATTTGCTTGCTTTGTATGAATCCATGAATGACACCCATATGCTGGTAAAGGTAATAACTCCTGGATGATATACTGCTCATGTGGCAATTTGAAATTTCAGCATTTTCTGATTGTTTTTGATACAATCATAGTCAGAAACAGAGCTATTCCATTAAATAGGAATACATTTGGATTCCAGAAAACCAAAAAGTGTAGACAAATATAAGTCACTTGTTATCTCACCAACCCAAATAGTTCTACAGTATTTTCTTACACAATTTTTTCATGCTTATACACAACAGAAACTCACTTTATGAAAGTGGCATCACCCTTGATGATATAGTTTGGCATCCAGGTTTGAACATCATATTGGAAGTGGTTTTCCATTAAATTTAGAATACTCTTCAAAAAGACTTTATAGCTATGTCATAAAATTGTCCACAATGTAGCCATGACTCCACCACTGTTAGATATTTGGGTGGTTTCTGTTTTTTATTTTTAAAAATGAGGTTGCTGTGAACATGGTTCCTACATCTCTTCCTCTGATGAATCAAATCTTGTCTGTTTTTACCTTAAAACTCATTACAAGCCCTGGAACCCAGCAGGTAATGATTTGAGTTGTCATAAAGGGAAAGAAAGATGGTATAAACAGCTGTCCAGGTCGGGGAGGAGAGTTAAAGGCAACTTTTTAACCTCTATTGCCAACAGAGCACCTTTATTTGTGACCTGGTTTCCACTGAATTGGAGAGAACTCTGAGTAAGGTGGACAGGAGTGTTGAATCCCAGCACACCATAGGAATGTTCCACCAATGTCTTGAGTCTGGGACACTGTCGCCTTTGGTATATGGGGACTTAAGGAACAGAGTTTCAAAGGAAACACCTTGGGGTGTGTGTGTAATCGCTGACAGCGGCTGCACCTAGGCCTACCTGCTGGCCTGGAACAAGGGCTGTGTGCCCAAGGCCCCTACCTGCCTGGATGAGCACAGCGGCCTGCCTCTGCCTCTCTTGCTTTCGGAGCTGATGTCGCCTCCAGCCACCCTGGATGCAGCGGGCACACTGCTCCAGCACCTGGGCACGCCCACGTTCCAGAAACTCCAGCTGGGAGAAGGGGCAAACACTGAGGTCCTCACCTCAGCCTCTCCTCCCCCTGCCCTGAGGAGGGCCCAGACCCTGTCCTGCTGAGAACACACAGCTGGCTTCCGTGATCTCCGCTCCTCATCTTAAACCAGCTTACCGTGGAGTCGGTCATGAACACCTTGGTCCTGCCGCAGTGCACGGAAGCTGGCATGGCCTCAGCTGGGTCACCAGGTGTGGCTGCCTGAGTTAGAGCTGGCAGAGTGCGGAGGATGTCCTGGAGCAGAGGTTGCAGCGTGGCCTCCTTGGCATGTGGAGACCATCCTAGGGGATGGAAGAAAGCGGTCCTACTAGTGCTTTGTAATCCACATTTCTGTGGCCTTAAACTGGTTCTGGACTCCCCAATTCCACAGGCATCTGTCCTATTCTTGCCCCTTACTATTTCTGGGGGAGACCAGAGGCAGCCCCTCTATTGTCCCTCAGGTCTCTGGCTGTTCTGAGGAGTCTTGAAATCCCACTGTGGCTGTGCCCTGGACTAGCCTGCAGCCTCCATTCCTGTAGGCCCCCTTTGGCAGGGTGGCAAAGGGCACTTGGTGCCTGGACTCCAAGCCACAATCCCAGGCTGCTCAGCCAGCATTTGTTTCCAAGGCCCCACATGGTGAGGGCCAAACAGGGCAGCCAGGCCAGCCCCTCCACCCGACACCTTAGTCGCTGCCACAGATGGGAAAAGGGAGACCAAATGCCAGGCCTGTGGCAGTCCAGCAGTCCCCCTGCAGGTCCTGTATCTCATGGGGCTGATTCCTGTAGAGGGAGGATTTACCTGAGGATTCTGACCACCTTTAGCTGCCCAGTGCCTCTCTGGAGACAGGCTGCCAAAGAAGATGCCGCAGACAAGAAATGGCAGCAAAATCAACCAGGGATCAGGGGACTTGGCAAGAGACACAGAGCAGTAGAGCAGACCATGGAGAGCAGAGGAGAAAGAGGTAGGGAGAAAAGATGAAAGTGACAAAACTGTCCAACAGAGGAGAAAAACAAAGCAGGATTGTCCCAGCTGGGTCTGGTGGACCCCAAGGTAAAGATATGCAGGTGGGGAAGCAGCTGCCACTGGGTTGGGGTCCTACTGGGTGGGTGCCTTACACCCATCTTTGTTCTCTTTTCCCTCCACCAATGCCAGGGGCTTACCACTCACTCCCACAGCCATGGTGACAGCCACATTTCCATAATCTCCAAATCAAGGCCACAGGCCAGACCTTTCCCTTAAGATCAAAGCTTGCCCAGTGCCCTGTCAGGGCTCGGCAGCTTCCCAGACCTCTCTCTCCCACTAGCAGGCAGGCATAGTTAATTATTTTCATAATTTTAATTTTCTCCTTTCCTCTTCCTCTATATCTAATCAGATGCTTGGCCAATCTAACCAATTTCTTCCCAATATTTCCTGGCTCTCCTCACATCTCTTCTTTCTACTCTGGCCAGTTTAACAGCCATGGCCTGCTACAGTGGTCTCCAGAAAGCATCAAGGCTGACATCACTCCCCTCTCCCCTAGAAGTGCCTCCCACCTACCCAGAGAATAAAGTCCAGCCCCTTCCCCCACTATCACCCGAGCCTCACCTCCCACCATTCTCTGCCCTTAGGAGCTGACAACACTGAATGTCCTATTGTTCCTCACACCTAGCACTATCTCCTTCCTGCAGGCCTCTGTTCAGATTACTTCTGTCATGTGGAATGCCCTTCACCTGGCTAATCCCATCTGTCCTCAGACACCACCTCCTCCAGGAAGTCTTCCCCCCTTTCTATCTCTCCAGCACCAATCACAGCATGCTGTTCCTAGCTCTGCCTTTCCTTACTGTTTAATTATCTCTTTTTTGAGTCTGTTTCCCCATTGAACCAAGAACCACAAAGGCAAGGCTGTGTTTTATTCACCTCTGAACCCACACTCCCTAGCCCTGAGACAGCCCAAGGTAGGTGCTCAGTAGACTGGTTGAACAAATGACTAACCAATGGATCCCACACACCTGAGTGCCCTTCATCAGAAAATGGACTGTAGGGGCCAGGGGATGTACGAGGAAGGAGTCTTCTTAGTAATCCATATCGTTCCACGAAGTTCTGATGAGAGACCCTGGAAGACAAAGTAGGTAGAAGAAGAAAATGAAAGTGACTTTATCTGTGAGCCAGGCACAGCATTTTGGGTGCCACAGTTACTATATTTAATCTGCTCGACAACCCAGCGAAGTATCACCCTGACTGTGCCCGCTGAATGGATGAGGTGGTCATTTTGGAGAGATTACTAGGATCATTCATCCAGAAGCCTGCAGAGACTGTTTTTTAAACTGGGTCTGCTCTTCCTGTGGCCTTGGTCTACTAAAAGTGCTTTGGCCTTTTTACAGCCTACCTCCTTCCAAAGGGCTGTGCAGGCCTCTCCCTGGACAACTGGATCATTCCTACCTCACACTCACGTTCAGCCATGTCTCCCGCCCATCCTCTCTGACTCCACAGCCTCCTTCATTTTCTCCTGATTTCTTTGCACCCCTTCACAGCAATGCTTCTCTAAACAGCTGGTGATCTGATATTTGTACTTCCTCCTCCAAGTCTGGCTTCTGTCCCCAGTACTATACCAATTGTCACAGCCATCAGCAAATACCATGCCACCCTGTGTCAGTGCTCTGACCAGTCTCTGGGCAGGTGCCTGGCTGACCCCTCTCTCTTGTAAAGCTCCACCCTGGCATTGGCCAGGCCCCCTGCAGTGACTGGCCCACTCACCGGATGGGGAAGCCTGCAGCACTGATGTGGATGGTCTCCACGAGGCCACAGGCCTCCAGCTGGCTCAGGACCTGCAAGGGTGGGGAGACAGGGTGGGCACCTGCACTATGGGGCCAGCAGGCTAGAAATGCCACTCCTGTGGCCCTGCCAGTGTGGACCTGCAGGCTATCCTGAGGCTCAGATGATGGAAATATAATCTTTGGGAGAGTGAGAAATCAAGGGACCTCAAAAAATATCTCCCTGCTAAAAAGGGTCTCAGTGGCCCCAGGTCCCTTAACTGATGCATGGTTTCTGATACAGCTGAGGCAGGTACTGGTCCTGGCTCTGTCTCATCACTCCCAGAAGGTAGAAGCTCTCTGCCTCATAATGCAGCTCAACCCAATTTCTATTTTTTATTTTTATTTTTGCAGGCAATCAAGTGAGTCATGGCTGAGAGGCAGGGGAAGTTATATTGTGAAGATTCTTCTAGGACCTGAACCAAGTCTTTACCACAGAATGCTCCTCGCTGTAAACCCTACCAGTTGACTGTGGGACATTCCCCAGCATTGTCCAGTACTCACATGCCATCTACATCCCTTGTAGCCCAGTACCCTGAGCAATAGGCAACTGCTGGTCACAGATTGCTTTTGGGTAAATTTGAAACAAAACAAAACAAAACAAAACTATAACCTCTAGTCAGAAACAGCCACACTGTGTATGAAACAAACTTTCAGTTAATCATAAAAGACACCCATTCCTCTGGGCAGCTTCAGTCTCTCATCAGGGTACATGGCTTGGTGAGCAGACAGCAAGATGCACTAGAGCCTCTACTTGCCTACTTGGCTGGGTCACTGTGCAGTACGCGGACCTCACAACCACACATGACTGTCCTGCCAGAGCTGGGGAGACAAAACCTCCCTAACGTCAGGCCCAGCCTTATAGACTCCCTCTGAGCACTCCATTTGGAGTAGCTGTCCTGCCCTTCACCCCTCCAGGACCTTGGCCAGATGCAAAGCAGCTTTGGCCCAGTGTGAATTACCTCCTCCGGGAGGAAGGTCTGTGCCTGACCCTGGCTATTGGGCTTGATGCAGCGAATGTAGTGGGGCGTGGTGCCGTGCAGGACCTGCAGAAGCTGCTCCAGGGAGGCCTGCAGAGGGGAGAGAGTGTGGAGTCAGGCAGCGATTGGAGCTAGACCCTTGTTACAAACTGCATCAAACACCTCTAGCAGCCCTCCCAGCCCTGAGACCAGGATCCTCACGTGCCCTGGGATGACTACTAGAGGCTCTTGCTGAGTGTGCCCAAAGTCACCTCCTCTCTTGACCTCTCCACTGCTCCTCACCTCTGCCTCCAGGGACTTTTCTTGACCTGTGACCCTCCACCTGATTGGTCTCCCTACATCTGGTCTCAGCCTCTCCCCAACCCCCAACTACCCTCCTCATCAGAGCAATCTTCCTAGAAGAGAACAATCTCAGGATCCTGTGCCATTCATTCAGGCAATGGCTATTATTAAGACTGTCCTATGTGTAGGATGCTGTGACTGGGACTATGACTTAGGGAGTCTGCTGCTATCTCAGAGCTACATATACATTGGATGAGCACCCTCCATGGTGTGTCTGAGGCTGGGCAGGAACATGTTAATCAAACCTGGGATCCTCTAGGTGCCTCCTCGAGGAGGTGATAATAACACAGAGGTTTGAAGAATGAGAAGGAATAAACAAAAGAGGTGTTGGAGGATAGGAGTAAGGGCGGAGTTGAAGGGGCTGTGGTGAGGGGCAGAATGTGCAAGGGCTGAGACATAGTAAGCACAAGACCCATGAGAAGGTGACAAACCTGCTCTACATGAGAGCAGAGTTTGAGTAGAAAGCTGGAGAACTGGGAATGGAGATTCATATAACCATTGCTCTTCCACAATCCCCCTATCAGCAGGGGGTGAGAGACCCCACTGTGCTACCTATAGGCCCCTAGGCTCCCCGTCACGTCAATTATACTGATAGTCTATTTATGTTTCCTGTCTCTGTCTTCTGCATGGAACTATCAGCTCCATGTGGACCTGGACCACGTCTACTTGACTCATCAACGCTCCCCAGGAAACAGCATCAGGTGGTTGGTAAATATGAGAATGATGAGTGAACCAAGTACTTCATATCAGGTCAACACCACCAGACCCACCTTGAACTTGGACACCACAGTCAGTACAGGAGTCCTGCTCTGGCTAGAGGGCTCCTCTTGGGACTTCTCTTCAGTAGGAAACAGCACCTTGAGCAGGGGGTCCTGGGATTGCTGCAGGAGCCTGGTCAGCTCAGGGGGAATGGGGTCCTATTGGGAAAGGACAACAGTGGCAGGTAAAGGCAGGTGGAGTGTCAAACAGGGCTGTCCACAGGCTTGCCACCCTGCTCACCCGGACCCCAGAGGGGCTTCCAGGGGAGGGCAGGGCACAAGTTCAAGAGGTAAGCTGGTCCACTGGATGCCTAGAAACCAGAAGACCCAGTGTGACATGGGTTGTTATTTCTGGGCAGGTCATGCCTGTTTAGAAGAGACCTTCGGCAGATGGGCCCGAAAGGTAACCTTGGATTCTGGGAGGATGTTCAGAAGGGAGGATGCACAATAGGAAGCTACCAGGTATGGCAGCAGTGACTCAGCATCTCGTTTCACTCAGGCCCCCAGGGCTGTGGCCCGGCCTCACCTTGTTCTTCTCTACCAGGCCTGCGGTGTGGTATCGCACAGGCCCTGCATAATGCACCACAATGAAGCTGGGCTCCCGGCTGAGCTTGTTGTGGCCCAGGCAGGGGCTGCCTGCCAGGGCACTCTCGATGCGTGTCTGGAGCTGGGCTGCACTGCTTGGCCGGTTAAGGCGGCATTCCTGTGTGGGACAGGATGGGCAATCAGCCACAAAAGTGAGAGCGGCTCACCACAACCCTGTGAGTCCCTACCCCATGGCCCCCATGAGCAAAGTTGTTACACAGGCATCACAGTGACCCTGAGAGAAAAAGTGTATAGGGATCAGCAAATCCATTTGGAAGATGGGGCAACAGAGGCACAGAGAGGGCACAGGATAGTCTTTAAGACCCCAGGAAAGCCCAAAGCCCAACTCTGGTGCTCAGCACACTAGCTGACCCTCCCTACCTCATTTATCAGGGAGCAAATGCTGATGGGGCTCCCCTCAATGAGATCCAGACAGGTCTTGTTGTCCTGGTAGTTGACAAATGACCACTCCAGGCCCTCAACTGCGTATTCCTCCTAGCGGGAAAGGGCAGTGGGAGAAGGCAGCTATGGTCTGAGGCTCAGAAGGGACATCTCACGTCCGGCCTCAGCACCACAGCATATTCCAGAATGGCATCAAAGGAGGAACCAAAAGCTCCTGGTCAGGTCCTGGAGGTCCAGGAGGATACAGAGGATACAGGAGAAGGACTACTCCACCCTGCCGTGCCTCACCTGCTGAGCCCTTAGGTAGTGAGCCACGAAGTGCTGTTGTAACTTCTCATTGGCATAGTTGATGCACAACTGTTCCAGGCTGTTATCAGGAAATGATTCAAATCCATACACATCTAGCAAGCCTGGGAGGACAGGGGAAAACCTATGAGGCTACAGCGGGAGCAGGTGGTGGTCAGGGGAACCACAGGGGCCCTGGTTGGCCCAAGGTGAAGCCTCATCTTTGTCAGCCTGGGGATGAAGCCGAGTGAGCATGACACCCCACTCCAGGGTTTCCAACTCTCCCTCACACCCTCGCAGAATGCAGAGCAGGAAAAAAGGCCAAATGAGGTATGAGGGCAGCCCAGGGCCCAAGGCACTATTCTTCTGAGACTGGAGCTGGGTCTCTGGGATAGAAGAGCTGCTATCTGAGTCAGCCAGGACTGGTCAGACATGGGCACCGGAGAGCAGAGATGTCCTCGCCTAAACAATGGTGGGTGGATAAGATGGGGGTGCAGAGAAGGGAAAGGAGTTGTCCGCAGTCACATAGTAGACCCAGGGTTCCCCTGTTCTTTTTCTGAAGGCATGCTCCCAGCAGGAAGAGTCCCTGCTACCTATGAAAGTGGTCCAGGAGTCGGGTTCTGCACAGATGCTGCTGTTGATCACGGATACCAGCCAGTCAAACAGCCTGTTGGGCAGGAGGAAGAGAGGACTCTGGTGAGGGAGGTCAGGTTGAGCCTGAGGGCTCGCAAAATTGCTGCTCCAGCCAGAGTGCCACACCCTGGAGAGCCTGACAGGTCAAGGGCTAAATCCTTTCCTCTGGTTTCCAGCCCAGCCTATCTTGACCTACTACAAATGTGGGCTATGGTCATGCATATTCCCAGGTACACATAAAGCTGCCTTGTCCTCTCAGCAAGACTGAGCACAGGGCCAACTAGCCTCAGTCACATGACCCAACATTTGGCTGATGTCTTAACTAGAAGGGACTGGGCAGGCCTGGGTGGGATTTGTAAAGAACTGAGTTCACTGGACTCTCCTGAAAAACTCAACCTATGGAGGCCATAGCTCGAGTCCTGTCATATTCCCCAACTGGGTCCTGCACAAGTGGGTCCCAAGTCACCTGGAGCCAACAGTGATACCCTGTACTCCGGAACCACTTCCACCCCGAGAAGATGGGGTAGTTACTATACAACATGGCACTACATAAACACTATTAAGGATTTTCCTCCTACAGTTTTTCTTAAAGTAATTGCTTTGCGAGTTTTTTTTTTCAGCTCAGTAAATAGTTTGTTTTCACAACAGGGGCTTCAAATACTTATTTGAAGTACTAAAAACGAGTGACCTAGTGATATAATAACCTGATGTTTACCACATAAAAAATGTTCCACAACTAGAGGCTCACCCTGTGATTGTCACACTTTATCTGCTCATTTTGCAGTTACTTGATGCAAAGGCTTTAAAAATCTTTGGCCTGAAATTCTGACCTGAAATTAGCTTTGAGGCAGTGGAAACTGAGTCCCCTGCTGAACTGGGGTCAGTCTGGGCCCAGCTGCCCTGAGCCATTTTCAGCTCAGAGGATTTTATTCCCTCAGCAGTGCTTCTCAGGCTCTGGGCTCATTGGGAAGTTCATGAAAGCAGAGCGACCCTCTCCTCATATGCCCAAGTTCCCATAAGCATATACACATGCATATACATGTTCTATCCCATAATTTCAAAGGTTTCTGGGCCCCTTGACAGCCTTACATGGCACCCTGAAGGTTCTCAGAACCCAGGGTAAGAAACCACCCTTAACCACATGGCCAGAGGGTGGAGATGCCCATATAACCCACCAGGAAAAGGCCAGGATATCCGCCTTCTGGGTTCTCATTTGCTGCATGTTATGCTGGCTAAGACCTGGATTGAGCTTCTGGCTCTACCACCATCTATCACATTCCCCAAGTGACTAAAAAGAGCTGAAGTACAAAGGCACGTGGAGACAGAGGAGCCTATTTACCCTCGGGTCTGAACGTGGAAAGGCCCTAGATCACTTTAGGGGTTGCCTTGCAGAGAGCTAGGCAGTCTTTCTGTTTTATCACCAAGGTCAAGGCAGGCTCCTGTACCTTAACAATGAGCTGAAATTAGGCCAGGCTGTGGCAACTTGCCCACGCAGAGTACTCTGAAATTGAGGCCAAGGGCCTTGCTCAGCGAAAACCCAGGAACCACTCCCTGCTGTCCTCAAGGGTCTGGGGAGCAGAGAGGGAAACCTGTCTCCTTTACCTGGCAGCCTTTCCCCTGGGCTTGGGCCTAGTGAATGACAGTGTCCAGGTCAACTCTGGATAGGGGGAGAACTTGGGAGAAGATCAGGGCACGGAGTGCTCACCGTGCGTAGACCAGTTTGGCCAGACAGTCTCTGCGGGTGCCACACTCAGCTTGGGAGCAGGGCTTCCGGAACACCTGCTGCTGCCTGCCAGCCCTGATGGTTCTAATCTGCAGTGTCTCCAGAAGTGGGTCTTCTGGGAGCCACAGCAGCGAGGCCAATGTCCTGACAGAACCTAGGAGGTACAAATCACGTTCCATCCAAACAGCCCTCTTCACAAGGCGTAGTGAAGTCACTGCAGTAGAACCATGACCCACTCAAAAGAACAGAAAAACCTAGGTTCTGGTGAGTGAAGAGACTTGCCAGAGGCAGGACTTGAACCTAGGGCTTGTGTCCCAGTGCATACTGCTGTATGTGGGACAAATCACTTTATAAACCCTCGACTATTACTTGCTCATCTATAAAATGGGGATGCCTCACCAGAGATGGAGTGAGAAGTAACTTATCCAGGACAAGGCCCTACAGCTGATGGTTTAATCAAGGGTATTGACTCCAAATTTTACCCTCTGGCCTCCCACCCAATCCCACCAATGTTGGCTCCCTGGGTATGTGAACAAAGCCCTTTGCCCTCACACTTGGCATCATCCATCAGCTGGCAGGGCTGAGCTTCATCTGCGGAGTCAGCAAACCGGACGTTGCCGAGGTGCAGCAGTCCAGCCAGGATCTGAAGGGGACAGGAGAAAGATGACATAAAGTGGGCAGCTTCTCAACAGCTAAAACCTAGCCTGGGAGGGGCCACTCTCCCGCTGAATATAATTGCTAACAGAATAATAGCAGCTCCCAATTACTACTTACTACATGACTTTGTCAGACATGATTCTATTCACATTACATGCAATATCTTGTTTGAGCTTTTCAACATCTGTTGAGGCATGTGTCCTGATGATGCCCATGACAGAGACAAGAAGCGGAGAGGTTAAATGAGAACCCAGTTAGTCTGACTTCTAATGCCTCCCAGGGCAGTCAGTGTGGAACACGCTCCTGCTACTTATAGAGCAGGCTTACTTCTGTATGGCTTGTGGGGCTTGGCTCAGGCTCCTTTTGGCCCTTTCTCAGCATTGTTGGGCTCTGAGAGTGCAGCCCTGGGGGAGGATCTGTAACCTTGGTTTCTACAGTGGGGGCCCTCTTGGCCTTAACAATCCATGTGAATGAGCCCCCTGGGGCTACAGAAAGAAGCCTGCTGTGCCCAATGGGCAGTGTGGCTGGAGCAGAGGGTCATGCCATCCCCAAGCCAGCACTCCTGTCCAGACCCCTAGTATTGTCCACTTGTGCTATCCCTCTGGCCAACTGCTTGCCTGGCAGTGCCCATACTGGCCCCCATCTGGAGGTAAAGGTCATTTTCTACTGCACTGCCATCTCCCCACAGTGGCTTTCCTGTCTCTGCTGCCAGCATATCCTATCTACACTCTCCTGTTGCTCTGGTGGGTGAGGAAGTGAGTGGGCAGGGAGGTAGTCAGTAAAGATGGATGAGAGAAGGGAGGCCCCTACGGGGAGTGAGGGGCCCCAACTCACCTGGCTCAGCACTATGTCCTGAGAGGAGCAGAGGAGGGTGGGAAATTGGAATTGCTACGTCTGGTACTAACTCTCTATATCACTTAGTGGCTTAGTGGTGCCTGACCTTGGGCAGGTCCCTTTATCTCTCTAGTTTTCTCAAGCTTAAAATGGGAATAATCTCCAAACACAAAGGTCTGCTAAAAAAACCAAGTGACTTAAGAGGTGTAAATGTGATTTTTAAATTTTAACACATTAGACAAATATATGCAGCATTATTTCTCTATTCTTATTGCATTAATAGTGAACGCAGGCACCTTGCCTTCTGAGCTCTGTCAATCACTGTACTGTTCTATATTAGCACAGGGTTCCACCCTGTGTCCAGGCTCAGTCACGCACAGGGGTTGTGGACCCCTTGGAGACTGCAAAGTGGGGCCCAAAGTCTTAGATCCTCAGGAAAAGAGACAAGTTCAGAGAAGGGCCCTGTGAAGGGGCTGCCCCTCACTTCTGCCAAATATAAGTGCCATGGCTTTCCTTCTGACCTTAAAGATGTTGTTCTGGGTGGGGGTGTCAATGCCCAAATGAAGCATGGCCTCTCTGGTCACCTCGAAACAATCCTCTGAAAAGGAATCCAGTAACAGCCCAGTGTCAAGACCAGAGGTCATCAAGGGCAGTGAGGGGAGGGAGGCAGGTCTGGAGCAGAAGGTGGGTGGGTGCTGTTGGGCCAGCTCAGGGTGCTAGGTAAGGCTCCCCCTACCTTCCAAGGTCCTCTCTGGGTTGGGCAGCCAGGAGAAGGTGGCTCCCTCAGGGAGGTGCCACTGGAGCCTCTCCTCCACGCTGGCTCCTTTGCAGATCTGTGAGAGAGGGTACAGGTGGCTGAGCTGGGGGTGAGAGGGAAGCCCAGGACTACACAGGCCTAGGGTTGGGATGAGAGGTGTAACAAATAGTCACAACATCACTAGACTGTGAGGTCCTTGTAGAGCACCCAGGGAAGACATGGAGGCAAAAGTAGCAGCAAATAGTTCAGGATGTTAACTTGATGCAAAACACCCTGCTGAGAAGGCCTGTGGTCTGATGAGGAAAGCAAAACTCCTGTCTGGGGAGCCCCCAGTCCCAGTCTTAGAGCAGGGAGACATACTATCCATGCCTTGGGGGACTCCCAGTTTGATGGAAGAACAGCTCCAAGAAAGTCCTCATTCTGTTGGAGGAGACAGTTGCCATTCTAAGGAGAATCCTCAGTACCTTTGGTCTGGTTGAGGGTGTTAAACACACCATCATGCCAAAACCATCCTGGGAACCAAGGACCAGTGAGAGGCAGTGTTGCATAGTTTGTAGGAATAAGTGGTGGCATCACTGAAAGCCAGGAAAAGAGGCAGGCATGAGGCATTGGGGGGAAGGTGGGCAGGAAGGAGAGGTAGACCCATCCTTGCTCTGCATCTAGGTAGCTGTGGACCCCACCTGGCACGGACCTGGTAGAAAATGTGGAAGTTCCTCTCATTGGAGGCCTGGCAGGCCACTCGAGTTTTCTCCAGGAGGTAGGTCTGGACTGCAGCTCCGGTCATCTGCTGGGCCCTGGGCACAAGCAGGCCAGAGCCCATTAGTTACCCACTAATTCCATAACCATTTATTAGGCACTTACTGTGTTTCAGACCACAACCTTGCAACACCCCCAAGCTCTTCGACTTATCCAACGGAGTTCATGAGGGCTAGGAACCACTCAATAGGTATTTGGGGGTTCTGGGACATTTCTTTGCAAACAGCTCAGGTGGGCGGGGACGGCTTTTGTACATTTTGCCTCATCCCAAGGTAGGAGCAGAAGCCCCAGCTTCAAGCTCAGGGGTGTGGCCTAGAGAGGTAGCTGTTTAACTACAAGTTCCCAAGCAATGGTAGAAGTCAGAAGGAATACAGAGGAGGTGACAAGCACACTGCCCCCAGGGTCCCCCAGGCTGAAGTAGTTATAGATCTTTTGGTTCAAAGCTCAACTTCAGGGTTCATCGTACCTAACGAATCCCCGCGTACACGCATGACAGGAGGTACAGGGTTCTGCCCATAGGGGTGGCACAGGCTGGAGACTGCCCCAGCCACTTGCAAACTCCTTGCCCATCCTCCCTTCAGCCAGGGTGGCAGCAGCAATTACCTGTTCAGCTGGAGCTGGATGAACTTCCCAAAGCGACTGCTGTTGTTATTCCTCAGCGTGCACGCATTCCCTACAGATCACACCTCTGTTTATACCACTCCCCTGTGTTTATAGAATCCTTATGGGTCAAGGCAGCTAGCTGCAGGTCTGCTGGGGTCATGTCTCTATCCTGAAGTCACCTAAAGGCCCCTTTGTTGGTTTCCATGTCACAGGGGACATTTGGGAAAGGGTACTTGGGTTTTGGAAAGTGTGATCAGAAGAGTTAAAACTTCCTGGCAATGAACTGAAATGAGCAAGCCTAGGCAGCCAGGGGCTGTTGTCTTTAAAGGGAAAGGGTCAAAAACAATAGCTGTCACGATTGAGTTAGACAGTAAGGTACAACATAGAGTTTCAACATGGACACTAATTGTGGTCCAACCTTAGACAAATCCCCTTCTTCTCTGAACCATCAGGAAATTGTATGGAGGGACAGGACTTGGACTAGGTGAGCAACAAGGTCCTCTCCAGTATCACTGTTAAATTTGCCTAGAGTAGATGGAGGGGATGACTGAATAATGGTAACTCTGCTGGAAAAAAGCTAAGGATACCTGGGAGGAGGTTGGGGGTCCAAGGCAGTGAATGATACACTCATCCTTCAACCCCCAAAGAGAGAGTCTCACTGCTCCTTTCCCTGGAAGGTGGCAATCCCAGAGGAAATGGGACTGAAGTCCTGTGCAGAGGACATTGAGCTCACCGAAAGCTTCCATGACAGGGTTGGAGTTCAAGATTCGCTGCTCGATCCTCTCTGCAATCTTGTGGCTCTCCCAGGATGTGGGTGAGGCAGCCACCACAGCATAGAACTTCATCAGGGAGCGGGATGTCCATGTCTGCAGCAGAAACAGCCCTGTGGGACCTGTGCCCAAGTTTCCTCCAACTTCTCAGCCTACCTGAGGGAACGGTGCCCACTAGCACCCTCTTCTCCACCAGGGGCGGTACTGACCAAATGTGTGAGTGCTGAATTAGACCCTGTCTCTAGCTGAGGCACTTCGCTCCTCTGTGAAATGGGAGTACTCGCTTTTCCAGAGGATGCATTTGAAAAACAATGGGGCAGGGCTGGGGCAGAGAAGGGACAACATGGCTTGACCTCAGCAGGTTTTTCAGTGTTTCTGATGGCTCACAGTTGATATTGGTTCCTCTGAACAAAGACTTTCTGTGCATTTTCTTAGCAAGTGTATAGGTGCAGGTGCAATTATATGTTTTCAAAAAGATGAAATCGAGCTATGGGAAAATTCTAAATTTTATTGAAGAGCATATAACTAGTAAATGATAGTAGGGCTCTGATTTATACCAAGGCAATCTAATTATAAAATTTCTACTGTTTTGTTTTTAATCAGCTGAAATATTTTCACTTGAATTTCTAATTATTTGTTGCTAGGATATAGAAATACAATTGATTTTTATATATTGACTCTGCATCTGTCACTTTCTTAAACTCTCTGTACCTCACTACAACTTTTTAGTTACAGTAGCTTTTTAATAAATTCTTTAGGTCTATGAAGTGGGAGATGGTCCATCTCTTTTATTTTCTCAAATAATTGTGTAGAATTAATAACATTATTTTCTTAAACATTTGGTAGAATTCACAAGTGAAGTCACTTGGAACTGGAGCTTTCTTTGTGGAAAGATTTTAAACTATTACTTCAATTTCTTTTATAGACTTCAGGTTATATGAGCTTCAATATTTTGTATATTTCAAAATATTTCTCCATTCCATCTAAATTGTAGAATTTATTGGAATAAAGTTGTTCATAATATCTTTTATCAGTCTGTTATGATTTTTATTTAGATTGATAGTTATATCTTTTTTATTTCTAACATTGGTAGTTTGTGTCTTTTTCTGTCTTTGACTACAGGGTTATCAATTTTATTAATCTTTAAAAAAAATAGCCTATGATTCATTTCTCATTATTTTTGTTATCTATTTTATTGATTTTTTACTTTATTTCCTTTTTCTGCTTACTTTGGGTTTATCTTATTCTATCTCCCCCTCCCCAGATTTCTTAAGGTAGAAGCTCAGTTAATTGATTTAAATTGTCTATTCTTTTCTAATATAAGCATTTAATGCTTCAGATTTCTCTGTAGGCACTGCTTTTATTTTTAAAGCATAAATTTTGACAAGTTGTGCTTTAATTTTCATTCAGTCCAACAATTTTCTAAATATTCCTGATGATTTCATCTTTGACCCTTAGGACATTTAAGAATCTTTAATTTCCAAATGTTTTGGTATTTTCTATTTATTTCTAGTTGAATTCTGCTTAGGATAGAGAAGTTTGTATGATTTTAATCTTTTCAAATTGAGATTTGTTTTATGGCTCAGAATATGTTCTACATTGGTGAATGTTCCTTCCATGTGTACTTGAAAAAAACACTCAAATTTCAAACTATAATTTTATCTATTTCTACTTTCGATTCTAACAGTTTTTGCTTAATGTATTTTGCAACCATTAGTAGGTACATACTTTAGTATTATTTTCTCTTCTTGATGAATACACCAATTTATCATTATGAAATGTCTCACCTTACCTTAGTAATGTTCTTTGTTCTAAAATCTAGTTTGTTCCATATTACCATATCTACTTCAAATTTCCTTTGATTAGTGTTGGAATGGTATATCTTTTTTCCATTTTTAAAATTTTGAATTTATGTCTTAATAATTATATTGGGTTTCTTAAAGATATCATGTAATTTGAGGCTTATTAAAAAAAAGTCCAATCTGACATTGTTTTTTAATTGGAATGGTTAGTCCATTTACATTTAATGTAATAATTATTATAGGTGGGTTTAAATCTACCATCTTTTTTCTTTCTTTTTTTAAATGCCTACAGCACCCAGTCTTCCTAGGTGGTCTCCCATCCAAGTACTAACCTGACCCTGCTTAGCTTCCAAGATCAGATGGGATTGGGTGTGTTCAGGATGGCATGGCCATCGACCATCTTATTTCTTTTTGATTTTTTTTTTTTGTGATCTTTGTTACTTTTTTTATTAAGGTTGAACTTAGTAATTTTAGATTCCATTGTATCTCCACAATAAACTGCTACCATTTTTGTTTTAGAGTGAATTATCCTTTAAAGAGACAAATTTTTTTTTTTTTTACATCTTCAGTATTCTTTATTCCTTTGTATCAACCCAAATATTCACTGGGTTTCATGTTCCTTTGGCCTAAAAAACCTCCTTTAATATTTCTTGTAGTATGGATCTGCTGGCAATTAATTCCCTAACGTTTCTCTGAAAGTCTTTAGTTCACTTTCATTTTTGAAAGATAGTTTTGCTAGTAATAGAATTCTAGGTTGACAGGTATTTTCTTTCAGCACTTTAAAGATGTCACTCTATTATCTTTGGGCTTGCAGTTTTTGACAAGATGCCTGTTGTCATTCTTTGTTTCTCTTTATGTAATGTTTATTTTCCTGGCTTTAAGAGTTTCTCTTTACATTTGGTTTGTAGCAATTTCACTATGTGTTTAGATATTTTCTTTCTGTCATCCAGCTTAGCATTTCTTGAACTTCTAGGATCTGTACTTGCCATCTTTTGTTAATTTTGTAAGATATTACTCCAGACTCATGTTCTCTTTCTCCTGGGATACCAATTACAAGTATGGTAAACAATTTGATATTGTATTACAGCTCTTGAATGCACTTTATTTTTCAATTTGGATTTCTACTGACCTACTGTCAAGTTTACTGATGTATTCTTCTCCATGTCTAGTCTGCTGATAAGCATAAAGAAATTGTTCATCATAATTTAAATTTTTATCATTTCCATTTAAATATTTATAGTTTCCATCTCTCTGATGAAGAGATTGGAAAAATATTCTGGAGACACTGACAAGCTCGTAAGAAAAGTTACAAACGCTCATGGTCTCACAAGTTTAGAAAGCTACTTATAGTGAGGCTTCCTATACATAAAGAGAGATTCTAATCCATTGCTTAATGCCTTATTATCAAGTATGAACAGAAATTCAAGGATCATTAACGATTTGATAAAGTTCTTTTACATAAACTCTTTACATGAATGACAACAATAAAGGGAAGAAAAGGAGCTAAAAGAGTTAATGTAAAGAGAAGACAAGTAAAAATCATGAAATACTCTCAAGGATAAAAGAAAACACTAACCCTATGAAATAAGACCAAGATGCTGGGGGAAAAACAATATTCACAGAACAAGAAAAACAAAAATTTTAAATTCAAGAAAATTGAAAGGTATTTTTTAAAAGGCAAAAAAAAAAAAAAAAAGAAAGAAAGAAAATAGGAGTTCCAAAAGAGAAAACAGAGGGGATTAAATGATTAGATATAATAAAAAAAATTTCCCCAAACAAAAACATGAGTTTCCAAATTAAAAAGATCCACACAAGGTATCCGGCATAGTAGGTGAAAAAAAGACCATGCCAAGATATATCACTGTGAATTTTAATACCTATGGATAGAAAAAAAAGACCCAAAAAGCTTTTTGAAAGAAAAAACAAATCACTATAGATTGGGATTCTCAATAGCAACATTCAAGCTAACACATAAAAAAACCCCTAAATTTGGAAATAAAATGAGTTCCAATGTGAAACTATAAAACCCAGAAAACATATCAAATTTGAGGTGGAATAAACATTTTTAGATGCACAATAATGCAAAAATTTGCCTTTCATTTACCACCTTTGTCAGGAAGTTACTAAAGGATGTGCTCCATAAAAACAAGGCAGTAAAAGCAACAGAAGCCATGGGTTCCAGCAATGGAGAATTTATTATGGGACAGAGGGTAATCTTGACCCCCACCCAGAGTGAGGCAGAGAGCTCCCAGGTAACAGCTATAGGCAGCAGTCATAGACAGCCACCAGTCCAGACTGGAGCGGGCGATCTGAGAGCTCTAGGAAGGGCATTGTGGAAAAAAAAAAAAGAAAGAAAGAAAAAAAAAATGATGTATTTGCCAGTTGGATAGGCTGGAAAAGCTCTGGTGACAAGTTTGGTAGTAATTTAATAATAGGCATATAGAAACTAAATGAGTGAAACAAATGACCCCCTGCCTCTCTGTCCACAGAGCCAAGTCACCAAATTTACAGGGTGGGAAAGAGGCTCTCCTACCTTTCCAGCACCACTCTCTCCACTGACAACAATAGACTGGTTCACTGGCTCGATCAGGCTCTTGACATTTCTGTAGGTCTGTTCACCCACGGTGAAGATGTGGGGCTTCAGTTTCTGAAATATGAAGGGGTGAAAGGTCACATGAGGAAATGCCTGTTTTCAAGAAGTGGTTGATCCGATGATGGCTGAGATAGGGAGGCTTCCTCTAGAAAAATTTCCTGGATGTAACAGTGTTAGGCCTAAGAAGTCTGTGCATTAGTTGGCTTGCTAACTCTATTTTTTAAATGAGAAATCTGAGGTTCTGAGGGGTTAAAGAACCTTTCCAAGGCCACTAAGCAAGTAAGTGCAACCATGTGATTTGAATCCCAAGGCCACTGTTCTCCTTTCCATCACCAAATGTTATCCTCAATGTGCTGGGCATCAAGCTGGGCACTGGGGAAACAGAAAGGAGAGTGACATGGCTTCTGTCTTTGAGGAGGCAGGCAGACAGTTTAGATATGGGCTCTTAGGACAGACTTCACATGAATTCCACTTGGACATTTAACCATACATGAGTTTCTGGAGGGCCAGGCCATCTGCATAATGCCTAGCCAGCCTAACGCTGCCCACCCAGCAATGATCACTTGCCCACAGCTTCCTGGAGAATATATAGTTTTGGATGGTGTCAGAGCTGTCTCTCAATCTGCTTTTGCCCCAGTCACCTCTCACCTGGACTGTTACAAAGCCTCCAACTGTTCTCCCTGCTTCCTGTCTCACTTTCCTGAACACAACTTCCCCAACTTTCAGAGTAATTATCCCCATTGTAGGCTCCATTCAGTCCCACCTCCATTCCTGGTGAGGCTTTGCAAACTCTCTCTGCCTGCTGGGGTGCTTCAGCCCCTTCGACACCAGCCTCAGCTTATCTCTCTTCCTGCCTCATCTATTGCCTCTCTACCCAACCACCTCATCTATTGCCTCTCTACCCAACAGCCCCCTCCCAACAGTAAGTCTGACCTTGCCTCTCCCTGAACACATGAACTTTAATACTAACTAGTCTATTCCCTGCCTGCACCACTCCCATCCCCATCGCCATCAGAATTTATCATTCTCCTAGACGAACATGTGCTGAATTTTCTAGGGCAATCCTTATCACATATAATTTTATTCTTTTCTGAAAAAGTGGTTTGTTAAATATAGAAATACACTTTGTAAATTCTTTCCTATTAATAAATTCACAAACAAGAAAAAATACTTTGTTCTATGGCCTTATTTCAGGTTTCGAACTCAGTTAAACAAATATTTATCTCCCACTTTGTATTACAGTCATGTGTCCAAAATTCTTTGAGATCTTAGTGGGCAGGGCTTTGGCACCAGCAGGTTTTGAATAACTGCACAGCAGTGAATTGATGGATAAAGACAGAGAAGCTGCAAGGAGGCCTAGGTGGGAGGAGGCTGTTGGGTAGAGAGGCAATAGATGAGGTAGGGGAGCCCTCAGGCCCAGGAAGTAGCTGAATCTTACCTGGGGCTGAGGAGCAGCATGGTACTCTTTCATTAGCTCTGGCAAGTAGAGCTGAGGGACGGGCTTGAAGGGGTTCAGAGCCACCAGGGTGCAGCCAGCATTGGTGTAGAATATGTCTGCCATGTACCGGGCCTGCAAACACCTCAGAACTGAGGCAGAGGGTGCCTTTAGCAAACTCTAGCTCAAAAGTAGACACAAGTACACACAAACATCCACCTAACAGCGCTCCTTCTGCAATTAGCCAAGAGCCATTAGATCCCAGCAGCTCCCTGATGAATAGGTACAAGATCTAATTAAGATGAATGCCAAATCTGAAGCAAAGTCTGTGCTGAGATCCCAGGTACAGCTGCCAGGCAGGTCTGGAACAGCTGATCTGGCTCCAGGTCAGGAGTCCTGCCTGCCTCAGTCTGGCCAGGGGAAGCTGTGCTAAATACCCACATCATCCTCCACCCTCTTGGAGATGGCACTCTAGAGGAGGAGGCCCATACCTGTCTCTAGTGTCACAGGATTCACCTTGGTGAGGTCATTCAGCAGGTGCAATGGGGTGTCCCGGCCCAGGAACTCTTGCAAGTCTTCTCTGAGTTCTCCACCATGGGCATTGGGATCTGAACTGTGGCCATTCATCTGGGAGGGAATAACAAGGCCAGGAGAGCTGGGGCTCAGAGAAGCTGGTAGCTCTGCAGAGGGAGAGGCCTTTACAGTAGAAAGAGAAAAGGCCTTTAGTATCATAGTGTGGTTGGGCTCAAATTTCAGATCTGTTGCTTACCAGACCTATGAGCCTAGGTAAGTTACTTAACCTCTCTGAACCAGCTTATTTGTAAATAAGGAAAATAAAACCAGCTCACAAGGCCATGGGGAAGAAAAGTAAAAAGAGATATACAAAGCATTTAGTGCCTGGCACACAATATGTACTCAATAAATCAATAAGTGGTATTCCCTCTCCTATGCCTGAGCTCCAGCTTCCAGGCTGGCCAGCTACCAGCCTTACTGGGCCTGGCAGAGGTGGGGCCCATGGTGGAGGGCTGCTACAGGAATATCACGAAGGAAAACAACCATGGTTTAGGCCTTTTTTGAAGGACACCATTCAACTTGAGATGAAAAATCAGCTGTAAGGTAGCCTCATGCTTTCATCACCGGCCTCTTGGGGCTTAAATTTAGGCCGGCTCATTACATAATTAGCTTCCTCTGCCTTGGCTCAGAAGTCGGATGAGGTCAAGAATAGGCACCAAGGGAAAACCTCCCTTGCTCATGCTTGGTGCCAACACTTTCCACATGTTTCCTCTCCCTTTTCCTCCTCTAGTCTCCCAGGGCTGTAGGGAAAATGGGGAAGAGAGTAACCTGGCTGAAATTTGCTTTTGGAGGAAAAATGCATGAGTTTTCAATGAGACTAGTGAACCATACAAGTTCAAACCCCTCAAGGTAGCAAGTGTCATCCGAGAAGCCCAGTAACAAATTTTTTTTCCAAAGAGGTTGCCTCTTCTCTGAACTTGGGTCTACATAAGCACAAGGTAGGCTCTTGGCTTCCAGAATAAGTGCTGAGGTCAGAGCATGGCTGGCCCATGCAAATCCTTCTGTTTTAGTGGGGAGAAAAAAATTACTCACAAACCCATCCATAATTAATGAACATCTCTGATCCAACCAGAGGCAGCTGAGTATAATGATCAGGAGCCTGAACTTGCAATTTAGACTGCCCGGGTTTGAATCCTGATTTTTCCACTTACTAGTTGTATAATCTTATGTAAATTTCTTAATCTTTGTGCTTCGATTTTCCTCATCTGTAAAATGGGAATGGTGGTAGCACCCACGTCATAGATGCTAATAAGCGCATAAAATATTTTAAAAAGGCACCTGGTATATGCCCCACAAAGTTAGCTGGTATTCTTTTAAGAGCAGCTATTCTAATTAGGCAATAATATATCAAGGGCCTTAAAACTATATATGTCTCTTAAGCCTGAAATTCTGCTTCTAAAAAATGATCCTATGTAAAGGCCATAAAAATGTTCAGTATACATAAAAACATTTATAACTGTAAAAAGCTGAAAACACAGATTTCCAAGTAGTAGACAGCTTATAGTATATCCTTACGATGGAATAAAGCAGGTTTCAAAAAAGTATGATACCTTGAAAATGTTTTTAAAATATATATAGGTGAAAAAAAAGTCTAGGATACTCTCTAAAATGTTGGTTATTTCTAGGTAGTACTATCATGGTTAATCTGAATGTTCTTTTTTGCTTATCTATATTTTCCACATTGCTTATGATGAATGTCACCTTGAATAAGTCACTTAACCTCTCTGAGCCCTATATCCAAAATGAGGATATAATAGCACTGTATATAATACCATATCTTTCTCAAGGACTAAACTAAATTACAGGTGTAAAATGCTAGCATAGTGCCTACTACATAGCAAAGGCTCAACACAGAGTTGCTGCTACTATGATAATGAATATCACTGCTATTTTAATAAGAAAAAAACAAGTTAAAAACAAACAATAAAAAGTCCAGAGCAGACATCTATCCTGCCTCATTCTAGCCTTCAAGCCCATTTCATGAGCCAAAAGGCTGAAAGGTCAAGCAGTGGTTTCTACCATGACTCCCTTGAGGCTGGCTGGCCTCACGCTCAGGCACTGCTGAATCTCAGGCACTTACCTACCTAGGACTTCACTAGACCATGAGTTAGTTCCTTGAGGGCAGGTATCATCTTAAATATCTGCCTCAGTCCAGTGCCTGGCAACACTTAGTAAATAAAAACTCGGCAATTATCTACTGGCATTCTCTCTGGACCAAGAGCTGCATGTAAGGGATTATATGGGTATGAGATGAGGTTTCACAGTGAAGGGTGATTTGGAACCCTGCAGGCCTGGGGCCATAGCAGTCTTTTCAGAGGCGCAAAAAGTTCGGGACTAAGGGTAGGTTTCATATCCCGATAGTAACCCATGCACCCGATGATCCATTCATCAGAATCCTTCTCTATTTCCACATAGGTCATCTCTCATATTTTCGCACAGGCTGACTTCTTTGCCTGGACTGCTTGTTTTCCTTTTACACTTAGCTAATTCCTACTTATTCTTTAAGACTCAGCTTCAAGGAACACCTCCTTTTGGAAGCTCCAGGCTTCCACTGTACTTCAACAATTTAGGATGGCAGGGACATCTCTCAGGACCTCCTTACTGGTTAGGCTTGTGAGGTCACCAAAGTGTCCTCAGGATTCCCTTACCCATCCTAGGGAATAGAGCTAAAAAATACAACAGGACATTTAAAATTAATATCAAGAAGAGGTGCTTGACAACAGGTGAAAAGCATTAGAATAACTATCTGAAGAAAGAAAAGACCTTTAAGAGGTCTTTCCCTTCTTTCCAGGTCAGGACAGTGAAACTTCATTCAGACAAGCAAAAGATGGGGAGGGCCCTGGGTTTCTAAGGGTGAAGTTTTACCTGCTGGAGCATCCTGCTTCAATGTGGTCAGCCAGGTCATGGGTCCAGCAAAGGGCTCAATTCTGGAGGAATCCGAGATGAGTCATTCTAGAGCCTGTGGCATGAGAGAGAAGACAAAGGCCATAAACACAGGTGAGAGCTTCTCCAGGAAAACTCACTCCTCCCAACAAGCAGAAGGAATCAAAATGAGAACCAGAGCGAGCCTGGGCAGAGAGGGAGAGTCTTTCCTGTCCTCTGCCACTTAGGGAAAAGGGGAAACTTTTACGAGAGCTCCTGGAGGTTCCCTGGGCTTCTCTGGGGTTAGTTTTACTATGGGGACTTGAGATGGGGCTGCAACTCTTCTGGGTCAGTGTGACATGGAGGATGAAGACACTGGGAGACAGAAGCCTTGCACTCTGTCCTCTCCACTAGAAAGAAATATCCTATTTTAGTATAGTCAGTAGTTGGTGGGGTAGGAGGCCGGAGTCAACTTGATGCTCCAGAAAAGTTGTTGTGTGGGAGGGAAATCACAGCTCAGTCATTCATTGTAAGTCACATCACCTTCCTGGCCCACTGATTTCTCATCTTGAAAATGGAGATAGTAAAATTTATCTCGCAAGTAGCTGTGAAGGTCAATGAGGTCATGCATTGGAAGCACCCTACAAAGCATAAATCTGCATATTCACTTTGAGGGGGAATTTTGTTAGCAAAACCAACAATATTTGGGGGGCACTAATCAGATGGAACACCCTAGTGTTGATTTTAAGAAAGGCGAGGATTTCAGAGGAGGGGAATTGGTCTGAGAGATGGAGTATTGTGAGGCTGGGCCTAGGCCAATCTCTGAAAAATTGTAAATGACCCCCAGACTCAATTTCCCAGGCCTTACACTGCCCCAGCAAGGAGGGATGAGGATGAGTGGGGTCTGTAATGGATTAACCCTGGTGAAGACTTTCCTGAAGCTCTGAATACATTTAGCCTTTGAAAGAACTCAAGGATAAGAATTTCCATGGAAATAGGAAAATGGATAACTCAGGCTGAGAAGGGCATCAGGACTGTGTTGGACATTCACCCTGGATACTGATGGTCTCCAGTCCAAGGGAAATTCTTGCAGAGGGCTCCAGAACTCAAGGAGAACCAACTCTCTCAACCGGAAGTTCATCTTAGGACCGGAGGCAGAGCACAACAGGTGGGGTTAGAATCCAAACCCCATGCCCCCTCTGGTGCACGTCACTAGAGCTCTCTAAGCTTTATTTCCACTTTTGCAAAAATAGAATACTAATATCCAGACCTCACGATGCAGAGTTCAGGATAATATAGGCTAGGTAGTACCTGTTGAGAGTGCTTTGCAAATGTTGGTTATTCCGTGCAGCGTCAGCTTCCAGGCAGAGGCAAGTCAGACTAGAGCGGTTTTCTCTAGTACTCCGACCTCTAGCTCCCAGTCAGTTTTGTGCTTACCAGCCAAGAAGTTCTGGAAAGGGTGTGACCACTGTGGGCAGGAAAGAGATGGTAATGAATAGATGAAACATCAAGGCAAGCGCCAGCCTGATCACCAGCTCCTCCTCCTCCGCAGCCTCAGGTTCTTTCCCGGGCTCTGAGAGTAGGGGAAGAGCGAACAAAAAGAACTGGGTAAGGGTCCTGGGAGCCCAGCTGGCCCTGCCCCAAGGTTTCCGGCTAGAAACCGAGACTCCAGGTCCTGGCGAGGTGCCCCAGGGCTGGGATGCCGCTCCTGAAGCACCTGGCACAGGGAGAGTACGTCCTTCGCGGGAAGGTGGATGTGACCCCGGCCAAGGGCACTGCTGCCCAGACGTCTCTCGGGTACAGCTGCCCCCTTTCCTGTCCCTAGGTAGGGCCAGGAGAGGAGTAGGAGCTGGGTCCTAGCCAGTCGGGACCTTCTCCCCACCTCGGGCTGCCTCCTGCTGGCAAGGTAGAGTAGTGGAGGGTGACCATGAAAGGTCCTCGTTCTGAGCAAGGGCCAGGAGCTCGGCTACCTCCTCCTGGGATGCGAGGGGTTCAAAAAAAGAAAAGGGAAAGGGTAGGAGAAAGGCGCTTTAGAAAAAGGAGGGGGAGATGCCCTCTTCTTCCTCAGAACTCTGGAGGTAAAGAGTCCTCTCTTGCCCCTTCTGGGTCGCGAAAGGCTTCAGACTTGGGGCTGGGGGCGGCACTCACCAGTCCCAGAGCCAAAGCCGCCGAGTGTGCAGACCCCGCCCGGCCCAACTGGAAAGGCGGGAGGGCCGGGTGAAGCTGCGGGAGGAGCCGGGGGAGAGAGGAGGAGCGCGAGCAAGCCGGGGAGAGAAAGCCGGGACAGCTGACACACGCCCGGCCTCCGCCTCTCGGGCTGAGTGGCCCGGCGCCGGCCGGCTCCTCCCCCGGGGCGGGGCGCGCAGAAGTGGCGCTGGGCGCACGTGGCTCGCCCAGGACGCGGGGGTCGGGTTTGGGGCTCCACTTGGGGCAAAATATTTTGACAGCCTGGGGTAAGATGGGGTGAAAGGGAGGCCTCCGGTGTTCTGTCGCGAGAGGCAGGGTAAGCATGGCTTCCTGGGCCTACGGGCCTTCGGTGGGGTGTGGGGTCTTTCAGTAGGGGCTCCTAGCCCCGCCATTCTGACAGGCCTCGCCTTGGGGTCTGAGCAGTCGTGAGGCGCGTGAAGCACCTTTCCCTTTCCGGACCCCTCTGCCAGGCCAGCCCATGGCCACAACCCAGGAGGACTTGGGCTGGGCTAGCGCTTGATTGAGAAGGCGTGGGGAGCCGCCGGAGTGTGGGAAACGGACACCACCCTGGGCTCCCGGCGCGCGGAATCTGCAGGCCCGGAAGCTCTGGCCGTCTCGCTGCGGCCGGAAGCGCCGCTCGGGAGGCGGAAGCTGCTTGCTCCCGTGTTGCCCCGCGCGTGCGGTGGGAGCCCGGCGGCCGGGCCAACGTAGACCGCGGCCAGCTGGGGAGGTACCGGAACCAGACTGAGCACTGGAGGTGTAAGGTCCCGGCGCGCCCGTGGTAAAGTACTTAAGGCCAGCCGATTCTGATCGGGTTGTTATCGTGAGGTATTGTCGCTGGGCCCAGACAGGCCATCATGCATGCATGCATTTATTACACGTGGTTCTTGTTTAGCCAACAATTGTGTTCTTCCCGTGTGCCACTTCTCAAACATTAATGTGGCAGAGAGGCGTTTTATATCCTTTAAAAACTAACACTAGTATGTACTATATGCCACCCCCACCCCTCGCTGCCGTGATTAGCATCCATACTACCTTCCGACACCGAACATGAAACTTGGCTGACTGTACATGTTAGGAGCAGCCTGGGGCTCAGATCACTGGAGGACCTAAATTTTGTACTAGAAACAATAGATTCAGAGAGGCTGAAGAGAAACCAAGGCCCTCAACTCCATCATATACTCAAATACCTTCTCTGTCCCTGCCCTCCCCGTTTGACTTAAAGTCATTAGTTATGTGTATTCAATTTTCATTACAATCTTCATGACATATACTATATTCTATAATAGGAATTTCTATCCAACTGTGATTCCATTCTCAGGGTTATATATCCCAAGTGCACTTTCTTTGTGAATCTGCCTTATACTGAAAATAGCTTAAGCTTTTTAACCAATAATTTTATATTATTAGTGTGACATTCTTATCCTAATATTGTTAGACTTCTTCCCACAACCCTTGCAAGGGGGATCACAAATCCTAGGTTCTGATCTGAACCTAAGAATAAGAGTAAAATCAAGTCAGGTGCATATATATATGCCAATTCCACAAGAACGTTGCTTTCCACAAATGCATTCCTTTGCTCTTGTTTTCACAGGAAGGAAAAAAAAAATGTCTCACAAGCAGATGAAGGAAGCTTTTGTCAGTAACCACAATGGAACCAGCGTATTGGAAATTACCCAGGGCTTGTGCTTTCCCTCACTCTGTATCCTGTGCAGAGGGCTGTTGATCATTCTCTCACAGCACTTGTGTTCTTCTTCACGTACCTGGAAAATTGGATTCGTCATTGACTTTGTTTTCCTAATAGTTCCCCTGGTCATGACTTTGACCATTTTGGCTTCATTTATCTTCTTTGAGTACCTTGCTATAATTATCTTTGGGGCTGGGCTATTCTATCAAATATACTGCAGGAGAACTTGCTATGCCAGAATGCCTGTCCAGAAAATCCTTGAAAAATTCTTACAAACCAGTTTAGAATCAGAATACATTCCAGCCATTTCCTGTTTCCGTGTAATTAACAGTGCATTTACTGCTGTTGCCATTTTGGCTGTGGACTTCCCACTTTTTCCTAGAAGATTTGCCAAAACTGAGCTCTATGGGACAGGAGCAATGGATTTTGGAGTAGGAGGCTTTGTATTTGGGACTGCAATGGTTTGTCCAGAAATTAGGAGAAAATGTATGGAAGGTTCAACATTTTATTATCTTACAAAGTCATTGTACTCTGTTTGGCCGTTAGTCTTCATTGGAATAGGACGATTAATTATTATAAAATCCATAGGTTATCAGGAACATTTAACTGAGTATGGAGTTCACTGGAACTTTTTCTTTACCTTAATAGTTGTAAAGTTGATAACATCACTGCTTTTGATTTTTTTACCCCTAAATAAATCCTGGATTGTGGCTGTCAGCATTACTGTATTATATCAGCTAGCCCTTGACTTTACCCCACTGAAAAGGTTAATTTTATATGGCACTGATGGCAGTGGCACAAGGGTTGGTTTATTAAACGCCAACCGAGAAGGCATAATCTCTACTTTGGGGTATGTAGCAATATACATGGCTGGTGTACAAACAGGGTCATATGTACTTAAAAAAAGATCATATATCAAAGACTGGATAAAAGTAACATATGGTATTTTACTGACAGCTATTAGCCTCTTTGTATCTCTTTACATAGTTCAGGTAAATGTAGAAGTAGCATCTCGAAGAATGGCCAATTTAGCCTTTTGTATTTGGATAGTTGCTTCTTGCCTGCTCCTTCTTAGTAGTTTATTATTGGGTGATATAATTTTGAGTTTTGCAAAATTTCTAATTCAAGGCGCTCTGGTTCCATGTTCTTGGAAACTGATCCAGTCTCCTGCTACCAACAAAAAGCATTCAGAATCTCCAGTCTCTGAAGCTGAAAGAAACAAACCCAGTATTTGTTTAATCACAGCTATGAACAGAAACCAGTTGACTTTTTTCTTGATGTCAAATATAACAACTGGCCTGATCAACCTGTTGGTAGATACATTGCACAGCAGTACGTTGTGGGCCTTATTTGTGCTCAATCTCTATATGTTTACCAACTGTTTAATTATGTATCTGTTACACTTGCAAGATAGGACTATAAAATTTTGGTGACCAATAGGGTTAGGATGTATCTGGTTTGAGCAATGTTAATGAAGAATATCAAATGAAGAAAACAGGCTTTTGGCAATCTAGTGTTAACTACATTTTATTGTAAAATTAAGAGTTTCAATCCTCTATAACAGCACTATGTACAACAAACCAATACAGAAGAAACAAAGCCTTGTTACGTGTTAGAATATTTATTGAATTTCAATGTTTTAAAGAAACTGTGTTTACAGTTGTGACACTGGAAAACGGGAGTATGGGAAGGAGCGTTTTTACTTTCCACCTTATACCATCTTATATTTTTTGTTGTATATATTTTATAATATTTACATAAAAAAATCTGAATTGTGGAACTGTCAATACTTCTTTACTGCTCAATTTTAATCTTTCAAAAAAAACCCTAAATAGGAGAAAGCAAGTGTTTAAAATCAAATACTTATATACTGTGAAGTCAAAACAGTAAATTGCTCCAAAGAATAGACTGAATTATATGTTGTAGTTAACACGCTTAACAATTATGAGACAATAGCTTTGCCCTGGGACTAATTCATTTTAGCCTACTCTGTGCTAGGGATGATAAGCAAAATTTCCCTGATATTTTGGAACTTGAAATCTAGTGGGAGAAACACATTAAACAACTGTTATAAACTGTGTTAAGTCATGAAGTATAGGTTGCCAAGAGTGTCAAATCAAGAACTGACCTAGCAATCAAGAAAGTTTTCTCCACAGATAGTATTTTCTGAGCCACAGCTAGTGGATAGGATGAGTTAGTGTCTAGGTAGTAAGGGGTGGGTGCTGGTAAAGGAGGGGGTAAATAGCAGTCAGCAGTCTAGGAAGGATGAATTCCTCAGCAAAGGTCCTGAGTTGGGAGGGAACCTAGCACATGATAGAACTGAAAGGTGAGAGCTCAGAAAAAGGGAGACCACAGGTAATGAGCTGGAGAGGCAGACAGGGGCCATATAGAACATGCCTCATCTACCATGTTGAGGGGAAAGAACCAGTGAGAATGTCATCAGGTATCTAATCTAAATTAATAAAGCTATGGCTGTATTAAGGTTTAATAGCCTACTGAGCACTCGAGTCACTTAAAAACTTACATAGACCTTTGAACCTGTTCAAAATCTAAGATTTAAAAAAATTCTTCATTTTCAATTGTTTCCTGTATATTGTTTAAAGTGGGTCAAAAAAAATCAATTAAAATCTGCCTTTCTATATTCCATTCTATTTTCAAGTAAAAATTTGGTTATTGTGGCAACAGGCAGGGGTCAGATGTATAAGTTAATTTTATATTTGGTAAGCAATCTGGATTATTTGTAGTGAAACCTTCTCAACATTAAATACTAGATTGGCTGTTTTAGTTGCCTCTAAATTAGCTCAAAATTAATTTTATTCCCTAATTTGTTAGATATGACTATCATATTAGTTTACTTCAGTTTTATGATGATGGCTAATTTAGTATTTATAGGGCATTTTATATTTGCTAACTACAATCAATTATATTTGGAGGTGATCTAATACTGAATTTTCCCCTCAAATCAATATGTTGGATAGTTACATAGCTGTAAAAACAAAAATCAGATTAATTTTATTTTCAATGAAAAAGGAATACTTGAAATAAGATTATAGTATGTAAATTAAAAAGGTGATTGGTTATCCTCTATGTCACAGTGCTCATATTCCACAACTTACCTGCTCAAAGCATTCAGGGGGCTGAGAGGCTCTAACCATATTCTCTTGTCCAAAAAAAGGTAATTTAAAGTAAGTTTTCGGTGACTTAATGAGCATGTGGTCTAACTGTTGCTGCTTGTCAGTTACTGCTCCTTCATCCTTTTCAGGTTCATAAATATCAGTAAGTTTATGTCTGTTGCAGATATTGAATCATAACTTAAGAACAAAGTGTACCATTCTACATCTAATTATGATATTCATGTCAGAGAAAGCTAATGAAATAGCATTCACAAAAACAAAAACTGGTAAAAAAGACCATTCTGACTTGATTCTACTTTACAGAAGAAAGGAAGAGACCACTCAGCAAAGATTTATTGGGCTCTAATGTACCAGGTATAGGTGCCAGGGAAACAATGAAAATAAGACAAAGTCTCTGCCTTCAAAGGGCTTACATTTTAACTTGTGGACATTTTTTTTTCCCTTCAAAAAATGTAAATGGGGAAAATGTGTCTCTATTTTTGACAGATACAACAACAGAACTTCCCACTGTTAGCTCATGAAAAAGAAAACCCAATTTGTAGATTTGGACAACCATGGTAATTTAAATATAGTCTGCTGTTGATTTTACTACTACATAAAATAATGTGGTTAATATAGTGAAAATTCTGATTAACCTATTTTCAACTATCAATATCTGAGGACACAAGGGAGGGGAAAAGAGAAGAAGGAAAAATATAATCTGGGCTAAGACTTTATTCTATCTATGACTTTCAGAAAGTGAGTCATTCCCATGACTTTAATTTTACACAATTAGAAACTGGGGGTAGCTACCACACATGTATCAATAGCTTTGTGTTTAGAAGATGGCAGTTTTATTTTTATTGAATGTCGACGTCCAATACATTGTATAAATCATATAAAAACACACTTTACTTACAGGAGTTTATGTATAATCTATGGAGATAAATAATATAAGGACTAAATCTAGTCTTCATTTCTTTTCAACTCTGGCAGCTTGGAGAATAGTCATATCTCATTTATGCCTGATTTTTGTAGCTGGCTGTCAAACACTGGGGACTGTCTGAGAAGAATAATGGTATTTAGCTGATCATTTACCACATCCCCATCTCCATCACTCCAACTGTTTTTTATTAGGTACCAACAAAATGTCATCTGCTGTTGATTGCTTTCTCTTTCTGAGCCTTTCAAATCCTTTGACCTTACCCTTCACAATGCCAATACTGAAATTTAAAAATAGGCAAGAACTGGCTTTTTAATGTAGTAATCACTTATTTTGTCAATCAGAGGTAAGCTAATAGGAGATATTTAGTCAGATAATTGTTGCAGCACTACTGGTTACAACTGAAGATAGACTAAGTGAAAATAAAAATGATTTCAAAATGACAGTGCCTGCTCTAAAATTAAGATACATAGTTAAAACTTAGAAATTTTTTTCAATGGAATAATTTTCTAAGTATTTTCCCTCAATATGATTTTATCATATTTATAGCACCCAGGCTATCTCCTTACCTCCTTAAGACTTGAGAAATAGCAACTTATCTAGCAAATTATCCACCTTTTTAGCCTTATACTTATTGAATGCCTATAGTATGTGAAACACTGCCCAAAGATACTATGCAATGTGCTCAGTGAACCTAAAAGACAAATCCAAATCAAGTAATCCCAGATGGAAAGAGTGTGTGGTTCCCTCATTTTATTATGTTTTATATCTGGGTTTTATCATTTTTTATGTTTATATCTACCTTCTCTAACTTAGATTTCAATCCTCAGGGTGAATGAATTTGTTCTTTGCTAGTACTGTGTACTCTATAACGAAAGTTATAATTAGCAGCTATATATTTAGCTTGTCATTTTCAATGTCCTTTACTAACCATAATCTAAGGAAAGTTTAAAAGATATAAAGTAGGTACATTAATTGACATAGCTATTATAAGAGCACCTTTAGATCTTAAAAGCCACAGTATTCTTTTTACCTTAGGAGTGTTTTTACATAAAACACAAGATTCTCTAAAAATGTCCAGATTTTGGCTATGTAGTCTAATCTGGTCTAATCTGTCAGAAGCTGCATGCACATCCTGGATGCCTACTGGATTTAAGCTAACAATCACACTGTTCTGCTCTTCTAACATGATCAAAAAACATAAATACTGGATAATCACACCTTTGGGACTGAACAATGGTTCTTCCAGTTTATTATGTCACCTATCCTAACAGTGACCACACAATGTCATAAGTCAACATGGCTAAAGGTGCACGATGGGATTTTGTTGATGTGACTCTATAAGACCTCATGTGATGATCAAAATATTTTTTAAAGGTCAGTATCACAGCTTTAGCCTATTCTATCAGGAAATACATTTCTGTCGTCAGAATTAGTTAAGAGCAGCAAATGGATTTATCCTTAAAATCGTCAAGACCTTCCCCAGGCAAAATGCTTCCTAACAACTTTGAGGGCTTTACAACAGGCCCTCAAAGCCTTCAAGGTAGGAACTGAGCACATGTTGGCATTGAAGAGTGTAGATGAATTGTCTTTATAGTAACTCCACTTCTCAGGAGAGGGTGAGAGGGAAGGGCATTGGTCAATACCAGTACTTTGCCCAACAGAACTGGTGTCCTGTTTGAGTCCCTAAGTTAATATTAACCCAGCCCAAGAAGTTTCTCTGGCCAGGACGCATGCACCAGCCACTCTCCACAGTCTTCTATTTGCCACAACAAAAAACTGTCAGCACTCAAGTATTGCCGGTCAGTCGCCTTGGGATCTCAGCGCGGTCTGTTTGGGAAGCAGTAATGCGGCCGGCTCCCGGTCAATAAGGGTGTCAAGGAAAGTGCCGTCAAGTACCTGGAAGTTTGTCTCTTACTCCGCAGATGCTCTTCTCTTCCCTCAGTCCAGCCTTTCGCTCTCACTGACTTTGAAAGCCTAAGCTCCTCCCCACTTACCGTAGTCCTCACAGGGTTTCCACCTTCGAACGGGCCCTGAATCGGCTCCTTTCGTCCTTCGGAGAACAATCCCCAAGCCCACGCAACTAGGAAACTGAGGTTTTAAGCCTAATCACTCCTCCTAGCAGCTCTGTTACGGCTTTGAGTAGCAGGACCGGGGGGAAGGTACGGATCACGGGTTTGAGTTTGCTTGGGGCGGGAGGGGTAACCCCACACGCGCCGCTAGGGTTTCCAAAGAGGCGATCTAGGAGCGGTGGTCTACAGTCTCGCGAGAAGACGCGGGGCCGCGCCCGGCGTTCTCGGCTCCTCCCCGCCCCACCCGCCCCACGTCCCCCGCCCTCCCTCCCCCACTCCCCGTGGCGCTAGCGGCTGACTGAGCCCGGAGAGGAAACGGCGTTCGGAACCGCGCTCCCGCCCAGGCCGGCCCTGACGCGGGCCTCGTCAGCCGGTAACGGGGAGCAGAGGTGGGGGTCAGGGAGGCGACCACGAAAACAGTGAAGGTCAGAGCCGAGAGGCCTCCTCTGAGAAGGGTGAGGAAAGGGTCTGAGCCTCTCCCTGCGGACTCTGCAGAACCGAGGCGGGGTCGACCCCTCCCAGGGGCGGGGTCGCGCTGGGCAACTGCAGCCCTGGGACTGGCTGGGCGGGGCGCGCCAAGAAAGGGGGAGAAAGGGGTCAGCGATGGGCTGAGGGCTCCCCGGCGGCGGAAAACGGGCAGTGGGCTGTGGCGCTGAGGCCAGCGGTGAGGTCCTGGAGTCAGGACTCCAGTGACGCCTGGGGAAGCCCCGGGACCGGCGAGTCCCTTCCGCCTCTCCTTTGGACCCTGACTGGAAAGCAGCGGGGGTGGGGGCTGGGGTGGGAGAGCGGCGCGAGGGGGCGGGGCCTCACGCTGCTCGGCGCTGATTGGCTGAGCGCGTGTGGAATCGGGTGATGGGAAACGCAGCCCGACTCTTCCGTCCCCTCCTGCTCCTCTCCCTCCCCCCCGTGGCGAATGTGCTGCGCGGCGGCGGGTGCTTAAGCTCGCGGCGTTTGGCTGTTGCAGGCAGGAGCTGGGAGGAGGCGGCGGCGGCGGCAGCAGCAGCAGCAGGAGCAGCAGCGGCGGCGGCGGCGGCAGCTGGGAGGAGGTGGTGACGGTGGCAACGGCAGCGTCGGGGACGATGGCGCGACTGGTGGCAGTGTGCAGGGACGGGGAAGAGGAGTTCCCCTTTGAGAGGAGGCAGATTCCTCTCTACATAGACGACACCCTCACGGTGAGCGGGCCGGGCCGGGCTCGCCGCTCCCCTGGCAGCTGTTTCCTTCCCCCCTCCCCCAAGCCGAGCGCTGCGCACTGGAGAAAGAGTGTGTTGCAACTCCTAGGCGAGGCCTTTTCTCCGGCAGGCCCCGCAAACTCGCCTTTGCAGTGGGTCGCTTGGTAACCTCTGCAGGCCCCTAGCCCAGCGCTCCGTACGCTGTTTATGCCCCTCTCCCCAGGCTTTCCTTCTTTTTTGAACCCTCTTCCTTTACCTTTTCCCTTTAGTAGAGGCTGCTTTTGCCAAAGCACGCGCCTCATAAAGGGGTTGAAGGATCTTGGGCCTATCTTTTACAGAAACCACCTACCCTCGGGGAGGCTTAATTATCTAGAAATGTCGCAGTTCCCCGGCTACCTGTGTATTGCCTATCTTAATACTACAGCTCTCACTACATAAGCATATCTACTGAGGTCAGAGTGACATGATCGTGGTCAGTAAAAATTCCACTAAAATGATTTGATTTCATTGTAAATAGTCTGGTATTGTCTAGTACATTAAAACTATGAAACGATTGTACTCCTAGGCCATGACTCTTCAAAATGGGCTTTCTTGGCATTCTTTAGTTTACAGGTAGCCTTTTTATTTTCTCTTCGAAGAAGCAAAATGATCGAATGTATAAGAGCATTATAAAAAGCCGACTGCTCATCTTTAATGTCAAAACCCAATTCTGGGTAGTTTTCTTTTTTGAATTTGGTGGTAGTAGAGCATTACAAGATACTCTGCCTTGTATTGCTGTAGTATTTCCTTTAAAAGGAAATGGCAGAAATTTGAATTGAATTCTGAACAGGAAATGAATGCAGTTGCTTGCCACTGTTTCTTAAGAAATAAAATGAACCCTTATGAATATCTTTTGAAGTCTGCATTTTGATGATGCTGAAGCTTTAGATTATATATTTGCCTATTTTGATAAAGAGCAGGTCTTTTTATCTTATCACTCTTGGCTTTTTTGCTTTTCAAAGGCAGTTGATCTCTTTTGTTCCTGATTTTTTTTTTTTTTACAAATATCTACTGAAGCTTTTTAAAATTTTATATAAAATGCAAGTCATTGTAGAGATGCCACTCTATGCCCTTTCTGTTTGCCACTTTCAATTAAGAGTTGATTGAGCTGCAGTGCTTTTAAAAGGAATAGAAGAGTATTGAATGACTTAATTTGCTAGAACTTTTTAAGGAAAGCATCTATAATTACCCAAGTACATTTTTTTTTTCATGGAAAAAGAACGATTTGGCCTGACATAGGTAAATATAATTTGTGTTGATATATTAGAAAATACTCTGTCTTGGTTATGATTTTTGCAGTTTTTGTATTAAAAGTATAACGGACTTGTATTTTAAGTAGTTAAAAAACTAACACTGATCAAATTAAATGATGCATTTCTCAATTTGAAAACTAATAATCCATTTATCGATATTTTCTTCTCTTCCTCTCCAACACACTTCTAGAGCACATAGTTTAGTATCCACCTTTTATGCTTGTTGTCTCAGAATGCCCTTGAAGTTTAAAAAAAAATCTTTTGGGATTGGACATAAGATTACTGTTGAGTGTATAATATCAAAGCATAGGGGAAATCAATGTAAATTTTAGTATAAAATTTTGCATAGACACTGATTTCTCTCCTTATGCCCACTTAAACTGTAATGTGAGTGCAGTATTGATGTATGTTATATAGCACTTGAAAAGTCAACTTTTGGGTGTTTTTACACTTTTTTCCTCTGTACAATATAATAATTTCCAAAATTTCCCATAGAAAAAGATGTAACATTACACCGTGATTTATTATTGTATTTATTTGTCCAGAGAAGTTGGGATTGGATCGAACCTGGTGGTTGAGTTTTACTTTTATTGGATTGTGGCCTTGTGACTAAGGCAAATAAAGTGTAGGCTTAATTTAAATACCGCAAAAATAGCATTTTATTTAGGAAAGGGTGCAGTTTTCTTTGCTTTGGAAGGGTTTTTATCACTGGGGAATGAGTGGGACTATTGCTTTGTCTTGAAACTTTTGCACAGTCATTGAATGCTGGTTAGTGAAAATTCTTGTTAAGAATGCATTATAGTTAGGGAAGCAAGTTTCAGAACCATTCTACCAAATATTACTTAAAGGAAGAATGCAGAGCAAACAACACCTGTTGGGAAAGAGGGAGAGAAGAGCAGAGATTTATGCTCTGCACTGGTCCATTGATAGTTTGATGGTAGTGTATGCCTGAAGTTAACATTTGGTTTGGATTTTGTTTTAGGGTCCATAGGTGATGCATATTGGAAACATTATGATACCTTTATTTTTGGTAGTCTAGTATCTTGTTAGCTCCTAGATGTTAAGTCTAGTTACAGTGTTTACAAATCAGTTACAAACGTTTATTATTTTAGTGACAGAAGCTGAAAGTTGTAGTCTTAATCTGGCAATTTTAAATTGTATTTGTAAAATGAAACTAAGAAGCTTGTATGTGAGGAAGTAGCATCTTATTTGATATGTTGCATCCACATTAAAAAGGCCCAGTTTAGTGGGTTCGAATACTTGAGTACAGTGCTGGTGTACATGTATTTGAGATAATTCCAAATAAGTTGGTGGAATATTTAGGAAAGTGGCATGCTATATGGCAAAAATGCTTTTTAGTGTTACTAGCATTGTAAAATAAGATGGACAGAAAAGATTTAAGAGACATCTTTGAAGAATTACAATTTTTGAGTACTTAAAAAAGTTCATGAAATGAAACTATATACTGCTTTTTAAATGATCTTGAAAAATAATCACAAAACAAAGCAAATTATTCTTTCCTTCCTTCCCAGAGATAACTAAGCATACAGCAGCATTTGGTGTAATGCGAGTCGCAGACACACATAGATGCAGAGTTGATGTGCATTCTTAACATTTTATATCTTTTTTCATTAAATGTAATGTTGAGAATATTTTTTTCTTGCCATGTTTAAACAGCTTTAATAGTCCTATAATATATTTGTTGTGTGACTTTACATAATTTAATCATTCTCTGTTGGACATAGAAGCAGTTCTAGTTTCTGCTGTAAATAATACTGTAAGAATATAAATAATGCATAAATCTTTGCATTAAAATTTTTTTTTCCTCAGGCTTTTGGAAATACAGTTACAGGATCAAGGATAAGAACCTTTTATAAAGTTCTTGATACATACTGTCAAATTGCTACAATATTTATAGAATGCAGTTTCCCCTCTGAATTAAGACCAATCTAAATGGACTCAAACTCTGATAAGGGTTTCTTAACGGAGACTTTAAAAAGATAATAAATGGTAGCATTGCCACTTGGGAATTCGGTGTTTAGCATTTATTAAAAGTTTGTATTTAATGTTTTCTTTCAACTCTTGATTAAATAATTAATTTTAGCAAAGATGAAAGATGTTACAAATAGCTGTGAGGATAAAGACGTAAAAAAGCAAAACTAAAGTGACAGTGGTTTTTAATAAATATAAACTTAATATTGTTGGTTAGAGCTTATGAGAATGTTTTAAAAAACAGATTATTGTGGTCAGGAGAAACCGGGACAGATACAGGTGAAAGTAGGTAATGGATTCAATAAACTTTATAAAGCAATAATTGCTGGACAATGACTCGTTCTATTTTTGGCTAGGTATGGATAGGCAACCTCATCATTAAGCTGAACACTAATGATTCCTCTGTGAAACCACACCTGAAATATTTTACATGACTGTCTTCCTTTAGGTAACTTAGAATCCGAAGATCAAGTCAAGGAAGTGGTTTTAAAGAATGGGGGAAAAAAGTGCTACTATCCTCTTTGTATTCCCTTTTTTCTTTTTCCCCCTTTTTAATTGTCATCTCTTAACATTAAGCATATAGTGATTGGCCAGAAAAAAGCAAGGTAAAAAAAATCCCATTATCCTAAATTTTTTAAGGGCAAGGACAGAGGAATTCAGTGTGAATGCAGTGTTTCTAACCAGGGTGGTATAGAGTAAGTACAAGAGAATTTAGTATTATCCAAGCCAACAAAATCCAAGAAAGACACAGTAATAGACCTAATCTTGACATTTATCTATGCTTGTTAAGGTGAAAATTAAATGATCTTAAATGAGGGGTTTTTCTTTTAGAAAAATTTTAAAGCAAGTATTATTTACCAAATTACATATATTTTATATATTTAAAGCAAGTATTATTTACCAAATTACATATATTTTATAAAGGTCAACCAGTAGGTCTCAATATGTTAGATATATTCTTTGATACCTACTTTTAATTATTAAAGCAATATAGTTGTTCAGATAATAATTTACTTACACAGAGTCAGAATTTAGGATTTTGCCTATGAACCAGATGAGAGAGACCTTGATAGCTTTAATGTTAAAATAGTATAAGTAATTGTCTTAATTTTGTTATGGTGGCAATTGATATGTGGGGAAATGGCATATATCTGTATCAAGCAAGTGAACATGCAAATTAAGGTGTTAGTTGCTTAAATGGTAGATTTAGAATGATCTGCAGTGTTCTGTTGACTTACATGGCTTTAAAAGTTTATCTTACACCTTTTTTTAAGACCTGACAGTTAACTTTGAGTTTTAAACCATGTGGTGATTTCAGAAAACAATGTGAGTTAATTGTACTATTAACTATTTTTATTCTTTTACTGGTTTTCATGAACCAAGATTTCTAAAACCAGGATTATTAAATGTTTTTTAAAATTTCAGTAGATTATTAAATATGGTAAATACTGTGGGTAGTATAGATCATTAGCTATTTTACCCACTAATTTCAGTCATCCTTACCAGTCCATTTAGAGCTACATTATTAAAGTGGGCTAATAATCAGTTTCACTTTGTACTATTGATAAGTTAAAATATGAAAGTGCCTAGTACAATGCCTAGTATATATGAAGCTACATTAATTGTCTTTATTATTACCACCACTCTTTGGAGATATTAATAAGATTATGAGAGTGAAAACTAGAAAGAAGTTGAAAGACCTGAAAATTGGACAGTTGATCCTTGACACTGAGACTTGGACATAATAGTCTGTAAGTATGGAAGAAGAAACTTCCAGAACAGTAAAAGCTATTGAGATGGAAGTATGTCTCTGAACATGGTATAATGTATATAGACTTGGAAGCAAAGAACACTAAGTTTCCCCTCATAGTAAGTAGTGTTTGTGCATTGTAATAAATTTGGGAAAGATAGGAACACATAAAAAAAGTCATCCGTTTTTTCACTGTGTAGAGATAGCTACATCTAATAAATTATTTATTTTTCTGTAAGAAAATATGCAGATATTTGAATCATATTGTACATGTGGTTTGTGGTTCTGTGAAATACGATGAAGTCCTCTGGATTCTTGAGTCTGTATTTGCATCATTGTCCATCCTTAGCAGATGCTCTCTCTACTTCACATATCTAGTGTTTTCACCTTATCAAATCCAGAAAAAATATAAATATTGCTTACACTTACACTTGGTTATTCAGTCTTCAGTTTATTGTTAGAACAAATATCTTTTAAGGCTCTCATTTCTAATGTGGAGGAGGAAAAAATGGTCACCTCCATTAAGGAAGCAGGTCATTTTGATGCTGGTTGGTGGAGGAATCTCCTTAAGATCACATTCAACTGCGTGAGATTTTTTAGCATTTTATTTTTGCACCAAATGGGTCTCCTTATCTGACTTCACTCTTGGCGTGTAGGAGTTTGTGGGCCCTTGTCATCTTCATCTGGAAATAGAAGTTTGTCCTAGCACAGTATGTTTAATACTTTTAACAATGTTTTAGTTAAGATATAAATATGTTACTTTATTTCATTGTTTTGAAGACAGACTTTTTTTTAACATCTCTGGAAATTGGGTTGCTTCTCTGATTTGGTGACATCCTGATTATAATAGCTCCTTCCTAGTGGTACATAAATATGGTACTTTTTAATATTAGTAGTGTCACAGATCATTGAAATGTGCTAATTACTAATTCCTCATTATCTGACATCCCGAAACATCTTTAAGCTTTTTAATATTCCTCTTTCTCTGGTAGTAAGTTTTGATAATTGAATATCTCTGTGTATCATTTTGTTTATAATTAGAGCAGACATTTACTATGTACCAAGTACTGTTCTGAGTACTTTATGTATATATATTATATACATTATATACAAATAATTATAATGTAAATGACTGTACATACGTATGTGGTCATTCACATTATATGATTTACTATATTCCATTAAGAGGAATAACTAAAAATGTCAGGGTGTTTTAATGTGAAATATCAGGTCATTTTACTTATTAAATGCCATTATTATTGAACACTGCAAAAACACTTTTAAATATAATTTGTCACAACCCACTCTGAGAGATATTAAAAATTATTGCATATCTCATTTTACAAATGAGGCTGAAAATCCAGACAGGTTAAGTAACTTGCTCAGAGTTATGGTATAGTTTATAAGTGGTAGAGCTGGGATTTGAACTCATGTTTGCATGACTTCAGTGTTCTTGGTCCTAGATACTATTTCTGGCTTTAGAAACTTGTATAACTTGGATTTTTTTTTTTTTTTTTTTAAGTTGGAAGAGGGCAAGATGGCAGGTGGTGGAGATCTGGCTTTGGGGGGTCTACTTTTGTCCTAGGAGTTTATATAATGGTCTGTATTATGTATTCGAAGAATATAAATTAATTGATTTTTATTCTTTTGCATGTTAAGATGGTGATGGAATTTCCTGACAATGTGTTAAATCTTGATGGGCATCAAAATAATGGTGCACAACTGAAGCAGTTCATTCAGGTAATAGTTTTAAAACTCAAGCTTCTTTGTTTTCTTTATTTTCTTTAGATTCCACATAAAAGTGAAATATGATAAGGGGTGGCTCCATAGTGTAGTGGTTAGCATGTGTGCTTTACATGCAGAAGGTCCTGGGTTCGCACCCCAGGTGGAGCCATGGACCATACTCTGGGTGCGCCAGGCCCCAGGTGCACGCCGCTAGTGTGTGGGAGGAGACACCCTACCTTCAGAGATCCAGCTCTTAAGGGGAAATGGCAACATCCATAGGTCAGGGGTGGAAGTAGAAGGGGAAATTATAGAGAGGGGAAAAAAGTGAGATGATATTTACCTTTAAATGGTGTGTTTATGTGTGTGTGTGTATGAGTGTGTTTTAAAGTCATTTAAAATTTTAGCCCCAAGTTTTTGTTTTAATTAGGGCTTTTTAGGTCTTAAGATTGCACTGAAATTGCAGTTTTTTTCACTGTTACTACAGTGGATATATTTATGTACCTGTCATGAGAAGGAGATTCAGTAGTGTTATGTTATCATTTTACATGTCCGTAAGGCTTTAACTTCACCAGGTGATCTTTCCTGTTTTTTAAAGATAAGGAATACAACTTCTCATTGAGACTTTGTTGGGGTTTTTTCTGTAATAATTGTTTTATTCAAGTAATTAAAAGTTAATCCTTTATTGTGGACTTTCTTATTTTTATTCTGGAGCAATATAGTACTTTATAAATACACTATATATAATCAAGATAATGGAAGATAAATTGTTAATTTATTTCAACACTCTATTTCTACTATTGGAGAAAATTTTGAATGAATGGTTAACGGTAACTATGAGAAAAATCCTTCTTGGGAGTTATCTTATTTTCCCATCTGTTTTTAGTAAAGCTGGAGGCGTTATTTGTAGCATAACTATAATTCCAGCCAGGCAGGAGTTATTTACTAGAGTTTTGCCCATTTCTCTGCAGCTGTGGTTCTTAGTCATTTTTCTTCCTCGTCATAACCAACAGATAACATTCCTGTGCACCAGCATTTTAGTTACTACTCACTCGTAGGCTTCTACGTAGGTAACATAGGCCTTGTTCTCTCCCACTAATCCATAACACATCTGGTTGAGAGTTGCTGCTCTACATGATCACCATCCTAACATGGTTCCTGGAGCTAACAACGTATTGCTAAAAATTGAGATGTGGTAAAGCTGCATTGTATCTTTATTCTTATTTCTTTTCTTCCCTTTAAAAACTTTTTTATTTTAAGCAAGAATACTAAGCTTAATACTCACTGAACAAGTGCTAAATTTCCAGATGCAATCCTTCTTTTTGCTATGCTGGCACACATACTGCTTAGCCCTGACATCCGAAGCAGAGCCTTTTATACCCTAAATTCTAGAGCAGAGGTTTCTGTATAGCAAACTTAGTACAGTATGGACAAGGCTGACTGACTGACTTACCTTTCTGACTCAGTTACAGATAGAGGTGGCAAACCCTGCCCAGGTTGTACGTAATGCACAGGGATAGCAACCAGAAGTTGTAGTGAAAGTAATTTTATATTTTTCTTGGGGATTCCTCTTCATTTTTCTTTCCCTCTTTTTTTCAGCGACATAGTATGCTTAAGCAACAAGATCTAAGTATTGCCATGGTGGTGACATCACGTGAAGTCTTGAGTGCACTTTCTCAGCTTGTCCCATGTGTTGGTTGTCGTCGTAGTGTGGAGCGCCTCTTTTCCCAGCTTGTAGAGTCTGGAAATCCTGCCCTTGAACCCCTGACAGTAGGGCCAAAGGGAGTCCTATCTGTTACTCGAAGCTGCATGACTGATGCAAAGAAGCTTTATACATTATTTTATGTACATGGGTAAGTATAATTAATTAGGAAAAATGGGTTTGTTAAAATTTTTAAACTGGGTGACAGTGGTAGCATTTCTAAATTTGGTCAGGGCAAAGCTTGAGCCCAAATTCAACCATTTTATTGAGTAACTTCTATGTACCAGTGACTATAAAATATCTCTTTTCATGTGGAGAAAGGCAAGCAATAAGCAAATACATAATTTGTCAGTTATGATATTATGAAGAAAAACCAGTAAGAAAGATAGAGAAAGAGTGGGTGGAATTAATATGGAGGATGATTCTGCTGATAAAATAACATTGACTATTAGACTTGAATGAAGCGAGTGAGTGAACCATGTAGATATCTGAGGGAAGGCAGAAAGGGAGCAGCAAGTGTAAAGGTTCAAAGGTTAGTTTTCCTGGCATGTTTGAAGAACAGCAAGGAAGCCATTGTGACTGGAACCAGGTGAATGAAAAGAACTAATAAAAAATGAGGTCAGAGGAGGACCAATTATGTAGTGCCATCCTGAGGTCTTTTTTTTTTTTTTTTTTTTTTTCCTTTTTACTCTGAGTGAAACTGGAAGATTTGGGAGGATTTTGAGCAGAGGAGTGACCTGGTCTGACTTGAAATTTGGCTTCCTCTGACCTTTGTATTGAAACTGAGTGGAAGAGTGGTGGAAGGACAGAGAAACAGGCTGTTTACTAATCCATGTGAGAGATAACAGTATTGTGGCTGCAGAGGAGAAATGTTTGGGTCCTGGACGTATTTTGAGGAATGAGCCAGCAGGATTTTTGGATAGATTGGATATGGAGGAGGATATCAAGGATGAAGCTGAGATTTGGGGGTCTTAAGAATAGGACAGATGTTTTTCATTACTGAGATGAGTAGGACTGTGGGGAGCAATTTTGCAGAGCTCAAGTGTGGATATGTTAAGTTTTAGATACCAATTGGGCATCTAAAGTAGATGTAGAGTTCAGAGAGGTCTGGCCTAAAGATGTAAGTTTGTGTCATCAGCATATATATGTATAGTATTTAAACTAAATACAGTATTTGAACTATAGTATATAAAATATATATAGTATGTAGTATATGTCTACCTATATATGTATATGTAATTTAAACCCATGAGTTGAGAGATGAGTACCACAGGGAAAATATTAATAGGAAAAGAGGTCCAAGGACCAAACCTGGGCGCTTTCCTCTTTAAAGGTAGTAGTAGAGACTTTGGATTTTTACTCTGCCTGATAAAAGAAGCTTTGGAGGGGTTTTCAACAGAAATAACAGAATGTGAGTTTTGTAGTGGAAAGATCACTCCAACTGCTAAGTGAAGCCTTAGAATGTAAGGGCAAAAGATAGAAGCAAGGAGACCTTTTGGGAGGCCAGCTATTGCAGTTGTCTAAGCTAGAGAGGCAGGTTGGACAAGGGTGGAGGTGCTGAGAAGTGATTTGATTCTGGATATATTTAAAAGTTACAGTATACAAGCTTTGCTGATTAGTTGGATACTGGATGTAGATATTAGTTGTACATGTTTTTATGCTTGCATAAAATTTCTGTTGGCACCTCATCCAGGATAATTTGTGTATTTAGATAATGTTTGGACAAGGTAAGGTGGCTGAGAGGTAGCAATCAGTCAAAATATTTGAGTGCCAGGTACACTGCTAGATAAAGTGCAGATACAAGGATGAATGAGAGATGCAGTCTGGGGAAAAGAGTATTTTGAATAGAGCAGGTCTCTTTCAACATTTTGACAGACTGAGAATGGAATGGGAAGACAGGTGTACAGACTCTTTGGAGTTATAATTTGAGGAGAAATTTTCAAAGTAAGTGATGTGTCTATAATATTTTATACTTTTTACAAAAAAGCAGTAAAAGATATTTTGAAAATTTTAAAGAAAAATGAATAATCCAACCTTTAATGGTTTATTTTTAATTAGGTCCAAACTAAATGACATGATAGATGCTATTCCAAAAAGTAAAAAGAACAAGAGATGTCAGTTGCACTCCTTAGATACGCATAAACCAAAACCTTTGGGGTAAGTAGAATTGAATATCAAGATGTTTTGTCATTGTTAAGATTATAAATGTTGATTATATTAGTATTAAAAGACTCCCACACTGCTAGTTTTCTTGCATTAATTGGTTACACTATAACAAAGTTCAAAATAAATGTTTCCTACTTCTGTAGGCCTTTTTTTGTTACTTATAGGGTCTCAGTATAGGTTTACTTTTTTAAAAGTTTTTTATATATACCATGTTTCAGAGGAAAGAGGTGGAGATCTTTGTGGAAATTTATGTAGCCAATATTAAGTTGTCCAAAGTAGTGATATTCTTTGATTTACATAATAGGCATAAATTATTTTTCTTGTCTTCTCTTCTCTAAGTCTCCCTAATAATTTATCAAGGATTAAAAAAAAGGCTTGACTCAGTTATAACAATGTTTATTTATGTAACTAATTTACAGTTTTCTTCTTGGTTAGGTGCTACAATGCCCAAGGCTGCTTCTGCCCCCATCTCCCAGCACAGTGTCATGGTTGCCCTCTACAAAATTGCTTAGGGTTGTAGGTGGTAAGGAGAAGTCATAGAATTTGAAGGGAGTTTCTAAGAAGTAACTTTTGGAGAGAAAGGGATGATGTAAACTACTGAATTAATTTTAAAAGTTAGTTTTGAATATCTCATTAATAGTGTTGACACCATTGTTGTAGACATGTTTCTGTCTGGCAGAAAGACCTGATAATAAGCTGGTTGTGTGTTAATCTATTAATAAAGTTTTTGGGTTTTTTTCCTTCTATAATTAGGAACAAAAATAAATATTTTAAAAATTTTATTATGAAAACTATCACACACATAGAAGAATAGACTATATAAGGATTTCCCTCTGCCCAAATGCCTTCATTCAGATTCAGTAGTAATTATCAAGGTTTGCCATATTTGTTTTATCTGCCTTTTTCTTTGCCGAAGCATTTTATAGCAAGATTTAGGCATCAAATTCTTTCACTCCTACATATATGCATACATATCTCTAAATATATGGACATTTTCTTTCTTAACGACTGCAATTTTAACACCTGACAAAATTAACTATAATAATCTACTACTCACTTTATATTTAGATTTCCCCAACTGTCTCAAAAAAATGTCTTTCTACATTGATTTGTTAGAATCGGGATTCAAATAAGAACCACACATTACATGGTATCTAAATGCGAGAATACTCTGAACCCAGTGAAGTTCTTCAGCAACCTAAAGTGGTTTATCTAAAGATAATTATTTCACGTACCTGATTTACCAGTATCATTAGAGAATTCCTGACTTTGTGAATACAGAATTCAGGCTCAGTTTCTCATTAGACATTAACCTTTCCTGAATGATTTGTTGGCTCCAGTCACAGAGTAGGATGATACAATAATAGCTTGCCTTTGATTTTTCGTTAGGCAGATTCTTCATTGAGCAACTAAAAGCAACAGATATCCTAACATCTTACACATCTGTGCTCATTGCCACCCTTCTTCAAAGACCAGTCCTTCCACTTTTGCTCTGGATTATATCTCCTCTCTTGTTCTCACTGACTGTCATCAATGATCTATTTTTATTAAATTGACATGCAGCTATGTTTTCCTATCTTTCAGCTTAAAAAACAAACCTCCACAGCCATCACATCCCCCTTCAGCTATAGTCCCACCACATGGGATGCCAAATGTGTTAGAAGCTTGTTTGGTGAATTATGGAAGAGAATGAGTGGAGTTAGTCTACCTTAAGCGTTGTCTCCTAAGGTAGCTTCAGTAATTCCCACATACCATATGCAGAGCAGCCCAGGAAGTATAGTCTGCTTAGCCAAGTCTCCTTCTCCACTTTGGATGGTTGCTTCCGTTATATGCTCCTGTGACTTTCCATTTTATATACTTCTACTGTTCCCCTCTTTTTCTGTTTAGACTTTCTCCAGGGAAAGAATAATATAATTAGGTTTCAGCCTAATCAGTTGCATCAATCCAGCTCAGCCTTTCTTAGAGTATTCTCTAAGTAAACCCAAGTTTTCGTCTAGGAGTAAGTTTGAGATCCAAAAGAAAGGTCTAGGCCAGAATTACAGACCTGTAGTTGGTGATTGATTACCTGAGAGAATGTATATAAGATCACTTAAGAGGAAGAGTAAAAGAGAAGAATGTTGAGGAATTCAGTTTAATATTAGAAAAGCCAGTAAAGAAACCTGAGGAAAAAGTGGCTATAGAGGTAGAAGGAAGCCAAGGGGAAAATGTTTCAGAAGGGTCTGGTCAGCTATGTTGAATGCTACAGAGTCATCAAGGACCTCAACACTGAGATTATTGGTAATTTCAATGAGCAGATCTGTAGTTCAGTGGAAGCAGAATCCAGATCAGAATGAGTAGAAAAGTGAATGCAGTGTAAGGTAATGGATTAAGTTGTGAGTGAAAGGTGGGAGTAAAACAGGGAAGTGGAAAGAGTTCTTTTTCAGAAAGCTTCAACTTGAACAGAAGGAGTGATATAAAGACATTTGGTCTGGAGAGATTATGGATAAAATCTTGATTCGAGCTGTAGAATTTTTTTTTTAAAGCTGTTCTTAGAGTAATGCTTTTATATCCTGATGATAGAATAATCATTCCCCAGCTCTGATTTCATGAACCTTTTCCTCAGTTATGACAAATTGAGTGTGAAAGTTACTCAGCTTTAGGACTTTATAGATCATTCAAGTATATTTAGAATAAGAGTAAATATGGGAGTTGAGAGTAGAAGGATGCAACATGGAAGGCAGAGCAGGAGTTAAGGATTTGTTTCAAAAATTAGAAGCACTGGACCGTGGCCTGAGCCCTTATGAGAAGGAATGGAGAGCTAAATTGTATGTCTGACCTTATATGGTGGGCAGGGGGCTGAGAAATACCTATTTAGTTATATAGAGTAGATTAAGTAAAGATTCAGAGGTTTTCCATCTCAAGCATCCAAGGTAATGGATTTCTAGGACTGTAGTGAGACCTACAGAAGAACAGGCAGGAGCCAGTTCAGAATCATGAAAAATCAAGAAGACTATCCTTGAATGGAATATAGACACACATTACTCTTGGAATGCACATCTGCAGCAAAGCAAAATGCATGACCAGCGCCACATTGAAACCTGTGGGGGAGGGAGAGTCTGGGAAATTTTTAGTAAGTTTTTAAAAACTTATTTGTATAGTACTTATTGCTAATTTAGGCTGTGTAAAGTGTTCACTGTAGTTGCTTTTTTATTTTAGTAAATATAAAAATTTATTTACTATAAATTAACCTGTGACTTTCCCAGCTACTTGTAAATGTGAAGGTAGATAGAGTTTTGTTGCCATGGACTAGCTATAAAATCACATTGAGTAGATCAAAACTTGTTATAATTTTCAATTTGTGGGATATTGATCCATGTTTATAGATGAAAATATAATTTTTCAGCTCTTTTGACTAAAACATTCCAAGTACATTTGCTCATAAAATGTTTAGTATATTAACCAGTTGCTATCTTAATATAAATGTTGTTAAATTGTATCAGGTAATCTTAATAGTTGAGCAAGAGTTTTTATATAAAGATAAGAGCACATGTTTAACATTTTAATATGGTTAAAATGAATATGTAATTATATATACAAATTTGTAAACTTATTCTACTAATATCTTAATGTATTAAAGAGTTCATGATCTTTAATATAGACTATAGCAATTATTTCTTCAGATTATCTCAGTGTCACTAAGCTTTGTACTATACTGTACTACAGTGAAGGGAGCAGTAGCAGTGTCAGTTCAGAGAAGTTAAGTACAGATAAGAGAAGTAGTGAAGACCACAGGAAGGACAGCAAGTGTAGGATCATTTTCCATTATGGACCTTTCCAGGGAACAGCCAGGTAAAATCAAGCAATCCTTTACTCTGCCTTTTAAAATGTTTTTACCCTTATATATTTCTCCTTCTCACTAACATTTGTTTCTTTCTGCAGAGGTTGTTGGATGGACGTATGGGAACTCATGTCCCAAGAATGCAGGGATGAAGTTGTTTTAATTGACTCTAGTTGTCTTTTAGAAACACTAGAAACATATCTGCGAAAACACAGGTAAGTGTAAAGGTCATCATGGTGTAGTTGAAAGGTTCCTTAGCTATTTGTCATCCAGCCTGACCTGTTACTGATCTCTTTCGTATACCTGTGCTTCAGCCTTTCCATTAATGCCTGGAACGAAGCAGAGCTTAATGTTAGAGTGGGCAGTTCCTTTATGGGATGACTCTCAGTATTAGCCTTCTTAGCCAGCATCTCGTTTTTTTATGATCGTTTTCTTGTAACTTTTACCTGTTGGTTCCAGGTCAGCCTTTTAAGAAACATAGAATGACTGAATCAAGTAAAGTGTACTGAATCACTTGGGAAACTCTAGTGTTCCTTGTTTTTGTGGTAGAAATATTTTATGATGTCATTTTTAAAATGAAAATTAAATTAGCTTTCACTTAGTAATATTTTGAAGTATTTCTATAATTGCCAAAACCTAAAAATAGAGTTGGAATTTGTGTGTTTCACGTACTATAAAATAAAAGTAACTTCAGATTTTTCTTTTTAGTGTACTACTTCACAAAGGAATTTTCTAAGTGTTATTAACATTTGGAAATTCATAGGGAGGGGGAGAGGAATTTTCTAAGTGTTATTAACATTTGGAAATTTGTAGGGAGGGGGAGAGTGCAGTAGGAAAGGAAACTAGTAAGGGAGCCATCTAGAGATGACGTTCTTGGGAGAGTCGTATTGTTTTAATATAAGTTTGTCACATGTCGGGTTTGTGGTTATGTGTTCTTTGACCTTGGGACAAATATACATAGTTACTTTGGGGACACTTCTAGAAAACGTGATTGATAAAAACTGGCATTATCAAGATTGGTGTTAGTATGGCAATGAGCTAATGACTTAACCTGTGTACTTAGTTTATTAGGTGTTTTTCTTTTTTCAGTTATAAACTTTGTTATTTGCTTTTTTGGTTGATTATACACAAGAGAGTAGAAATTTGTGTCAGTTATTTGGAGTTTTGGAGGGGAATTATATTGATGTAAAACATATAAATGTATAGATCCATTATAGATTCCTTCCTATTTTAATACTGAATCCGTCCATCCAAAAGATACACTTTTGGGGTAATAAATTAGTAGTCCCCAGAGCTACTGTTTTGGAGTTTCCTATAATGGGTACAGATATTTTATGTGTTTTAGGGGCAATATTTTATGTTGTTTATAAGAAGGCAGAGTGCATTTTATCAATATCTTAAGAGTAGGGAGAAGTACAATTAAGAGGAATTAAGGGAGATTACATTGAATCTGGGTTCTACTGATTATAACTTTGTATAAGTTACTTGACTTTTCTGTGCTTCAATTTTTTTTTCAAATTAATAATAGTACTCATAGGATTTATAAGATTAATTTGTTGTAGGGATTTTTGATACATAGTAAGGCTTACTTAGAACAGTATCTTGCACATAGTAAGCACATAGTAAATGTTTGTGTGCCAGATTTGCAAGTCCTTGTTACTACTGTGTATCTAGTTTGGTTTGGTGCAGTTTGAGTTTTTGTGTTATAGTCGGTTGAAATTGATTTGTAAATGTTTAAATAATGTACCTTTTTGGCACTTCTACATTAGTGGACTTTTCTGAGCACTTTATAATAAAAATTTACTAACACAATTTGGCCAGTTAAGTATTATGGTAGTACATTACTGTATTAGAAATGAGGTCTTAAGAAACTGAAATCTCTGCCTTAAATGTTTTTTAAATTTACGTGCAGAGTTACTCTTGAAAACAGGAAAAATCCCATTCTGTTGGCTTTCATATAATATTTAAAATTGCTGTTTACTTGTGCTTAGGTTACTTTTGATTATACTCAAAACATATTAAATTACTAAATGGAAGCCATAAAATATGAGGAAAATATTTCAAGTTTTTTTATTATTACCGAATGACATTTAACCCTTTATTTACTAGAAAATGTACTTATTATTTATAACCTGAAAATGTGGAAGTATTTGTTATTTGTGTCCATGTCTATTTTTTTAATTGTTAAAAAAAGCCCGTGTAATATAAATTTATCCTTTTAACAGTTTTTAAATCTATTACAGTATTGTTAACTATATACACATTGTTATACAGTAGATTGCTAGAATTTTTTCATCTTGTGTGACTGAAACTATCTATTGAACAACTCCTCCCCTTTTACCCTTGCCCCATCCCCTGACAACCACCATTCTATTTTCTGTTCCTGTGAATTCGATTTCTTTAGATAATTTACATAGGTGGAATCATGCAATATTTGTCTTTTTGTGATTGGCTTATTTCCTTTAGCATAGTGTCCTCAAGTTTCATTCATGTTGTAGCATGTGACAGAATTTCCGTATTTTTTAAGACTGAATGATTTTCCATTGTATCAGTCATTCATCTGTCAGTGGACATTTAGGTTGCTCTTCCTTCTTGACTATTGTGAAAAATGCTGCAGTGAACATGCGTGTGTAGTGCGTAAATATCTCTTTGAGATCCTGTTTTCAAGCCTTTTGGATATATAACCAGAAGTGGGATTGCTGGATCATACAGTGGTTTTAGTTTTAATTTTTTTGCGGAAATACCATATCATTTGCCATACTGGCAGCACCATTTTCCAATTCCACCAACAGTGCACAATGGTTTTAATTTCTCCACATCCTTGCCAACACTTACTATTTTGTAATTTTTTTGCTAGTGGCCATACTAATGGGTATGAGGTGGTATTGTGTGGTTTTGATTTGCAGTTCCCTAATGATTCATGATATTGAGCATCTTTTCATATACTTGTTAACCTTTTGTTATATCTTCTTTGGGGAAATGACTATTCACATCCTTTGCCCATTTTTTTAATTCGTTATTGAGTTGTAGGGGTTCTTTATGTATTCTGGACATTAACTCCCTTACCCATTATGTGGTACAAATATTCCATTAGTTGTCTTTAAGTGGATTGATTGTTTCCTTTGCTACACAGAGGTTTTTAAGTTAGATAATGTCAAATTTGCCTTATTTTTGCTTTTGTTCCCTGTTTTTTGGATGTTATATCCAAGAAATTATCACTTCCAATGTCATGAAATTTTTCTCCCGTGTTTTCTTCTAGGAGTTTTATGGTTTCAGGTCTTAATTTGTAGCTTTTAACCCATTTTGAGTTAATTTTTATATATTTCTTTGTGTCCTTCGAAGCATTTACTGAAACAATTATTTAACTTGTCAACATTATTGCCTGTGTACCATGTGGCATAGAGCCTCTATTTTAACATATATTTATTTCAAGAAACACAGTTATATACTATTGGGCCAGAAAGAAGTATGTATTAAACTAATGCATCTTGGGAAATAAGCCTGGAAACAGTAGGTTGGGTAAGGGAAGAAGTCACCAAAGGCCTTAATAAGGAGTGTGAATTTTATTTCTAGATAGAAGATTTTTAAATTGAGAGCGAGATAATTAGATTTGTTTTTTTAAAAATTATTGTGGTATGAGAGAAGCATTAGAGCTAGGAAGAGGAGAAACAGCTTTTTAAGAAAACAGTCTAGGTGATTTATAACAAAAATTTGAAAAGAATGGACCTATAATTGATTCCACCCTAAACGGGGGACCTGAGATGTTGGAATTAACTGTTTCCTTTCCGGGTGACTTTGTTAATGGTGATGTTCTTAACAGGAATGGAAGGAGACATAGGGCGGGAACAGTATGGCCCTTGGTTTTGGACAGTGAGTATAATGTGTTGCCTATTGGATATCTATGATGTCCCCCATTTTTCAGTATGAGTCTGGCCCTTAGGCAAGGGGTAGAGTCGAGAGTCAGATATGTTAGCTAAAGCCATGGGGGTAGATGAACTTGCCTAAGGAGAGGAATTTAGATCAAAGAAATCAAAATTTTCTCATCTACCACAGGTGATCATCTGAGAGAAGCAGTTATTAATATTATGAACCTGGCTTTTTCACCAGACCAATTTCTTCCTTGTTTCAGGAATTCAAAAATGAAGAAATACACTTATTTAAACCACATTTCTATGTATATGTTGTCTATTTAATGATTGTTTTGAGAAACATGGTTTTATTTTTTATTTTTTGGAAGAATCTGACATTTTGGAAACTACCAGTAAACTAAGAATACATGTACCACTTTCCCACTCTCATTGTTACCCGCCCCCCTCCACCTCCTTTCCTGCCCACTGCTTAGCTAGTGGTGAACTAAAATAAAATGTTGTAAAAATTTGAATCAAGGTTTACTAGCCGAAGATACTATTTTCAGAGCCTGTAAGGAAAGGATACTACAAGTCATTCGTTTGTAGCCTCTGTTTTATTTCTGACCAGTACAAATAACTTTCGAAGTGGACATATGCTAGTCCTTGGCAACTAATATTTTCTTGGCATGTATTTTATGAACTAACAAGTACATATCTGCCTCATTCTTTTAGGCCCCTATGCTTCTCTAGTTTAAAAAATCATTTACAAACGGAGATTTAGCTATACTCATATAATCCCTAAATTTATATTTCCCTTACATGTGTATGTTTCCCATTGTATATGAAGATTTTTTTTAATGCTGTACATGTTAGGGGAGTGTCGTCATCTGGTACACTGTTAAATGCCTTATGAAATGAAATAATGACACATCCAGTTCTTAATTTTGAAGTTTTTCTTTTCAACAGGTTTTGCACTGATTGCAAAAATAAAGTCCTCCGAGCATACAATATCCTTATTGGTGAACTTGATTGCAGCAAAGAGAAAGGATACTGTGCTGCACTTTATGAAGGCTTACGGTGCTGTCCTCATGAACGACACATACATGTTTGCTGTGAAACAGACTTCATTGCACATCTTTTGGGTCGTGCTGAGCCAGAGTTCGCAGGAGGGTATGAGTATGTAATTTGCTAGAATGGGCTATCTAGCGCTTTGCTTTATTTTATTACTAAAAGTTTATTTCCATTACCTTCTGCCTCAGTACATATGATATATGTATAAATTAAAGTGTGCCTGTAAGCATTTTGCTTTCTTTAAAACATTCATTTTTTAATTAAAAATAGGAAGAAAGTGTTCTATGGTGTTTGGTTCAGTCCTCTCTGCTCCTTGTTGCTTGAAGTAGACAGGCTTTTGTTGGCTTTCATTATTATATCTAGTCATTTTCATTTGGAAATGATTAGAAGGGATTTTTTCTCCCCTCCATCCATGCATTTTCATGTTTAAATTTTGTTCATAATGATGGTTTTTGCATAGGAAATGAGGTCTTTGCAACAGGGGTTTAAGAAATACTTTATTGAGTGTAATTCATGAACTGTACCTATTATTAAATTATATTAGAACCTAAAATTTTATCTCTGGCTGTGTTGTAAACATAAAATCAGAAAAAGTTCATAGAATAAATTGAACCTATTTCCCTTTGTGTTTTGTGTACCAGCTCTTATTCGAGTGCTTACTTTCTGCTAGGCAGTTAGAATACAAAGTCTTCTGTTATCACTGAAGCTCCGTGAACACTTCTACTGAAGATCGGCCTAGAAGGCCTTTGCCCATGATTGAATCACTTTGGCATTGCCTTTCTGTATTCCTCCTTAAAAAAAAGAAGCAAAAACTAAATAGGCATTTTCTGTAATTAGAAGATGAAAGGAACTGTCTTACCTCTATGAGCTGGACACTTATGACTTCTTTGTGCCCCAAAAACTATCTCTTTAATGCCAGTTCCTGAATTACCTTATTTTTAGCAATTTTAGTACTGAGTTCTACCTGCATGTGTATTTATTATTGGTTATAAATGTGTGCTTTGTATATTTATACATTAATTGAGTTTGAATGTTATTAGGTATGAAGATTGTGTTTAAAACCCAAACTTGCTGATAATGTTATCCATCTTTTACTGTTTTAGTTAAGGGTATTAGGAATTATATGTGATTTATTCTCCTTTATAGACGAAGAGAAAGGCATGCTAAGACAATAGACATAGCTCAAGAAGAAGTTCTGACCTGCTTGGGAATTCATCTTTATGAAAGACTGCATCGAATCTGGCAAAAACTACGAGCGGAAGAACAGACATGGCAGATGCTTTTCTATCTTGGTGTTGATGCTTTACGCAAGAGTTTTGAGGTAACAACAGCTAGCTTCGTGTGCAAGATTGCTTAGTCAAGCTATTGAACTGAACCTTAATGTAAGTAAGCCACCAGTCTGACCTTGCCTCAGAGGTCTGCAGTCCACTGATACAGTGTCATGACTTTTGGAGGGTAAGGGATAGGTTCCCTGAGGAATGGAAATTTAGAAGCTTGTGGATTTTTCTTTGTTTTTTTAGTCCTGTTTTTCTGCCAGCCTTAGCTTTTTAGACTTTTTCAGTGCAGAAAGCTGAAGCTGATTATTTAAGAAGATGCTGCTGTGAAACGTAAGCAATGAAAAGTTAAAAGCAGCCCTAAAATAAGCAACAAAATTAGCAACCATTAGTCCCAGTTTGCCTCCTGATGTGCAATAATATGAAGTAAATATAGTCGAAATGCCATGATGTGTAAGAACTACTTCTTGGAAGCACACTGAAGTCTCTTTATAATTCAGGTGTAGAGTTTAGTGCTTGTGATTTGGTAACCTTCCCCCCTGCCCCCCCCCATTATACCCTGTAGACATAAATTTTTGGCTAGTGAATATTTTGTTAACTTCTGGGGCATGATTGTAACCCTTTAACTGGTTTATCAGTCCCTTTTGAGAATGTATGAAAGCTACAGACCCATCACGAACTTTAAGCACTGTTCTGGAAAGTTTGAAGAGATTTGTACTAGTTTCTACTGAATAGATTTCTTCTTTTCTCTTTGTATGTTTGTGTTTTCAGAGACTAGATCATCTAATAAGGTTAAAGTTTCATTGTATGAAAAAATGAATGGATGTTTACTTGTGTGAAAATTCTGAAATTTGAAATTAGAATATTGGTGGTTTGGAATAGGAGTATGTATGTCTACCTTTCCCATAGGAATTAGTTATTTATTTACTTCCTGGGTAGATTTGAAGACTGTTATCATTTAAGGTATTAAATGTTGAGATCCTTTTTGGAGACTACCTGGCAAAATTGCAGCACGAAATATCAGTTCATTTAAAATTAACAAATGAGAATTTTCCAGAGTTTTGACCAATATTCACTCTCAACTCTGTTTTTATAATAGATGACTGTGGAAAAAGTACAAGGTATTAGCCGATTGGAACAACTTTGTGAAGAATTTTCAGAGGAGGAACGAGTAAGAGAACTCAAGCAGGAAAAGAAACGCCAAAAACGGAAGAATAGACGAAAAAATAAATGTGTATGTGATATTCCTACTCCCTTACAAACAGCAGATGAAAAGGAAGTAAGCCAAGATAAGGTAGTATTCCTTAATATTGATTGGCTCATGAATATATAGTATTGTTTTTTGCTAGATTTTGACATTTTTACTATGCTTTTTCAGAATGTGAGCTACTACAGCCTATAAATTGGCTTTTTTTTCCTACTATAATCTGTTTAAGCCCCAATTTTTAATGTCATCTGTTTGTTTTATAAAGACAATGTTGGATAGTTATCTTTTTACCTGGCCTTAGTATACTGTTAGATCAAAGTCCAAATGTGGAAAGTTAACTCCATGCATGACCTCGAGTAGTTCTTAACTTTTTGGTCTCAGGGACCCCTTTGCAGTCTTAAAAATTAAGGTTCCTGATGAGCTTTTGTTTATGTGGATTATACTTATCAACATTTATTGTATTAGAATTTAAATGGAGAAAATTTAAATTATTAATTCTTTTAAAAATAATAACCTCATTATATGTTAACATGAATAACATTTTTTGAAAAATAACTTCCCCAAAGAAAAGGTGAGAAGAGTGGCATTATTTTATATTTTTGCAAATCTTTAGTATTTGACCTAAAAGGAATCAGGTAGATTCTCATATCTGCTTCTGCATTCAGTCTGTTTCCCTGTGTTGCTTGGTTGAAGCATATGAAGAAAGTCTCTCAGAGATACATATATATGTATATATATGGTAGGAAAATGGAGGAATGCTTTAATATAAAACTTTTCAGATGTGGATACTCTTCTTTGGCATTACAACTCAACAAATGGTAGTTTCTTAAAGATTAGTTGCAGTGTGGAACCTGATACCTTATCAATGGCTTTTTCATACTCTGTTGAATTAAAATCCATTGGTCTGTGTTATACTTTACATAGATCTTTTACTCAGACATGATTTTGTAATGTAATGCATTGATTATTTGAATGCATAAAAGAGTATCTTCCCACTGAGTATCTTCCCAGATACTGACATTATCAGATAATCACATTAAAACCACTATTGATCTCATCAGAAAGGTCTTTTAAGTATTGAGAAGCTTCATGCTTATTGTGCTTGTATGTGCAAGTTTTAAAAATTTTGATTGTAGTTTGAAAGTTTGAATATCATTGACAACAGATTCTGTCCATTGTTTTCCTTAGAGTGATGGGCTGGCTTCATTTTTGAGAAAATATCTTTTAAATATCCAAGTTTGAATAGCCACAGTTTGTCTCTTATTCCTTCTTTCAAGTGAAATTTATGTTTCAGGAAAAAAACAGCTAGTTCAGCTTGCAGCTCAAACAGTTGCTCTGGTACTCTTCCTTGAGACAATCATTGTACTTTGGTATGCAGCAAAAGTGCTTTAAGCATACTTCCCATTTGTCACATTGACTGTTAAAAAGACATCTACACATGGGATGATATTTGATAAAATTAATATTTTTACTGCTTCAAAGACAAGTGAAATGATCTATCTATCTACTGAGAGTGTTTGATAAATGAGAATTATAGTCACTATTAGTACACTTTGGTTGCCACTGCCTCGATTTGTGCTATAGCCCAGGAACTTTTTTCACTATTGCTTTTGTACCATCACTCTCAGTGTCAGTACAGTGAAAAAGGCATTATGTATTAGTATTCAGATGAAAATATTTTTTACCTATAGAATCCTTGGGGTCAGCAGATCACCCCCTGAGAACTGCTATCTTAGATTTACGTGATATCATTAGCTCTTAACTTGCTTTTAGGTTGGTTCCTGGTCTTGAAGTAAGTAATTTTTCATGAGAATAGTTTTTTTTTATTAACCTCAACTCCTAATCGGTTAATATTAAGGGAATTAAAATGTAGTCATTATGGAGGTAAAGCTTTTTAAAACTGTTAATATTGATCCTTAAAGGAAACAGACTTCATAGAAAATAGCTGCAAAGCCTGTGGCAGCACTGAAGATGGTAATGGTTGTGTAGAAGTAATTGTTACCAACGAAAATACATCATGTACCTGTCCTAGCAGTGGCAATCTTTTGGGGTCCCCTAAAATAAAGAAGGGTAAGTAAAAACAGTTTCTTTTAAAAATTAACTCTTAAGTTTATTTATTCTCTCTTAAATGTATGAGCTTTTAGAGATGGTATAACCTAGAATTTAGGAATTGCTTTGTAACACCAAGAAAATCATATAGTCAGATGCTTAACATTTTTTTTCCTTATATTTAAGTTGTTGGCATTTGATTTGTGAGTATTTGATATAAACAAAAAAATCATTTTCATTATTAATGTACTTTCTACTTTCAATAAGCCACCAATTTTGAAATTTTTCTGTGGTCTTCAGTTGGTTCATTCTTTGTCTTAATATATTTATTGGCATGTTAATTGTAACTGTCACCTAATTTATTCTCAGGCTTATCTCCACACTGTAATGGTAGTGATTGTGGATATTCATCTAGCATGGAAGGGAGTGAAACAGGTTCTCGGGAGGGTTCGGATGTTGCCTGCACTGAAGGCATTTGTAATCATGATGAACACGGTAGGTTCAGATTTAGCTTCCCAATTATTTCTGCTACATGGCTGATTTGAGCAAATAAGTAAGGGATTATTGATATTTCTGCAGGTGATGATTCCTCTGTTCATCATTGTGAAGACAAAGAGGATGATGGCGATAGTTGTGTTGAATGTTGGGCAAATTCTGAAGAGAACAACACCAAAGGAAAAAATAAAAAGAAGAAAAAGAAAAGCAAGATGTTGAAATGTGATGAACATGTAAGTGTCTTAACTTACAATCTTTTTTTAAAATTCTTCCATTATAGTTGGCATACAATATTATATTAATTTCAGGTGTACAACATAGTGATTAGATACCAATATAACTCAAAAAGTGGTCATCCCAGTAAATCTGGTACTCCTCTGATACTGTACGTAGTTATTACAATAACTATATTCTTTATGCTGTACTTTATATCTCCACGACTATTTTGTAACTACCAATTTGTACTTCTTAATTCCTTCTCCCTTTTTCACTGACCCACACCCCCAACTCCCCCCTCCCCACCCATCTAGTAACCCTCAAAATGTTCTGTCTGTGAGTTTCTGTTTTGTTTGTTTGTTTTGTTCCTTAGATTCCACATGTCTGTGAGATCATATGGCATTTGTCTTTATCTGATTTAGGCTACTCAGTGTAACACCCTCTAAGTCCATCATGATATATCTTTCTCCATCCATTTACTTTCTGGTAGTGTGTGTCTTTTAATTTGAAGTGAGTCTCTTATAGGCAGCCTCTGTAAGGGTGTAGTTTTCTTATCTATTCAGCCACTCTGTATTTGATTGGAGCATTTTATTCTTTTTCATTGGAAGTACTTGTTAATAATATGTAGTTAGTCATTCTTTATTCATATTTTTGATACATATTTTTTTCTTAAAGAAGTCCCTCTAATATTTCCTGTAATACTAGCTTGGTATTAGCTTTTTCTTGTCTGGGAAGCTCTTTATCTGTCCCTCAATTCTAAGTGGGTAGAATTATTTTGGTCATAGGTCCAAACTTGCTTTTAGGTTGGCTCTTGGTCTTGAAGTAAATAATTTTTACTTCAAGCTGGGTAGAGTAATTTTGGTCGTAGGTCCTGGGTTTTCATCACTTTGAATATTTTGTGCCAAGCCATTCTGGCCTGCAAAGTTTCTGTTGAGAAATCAGCTGACAGTCTTAGGGGAACTCCCTTGTAGGTAATTAATTGCTTTTCCCTTGCTGCATTTAAGATTCTCTCTTTGTGTTTAACCTTTGGCACTTTAATTATGATATGTCTTGGCATGGGCCTCTTTGGGTTCATCTTATTTGGGACTTTCTGTGCTTCCTGGGCTTGTATGTCTATTTTTTTTACCAGGTTAGGGAAGTTTTCCATCATTATTTCAAGCGGGTTTTTAATTTCTTGTTCTCTCTCATCTCCTTCTGGTACCTCTGTGATATGAATGTTGTTAACACTTGAATTTGTCCCAGAGGCTCCTTAAACTATCTCAGTTTTTTTGTATTCTTTTTTTTGATGCTCTTCCGATTAGGTGTCCTCTGCTACCCCATCGTCTGTATCAGTGATTTGATCCTCCGCTTCATCCACTCTGTTGATTTCCTCTAATGCACTTCATCTCAGCTATTGTGTTCTTCATTTCTGACTGGTTCCTGTTTATGTTTTCCATCTCCATTTTTATGTTTTCTGTCTCTTTGTTTAAGTTCTCACTGAGTTCATCTGCTCTTCCCCTGAGTTCATTGAGTATCCTATAACCAGTGTTTTGAACTCTGCATTTGGTAGATTGTCTGTCTCCATTTTATTGAGTTCTTTTTCTAGAGCGATGTTCTGTTCTTTCATGTAGGACATGCTTCTTTGTCTCCCTATTTTAGTTGCCTTCCTGCGTCTGTTTCTATGTATTAGATAGGGCTCTTAAATCTCCCAGTCTTAGTAGAGTGGTTTTGTATAGTAGGTGTCTTTTGGGGCACAGTGGCACAGTCCTGGGAGGGGTCCAGCTGCAGGCCAAGTTCACCTGCAGCCTGTGCACTTCAGGGATCCCTGGTAAGACTAATCAAGCAGTCCATTGATTACTGCCATCCATGCTGAGCTTATAGGTGCCTTAAGAGGCCAAGCCAGAAACCAAGGCCAACTAATGTGGGGCATGGGGCTTCTCAGCAAGAGGTACAGAGCACACTAAGGCCAGACGCTGCTGCTTTGGATTTTGTGAGCCTTTCAGAGATTTTAGGAAAGTCCACAGCAAGAGTCACGATAGGCCATTTGTATGGAATAAACCACTGGAAGTGGCTTGGATGGGCCCATGAGTTGGGAGAGGCGGAGTCTCAGGGAATCACCTTTGCAGAGCAACCTGTGTTATCCACGTTGATAACTCAAATATGGCAGTGTCTGTGTCTGCAAGCTGGGAGGGGGAAGGCTCAACAGAGGAGCAGTGGATACTGTCAGCACTTCTGTCTGGGGGAAAGCTGCTCCTCCAGCCCTTGCCCTGACGCATGACACTCATTGTCTCCCAATATGTCCCTGGCATTCCTCAAGCAGGTGCCCCAGTGCTGGAGCTCAGAGTGAGAGGTCCATCAGCAAGTAAGTCTGGGCATGGGTTCTTTTAAGAGGAATGCCCGCAACTTGTGCAGCCCTCCATCTCACTCAGCTGCAGCCTCTGTTGGTTTTCACAGCCAGGGGTTATGGGGACTTCTCTTCCCAGTTCTGGAACCCTGGGCTGGGGATCCCAATGTGGGGCCCAGACTGTCACTCCTCTGGTCGGGGAGAGGACTCTGCATTCAAGATAACCCTCCCAATTCTCACAACTACACTTGGTTGTGGGACCACGTCCTTTCGTGTCTCCACCCCCCATCCCAGTTTGAGGTGACCTCTTATTTTTATCCCTACTTGTAGGGCTTCTGGTGAGCCAGACCTCAGGCAACTCTGTGTGCTGGTTGCTCTGTAGTTTTTTTATAATTTTGGTGTGGTAGTGAGAGGAGGTGTACATAGCCTCTACCTTTTACGCCATCTTGAGTGTTCTCTCATAACTTGGAATTCTTAAGCTTTTGTTGTGAGGGGAGAACAACCTATTTTCCTTGGCAAGTGTGCAGCTTAGCTACTAGAATTTTTTTTAGAGTGAGTACCTTATGCATTTTTATTGGTTGCTTATTTTTGTGGCAGGGGTTTGTATGTTTGTCTGTCTAATGTCATTTGTCCGACAATCCATGAGAGTCATAAATCCAATTAATTTTTTTATAATCCTTTAAAATGTATTAGCTATGTAATCTTGAGCAGTTTGCCTGATCTTAGTTTTCCTATCTGTAAAATGGAGATAAAGGTCCCTATCAGATTTGGTTCTATGAAGATGAAATGAGATTATATGCGTTAGCATAGTGTCTGGTATGTAGTAAGTGTCTAGTGAATTTCAGCTACTGCTTTTATCCAGTATTCTTTTAAAAAATGTAATACACTCTCCAGGCATTTGTTTTCTTTAAATAATAATTGCTATTATTCCTTGCCTTTTTACTGGGAAATCCTTTGCTGTGGTTTCAGATTCAAAAGCTTGGAAGCTGTATTACAGATCCAGGTAATCGAGAGACCTCAGGAAATACCGTGCACACAGTATTTCACCGCGACAAGACCAAAGATGTACATCCTGAAAGCTGTTGCAGCTCCGAAAAGGGTGGGCAGCCACTGCCTTGGTTTGAGCATAGGAAAAATGTACCACAGTTTGCAGAACCTACAGAAACATCATTTGGTCCTGATTCCGGAAAAGGTGCCAAGAGCTTAGTTGAACTCCTTGTAAGTAAGCCATGTTGTCTTACTGTGGATAACTGATTGTTCATGGGGTAGATGTGGGAGGGGATGGATTTTTGAGGGTTCAAAGTTGGGAGTAGGGAAAGGCTTTTAAGAAGATAGGGGCAGTATTTCATTAGTTTTTGGTGACTTCATTTCTCCTCTTCTAGTGGTTTATACACCCCCTCTGGAGCATATTTCCTTGTCCTCTTTTGTCTCAAGGAGACTAGTTGGGAGATGGGGGTAGAGTTAGCATTATGTCCAGGAGTTGGCTTCCTTGAAGAGGAAGTTTATTGTAAGCAAACTGCTTTTATAGTAGCAATTTATAATAGCCACCCTTCCAGACCAAGAAATAATATAGAATCTGAACTAGAGCCCACTTTCTTCTAGGTTACTTCCTTTAGGTGTGATATAGGATAAAAGCATATCTGAACTTGGAAAACCTTTTATAGTTGATACTTGAGATGAATTATACCGGATTCCAAGTGTCCCAGTTCAGAGTTTGTGTAAGGCTTGGAGGAGGGGGAAGGAAGGAGAAGGATGGTGTCTTTTCTGTAATTAGGATCCTAATGGAACCAAATCCTTTAGAATACTTGTTTTTTCTTTTTTACATGGTTATAAAGTTTAATGGTATTGTTGTATAACTTATTTCATAAGTTAAGAAAAGGTTACATTTTACTTAATTCGTAGAGATAGAAGTTTCAATATAGGACCAGCTAGAGATAAGTCTGGTCATTTAAAATTTGGTGATTACTGTAACCATCTCTAATGAGTCATTTTTAAGGCAAAAGGTATGTTGGTAGTCAGCTGGGCTCATAGATCTAGGACAAATTATAGATCCAGAGTTTCAAACTAAGTCAAGTTGGATTTTATTTTCACTTATTACTTTCCAAGACAGAATGACATTAAACACTTTATATGACTGAATTGAAACAAAAGCTAGATTAATCTTTAGCTGTCCTCCATCAGCAAAATATTTTGCATTCTTAATTTAAGTCATAGTCTTAAACTATTGCTTTAATTTGCAGGATGAGTCTGAATGTACTTCAGATGAGGAAATCTTTATCTCACAAGATGAAATACAGTCATTTATGGCTAATAACCAGTCTTTCTACAGCAATAGAGAACAATACCGACAGCATCTGAAGGAGAAATTTAATAAATACTGCCGCTTAAATGATCACAAGAGACCCATGTGTAGTGGCTGGTTGACAACGGCTGGAGCAAATTAAATAAATAAAATAGCTCTGTCTTTCAATGAAACACTCAAGATGACTACTGCGCCTTCTCTTTCAAAAAAAAAACAAACCTTAATTTAGTGACTTACGGCAAAATTTTATCTTAAATCAATGTGATTCTTTCTTGTTTTGGGAGACGGTGGAGGTAACCTCATTAGTTTGTTCTTCCTTCAGGCTTGTGTCTTTAGTTGCGTGGCTGCGCAGGCCTGCCATATGATTTAAGCCATCTCTTTTCATTAAATGTTTCTCTTCCTGTGAGACTTACTAAAGCAACTTAGTGGCAAAAAGTAATGTTGTACTTATACTTCTGTACAGAAATGACAATGAGCTGAATATATGGTTTTACAAAGTAGACATCCACCTGCGAAATGTTTGGATGTAATGTTAAAGCGCAATGTGCAAAATTTAAAATAAAGAATATTTATTAATATGCATAGTAAAATTTGGTGTACATGTTTCTACTTAATGTGTGGCAGTGTTTTAATATTTGCCACTGTGGATTTGGTACTTGGCCAGTATTGATGTTAGAGAGGATGAAAAGCAAATGAGGATAGAGATACAGATCGTTGAAGACAAAATTCTTAACCTTGATCAGAATTGACAACCGAAAAAAGCAATTTCCAGTCTTCTGTTTGGATAGAATAAATTTACTGTGATACATTTAAATACTGGCTAGCTTCTTATATTCCCATGAGACTTAATTGCTATTATTGAAAGTTCCCTGCTGTGTAACAGAAAGCACCTTAAATTTAGAGGTTCATGTTGAATTAGAAGAATGAAAACAAAACTTGGCAGAATTTCAAGCAAGGGTTGTCTGATAAGTAATTGCTCAGTGGGTAAAAACTGGGATCAGAAGGCTTCACTGAGCTAACCACATTGTGGTCTGTATAAGTGCATGTTCCTTATCTGGTTTCCAATAGAGTCACTATGGCATTACACTTTACTGCTTTCACAAGCTGTCTGAGTTACTACTGAAGGAGAGATTCCCCCAGGAGTAGCATTTGGCTGCCATTTAAAAGGCTGAGTCAATAGTTCAATAAACATATGTGTTTAGAGCTTTGTGTCTTCATGTTGATAATACGTGGTCGTCAGCAGACAGGTTGCAGGACAGTCAATATTCTCTGTGCAGATGGAGTAAGTTTTGTGGGCTTTCCACAGCTTAATCAGATTTCTCATCAGATTTCAAGTGGGCAACAGCAGAAGCTTAGTGAGATTTAATTTTTTTGTAGTTGGTGGCATTTCTTCGATCCATCCCCTGGCCAGAAGAGTTGTCTTTTCAAATCTAAGTGTTGTATAGCATTTGGGGCAGAGGTGAAATGAGTCGTGATACCTCTCTGACCCTTGTTTTCATCCTGGAATCCAGAAAAAATGAGTAAGGGCCTCCCACAGCCCTTGGCTCTGGGCCCAGTCTCTTCTCCACCACCTGTTGCAGTCAATTTTTTTCTGGAAATCTCTAAAAGCAAGGGCTGGTTTTGTTTTGTTTTACTCTGCCTTTGGGGCCAAACACAGGAATCCTTGTTCAATAAATAAGCCCGCCCCATTCGCTGCTTATTTCATTGCTTTCAGTGGAGCAATTCCAGTAGTTAATGCAGAGATGGTTTTTCTTTGGAAGGATGGCTGTATTAGGAATGCAGAAGTGGGGCAGGTTTCAGTGCTTTGATGAAGTGTATCCTAAGTGGTCAGAGCAAAGTGAGCAAGCCTCAATCCAGGAAGAGACAAAAGGGAGAGTGGAGTGAAGGCAGGTGAGGAACACATCCCGTGGTCCTATAAAATGGAGGAATTAATAAGGTATTTCATAGGGCTGTTGTGCATATTTAATATATTTAAAGTGCTTAAAAGTACCTGTTGCATAGTAAGGGCTCCACGTTAGCTAATGCTTTTATCATTGGAATTCATTGTAATATATTGCTCTAATGAGAGTGGGAGGGTCTAGGACTGTTGGAGACTGGCCACTGGGATAGAATCCACCAATACACATGTACTTGTGGTGTTTCCATTTTTAACTGTCAGTTCTAGGTTAGTAGAGTTGAGAGCCCCTCCCAAGGCCACCCGGAGTTGATGGCTGAGGCAGGCCTTTTTCTCTAGGCTGAATCCTTCCTATCATCCACCCTCTGGTGTAGGAGAACGTTGGAGTTAAGTAAATGCCCTTAGTTTCTTTTCCTGGCCTTAGAGGTCAGGAAGAGGTAAGGGCTACTACGAGGCAAGAGTACGTGCATCCTCGAGCCTGGACCAATCCCCCGCTGAACCCTGGTTTCCCCGCCCCAAGGGGAAAAGCTCACCAGGGAAGCAGGACCACAAGCTTTCAGGACCCTCTCACACTTGCCGGCACTGCTGAAAGACAGTTCCCCGCGCAGGGGGCGGGGCGGGGCGGGGCGGAGCCGGAAGGAGCGGGGCCGAGGCCGCGCGGCGGGCGCAGGGGGCGGGACGGCCGGGCTGCGGCCTTCCTCTGGCGGGATGTGGCAGGTCCCGGAGGATGGGAGGGTGGAGTCCCGGCCTGAGGCCGGTCAGGTTGGAGGCGGGTCCAGGCGTGTCTTGGACAGGGGCCGAGCGGCGGCGGAGACTTCCGCGGTTGTCGCGAGAGGGCGGCCAAGCCCCTGCGACCTAGGGCAGAGTTCCGCTGCCTTAGCGCCCAGCTCGCGGAACGAGGTGGGCGGGCGGCTCGGGACCATGGCCAGGGCCGGCATGGAGCGGTGGCGTGACCGGCTAGCACTGGTGACGGGGGCCTCGGGAGGCATCGGCGCGGCGGTGGCCCGAGCCCTGGTCCAGCAGGGACTGAAGGTGGTAGGTTGTGCCCGCACCGTGGGCAATATAGAGGTAAGGTCTGGTCGGGGAGCCGGTCGCTCTGGGAGCCGTCGTTTCCGCTGGGGTAGGGTCCAGGTGGGGGAGGGGGAGTGGCCGGAGTCGCGCCGTGACGCTTCGTTCACTTGCCTGCCACCCCAGTGCCATTTGCAACGGGCTCAAGGGCAGGAGATGTGGATGCCTAATAGGGGAGGTCTTCACCTTCGCTATTTTAAGTCCAGTCGGAGCCTTTTCTCCTTACAGCCCCTGTTCTAGGGTACCAACTTTTTGACTTTTTTTTTTTCCCAAACGTAGTCAATTTTATTTTCCTTAAACCACAAAATAGAGTCTTTGATTGTCCAAATTTTCGACTTCTAGGCATCTCCTCTCCTACCTGCCTGCCCTGGTAGGCTGAGGAAAAGGGAACGAGATCAGGGGCTAGCTAGCTGGGCAACCAGAGAGAAGGAATGGAAGTTTTCCGGCTTCAGTGGCTAAGCTGGCTGCTGGATTACTTCCTCTCCTCCCCAGACCTAGCCCACAAAGCCAAGCAAAGTGGCTAGCCAGCCAGATGAGCAGAAACTAGAGGTTTTGATGGTGATCATTTCCCAGCCAAGTCTGATGATGGGGTTGCTAGGGGAGTGGAGCTTTCTCTGTAGAGGCTAGTCCCTTCCCCCACCAAATCTGAGGGTTAATCTCTACCCAATAGGCCTAAGGGATTGACGATGGGATATTCACAGGTAGACCTTTCTCTAATTTCACTGTCCTACGTGAGACCGAGTAGGTGGAACAGGGCGTTGAACATGTGAACTCTGAGGGGATAAAGCAATGTGGAACTGGAACTCCTGGTTTTTCTCTTAAGGTAGGGCTGGGGTTGGGAGCTGAGTCACGAGCAACAAGAGCTCAGAGACAAATGAAATAAAGTTGGCCATGTTGGAGCATGGAGGAAGAAGAGGAGACATTTCCATGATAGGTCATTGGATTTGCCTGGCAAGGTCACTCTCAGGGGTTGGGCTAGTGCTTAGCTGCGGGCATTGCCTCCACCATTGCTCAAAGTCCCGCAGCAGGGGAAGGGTAAGGAGGCCTTGGGAGGGAGCAGAGGGAGAAGGCATACAGGAATGAGAACTGTCCCCTCCCCTGTTGCTGACCAAAGGTATACTTTATAGCCTCCTAGATAGTTCCAAGGTCACCTGGCTACAACTTTGCCCCACTCTACCCCTCCCTGCTTTCTACCCTGAGGATATCAGGAGGCTTGGAGCCTAGACGATCAGGCCAGGGATTAGAACACTGGATCCCTAATTCTAAAGCCACTCTTGCCTTCTCTTCCTACTCCACTACCCCAAACTAGTCAGAAAAAGGGGCTCCTGAGCCCCAAGGGAACCCTCATGCTGATCATGTAGTCCCATGATGACTCTTTAAATGAGGGGAGAATGCCGCCACTGTGAGGAGACCGACATGATTTCAGGCCATTTTTGAGGATAGATGAAGATAGGTAGGGAAGGCAGTGACAGGGAGAAATATATTCTCAGTCACTCCATCCTGGCTTCCCTGCAGGGGGTTTGAGTCTGGTGGAGGAAGGGAAAAGTTGCCTGCCAGGGGTGGGGTGAAGTCCAGGTTTCTTTGATCACAGTCTGCTCTTCCTGACTGATATTAAAACTGTTTTGAGTTTTGGCCTCCTACAGAGAGAATCTCTATCTCCTGAGGCGGTCATGAGTAGGCAAAACTGGGTGAAGGAGGTGCTTCTGAGTCCCAGAGGGCTATACCTTTTGAACTCCTGGAAAGTTAAAGAAGAAAAGAATTTCCTAGGTCACTTGATCCAGCCCCTTATTCCCAGCTTAGTCTAGGGGGAGGAAGGGCTCCAGGCCAGGGCAGCTGGCCAAGTTGGCTTTCCTCTAGGGCACCCCACACCCCTCAACTCTCTCCCTCCCACACATGTAGTCACCTTCAAGAGGCTTAGATGCCCAGTCACTGGCTTCCAAGGCTACATATCTGTTTCTTCCTGCTTCTGAATGTCAGCTTTCCTCACAGCCATCTCTCAGTGGTTCTTCTTTCTCAGGTCTTTCTCTCTCAGGACTCTTTAGTGTGTTGGGGACCTTGGTGATGTACAGGGGGTTGCCAGTGCCACCTGCCACTGGACTTGCCTCAGTCTCCAGAGAAACTTTTGGGTGGAGGGTGGCGCACCACGGGACTGAAAGAATATGTTCTGACTTCCTGATCCTTCCTATGGGTGGGGCAAGGGGAGACTGCCAGTTAAACTCGATTGAAAAGTATGAGAGTTCTCAGTGTGAGCGCTCTGAGCCACTGCAATTTGTGGAGGATGATAGTTCAGATATCAGCCCTTCTATAAGGGACTGGATGAGGTGATGGCAGAGAAGTACTCAAGAAGAGATGGGAGAGATAGGAGAGAACCAACTCAGTGACTCCTGGCACGGGTGGAAGAAACATGGGGTAGAGTGAGAGGTGTGTCTTACCTATGAGCAGAGAAGATGTTCCTATTGAGAAAGAGGCAGAAAAGAAATATCATTCCATTCCCAGGATCCCTGGTCCCCTTCTTTGGCCCCCTCAGAGCCTCAGCCCCTTCTCAGAACTGAAGACTCGAGTTCATCTATAAGGTTCCTTCATTGAAAATCTCAATTTTCTCCTTCACTCAGAGAGTGCTTTTATCCCTTAGACTTTGATCAAAGTGGACAAACTTTGGGGATGGGCATTCCCAATATCTATGTGACTGAAAGGTGGCTGCCAAAGGAGAGTTCTATGAGTGGTGACAGCGAAGGGAGGTTGTCTCTGGTTGGGGAAGTGTGGGAGTGAGCAGCTCACTCCAATTAGACTCCTTTTGGGTTTCATAGGAGCTGGCTGCTGAATGTAAGAGTGCAGGCTACCCTGGGACTTTGATCCCCTTCAGATGTGACCTGTCAAATGAAGAGGACATCCTCTCCATGTTCTCGGCTATCCGCTGTCAGCACAGTGGTGTGGACATCTGCATCAACAACGCTGGTTTGGCCCGACCTGAAACCCTGCTCTCAGGCAGCACCAGCGGTTGGAAGGACATGTTCAATGTAAGGGCTGCAGGCCTGGAATGGGAGGCTGGGAGGAGAGCAGGGAGCCGAGGGCCTGTGAACCAGAACGCTGCTCAGGACAGGACATCTAGCAAGAGGGAGCTTTGGATTCCTACCCAGGGCACCTTGATTGTCCCCTTGCTTCTTTCCCTACCGGAGAGATAGTGAATAGATGAATGGCCATACCTTTTCCATTCTTCTTTTTTTTGAGCTCCTGGGTACAGTTCTTAAAGTTTAGGCTGACTTCTCTCTGTTGGAAGAAAGATCATTCAGGGGGAGAACTGCTGTTTATTGAATGTCCCCACATGTCAGCACTGTGCAGAGGACTTAGGAACATGGTCTTATGGGAAGAAAAGGAACCAAGAGACAGAAGACGATGTTCTCACCCAGACCTGCCAGTTACTATGTGGCTTTAGGCAGGTAGTCACCCTCTCTGAGCTTCATTCAGGTCATATTTAATTGGGGTGAACACACCTGTACCATCAATATCTGGGGTCACAAACTCCCATGTCCCCTGGAGCCAGGTAGGTATGTGAGTGAGGCTGGTCTGCTGGGATCTGCAGCAAGTGGGAAAGTACACGGCCGTGTACAGGGGCATCCACTATGTAAGTCTAGCATTGTTGCTATAGGACAGTGTGGCCATGTGGCCAGACCTTATGACTTTTTGGGGAGGGATGGGGAGCCTGGGTTTTATGTGATACCCCTCCCATTCACCAAAACCTCAGCTCCATGAGAGGAAGAGCCTGCAACTACTCGAGATATTTTTTTGAATGAATGAAACAATCCAAGTTGGAAATGAATTTAAAATGTTTTAAAACTATGTGTGAACCAAACAGTCTGCAGGACATAGGTTTTCAACTTCTAGACTGTATTATGAAGCGATATTAGGGTTTGAAAGTTATCTGAGAAGTTGAAAGCAGTGTGTAAATAGGATACGTCTTTCCCCCCACAATTCTTTTCATATCTGCTCACAGTAGCTTTAGCACCTAACAGGTGCTTGGGCCAGGAAATAAACAATGAACACTGAAACAATCAGTGAAAATGAAGCACTATCCCTGCCTTCAGCCTTCTGGGATATCCAAGCTGTGGCCCTCATCTGCAGTAAGTGGGTCTCTAACCTGGACCTCAACTTGCCCATTTGTAAAATGAGGGAATTATATTAAATCCCTAAGGCCTCTTTCAGCTTGCGAAGTACGTGATTCTATTACGGTCATCCTATGAGGCATCTTCTCCACTCCCACCCCTAACCCCCCAGACCTAGGAGATTCCCTGACCCCAAGGAATCTGTTTCTCCTACACCACCTGTCCTCAGGAGCAGACTTCTCTGTCCCACCAACCCACACTGCTAAGAGGACCAGAAACAGAGCTGAAAGCTTTTTGTGTCCTGTCGTGAATGTTGAGGCAGGTTTGCACTGAGAGTGTTCTGTCCGGATGGCTAGCTCTGACACCTGATAAAGAGAAACATTTAATCTCCTAGCTGGTCCCCTCTCTTCTGGAGAGGCGAGACATGAGGACCTGCTGAAAGCTTTATCTCTGCTTGTCCTTCTGGGTGAGGTTAAGGGGGTGGGGCTCAGCAGAAGCTTTAGAGAAGAGACACTTCTTCAGGGCTCTGTTCCATGAAGCATGAGAATTTGGGGTTACCCCTGCTAGAGCAAATAGGAGTGGGCTGGGCCAGGGAAGACAGGAAGTCCCTGAGCCCTTGGGAGGTCCTCAGCTGTCCTGTGACAAGATACCCCACTCTCTAAATATTCTCTGTGCTTAGTCCTATAGATGGAACAGAAGTTAAAGGAAAGAGGGTTAGGCCTTCTTTTGTCCACTGGTAGTCTTAAGGGAGGGGAAAAGAGAGGAACAGAGAGTAGCTGGATAAGATGTCAAGGGGCTAGGGTCAGTGCTTGAGGAGAGAGATTTTTAAAGCCATTTTAGAAAGGATTTTAGGCTGTTTAAGAGAGGGCAGGGCCAGAGGCTCTGGCCCAGAGAAGAGAAGGGTATCAGGAAGAAAAGCAGATGGTTCCCTAAAGCAGAGGTTCTACTGTTTGCAGAGGAACCAACCAAAACAGGGAAGGTTTCTGGGTCATGGATGGATTTGGGCGATTTCCATTCCCGTTTGCAGGAACTTGGAGGTCAGCCAGGCAGGAGCTGCCTCTGCTGTCATCTGGGGCTGGTAGCTTTAGTGGGAGGAGCACCTAAGGCAAGGTGTCCTGGGTCCATTGCTGGTCCCTGGTAGGACCTGAACACTGTTTTGAAATGCGCTTCCTCTCCCCGACCCCCCTGGGGTGCTCTGTGTCTCCGTCACCTGCTCAGATAGGCCTGAGCTGGAGACACACCATTGCCCCCTCCCCCGGCCTGCAGGTGAATGTGCTGGCCCTCAGCATCTGCACTCGGGAAGCCTACCAGTCTATGAAGGAGCGGAAGGTGGATGACGGGCACATCATTAACATCAACAGGTGAGGCAGATGGCCAAGGGCTCGAGTGCAGATTACCACTCAGCCTCCAAGCTGGGCGATCTGCTATAGCTCATTTGACCTCTTTGGACCTATTTCTTTGGTGGTAAATAGGGATTTAATACTCAGTTAAAACCCAAATAACATAATTAGGGTGAGGGAAAGAACAGTGTGTGTCATGTGCCAGCCCCTAGTTAGCTGGAATGGGTGGCTCAGCCCCTTCTTTTTGCAGCTGAAGCTTGGGGGTTCTGCTGGCACCGAGGTTCTCCATTTGTCAGGCCCTGGAATGAACTCTACCTTGTGGTACAAAGAAAGACTACACAGTATCATTGGGTAGCTCCTGGTCTAAGAGGGAGACATGGCCTCTGCCCCAAGAGATCGCCTAATAGAACCATATCAGTGAACATGCAGATGAAATCGAGAAATTTCTGACAGCCTACATGACTGGGAGAGTAGATTCTATGGTCAGCAGAGGGAGGGCTTCTAGAAGAATAGGATGTTCAGGAGCTGCTTGAATAACAGAAGCTAAATTAGTGGGCCACAAAATGGCCTCTAGAGGTTCCCTTTTGAAGGCTTCTTTGTGGCATCTTTGTGGTGTGGTTGACTGGTACAGCAAGGGGCATTGGTGGTCTCTTGGGAGCATCACTCTTTTTTTTCCCCTTCTTTCCCTCTACCCAGCATGTCTGGCCACCGAGTGGCACCCCTGTCTGTGGCCCATTTCTATAGTGCTACCAAGTATGCCGTCACTTCACTGACAGAGGGACTGAGGCAAGAACTTCGAGAGGCCCAGACCCACATCCGAGCCACGGTGAGGGTGTGGCCTGGTCCTGGTGGGGACTGGGTGGGCTCAGGCCCTCCTTACTCCCACCCATACTACCCAGGGAGCCCATGTCCAGAATGTGTTGCCTAGAACCCCTGGGCGTGTGTACTGGGCACAGAGCTCCTGGACTCTGCCACGACTTGCATGGCCCTGCTCCGTACTTGAGCTTCCTCCACTCACTGACTTTGAGATGGGAGGGGGCTAGCCTGAATGGAACATTCAGGGAAAGAATGGTGGGGTGAGACTGAGGGAAAGCAAGGGATTATGGGAAGCCAGGTACACAATGGCTGGAAGCCTTGGTCTTCTCATTTGTAAAATGGAGATGATAATATCAGGTTATGAGGGTTTTTTTTTGAAACGTTTTATAAAGCATTTACCTGGCTTATGGTAAGGGCCTTGTAGATGGTAGATATCATTGTGGTAATCGCCAGTGGCAGCTTTGGAGGGAGGAGGCAGCTGATGGACACGGAGCAGCTATCAGTTTGAAGCTGGGGCCCTGTGGCTTCCATACTTCCAAACTCCCCAAGGCCTGGCCTCTGACTGAGGTCCGGATGGGGCAAAGCCTAGCCCCTGAACAGGCCCTCTCTGTTGGCCCAGTGCATCTCTCCAGGAGTGGTGGAGACACAGTTCGCCTTCAAACTCCATGACAAGGACCCTGAGAAGGCAGCTGCCACCTATGAACACATAAAGGTGGGGCCTCCCTCTGGGCCCAGTGAAGCCACTCACTCTTAAGGCAAAGGGAAGGGAACCCTGGCCTTCAGACCCCACCCTTCTAGTCAGCCTGTCACCCCTCCTGGAGGGTTGGGGTGGGAACGTGGATGCTGGAGGGGAACTCAGTGGTGGGAGGGAACTTGGATCCATTCTGTTCTCATCTTGGGCCCCCTTTCTCTCGGTGCTCTCAGTGTCTGAAACCTGAAGATGTGGCAGAGGCTGTCATCTATGTCCTCAGCACCCCCCCACATGTCCAGGTAAGTCTGGCCATGGCTGTTCATGCCCTGGAGAAGCCCAACCATCCCTAGAGGAGGAGAGCAGGGAGGCCTTAAGGGTGTAGGAAGAGTGTCCTGGTTGCCTCAAAGCTTATGTGTTCTGCAGATTGGAGACATCCAAATGAGGCCCACGGAACAGGTGACCTAGTTTGCTGTCTGGAGCCCTACCTTCTCTTCCCGACCCTCACGGCTTGGTTCCTGCCTCTGGATTGTAGGTGTTAATTTCGGGACTCCTGGATTCTACTTCCTCTTCCTACCCCCACCAGGGGTTAGAAAATTTGTTTCAGGTTTTTTATCTTGTCAAATTGTTTCCACCACAAATGTGAAAAGTGGGCTGGGGAGAAGAGGTGGTGTCCCTAATTGTTTTACCTGTTAAAAGCAGTCACTCACGACAGGTTCTTGGTTCCCTTCTTGGACTCCTTGACCTTTGTTTGCAATCCTTGGTCTCTTCCCTTTGACCTGGGGAAAGGACTGTGGCCAAAAGGTGGGCTTCCCCCTGTCTTCATGAATCTCACCCCATGTTGCTCAGGGATGAGATGGCAGAGAGAACTTACCTATCTGAATCGTTATCGAGGGCTATAGGCTTCCTCCTCTCCCTGTCCGACCGCGCCCACTGCCCCTTCTCTTCCCCATCCCAGTTCTGTCCAAATGTGGCTTCTCAGCTCCCGGTAGGGTCATCACTGTACTCCAACTATGGCTGCAAAATACCAGGGCCTGCCTCCCAATTGCTTTTCCACTGTGATAATTAAAAAAGAAAAATTGCAACAACCTGTCTTGGCTTCAGGAGTGTCTTTCTGTTCTCTCCCCTGCTCTGTGCTCAGGGGTGGTTATTTCAGAATTTCTTCCAGGTAAGTGGGAAAGTGGGTGGATTTAGGGCCTCACTGCTGGAGCGTGAGTTTGAGTTGAGTTTTAAAAAATGGGTAGGAGTTTGCCAGCCAGAAAAGAAGACGACAGGGTGTACAGGCACGGAGGCTCAAAAGAGCATGCAGTGTTGTGGGAACAGCACAGAACGTAGTGCGTGAGTCAGATGGGGCTGAAAAGGTGACTTTTGCCTACATCCCTGGGGGTCTGAGTGCTGAGCAAGGGGTCTGGCCATTACCTGTGGGCCAAGGGTGTCAGTTGGCTTGTCAGCAGCCACAGGACAGGCACAGACTATCACTTAGAGAATCAGCGGCCACGAGATAGGAAGTTATTGCTAGGTCCTGGTTACTGGTGCTGAGGGTTTGACAAGACAGTGGAGGTTCAGCGGAGGGGTGGATGCCATAGCTTCTGAGGAAAATCAGCATCCGGTGGTGGACTGGACGTGGGGAGGGAAGCACTACCACAGAACTGGTTGAACACATCCCCTTAAAGTGTCCTTTGCTGGTGCCTGAATGAATGCGACCCTCCAACCTCCAAGCGCTGTAGAATGAAGCCTGGAGCAGGGTCAGCTCAGCGCTGATCACCGCGGAGCGGTAGAGGTCGCTGCTCAGTCAGGCCCGCAGGTGGCGCTGTAGGGACGACCTGTTGGCCGGGCCTGCGCAGTACGTCGCCGGGCAGGGGGCGGGGCCGCCCGAACCCGGAAGCGGAGCAGCCCACGTGGGGTTCGGGAAGGGGCGGTTACTCGGGTTAGGCTGTGTTCGAGCAGGGAGTATAGGCTGTTTGTTCCTCTGAGGAGGAGGGGTGGGGGCTGCCGTCGGGTCCCCTTAACCTGTGTTTGGGGCCGGGGAGTGGGCCCTGTCGGCAGTGACCGCTTCTGAGGACGCAGCAGGGGCCATTGGCCATGACGCTGCTCTTGGCCCTCCGGGGCACGACCTGGCGTTGCTCCGGTCACCTCCTAGCGCGTCATTTTTCCCAAGCGGCGCGGCGAGGGGAGCGGCCTGGTGGGGAGTGGCTAAGTCGCCTGAGACTGGATGACCTGGCGCCGACTTCGCGGTCCGCCGGGGGACTGGAACTTCTTTTTGGCCTGTTCCCGTGTCTCCTCGCTCTGCAGGCCGCCCGCCGCCGCGTGGCCCGGCTCCTGCTCCAGGCTGGCAGGTCCGGGCTTCAAGGGGAGCGGGCGGAGCTGCTCCGCGTGGCCGAGGCACGGGACATCCCAGTTCTGCGTCTCAGACGACAGAAGCTGGACGCTCTCTGCGGCTACCAGGTCCACCAGGGCGTCTGCATGGAGGTGAGCCCTCTGCGGCCCCGGCCCTGGACCGAGGCTGGGGAGGTAAGGCCAGGAGGCGACCCCCAGCAGCTGTGGCTCGTCCTGGAGGGGCTCCAGGATCCCCGGAATCTTGGAGCTGTGCTGCGCTCCGCTCACTTCCTCGGAGTGGAGAAGCTCATCGTCAGCCAGAGAAACAGGCACGGACGTCCCTTATTTTCCATGTGCCCCAATTTCGAGGCACAACTGAATGCCTAACCATCTTGACCTTTTCGCGATCCCTCAGTAAAGCCTCTATTGCCAGAATTCTCATCTATAACCCTTGGGGCCGGGGGTGGGGGCGGGAGGAGGGTAGGGCACGGAGCTTGAGATTACTCAGCCTCATGTGGGGCTAACTTTACAGCTGCCCACTCACTCCGATAGTCAGCAAGGCCAGCGCAGGGGCTGTGGAGGTGATGGACGTGTTCTCCACTGATGACTTGGAAGGTTTTTTACAGGTAAGGGCGTGGGGGAAGTAAAGCACAGCCTTCCCAAGGGCTCTCAGACTCAGCCAGCAGCAGATGGGGGAAGGGGAGAGAAGGGAGCGTCCTGGCATCACTTCCTACATCCTTCTAAAGAAGGATCCCAGAGTGTTTAAAACCACAAGTGGAGCAGAGTCTGAAGTTAAGGGCTTCTTAGTGTCATTCCCTTTACTGCACTCTGTCCCTGGCCATACCTCTTTTCCCCTCCTGCGAATTTACCACAGTGCCTCATTGTCTACTAAGTAGGTCTTCCGTGTTTAGCTGATAGGAGGCGTGGGTTCTTCCAGTAGGGACACAGATTGAAAGGCTCTTTGAACAAGGACTAGTTTATGCCTTTCCTGTGCTTCCTCACACACAGAAAACAAACAAGCAAAAAAACCCCCAACTTTTGAGGACAAACCTAAGAAACCCCTCTCCTGGAGCGTGCTGCTGTCTTCGGCTGTGCTTCCCTTTATGGACACAAGGGGGAAGTATTGCCCTGCATTTGGCAGTTCCCTGACCATCCTCCGGTCTCAGTCCTTGAATCTCTTCTTGTATATAGGCATTTCTTTTTTGTGTCTTCCAGTCTCATGGCTTTAAATATCATCTATATTTGAATGGTTCCCAAATGTATTTCTAGCCTGGATCTTGCTGCTCAACCCCAGATTCATGTATCTAGTTGCCTACTCAGCAACTCTCTTTTGCTAAAGGGCATTTCAAACTGAACATTTCCAAAGCAGAGCACCTGTTCCTTCTGCAGACTTACCAAGCTCAATTGATGGCAACTCCATTTCTTCAGTTGTTTAGGCCAAAAACCTTAGTATCATCCTTGATTTTTACAGGTCTCATATTTTGTGTCCCACCCGTCAGCACATCCTTTTGGTTTTACTGTGAAGTTATTTATTTCCATATTCTCACCATTTCTTACCATCTCCACTGCTACCACTCTGGTTCAAGCCACCATCATCTATTGCCTATATTATTGCAGAAAACTCCAAGGTGGTCTCCTTGCTTTTGCTCTTGGCTCTCAACACAGCAGGCACAGTGATCCTGTTGAAACACAAGTCAGACCATGTTGCTTTTCTGCTCAGAACCTTTCAAAGCCTTTGCATTTCTCTCCAAGTATAAGCCAGAGTCCTTCCAAGGGCCTTCGAGGTTCTACCTCATATGGCCCTTTGTTCCCTCTCCTGTCTCAGTGGCTCCCTTCCCACTGGACACCTTGCTGTCCTTCTGTTCCTCACACATGCCAAGTAACCACCTTTCAGCCTTTGCACTTACTAGTCCCTGCCTAGAATATTACTTCCCAGATGTCTCCATGGTGCTCCCTCATCTCCTTAAGGTCTATATTCAAAAGTCACTCCAGTGAGGCCCTCTCTAACTACCCTTCTGTGATACTGGGATTTTGGCCTGTTTTGTTCACTGCCCTCTCTCCAGTGCTTAGAACAGAGTCTGTCCATTCTAGGTGCTAAGTAACTATTGACTGAATTGAATGGCTCACTGAGGGAGTGAGTCTATATAGCAAGGTTGGGCTCCTTCTTGGCCAGAGCTCTGAGGAGAGTTAGTGAGCTAGAACATGATTTCTTCTTCCCCCTTCTAGGCCAAGGCCCAGCAGGGCTGGCTCGTGGCTGGCACAGTGGGCTGCCGTGGGCCTGAGATTTCCCAGTCCTCTGAAATCCCCATCACCAGTTGCTTGGAGTTCCTCTGGGACCGGCCTACTCTCCTAGTGCTGGGTAAGTAGATGTCCCTGCTTTTCTGTGTTCAGACATTCATTTCTTGAGTACTTGCATGTCCAGCTGGGACATCCCTAACCTGCCGTCATGTCCTGCAGGGAACGAGAGCTCAGGCCTGTCCCAGGAGGTGCAGGCCTCCTGCCAGCTTCTCCTTACCATCCTGCCCGGAAGACAGCTGCCTCCTGGACTGGAGTCTTTGAATGTCTCTGTGGCTGCAGGTGAGTCTGCTCTCCCCATCTCGCCTCCTGATCACACATGTGTAGCTATTTTATCCTAAACAAGTTTTTCAGTCTTTGTGTGTCTCAATTGCTTTTTGTGCCAAATGAGGAAAATACATCAGTTTGAGGATAAAATGAGGGAGTGCCTGACACACGGTCCTTCCTTTTCTCAATTCTCTCTTTTCTCCCTGTCTTGTCTGTGTAGGAATTATTCTTCATTCCATTTGCAGCCAGAGGAAAGGTTTTTCAGGAGATGGGAAGAGAGAGCAAATTCTCCAAGACTCTCAAGAGCCCTTAGTCACACCCGAAGGGCCCAGAGCGGCTCAGCACCCAAGACTGTCCTCAGGATCAGAAAAACAGAGGCAAGATGGGGGCTGACTTGGACTATTCAGGATGTGTGTGTGCTGGAGGGCAGGGGATGGGTTGCATGTACACCCACATGTTTGAATGTGTTGGAATCTCTTGCCTGACTGTGCACCCAGGCCCTGTTTATTAATCACTGCCTCTGGGGGCAGGGAGCTTTGAGGTGGGACCAGAGGACGTTCCATTTCCTGTTTGGAGTTTGGACCTGGTGTTAGAGATGGCAGCCCATTAATTTCTAGAATGTGCTAGTTCAGAGGGTCTCTTTCCTCCTGGCTCCTGCCTGGATGTCAAGAAGTTTAGGCATCAGAAGGGAATCGGGCAGCCCATTCCAGGGGTCCTAGTCTGCTTGAACCAGTGTGAGAATGTAAAGGGTGGCCTGGGGCTCTCTTGTGGACCAGACAGGTACAAATCCAGGCTCAAACCCTCCCCTACTGTTGGGGCCTTGAGCAGGTGGCTTCATTTTTATGTGCCTCAGGGCCCTTGTCTGCACCTCCCTCACTGGGCTGTTGTGAGGGTCAAATAAAACATCACTTGGTGTCCAGCAGGCACTCAACTAGTGGCCATTCTGTCCAGTTCCTCCATTAGGTGGCAGCCTTGCTCTTTGATCCACAGTCTCTCGCAGCCACCTGGGGGAGATTCCTGGCTGTGGCCCCCAAGAGGCAAGGGAAAGATTAGCCAACACCTCCCCCACCACATCTGTGGCCCTCCAGTCCCCCATGCCCTGACCAGTGGGTCTTCAGTGGGTCCACTTCCACAGAAGGAACCAGTGAACAGCCCTGGCCTTTGATTCTGGGAGGTGCGAGGACAGGGTTGCCGTTACACCATCCAGACCGATTTGGTGCTCCTCCCCCAGGGTCCCACAAACGGAGCAGAAGCCACCAGTGTAAGTAGTTTAAAGCCATCTCGGCTGCACATTGGAACCACCTGGCAAGCTTTAAGAAACAATTTACACTGAGACCCACTCCTAGAAAGGCCAATGAAATTGGTCCAGGTGCAGCCTGAACATTAAGATTTTTGAAGTCCCTTCTCCTCCCTCCTCTGCTTCCCCTCCCCCCAGCCACCAGATGGCTCTGATGTGCAGCCCAGGCTGAGAACCCTGAGAACCGCTGGAGCAAGGTTTGTCAGTCTCAGTACTGTTGACACTCTGGGCTAGATAAGTCTGTTGTGGAGGCTGTCCTGTGCATCGTAGGATGTTTAACAGCATCCCTGGCCTGTAGCCACAGATGCCAGTAGCATCCCCTTTCTCCCAGATGTGACAACCAAAACTCCCTCCAGATAAGGCCAAATGTCTCCTGGGGAACAGGCTCACCCCTAGTTGAGAACCACTGCTCTGGAGCAAGAATCTGGAGGACAGCAATGCTAAGCTCAAATCCTGAATGCTGTGTGACTTTGGGGAAGTTCTTCACCCTCCTGAGCCTCAGTCCCCTTCTCAGTGAAGGGATAATCCTGCCTTTCTGGGTTGCTGGGAGGATACAGAGAACAGTAGGAACTTGATGCTGCACACATAGTAGATGTTCAATAAATAGTACCACCCTTTTCTCTGTAACATGGGTTTATCTTGGAATTCTAATGCCAATTTAGAACATTTGAATTTGGTTAAAAAGGACCTAAGAGTGTTGTAAAGTCAACATTTTTTTTTTTTTTCTCTCAAGAAAGGAAGAAACCCCTTTATAGTAAACTCCATAGATCTCCAGCACATCAGCCCCACTTGGAGCTGTTTCTCCCTGACTGGCGCACAGGTTCTGACTTCCACTGGCACGTGTCAACCTTGGGTGTACTACGCTGCTTCCCCCATCCCTGCCACACTCTTGGCTAAGAACCTAGTGTGGTTTTGAACCTTGGCTGCACTTTAGAGTCATGGGGTCAGGGAGGGGAATAGCTTTTAATATTCCAGATGCCAAGAGGCACCAGACTAATGAAAGCGGAATCTCTGGAGGAGGAGCCAGGCGCAGGCATTTCTTAGAGTTCCCCAGATGCTGGTGTCCAGCCACGTTTGAGAATCACTGGCCCTGGAGCCACCTGCTCTTGTCCAAGAATCGTCCTGCACATCATTCACACCTGTGCTTTTGAGCACATGCCTGAAAGCACACACCAGGCAACCTTTCATCTGTCCCTAAGGTTCTTTAGAAGATGCTGGTTCCAGCCGTGGCTCCATGGCTTCCTACCTAGATAGTGTCTCATCTATAAAATGGGGATACTGCCATTAATACCTGCTCCAGCTATCCCCTCCACAGTGGGGCAGTTGTAAAAATAAAACGAGAGCATATCAGTAAAAAGTGTTTGTAAACTAAAGGACTGTGCACCCCAGACTAGCACACAATAATCCAAACCTGGATGTGACGGTTTGGTTTATGTGTCAATTTGATTGGGCCATGGGGTGCCCCGATACTTGGTCAGACATTCTGGGGGTGTGTGCGAGGGTGTTTTTGGATACAGTTAACATTTACATTGGTACACTGAGCAAAGCAGATTGCCCTCCCTAGCGTAGATGGGCCTCATTCAATCATTTGAAGGCCTGAGTGGAATAAAAAGCCTGACTGGTAAGAATTCAGTCCTGCCTTTGGAACTAAAACAAGGGTTCATTCTGGGTCTCCAGCTTACAGACTCATCCCGTAGAACTTGGGACTTGCCAGCCTCCATATTTGCATGAGCCAATTATCTATGATAAATAAATCAGTATGTAGTATGTATGTTTCTATGTGTGTATTGTCTCATTGGTTTCTGTTTCTCTGGAGAACACAGACTAACGGACTTGATGAAAACAAACTCAGGTGTCCTCATGTTCTCTCCATGTAGGGGTACAGAATCGAGCTCTGCTCTCTAGGACCAAACCCAGCATGGAAAGTAGAAGTCGGGGCTGGCGGTATTTGGGGTCCAGAGCCCCTCACCTGCCCAGGGATTTCTCTGTGAGGTCTGGACCGTTTCCGATCTGCTTTAGATTTGCTGTTTATCAGCTTTTTGGGTCCCTGTGGTCTGGGCCATCTAGAGGGCCTCTCTTCTGGGTGAACAGCCAGGCACAGGGTGCTCTTCCCTGCTTCACCCCCTGGGCAGCAAGCTGGTTGGTCGCCTTCTGGGAAGACCGGTTCATATGAACCAAAGGGAATTGAAGCTGTAATTACCTGTCTTGCACACAAGGGTGTGTAGTTAAGTCATGCAAACCTGCCATTCCCAAGACAAAGCACCTGAGGCCCTAAGGCCAAGGTCGAGGACTGTGTCTCCTTGGAGTGGCCTCTGGTGCCTGACACGGAGACACTGCTCAGCAGGTGTGGTTAGATACACCAGGGTGGGGGGGGGGTAGGCGGGGGGTGGGTGGCTGTGGCGGAGGGTATGAAGGGGCTGGGTGTGGGTCCATCTATTTTTTTTTAAATGCCTACAGCACCTGGTCTTCCTAGGTGGTCTCCCATCCAAGTACTAACTAGGCCTGACCCTGCTTAGCTTCCGAGATCAGATGAGATTGGGGACGTTTATGGTGGCATGGCTGTAGATGGGTGTGGGTCCATCTAGGGCAGGGTCAGGATGCAGCCAGAGGAGGGAACAGTGGCGAAGAGCATGGTCCTCACTGGTAAGCAGTTTGCTTTGAGTCCAGCTCTGTGCCTTTCTAGTGGTAGACATGTCCCTTAACTTTTCCACGTTCTAGTTTCCCTTATCCATAAAATGGGGATAATGACAGTGTCTACCTCAGGAGATCAGGGTGTGGGTTAAATGAAATCATGCATTTGAAGCCTTCAGGCAGTGCCTGGAGGATGGTGACTATTCTCACTGCGTAGGGGCTTGGTGGGGGCAGACTACAAGGTCAGGGCACTGGGGCTGTGCTCTCCTACCAGTCAGGTCTCAATTTCCCCATAGGCTCTAGGGCCCCTTTCAGCTGCAGCCCTCAGTGATTTACCCCAGAGAACCACTGGAGAGTGTTGGGGAGGGGAGGGATTTGAAGTAACATTTACAGGATCCTCCTTTGTCAGGGCTCCTGGGCCAAGAGAGGAAGGGTCTCAGAAGGTTTGGTGGCTGGCTTGGTATTTCCAGAGCAGCTGAATTGTTGTCAACACCCCTGTTCCCCTCCAGGGCTGGATTGTGTGTGTGTGTGTGTGTGTGTGTGTGTGTGTGTGTGTGTGTCTAAATTGCCAGTTTCCTCCACCAAACTGGGGTCCTAAACTAGATACCCACTTCCATTCCTTCCTGCAGGGCCAGGCCGACAGGGAGCCCCACAGTTTGTAAATGTAATCAACCTTGAGGTCGCTGGCATCCACAGGTGCAATTAGCATGCCCATCTGTTAATCTCTGATTAATGATGTTTACAAACACGGGACCCCACTCAGGGTGCTGCTCAGCCCCTTCCTCCCTGGCCAGGAGGCAGGGGTCTTCCAAGCACCCACCACCACCACTTCAGTCCTCCTCAGCCAGTGCCCCTCTCCACCCCTCCCCAGGCAATGGGCAGAGCTGTGGGTCCCTCCTTGGAGCCCTTCGGCCCCACTCTCAGCACACGTGGAAAGGAGACACAGAGCACACAAGGGACTGCGAGGCTTGGTTGTGGGTCTGGGATTCTGTTCTTTTTTCTAGTTCTGGAACTTTTAGGACACATGATGTGCTGGATTTGCTTCCTTTATTCACACCAGCTCCAGCCCTGGGGCCACACACAAACATACTTGCCTTCCTGGAGGCATGGGCCCACTCCCATGCCCCCCAGGGTCAGGCTCCCAACCTGTTCCCAGATGGGAACATTTCCACCCCCATCTGCCTTCCTGCTGAGGACCTCATTAAATCATGTCAGAAGCACAGTAGCAAAAGCATTAAGAATACAGACTTCTGAGTCGAACAGTCCCAGATCCAAATGTTGGCTCTACCTCAGGCCAGTCAACTGATTAAGTCTCAGATTGTCTATCTACAAAATGGAGATAAGAATAAGACCATGCATGTTGTTGTGAGGGTTAATGATGTATGAAAAGGACTTAGCACAGTGCCTGGGACACAGTAGGTGCTCAATAAATGTGAGGGTTCCTTTTTTTTTATTGCAGTGAAAATAATGATGAAAGGTATCTGAAGCAACAAAGATGCCTAAGGATATCCCCTTCTCCTCTCACCCCACTCCCTGGGGAGAAGGGCAGGTCCCAGCTCATTACTAGTGGGGGCTGGGGTGGAGGTGTCAGATTGGAATCACTCCTGGCTCTGTTCGCAGCTTCTCTGTTTCATTAACACCTCCCTGGTGGGCTTCAGCTCATCCTGCTGGGGGAGGTGCTCCAGAAAGTTCTAACTGCCTACTCCCCAGCCCAGAGCTCAGTGCTTCTCACTCCTAGGTTTATGCTCAAAACCCACATAGGGTTTTATGTGGGGAGAAGGGGCACCAGCCAGGGGGATGTCACTGTCCCCTCCCTCCTAAGTCCTAGAAGCCTGAGACTACCCCTTATTTTACTTTCCCCATCAAACTCTCATTCAGAGGTTCTAGTCCCTCCATCCCCACCGCTTCCCAAGCTGGCCACTTCTTCCTTTCAAATCGGCATGTACAGCACGGTTTTGGGTTCTAGTCCTGACCTACCTCTTCCTAGCTGGGTGACCTAAGGCATATTGCTTTTCCTCTAGGGTATCTGTTGCGTCTTCTGTGAATGAGGATACCAGCACCTAAGCAGGGTAGCACAGTGCCTGGTAAGTTGTAACCCTTCACTCGTGGCGGCCATTGTTATTTTACAGATACAACAACTGCTCTGAGAATTGTCTTTCTAAAACGCAGAATCTCATTTAGCCAACTGGGGTCGGGGAGCAGGGCCAGAGCCCTGAGGACCATTCACACGTTCAGAGAAGCAAGAAAGGGTGTGAGCTCTGCCCCAGTTTACTGTCCCAGTTTCTACCCCAGACTGGGAAAAGGAGTGGGGCCGGCTGTTGAATCGGGACCAGGAGATTTATACTCCGGGCTCTGCGAAGGCTGCCTCTAAGCAAGGTTCCCCTCCACTGCACTCCAAGAAGGATTCTTATGGAAATGCCTTGTCCTTAGCCCCGCCGTGCCCTCTCTGTCACAGTATTCTATTTCAGAGAAAACCCTTCAGCAGCTGCAGCGGTTAGGAAGGAGCGCTGCGCCCGCCTCCCCCCCCCCACCCCGCTGAACTTGGCCCCTTCTGCTTTCTCCCTCCGCCTCTGCACCTCTCTCCCCTCCTCGGGTTTATGGCTTTTTTTTGCTGAAGTATGTGGGTATCAGAAGGGAGACTCCATGAAAGGTGGTGCCTTCCATGATTTATCTGAAACCTCAAAAAAAAAAAAAAAATGTCAGTGGGCTGAACAGTTTCCTTTAGAAGAAACCGAGGTGGAAGTCAGCAGATGAAGGAGGTGGTCTGACAGTGGACTTGGTCCCTTCTTGCAAGTAGCCTTACTGCCCCCCACAACCCTTTACAACTCCCCCTTGGCCCCCACAGGCCTCTGCAGACACGAAATCCTGATCCTCTTCCTTCAGACTATCAAGGAAGAAATTCCCAGGTTTCAGCACAGGGCCAGACACATCCTGGGTGTTTAAAAACGATGAATGGGTCCTGTAGTGGGTTGAAGAGGCAAATCTTTCAGCACATTTCCAGCTGGCCCTGACCTTCTACTTTCTGAGGAGGCAAGACACAAATGAGCCCCAGCCACAGCTGCTCTTGATTCTCTGAAACAAAAGAGCTAGTGGAGGGCTGAGGGGATGCTCTGTGGGCCGCCTCTGCTCTACCCCTGCTGAGGCCCACTTGCATCTGGGCCTTGCACGGAAGCCCCTCCTATAGATGGGGGCACTAGCCATGGGCCAGGCACTGCAAGGGGCTGGATCTTGTTTAAATCGGGGAGCCCTGGGACCAACATATACAACAGTCTCACTGTGATGGATATGGGCTCCGGAAGCTGTGTGCTTGGAGCAGGGTGATGATGATGATGATGATGGTACTTACATTTATTATGTACTTACCATGTGCTAACAGTTGTACATGCTTCCTCTCATTTAATCTTTATGATGTTTTGGAGTAGGCACTGTTACTACCATAGGCTTAGAGATAAGAAATTGAGGCTCATAGGGATTGTGTAACTTGGCCAAAGTCATGCTCTTGCAATCAGAAGGGTGTGGGAGAGAGGGAGGTAAGAGAGAGGGGTAGGGAGCTGTGGTTGGAAGAAAGGAAACTGTAGTCCAAGCATCTGCTGGGAGGCCTGCTGCTGAGGAGGCCAAGTCAGATCTGCACAAAGCCACCCTCCCCATGCAATACCACCCCATCTACTTCCCCTTTCTTCCCCTAAACCAGCTTGACAAGCTCTCAGTAGGGCATCCCAGTGGAGGGAGGTAGGGGCACCTCTACCAGCTCCCCACTCAGCTGTGGGTGGTATGCCCAGGCGGAGAGGCCGGAAGTGACAGCTCAGGGCTACTGTGGGATGTGGCAAAAGGTTTTGACTTCCAAAGACACCTGACTTGGGTTTAAATTCTGTCTCTGCTGCCATACCTAAAGGCTCAGGGCCAGGTCAAGTTTTTTAACCTCTGAGCTTAGTTTCTTCCCCATAAAATGGTGCCAAAGACCTCTTTCTCCCAGGGTTGTGCTGGGGTTTAAGAGAAGATGCCCTTGGTACATGGTAGGCTACTTCAATAACTTCTTTGCTTGCCTCTTCTTTCTCCCTTTTCAGGGGCTTCCTTGGGTCTACTGCCTCTTTGCCCTTCCTAGCTCAAGGTTTGGTGCCTCCCTTCCCTCTCTACTATTCTTCTGTTTTCTGTTTTTTGATTACTTCTGTCTTGTCTGCCTGCTATGGCTGGGTCACTGAAGTATCCCTGTTACTCCTCCCTTTCTGGGACTATGTCTCCTCATCCTTCTCCTTGACTCTTCCCTGGTTTCTGAAACCCCAGGGGCTGATCAATGGCAACTGCTGATTATCGATTAGGGTGGGCATCCAAGTGTGGCTGCCGGAAGCCAATATTGATGGACAGAATTGGTGCCCAAACTGGATGGAATGGCAGTTGGGGTGCCTGGGGCTTCTAGGGATGGGGCTTCCCCTCCCCTGCTAGGACCAGAGAGTAGGAGTCCTTAAAGCTGCAGATCCTGCTAGAGATGGGAGTGAAGGGTGGGCTAGAGGGTCTCTGAGGACAGAAGGCCAAGGCTTAGTTCATGCCATCATTTAATAAGGATTTATTGGGCACCTACTGTATGCCAGCTAGGGGCACAGCAGTGAACAAGTCAGCAGAAATCAATGAGAGAATGCTCACAGCAACCCTGTGAATTAGATTCTTTCATTACCCTGTTGTAGAATTGGAAACACTGAGATTTGGAGAGGCATTTGGCAACTTGCTCCAAGTTAGGCAGCTCAGAAACGGTAGAGCTGGGACTGAAACCGAATTCTGTCTGAATCCAAAATCATTGCTTTTTTCTTCTTTTTTGGTTCATATTATTGTGCAACAAATCTACAGGCCTTTTTCACCTTGCAGAATTGAAACTCTATATCCATTAAGCAACAACTCCTCATTCTTCTCCCCCAGCTCCTGACAATCACCATTCCATTTTCTGTTTCTATCAGTTTGACAACTTTAGATACTCATATGACTGGCTTATTTCATTTAGCATAATGTCTTCAAGGTCCATCCATGTTGTAACATGTGACAGGATTTCCTTCCTTTTTTAAGGCAGAATAATATTCCATTGTATGCATATACTACATTTGTTTATCCATTCATAGGTTGATGTATACTTGGATTGCCCCCATCTCTTGGCTACTGTAAATAATGCTTCAATGAACATGTGCGTGCAAATATCTCTGAGATCCTGTTTTCAGTTCTTTTGGATGTATACCTAGAAGTTATTTCTATTTTTAATTTTTATGCGGAACATACCGTTTGCCATAGTGGCTGCACCATTTTACAGTCTCTCCACAGTCTCACCAACATTTGTTGTTTTCTTTTTTTTTTTTTTTTTTGATGGTAGCCATCCTATTGGGTGTGAGGTGTTATCTCATTGTGGTTTTAATATGCATTCCTGTAGTGATTAGTGATGTTAAACATCTTATGCTTTTGGCCATTGCATATCATCCTTGGAGAAATGTTCACTCAGTTTTTATCAGGTTATTTTTTGTTTGTTATTGTTGAGTTGTGGTTCGTTATAGTTTTTGGATAGTAACCCCATATCAGATAATGATTTGCAAATACTTTTTCCTATTTTGTAGGTTGCATTTTCTCTCTGTTAATTGTGTTCTCTGATGCAGAGAAGTTTTAAATTTTGATGTAGTCCAATTTATCTATTTTTTCTTTTGTTGCTTGTGCTTTTGTTATTATATTCAAGAAATTGCCAAGTCCATCCAAAAAATGGTTGCTTTTAACCACTCTTCTCTGCTATCACAATTCTGCTGAAACCCTCAGGTGTATGGGAGGGAATGAGATTGGATAGTTTGCATCAGTTGAGGGAACGAGGAAGTGGTTAGCTAGGTAAATGGAAGCCCCTTAGTTGTTGGTGGTGATAGGGTGGGGGGGGGCAGTGGCCATGGTATTCAAATTACAGAGGGGCTTTCATGGGGCAGAGCAGTGACCCGGAGGGCAGGATTTGGACCAGTGGGAGGCTCAAGACAACAGATAGTGTCTCATTCTAACCGGATTCCAGAGGGTAAATGGGGTACTTTGGAGGTAGTGAGCTGTCACTGGAGGAGCGAAAGCACTCAGATGACCATGCAGGTAGGATGTCGCATAGGGGCTTCAGGCAGAGGATATTAAGGTTGGGTTTATGGCCTCTGATCCCTTCTATGATTCAGTAAGAAAGGAGGGAGCTCGAAGCTTCAGCCGGTGGGGTAGGGCAGGTAGGGTTGCAACTGACAAATGTCCTCTGCTCTGTGCCTGAGGAAGTCTTTCGATTTGAGGTGGAGCTGTGGAAGGGATTCCCTGAGTTTCTGTCACCTGGAGCCTGAACCCAAGCTCTGACCCAGGTGGCCCAAGGACTGTGGCGCCCTGGGCTGGAAGAGTGGAGAGAGAAGGTGTGGCTCCTTCATTGCCTGCAAGGTGCTGCTTGTGAGCAAAATGGAGGAAATACAGACTTAGAGCCTAGCAGACCTTGGTGCAGGTGCTGCCTCAGGCACTCACTGGCTGGGTGGCTTTGAGAAGTTTATTTAACTTCTCTGATCCCCGTTTTCCTCTTCTGAGCAAGGGGCCATCTCTTGCAGGGTTTTCTGTAGAATGACGGTCGGTACCAGGTGTCTGGAGCCTGGCAGGTGTGCATTAAACTGTAGTGATCAGAGTTAACCCACTGATACCACCTCTCACCACCCTCTGAAGCCAATAACCCTGAGCGAGCTGCATAACCTCCACCCTCTGCTGATCACTTCCCACTGTTCTTGGCTTCTGAGCTGAGTGGACCTCAGCCCCTCATTCCTTCTGAAGGCTGGGAATTCAGACTCCTGGATCCAGAACCCAGCTCTGCTGTGGTGAACACCCAAGCTGGCCTAGGGGCCCTCTCTGGGCCTAGTGGGCGGGGCTGGGTGGCAGCCTGCTATCCTGTCTATCTCTTGGTCCTCTGTCTCTGCCTGTCCCTGCTGGCCCTGGAGCTTCCTCACTCTTGGTTGCCTAGTTGCTTCCAGCCCTGCTACTCGTGCCCCCTGTTCATCCTCATACATTTCACCCAGAAATCTCTCCCCCATATGACTCCCAGCCCAGCTCATTGTGGAGAAAACTCAAATCTCATTAAAGACCATTGATTTTCCTCCAAATTTGCTCTGAGTACACTTTGGGGCTCCTTGATGTTACTGCCTCTTCCCACCTTCAGCCCCTCAGCCACCACTGTATCTTTACCAGGGGAAGAGAAGGGCACTAGGCTGGCAAGCAGTGTGGAGGGCTAGAGAGAGAGAGAGAGAGACAGAGAGAGACAGAGAGAGAGAGAGAGAGAGTGAGAGAGAGCGAGAGAGAGAGCGAGAGAGAGAGCGAGAGAGAGAGCTGTCTGCCAGAGCCCCCAGCCCACTCTGGCCCTTCAGTGTGGCAAGAGTCTGGATATGCCACTGATTTCTGGGGAGTGAGCATTTCTCTGTCTGGCGGCCCCCATCTCCTATAGGGTTTGGGCAGAGGGGTGTGTATTTCTGTGTCTGTATGTTTGTATTGGTGTCAGGCTCTGATTGCCTGTGTCTGTTTGTCCATGGGCGTCAGTGGTATGTCTCTATCTGTGTCTGTCTGTCTCTGTATATGTGCATACATCTTAAGTGTGTGTGTGTGTGCGCGCGCGCGCGCGTGTGTTTGCATGAATGCAGTACAGGGTGGGAGCTGGGCTTGCTGTTGAACTCTGTAAGGGCCTTGATTTGTGTTAAACTCAAGATATGGTTCTCTTAACAAGGGCCAAGGGCTAGGTGGAGATCTGGAGGGACATAGCTTCTCTGTCATTTCAATTCCACCTCTGCTGCCTCTTTGCCATCTTCAAAGTGAACACCTTGCTGGCTTTGTTGGGGTGTTAGATTTGGGGTTTGGGGGCTGGTGGAAAAGATTTGCAGCCTGATGATGGTATGGGGGGGGGGTCGGTCATGAGCTCCCTCCTGTCGCCTTGGTCTGAACTAAGAGCCCCAGCTGGCTGTTTGTAGAGTTGAATGGACATATAGTCACCTGTGAGTCAGGAGAGAATGTGTTAGGCAAGAAGATTGGGCAGCAAGGGTACTAGGGAGAAGGTGTGGTATGGGGGGCACGCCCGTCTGCCTGGGCCATGTTCCTAGCATAATGTCATACATGAAGGTCAGCCTTAATAGGGAAAAAAGTCACAAACGGAGGCCCTTTGGCCTTCATGGGGTGAAGTGGCTTGTGGCCTCACTGTAGGCCAAGCCGCTTGCCTCTAGCCTACTTGCAAGGATTGGAGGTCATTTGTGATTTTGTGGACTGGGCTTCAAAGCCCTGGGACATTACTGAGATGCTTCAGGGAGCAGCCTTGTTGGGGCCTCCTCCAAATTTGGGGGTGGGATGGTTTCTGGGTGTGCGGCCTCAACGAAGCCTTGCCTGCTACCCTCGTCCCAGCCCTGCACAGGCGTGTTGTGTGAGCTCATGGTTGTGCATGTGTGTTCTCCCCAAGGCCTCTGCCGGGGAGCTGGGAGCAGCTCTCTGGGTTCTGGGGACAGGCCAGATTTATGGTGCTGGGAGAAATATTTAGGCCTGAGACAGTTTGGTTGTGTTAATTATGGAAATCTAAAGATAATCTATATTTAATGCTGAATTTTGTCAAATTTGCTAAAGAATTAGGAGAGCGTGTGCAAACAGTGACACTTCAATGAAGAACAAGGTGCAATTAAACTCTGAAATTTACAGTGGAATAATTGGAGAGCATGACAAATATAGTTATCAGTGGCAACTAATTAGGGGTCTGCTCGAGGTTTCTGGGCTTGATTAATCTTGCCTAGATGCTAATAAGTTATGCTAGGCAGCTGATACCATTTGTCCCCTCCTTCTTTCCACTCTCTTCCAGTGCACTTGAGGGGTGAGGATGTGACCTATTTGGTCCATCCCTCTGTACAGCCTGGTCTAAAGGGGAGAATGGGGGCACCACAGCTCCTGTGCTGAGACCCCCCCCCCCTCCGATCCCCAATTAAGGATGGCATGAACACCTTGAGCTGCCCATGCTCAGGCATCCTGGGGTTTCCCTGGTTGGTAAGTTCTCCTTGGTGTCGCACTTGAGGCTCGTCGTGATTGGGGAAGAGGAGATTGGAGGCTGACTTTTTGGGTCTAGTTGAGCTTCAGTGCGTTGGATTTGTCCCCTGGCTCAGTCCGACTCCCATCTCCATGCCTTGTGGAAAGGGGCTCTGAAAGCTCCTGCTCTGACCCAGGGTAGATCCCATGCACACCCTTCTTTGGCCAGACCACCCCCCCTTCCTTTCCTCTCAGGCCTCTGCTAATCTTTGCTACTGACTGTGGCCAAGTCCTTGCTCCGTTGATTAAAACTGAGGCTTGAGTTGGGGTTGCTGCCAGGTCCAGCTGTATGACCTGCTGTCCTTGTCAGCCTTGAGGAGCCCACCCCGAGGGGTCTCTGTGATTAGCCAAGAGGAAGAAGTGACCTCTCAAGAACTCTCCCTTCCACCACTCACCTTTTCCTCAGAAGTTTTCCTGACTTCCAGGTCTCCCACCTTGGGTCCTCTATGGCAATGGGACATGGACCCCATCCTGAGCAGCCCCTTACTATCTCCAGCCTTGGCTTAATGTCATCTGGCAAAAGGCATGGAGACCCAGATTGCCAGACTCAGATGAGGTTCTTGAATCTAAAATGGAAAGTTAGATGAACTGCTATTTTTGTGACTGTCTTAGATACACCAGAACTCTCAAAGCATGAGCTTTTGTGAGTGTGTGTGTCATAGGAGCCTGGGACCCCAATGTGGCCGGTTGAGAGGACTGCTAGGAGGGGATGCAGGAGGGGACAGGGCCTCTAGAATGCCTCCTGTGGTATCTGAGCAAGAGTGGTCCTCCTCTTAGAAGAAGGGGCATTGCTTCTTTGAGGCCTCAGTTTCCCTTCCTGCTGATGGCCTGAGGAGTTTTGGGGTCAAACACACTTGGGCTTATGTCCTGGCTCTGGGGACCCTGGGCTGTTCCTAATCATGTTAAGTCTAGGTTTCCTTTTTGTGGAACAGGGATAATTACTTTAGGACACTTGTCCCCAAGGTCACCAGGACCTCAGTAAAGGGCTGGTAGCTGAGCAGGCCCTCAGTATATGGGGCTACCTCTCCACTCTCTCTTCCCTTCCTTTCCAGAGACCCCCCTCACTCTTTCAGGGCACTTGCATACTTTTTAATTTAATTTAATTTAATTTTTATGCCCACAGCACCTGGTCTTCCTAGGTGGTCTCCCATCCAAGTACTAACTAGGCCTGACCCTGCTTAGCTTCCGAGATCAAATGAGATTGGGCACGTTCAGGGTGGCATGGCCGTAGGCATACCTTTTAAATCAGTACTAGGGCCCTGACTGCAAGGGGGTTGGCGTGGGAACCAGAGCCCAGACCTTTGCCCTCCTTGCCACCTGCCTCAGACCAGCAACCACACAGCTGGAGGCCTGGTGTGCATGGTAAAAACGGGCTTGTGGGGTCTCTAGCCAGGTCTTGAGGTGTTACTGTTATTCACAGTGTGCTGGGAGGAGGTGGCTCTAATAGCCTTCTCACCTCCACTCTCTCTATAAACAATATGCCTAAAATGCAAATGAGATCATATCCTGCCCCTGCTCAGAAACCTTCAATGGCTCTTGTTGCCTTCAGGGGAAAGTGCACACTTTCTAGCTTCAGGGTCAAAGCTATTTGGAATTTGCCCTACTCTGGCTCCTACTTCCTCTTGGGCCTCTTGAAGTCCCTTTGCTCTACCAGTCCCCCTACCCCTTCAAACTCCCTCAGCACCTGACAGTCTGAGACTTTTATTGAAGCAGTTTTCAGTGTCTGAAATGCCTTCTCTTCTTATCCCATCACCATGTCCACCTTCCAGGAGACCCAGCTTAAGTCTTACCACCTCCCGAAGCCTCCCCCGATGTTCCCAGTCACATCTGGCGTTCCTCCCCAACTCTTATTGGAATTCCCTCCTGTTACATAGTTGTCCCTTGTGGCTGTGTCGCACCAGAGGGTGAGAGATGCTGTGGGCACAAGCAAAATGGACCCCCAGCATTGGCCGCACCCCTCCTTGGGCCTGTCTCTAGACTTCAGGGTCGGAGGATTTGGGGTGGGGAGGAGGGTGTTTTGTTCCCTTCTCTGCAGAGCTAACACCCTTTGAGATTTGGGTGAAAATATAGAGCTAGCTTCTTAAGTTTGCAAGTTGACCAGTCACCACTGACATCCTGGGTCCCCAGAGTAAGGCTTAGGTGACCCATTTTACAGATGGAGAAACATGTCTTGGTCATTGCTTAATCAGGCAGAGACTGGCAAGTCACTGGTACAGACTGCATTGTACAAACTGAGGACTGGAGCAGATTTGTTGAGAGTGATGAGGCCTGAGGCGGGGAAGTCGGGACCCAAACCCAGGCCCCTCTGACTTTTAGGTTACCAATTTTTCCTCCACACCAGTTTTTCTAATGAACCGAGACCCTGGTCTAGTCCATCCTTGTCATTGTCACAGCCTCTAGCTTTGAGGTAACTGAGAATGGTGCCTCAGGCTTCAGACTCCAGCCCCCAAATCCTCAAGTGCTGTGTGTCTGTGGACAGAGTACTAGTCCCCCTGAGCCACAGCTTTCTACAAAATGGTCACCAGATGCTTAGTCCTTTCTTTGCAGGATTATCGTGCGATGAAATAAGAAGATGGGTGCAAAGGCTTCTCTCCCCTATGATGGACCCCCTGCAAACTTGGGCTGGGATATTCCCCCAGGGGCTCTTGGTCTGTCACTTGGAGCTGGGAGGGGGAATACAAACACCCACAGGTCTTGTTCAGCCCTTCTCTGGGGGAACAAGAGAGATCTGTGGGTCTCCTTTCTCAAGAGCCTCCAACCCTTGCTGCTACTGGAAGTGATCAGGGCTCTTGTCGCCATGGCAACGTGGGCAGGCCGCCTGCAGGGCCTTCCTTGCCAGCTCCGTTGACCTCACTTAGGATGATTACCTTTTGGCAAATAAAATAATTGTGTTAATAAAGAGGCTGTTCGCCCCCTCATCCCCCACCCCGCTTAGCCTGTTCCCCATCCCCACTCTGGAGGTAAGAGGTTCCCCAACCAGTTACCTTGCCTTACTCTTAAATAAGTTGTTGACTGAGACCTGACTGGGTTTTAATTTTTGCCAATTTTAACCATCTCCCACCCTCCCCATCTTGCCTTCTGCCTTCCTGCCCTAACGTCTTTGTCGAAGTTGCACAATTTCAATAATACTGCTCTTCCTGTCTTTCTTCGACATGGCTTTGAACACCCATTGGGCCTCTTGAGCTACCATAATAATGAATTCTGTTTCTCGAGGGCCTGCTGCGTGTTGCACCCTGTACAAGAGCCTTAAAAACTGTCCTCTCTTTAATCCCTATAACAACTGTGCAAGTCAGGAGCTTTGGTACCACTTCACAGAGGGGGAAACTGAGGCTCTGAGAGAGAAAATGGTTGTTTTGACAGGGCTAGAAAACTAGGGCGGTCCAGCCCAGTCTGGAGAAGGGGCTCTCCTAGCAGGCTGTGGTCGTTTGGCCTGGGATATTTAGTTCACCTGCTGGCTGATACGTCTTCGCCATTGCTCAGTGCTGGGCTGGGCTTCAAGAGAGGAACAGGTCCTACAGGTTGAGAGGAGATGGACATAGCCATAGAAAATGGACAGGCAAGATACAGTGTGACCAGTGCTCTGAGACCAAGAGAACGATGGAGACCCAGCTTGAGGTGCTGTGGAAGCAGATGCCACCACAGAGGTCCCGAAGGGGAGGATGAGACTGGCAATTGTGGAGCCTCTGGTTAGTGGCTGACTCTTTGCGGGTGTCACGTGTTAGCTCACATGATGCTTGTTATAACCCCATTTCACAGATGAGAATAGCAAGGCTCAGAAAGCTTAGGTGAATTTTTCAAGGTCACACAGCTGGTACAGAGAAAGGATTCAAACCCAGATTAGCCTGACCTCCCTGCCTGCGCTCAGTGCTTGTTTGACTTCATCATGCTGTCTGCCAGGTCAAGGATGGAGAGAGAAACAGAGAGACGGAGGGAGGGAGAAAACCACGAAATAAATACAGTCCCTGTATACAGGGTGGGGCCTCTTGGATGTCTAATGATCCAACAGCCGCATTTCATTATTTGAGGCTCTTGTTAAAAATGGACTTGCCAAAGAGGGCTTATCAAAATCATGGCTAATTTGGGAAGTTTACGTTTTACCAGTGAACATAAAATAATGTAATGTGATTAGGCTATTTGAAAGCTCATTTTAAGCCTCACAAATAATTATTAAGTCAGTACTGTCCTTGTGTTAGGTCAAAGCTTTCAAATTGTAAGGGACTGTTCTCACTGGATTCTGGGGCCTGTCTGTGGCTGGAGGAATAGTGTCATCTGGACGTAACATCAGCAGTCTGGATTTGAGGCCTTTGTAAGTATGAGTCCCAGGCTAGAGATCCCACCTCGTCTTCACCTTCCAGCTCCATGAGAGGCCCTGCCCCAGACAAAGTGGCTGGGCTTGGATGGCAGGGCCAGGCAGGGGCTGGTGTGCCTGCCAGGTACACTAGGTGGCGCCCTGATATTGCTCAATCATTTGAGTGTCTGGTTGTACAGTGATCAGAGGGTCAGGTCTGGGTGACTTTGAGGGGTAGCCGGTCTCGCTGGACTTGGCACCTTGGCCTAGGACTAGGCGAGGGGGCACTGGAGGTGGAAGAGGTCAGGCTGGAGGTCAGGAGCACCGTTCCTCCCCCTTGCGACTCCTGGTCATCCATGGAGTTCCAAGTAGTGGAGGCTGAAACAGTAGCAGGTGGAGGGACAGAGAGACCAAAGGAGCTGTGTTTGAGTGGAGGTGAGGGCGAGAGGGCAGAGCTGCCCAGCAGTGTGTGGGTGACCCTGAGCCAGCTGAGGGCAGGGGGAAAGCTGTCCTCTCATTGGCCGTTAAAGTCAGGGGTTCTAATCCCAGGGCCCACCTGAAGGTGGAGCTTGCCCATTTACTTGCCCTTGGACCCCTGGGCAGGTAAGAGGCTGGGGAGGGGAGTATGTGAAATGCCTCCAGCTATTAAAGGAAGCCTCGGGAGCTGCCTGTGAGGGAACAGCTTTGCTGAGGGCCAGATGTAGGAATAGGACCCAAAAAGCTTTGGATTCTTGTCCTTGTTTAACTGTGTCCTAGCCATGTGACTGTGAGCAAGTTACCCAGACCCCTGCGTCATTCTCCATGAAATGGAGATAATTCTCAGAGTAGCTGGGAAGCTCAGATGAGATAGTGCACACAGAGATGCTCAGTATGCCGACATGAGGCGTCTCTCTTGCTCTGTCAGTTTGCATCTCTTTCCTGCCTACAGGCCCAGTAAATTCTATGCTGTTGACTGATTAACCCCCGGGGGGTGGAGGCAGCTAGAGTTGTCTGTGTTCCAAAGGGGGCTTTCAAAACCTCACTCTGTGGAGGACCATCACGGAGAGAGCCCCTCCTTCATATTTCAGCATTTTCCCTGTTTAGAAAAACGGGGCCACACCACACACCTGTCCTGTGTCTCACTCCCTGCAGTGCCCTCTCTGTATGTCTGGGGTTCTAAGGGATCTAGAGAGAAAGGGGAACCTTGGCATCCCCTTGGGGTAGAAGGAAGTAGGGGGGCAGACCTACTCCAGGCCTCTTTTCCAGCAGGCTGCTTTCCCAACTCCCTTTTATCTGGTACAGGTGGGGAAACTGAGGCAAGGGGGAAACCACTGGGACAAATCACAAATCCTCGACTGCAGGTTGGTGTAGGGAGTGAGTTGGTGAATTGACTTCCCAGCCTTCTTAGGGGATCTTGGGATCTGTGACCCTGAACTTCCAGGGAAGAGGTGTCAAATGGTTGGCTGGAGACACACAAGGAGTGAGGAGAGAGAAGGGCAGGAATAGTCTGGGGAGGAGTAAGTCAAGGATAGGGGCAGTGGGATCAGACTTATTCAGTCAACAGATATTCCGCAAATGTTTAGTGAGCACCTTATTTTGTCAGACACTGTTAGGTATTGGGGACTCAGGAGACCCAATAAACAAGGTCCCCACCCTGGGAGAAGGTTCATAGAGTCAGGCTGCTAGGGGCTGGACTCCAAGTTGCCTCCCCAAATCGCCTAACATCTCTAAGTCCCTGTTTCATCATCTGTAAAATGGGATAATAATGATGCCTGTCTCCTCATGGGACTATTGTGAATGTTAGATGCATGGAAAGTGCTTAGCACTGGGCCTGGCATTGAATCAATATGAACTGCTGTGGGTTTTGTCAGTGTTATTATGATCACTAGCTCTGGAGAGTGTGACCTTGAGTAAATTGCTCACCGTCCTTGAACTTTGGGTTCCTCATCTAAGAAATGGGTTCATAACATCTGCCCTGCCCACCTTACAGGACCCTGATGTGAGGTTTAAACCAATTAAGATAATGCATGGGGAAGGGTCAGTTGAAAGTGTGTGTATATGTTTGTGTTATCGAAGACCCCAGCATTTGTGCTTTATCTATCCTGCAGGTGGCCTGAGCTCAAGTAACTTGTCAGATGCATGTGTGGTGGCCTGGCAGTTCATGTGGCATGGGCAAAGGCCTCTATTCCTGGGGCCTTGTGACTGGAACTGAGGCCCTGGGAGAGGTGTGGAATTGAGGACCAGGCTGAGAACTGCAGCATTTCTCCAAAGGCCTGGGGAAGTCAAGAAATAAATCTCAGAAACTGAGTGGAGATTAGCCCTTCTCCACACCCTAACTCTGGGCTGGGAGCTAGGCAGGGCTGTCTGCCAAAGTCAGAGGGTCCTCTCTCCCCTCTGTGAGCATCATCTTCCCTGTGAGCCTCTCTCTCCCCCACCAACTTCTCCCTCCAGGCCTAATTCCTGCTGCCAAGCTATAGAACAACCTAGGGAAAAATAACACAGTGGGGCTCTAGCCCAGAGGTTTTTGATGTCTGCACCTCCCTGGTCACCTCCATTAGTGCTCATTAGTGCCCGGGGCTCCCCAACCACCTTTCCTGCCTAACTAGGTGGCAGAGTGGCGGAGCCAGCCAGAGTTCATCTTGGACAGGGGCTGAAAAAGCAAAGGACTGGGAGAGGAGTCTCCCATCTGGGAGAATGAGGATTGGGGGCCGCTCTCCCTCCCCATGAAGAGAGCTAGCTATAGGAAAGAGCACGGGTGTTGGGGTCAGCCAGCCGGGGTTCTGATCCTTTACTAGCTGGGTGTGTGCCAGGCAAGATGAGATGTAATGGAACCTACTCTGTGGTGTGGATATGCGACTTTCATAGGATAACTGTGTGAGGCACCTCAGACTATGAATCCAAGCTTCATCGATAGGGTCCGTTAACTAGGATTTGGGCCATTTTGTGGCCTCCCTTCTTTCTGCCCCAACTGCGTAGTTCATTTATGGATTGATTAGGTGAAAGGCATCATGGGAATGAACAAAATGACAGTTGAGGGATAGGGTGTGAGCAGAAAATCCCAAAGTCTGTTTCCTTTCTAAGATAGCTGAGAAGAAAAAGAGCTTTTTTGGCTGGGGGATTCCAAAAAGGCCTCATGAAAGAGGGAGTAATATTAAACTAGGTTTCTCAGGGGCTCCTGCTAACTGACAGGTGGAGAAGGGAAGGAAGACCTGGTGGAAGGAATGGCATGGGCAAAGGCCTGGAGGTGGGAAGGCTGGGCACACATCACAAAACTGCAAATAGGCTGCTTTCCTAGAGCAAAGGGTGAGTGAGATAAAACTGAAAGGGAATTGTCCCAAATTCCTGGATTATTCAAGGAAAAGTAGAATGCATTGGGAAGAGAGTAGGAGGCTGAATTATTTGCACACTTACTAAAATGTTCTTTCAAATCCCCGGATGTGCTCTGCTCCCTCAGAGTGGCCCACCTTCGTTTCCCTTCCCCTCCAGAATGACAGGCTCAAAGAACGACAGTGAAAAAATTTGTTCTTCCATGAAGAACATTCCATTCCTTTCTTCATACTCCTCTCCCTCAGCTTCACATTGTGTTGTAACCCAATTCCCACTCCTCAGAGAAAGAAGGTGGTGTAGGAGGAAGATTGGTGGGGGACAGATGGTCCCCAAACTGTCCTCAGGTAATAAGGAGGGATGGCCTGTGCTGCAGGTGTCCGGGGCCATGGTCCATCCTTGGGTCCCTCAAGGCAGATACACATGGGGGAGGATCCTGTTCTCTGCCAGAAATACTTATGTCAAATGACTATATCGAACTGGGCTCACAAGCCTCTTCATTCTTTTTGGACACTGAAGGAAGGAGGTGGTGTTTGGGCAGCAGAGATGGAAGAAAGAGAGCGAGGAGGAGAGGGGGTGAGAGGAGAGCGGGGAGGAGGCGGCGGCTCGCTGGCAGAGCAGCTCATTTTATTTTCTGGTTCCGGGTGCAGGCTGGCAGCGCCTGTCCCTAACTGACAGCGGGCAGGAGGCAAGAATGCGGGCTAAGGGAAAAGGCAAGGTGGGCCTATTCCCCTCCCAGCTCTGGCTCTCTCTGCCTCTCCTTCCCCCTCTGTCTTGACAAGAAAAATCCCATGTGGCTCCTTGGGCTTCTCTGTGCTTCCCATGAGCTGCACAGGATGGATGCAGATGACTTTTATTCCTTCTGGTTTTAGATTTCTCGTGCCTGGTTACTGAGTGTGGCTTTGGTCAAATTTTGGGGGGACTGGCCCCCCATAGATGAAGAGCCTACATTTCTTTCTCCCTTCATTCTTCCAGAACCTAGCCAGCCCTTGATGGGCCACCTGTCCTCCAGGAGGAATCTTCAAGGCTCCAGAGCCCCATCTCCCAAATCAGGCCCTGTCTTTTTTTTTTAAATGGACTTACTCCAAAAAGGATCTAAAAAAACTTTAATTTCTAAACATTCACTTTCCAATCAGTATTTTCTAGATTTTTACTCCCTTCAGGGGCATTTTTGTCACTGAGGACCTTACAGGTCCCGAGCACGGTGACCTGACTTAGCCTTCCCACAACGTTGGGTACAGGCGGTGATCTCTGTACAAATGAACGGCCGAGGCACGTGTGCAGCATTAACAGCCACGTCCAGGTTTGAACCCGGTCCTCCCCTGCACTGGTGCAGGGCTCTTTCTCCGGGGCAGCATGCTCTCCTGCTTGCGTTTCCTGCTTTCACCTAACATCCACTCACAGAAACATGTTCGGGGTGGCAGAGCCCAGTCTTGTCATTGTAATGGCCACGTGGTGTCCTGTCATGCTGATGGCTTGTCACTTTGGTCACTCCCTCACTGTTGGGTATGTGAGGGTGTCTAATTTCTTACTGTAATAAATGCAACTGCTGTAACTATTTTGTTCAAATCGCTTCCATTGTCATCGTCATCTCTAGTACGTTCGTGCGTGTGTTCAGGAGTGACACCTGGGGCTCTGCCTCTCAGCCGGGGTTGGGTGGTGCTCAGTGCTTGGAATCTTGACCTAGAGTATAATCAGTACAGAGATGGGTGACAGCCACCTCTTGGGGAGGATCTGGATTCATCTCCACCCAGAGGAGGTTACAACAACTCCTTTGGGAGCCGGCATATTAGTGCAGTGTAAATTCTGTGTGTGCAGGCGAGGCCCAGCCTGGACCCACTTCACCAATATACAACACGCTCATCCTCAGCATTACTAGAGCCACCAGCACATCAAAAACCAAGGGCTGACTTGACCCAGAGTGTAAATCTGCCTCAGACATTGGCGGCGGAATTTAATATTAGCCAAATGGCCAACGTCGTCAATAGGTGGCTTAACATAGAACTGCTAATGTATTTCCCCAAACAGGTAACAAGATTTAGAGACTGAACATGGTTAAATGACATAACCATAAAGTTCAGTCTTTAGCCACAATATGTCTGTTTAGGGCAAAACATACATTTTATGAATAAAGTGGTTAATTTGAAAAAAGGGACCAACTACTGGAAGAAACTCTTATTCCAGTCCTAGTGGAAGGGAGGTTGGCAGTTCAGATGGTGAATTCAGTTGAAAAGTTAGATGGCCCTCTGGGGGCCTCTTATGAGGTGGCAAAGGAGGGAAGCAGAGGGCATCCGTCACTGTGGAGGGACAAGGAAGGGACAGATCTTCCCAATCCAGGAGGAGGTGAAGGCACAGAGCAGGAAGGGACGTGCCTGGGGTCAGGATTGGATTCCTGTGGAGTTCTAAGCATCTGAGCCAAGCTGCCTCCTGGTTTTGCAAAGCATGGATATTAATAAGGGTGATTAGTAATCATGACGTGTGAATAATAAGGGGGTGGTTAATTGTCCTGGTTATGATGAACAGCAGTCACTGGGAGAGGGTGGGGGAGTTGGGACCCCCCGGCACACACACACACACACTCACGTGTGAACTATTCTTGGCTGCTGCTTATGAGACTGCAGAGCCAGCAAGCTAGAGGGTTATCAGTATTTTTAAAAAATCGAACCTAATAAGGCAGAATTTAAAAATTCATTTATAATTTCCTTTTCTATAATTACAAAAGAACATGTGTTCCCAGCAGAAAATTTGGAAAATGCAGAAATATTAAGTAAGTAAAAACCACTCTAAATATTTTGGTATCTATCTGTCTGTTCTTCTATGTGTACATAAATATAGCCATAAGCTATATTTAAAACAAAATATAATCAGAATTATGTTCTGCATGGTAACTTTTTAAAATTTCTTTTTATTTTTTTTAATACCTACAGCACCTGGTCTTCCTTGGTGGTCTCCCATCCTAGTACTAACCAGGTCCAACCCTGCTTAGATTTCAAGATCAGACAGGATTGGACTTGTTCAGGGTAGCATGGCCGTAGACTGGTAACTTTTTTTTTAACTTACAAATATTTCATATACACTTCTCTATACCATTTAATAGTCTTTGAGACTGATTTTTTTTTTTTTTTTTTTAATGAGGGAAACAATACTTCGGACAAAAGGAAACCCACTAGAAAAGAAGTCCATACTTTCTCACCTCCTCCTTGGAGAGGCTGAGGGTTTTCAGGACCACAGGAGGGCGAAACCAGGATGGGCAGGGTTGCCCAGCCGGCCCCTGTGGATTAGGAGTGTGGCATGGAAGCGGGCAGGGCTGCTTCAGAATCTGAGCTTTATGGAGGAAAGTATCTTCAGAAAACATGTTTTTTCTTTTTCACACTCGGTCGAGATTAGACAATAGCCAGACCCTTCATAAGGCACAACTAGAGCCCAATGCCAGTGTTAGTACATGGTCTTAGAGACATTTTGACTGTTCTTAGCCTCTGTTTTTCCATCTGTATGTAGATGAAACAGTCCCTCTCTTTTGCCTGCCTCCTGGAGGGCTATCACCAAGGGCTGAGACACAAGTCCACTTAGGAAGTTGAAGAATATTGACTCTGGGGCTCCCATCAAATGGAAAGAGAGCAAACCTCCAGGTTATGGATCAGGGACCACCTGTGTGACCTGAGGGAAGTGCATTTTCTCTTTGAAATTGACTTTCTCCATGTGGGAATTGCAGAACTGCACTTGGCAGTCTCTAGTACCCTTTAAGCTTTCAGTTCTGAACTTCAGCTTCCTCTGACTGGCCAAGCTGGGTCCTGCTACAGACCTTCTGGACACCTGGCCAGTGCCAGGGTGAGGGAGGACCAATAACACCACTGCTTCGGGGGCCTTGTTCTTGGGAAGGTTACAACTGGAGACACAGTGCCTCTGTCCCTTAGTTGGGCCATTGTGGAGAGAACATCTGGTTTGACGGCGATGAGGGATTTTTTTCATTCTTCCTAAAAATGGGAGAGAAATCACGTGACAGTGACTGTTGGCCTGATCTCAGGGGCTTTCCTGCCAACACAAGAAGCCTTAGCTCCACAGAGCTCTGAGGCCAGCTACTTCTACCTCTGCATTGCTTGGTACCCCCAGCATTCATGGACCGAGTAGGGGCTCACCATAGGACTCCTGGAACTTGCGTACTTGTCACATGTTAGTACTCTTATGTAATTTTCATTTACTCATTAATTCATCCACTCAGTAAATGAGAATGACCCATGATCTAGTCATTCATAGCATTCCCACTACCTACATGCAAGGTGCTTCACTTCCCTGTCCTCAATGTCCTCATCTGTAAAATGGGTCTATTATAGTGATGCCTATCTTGTAGTGTTGATGGAAGGAAGTTTAAAGTGTGCTTAAAACAATGCCTGGAATATAGTCGGTGCTCAATAACTATCATCTATCATTGTGGTCATCATCGTTACTGCTACTACTGTTATGTGTCAGGTGCTGTGGATAAAGAGATGACTAGAATGACTGAGACACACTTCCTGCTCTCAGGGAGTGCAAACTCAGCTGCAGTAAGCCCTCAAGTCTGGACAGTGTGTGCTTTGGGAGTACACAAAGAAGTGAGCACCTCCTTCTGGTGAGTAAGATTTTGAGAGGCAGGTTCTCCCTTCTTCCCCCACCCCCACAGCTGTAGTTCCTCCAAGATGTGGCCCCCAACACCTTGCCCAGTGTGCCGTGATCCTCCAGTCCTTAAAAAGCCAGGCCAGCTCCTCCCCCAGTTGCCCCCTGCTGCTACAGCACGCTGCCTGTTTGGAGAGGTGACAAAAGATTAAAATTAAAGCTAAATTAAAAAGAAGATTCCCATTTCCTCTCCCCACCGCACTTTCCACCTTAATTTTATCGCATCTTCCTTCTCGTTTTATTGACTTTTAGAAGCATGGCCACAAGATTTAGTGTAGAGCAGGAGGGGAGGTAATAAATGTGGTCCTCCTCTCGCCTCCAATTAATATGCTGTCAGGGACTGGGGCAGGGGGGAAGAAGGGAGCCCCTTCTGGGCGTGAAGCCGGAGGAGGAGGGAAGCTCCAAGACCACAGAGGTGGGGGAAATACCCCAAGGTAGGGGTGATGGTTGCTTTTGGCTTTTGTCTCCTCCCTGGACCCGTTGCCTGGTGACCCAGAGAAGAGAATCAGTCCAAACTGTGCTAATCAGGCCAGAAAACAGAAATTGGAATGTACGGGCTCCCTGGTCTGGCGTTCCAAACAACTCCAGGACTCTCCCTTCCCCCAAACTCCACCTGCATTTCCTGGAACAAGGATCACCCACCAAACAGATCTTTACTTAATTTTATCTTGTGTCATGCTCTGTTGGTGCAAGGTAGTTTTTCTTCCTCTTGCCACCCTCCCTCTTCTCTTCCTCTCTTTTTTTTTGCTGCCTCCACCCCCAGCCCAGTCTCTAATATCATTTTCACCAATACACGGTGATACTACATGTTTGTAAATTTTTTTTTTTTTGACCCTAATGGTTCTGGTTTCCCCTCAGTATTAAAGCAGAACAAAACAGAGGTAAGTGGCAAATAAATGGTGGTTCCTATTTACCCTGCCAATTTCGGTTGATGGTGGAGAGGCTGACTTGAAATTAACTCTGTTGCTGTGGGCTGTGTAGAAATGTCTGCCCGGCACAAAGAGCCCCTGGCAACCTCGGTTACAGCTCCTTTGGGTTATGGGCCAGGGTTACACTGGAGCAGTGAGTGAGTGGGTGTGAAGACCTGGTGGTATTTCTTTCATTTTTTTTTTTTTAAACAGGCCCCACCCACTTCTTGGTCTTGGCCTTTCATCTCCTTAGACCAGTGGTTCTACCATTGTGGGCCAGAATCAGCATCACCAGAGAACTTGATAGAAATTAAAATTCTCTAGTCCTCCTAGACCTACTGAATCAGAAATTCTGGGGGTAGGACCCAGCAATCTTTGTTTTTAGAAAACAACTTTATTGAGGTATAATCCACATACCATAAAATTCACCCATTTTATGTGAACTATTCAATGCTTTTTAGTAAATTTATTGAGTTGTGCAACAATTGCCACAGTCCAGTTAGGGAGCATTTCTATCATTCTAGTAAGATCCCTGGTGTTTGCAGTTAATCTTCTCCCTGACCCCCAGCCCTAGGCAACCACTAATCTACTTTCTGTCTCTACAGATTTGCCTCTTCTGGATGGTCTTCTGAGTCTGACTTCTTTTACTTAGCATATTTTGTTTTAACAGCTTTATTGAGATACAATTTACATACCATATAATTCACCCCTTTAAAGTATACAGTTCAAAAGCTTTTAATATATTCACAGAGTTGTGCTACCATTAGTACAATTATTTTTAGTACATTTTTATTACCCCTGAAAGAAACCCTGTACCCCTTACCTGTCACCTACAAATCTACTCTCTCTAACAGATTTGCCTATTTTGGACATTTTACATAAATGGAATCATGTAATATGTGGTCTTTGTGGCTGGCTTCTTTCATTATGCATATTTCCAAGGTTGTGGTGTCTATCAGTAGTTCAGTCCCGTTTATTGGTGAATAGTATTCCATTATATGGATATGCCACATTTTGTGTATTTACCACTCAATGGACTTTTGGGTTGTTTTCACCTTTTGGCTATCAGAATAATGCTTTCACAATTCTGTGCATAATATTCTGTATGCACAAAAATAAGAAATTAGTATTTTAGTCTGATCTTGCTAAATTTGAAAAGCACTGCTCTAGGCCTCATCCCATTTCCCTTCTAGGTCTTTTCTTTACTCTCTGATCTTCCCACGTCAAGTCCCCTCCATCTGGTTCCTTCCTTTTCTCATCTCTTGCGCAGATATTAATACAGTACTTACTGTGTGTATGCCATGTTCAGGGTAGCAGGAGAACAAAATACTGGTGCTTCTCACCCTTTTTCCTGTCTTTCCGAAGAGCAGCAGACTTCAGACTCCCTCCTGTACCCCAGCTCTGTCCATCCAGCCAAACTAGTGGGAATCCGCCTTTTTCATAGCTCCCCAGATAAACCAAGCAGGACTGCCGGCCCAGTGGCTGTGTAGTCTCACACACCCAGTTCAACCTACATGTTGGAAAGTGATTGCATACATTTCTTTAACCTATGGCTGCCTCAGCTTTCTCAGCTGGGAAAGTGGAGGTGGTAATGCTGACCTTCAGGGAGGCCTGCAGCATCGCTGGATGGTGCAGGTTCCTTGAGGTGCCCCTAGGTTCCTACTCAGCCTCCTCCTTCCCACCCTCCATCCTGCCCCCTTTCCCACTGAAGTAGTTTCCAACACCCAGTAGGTCACTCAGGTGATTAAAGCCACCCTGTTCTTACATCCTGCCTTGTCACCTGCTCCTCATCTGGCCTGCCTTCCCTCCCTGGAACCCACTGCCACCTCCTCCGCTCTTCAATCCAAAGCTCGTCTCCAATACTGCCCTGTCCCTGGTCAGTTCCCCAGTGCACTCCTGGCTTTCCTTCTCAACCTTCCCAGGAGTGGGGCCAGGTGTGGGGTGCCTTAGGCATGCATGGGCCATGCTCAAAAATCTTTGAAAACACAGGGTCTTTTGGAACCATTGGGGTGCAACCTGGCCCAGCCTAGGGCACGCCGTGGACATTTCGTCCCATCCTGGGGTCGGGTCTGAATACTCACACTCACCAGTGTTCCAGGAGCCCTGACACCCTCCCCAAATATAGGAATGTCCCATCCAGAGTCTCTGCTGGTGTGAAACCAACACTTGTGCTGCCAGCCCAGGACAACGTTCCTTGGGGTGCCCCTAAGTACCCACTCAGCCCCTGTCTAGGTGGTCCCCACCCTCCCTGGAGTCTTGGCTCTTGCCCTTCACCCCTTGGTCTCCTTTGCTCCCCCTCTCCTCTGCTTCCCCTCTCACCCCCGCCCCATGGGGGCTGGGAATCCCTCCTTTTCCTCCCCAGCACCCCCTTCCTCTTTTCCCTTCCTCTCCCGCCCAGGCCACGGTGGTAGTGCTCTGGTCCGCACCACCCGCGCAGCATTAAAGCTGCTCATTAGTGTGTTTGTTTTTATTGGACTGCACAATAACCATAATGGACGCTGGAGCGCTCTCTAATTACAGCTATGAATATTCATAGCGTGGGGGTGGCTTTCAGCAGGGGGACGCCCTGGGGAGACGCGCCTAGGATACTGGGCTCCGCCGACGCGCCGGGTCCAGCAGTGCCCAGTGGTCCAGAAACCGGAACACTGGCTACAAACTTCCCTCTGGTGCTATTTCCTTCTCGCTCATCCTTTCCTTTCACCTTGACTGCTTGGCAAAGTATCTTAGTGGGTGATTTGGGATCAAAAGACCGGCTCAACCACACAGCAGCGCTCCCTATTTCCCAGCCCGCTACCTATGTCTTCCCCGCCGGCTGCCGGTGTCTGTCTGTCTGTCTGTCTCTCTAATCTTGATCTCTTTGTTTCCTCACCCGCTACTCTCTGCCACGTAAAGTTCTGTTACATGAACTCCTGGCGGGGACAAGAAGGTAGGGCGCCATAAAGGGGAGCATGTGCCTTGTGAATTAAGAGATTTAGTCACTTGTGGAATGACTTTATTTTATAGCGACTTCCTCCCCGACTGAATGATGTTGCATGCATTGGTTGTATTTATAACTTAATAGCTTTTCTCAATTTTATTATACTTTTTATGATACTTGTGGTTTTATGGGACTTCATAATTTTTCTCAGATTCATTAAATTCAGCTCAGGGTGGAGCTAATGACAGGAGCAGGTACCAGATTCCAAGATGGCAGGCTGGCAGGTAGGGTACCACCCTCTGGCTCAGGCACGGGCCTTTTCCTGACTCATGGTGGTGGTGGCGGCGATGAGTCTCTGAGGTGATCTCAGCTTAGTGTTCTCATCTGAGGCCTGGGATTTCCAAAGAGAACCTGCCTGAGAGACTCCTGGCTACATCCCACCTTTGGTCATGTCTGACCTGGGCTTGTCCTGGGCCCTCTCTTATTCTTTCCAACACTAATTCATAGAATCAGAGACACTTCCAGCCCAGATGTCCAACCTCCTTATTGTACAGATGAGGAAACCGAGACTCAGAGAGGCCATTACGAAAGAAAGGACAGGCAGACGCATGTCTTCTTACTCCCAGTCCAGGCCTCTTTATTCTCCTCTCTGCTGGCTCCCAACAACAGCTTCATACTCTTTAGCTTTGCCCCCAATTTCCTTTCTGCCCCCAAGGATTATATCCTGCTAAGAGCTGCAGAGGGAGAGTGTAATCATAATAGTTAACATTTATAGAGCACACGCTTTATGTCCTTTCATCTTCACAACAGCCCGCTAGAGTAGCGACTAGTATTTACCTCCATTTTACAGGTGCAGCAACAGAGGCACCATGAGATTAAACCATCTGCTCAGGGTTGCACAGTAAGCGGTGGTGCTGAGGTAAAGAGAGTCAAGGCTTCTGTACTTTACAGTGACCAAATTGATGCAATCAAAGCTAAGTGGATTATTTGTAAAACTTCCCAATGTTCTCTCTCTCCAGATATTTTATTTTTAGGGGGAGAGGAGGTAGTTGGGTCAGAAGAGCAGGTAGTCTGGAGGATAAACCAATCAGAGCAGGGGATCTTAAATTTCAGAGCTGCAATCTCGGTTGAGAGAGGAGGTCGGAAGGCAGAAGAGGTGGGTCCGCGGAGGGTGGAGAAGATGGCGGGTGCCAGTGCCCTTCTCTCAGTGTCTCTGAAGCCCTCAGAACCCCCGGCATTCGGGAGGGTAGCATCTACTGTTTGGCAGATGGCTGGCTCTATGCGTGTCCTTCTCCCTGCCCTGCTCAGAGTCTCCCAGGGGCCTGCCATCCTCTTCTGTTTCTGAGGCTCCAATACATTTAAAAACGAAGAAATGCCAAACAGGGTTACAGAAGTGTCACCTGATTTACATTCCACAAGTTAACATTTTAACTCATGAAAGACAATGCATATAATTGTGCTGTTCACAAAATCATTTCAAGGCTGAGGAAATTAGGAAGGTAAGAGGAGCTTCATGACACCAGGCTTTCTCATCTCCTGTTTTGTTCCCCGCTGTAGCTCCTGCATCTGTGGCAGTGCTTGGTGCACGACTGGAGCCCTAGGGTCTTTGCCGCTCCCCCGATGCGTGACTGGTACACTCTGGCGATGCGGCCAGGTGAGACTCCAGTTTAAAGCTGTAGAAGAAAGCCCTTCTTCCTTCAACCCCGTTGGAGTGTCCATGTGGCTGTCAACACAACCCCATTAGGAGATCATGACAGAAGTGTAAATCGGGGCCTTTGGTGGCTGTGGGGCCAGAGTACTGTGGCCATCTTGCTCTCCTTCCTCCCAACTTTTGCCCCATATTGGTCTTTGTGCTGCCACACTGCTTTCCTTCTCAGTGCTTCTCAGGATATGCCTCCCTCTGGAAGTCTTCCTGGGTTGACCTTGCCAGCCCATAACCTCCTGACCCTGTTGCTCAAAGTCCCATCTCAATCAGAGGCTGTGGGACCTTTGGACTGTGGACCTGGTGGAGGAAGTAGCCCTGGACTTCTGATCCCCAGATGCACCTACACTGCCACGAACTGAGACTCTGTCCTGTTTATGTCTGTCCTTTTATTTTTTCCCCAAGAATATGGTGATGAGCAAAATTAAAATTCCTTGAAAAGTATGCCTGGATTTATTATAGCTTTGGGTCATTAGGCACTTTCTCGATTTACAGATATTTAGAAGTATACCACTAGTATGCTTGTGAGTGTGTGTGGTTAGCAGGGTGTCGGGTGACTTTTAAATGCTAACAAAGGTCTTTGGAATCTGAAGAGTTGGGCACCTGCTTCAGAGGATGTTATCTTGCTCTGTTCACAATGTGTCAGGATCACCACTCATGTGGGTTGGTTATGGCGTAATGTGTATATGCTCAGAAAGAGTGTTCAGTTTCTCCAGTGAAACTGGCAGGAATAAGCTCCTTGAAGGCATTGGTGGAAAGGGCGTAGAGCCTGAGAGCCTGGGTTCAGATCCTTGTTCTACCTGTTAACTAGCGAGTCATCTTGAGCCAAATCACAGCCTCTCTAAGCCTGTTTCCTCACCTGTAAAATGGGTGGAATAAACCCCAGCTCTCTTAAGTGGCGGTGATGACCAGGAAAAACGTTATAAACAATAAAGTGCCAAATCAGTTGTCAAGGTGGTAACCATTACCCTTCAAATCCTTCTCGTGCACACTGGTCTTTTTGTTTATTTCCCCTGGAGATTTCTGGGAAAAACTTGACTGGCACAGACACGCACACACTTCTCACCTTCCTTCTTGTGGTACGAGTCTGTGGGATGAAACAGGAGATTCAGAATGACCAGCCAAACAGAAAAGAAAATGGTCTTCCAGCTCCCACCTTGAAGCTCACCTGCCAGTGTGAGGGCTGTGCCCCAAGCTTACCCTGCTCGGTGCCTCCATCACAGACCTCGGGCGCAGGGCCTTCAAGGTGCATTTGTAATTTTTATTGTTATATCTTTTAATTTTATTTTGCTCTCTCTGCTGTCTTGAGCAGGGGAGATAGGGAGCTGGTATTTATGGCTGCTCCCTCGACCCACCTCTTGGAATGTATGTATCAGTTAATTTAATCTCCCCTGGTTTTATTTAAACTGTTTTTCCTGATTCACTCTCTTCATTCTCCATCCACAACTCCCCTCCCCTCTCATTCTGTGTCTGTTTCTGGGCTCTGGCCCTTTCCTTCTCCTTCTCCCCCTACCTCTCCTTCTCCTCCCCTCCTCTGCCTTGCTCCCCTCCTCCATCCTTCTCTCCCTCCTCCCGCCCTGCCTCTGGGTTCTGAGAGGATGAAGAGGCCTCTTACACTCAGGTTGCTACAGTATTTTCCTAGATATTCTCTCTCTCCCTCTCCCCCCCTGCCCCCCCCTCCGCCCCACTCCTCTCTCTCTCTCTCTGCCCCAGTTGCCTGATTGACATTTACAAATTACCCAGCTGAAAGTGTTCAATCCCTGACCCGCCTGTTTCTGTTCAGCAATGAGTGAGATTTGCAAGCATTTTGTCATATAATTACTGCAAATCCCTTGAAAATTTCCACAACAAGGCCAGATGAATGGTAATTTGGGGGCCTCCAGCCCCTAGTCGCCTCGCCAGTCAAAGATGTCTGAGGCCAGAAATGCAAACCAGCCACCAAGTCCTTCAGATTTATTTATTTATTTGGGGGTAGGCGGGGCTCACTGGTCTTTTTGTTTATTTCCCCTGGAGATTTCTGGGAAAAACTTGACTGGCGCAGACATGCACACACTTCTCACCTTCCTTCTTGTGGTACTCGGGCTGTAAAATATTTGAATTGGGAGATTTATTTGCTTTATACGGATATATTTGTGCTGATTTTATTGTATTGACTGGGTGCATTTTTTTTCTGCGTTCCACTACAGTTTTATTGTATGCCAGTCTCGGGCATACATCACTTGCATTGTTTTCTGCAAAAATTACTCCCCGTTTCACTGTGTCTTGATCGGACTTACTACATTAGTACCTAAGTGGGGAGATTTGCTGCAGCCATAGATGCCCACCTGATGGGGCTGCCCCAGGCACTTTGGGGTGGAGGCATGGGTACTTGAGTTTCTGTGGCTGTCCTTGTGGCCCCTAGACCTAGGGAGAAGGATGGATGATGGAAGAGGTGTTTGGAGTTGGCCATGGGGTAAAGGTCAGTGGTCATGTGATTGAGAGTGGAAGGGGCCACAACTGAGCAGTAGGTCAAGAAATATATGGGGTCCCCAAAGAAGGGGACACTGTTGATTTGTCTGCTTTTTGCCAGCATTTGCTGGATTCATCCTAGGGCACATTCATGGGCCTTTCGCAGTCTCCCATGGGAACTGATGAGTATGATGGAGACCATGAATTACGTGTTTACCACAGGCAGAGGGTTCGGTGTATATCTTATGGTGTAGTTGTTCTCCGCATTTACAGATGGGGAAATGGTAGTGTGGAAAGACATTGTCACTCGCCCTGGTCACATACTTAACAAGTGGTGGGTGGAGATTCGGAGCCCATGACTGCCTGACACCAGGGACCCCATCATGAAAGCCCAGGGGGAAGGAGGCATGTACTGGGGGCAGTGATTTAAGGCAGGGGTTCTAAAGCTGGAAAGGAGTTTAGAAACCATCTATTGCACCTTTCCGATGAGAGATGGGGAAACTGAGGCCTGGGGCAGTTAGCAACTTGCCCAAAGCCAAGCAGGCTGTCGATGGTCAAGTGGAGGAGCTTTATTTTCCTTCTTCTCTTGGCACCATTTAGAGGGTTGGGGTCTGCCTGACCTGCCATGTGTAAGTTTCTGTGTGAGTGAGCGAGATGACCGTATGGGGTATATGTGCGTATGTGTGAGTGAGGTGATTGTGAGGTAAGTGCATGTGAGTGTGCATCTCTGCACATCAGGCAGAGGGCAGTAGGAGCGTGCCACGGCCTGATTTGGTGGGTGAGATGGATCACCTGAGATAGGCCTGGGCCCCCACTGTCCCCTAAGGTGGCTTCGCCTTCTAGTTCTCCTGCCTGGTGGTTCCTGAAGCAGTGTTTTATGGGTGGCTCATGGATAGATTTGGGTCTATCCCATTCTCAAGACTTCCACAGGCCTCTTCTGATTTGCACCCATGTGCCTGGGTGGTCAGGCAGTACACAGGAAATGCAAAGGGTAGCTTTCAACATCTTAGCCCTCCCCTACCCTATACCACTTAAAAAAAAACACACACACAACTGAAGATTATATAATTAAATTAAAAGAAAATATGTCTTCTAATAAGCTGTATTTCCTCATGGCAAAGTCCCATTTTTGAGGCAAGGTTGTAATATATCTAGAAATGTTTTCCTTTGGGTATTAGCTATCTCTTCCAGTTAATTGTTTCTGCCATCGTATCAGGCACTTGTAAGAGCAGCACCACCTCTAGGAGGGTCCTCTGGCAGGAAGCTGCTGAAAGGCTGCGGTTGGGGCATGTTTGAGGGTATCAGCTTGGGAGATGCTCTGGATACAGGGACATGCGGGGTCAGGGTGGCCTCTGCCCTCAACCTGCAGGCAGTGCCCCACTCTTCTGCACACCTGTGTGCATACTTGTGTGCATAGATGTACTCACACTCACAGACATCTAGACAGACAAACCTCCACATTCAGACACCAACACTATTGTGTGAACAAATGCATGCAGGCTCTTTCTTGTACATGGTAGGTACTGCTTGAACACATAGGTATGCAAACTGTCAGATATAGATAGATAGATAGATAGATAGATAGATAGATAGATAGATGATAGATAGATGATAGATAGATGATAGATAGATAGATGGAGATATCCTATAGCTACAGAATCAAGAGACCAGGTTCCAAGCTTTTCCTCCCAACAAGGCAACTGTGTGACCTAAGGCAACTCCTTTCACTCTCTGTGCCCAGTTCTCTCTCATTAGAGGATTTATTAGCCCCAGCTCTCTATGAGTCTTCCCTTCTCTCCTCCTGGTTGTTTGTTTTTCTCTTACTCAGGATTTCTCAGAAGGAGCCATGAGGGGTCTCTCCCCTTCCTGACCTTCAGCCCCTGCTCTGTCTCATGGCACCCAAGGTCCCCACACTTCCTCTCACCATTTTCAGTCCCAGAGGCCTTTCTTTTTAATGCCAAGAGCCCCCATGGCGTCCAGAGGAGAGCCTTGTGCAGACCACGAGCATGGGAAAGCAGGCAGTGTGTGAAATGACCGAGGCTCTTCCCTTTTCTCAACAGCTGCCAAGGCTATGACTAGAGAAGTCTGAAATTTGGGTTTGGCTGGGAAGCTCTAAGGGGTCTCCCGGGTGTCCCCACCCTGGTCCTGAATCTCCTTTCCCTGTGGATCTCCATACAGTGTACTGGCAAAGATGGCTCATCCCAGCCAACTAGGAGCAACAATGGTGCAGGGTTGGCAAAGGCCGGAAGGGAGGCAGAAGGAAAGAAAAGGAAGGAGGAGAAAGCAGGGCCAGTATGGGATGTTGGGAGTCTCAATCCCAAGGTCATCTGTGCCTCCCTTAGGGTGAGGTGCTTGACTCTGTGTCCCCTGACAAAGCCAGGAATGGGAGTATAAAGTTTGGGGACAGGTATCTGTATTGGTGTCCTAGACAGATGTACACAGCATCTCCTTCTCTATTCCCCCTAAATTAACACCCTCAATGGCGGGAAGAGAGGACAAGGGGAGAGCAGGATGGTAACCAGGGGCAACCCTTCTCTCCCTCCCTCATCCTGAGTTAATGCTACTGAAGAGCTCTCCAGGGCCAGCGAATCACCCACATAATTATCCCTGGAGGTAATGGGCTTGGAGAGGCAGGTGGGTGGGTAGGCTGGGGGTGGGGAGGGAGCTCAGGATGGGTTCATTGAGGTTGGGGGAGCAGAGGGATCTCCCCTTTGGTGGGAAGTAGATAGGGACAGGATGTGAGTGCTGGGAGGGTATAGATTTCCGCTACCACCCCTACCCCCCCACAATGCCTGCTTCTCCCACAGGAATTAGATATGAGGGCCTAGTTTGTCTCCTATTGTCTAGTTTGAAATTGTGTGTGTGCATGTGTGTGTGCACACGTGTGAAAGAGACAGAGAGAGAGAGACAGAGAGAGAGAGACAGAGAGAGAGAGATTGATTCAAGGGTTTTCTAGTTTAGAGAAGGGTAGGGAGAAGAGGGGTGAGCCAAAACTGGCTGCATGCTTTTCAGGTTCTGCTCCTCCTCTTTAAACTGAGGTCCTTTCCTTGGAAGAAGGTGTATGGAGGGGTGGAGTGTGGGATCAGACTCCTTCCCCTCCTGGATTAAGGAGGAAAACTGTAAGTTAACAGCTTGCCTCCTCACCCCCATGGCACATTTCTATTTAGAGCTTAGAAGGAATGTGTGCATGTGTGTGTGAGAGAGACAGATAGAAAGACAGACACAAGGAGAGTCAGAGAAGTGAGGGGTTAAGTTGAACAGGGCTTTCCTAGGAGATGGGGAGAGGATGATATTTGAGAATGGAGCTAATTCCTGGGCACGAGGTCCCACATTGCAAAGTGAGATTGGGGAGCAGTGTCCGATGGCTGGTCTATGTCAGTGTCTGGATGCTTGTCTGTCTCCTGCCAACCCATCCCAGCTCCGGCACAAATTTGCATTTAAATAGAGATTTTTTTTTTTTTTTTTTTTTTTTTTTAATGAGAAGGACCCAAGGGAGCCCCCAGACTATTAAGTTTTCTTCTGGGGGCTGTGCAGAGCCTTCTTCATTTGCCCCTCCACCCCAGCCTCCCAGCCCTCCTCTCCCAACTATCATTATTCAGTGGCCATATATTCTGAGGGCCAGATGAGGCCCTGGCTCTGACAATCTGAGGGCACTTGTGGGGACAATGGGACTGGCGCTCCTGGGAAGATAGAGGACACATAGTGCTCAACCCCTATACCTTTTTTCTTTTTGTCTGCAGAGGCCCGAGCACCCCACCCTCAACTCAAATATCTCTGCTGGCCCTGGGGAGTGGAGGGGCCTGGACTGGGAGTCCTGCTGCTGGCTGCAGGCGGTAATGGCGGAATCTGTGTTATCATGTTGAGCAAGGTGAATTAATTATAAGGCAGGAGATCCAGTCAAGTTCTAGATCTGTCTGTCCCATGTTGTATAACCTTGGGCAAATCACTCCAACTCTCTGAGCCTCAATTTACTCATCTGTGGAATGGGGATATTAATAGAATTCTCCTGGTGGGTGAGCGTCAGGTTAAATGAGATAATATGGTAACTCGTTTAGCACAGTGCCTAGCACATGGTCTGCCCTGAATTACCAAAATGAGAGGACTGGGTAGAATGAGATTGCAAGGAAAGAGTATGACGCTCTAGTAGAAGGAGCTGGATTAAAGACCAGAGGCCGGGGTTTCTTTTCCTGCAGTCCTAGTTATATGCTGTAAAGTGTTCCTGTCTATGGCTGGAGCTTTCCTCATCTGTAAGTTGGAGATTCTGAGTTAAAATCCACCTCAGAGGGTTCTTGTGAGCATCAAATGATATAGTCCTTGGCACCTAGTAAGTACTCAGTCAAAGTTAGTTCTCCTTCACTTGCCCTTCCACAGGGTAGGCAGGCCAGAAAGGTGTTCCAGGGATGTGGAGAAGGTTTGGGAGGACTGGGGCTGGAGAGGCCCTCAGGGATCTGAAGCTCAAGGCTGTGGGTGGGCTCTAGGGCCCCAGTCTGGGGAGCCTGGGGTTTGAAAGCCCTAGATAAGAAAGAAGGCCAGCTCTGCCCTGTCCTCCATCCTCCCCGAGATGGCCTCTAGTGGGTGGTGACACGGCTTTGTGTGTGTCGGGGGGTCATGGAAGATGAGGGTGGCAGTGTACCTGTGGCTGATGGCTGAGGAGCTTGGAAGGGAAATCGAAGGAGAAAAGGTCAGCTTAGTTCCCACCACTAGTCATGGAAGAAGGAAATGAGACATGACAGGTCCCTGGCCACCTGAGATGGACTGAGAGAGAGAAGGGTGGGCATGGGAGGTGTATAGGGGTGGAAGTGTATGTGTATGTGTGAGTGTGCATGTGTGTGCGTGAGAGAGAGAGAGAGAGAGAGAGAGAGAGAGAGAGAGAGAGAGAGAGAGAGAGAGATTCACCTGTTAATCCCCATTTGCCCCTCAGCCCCAACCCCGGATGGGATGCTAGCAGGCCCAGATCAATCCTAGCATCTCAACTAGGAAAGTGACAGTGACAAGCTCTTTGATTAGAAAAGCCTCTGTGGTTTGACGCCCCCCCCCCCTTCAACTCCTCTTCTCCCTTCTTTCTCTCCTCTCTTCCCCTTTCCTACCTTCCCTCTTTCTCTTCTTTCTCCTCTGTCTCAATTTCTGCTTCCTTTCCTCTTTCTTTCTTTCTTTCTTTTTTTTTTTTTTTTTAATTTTTAAGGAAATAATGTCTCACAGATAGAGTTGAAGAGCCCCTCCTTCAGGACATAGCTAGCTTGTACCGTGCCCCTGTGAGAAACAGGAAAGGCAACCCCTCTGGGAGGACCCAGCCCTGTGCGTTCAGGGTATAGCTGGTTGAGGGCCCTTTCTGTGAACAGTAAAGGGCGTCCTTCCTCCTGGTGGACACAGCCTCATACCAGGGCATGGCTTGGCCAGCAGAGTGAAGGCGAGACTTTAGGTCTTGCTTGCCTTCTTGTGCAGTGAGCAGCCCGCACACCCGCTTGGGGCAGTCCTCCACCTCAGCCCCTCCCACCCGGGGCCACCTCTGTCCTGATGCAGCAGCGCACCCTTCGCATCCATGTTTTTTAAATTTCTTCTCTTTTCTTAGCTCTTTCAATTCCTTTCTCTTCTTTCTCCTCTCCTTCATTTCCTAGAACAAATCTTATACACAAGTTTTTTTGCCCGTCTGTGTGTGTCTTTTTGTAGCAAGTATAGTGTGTGTACATTATTATCTCTTCATGAAATCTATGCCTTTTTGTCTTTCTTTTAGGGATTGGCACATAACAGGTGCTTCAAACTGTGTGCTTATGTGTGTGTTCACGTGTGTCTCTCCATATATCTCAGCTCTCTGGAGCGCCCCAGCCATTCCCTCACCTGACTTTAGTAGGGACAGGGAATTAGAAGGGGAACCCACAAGGTTGAGGCCTTGTATCTTCTGATCTCCTCTTAGCTTCTTCCCTATGATACCTGATCTTCCATAGAGCACCCGAGAAGGGCAAGCTGAGGGCCACCCCTGCCCTGCTGGCAGGGGCCTCCCGTGGGCCTCCACTCTACTTTCCCTCCCCAGGCCTCCTAAGGCCTCCAAGACCAGGGCTGGTAAGACAGGGATGGGGGAGGGGCTAGACAGGAGGTGGTGAGGGAGCCTGAGGAAGCTGGGCAGGGGCTGGCGGCCCCTGGGACCCCTTTCCACAAGGACAGAGGCGGCACCAGCTGCTCCACAGAAGAAATATTCCCCAAAGTCAGAGTGGTCGTCTTGTATTTTAAGTGGCCCTTATTTATCACCGTCCTCCTGGGCTCCCTTTCGTGGCAAATGATGATAAAAGACAGCAGTGAGGGGGGCGCGGGGGCTGTCCCCGGCTGGCCCTGCAGCTGTCGGAGGTGGCAGCACCAGGGGAGGCGCAGACACACAGCAACACATGGGCGAAGTGACACACGCAGACAAGCACACCAACACGCGGGCGCAATGATGCGCGCGCACAGACACAGACACACGGTACCGGACGTGCCAACAGCCTGACACACGCTCACACACAGTGACAGGTGCACACAGCAACATGCTTACAAATGCCGAGCGAGACATATATGCCCAGGGACACCCACAGCTGTGATGTGCACATCGTCCAACACATGCACAGGGATACACTCGCATGCACATACACACGCCAACACGTGTGCAGTGACAGACACAAACTTGCCAGCACATACGCATGTGGTCCAATGTACACTCGGCAAAACAAGTCTGCATTCACATGCTCACTTCGGGTACTCACCCACTCCTCATGCTTATGGTGCGTGTACAGCCTTGACCTTCAGTGTGTCTCTGCGTGTATCTACCTTAGACGGTCTCTGAATGTGTGCCCTTAGATTAAGCCACTTTGTCTGCATGGCAGCCAACACTTGTGTGTGTGTTCTTCTCCATATATATGTGTTCACACACATGGTTATGCAAATATACTCATAGTCCTCTTGAAAAAAACGAACATCAACCCTTACCTCACACCGTACACAGAAGTTAACTCAAACTGGATCATAGACCTAAATGTAAGATGTGAAAACAGTACAGCTTCCAGAAGAATATATAAGACCTTTGTGATCTTGGAGTAGGCAGAGATTCCTTAAGTAGAATAACACACTTGTAGCCTGGAGTTGCATAGGCTTTGACATTAGAACAGCTCTCTGTTCCTCTTTCATTATATAACTGGCTGCATTCACCTTGGGTAAGTTATTTTCTTTCTCTGGGTCAGATGCCTTTTGTACACTGATGGTATTATACTTTTCTGGATGTAAAGTCCAGAGAACTACTACATGCGAAATGCCCTTTAAAAGCAGTGATGCACCATACAAAGATCAGCTAAATAGAAAAAGTCAGTTTCGTGTATTGTAATTATTCCCACTCATATACTAGGCACACCCTCTAAGCAGCAGTCCATAAGCCATACTCCTTCCTGCCTTCTTGCTCAGGGGACCTGGGGGAGGGGGCGCATGTTGACTTTCCCCCTACTCAGGGTAGCCATCCCCCCCACCAATCCTACAACTTTTTCCACATTAGCCTCCCAGTTGCCAATCAACCTCCCTCCCTAGCCTCAGCCCATTAGTACAGCTCCCTGGGGGAATCTATTTTTTAAAGGTTATTAGCAGATTATTGGTTCTTTATCAACCTCAGGCCTCAATCTCCAATCTCCCAATGAAGCCATTGTCGCCTAATAAGATGTACTTGATAATCTTGGCATGAAGGTAGCAGAGGGCCTGGTGGGGGTGGGGGCAGCTGGAAAGAGGGAAGGGTTAACAGCACCGCCCCAGCCCCCACCCCCTCGGTCCTCAATAGCTGAACTACTGTATGTTGTAGTTTTCAACTGCAAATCATCTTTAATAGCAGACATCACGGGATGGCTCATTACATTAAGCTATTTTTCATGCTATCTCCTGTAATATCCTCTAATCCAATGCGTTTCAAATCACCTCGGGCTAAAATAAGAGACATAGCGATGTAATAGCCTAGTGTATTAGTGGGTTAATTGCCCTGTTGTACTCTTTCTAGTAGCTATCTCTAGAATGACTTCTATATTAATTGTAAATTGCTTAATACATTTAACTCCTTGCCACCGCCCTATCCCCTAACGAAGGAGGCCACTACCCAGTAGCTTGATGGGAGGATGTGTGTGTGTGCGTGTGCATGTGTGTGTGTTTTGTGGGTGCTCCTTTGCAATTCTGGTTCCCCTCTGTCTTCTCAGCCTGAGCTGGCAGGTAGACTTTGAACAGCTCAGACTAATGAGGGGAGGGGAATGAGGCGGCATTTATTGAACACCTGCTATATGCCAGGCGCTTTTCACCAAATGCTATCTCCTTGGAGTTTCACAAAACCCTGAGTAGTGGCAGTATTCTCCCCAGAGGTCATGCGATTTGTTCAAGGTCGTGAGCTAATGCACGATGAAGCTGGATGTGTACCTGAAGGCTTCTGGAACCATAATGTCTGAGAGTGGGGGCATGACCCTGGGGCTTTGAACACTAGATCAGCTGTGGTCGGTAGGGTTCTGGGGTGTTCCTGGTCTGGAGGAGAGAGACATAGCTCTTGACCTGGGAGAGCCCTCAGTCTGATGAGGACAACAGAAGCCTCTATTCTAGAGAGCCCCCAGTCTGATGGGGTGACAGATCCCTTGCCGAGGGGGAGCTCCCAGGCAAATGGGGAGGCAGCCCCTGTTCTGAGGAGCACCCAATCTGATGGGAGGAATATAACACTCTGTCCTGGAGGAACCCTCAGTCAGATGGGGGAGACATCAATTCCACCGACCCACACGGAAGCAACAGAAGTTAAGGTGCAAATGAACGAGATGTGAGGCAGAGCAAATAGACACTGTGAATAGTGTGCTCGGAGGATGAGGGCGGAACTCAGACCCCTGGCACGTCCAGTGCCTCAGGGCCAGAATGGGAGGGAGGGGGCCTAGGCCCGCATGCACGTATGCGTGTGTGTGTGTGTGTGTGTGTGTGTGTGTGTGGTGTCACTGGCTTCCTCTCCCTTCCTAGGCTGATGTTCTCTTCATTCCCCTTGGCCAACCCCCTCCCACAACTGACAGGTAGGGGCACCTCAGCCCAGGGTGGGATTGAGACCTCTCCATCATCACGGTTCTGGTTCTCAGCAACAGCCCCCACTCTGCTCCTCCTTTTCCAAAGACGCCCCCAGTGCTCTATGTGACCACCACCCGGGGTCTCTCCTGTACCCCCCTTCTCTTTTCCCTCCCCTCTAGATGATGACAAGTGGAGATTCCTGAAGAAGAGAGAAGAAACCAGGGAGGGAAAAGGTGGTAAAAGAAGGGAGCAGGGTGAATGAAACCTTGTCAAAACTGAGTCACGGCAAGGAGTTAAATGTTAACCTCCCAAAGATTCACACTTTTAACCTACGCACAAGCTCCATGCATTAGGAGTGACCATCACAGTGTAGTTACTGGATTAAAAATCATTCAGATACCGTGAACACCAGTTGGGCCAGGGCCCCAAGTTTAAAGTTGTAGTGGCCTAAGGGTGGACTCTTCATCCAAGACCATTGTCCTGACTGCCTCATCCTGGGATAGAAAACTAAACTTAGGGCACTTGGTGAGTTTGGGCTGGGATCCTGTGGCCTCCTGGTCCCTAAGATAGGTCTTTGAGACTAATAATAATAATTAATAATAATAATAATAATAAAAGAAAAAAGAAAGAAGGAGAAAGGACAGGAAAGGGAAGGGAGGAAGGAGGAAGGCGGAGGGGGCGCAGTGGAGGAGGCTGGGAGGCCGTCCCCTTCCTGGGGTCTTCAGGGTGGTGGGGGGCTCCGCAGCGAGGCAGCTTTGTTGGCGGCCGGCTGGGGAGCAACCTTGAGCGCGGGCGCGGAGACAGTGATTTAGGTGCTGGCATTGGAGCGTGAAGGTAAATGGCCACATTTCACCGTCAGAAGGTGAGCCAGAGGAGCCCGCTCCTTCCTTTCCCCAAGGCCCCGGAGGCGGTGCTCGTGGGGGGCTATCGCCGATACCTCCCTAGACCCCAGTTCCAAACCCAAACCCGGAGTCCCTGCGGCTGGGAGGCGGCACCCCTCGGTCCATGTGATAGGAGGGTGTCCTAGCCTCCCAGTCCCTCCTTTCCGGATAAGGTCCTCTTTGGGGAAGCTAAGCGCCTGGGACGGCCAAGGATGGCTCCATCACCCTGATCTCGCAAAGGGGCTTCAGGAGGGAAGCTGAGAAGGGAAGGTCTAAAGCTCCAGGCACTATGGCAACTGTCTGCTTCTGGCAGGAAGGGGTGGGTGGGAGGCACCTCCTGGGTGCCAGTTGTTGTGTGGGGAGCTCACACACACCATCTCCTTAACTCCTCACAGGGCTGCCGGGGCAGGGCCAGCCTTGTGCCCACGGTACAGATATGGAAGCTAAGTGACCTGCTGGAGGCTGCGAGGCTGGGAAGAGGTGAGGAGGCTAGTTCTGTGCTGTCCTGGTTCTGAGTCAAGCACTCGTGAGTGGAATGTTGAGATGAGAAATATGATTCATTTTGTTATTTTGCCCAGAAAGAGAGGGAAAAAGACAGCCAGGCTGGGACATATGTACATTGCTTGAACAGGGTCATAACATGGTAGGATTTCCCCCAGCCCATTACTTTCTAGGCTTGGGCAGGACTTTAGAGAGTAGGGAGGAGGTGGGAGAAAAGTAAGCTCAGGGAATGAGGTCCCGACCTCCAGCCCCGCCTGCCTATGCAGCGACCTCAAGTGGGTGGAAGGGAAACAGCCTCTCGGCTCCAACTGGGACAGGTTTGTTGTTTTTATTCAGAATAGCTGCCTTTTGTTGGACACCTACTATGCGTTAGGTATACTTTTAATGTGCCAGCATCCTGTGAAGTAGGTGTTGTTATCTCCAGTTAAGAGATGAGAATGCTGAGGCTGGGCCTCCGATCTAAGACTCTGTTCCTGAGAGGTGGTGCACTGCGGGACTGGATCTGAGTTCCGCTGACCTTAAAGAGATTCTTCTCCGCTGCAGCCAATTAAGCCGACCGTGCTCTTTTCCCCGTAGGGGCCCGGTGTGCAATGGCTGCAAACAGCAGCATCCTCGGTAGTGTGTGCAGCCTATTGTTTGTATGGGTTGTTCTAAGGGACCTTGGAGACAGTCCTTTTCCGGTGGATACTCATGTCTGACCTCATGCCATTTCCAATCTAGACTCCAGACAGGTATGCGGGGTGCCTTTGGAAAGCCCCAGGGCACAGTGGCCAGAGTCCACATTGGCCAGGTAATCATGTCTGTTCGCGCCAAGCTGCAGAATGAGGAGCATGTGATTGAAGCTCTACGCAGGGCCAAGTTCCCTGGCCGTCAAAAGATCCACATTTCCAAGAAGTGGGGTTTCACTAAGTTTAATGTGGATGAGTTTGACGACGTGGTTGAAAAGCGGCTCAACCCACATGGCTATGGGGTCAAATACATCCCTGATCATGGCCCCCTGCACAAATGGTGGGCCCTGCACTCATGAGTCTTGGTGCCGCCCTCCCCCCACTCTTCGATTAATAAATCCCTATTTCTGTCAAAAAAAAAAAAAAAAGAGAGAGAGAGATCCTTCTCTCTTGGAAGCAACTTAAGTGCCCATTGATAGATGACTGGATAAAGAAGATATGGTACATATATACAACAGAATGTTACTTGGCCATAAAAATAATGAGATCTTACCATTTGCAACAATATGGATGGATCTAGAAGGTATTTTACTAAGTGAAATAAGTGAGACAGAGAAAGACAAATACCATGTGATCTCACATGTGGACTACAAAGAACAAAATAAACAAACAAACAAAGCAGAAACAGACTCATAGATACCGAGAACAAACTGATGGTTGCCAGACGGAAGGGGGTTTGGGGGGCTGGGTGAAAAAGGTGAAGGGATTAAGACGTGCACATTGGTAATTACACAGTAGTCACAGGGATGTAAAGTACAGCATGGGGAATATAGTCAGTAATGCTGTGATAACTATGCATGGTGCAGGTGGGTACTACACTAATCAGGGGATCACTTTGTAAATTATATAAATGTCTAACCATTGTGCTTTATGCCTAAAACTGATAGATACTAATACTGAATGTCAACTGTAATTGGGGGGAAAAAAGGAAAAAAAAAGATTATTTTCCCTGTGGCCCACTGCCTCCCTTCAGCACTGTGTCCTGGGCACGGGGAGCGACCGCTGAGGCCTAGGGAAGCCCACCCAGAGTCCTCTGCGTAAGGAGGCTGGCACTTACTTCCCTCGTGTGGTTTTCCCTGGGCCATTTCTCCTAAGGAATCTGGCGGGATTCTGGGTCAGGGCAGAGGGCAGTTGGGTAAGGTAAGTGGAGGTCTGAGTTCTCAGCTGCTCTGGGGGCTCCTGGCTGAGGATTGCTTTTAACCCTGGGCAGGCAGAAGAGGGTCACCCTGTGGGCCTTGCCGGAGAGTCTGTGGGTCTGAGGGTCTCAGAGGAAGATGCCCCAGATGAGGCCTAGGGTGGGAGAGCGATCACCTCCCATGGTCTGATGCGCTCCCAGAGGGGCCAAAGACACCAAGTAGAAAGATTATGTGGGGACGGGAGGCAGGTGTAGACATCATCCCAGCGAGTCCATCCTTCCTAGGACAGGGTCCGGGTGGGAGCCAAACCAGCCACAGGACCCAGGTGCACAGCTGGCTGTGGTTGTGGGGAACTGAGTCTCCAAATTAGAAAACCCTGGTTTCTCAGACCCTAATTACTATGACAACTTCTAATACTTGCCATTTATTGAATACCCACTACGTGCTCCAAACTCTCTTAAGTCTTCTCTGAATCCTGACAGCTACCATATACAGTGGGAACTATTATAAACCTATTTGATAAAAGAGTGAACGGAGGCACGGGGTTCCTTCAGCTGAGAATTAATCAACCAGGTCGACTTCCTACTCCCATGGGGTTGGGGTAGGAGGGTACAGAATGTAGAAAGGGGGCTTCAAACCCTTTTAATCTCAGCATAGGGCCTGGCTCCTGAAAACCCTCAGCAGACACGTTACTGTTCTTGGCTTTCAGTGGGTAGAGGTATCAGGTGGGGCCACCTTGCCTTCCAGCCCGTTATCTCTGTGCTCCACTTTGAGAGCCAGGAGCCTATCTCCCTACCTGGGGTCTCAGGGTGTACTTCTTCCTCTCAGCTTCTTCCGAATCTGCCTTTGTCCCTCCATCTGGCCCTTGATCTGGGGGAGATGCATGTGGGAGCATGTGTGTGTGTGTCAACATGATAGAGAGGGAGCGGGTGGCTTCAGAGTTGCCTCTTGGATATGACTCAGTGTAGTGCAGGGAAAGATATCTCAAAAAAGACCTTTCCAGGACAGGGTGGAATTCTAGGTCTGGGATTTTTCCAGCCTTCACCAGAGAGGGAAGCTTTAGAATCCCCCAGACACTCTACCATTTCTGAGCTGGGGCAGTTATATGGCTGGAGGTGTGTCAGGCTAACCGTTTTTTTCCCTTCATCTATCTTCACACTGGTGGCCAGACCAAGAACCTGTCCTCTTTCTGGGTCCTCAGCCCTCTGCTGCTCCCACCCTGGTTCTTAGAATCATTGATTCACCCAGTGGTACACTTGGCAGGCATCCCAGGTTCCAGTCGGTCCAATTGCATCTTTTGACAGAAAAGGAAAGAGAGGCACTGAGAACGGGAGCGACTTGTACAAGGTCACACAGCAAGTCAGGGGCAGGTCTCCCGTCTCCAGACGATGCCGAGAAAGGCAGCCAGATGAGGATCTCATAGGGCCCTCCCCCCCACCCCCTGGTTTGGAAGGACCCTGAGAAGTGAGGGGTGACCCCTCCCTCCTCTTTCCTGGGGTTTTGTCAGATTGAGCACGAGCCAATCCCCCATCCCCCTGCACCAAGCGAATTGTCTTAATGCAGCAAACTGTTCATACACATGTAAGCAAATATCTCCTCAAATTATCTCTTATCACCAAACAGGCTGTGATGCTCACTGGCTGGAGGGCCCAGGTTGTCTTTCAATCCACTGATGATGAGGAGGGAGCAGGAAAGGGGGGCTGGCTGACACCAAAAATAAACCAGCGGAGCGGGGATGGTTGTCGCAAGGGGCAGAGCGAAGTTGTCAGGCAGCGAGAGCGTGTGAGGCGGCAGGACGATAATGTGGCATGACACTTCTGAAATGAGCGGCCCGTTGCCATGGTGAGCAGCCAGGAGGGACCGGCTCTCCCGAGGCTGAAATAAAACACGCTTTAAATGATGTTTGATTAGAATTTAGATCATGTAACCGAATACCTCAGTTCTCCTCTTCCCTGTGCTTTTCTTCTTTTCTTCTCAATTCTCCCTTTCTTCCCTTCATCCCCTCCCCTCCCTACCCCGGGGCACATAGATACACACACACACACTCATGCGCACACATTCACAGAGGCACCCACCCACATGCACACGCACGCACACGCATATGTACACATATACCCTTCTCCTGTCCTCTCCCCAGTTATTCCATGCCTTGGTGGGAACTTGTTTCAGAAAATCCAGCTCCGAGCAGATGTCAGGGACCCCTTAAGGGGCCACAGCACTGGTCTCAGGATCACTGGCTTGAGTATCTGCTCTTCTGCTCTAATAACAATAATAGTAAAACAATTTGAATGGTCCTAAGCCTCTTGTTTGTGCAGCCCGTTATCCTTCACAAATCTCTTCTAAGTGCAAGTTCATATTTATTCTCACTACAACCCTTTGCCTCGTTTTGATCATACCCATTTTCTAGATGAGGAAGCTGAGGCTTACAGAGGTCAAATGTCTTATCCAAGATCATGCAGCTGTTAGGACGTGAACCCAGCACTTCTGTAGGTTGCCCTTAGGGTTCTTGGGAGAAGCCCGTTTAGGAGGAAGGAAGCGCAGCCAGCTCTCCGTCCTCTGGTCCCTCAGATGTTTACTTGTCCAATGCATTTTAAACCCCTCCTTTGCTATTGGTTCTGGACTGTGTGAACCATCCAGGGCAGAGGCCTCAACCTGCTTCTAGAGACTATGGGACACACTTTGGGGTTTTCTGGGTTTATGGCCCTATGTTTTTGTTTGGTAATGGATTTATGTTATGTTTGTGGTGGTTTTCTCGGGGCACGCTGCCCAGGTGGGGAAGAGAGCCAGTCCCAGGGATGGAGGGCACAGGGGGCAGGCTGGTGTGTACAAACAGGGCAAGCAGGGGTACCCCCTGGAATCTCCATCACCCTTGGTGCCCTGGACGTTCCGGAGGTCCTGGGGAAGTTAATGTCATGCTATTTTTGAGTCAAAGAGACCTGGCTTGACCTAGTGTCCATCTTTCCTGACAGACCAGTATCTCCAGATTGTCTCTCTCATTATCATCCATCTGTTCTGTCACTTAGGCCATCGCATCCTTGTTCAGCACTTGCAGTGGGCCAGGATTATTATTACAGAGGCAGCCCTGGTTTCCACCTTCGCAAACGTGGGGGTTTGTGGGCCAGGGGAAGGTGACCTGGAGACAAACACCCAAATATGTGCACAAGCAAATACACACACACACACACACACACACACACACACACACACACACAGAATCTCCTTCGGTGCAGGGTACGAAGTGCTCGGATGGAGGAGGGAGCGAAGTGCTCTGGGAACTTCAAGGAAAGTAGCCTCCTGGTGTCTGGTGGAGAGCCAGGAAGGCTTCTCAGAGGAGGCGATGTTTGAAGAAAGACTAGGAGTTCTCCAGGTGGTCATATAGGAAGGGACAGCCCACAGGGAGAGACTTTGATGTGCAAAGGTCCACCCTTTCCCAATAAGCTGCAAGTTCCTTGGAGGTGGGGACTGTGTCTCTCCCCTCAGGCTCTAAGCTTTTGAAAGACAGAGATGGAGTCTCTGCGTACTTCCCCGCCCCCCAGACTGACGGTACCCTAAGGGTGGGTGGTATCTTCCATTTCTTTTGTCTTTTGCGCCATATCAAAAGGCATTTATTTCTTTGCATGCCCTGTTAAGGCCATGAAAGCAGGGACCTTTCCCTATATGTATAAGTGTCTTGCCTCCTGTAGTGTCTGGCATGGGACCTGTTATATAAAAAGGAGTCAATATTTTTCAAGTACCCACCATGTGCCTGGCATTGTGCTAAATGTTATTAACTCCTTCAGTCCTATGACAGCTCTATAAGGTAAGTACCACCATCATCCCTATTTCATAGATGGGTAAACTGAGGACCTGGGAAGTTCATTAACTTGTCCAGGGTCGTACAACTAGTGGGTGGCAGTCAGGATCCAGACGTAGTCAGTCTAACTCCAAAGTTCACATTGTACCCCTGAACCCTTGTAAATAAACTTGACCTACCTGTGAGTGCATTGAGCCCAGCTTCCCTGCGTGAGCTAAAGGGGCAGCACTTGACCAGTAACACTTCCCTGGTGCTTTCGAGGGGAGGAGAGAAGTCACAGGGTGGTATCTGGTGTCACCGAAGGGAAGGATGGAGGCTGGGAGGAGCACACGAGTCCCAGTCAAGGTTGGGGAAGGGTATAGAAGTGGGGCTGCTAAGATTGACTGGGGTGGGAGAGTTACTAGGGATCGTATGAGAACCAGCCTGGGGAGGCAGCTGACACCTAGAACCAGGCCTCCCCCATCCCTTTCCCTCCTCTGTCCCTGTCTGGTCACTGTCAGCACTTGAATCCAGCCCTTCACTTCTAGGACCCCAGCTCCTGCTCTCGGCTGCCCTTCATTTCCCCTCACCTGGACCTCTGCAGTCTTTCTAACCAGCTTCCTACCCCAGGCTGTCCTCCCTACCTGCCTCCACTGGCCATCAGTTAGCTTCCTTCTTATGCTCCAAAAGTCCCCATGACCCAGGGACTACAGCCAAGACCGACCCCTCACCCCTACCCAGCCTGCTTTCAAGCCCCAACATGAGTGGCTCCCAGCTTGCCTTTCTGGCCTTGCCTCTCTCAACTTCTCCTGTTCCAGACTGGTCAGTTCCTGATGCCCTTTCTTATCTGCGCCTGTGTAACTCAGAGTGCTCTCCAGGAACAACCTCGCTTCTCCCCCGGTCAAAGGCCTACTCATTCTCTTTTCTTTTTTGGACTCAGCTCTAGTCTTTCCTACTCCAGAACACCTTCCCTGACCACTCCTTCCAGACAACATGTATCTTAGTCAGCTTGAGCTGCCATAATAAAATACCACAGCTTAAACAACATAAATTTATCTCTCAGAGTTCTGGCAAGTCCAAGGTCAAGGCACTGGCTGATTTGGTTCCTTAGTGAGGTCCTGATTCCTGGCGTGCAGATAGCTGCCTTCAACCTGTGTCCTTACACGACAGAGAAAGAGAGAGGGAGAGCCCTGGTCTCTCTCTTCTCACAAGGGCACTAATCCCATCATAGGACCCCATCCTCATGGCCTCCTTAAACCTGATCACCTCCTAAAGGCTTCACTTCCAAATATCATCACATCAGGGGTTAGTGGTTCAACATATGAATTTTGAGTGAACACAGACATTCAGTCCATAACAGCACACCTGTTATATGTATTTCAGATTCTCGTGTTGTTTAACCATTTCAGGTTACTTCTTCGGTTTGCCTGTAAGCTCCTTGACAAGAAAACTGTGGGTGGCAGTAATCGTATGTTGACATATCTGACAATAGCAACTCCCTACTACAGGACCAAAAAGAAGTTTACACCCAAGGATCCCCAGGCTTTACTCTTCTTCTGCCCCTAAGGAAGTTTCTGTGTTTTGACCTCTTTGGGCCCCAGTTGCTCTGGGGGTGGGTAGTGGGTCTAAGGAAAATTGGAAGAAGCCCAGAATTCTCAGATCCATTTCCTTCAGAAAAGGCAGAACATCTCTCCTGGGTGGGAAGGATAGAAGAGAGTAAAAGGCAGACTGGAGAGCAATGGGAACCAGGCACCTACTATAGAGGATGGGTTTGGTGAGAGTTTAGGGGGAGACTGAGGCACTGGAGCTGAGCTGTGGGAGATGGAAAAAGAGGACTCTAGGAAGTGTTTATTTGTCTTAGGAATGCAAATGCCCTCTGAGATGCTCAGTAAAACTTGGAACTCCATTTCAGCAATGGACTAATGCCTTCTTTGAAAGTAGCGTCCAGTAGCGTCCAGTGAAAGTAGCGTCCAGTAACAGGTGTGCTGTTATGGACTGAATGTCTGTGTTCACTCAAAATTCATATGTTGAAGCACTAACCCCTTATGTGATGATATTTGGACGTGAAGCCTTTAGGAGGTGATCAGGTTTAAGGAGGCCATGAGGATGGCCCAGAGTTAGGTGGGTTATGGCGTCATTAGGGACCACCTACTGTGGGGCAGGAGCTTCCTTCATCCATATTGTCTCTAGTTCTCATAGTAACACAGCAAGATCAGAGCTAGGAGTGCCATTTTACCATGAGAAACCAAAGTTTTAGAGAATGTAGGAATAGTGAGCAGAGAGAGAAAGAGGGAGAGAGAAGAAGAGAGGGAAAGGGGTGAATCTGGCCGTGACTTAGACCTTTGGCCCTTAATCTCTAACCCCAGAGCTGTATCTTAGGCTGGGGCCACTATGGCCATTAAGCTCTGTGTTGTAGGAGATGTAGGAGGCTCATTAGGCTAGAAAATGATAATATCAGCTCAGCTCTGTCCAAAGGGTCAAAGGTGGCCCGGGCCGAGGCCTCGTAGCCATCAGAGCCCAGGTGACAGTGTGACTTGTTAGCCCAGGAAAATCCTCCTGCGAAGCCTTGAAATTTCATAGTAACACTGTGAAAGGGATCATCGGTATCACGTTAGCTGTGTCTTAATTACAATGATAATTTTATGTCCATGATTTTTAGGGGCTTTTTTAAGAAAATCGCCCTTCCCGTTTTCCCCTGATCTAAGCATCCTAATCTGGCCAGTTCCAGCCTGTAGGGGCTCCCCGTTCCTTGTGACTGGAGCTCCTCTTTTCTCACCTCCCGGCTTTTGCCTCAGCCATGCTTCTCAGGTTGACCTCCCCGTCCTCTCCTTCCCCACCTTCTTCCCGAGGAAAATGAGAGAGGCTCGGAAAGGGGCAGTGATATGGCCAGGATGTGTGGTAAGAAGGGGACCCTGTGTCTCTGGCCCTTCCTCTGAAGCTCACCTCCACAGGACACCCTTCTTCTGAGAAGCTGTCCCTGGAATGACTCATCCCAGGCCAACCACGAGCCAGTCCGGTGGGTGTCTGTCAGTCCTGCAGTACACCGTGCAAAGCCGAGGAAGGGTGCTCTTTGGTGTACTACATTTATTTTAAAAAAAAAAATTATTGAGGTATAATTTATATAACAAAATCCATCTATTATAATATTCAATTAAAATTTTTTAATAATTTTTTTTTACATAAAGAAAAGAGTAAAATCATTACAGAGAGTGATGAATTTTTACAAAGTAATCAGCACCCATATCAGAAGCAGAACCTCCCTGGTGTATCCGCCCAGTCACCCCCAAGGTTAAACACTGTCCTGACTTCTAACCCCACAGGGATTTGTGAAAAAATAAACTTGCCAAACTTTTCCTTTCTTTTCTCCTTCCTTCCTTCCTTCCTTCCTTCCTTCCTTCCTTCCTTCCTTCCTTCCTTCCTTCCTTCCTCCTTCTTCCTTCCTCCTATCCCTCTTCTCCCTCCTTGCCCTCTTCCCCTACTCCTTCCTCTGTTCTCTCACTTCCTCCTTTCTTTCCCACTGGTTCTACTTCCAAATAGTTTATTCGAGGTTTATAATAAGAGGCACAGAAGGAGTGAAGTTAGAAGCCTTCAGCCCAGCGCCCTGGGAGGCAGTGTGAGGTGGGGCTCAGGAGCTGAAATACTTGAATCCCTGACTGTCCATTGCCAGCTGTGAGGCCTGGGGCTTGTGACTGAACCCTCTGTGCCTCGGTTTCCTTACCTGTAAAATGGGAATAATAACATGACTGACTCTAAAGGATGTTGGGAAGACTAAATAAGGTATTTTTATCTTCTGTCTGAGAAATGTTCCCTGTGCGGCTGTGCTAGGAAGCCTCAATAGAGGTCTGCCAGACAACTACATTTCTTAGATGAGACTGGTGGACAGAAGATGAGAATCACTGCCATTTATTGAGGACCCACTACGCATTAGAGCTTGCCTCTCACTTACACAGCAATTCTGCAAGGAGAGAATATTATCTCCATTTCACAGCTGGGGAAATAAGCCTAGAGAGGTAAATCCTGAAGACATAGGTTGGTAAGTACTGGGAGCTGGAGCTTAAACCCACGAAGTCTGGCTTGGGTGCCTAGTCTCCTAACCATCAAACCAGCCTTATATTAATGTCTTCTGAACCACAGCCTTTCAAAGCCTCCTAAGTTCTGGCTATAGCTGCACGCTAAGTATTGTCCTCTGCCATGGGCAGGGTCAACCACAGGGCTGTCCCCTTGATGTGCTGCGGGCATATTTTGGGGGCAGGGAGGGGTCTTGGAGGGGATGAGTTGTGCAGGGCAGAGCATCCAGGGGACCACCTGGCAGTAGAATATTTAGACTATCCTGGGTGTGGGCAGAGCCTGGGCCTCCTGGAAGCACAGCCTTCAGCCCAGGAAAGACCCCGGGCCCTGAATAGGGGGTGGCTTTGTGGCGTGGCTATAGCCCACCACTCTGAGCGTTGGAGAAGAGCATCCCGCACCCTGCAGACTCTCCGTAGGGCCCTGTCCTGCCAGGCAGGCCTCATGGGGTGGAGTGTGCAGAGCAGGGCCAGGCAGTTCGGGCAAAGGGATGCCAGTGACTCTTTCAGCTTGGACGGGACTTAGGTGGTATGAGTTGTCCCTCATTCCCACGGAGTGCTCAGTAAACAGTGGATCTTAGACTTGGAATTCCTGCTAGTGTAGGAGGGAGGGCTTGCCAGGCAGCGGCTGTGGCCTTTCCATCAGACTAACTCCCTGGGATAGTCCTGGGGCCCTGAGGCCTCCATCCTGCAGGCATCCTCACCTGGTGCCTCAGCCAGCCCCTCACTTCTCAGTGGCCTTGGTGGAAGTGCTAACATCACCTGCCCTCTCGTGGCCTCAGCTGTCCCTGCCCTGACCTCTAGGTTCTCTGGGGCCATCCCGGACATCTGTATCCATCTGGCCCCAAACTCTGGAGATTCTGACAAATTTCCTTTCATTGCTTCCAGCCATGTTATTTAAAGTAATTAACCTTAATTTATAAATTTTTATATCAAACTGCCTTTTAACTTTTAGAACTGGCAGGAGCAGCCTTATCCCTGGGCTCCTAATAGTTCTCCATTTAATCAAAATTCATCCATCAGGTTCCAGTGTTAAATCATCTTTTAATTGGGAGTTACATTCTGGTTAATAGTTTTATAATTCGCCTCCTCTAATAGTTTTTACCACAGGGATCTCTACTCCATTTTTCCTCACTCTATTATTGCAGTTCTGCGGGGACGGCTTAGCTGGGCCCCGCCTCCCTGGCCTCTGCTGGTTGCCTCTTTTGTTCTTGGTGGTCTCATTAATTCCCTAGAAGAGTTCTCTTTCCTCCTTATTACTAGGGCAGAACTACTCTCCTCATGAGGTGCAGCCCTCCCATTTCCACGGCCTTCGGAGCTATGGCCAGGGTCCTGCTCCTCTCCAAGAGAAAGCTGGAGAAACAGAGAGAGAGGGAGAGGGAGCCAGAAAGACAGAGAAACTCGGAGAGAGAATGTGGAGAAGAAGGAAGGTTCTGGAGGCTGGCAGGGCAGGCCCAGAGCAGAGAGGCAGTTAAGTGGGAGAGAGAAGCAGAGAGGTTTGCAAATGGATGTGGCCCTAGCATTGGCTCCTTTCTGGCTCCTGCCCACCACCCCTCAGCTACACCCTCTCCGGCCTGGGAGCTGATGATGGAGGAAGGAAAGTGGTCCCACCTGAGACCCCAGCATGGCTGGGGCTGGGACTTTCTGGAGACTGGCAGGGAAGTCCAGTGCCACTCCACATCCTCTCTGGGCTCCTCTGCACTTGCTGCTCCATCAAGATATTTACATAGAAGCCATTCTGGCCCCTGATAGGCAAGAGGGAGTACGTATGGAGACCGTAGGATCAGGTTGGAGAGAGAGACCCAAGAGAGACAGGGAGGAGCGGAAGGGTCAGGAGCAAGGAAAGGAAAGGGGAGAGGAAAAGTGGAGAGAAAGGGAAAGAAGGGAAGGACAACAGAGGAGGAGGAGAAGATGGATTGGGGCCTTTCTGTCAGGGTGTCCTGGCCTGTGAGCCTTCTGGCACATGCATCTACACATGTGCACACAGGCGTGCGCCCACAAACCCACATATTTGCACAGGCCTGAACCCAGCAAGTGCAGGGGTGGTGACACTGGGCTGGGGGCCAGGCCTGGAGGCTGTGGGTGGGTGTCTTTGAGAAGGCCTCTTGCAGAGGTAGGCTGGAGGGGGTGAGGAAGGGGCCAGGGAGGGACGGAAGCTATGTACCCGGGGGCTGGGCTGAGGCAGCATGTGAGCTTCCTTGGGGAAGGGGAACTTGGGTCTGAATAAACTCTGAAGTTATATCCAACTGAGTCTCCCTCCTCAACCCAGTGGGTGACTTTCCATTTCAGTGGGTCTCAGACCTGACTGCGCTTGGAGTCACCTGAGAAGTGTTTATAATCCCAGTGCCTTGGCTCCACTTCACACACTGTGCTGTTTTTAAAATATATCCACATATTCATTGAAACTTCTCCCTTCCGGAGATGGAATCAGATTCCCTTCCCCTAGAACATGGCTCCTTATAACAAACAAACAAACAAACAACCGCAGAAGTGACAGTGCGTGATTTAGGCAGTTAGGGCATGAAAGGCACCAGGGTTCTTCTTCGCACTCTTTTGGATTACTCATTCAGAGAGAAGCCAACTGCCATGTCACAAGGACACTTAAGCAGCCCTGTGGAGAAGCCCATGTGCAATGAAGGGACTGAAGCCTGCTGACAGCCATGGTAGTGGGTTGTCTTGGAAGCAGATCCTCCAGCCTCAGTCGAGCCTTCAGAGGACAGCAGCCCCGCTGGCCTTCTGAACTACAGTATCATTAGAGATCTGGAGGCAGGACCACCTGGCTAGCTGCTCCTGGATTCTGGACCTTCAGAAACCATGTGAGAGAAGAAGTGTTGTTTTTGGGTGCTACATTTTTGGGGGTAATTTGTTATGCAGCAATGATAACTAATATGCATTCATTCCATCAGCATCCCCCAGGGTGGGGCAGGACACAGGTGTGTTTAAAAGCTTCCTGGGTGATACCAGTGTACATCCAGGGTTGAGAACCACTGCCTTAAAGCCTGTGTGTGCTCATGAGAGTATGTGTGCATGTGTACCTGTCTGTGTGCACATGCCATGTGCATGGGGAAAGGGGGAGCCATGGTATGTTTGCCAGGATGCATACGTATCAGCAACCCCCTGCGTTTGTCCCTCTCAGAGTGAGTGAGTGCATTTGCCCTGGGTGCCTGCATTAGAGCCTGGTTCAGGAAGGGCTGGGGCATGGAAGGAGCCTTAGAAGTTCTGTGCCCAGACCCACATAGGTCACTCATAACTTCTCTGTAAGCTCTCTCTGAGCCTCGGTTTCACATTTGTGAAACGGGGACATGCAGATCACCATTCTACCCAATCCTTTCAGGAGGCACTAATCTGGCTGGCTGCATGTCTCGTGGCCTAGTTTTGGCAATATTTTGGTAACACCAAGATTTCATTGTAATGGGTCTTGGTGTAATGACATCTGACCTTCGGCTGTAAAATGTGAAAGCCATCAAATGTGTAGTCCCTCATTAGGACTTGACCTCAAGGAGGGTCAGCCCTGGAGGACATCCCTATGGTGGGAGGAAGGGGACAATATTAGTCATGGCTGGGTTAGGATTTGGGATTCAAGGCCAGTAGTCTTGAGGAATTGAGGAATGTTAGTTGGCTCAGATTGGCAGGCCAAGGAGTTGGTCTTCACGTGTCAGAGAGTGAAGATGTCACTTCTGAAGCAGATAGCCGAATAATTTACTTCCTTTTAACTGAGGTAGGTTGGTGGTTCCAGCTGAGTCTAGACCCTTCCCATCTGCATGTCCTTGGCTGGCCTCTTATCCTTGCTAGGCCTCAGTTTCCTTATCTATGAAGTGGAGGAGCAAATGATCTCTCTTACCTTGTTCATGTAACATACTGCGTCTTCCCAACAGAGCCCCCCTGGCAGGCCACTGGGGTAGCCTGGGAGGCTGGGAGGGGGGAAATCTGGGCTGGGAAAGCCCCCACGGTTCTCTAACAACCTGCAGACAGAACTGATTCCTAACCCTGGTTCTTACTTGCTGTGTGACCTCAGACAAGCCACTGCCCCTCTCTGGGGCTTGATCATCATCTATAGGTAAAAATGCCTGTCTCTTGGGGTGTGTGGAGAGAGTGGAATAAGATGCGATGTGAGGCCTGTCCTGCACAGTGCCTGGCATCCAATAAAAGGTAAATTTGCTTGTTACAAGCTCCATCCAGATCTTTTCAAGGGTATTGGAAAACACCCCACTGTTTGCTTTTCTATGGAAAATGGCCTCTCAATTCCATGGGGAGGTAGGAGAAGCAGGGAAGGATGAAGAGGAAAGCAGCATTTGTTGGAGCCCACCATGTGCCCCACAAGCACTATGCTCAGACTTCCAGCCCATTGTGGCACCTAAACCTCATGACAATAAGGATGGTCGATCCTACTTTACAGATGAAGAAACTGGGGCTCAGGCGATTAAGAAAATTTCTGGCTCAGTGTCATACAGCTGAGGGGTGCAGAACTAGGGCTGGGCCCCCAATCCAGCACCTGCAAAGCCTGGGCTTTTCTGTGGGTACTTGAGGGCTGGGAGAGGTCTAAGCTGTGGACCCTACCTGCTCCCAGTGGGGACACTGACCTCATTTCTTGCTTCTTCCAGAGTCTGTCACCAGGTTGGGGAGGGGCATGTAGAAATGATGGTGGAAGGGTCAGTGAGAGGTGTCCAGAACTTCCCTAAAGCTTGAAAGGTTTAAGTTAGATTTGCAGGAAGAGTACAGATCCTGAACGCCCAGGGTAGCAGATGCAGGGGGCCTTTGGGGACTTCTTCCCTAGATTCTCAGGGGCCTGGAAGAGCTCAGGCTCCCCTCGCATGCAGTCAGCCTGAGCTTGGGAAGGGCAGGGGTTGGTCCTTGGGGGAGGCAGGAGAATTGTCGGGTTGACCTATGCAGGGACCCACCAGCCTGTGGGTAGGTGGTTGGGCCACTTCTGATTTTGCTGGTGCAACGAGTTGGTCAAGTTCGCAGTCTAAGGATATCAGAACTTATAACCTCCAGCACTTGTGAGCAGAGTGACATTGGACAAACCACCTAAATCCCTGTGCCTCAGTTTCCTTATTTGTAAAGTGGAGATAAGAAAACCTGTGTCATAGATGGTACAAGCATTAAATAAGATAGACTGGTTATAGTGTTTAGCCAAGTGCTTGGCACATCGAAATCACTCAGTCTGTGGTGATGACTCTAGGGAATTGTGTAAGAAGGAAGGAGGGATCAGTGAATTCCTGAATCTGGAGTCCTGCCTAGGTGGTGCTGAGTGGTCTTAGTCCTGCCTCTCCCTCTCTGTGAGATCTTGAAAACAAATTCACCAAACCTCTCTGAACCTCAGCTTAATTGCCACATGGGATCCAAGTCCTTGCCCTTCTCTGGGGACAGAGAAACATAAATGGCTAGAAATGTGTTGTAGATGCTCCAGGCATGAGCAAACAGAGCCTACACCTCACCCTTATGGGGTCCCATAATAATTTTTGTTTTTACTCCCCTCCCTAATAAAAAACACTTATCGAATCCCTCTATTTTGCCAGGCACTGTCACCATGACACAAAAGTTCTTAGGTGCCAGCTCTGTGTTCTAAATGCCACGTGACCATCTGTAACCTGCACAACTCTTGAGAGAGGGTGATAATCACTCTCGCTGTGCAGATGAGGATGATGTAGCTTTGAGATCTTAGGTAATTTGTTGAAGGTCACACAGGAAGATAGTCATCTGGCTGCAATTCAGACCTTCTTTCGGCCTCCAAAGTCCCATCTCTCTCTCCCTCCTTCCTGTCACTTCCTGTTGAATCCACAGGGTGCTCCAGGGGCCTCAGGATTATTGTCATTTCTATAAACGAGCAACAGAGAATCCCAGAGTTGAAATACTTGTCCAATGCTCTTCTGATGCCAAATCTACTTTCCAACTCGGATTCCTCTGACCCCGGACCCCTGCTCCCTCCTGCCGCAGTGACTCCTTACCCTGGTGGGACACAGATGCCTTTCGGTCCTACCTAGTTTTCCTGTTTTCTTCATGAACCTCTGTGTCCCTGCATGAGCCTCTGATCTCCAGTGAATCTGCCAGTTGAGGAGTTTTGTGATTTGTAGGGTTGCCTCGGGAAGAGCCCTTGCTTGGGTTATAGTCCTGGGGACTGAGCTCTGTGCAATGACTTCTGAGGATTAAAGGAGTCACAGCCACCACGGCACATAATCCAACCCCGGTCCTTTCCTTTGACAAGAAAACTCATTGAGCCCGTTTTACAGATGAAATAGCTGATGGAGACCCCACTGTCCAGGAGTTGGAGCAGCTGATACTGTTGACTCAGCCTGATGGGCCTGGCTGGATCTGGCCTCTGGCAGAATGAGAGGTGAGTGCTGGGGCAGAGAAGGAGGGAGGAGGAGGAGGTGGAGGAAGCAAGGCTCAGTGCAGAGCTGTCCTCTTGGGGCTGAGGAGCCTGTGTGTGTTAAGAGGAGGCCTGAAGAAGGGGATAGAGAGACCCTTTGGTGCTTCTAGTGCCCTCAGCTGCGGGAGGCGTTCATGTTGCAATGGCAGCAGGTGGATGTTCAGCTCTGGGCCCGGGCTGGCCACTCACCTGCCTCCTGGCCTACTTTGCTCTCTTCCCAGTGGGACTGTCACTGACTGCGTCCAGGGGTGGTGGAACAGCTGAGGGGGTAAAAGGGCAGCAAAGAGAGGAGCAGGGGAGAGAGGCTGTTCCCTGGAAGTCTAGGGGCTTTTAGCACTGGCGGTTGCCGTGGGGGAGGTGTTAGAACTCCTCTGGCCTAGAGAATGAAACATTTATTTTCCTCAGTGGGTGAAGCGATTGTGGAGGGAAGGAGTAGAAGAGAAGAGGTAGAAGGATCAGAAACTTCCTGGAGAAACAGAGATGTGGAGGACAAAAGCAGGGAGAGCAGGAAAGAGACCAGGGAGACCCAGCGGCAGCCTGATCCACAGCTGCAGATCCGGCCCTGGCAGGAGAGGCAAAGCTGGGCTGATGAGACTCCAGGGTCTCGTTTCTGTGGGGGATGATTTGGACTCTGCTGCGCGGGGAGAGTCCCAGCTTCCTCTCGAGTCTCTTCCGGGGATGGAGAGGGCGAGACAGGGCTTCTCCAGGCCGGGGTCCCTCCCCTTCTTCCACTCCAGATGCAGGGGCTCTTACTCCTCACCCAGTCCCTCCCACCCTCTGGCTCCGGACCTGGGAGAAGCTGCTGCTTTCTAGAGTCCCAGGACGGTGGGCTGCTGCGCTTCAGCCTTAGAAGGAGTCACCCATTGTCTCACAGATGGGGAAACTGAGGCTGTGGCAGGGACTCGGCTCATCAGCTATGCTCCTTTCCTTCCGTCGCAGTTCAGAGTAGCACAGCCCGGAGCCCACTGATGCCCAAGTCCTGGCTGGGTTTTGGTTTCCTGACTATCCTGGGACGAGGAGGCACATATCCAGGTCCCCCTTTCAGCTCCAACACCCCGCAGCTGACTTTCTGGGGGCAGTGAGTGAGGCTGAGAGGCAATGACGGAGTAGGTGGTAAGGGCGGGGAGCATTTACCAGGGGCGGCCCTGGGGGCAGGCATTGTATATAGCTGCCCTTTTGACTCATCACCATCTGTAGGGCAGAAATGATTACTCCTATTTTACTGTGAGGAAAGCTAGACTCAGAAAGGTTCATTACATTGTCCAAGGTCACTCATTTGGTGAGTGGTAAAAACTAGGATTCGAATCCAGATTTGGGCCCAAAGTCTGGGCCCTTTCTATGCTGCCGTGTGCATGGGATGGAGTGGAACTAGAGGGAGAGGTGCTGCCCTCAAACTGGGTCAGGAGAGAGGGTCGCAGGCCACGAGTGGGGGGATCGCCCGGGTGCAGCGGGGCAGGGCCAGCAGGCACCCCATGTTCTCAGGCCCAGGAAACCTCGGTTAGAACCTCGGCTTTGCCACTTTCCACCTGTGTGAGGTTGGGCTGATTCCTTCTCCTCTCTGAGCCATATATGAGTAGAATGTTTGTGAGGTGTCTCCTGGATGTTTGGTGAGTGAGGGAATGAAAAAGCAAGTGATGATGTGAGGAGGAAGCCCACTTATTCTAATTTGGGTCTAAGGCTAGAGTGCCACTTCTAACCTGGGGCAGAGTCCCTGCAGGGACCCAGTCCTCGAATCTCTGCCTCTTTCGGTCCACCTAAATGAGGTCCCCCAGCCTTCCCCACACACCATGGGGAGGCCAAGAGGTCCAGCTGACAGGAGGTGGATGGGAGTGTACATACTGGTGGCTGCCTGTCGAATGATGGCCTCCTCTCCCCTATGAAGTCACCCTGAGATCTCTCTTTCTGGGCTAGGTTAGTTGCTGTTAATTAAACCAATTGTGGCCCTAATGCCCATCCCATTAACAAGTCTCCTAGACCTATTAATCACCCATAGGTGGAGAAAGGGGATGGGAGGTTCAGGTGTGGGTGGAGCGTCCTGAAAACCAAGCCAAACTGCCTCATGGAGAGGAGGACTCAAATCCCCCCGCAATCTCCCACCTCCTTGTTTGTATCCCATAAGGTCCAAGTGTGGCCTTTTGCCTCCATGACCTTTGGGACCTCTTTCCCACTCAGCCTCCCTGGGGCAGGGCCAGCAAGAGGATGGCGGTGACTGCTTGGTTTGAGGGGTGGGGCAAGAGCTCATCTGTGAGGTCAGAAAGGAAGGCTGGATGGGCGCGAGGGTCCCAGCTGGAGAGCCAGGTTATCCCCACCCCACTCACGCACACCTGTCCCAGTCCTGTTCCCTCTGTAGCTCTTTGGGGCCAGGTGGGGCTCCCCAAACACCTCGCTTCTCTGCTCAGGCCTTTCCGGGGGTGGGTGGAACTAGGGGCAGATGCTGGACCCATGCAGGGATGCTCAGACAGCCAGTAGGCCTCCCTCCTTTGCCTTCTTCCTTCCCTCCCAGCTGGGCCCTGCCCCCTCCCCCCAGTGTCAGGGGCCAGCTGGGCAGGGAGGGAACTAGGGTGGGGCCAGCAGAAGGTGCATAAATCATTATTGGCGAAGACCTCAGTCCTGAGCCGCGGGTGGAGGCTGCTGCTCACGGTTCAGGCCAGGGCATAAATCATAATTCCCCCACAATAGATCCTTTTGCAGCCGCCATCAGGAAAACTGTGTTGGTTTTATCGATTTTTTGACACGGGGGCCTAGGCAGCGGGCGGCTCCTGAATCATTATGAAATGAAACTGATTAGGAATTCATGGAATACTAAATAAACTTTACGAGCCCGTTGTAAGTTTTTTGATGCATGGGGAGCGGAAAATGAAAACTAATGATATAAAAATTACACAGCGTGCTGAGTATTATTATACTGCTATTGATTTGTTTCAAACTGTACATCAAAATCGAAGAGGGCTGGGGCGGCTCCTGCAGTGATGCTGGGGATGTTTGGGCTCACCAGGGCTGGAAGACTTTTTTTTCTCTTCTATTTTTATTTTTTCTTTCTCTTTCCTCTAGCCTCGCTGCTCTGTAATCTGACCCCTTTCTCCTCACTACCTGCCCACAGGGCAGCCGCCTCCTCAGCTTGGAACCTGGACCCTGGCTCAACTTGCGTTCCTGGCCTCTACTGATCTTTCTCTCCAGAGTCGCATTTTCAGTCTGTGAGTTTCTCTTTTCCCTTCTGCCTTCCCCATGTTTCTCTGGAGAAGGACAGTATGCTTTTGGAAAAAGAGCTGGAGATCTGTTCCATGTTATCACCTTGCTGTGTGACCTTGGACATGACCCTGGGCCTCTCTGGATACCGACAAGGTTAGATTGATTAGATCAGGGTTTCTCAAAGTCTGGTCTGTTGAGAACCCACATATCATCTTCAAAGTCTGTCAAAAATACTAATCCCTGGGGCCCTCCTTAGATGAACTGGCTCCAAATCTCAGGAGAGAGATCTAGGAATCTGCATTTTACTAAGTATCTCACGTGACTTCCATGCATGTCTGATGATCTGAAGCAACACGTCTGAGCCACTTATCCCATTGAGTTGTCAGAAGCAGCAGCCTTAAAACTGTGAAAGTTGCCCTCTGTATTAGACAATTTTTGCTAGTTTATGATGCAGTAACAAACAATCCCCAAATCTCAGTGGCTTACAGCAGCAAGAGTTCATTTTTTGCTCAGGGCACATACCTGCTGTGGTTCGTTTATGGCTCAGCTCTATATGTCTTCATTCTGGGTTTCAGAACGACAGAGCAGCCCCAATCAAAGACACGTTATTTCTGTGATAGAGGGAAAAGAGCAAGAAAGATGGTGGAAACATATGAGCTCCTAAGATTTTTGCTTGGATGTGGCTGGCATTTGGCATGTGTGCTTCCATTCCATTCCCTAAAAGGATTCATATCATCAAGTCCAATGTCAATGGTGTGGAAAAGATACTCCTCCCACAGGAAGACAGGCACCAGGAAGAGGGATGGGTAGGGAAAGAGTGAGGGATGTTATACATAATACTTAGTACCATACCCTCCTGCACTTGGTCTGGGGTCCAGGCAGCCCCAGGGTTTGGGGTACAGGATCTTGTTTGGATGGACCGGGGGAGGGTTGGCTCAGCTCAGTTAGGAATGGTGCTGCTACTTTACATAGGTGTGCCCGCCTTACACAATCATGTGTCTCAGTGACAGTTGTCCACCCATTTCTTCCACCCACTCTGAGATCCTAGCCTTCCTCTCGGGTGTCTTCAGTGGGCGTGGCTTCAGCCCGTTGTATCTAAGTGTCTTTGTTTTCGTTTCTGCCTCCCTGCTGGAGAGGCCTACCCTGGTTCATCAAGGGAGCTGGTATAACAATTAGAATGCTTTTATAATACTGTCACTTATCCTCTAAATTCAGAAGGTAAATTTAGATTTTCTGTATTGAATTTTCTTAAAGTGAAACACACTCAGTAGCTTTCTTTTTTTCAAGTGTCTCATTTTATCACAAGAGAGAACTCATGAAAATTCTCTTTCTCTGGTATCATTCTTATTACGTTTAACTTCACATTAGCCTGAGTCTCAGAGAATTTGAACTCTTCGCCTGGACACACAGCATGTCATTCCTAGAACCACATTACTGCCCAGCCCTGGGCAAGCCAGGGTGGCATTCTCAGAAAGCCCATTTATACTTGATGTGCAAGGATCACTTGAGGGGACCCACCACATTAACTTGGGTCTGGCAGATGTCAGGAATGTCAGTGGCACAATCCTGGCCCTTGGGGACCTCAGTATCTCTCTGAGGAAACTGAAACACACACACACACATACACACACACACACACACAATGTGTATACTCTGTATACAAACCTTTTGAGAATTAGACAAAATGGATAACACAATGGATCAGAAAGGATATAGGAATAAGAATCTTTTTTCTTTTTTTTTTAAATAAGAGTCTTAATGTTTGAGTTCAGATCTTAGTTCTGTCCCTAACTAGCTCTGTGGCTTTGAAAATTACTTTTAAAAAATCTGAGTTTCTGTTCCCTCCACTGTCAAAGATGGATTTGGACTCGCTCGGTCTCAGATCCTCTCCAGGGGGTTATAGTGGGCAGTGGTTAATACACTGGCACCATTCCCATAAGATGTTGATGCCTGTATCAGTCCCAACTCTTTTCAGTTTGGGGAAAGAGGCCAGTAGAAACCTAAACTCAAACTGGCTTTAGCAAAAAGGCAGTCGTTGACTATTGAAGAGGCCGAGGGAGTCTTAAAGTAGATCCAGAAGTTCAGATAACATTATCAAAGATCTGTCTTCACCTCTTAGCTCTCATTGTCTTCCTCTAGTCTGGCCTCTTTCTCAGGCATGCTCTCTCCTCATGGTGACAAGATGGCTGCCAGTAGCACTAGGCACACATCCTAATGGTTCAACAAAGGGAACATCTTTTTTCCAGTAGTAACAGTAAAATTCCCAAGACTGAATTTCACTGGCCCAGGTAGGTCACATGACCACTTATGAACCAATCACTATAGCCAGGGGCAGAGGGAGGATTTCAGGATCATAGCCTTCTCTGGAGCTAGGGAGTAGGCTCTGCCCCTGCAGAATTACCTGGACTCAAAGTGGGAGAGGGATGCAGCCTCCAAAAGAAATTCGAGATGCAATTTTAAAAGAGAGATTTTAGGTAGATAATGGCCACAGATGTCCACTGAAGTCACTGAGGTCAAGGGCAAGAGCAGTGGGCAGGGTGAAGGCAGAGTAAAGAGGCTCTTCTGGCTCTAAGTCAAGCCTGGAACTTTGGAGACAGCTGGGGTAAAGCACAAGGCTAGGGGTCAGGGGTCCTTCACATGTCGGGAGAGCAGTGTAGCACTGAGGCTGCCCTGGGCAGAGAGACAGAGTGCTCCATTTTCACTGTTAGCATCTTCATTTCTACATAAGCATGTTTGCTGTGTTGTGAGCAATGCTGGTTTCTAAAGTTACACACCTGGGTTCACATTCAGTTTTACCTTTTCCCAGCTGTGTGACCCTGAGCCCAATCCTTTACTCTCTGAGCCTAGTTTCTGAAGACTGAATGAGAAAAAGTAAGTGCTGGTCCCATCCTGGCTTTCAGAAGCTGCTCAAGCAAGGCTCATTTGCCCTCTGGCCCTAGAACCTGGCCTTGCCCGTTAGAATTCCTCCCCGGTTCTGAATGGATATGTCTGTTGTGTCTCCACTCTGGTCTTTCACCAAGGACAGGACCATATCACGTACATGGTTGTTCCCAGCTTTAGCACAGTGCCTGGTGCATTGTCCGCGGTCCATGAATGGCTGTGGAATGGAGCAACAGAGAGCAGCTGACTGGAAAGATCCTCCGCATGTGGGACCTAAATGCAGCCAGGCTCCTTTCAGCCTCTGCTCTGTCTCACACTCACTGTGTAGCACACATCGTACATGCATCTAATTCCCAAAGTCTAGGTGAGAAGAGTGGATTTTACTGAAGTTTCATGGGAAGACAGGGGAGCAGATGACATCACATGCCACACTCTAATCACACCACCTACTTGGCTTTTCTCTTCTCTCCTTCCAGATAGCACTCCTGCCCTCCTCTCCAATCCTAGTTTCTTAAAAAAAATATATATATATATATACACACACACACACACACATACACACAAATACATATATATACAGATATATGTATACACACACATACACACATATACATATCATCAAATCCTTATTTTGCACTCATGCAGTAAAATAAAAGCCTGGTAGGACGCAGACCATCTGGCCCCATTTGACCTGCTTCATCCCCTCCTTAGCCGACTACCAGGCTTCTGTGCCCCTGAATGCCCAACAAAGCCCTCAGGCTGCCTCTCACATTGATTTTCTGAGGCTCAGAGAAGGGGTGCGACTCATCGGTGTCATCTAGCCCCAGCGCAGGGCTCCTCCACTACACCCCAGCTTCATTGGTGAGGTCTAGGTTTGGCCCCCTCCCATGCCCATTTGTCTCTGTGGGTGGGAAATGCAGAGTGGGGCAGGATTGCTCCTGGCTGGCTGGTTCCCCTCGTGGAGTTTGGGGTGCTACACACATTGAATTTAGATGTGGCTCTGAGCAGGCCATTCATTCATTCCTGACCATATCGACTGCAGAATTGAGTGCTACAAGTAAGAAGGAGTTTAGCTATTATTCTCCTACTGATTTGATTTAATGTTTGGTTTATTCCTGTCTCTCTTCCCCCTCCTCTCCTCATCAGTTTGACATTTGCATAGTGTTTCCCTGCAGTTTTGTCGAACATGGTTTTTCTGGTAACTCCCTGCTTTGGTTTGAATGGTTTTATCCGGGGGTGTTTGGAGCCCACTGAGGCATCTTCCTCCCTCCCTACCCTGAACTTTTTCTTCCCACCTCGTAGGGGGAGGGGAACATACATAACCAATTTCCCTGGTTCTTGATCTTTTGCGAGTATATGAGATTTCCACTGCCTCGTATCCTTCAGTGTTTCTGAGTGAATGGGGTCTCCGTGTGCTCATGAATAAGCACCCCTCTGCCTTTCCACCAGGCACCTCTGCCAATGCCTTGAAATCCTTAGGGTGATAGACATGGCATGTTCTGTCCCCTCTGTTCCTTGGTGCTGTCTTTTGTTAGAAGGGGTTCCACGGCTGGACTGCTCAGGCCTCAGGGTTTACAGAATACCTGGTTGTCTTAGTTTGATGTCACCCAGAAGCAGACCCTGAGACAAGGATTCAATGGAGGTGGTTTATTTGGGAGGTGAAAGGGATGTCTGGGAATGGGTGGGATGTGTACCAGGAATGGATACCCTGTGGGTAGATAAGCTTAATCCTACCCCAGCCCCACAGGTTACCTTGAACCCCTGGGGTGAGCACTCCGAGGATGAGAGAGGTTCAGCTGAAGCTCTCCTCTTCACTGCAAGGTTGTTAAGCCTACTGGGGAATGGCCTAATTGGGGCAGGGAGATCATCAGTAGAAACCTGCAGATTCTTGAGTCCCAGCTCCTGCGCCTAGACCCTGTTTCCAGCTGGCCCTAGAGTAGAGCTAGAACCAGTGGCATGAGGTGACAGCAAGGCAGCTAGAAGAGGTGGACACACAGGGAAATGCATCAACAATGGAATGATTGTAAGTGATCAAGCAGAGATTGAATGATTACCTGCCTGAAGATGCCATCAGCAGGAGGCAGGGCGCAAGCATATATTAAACACCTATTGTGTACCAGCCTTGAATATATGGGACTAGAATGCAAGCTCCTTAAAGGATGAAGCACATGTTTTATTTTCCTTTGTATTCTCAGTGTCTAGCATCGTACTTTGCTCCTGGTCATCATACCTAAAATAAGAAAAATAGCTGCTATTTACAGTCACCAACTAGGCACTAAGTGCCTCATATTTATTGTAATGAATCCTCATGACGATCATTCATGGTAGGTATGATTATCACCATTTTACAGATGAGGAAACTGAGACTTAGTGGGATTAACTACTTGCCCAGGGTCACGCATGTATGCGGTAAAGTCAGAATTTGAACTCAGGTCCATCCGCCTTCTCAAGTCCCTGATTTCCCCCCTCCTTTGTGGCATGTCTTTGCATTGGGACAAAAGTAAGGCTACAGATGTCTTTGGGAGGCCTTCCAACTTCTGAGGGTCTGTCTTGTTAGCTGCCATCCTCATCTACCCCCCACCAACTGCAAAGAAAAGGAAAAGTCCTCTCCTCCTCAGGTGGCTCGTGGCGGATTACTTAGCGCTTGACACGGCGTGTCTCTGTGTCACTGTTCCCGGGCGGAATTAAATCAGGACAGGAAAATATTAATTTGGAGTTGGGGATGGAGGCCGCTCCTTTCCAATTACTCTCCACCCCGTCAGGCTTATCCTGGCGCAAACAAGGAAGGAGGCTGGATTAATTGCTTTGGACTCTGCCCCACTCCAGTCCCAATTACTGGGCCGGCTTGGCTCTCAGCATTATGAAGCACACTGCTGTGCAGGAAATTGTGTGAAATTTTAACGGATTTTCAGACGCAATAATGGAGCACAGGATTTGGGGCCAGCATTTGCTGGGCGGCTGGGCCCTCTGCGCCTCAGCTGAGGTTAAGCTGTCTGGGGTTACTTTGTGTATTAAAGGATCATCTGGTTAACCTCAAAGCCCAAGGCCACCAGAATGATTCAGACCTTGACCCTGAAGAGGTAGGATGGGCTCCTGGAGGACAAGGAGCCCACTGCCTTTATAAAAATAATAATAACACCATTTTCTGAGCCTCCACACAGGCCAGGGGCTTACCCACAACATCTGTAAGTCTTATTCTTTGACGTTCTTATTCTTTTCCACCTCTTATAAAGGAATAAAGGGGATACAGAGATGTTAACTAACCTGGTTATCTGCTTACTTAGTGACGAAGGCTGTCTCCAAAGCTACCCTACTTTCTGGCACCACTCTGCCTCCTCCCTTGTCTTCTATCCCTTCTTCAGGATGCATTATCAATATGTCTTTCCCACCGCACTTGAGAGTAGAGTCCTTCCTCGTCTGTCTCTGCATCTTCTGCTACTGGCAGAGCACCTGGCGCACCACAAGTGCCCATGAAAGGTTTGTTGCACTACACTGAACTTGGCCCCGGCACCTGGACTCCAAAATCTATTAATGGAAGAGGGGGATGGGCTGGTGCAACCCAGAAATGTCTCTGGATCAGTGAGAACAAGCCCCCTTTGAGCCCATCTGGAAACCAAAGGAGGAAGTGAGGAGGGGATGGTGACACCAGCCCTAATGTGTGACAAGTGCTGTCTGAGTGCGTTCCATGAAGTTTCTGTTCATCTTCACCATGGCCTTAAGAGATTAGTGGCATCACCCACATCTGAGAGTTGTGAAAATGAGGCTCAGAGAGGTGAGTGGACTTGTCTGGAGTCACACAGCTAGTAAAGGACGACGCGATCTGCCTAACTCTAGAGCCCCAGGACTTTGGTTTGCTTTCGTTGGAATCGGAAAGGCCTGGGCTGTGGGTTTCCACTTTTGGGGTTCCACACCTCTTAAAGCCTGGCACCTGTGGTTTAAACAGTAAGCAAAATTCCACGCACACATTTAATGTGCCAAGATAATAAAAGTGGAAATGATCTGGTGAAGGAGGAACACCGGGACCCCGTGTGGCTGCAGAGGAGTTAGACCAGAGCAGATTTGGCAAAAGGGGTGACCGACTTGGAGAAGGGGATGATGGCATGGTGCTTGGGGAAGTGAGCACTTGGCAGCTCACAAGTCTCAGGCTCTGGTGGGACCACCACATGGAAAGGGAGTCAGACTTGAGTGGTGAAGCCATAGAGAAAGACCCTGGAGAAGACGAGGGTGGTGGAGGGATGAGGGTGAGGCACGCGGTGAGCATCATTAGCTGTCCAATTCTCACCTGCCCCTTTTAGCAAAAGGGGAATTAATTACGTGCAGGGGATGCTCCCTTAATAGCCATCATTTAGTTTAATTTAAGAAACAGGCCTCTCTGCATACCCCCTCAGCCAGCAGCACCACCACTGGCAGCTGCATTGATTAATGGCCTCCTCCTAGATACAGCAGAGCAGGGGTTCTCAAACTGGAGCTGCCTCAGAATCTCCTGGGGCGCTCATTACAACACGGTTTGCTCCGCCCCACCCCTGGGTGGTGTCTCAATAATTTGCATTTCTAACACGTTTCCAGGTAATGCTGATGCTACTGGTCTGAGGAACACGCTTTGGAGCTGTAGTGGAGACAGGGTTTCACATGGTGCCATCCCAGCTCGCAAGAACTCGGCCCCTCCCCCTCAGGGGTCCTCTGATCTAATGGGAGTGTGCATAGCCATCTCTGCCACTTTATGCCCCCTAAGTACTCCCATTTCTCCAGTAATGTGTAAGACAAGCACAGCATCTCTATGGCCCCTGCCCTAGGCCTTTCTGTTCAGAAAGGAAAGGCTGAATGCCAAGGGCCTGATTCCTTGATGACTCCACCTACATGCAGCCCTTCCTAAGCTGGATTCAGGGGACACTCACTTGCTACATCCTCAGCCCCAAGTCCAGAGAGGATCAAGGGAAGCTGGACCCTGTTCTGTAGGCCCTTTGCCCCCACCCGGTAGGTGAGAGCAGCCAGGCAGCAAGCATCTCTGAAGGCTTGGCAGTGGCCAGAGGGAGCCTATGATCACAGGCCTAACTGTGGGACAAAGGCAGCCCCCACCCATCGATCCAGCTCCGCAGGCTTTGCCAGGACTGCCATCCAGAGAGCCTGTTTGCACCTGTGTCAAGGCGAGCTCAGGAAACTTAATTAGCTAGTTTGGTGTTTTATAATTAGGTCCTTTAAAAGAATTCATAGGTGGTGATAATAAGCCCATTTAGAAATCTATTAAGCTTTGGGGCAGTTGAAGGGAAAACCTGTAGCTACGCACATGTGTTTTCTCAGTCCCCTCGGTGTCTCCTCCCTTCGCTTTTCTCTAATTCTCCTCCTGCCCTCTTTCCCCAACTGTATCCGCGGTTACTCTGACCCCTCCACCATGCTAAATGCTAAAATCTTTCGACTGTCACTCTGTCAGGCAGTGGTGCACATTGATTCAGTTAACCTGCCCCACAACCACAGGAAGGGAGTATTATCATTGTCCCCATTTTATAGACCAGGAAGATGGACGGCAAAGAGGTCAAAAACTTCCCCTGAGCCAGAAGTTGAGTCCGGATGGTCTGGCTCTGAACCCCTCAGCACGCCTCACTTTCCTCGGCCCGCGTCGCCCTGTCCACCCACAGCCTCGGTCCTCCTCGCTGCAGTGCTCCCACCCTGCTGGCTGAGTGGAAATTGGACAAATCGCTTTTCTATTTTCTCAGAAAATTGGTGCCAAGGTTTCAGAGCTAACTTCAGATGAGTCTGTAATGGGCGATGGCTTCTAATACATTTTGCTTCTCTAGCAACTCTTCCCACTGGATTCCTGCACCTGCAGCGTGGTAGAAGGAGCAGGTTGAATGCCGCCTGCCTGCCTGCCTTCCTTCCTTCCTTCCTTCCTTCCTTCCTTCCTTCCTTCCTTCCTTCCTTTTCTCTCTTCCTCCCTCCTTTCCTTCCTTTCTCATTTCCTCTCCCCCTCTCTTCCTTCCTTCCTTCTTCCCTGCCTTCCTTCCCGGTACTGGAGCTGAGGAGCCAGAGACAAAGACAGCCAGTTTCTAGCTGATGAGCCCAAGGGGTCCCCTAATGCCTCCATATCTGCATTAGACACCCCAACTCTCAACACCCTATGTGTTTCCTTCATAGTACTTAACATGACATTTCTTGAAGATTTAGTCACTTATTCATTTATTTACTCATTTGTTACCTATTTCTCCACATTAGAATGCAAATGCCATGGGGACCAAAGTTGGGTCTGTATGTATCTGATTTCCTGGGGCCCTGCAGTGGGTCCTAGTTGAATGTGTTCAACCTTCACTTTTCTTATCTCTCAAATGGGGTTAAAATTCTCTCCTCTGCAGGGTAGTAAAGTGCCTGGTATACAGCCGGCGATCCACGAATATCAGCACCTGCACTCCACCCTCCCATTCTTCCAGTTAAGCACTGCAGTGCCCAGAGAAGTTCCACTTAAAAGACCCTTTGATGACTCTTCTTCTTCTTCTTCTTTTATTTTTAATAGTGCAAAGACTTTTCTGTAAAGCAAATGAGCCCTTTCAGATTTATCTACTTCAGAAATTGGTTGTTTTTGTTTGTACTGGGCTTTCTTAAAGTGGGCCGACTGAGTGTGTGTAACTATAGAAATGTATAAATGTATGTATTAGTTCCTTGTTACAATAGTTCATGATTATGCAGATTCTGAGAAAGTAGGTTCAAATTATGCCTCTGTGAAGCATAACAACGACCGCAGAGATGTAAAAGTCAGACGCAGAGTTGCAGCTCCTGAGCATGGCTGGCAGACAGCTTGCATTGGTGACAGAGCTGGGTTTGCAGCCAGGATCCTGCACTTACTAGTTGCATGACCACTGGGCAAGTTACTGACTTTTCCCTTCTGTAGGATGAGGGTTTATCTTATAGCATAACAACCCTATTAAATGAGGCCATGAGATCAATCATTCATTCAATGAAAGCTTATTGAACACTTCCTATGTGCCAAGCACTATTCTGAGCTCTGGGATTCAGCGGAGATTTGATGCCCCATATAATAATGCATTTGAAGCTCTCAGAACAATGCTCAGTGAATGCTGGCTAGGAGGGTGACTGTATGCACAGAGTGGCTCTATAGTGGCATGGCTTGTGGGTATTGGTCTGCACCTCCAAGCCTCTTGTCTGGGAGAAGATGTACATGTGGCTGGTCACATCTCCATGACATTGATCTATGGCAGGAGTTGGACCTCCTCCTCTCTTTCATGATGCTAGCATTCTTTGTGTGTGTGTTTTGGGAATGGATGGGTGTGGGGAAACGTGACATTCAGTGAACAGGTCTCAATCTCATCTTTCCCTGCCCCTCTTCATGCACAACTTATTGCCCTCTCTCATATGCAGCTTCACCTTGCACACTCTCTTTGGCTCATGCTGTTCCCTACTCCTGGACTATTTTCTTCCTGTCCCTGCAAACTCTACCCATCCTTCAAGATCCTCCTTCACAAAGCTGTCCCTGCACCCTCAGCTGGGAGAAATCCCTTCCTGACTCTCCATCTTCTTCCTCTCTCACATCTTGTGTCCCTTCCTCCCTAATGTCCCTTGGCCTGTTTCTGTTCCCCGACTGGGCTGTGAACTCCTTCAGGACTAGATCCTATTCTGTTCATCAATGTGTCCTCTGCACCACATTGCTTTACTTGAACTAGATTCTCAACGAACATTTCTTAGGCAATTAAACAAATGTACGGCTCAGTGGGTTTATTTAGAATCATCAGGCTTTATTTTTTCTGGGGGTAGGAGAGCCAAGGCAAAGACCTTGTGTGGAGCAACAATGGCCTTTTTTGTCTGTGTGCAGAAGCTCCTGCGTGTACGCTGCAACCCGCCTCTGTGTGCACTCTTGCACGTATCCATGGGGCCCAGGCAGTTGTCTTGGGTGTGTACGTGAGGGGATATGGTGGCAGCCCAGTGCCCAGTGATGGATGAGGGGGGTGGAGGTGACTTTCCCAGGGGAAGATTAGCGCCTGGCAGCTATGATTTGTCTCGTGCCCTCCTGTCCTTTTGCTGGGCCCCACTGCAGAGTCATTCATTACAGAGGCTGCTGTCATGGAGTTGGGGGCAGGGGCTGAACAATGTGTGTATGTGTGTAGGGGGGTGGCAGGCTGCACCCCTCCCTCAGGGACACTCTGGTGCCAGAGACCACAACCTACTCTATGGCCATGTGGCAGCTCCCTGGCGTTGTGGAGAAGAGGACCAAGTTGTAGTTTGTCTTCCGGGTTGTCACCAGCACCCTGGGGCAGCACTGTGTGATAGGGTGGGGAGGGGTGCTCATTTATTCATTCGTTCATTCACTTGGCGATTTCACTATATGCCCACCAGACATGTCTTCTCTTTTTAAGGAAATGGCCATTGCTGGAAGAAGGTGGGCGTATAAACAGGCAGTGCAGGCTAGGTAACAGGTGAGACAGGTGCTCGCCAGCCTGGGGGACTTGAGGGCAAGTGAGAAGCCACAGGGGATGTTGGAAAGAGCATTAAACTTGGAGGCTGAAAACTTAGGCTTGAGCATTGGCTTTATTACTTACTAGTCACTGAACAAGTCACTTCAAACCTGCTTTTAAGCCTTAATGCCCACATCTATAAAATGGGGCTGATGATATATCCTTAATCCGCAAGGCTGTTTTAAAAGTGAAAAAGCTGTCGAAGTGCTTTTTAAACTGGTAGGTGTTGTATAGCTGTATGGGATTACTTCTTCCTTTATCCTACTGCAGGGGTGGGGATTGGGGCAGGGCGGCCAGGTAAGACTCCTCCCACCTTGTAATTTATACAGCCCTCGACAGTTTACAACACAGTTTTACACTCTATATTTCTTGATTCGTACAAGAACCTTGCAAGCCAAGTCAAGGTAGGCATTATTAACTCCCATTTTTCAGGGCAGGAAGAAGCTCAAAGAGGATAAATGGCTTGCCCAAGGTCACTCAGTTAGTAGGTGGTTAAGCTAGGACTGGCATCTGGTTCTTTCTGATATTCAAGCCTATATGATCATTTCTTGTTTCTACATACTAGAGTTCCTCCTCTTTGATAAGGCTCTTTGTTCATCTCAGCTCCAGTATAGGTGGCATTACCTCCACCCCCTGAATGGATACAGTACCTTCCCCATTCCCTATACCTTTATTAAGCCAACTCATGATCATTTTTGGACACAATGGTGTCAGGGGATGGGGATGAGCTGAGAGGAGTCTATAGGTTTGAGAGTGTTAGAGGGAGAGACAAGGGCAAGTTAAGATTTTCCAAGAGTCCTCACCCAAATCTGGCATGCCAATGCTAAATTAGAATGGTAAGGAGAGGATAAAACTGAGGAGAGAGGGAGGAAGGAGAAGAAAAGGCAAAACAGAAAGAAAAGGAGAGAGAAGTGAAAGTTGGGGTGGAGAGCATGAAGAGGAAATACAGGGAGGGGGAAAATACAAGAGAACAGGGAATGAAACTAAGAAATCTGGGAGAGGCAAAGAAGGAAGGAGAGAAAGGGGGAAGGAGCCAGGCCTAAGAGGCTGGGGAGGATGTTGGTGGGGGGTGGGGAGGGAGGATCGTCTCTGCTCTGGCAAGGGGTGGGAGATTGAAGGCTGAATCTCAGCAGGCTGTGGAGGAGAGGAATAAGTCATAAACGCCGTGGGAGCAAAGGTCAAATATAGACTGATGGCTCCATTGTTTCCCAGCCCTGAGGAGGACCCTGTTGGGGGTTGCTGAGATGCTTAACCCTTCCCTGCCCAGCTTACAGACGGTGAGGCTGGCAAGGGGATGCAGAGTGAGAAAAGCACCTCTGTGTCAGGGGTGAGGATTGCGGAGTTGGAATTAGGGTTGGACAGGGAGGGGCCCCTCAGGGTTGGGACTAGGTCTTGGGAGAAGGGACTCAAGGGTCCTCTCCACTTTAATTCACAAGAAGTAAACAAAATAAAAACATACCATCTCCCTTTTTCTACTGGTGGTAGTCCTCTTTCGCACCCCTGTTGGGAGAGATTTCCTAGGAGGGAAGGAAGTTCCTGGGAGATGGTTCTTGAGTAACACCTATCAACAATAACAACAGTAAGTAATAGGTAACACTAGAAAATATTTACTAAATAACAAAAACAAAATTAGTATCAATTAATATTCATCATGAATCCATTAATATGTATTGTTACATGTACAGTGTTTATGGTTTCTAAATAATTTTAACAAAAAGAACATCGTATACATCTAATAATCCTGTGTGATTGGCATTATTAACACAGTTTACCACCAAAGAAGCTGATGCTCAGGCTTGTTCAATTTGTGCCAGTTAGTAGCTTTTCAAATCCTAACCCACAGATGTTTCTGCTACTCTGCAACTTTCCTTGGGCAGTATCATACTCCTTAGATACAGGAAAAAGTAAAGATTTTTTTTTTTTCAGGAAGCATTTGGTTATGAAATAACACTTGTCAGTTGGGAAAGTCAAGTGTGGTTAGAAAGAGAGAGAGAGGATAGCATCCGTTTGTAGGACAGGGCTTCAGCACCACGGACAGTTCACAGACTCTGGTGCCCTCACCTCTCTCTCCAATCAGCTCAGCATAACCAGCCTTCTCCCAGGGAGGGAGGGGCCCGTCGCCAGACCCCTAGCACCTTCCCCAGGGGAAAGCTGGGGGGCCGGATGTTGACTCCTCAAGCGCTGTAACGACCCCCAGCTCTGCTCGCCCCGCACCAGTGATGTATAGACTGACAAAGGACTTAATGCTGTGAATACATAAAGCGGCCGAGGCCTGGGCGGTGGAGGGTGACAGCTGCCCTTTAATGCTTGGCTTTTTAAAGATCATGGTAGAGTTCAGAAAGTATAGTCATGAGGTTTAATGATTTAATGGGGACAACTGGGGAGCAAAAATAGTTACTGCGCCCTGGGGAAAAGTGACTCCTCATACATATTACTTTAGCCTAATGGCCTATAACGCCCTCCCCTCGTGCCCATGGGGGGAGTCACGCTACATAGCCGCTGTAATACAGAATGGCCTGATTAAATGCATATTAAACAATACTAAATTGGGAAAAAAAGGCAGAGGCGGTGCTAAATGTATTTATTCAGTTCTGTGGGGGGAAGCTGGGGCTCCCTCTCTGGCTTTGGGTGGAAGAGGTTCTCGTCCCTAACTTGCTCCCCAAAATATATGGTGCCCCAAAGGGATCCAGAGGGAGGTGGGAGCCCTAGTTCTCTTGGAGAAGCTTAAGAGACACCTCCAAAAATGAGGAGAGATGCTAGGCATTAAGAGTCTTGAAAGGCAGGAGTAAGAAGAGTGACTGAACCCACTGTCCCAAGACCTCTGATGGTTCCAAGCTTGGGAACTTGTCCACAGAGATATGGTTTGACTCTCATCAGTCATTTTTGAGAGACTGCTCCTCTCTAAGTCCTGGGGTTACTCTGAGACTCTTGGGTCCACCGGGATGGTCTCTTATCTGTAACCTACTTCCTCACAGCCCTCCAACCATAGCCCTGGCCACCAGTTTCTAAGATCTCTGACTAGGCTAGAGTGAGGGTGCAGCCTCTGTTCTTCAGTGCACCTGTGTTCTCTAGACCACGAAAGCACATCAGAATCACCTGGGGCAGTTTTTAAACTGCCAGTGTCTTGGAGTTATATCTCAAGAGGTTCTGATTCAAGTGGCCCAGGGGTGCAGTCCAAGTGTTGGTGTTTTTTAAAAAAAAGCTACCCAGGTGATTCCAATGTGTACCCAAAGTTGAGAATCACTTCAGTAGGGTGTCAGAGCAGGGAGATACTTTGGAAAGTGCCTCCTAGTTTTCATCTCACAGATGAGGAGTTGAGGCTCAGAGAGGCCATGACTTCTCCAAGATCCATAGGGATGGACCAGGCTCTTGACTTCCAACCCATCATGGCTCTGCAGCTCTCTGGCTGAACAGGCCAAAGCCAAACATGGGTCAAGGGGACCAAAATGGCATCTCCTCCTTTGGACTTGGAATTCTTTGGTCAGTCAGGTTTGTCTAAGATGCTAACACATGTGGGTTTTCTGACCCCAAGAACCTTCCAGACTACCTCCCTGGCTCTGAGTCTCCTAGGCTTTAGCCAACCTACTGGCATTAAGAGCATGGATTTTGGAGTCAGGACACTTAGATTTAAATCCTGAACCTGTCACTTATTACTGGTGTAAGTCCAGGCGAATTAACTCCTATGCATTTCAGTTTTCTCATCTACAAAGTGGGGATAATAACAGTACTGACTTTATAAGGTTGATGCAAGGATTAAATTAGTTAACATATGTAAAAGTACTTAGAAAAGTGTCTGAAGTATAGTAATTACTATGAAACTGATAGATATCGTTGATCTAACATTTTAAAATATGCCTCCCTTGAGGCCCCATGATATATTGCAGCACATTAAGTTGTTGTGTATTTGTATCTGCTATTCAGGTTTCTTAAGGGTGGATTCTATAGTCTGTACCTCAGGGATTTTGTTCCCTCAGGTCCTGAATGGTCTCAGGTCCTAGTCAGGATCTGGGTAAGTTCGGATATTGCCTTTTCCAAAGAGGAAAAAAAAAGCCTTCTGAAACTTGGATGAGGATGGGACAAGGAAGACAGGAACGTAGTTATTTAGAAACCCAGTTCTAGGCAAGGTGCCAGGATGAAGGCTCTACCATCCTCTTGGGATGTTTGACATACTTGAGAGTACCTAAGTAGATTGTGATGAATGCTAGACTCAAAAAAGCCTCCTGGTAAGTGAGTATTAAATAGAAAAGAGCCTTGCTTCTGGCTTCTTGGTGGGAAGAGTGGGGGGACATAAGTAGACATTCATCTTTTTACTTGCCTGCAGCCTAACTTTGTTGAGGCACAGTCTTATTTCCAACAAGGCTGCTGGTTTGCTTAGCCACTGATGTGGATTCAGGAACACAGGCCCAGAAACCATCCATAGCATGAGCTGCAGTCCACAGTGCTCTACCCTTGCTCCTGGCAACCACCTGCCCTTGGGGAGAATGAAGTAGTAGTATGGACTGCAGGAAGGACCATTTTTTCAGACTAGCTTCTGTACTTTTGGATGCCTAACGTACAGGACTTTCTGAGAGTGCCCTTCCCAATCTCATGGCTAATGATAACCCTTTCCAAGCCTTTTGTTTTGGACAGCATTTCACTGGCCCTCATTAATGTTGCCCTTAGATACCTCCAGTCTTGGTTCATCCTACTTCCTTCATCTGAATTGCCCTTCTCCAAATTCTATGTCCAAATTCGGCCCACCCTTCAAAGCCTGGGTTAAATGCTAGCAAGTGTCCTTTAAAGGAGTGAGCTCTCTCGTGAGCACTCTACAGCTTTTACATTTCCCTCCCTCATTGTCCTTGTTACAAACCGCATTGTACCACAGTTGTCTAGGCTCCTTCTGTCTTAACCACCTGACTCCACCACCTGACTCCAAGCTTTTGGAGGGCATGGGACCTTGCCTAACCAATCTGTGTGTACCCTACTCTCTAAAATCTAACACAAGGTTTCTCCCAGAATTGGCATGTACTGTTGAACAGATGGATGGAGGGTTGAGTGAATGAGTGAGTGTTGTTACCTATCCAACCTCACATTAAGTAAGAACATGTGAGTTAGCTTTCTCTAGACCTGGTCAGAAAGGCTTGGAAGGGGTGAAAATCATCCCTTTGGGGGAGTAAGCGGCAGGAAGCCCTCAGCTGCAACCCTAGACCATCCCCTTGAGGGAGTAGAAGGGAAAGAAAACTGTGATTGATTCCTCTTTCCTATTCCACATGACACTCCTCCACACACTCACACACTTACAATACAGACCTCACTACCTGCCTTCCTACCTTTTTCCTCCCTCGACTGCATTTAAAATAAATGCCCATTAAAAAAAAATCCTCCTCTTGCTGTCGCTACACAGGCCAGACCCTCCCACCCTCAGGTCCCTGATGCTCTTAGATTTTCCTGCTGCCACGTTCCACCCTGAGCCATGTCTTCTAGTATTTTGCTTTCAAATTGTGTCTCCTGCCATTTGTGCCACATTTAAAATGCTAACAGTACAGAATGTCATTTACAGAACCGGGGCGTTTGCTCCGGAAAATTAATTTGACTTATTCCTTCTGCCTGTTCCTATCTCCAGGCCAATATTATGCTACTCATTCTACAAGAGTAATACTTAATGAATAGGACTATTAATAATGTCAAGGTCCGCGGGGGCCTGGCGGCTAACGGATAGGCGTAGACGGAAGGAACCCATCACCTGACTCCTGGTTTAATGTCCCATGAAAATATCAGGCACTGCAGTGTAATTATGGAGCAGGGAGAGGCGAGTGGATGACGACCCAGAGTTTCTTAAATATTTTTCAAATTAGTTGATGCTTTTCCTTTTGGGGAAGAGAATACTTACACCCCCTCCCCGCCACCACCACCACCTCTATTTTTAGTTCTGGTCTAGAAGAGGAGGTAGGTCTGTTTTTATTAAATACACACACTCACACATACACAGAAAAAAAAATAATGTATAATGTAGAGATACTAATAGCTGCTCTCACGCCAACGTGTTGAGACACTGCTGGGTATGAGGAGGAGGTGGAGGAGGAAGAGGGCTTAGACTTTCATTTAGAAAAAAAGTGAAATAAAAAAAATCAGATTTGCAAAGAGTACCCCAGTGACCCTCCTTCTCTCCATTTACCTCCTGCTTCCTCAGTGCATGCAGAATCACAGAGCTAACAGGGGCTCCTAGAGAGAATATGAGTCCCCTAGTTACTAGCTAGGCCCAGCTCTCTCACAGCCACCCTCAGTCCTGAATACTCAAGGAGAGGAAAGAATGTCTCTTTGTGTACAGCTTCTTCTCTGCTTTAAGCCTGATTTCTTTCAATCGCTGAAATTATGGCCCTGAGCAGGCCCTCTTGGCTTCTTTTATAGGAATGGATCGGCAGAGTTGGGCAGGATTGGGGGTGAGCGAGTTGGTGCTGGACTTGGTGTCAGGCTCATCTCATGTGCAGAAAGGGGATAAGGATATCTACCATGCAGGGTGGTGGTGAGGCCATGAGATAATGGACACGAAGGGCCTGGGGCCATGGCTGGCACACGGAGGTGGCTGATAATGTAGTCTCTTTTGTCCAGTTCACAGATGGTGCAGTCATACTCAACCAGAGCAGGAAACAAGCACCTGTCCTTGGTGCAGGGCTGAACAAAGGATACGCACCTCGTGCCCTGGGGGAGCCTGATGCATGGGAAGTTCTCATATAGTGGAGGAATGTAGTGCCCTCGAGGAGCCCCTAGAGTCCTATGAAGTAGTCATAGTTCTTTCCCTTGGGGTCCCTAGTCTTATGGTAGAGACAAGCCTCTGAGCTGAGAAAAGCTTCTGGCTTGGTGATCGAACTCTTGTCCCTAAGGGGCTCCCTGCCTTATGGAAGGTGCCTATTGTGGGGAACCTCCAGTCTTAGGAGGGAGTGCCAGACCCTTATCTGGGAGGCATTCCAGTCCAGTGGAAGAAACCCACTTTCTGGTTAGGGTGCAGGGCTTCCAATCTGGTTGGTGAAACTGAGTCCTTACCCTTGAAGAGACCCCAATCTGATAGAGGAGACACAACATCTGTTCTTAGGGAGCCTCCCAGTTTGATGATGGGGACAAGATTTTGCTCAAGAACTCTAAATCTAGTGAGAGGTGTATAACTCCTGGCATAGTAAAGTCTAATGGGGGAGACAAAGTATATCTTGAAGAGATTTCAGTCTGATGAAAGTAGCAGTCTAGAAAAGGCTCTTTGATGGAAGGTACCAGAGACTGCTCTCAGGGAACACTCAGACTGCTGGGAAGACAGATCTCAGGGGGCATCAATATGATCAGGGTAAAGCCTTTTCTGCAATGACAGATCCTTCAGTCTTATTGAAGAGAGACACTACTCACTCTGGGGCAGCTTTGACCCTGGGGCGAGTAAAGGCAGGCAAACTGCAGAAACCCCAAAGAAGGGAGGCACACACCATTCAGCTTAGCTGAGAAAAAACCAACCAATGCTTATCTAAGTGGCAGATACCCAGGGAGGCAGGGTGTGCCAAGCTGGACCTGTAAGGCCAGGCTGGAAACCAGCCCAGCTGGCCCCTTTTCTTCAGCGCCTGGAAGTCTCCCTTTTTCAGAACCATGGTCAGCAGCCACACAGACAGTGGGAGCCGCAAAGCCGCCCTGGCGCCCGCCTGGCTCCAGCCACCTGGTTTTTCTGCATGTGTTTGTGTCTACAAAGACCCCGGGCCTGAGGGTCAGTAGGCCAGAATGTGTGAGAGGTGATGGGCCACCTCCTTTACGCGTCTCTCCGCGAGTATCTGTCTCCCCCATGCGTCCGCAGCTCCTCACAGAGATGGCGGGAGTGCATGTCAGCGTCTCCCTCCTGCGCTGTGAAGGCGGGGGATACTTCCCTCACCTCCTTTCCTACTCCAGGATTAGAAAGGGGATGACATGACAGGTTTCTCTGAAGGCCTAAGCGTGTGTGTGTGTGTGTGTGTGTGTGTGTGTGTGTGTATTTGGGGTGTTGCTGCAAGGAGGTCTCTTACTGTTCATGTCTTCTTGCACGTCACAGCTGATATGGAAAGGAACAGCCTTCTTCTGAGCTTTGGCTGCCCTCACCACCTCCTGGATGGGGTCAGGCATGGGTCTGTATCTAATCGCAAATGCTTCCCTCCCCCCGATCTGGAACTCCTGCATGAGTGTCTTATGAGAGTCCTGCGCAGGAACACATTGCTTCTGCGAGAGACCCTGAGGAGCTCGTCCTATACCACCTTAAGGTCAGGAAATCAGAGGCACTGCCGTTGCTCTGTGCTAGCCCTTTCTCCTTCCTCTCTCTCCAACACCTCGTTTGGAGCCCTTACTGTCTGCTGCGAAAGATATGTTCATGGCCCCTGCTCCCTACTGCACCTGAACCTTAACAGATTCGGGTGGTCCAATGAGACTCCCATCCTTTCATTCCTCATACCCCAGCCTCTCAGAAGAAAGGTAAAGGAATTGAAGGATGTGGACATACAGAGATACCCACCTCCACCATTGCTTCCATTTTTATAAAAGGCAAATATGCAGTCAGCAAAGGGGGGGGGGGGGAAAGGCCAAATAAAAAGTAATAAAGTCATCCAATTAATAATTATTTGGATGGACTCATCAGAAATCACAGCTGGGCCAAAGAAAGGGTGGAAGAAGGGAGTCAGAGAGGACAAATGTGGGGGGCGCCTTCTTGTTCCTCACCCTCAGGTGAGAGTAAAAGAGCCTCCTGCCAAGTTCTCGTTTGCTCGCTTGCTCCTTTTTTTTATGGGGCATCCTGAGTGTAAAAAATATGACTTGCCTTTATGGTGCTCCAACAGGAATGAAGCTATAAAATTATGAACAGTTTTTATGACGGCTATTCGGGGGATGCTTTTATATTGATGGTATACAGCCTGAATCTGTCTTTTTTGCATCCTACCCCCTTCTCTAGGTGGGGAGGGGAAGTCTGTGTAACTATTTTTCATGCATTTAATATATTAATTATCCGATAAATGCTCCCCAGGCTGTGCTCGGGACATTGGAGAGTGACAGGTTCTCAGCGAGCCTCCAAAGGCAGCGCATCAGCCTGCAGTGTATTATGTCGGTGAGGTCAGGGTGGGGTTAATGTAACTTTTTATTTGCTGATTTTTCATAGGCGGGAGCAAAGCCGGGATGGAGAGAGGGAGGGAGAGGGAGGGAGAAAGGGAGGAGGGGAGGGAGGAGAAGGTGCCACAAGAGCAGAGATAATGGTGAGGCAGATCTCTCCACCCCCAATTCACCTCTGTCAATGCCAGGAGGTTTGATTAGGTGGGAAAGGAGCAGTGGCCTCTCCCAGCCCGTTCAGTCAACAAACGACACACACCCCTAGTGACACTTCTGAGTTCTCTCTCTCACTGCATCTTGCACACTTGAATGCAGCAGTTTCACCATTTGACTCCTTTTCACTCCCTGAAAACAAAACCCAGGAACTTGGGCCTGGAAAAAAACCCTGTAAGGTTACATAGGGAGTTTCTAGCTGGCTTCCCTTTGTAACTAACTCTCAGTCGAGTGTTTGCATGTAGACACTTGCACACTGCCATGTGGACTTGTGCACATATCTGGGCTGGCTTTTGTCACTTGGTTCTGTATTGTTCCTGTTCTCATGTGTCAAATGCTCACATAAACCCCTTGCCCACTCACGAAGCACAGCTTCTGGTGATTAAATAAAGAGATCGAGGCATGGATCCCACTGGCCACAGTTTCTCTGTCATGACAGCAACTGCCCTCATGTCTAGAGCTGAGACCCTATCCATCCTGTAAGAAACAAAAAACTGTCAGACAATCAGACAGCCCATCACTGCCTGGGTGAGAGGGGTGGTCCTGGGTGCCGGGCCTGTGAGTACTCCAGGTCTTGGGAGGGTGAAGGTTGCAGCCTTGACTAAATGGGGACCTCTCTGTCCCTGGCCTGCTGCCCCTGCCCCCTGCCATCTACCTGCCCTGAGAGGGCAGCACAGCTGGGTATTCTTGGATTTTACTAGTCTGTGATCCTGAACACCTGACTCCTGGCTCCCCAACACCCTGGAGCCTTTATTTTTGTTTTATATACATATATTTTTTTTTTACTGTAAAAATGCTTACTTATTCAGGAAAGTATAGACATTTTAAAAATTTTATTATTGATGTGGACACTTGCCTGTGTCAAGGCAGGATAAGGGCTGCTCCTGTTGGACCAGGAGCTCTGATGCTGGGGTTCAGGGCCACAGTTCTGCCTAGATGTGCTGTGCGATGCCCCCTTTTCATACCCTGAAGAAGACAAAGCAAGGTGAACACTTCTGAGGTTCTGCAGACCCACCCACTCTTCCTTGCCTATGGGTGGCACTAAGGCCAGTGTGTGTGTGTATGTGTGTGTGTGTGCGCGCGCGCGCACACACACACACACATGCACACGGGAAGAAGATGAGTTTGAATCCTAGAAACAGATAGGCCTGGGCTCAGGTCCTTGCTTTGCCACTTCCTGCTGTGCTGCCTTGGGAGAGTGTCTTCACTGCTTTCAGAGTCAGCTTTCCTATCTGTAAATTGGAGTAACTATACTGGGAGCAAAACCTTATGGTTGTAGAGGAATATTGTGAAGAATAAAGAAGTTAATACATGTAAGGTGCTTAGCTCAGTCCTTGGCACGGACACTATTGCTATTGTGGTGTTTTTTTAAATATTATTATTATTATCATTATTATTATTATTATTATAATATTATTTGTTGTTGTTGCTATTATTTAGATTCTACCCACTTCCACCCACCCATATTTCGTACAGCCCAGCCTCCATGAAGTTACTATCCCTTCACGGGTTTGCAAATTCTGCATTCCAAGTGGCTATTCACTCGTAGGCACTTGGTCTGAGTGGTGACATACTGTGAATAGGTTGCAGCGATGTCTAATTATTGTCCTAACCTCCAAGCAGGCTTAATACACGCGTGCCTTTGTCATCCCTGCTAAGCCAGCACACAGGGTAGCATTAAGGAGCTACTATCAGGTACCTATTGTAGACCGGGGGTGTCACATGCATCACCTCCTTTATCTTTCTTAATGAGCTGATGCGGTGTATAATATTATTAAGCCATCGCACTGGTGAGGATCCTGAGGGTGAGGGGGATTCAGTCAATGGCTTGCCAGCCTGAGGTCACTCAGGTGTAAGAACCGGGATTGGGATTCAAGGCCACCCTGCTCCAGAGCTTGTGTTCTCCTTATCCCTCGGGCTGCCTCTTGCTGTTTTAAAAATGATACATCAAACTGAAGCAGTGATAGCAATCTTGCAAATATATAAGTGCCTACTATCTATCAGGCACTGGTGAGGGGCTCACAAGAATGAGATGTTGTGGCTGCCCTGGAGGAGGCTGGAGGCCACTTGGGGGAGATAAGACATTTAGTAATAGTAGTAGCTTCAGTACCGCTACTACTACTGTGCTGCTGATCATACTGTCAATCACAACACCAGGGTAGTCAAAGCTCACTCTGGGTCAGGCCCTTTTCCAAGAATGTTATCCCATAAAAACTCATTTTACCCTCATAACCTCATAAGATAGGCACTGTTATTATCCATTGGTCTGGAGTGAGGAAACTGAGGGGCAGAGAAACTAGGGTGCAGAGAACTTGCACAGCTAGCAAGTGGAAGATTCTGGATTGGAACCAAGACAGGTTGCCTCCAGAGGTGAAGCTCTTGAACTTGTGACCTGCTGTGTCCCAGGTGCCTGGCTTTTCACAGTTCCCTCCCTAGTTTGGGGTCCTCATTTTCATTGGGGTGTATGTAAATTTGTTGGCCCTTTTACAATTTCTATCTTTGCACAAGTATTTAATAAAAGTGATTTGAGTGCCATGTTTCTAATCGTAATGGTTCTAAGAATGACGGTTAACATCGGAGGGCCAACTATATGCCAGGCACTGCGTTAAGTGTTTGATCGACATTACCTCATTTTATTCCCTCAAGAACTTAATTGAGGTGGGTACTGTGATTTCTCCATTTTACAGATGAGGAAACTTAGGGTTTGAGAGGAGGGTAAGCAACTCGCCCAAAGCCACACAATAAATGGTGGAACCGGGATTTAAGCCCGAGGAATCCATTTCCAGACCTTGAGCTATTTACCCAAAGCTCTTAATAATGAGAGAGAAGCTTATGAAATCAAAGTGAGAAGCGCCCTGTTGCCTCCCTCCAACCCAATCACACTTTGCCTCCCTCCCTCCCCCTCAAAGAGCTATGAGGTAGAATTTTCCAGAGCTATGAGGTAGGATTTTTTTCTCCCTACAAATGTGATCATTCTGTTGTATTGTTTTGGAGCTTGCTTTTCTTTTTTCTCATTTGAATTCAGTTATACATAGATCTCTTTCACTCTTTCACTGTTTTAACTTCTACCTAATATTCCACAGAATGGATTCACCATAATTCTCCCCTTGATGGACATGTGGGTTGCTTCCAATTTTGGAATATTGAATGCAATGAGCAATGCTTCCCTGAACATTCTAATACAGGCCTTTTATGCATATGCGCTCAATACTTAGAAGTGGAATTGCTGAATGGAACAGAATGTGCATTTAACATTTTTATAGCTGTTGCCAAACTGTCCTCCAAAAAGGCAGTACACCCTCCCCAAAGCATATGAGAGGAACCCCATTACCTTCTATCCTTGCCATTAATGGCTATTATACATTCCCCTCCTCCCCCTCTCCCCCCGTTTTTGCTAAACTGGTATATGAAAAAGAAATTCTTGGTTGTTTTAATTTCCCTGATTACTACTGAGATTGAAAACCTTTATATTTATTTGCTATTTTTCAATCTTTTTTGCCCTTTTGCATCTCATCTATGTGTATGTTTTGCCCATTTTTTGATTAGGTTGAGGGCTTATGGTTTTTATAATATTAATCTTCTGAGTATAAAAGTAATACATTCTAAATGAAGAACATTAGAAAACACAGACGATAAAGAAAATAGATATCACACATAATCCCTCCACCATGAGATAATACTTGGCAGCCTGCATATTGGTGTATTTTTGCCACTCTTTTTTTATGCAAATATATGTGTTTCCTCTCTCCACTCTGAGCATAGCACTCTATATGCAGTCTTGTACCTTTTTTCCCACTTGACATCATAAAGGACACATTTTCCTGTGCTATCGAATATTTTAAACACAATTTTTATTTCTGCTCAATATTGATCACATTGATAGGTCAAAATTTCTTTAATCATTATTCTAATTGCTGGATGTGTAATTTGCTTCCAGTTTTTCATTGTTATAAATAATGCTACAGTGAACATCTTTGTACATAAATCTCTGTCCACATCTCTGATTATTTCCTTAGAATAGATTCTTTGAAGTGGAATTACTGGGTCAAAGGGTATAAATTTTTAATGATTTTTGAACCATATTGCCAAATTGCTTTCTAGAAGGGTTATATCGATTTACATCCCCACTAACCACGTAGGAGACATACATTTAAGTGCACACTTTATAATTAAAAAAAACTTTTCAATTGAGAGGCAAATGTATCTTATTATTACCTTAATCTTTCCTGTCTTTTACAGTGAGGTTAAACATATTTTGTACATCCCTTGGCCATTTGTATTCTGTGAGTTATACTTCCATGTTCTTTGCTCACTTTCTGTTGGCCTAATTATCCCCATTTTTTTTGGACAGAGAATCTGAGGCTTAGAGTCGTTAAATAACCTACCCACAATCACGCAGTTGGCAAGAGGCAGAGCCATAATCCAAACTTCTCTTACTCCCAGTCTCGAGCCCTTGCACTATACTGTTTCTCTTGCTCTAGAGCAAGAGTCAGCCAACTGCTACTCAGCCTGACAACTGTTTTTGCAAATAGAATTATTGTAATAGAATTACAGACACACTCATTTATTCACTATCATCTATGGCTGCTTTTGCCCTACAATGGCAGACGGCAGATACCAAGGTGGCCCACAAAGTTTAAAGTGTTTACTATCTGATTTTCCAGATGTTTTACAGAAAACCTTTGCTGACCCCTGATCTAGAGCAACATTGTATGTGGAAGTTTAAATTTTTTTAGCAGCCACATTTTAAAAAGTAAAATTAAAAGTGGGCTTTTTTAGTTTAGTACTTCATTCATTCGTCAGACACTTATCAAATACCCATTGTCCCCCAGCCTCTGAGGTGGGAGTTCTTATTCATAAAGGATTTTCTCAAAAGATACACTTGCAACAAAGTTATTGAAATTAAAATGGAAAAGCAATGAAGAGGTAAGTGTGTTTAGGTATAGAGACCATGTAACATGAAATTAGACTCTGAGCTTCTTGGCAACCAGGACAAAAATGTAAACATATTGGATTACCTCATTTCCACTACCTGGGAGAAAAAAGTATGTCACTTTTTTACAAGAGAGACAAACCATTCCCTGGTACTACATTCAAACAGGTAGTCATCACCCGAGGCACTGCTCAGGGACTGGGAGCAGTGTAATGGACAAAGCCTTCCATCACAGATTTACAGCAGGTGCAGCCCTGATCTTCATGTGTTTCTTGTATAAATAAAAAATAAAAGCCGAGGACACAATGTGACAGCTCAGACTCAATGAAGGCCTTGCTACGGGAGGCTCACCTAATGTGGTGCTGGTGTGTGGCTTTCTAGGGAGTTAGCTGGAAGCAGAAAAGTGTGTAAGATGCCCACGGGAGCATATGCCCCAGCTGTCCATCCACACCCAGTCCATCCTCTTTTTTTCCCACTGTCACCACCTTAGGGTGAATCCTTGTCATTTCCTGTATACTCTCTGCTCTGCCTCCAGACTCTCCTCCACCCTCAGCCGGTGATCTTTCTAATCACAGACCTTATCACTCCCATGCTCCACAGGCTTAAAGAGCCATCAGTGACCCAAGTGGTGGGATTTGGGGTGAATTTGTTTGCTCTCAGCTTGGAATTTTTAGTTATTGTTTGAACTCTTTATAATGAGCACGTATAATGCTTGCAAAAACAATAGGGCGATTTTATTTTAGAAAAAAAATCTGGATTAAGATGCCCAGATGTACCAAGATTTTAACAATGGTTAATTCTGTATGGTGGGAGCGGGACTATGGTTGACTTTTTTTTTTTTTTTCCTACACTTAAGTATATTTTTGAAGTAAAAATGCTTCTTCTTCTTCTTCTTCTTTTTTTTTTTTTTTTTGCATTCATGTCATCTGGCACCCTTCTGCTTCTCCTCTAGGCTCTCACAGCTTCCTTTGCATAACAACTACATTGATTAGGCATCTACTGTGTGTCAAGCCCTATCCTAGGCACTTTTTACAAACATAAATATTACTACATTGAAACCATGTGTTGAGTCCATTTTATGGATGAAGAAACTAAAGTTAGGTAGGAACTCGTGTGGGGCCACAGGGCTGGAGTGACTGAGCCAAGAATAGAACCCAGGCAGTGTGAAGCCAGAGTCTGAATTTTCCTTTACACCACTGTCTCCTCCTTAACGCATTTAAGTCTTTTATTTCTTGACACCAGCACAGTACTTGGCATGTTCTAGGTGTTCAATAAATGTTTATTGTTGAATATAGGTACTTCCTAAATATCATTTTGGAGGTGGGATCTTTTTTGAAATGCTATTGATTTTTTTCTCCCCTCATAACTTCCCCTCCCTCCTCCCCTCATGTTGGAGAGGGTGGAAAGTAGACATCATGAAGGTTTTCAGATTTTGGTCTTCAAAATCTCAGGCTCTTGGGGAAAGGGACATTTCCAGGTTGAGAGTTTAGGCTTTGCTGGACCTGAGAGGGTGAGGTCTGAGCCCAGGCAGACCCCTGAGGGCTGAGAGGGAATGGCTGAGAGGCGGGTCCAGGCGCCTGACATCTAGATGGCTTCACGGAGAATCCTGTGCCCAGATAAGAGGTGCAGAATCACTACTGTGTCTTCCATTATGGCCTGGAAGGGCAGAGCACGGATGGTGGGCAAGAGAAAGGGTCCTCTGAGGGGCTGCCTGGGTGAACAGATAACATGACGGATCTCATGGTAGCTTCAGCACTGCATAAGCCTCCTGTAACTTAGAAGGAAGTCTAGGGAAAGGGCAGAGACTGGAGACAATCCAGAAATGATTGATAATGATTTTTTTTTTCCACTGCCAGTGGAATGTGGACTCAGAATGGAAATTAAATTGCATGCTTTAGTGAAAAATTAAGTGTTTTCTTATGCTTTGAGTCTTTGGACTGAGACCTTTACTACCTTGCATTTATCTGGGCATTTGATCTGGACTGGGGAAATACATTCCTGGCTGTGCTATCCACCAAGCATGCAAAAGGAAGCCTGGAATTTCAAGTCACTCACTGAGGGCAGGGATGACCTCAGGTTTTGGAATCCTGAAGAGGGGAAAGCTTCCTAAGACAAAAGTTAAGGAGACTGATAATTATTCTCTGCACCTGAAAGGTCTCCCCACCTGTGTGTGCGGGTGGACTGAAGGCCCCTCTTACAGGTAAACCCAGGTATTCCCTCTCAGGATGGATCTCTTTATATCCATCATGGTCATAGACAGGAACTTGATTTAGACCCACAATCCTACATCATTGACCACGACAAGAATGATCTTGGCCTGAAAAACTTTCAGAGCAGATGTGACTAGTTGCCCATGTCTGCATCATTAGTGCCCCAGTGGACTGTCTCCTTCGGAGCAGCACTGCTCCCTGGGGGACCTTTAAGATGAGTGAGCCATGAAATGGCCCCCCAGGGTATAAAAAAAGGGGGGTCAGCTGAATGAAGTTACTTACCAGTTACCCTTTACATCTGAGCCTGTGCCTGTAAGGGACGGTGAATTTGGCTTGGCCATGGTCGATGCTGTCAGAGCTTTGGCTGTGGGGGAAGGAGGGATGACACTAGTGGATCAGCAGGGCAATGGACCAGAGTTGGAAGCTCTGGTTCCAGTTTCGACTCTGCTCTTGCCAGCTTGAACTGGGCAGCCTCCTTTCCTCTTTTGAACTTTGGTGCCCTCATATGTTAGAAATGCCTGCCTCACATGGCTTTGGGGAAGGGCACTTGGGGAGATCTCTCTGTGGCTTCCCCTAAGAACCCCTTATCCTATTTCACTAGCAGCAGCCTCGTCCAGTCTTAGCTACAACCCGTGTCACCCACGGAAATCCCGTTATCCCATGAAAATGGCGCGATTCAATGCAATTAGGATAAGAAGGGACTTAGGGGCAGCCACTAGAAGGGACTTTATGCTGCAGCTGGACAGCAGGTGGCCTCTTTACTCTTAGGAGGTCAGAGTGTCTCCCAGCCTAGTCGGTTCTGAGGCCGATGCCGAGCCTCCTGGTTGAACCTATACCTCCTATAAAGGCGAGTACTCCACATTTCAGGGAAACACTTAATACACTCCTCCCCGAGGAGCAGGGAAGTCTGCATTAGTTGTGGGACTGTTCGAAACAAATTAGCTCTGAGCCTGGAATTATTTTTGTTGTAGTTGGAATTTTCGCAGCAAGAAAGCCACTGGGGTGACAACCTTTCCCGTAAATTATCTCATTCAATCCCGAGGACACCCTGGTGAGGCGAACTAGGCAGGCATTATTTTACTTTTTAAATATCGTTTCTGTTCGCATCTCTCCGTCACCTCTGTCACCTTCCTAGTCCAAGCCGCTGTTAATTTTTTTATTACATACCTTTTTCGAGGTATGTTTAGTGAAGGGAGCAAACCCTGGACAAACAGTTTGATGTATTTTACACCAGCGTGGCCACCTCCCAGATCAGGACACAGAATGCTCCCAGCTTTGCAGCAGGTCCCTTCTCCTCTCTGAGTCATTATCCCTCCAAGGAGAATAGTTATTCTGACTGCTGTCCATATAGATTTCTTTCACCTGTTTTTGAACTTCGTATAAATATAAATGTCTTCACTTCTGTTACGAGATTCATCCACTGTACAGCAATGGATTGTTATTTTTTATTGCTATGTAAGATTCCATTGTGTGGATATACCATAATTTATTTGGCGATTCTGCAGTTGTTAAATATTTGGGTTGTTTCTAGCTTTTAGCTATTAAAGCTCATGGCTTTTGGTCACCTTATTGTGAGTCGTAGGGTACACTTACATTTAATTTTAATAGATATTACCAAATGTTTTTTTCCAAAGTAGTTGTATTAATTTACCTTCCTACCAGCAGTGTATGGGAGTTCCAGTTGCTTTGCCTCCTCACCAACCCTTGGTATTGTCAGTCTTTTAAAGTTTTAGCCATTCCGTTGGGTATGTAGTAGGATCTCGTGGTGGTTGTACTTTGTGTTTCTTTAATGACTAATGACGTGAAACATCTTTCATTCATCAATCGCAAGCCACTGTTAATGCTCTCACAGACCACTGGAAAGACTCCAAACTGACTTTCCTGTTTCTACTTTGTGCCTCTCCAATCCTGTCTGCCCAGTACATCCTCAACTAGTGGTGTTTCTAACACGTAAATTAGATCCTGTTCCTCTTCTGCCTAAAACCCGTCAGTGGCTTTCTCTTGCCCTTTGGATCAAGGACCAATCCTAGGTCTGTCCCCACCTACCTAGGACCCTTGCCCACCTCTCTAACTTCATCTAAGACCATTCTCCCCCTTCCACTCCAGCCACTCTGGCCTTCTCTGGGAATTTGGGTTGTTTCCACTTTGGGGTTATTACTAATAAGCTCATGTCTTTCTGTTTCCTAGCATTCATCACATTCTGTAATTATATCCTGATGCGACTATTTGACTGATGTCTTGTCTGTGCTGCTGGACTGTAAGCGTCATAGGAGCAAGCCTTATATTTGTCTTGCTCATTATTGTATTTCCAGTACTTAATGTAATTCCCAACATATAGTGAGTCCTCAATAAATATGTGTAGAATGAATAAACATGCCCTCAGTTTACAAATGAAGAGGCCGAGGCTCTGAAAGGAAAGGTGCAGACCAGGACTAGACACCAGGCTTCCCGACCGCGCGGTGCCCTTTCCACTGCTATGCCGTGTGGCGTCTAGTGAGACCAAGCACTTTGCCATCGCTTTTGCACCATTTTAGGATTACTGTGTTATGATCGTTTTCATCATCATCATCATTATTATCAGCCCCTCACTGGAACGTCAGCTCCTAGAGGACAGCAGTGGTTTCTGTTTTGTTCACCCCTGGCTCCCAGCACTCAGTACAGTGCCTGGAATATAAGAGACCCTTAACATTGCTGGGATTGACGGTTAACTATTGCTTGAATTGTAGCACTGTTAGTATAGACTTGTATAAAGAAAAATGTCAGCTCTTACTAAAAGCAGATGCTACGGGACTGTCCACATGTTTTCATTTCGCTGGGATTTTATGGGACTGATTATTGCTAAAATTAGGAAGCGGGTGACTGGTACCTTGAAATCTGTCACAGGCTGAATGGTGTTCATTCAAACCTCAATAATCTAAAACTTTTTCTGGTTGCACCTAGGCAAGTCGACTTTCGTTTGCCCTCTTGGGAAAAAAGTTAACTTGAACCATGAAGGATGAAAACAAGAAGACACTCCAAAAGCCAGAAGGAACCTACCAAAGAGAATTAGGACTTCGCTTATTGTTGGCAAGCAAATTGATGCTGCTCATTGCAAATGGATCTTATTTGCTCACCATCAAGTCTTATCTGCTCATCCGAGCAGGTTTTGCTGCCGCGCCGCTTGGCAGCAGATGGGTTCCAGGAATGGCAGCTCTGTGGAAGTAATAAAGTGGCGTTTCTTTTCCAATTGTCTCTCATTGAGGCCTCTCAGTAATTCGGATTGATTGTCCTATAGCCCAATGCAGGGACTCAGTGAGGTTTGTCTGGGATTTTTATCGCTGTCTCAGGAAGTGAATGATACATACAGCAAGGTTGGTCCTGAGCTGCCTTGAAACACTGTCCTTTCCAGCCAGGGGCCAAGGCCTGTATGTGGGTGAGGTGAGGAGGTATTTTCAGGCCTAGAACCAGGCCTTTGGACTCTTGACATATTGCCAGGAACAGGCCTGTGATGGTCTCCATCTCCGTGCCTCTGCCGTGACCATGGTGCCTCAGAAATTCCCTGTGTCTTCAGGCTTTGTCTGCAATGGGAATGGCTCATCCATCTTCTAAGACGCATCTATCCGGAGTCGTAAGGTGGTTCCAGAGGTGCAGCTCCTACACTCTTCCTGTGGCCTGGCCTAAGCTCTGGGTGCCAGCCTCTGTCCTAGGAAGAGAGGGTGGGTGAGGGGGGAGGGAAGACACCATAGCTCCTCAGTTCTGAGACATTTATCAGTTTGCTTTTAGGAGCAGAGAGAGGCAGAGGTGCTGAGGATGAAGCTAGGGGTCTGGCAGGGTACTGCACACTCCCTCATACCAACAGTTCACCTACCAGCCACAATCTCTGCTCAGCTCAGAACCCTTTGGCAAGTCCTGTGTTTAAAGCGCCAGGCCCCCGCCCCGGGCACAAGTCAGCCTTGTGCCCCTTCATTCCCTTTCCTTTCGATTTCTGTGCATTTTTAGTTTTCCTCCTGGCCCCGTCTCCTCTCTCCCCTCTCTTCCACATCCTCATCCCCTCAGACCCATCTACCCCTCAGCCCCATCTGACTGCCAATTGAAAAGGCCTGAAAATAATGTGAAATAATATAGTTTATCACCCAGAGGCTGCTGACAGGCAGTGCGGCCACCTCTGAAAACAGGTGGGGAGGCAGGGAGGGCGAGGAAATTATAGGCTGCACAAAGGAGAAAAAGTTAAAGTGAGAGCTCCATAAAAGAAAGTGGAACTATTATGCTGCAAAATGCCAACTCATTACAAAGCGGCCAAATAAGAGAGAAATACGGTGCTGCCTGTAATAGCAGTTTACAAGGGAACATTGTACAGCAACAGAAGAGATGCTGCTATAATTTGCTCTAACAACTCCAATTATCCCTTTTATTGATTTGGCAACACATTTAATAGGAGTAGCCACACCTCTTCTGTTACAAATCATTAAAGGTGTTGAACGGTGTAATTTTAAAATTGTCCTCCTACAGTTGTCAGTATGACAGCATAATTCTCCCTGATTTCGGCTATGTAAACACCGAGGCACGGTCATTTCCCCCTTACAAGGCCAGAGATGTTGTCAGCCTGGGTTTTTTTGTGCAGAAACATCCATTTAATACATATCTTTTTTCCCCAGCCGGCTCTCCTAATTGCAGTGAGGCTTGGTTTAGTGGTTTGTATTTTTTCTTCCCCTTTCTCATTCTTTCCCTCTCTTCTTCCAGCTAGATGGTGTGTGTGGTGGGGATAGTGGAGGGAGGAGGGAAATAAACAGGCTGTTTGGCCTTCTCTTTCTTCCTGGGCAGCCTTAATTGCTACTTAAGTCTGGGCCCTGCACTTAACATCTGGGGGGCAGGCCGGGTGCGCAGCGCACAGCCTCGGAAGGCCCGCGCGCGCCCCCGGGAGAGGCCGGCGCGCACGCGGTCTCCGCAGGCTCCCACCGAGCGGAGCGGGCCGGCGGGGCGGAGGGAGGATGCGCGGGACCCGGCGGCGCTCGGTCGGGGTCGGGGTCGGGGTGCGGTGAGACAGGACTGTGGGGGAACGCGGGGAATCCGAGTGTCAGGCTGGGGAGGATGGGGCCGAGGATGAGCAGGAGAGGCCAGCGCGGAGGGGTCGAGGGAGAGGGGCCGCAGGAAGGATGAGCCCCATCCTCGCGCTGAGTCCTGACTGTCCGAATGGAGCCTTTTGCGGGGTTGTTTGTTCTGGGTGGGTCTGCCCCCCTTGCAGCTTCCTCGCCCGCCTACTGGCTCCTTAAGGGAGTGTTGCAGTTTGCCGCATTCCAGGGACTAGCCCAGCGAGGAGGCCCTCCCTGATCTTTGCTGAGTGGAAGTAAACACGGTATGAGGAAGGAGCCTGAGGACAGTAGGTTAGAAGGGCTCAGGTGGTGGGAGGTGACTGGGAGGGAGGTAGTGGGGGATTGGGGTGGGGAGGGGCAAGTGACTCGTTGGGAGTCTGACCCTGTGCTGTTAGATGCGGGGATAGGGCTTGGGTGAGGTCGTGTGGGATGGCTGGGGCGGGTTCATGTCCTTTTCTCCAAGACCACACCCAAACCCTCTCCAGTCCCGTGTGTGGTCTGTGTTCTCCTGTGTTCAAGTCTTGAGGGGCCACATTCCTGCTAGTAACCAGTGGCCCGGTGCTGTGGGGGAAAGGGGTGCTTTGACTAGTCAGGACCCTTTTCCAAATCCACCTCTGAAATCTTGGACAAGTTCCCCACCCTGACCGACTCTCTTTCTCCGTATGATGGAGCTGGTCCTAGAGGTTCTCTGAGGGGGTGCTACCTTAGGTGACCTCCAGTGGGCCAGGCTCCTGAGCAGGTGATGAGAATGAAGGAACACTTGCTCTGTGGCCTCCCACTGGAATTGCACCTCAGCTGCAGTAGGAGGAATTTAACTTAAACCCAAAGAATGTTAGCTCTCAGGACTGCATGCATGATTCCAGATTAGGTGACTGGGGACTTTCTTAAGGTCAGGAGAGACCCTTACTCCAGCTGGGCCAGCTGAAAGGCTCGTGGTTTGGGGAGGCAGGGTCGTCACCGAGAACCCACAGGAGCTGGGTTCTCGGCCCTGGCTCCTGGGACACTTGGGGGATGGGAAGCAGCCCCAGCAGCTGCCGTCTCCCTAACATCTGCAGACCTTGTTTGCCTTCATCAGGGCCTGGCTTTTCCTCAGCTGAGCCTGCTGTGCTCCTAAAACAGAAAGCTTGGCCAACCCCAAACCCCCACTCCCTCATCCTCACAGGAAAAAGCTTGGCGTCTGCTTGGAGGGGGTCCTGGAAAGGAGCCTTCTTCTGTACTTCCGCACAGCAGGGGCGTGGGTGTTTGTGTGCCTGTGTGCATATCTGTGGATTCCCCTCTCTTGCTCTCTCTCTAAGCACTCCTGTGTGTCTCTACTTCGCCTGTGTGCATATCTGTGGATTCCCCTCTCTTGCTCTCTCTCTAAGCACTCCTGTGTGTCTCTACTTCGGCTTTTCTCTTTCTCCACATCTCTGGGTTTCTCTTTGTGCCTTTCTCTCTGGCTCTCTCTCTCTCTCTCTCTCTTTTTTTTTTTTTTGTGCTTCTCTGGGCTTCTTTTCATCTTTGTGTTTTTTGCTCACTGTATTGTAATTCCTGTTTCCATGCTTGCTCTCTCTCACCAGACCATGAGCTCCATGAGAACAAAGGCTGCCTTTATCTCCCTGTGCCTGCACATAGTAGGTGCCTAATCCATTTCTGTGGAGTAAACAAGTGGATATATGACTGCTCCAGAATCCTTTTGTGTTTGTCTGCACCTTTCTGGGTCTCTGTGACTCTCTCAGAAGGTAGTTTTGTGGCTCTATGTATAACAATACTTGATTTATTCTCAGGAGTCTGTGTATTTCTTGGGGGGGGGGGGCGGTATTCTTCCTCTCCTTGACTATGTCTGTCTTCAGGCCTGCTGGTCTGCCTGAATATCTCGCTGCCTGTAGCTCCACATCTCTCCCATGCTTGCTGGCTCTGACAGGAGGGTAAAGGGTGCAGAGTGCAAAGCAGGTGTCCTCCCTGGGCATTCATGTTTGGGGAACTGGACTCTCTCCACATGGTGGGCTCTCAGACTCTTCATCATGAGAGGCTGTGAGCACCCCAAACTGATCACCTCCTTCTCATCCTTAGGTAGAGGTGAGCTGTGGCCCTTGCCATCTCTCTTCCTCTCACCATGACCCCAATCACAGCACCTGCCCTTCTCTAATTGGCTGATGTCAGTGGGAAGGGGGGAGGGAAAGCTGATGTCCAAGGAGGAAATCCCATTAGGGGAGCTGGAGCCAAGTTATTAGTGGTTAAGATGTAATTGGAGTTAGTGAATAATTTCATTCGATTCATCATGTATTTATGGCACACCCAACTGTGTGACCTTGGGTAAGGTGCTTCACCTCTCTGATGAAATAAGACCTCAATGTTTGCCAAGGACCTTTGGATTTCTGGCATTTTGAGTCCTTGATGTTGGAAGGAATCTCTCTCCACTGAACATTGATCACTTGCTACTGCCTCTCTCCTGGGAGGCACTCATACCCTGCCTCTGAATTATTCTTGCAGTTGCCCAAGTTCCCCTCCTAAATTCTTCACTCCTTGAGGGCATGGTCTTATTTATCCCCCACAGTTAAGTATCTGGCACACAGTGGGTGGTTTATCAGTTTTCTGAATGGATGACTGAATGATTGAATGCTAGAGACTGTGATTAATAACAAATAGGATTCCACAACCTTGCACTTAAGCAGCACACAATTTTTATTTTTATTTTTTGGTGGGTGGATGATCCTGCCCCTTGCTAGCGTTGTGAACGTAAATGAGTTTTTTAGCCTCTTTGTGCCTCTATTTCCTAATTAATAACATGCAAGTATAACAGCTGCCACACACGGTTTTGTGAGGATTAAATACAATCATATATATAGTTAAATCCCTAATGCATAGCATGACACTTTGTAGACTCTTTACTATATATTCCTGTTCCTTTCCTAAGTAGAGAAGGGGCACTAACTCCTACAGGTATAAGAAAGGGAGAAATCAGTGTTGGGTGGGTTTTTTAGATGGAGGCCGGTGAGTGGTGAATCTTTATCAGTGGGTTAGACACTGCTTTCTTGCGCCCCATGGGCTTTTGGCTTCTTTTTATTTCCCCTACCCCTGCCACCCCAACACACACAAAGATGGATAGATAGCCGGGGCTCAGAAAGTGTTTGTTGAATTAGTGAATAAAATGAAGACTAATTTCTTTGTGGCTAAAGACAGATCCTGAATTCAGGTCCTCAACTGAATTACCTGGCTCCTTTAAGAAATCCCTTTTCCCCATAACGCCAGGTGGGTACTAGACTAATCAGGGGATCATTTCATAAATTACATAAATGTCTAACCACTATGCTGTACACCTGAAACTAATATAAAATATTGAATGACAGCTAATCGAAAAATAAAAAGTAAAAAAAATATTAAATGCCTCTTCTCACCCCCCAAATCCACCCCACACACATTGATTCAGAATCTCTAGGTTTGGGCTCAGAATCTAATATTTTTTTAAAGCTGCCCAAGTGATTCTGACATGTGGACAATTTAGGATAGTCTGGCTTAGGACATGACCAAAATGATATATACTTAATGCACATTTAAAAATAACTTATCTGATTTTAAGATATAAACACTAAATATTTGAACGTTGTTTATTAAAAAAAAACCTACATTCATACCCTCTGTTCCACTCCCATGTCTCCTCGGATACGCTGGGGGCCATTTCAGGCTAACACAGGAGTCAGGGTGAGGAAGGATGAATATTTAAGTGGAGCTTGGTGTTGGGACTAGAGGGAGAGCTCAGCCCGGGTCACAAACGTGAAGGGACCAAAAGGGAAAGGTGAGAAGGATGGTGGTTATCTGTAAAGCTGTGGACCCTAGAGCAGGTTACATACAAACTCTCACCTCCTGGAGTCTCCCCTCCCCAGCCTTGGGAGGGGACACCGGAACTAGAGAAAGCAGCTTTTATCTCCCATCATGGCTCAGCCCAGCCTTAGTTTTCCAAGGATTAAATGGCAGGGGTAGAATGAATAACTAAAATAAATAATAAAAACAAATGAACAAATGAAAGCTGCTGTGTAAAGTTTTGAAATGAGTTTGTGTTTTCGACATCCTTGGTTTATTGTGTCTGCTACGCTTGTCATTACAAGGCATGGCTGCTTGCACTTGGATATGAACTACACATGCTGGGTGCCTACTGTATTGATGCTAACCCAGTCCTGCAAGGTAGAGGTCATTATTATTTCCATTTTACAGATGGAGGACTGAGGATCAAAGAGATTGACCTACTAGGGGTAGAGCTGGGAGGTGAACCTAGATCCTTTGACCCAAGTCCCATGCTTTCTCCCATGCCTTTCGGGGAAGGGCCCCAAGCAGTGGGTTTGGGGATTCACTCCGCATGTGGCTGAGCTTCAGCAGAGGTGCACCTGGTTGAGTCCTGATCACGGCTTTGGTTCCCTCCATTCACTGAGTGGCTCCAGCTGGTGGAGCACGGGGAGAGAGGATTAGCTCTCTGGACCACGCCCCCATCCTTCTTCTGGGCCCTCACCCCCCTAATCTTTTTCCTGAGTGGCCCCTCTTCAAGTGTGTGCCTGGTGCCCAAAGAGGCCTCCTTCTCCCCCACCCTCTTCTCCCTCCCTGTTTTATTTTACTTCATTCACTCACTCTTCATCCACAACTCACTCAGCAAGCAAGCATTCACCCAGCTTGACCAAGCGCTGTGCTGGGCTTGGGCATCCAGGGGTGGGGAAGACCTGATCCTGGCCCTTTAGGAGTTTCAAACAAGAGAGAGCAATAAATTCAGTGCTGATATACTGGGATTAGCACTGCAGGAGAGATAAAGGCAGAGGAGGAACCATCTTCCAACTTGGCCCTATGAAAAGTGGGCTTTTCGTATTGCTCGTACCATGCGTGCAGCTGGAATGGTTAAAAGTGGCCACGGTGTGGGGGTATGGTGAACACTTGGGGTGCCAGCTGTTTGGATTGCCTAGAGGGTGCCTAGCTGGTTATTCACATGGGCCACTAGCTTCCTGGATGGGAGGGGTCCCGCCTCCTCTAACCTATCCCTAGGGCCCCATCAGAAGACTTCTTTTTCTGCCTTATTTTCAGGTTCTTTGAAACGATCTGTTCTTTCAGAAAGCCTTCTCCTCCTTCTAGGCTGTGTGCTTTCCTAGAGTTCTGCTTTCCCACTGTGTGGTTATACACACACGTGTTTGTGTGAAGGAGCAGGAGAGGGAGAAGGAGCATGTGCTTACATCCCATCTAGCCTCTCTCCATCATTGATCTTAAGCAGGAGATCAACTGGAGCCCCCATTCTAGGCAGAGAGCCCCATCTTTTTGCCCTGTGCAGGGGGCACAATGGCACAGTGGCCCCGGTAGTCCCAACCCTCATGGAGCTTGCAGCCTGGTGGGGAAGAGACAGCGTGCTCATTTTTATATGACCTGAGTTCTCACTAGAGACCGAAAAAAGGAGCCAAGGAGAGGAGAGGCAGGAAGTGGAGGAGGAGTAAGGAAAGGCCGACAGCTACCACTGCCCAGGGACCCTTGGTAGGGGCGAGACTCCTCACTTCCCCTACCAAGGGCTGAGCCTCCAGTTCTGGAGGTAGACTGGGCCAAACTAAGACTAGGCTTTGTCCCCAGGGGAGGCAGCACAGGGGTGTGTGTGTGTGTGTGTGTGTGTGTGTGTGTGTGTGTGCGCGCGCAGGGGTGAGTGGTGGGGGTAATTCCGAAGTCTCAAGGCCAATGGGTTAAACTGGAAGCAGAAAAGTTTGTGGCCTCAGCCCTTTCCTATCTGCCTCTCCCTCATCCTCCCACCCCCCAGATTCCCCCAATCCTCTTCGTGTCCTGCTCCTCCTCCCTTTTCCATTTGGAAGAAGGAGGCTTGCTGTCTTTGTATTTTAACTGTAGCAAAAAGATTAAATTGTTTACGAGCCGGGAGCCTCGGCTGGCTGGATGAGCCGGAAGAGACAAAGATAGACATTCTAATTCTCCCCTGTTCTCCAGGCCTCCGTCCCCCTGGCTGCTGCTAATTCTTTTATCTGCCCCCAACACTCCAGGCATTATGTGCATTCATAAAAAAGGGGGGGGGGAGTAGAGAGAGCCCTCGCGGAAGCCAGCAAAATTACTGTTCTCTGCGCGGTTTCTCCGATAGCAATCTCTTGAATGCTGATTACTTTTTTTCCCCTCTCCCATGCCCCCTCCCCCTTCCCCAGCACCCAACATAAGTTGGTCTTTAACCCTTTATCTTTAGCAAGCAGAAAGACACGGAAAACATCTCACTCAGTGGGTGGAAAAAAAAAAAGCAAGGGAGGGTGGAAGGAGAGGGGAAAAAAAAAAAAAAGCCCAGCACAGAGAAGAATTACTGTTATCTCCCCACCAGAAGAGGAACAGCGGAGATAAGGGAGGCCTGAAGAATTAAAAGAATCGTAGCGTTGGGGGCTCTAAATTCACGCCGAAGCTGGTTGTATTTGTCTGTCACGGGGGTTCATAATTTTCTGAGGTTGTTTTGATAGACTTATTGTGCGGACTGCATAGAAAACTCATCAGCATTTGTTGCCTCTGAGCATTATTGTCAGAGGTAACTGCGTGTCTATAGACTGGGGGAGATAATGGCTGAAGTAGAAAGCAGATAAAGCCAGGGCCCTTCTCATTAAGGGCTATCTCTGCCTCCGCAGACCAGCTAGGATTGAGTGACTGGAGCGGCAGCACGGGGCATACATTATGCCAGCTGAAGCGAAAGGCAGCGTCATGACTGCGGGCAGCCGGGTGGACCCTGGGCCCATGATGAATGGCGAAAGGGGGCTCTGGCATCATGGCCCCAGTTTGTCAGCAGGAGTGTGAGTAGAGGATGCCCTGGGGCTCACTGAGCTGCAGGGGTTTGTGGCAGAGTGGTGTGGGGGGTGGAGGCAGGTCTTTGGTTCAATTCCACATTGCACGGATGAAGTCCAGAGAAGGGAGGGGGTGTGTCTGAGGCCACTGGTGAGGGAAGGCAGAGCAGGGTCTTCTGATCCTGGGGTCCTCTACCCTTGTCCATACCTCACATGTAGTGTCATTGGAGAGGCGAGCCTCCCATAACCCAGGCATGGAGGCATGCAAGGTTCATGTCCTCTTAACACCTAAGACCTCCCCTTCCCTGGTACATTCTTGAGAGTGCCCCTGAGGAGCCAGGTGCTGTGGAAAGCTACAAGCACATTTTGTGTGTAAACCCACTGGCCATCCTCCTACCTCCATTTATCATGGAACCACCTTCCTTCTACCCACCCACCCCCCCCCCGGCCCCTGTTCCCAGAAAAGCCAGCAAAGGGGAGTGGGCACATCTGGGCAGAGAGACTCACAATGTCTTCAAGTCCTAAATTCAGGCTGGACCAAACCATACGGGAATGGTGAAGTGTCAGGAGGCCTGGGCTCTGTGCAGTTTGGGACGAGGGCCCTTCTCTGGCCTTTTTCCCCATCTATAAAATGGGATGGTAATGTAGCCTACTTCATAGAGTGGTTGTAACGACTGATGAGATTATTTATTTAAAAAGGTTTGCTCACACAATGCCTGGACATACTAAGTGTTCAGTACACTTGTTACTATCTTTATAATTACTGTTCCTCTGGTGACCCTAAGGGCCTTCTGTGCAGCTTCCTTTTTCATCTGGCCCAGGGTGAGGGCTCTGGGGAGAGATGTCTGAGCTATAAGTGAATGTTTCATTCTTGTCTCTTGCTCTCATAATGGCGAGGCCTTGGTGTTTCCTGAGTCTATCCCTCTCAGTTGGCTGTTGAGAAACTGGGGCCCAGAGAAGGAAGGAACTGGCCCAGGTCATACAGCAGGTCCCAGGACAAAGCACCAGGTTTCCCAGCTCTTGGGGACTCTTGCCTTCTGCCTGGCCAGGCAGGAGAAAGCACAGATGTTTGCAGCCATGGGAGGCAGAAAGGACCGAAGGCCATGCCACTGGCCCCAGGGGCCCTGGGCCCATATCTGAGGCTGTTCTGGTCTACTGCTTGCTGAGCATGACCTGGAGCAGGCACAGGAATGTGAGTGTTTTTAGCAGTTAATTGATCTACATTTGTTTTGGCTCAGGCTGACTAAGAAGCATCATGAGCACAGGGATTTAGTGATTTAGGTTGGGGGGAGATGAATCAGAACAGGAAGAAGGGCCCCAGACAGACATGGAGGCATACAGAGGATCAGACTAAGGGTGGCTGGCTAGAGTCTGCAGTGGGGACAATGGGGAGGCACCAGACACAGCCTCTCCTGGTATATGATCGAGCTCAGCACAGCTCCACTCATATCATCTGGGCACTTGGCCACAGTTCAAACCTTGGCAGGGGGTAGGTTAAGGGGCCTGGCATCTGTTAAGCACTTCTTACATGTCATGAGTTCCATACTCATCTTCTGTTATCTTTACAACCACCTAAGAGGAAGGCCTTACCATCCCCAGTTTACAGGAGAGAAAACTGAGACCCAGAGAGAGGAAATAACAGGATGAAGCTCATACAGCTTGTAAATCTAACTGGGATTTGAACCCAGGACTCCCTATATCTGCCCCATTTCTCCCTTTTAGGGCCAATTGGTTCCCAGTTCTTTCCTTCCTTCCTTCCTTCCTTCCTTCCTTCCTTCCTTCCTTCCTTCCTTCCTCCCTCCCTCCCTCCCTCCCTCCTTCCCTCCCTCCCTCCCTCTACCTTCTATTATCAAGCTCCTACCATATCCTAGCCACAGTGTTGGTAGTAATACATCCCTCTGGCCCTCTAGGACTAGTAGGGAAGACCGACACAATATAAATTCCTACAAACAAGCAGTGTAATAGGTGTGAGTGACAGAATACAGGAGGACAGAGAAGAAGAAACTAACACTCTCTAGGGTAGAGAAAGAAGGTCAAGAGGACTACTGAATCAAGCCCGAAAGATCAGAAGGTGGACAAAGTGGGGAAGGGCATTCCAAGCAGAGGGAACAGCCTGTATGAAGACATGGAGGCAAGGAGGAGCGCAGAGTGGAGGTTGAGCCAGGAGCTGTGAGTGTGCCTATGGGGCTGGGGGTTGAAGATTGGGGGGAAGAGCCTGAAACATCAGGGGAAGGAGACTGCTTCAATCAGTGGATCACTGGGAGCCCTGAGCATTCCAAATAGCTTGAAACTCTCACCCCCTGGAAAGTCAGGCTCTGCTAAGGACCACTACTGTCATCAACCCCACCCTCTTCAGCTGTCACCAGCTCAATGAGGGGCCGAATCCTGATGGCAAGGTTTGGCAGGGGTGGCAGAATGTGGAGTAGAAAGAACGTAGATTCAGGAATGCCTGAATCTTGCCAACTGAGATTTAAATCTCCACCTCAGGCTATGTGGCCTTGGGGGCCAGGCATGTCATCTCCCTGGACTCAGTTTTCTAATCTATAAAATGGTGACAACACCTATCACACAATAACTACAAGAATTACCCCAGAATGGTAGAAAGCGCCTGGAGTGTTACAGACTTGAAACAAATGTCAGTTCTTCCTCCCCTACCCTGCGTGCTGCCAGCATTCTGGTTGGGTACCTCTGTCCCTGCTCTCACCTGCAGGACTCACCCTCTTTGAGGCTCCTGGCTAACTGGCTGTGTGTTTGTGTCAAGTCATTGGCCCTCTCTGGGCCCCAGATTATTAACCTATGATTGGAGCTGATCCATCTCTAAAGCCTGTTCCGGCCCTCACAGTCAGGGATTCTAGGAGGCAAGGACCAAGGACCCACAGCAAAGGTCTGCAACCCCCTTCCTTGGTGGCAGTGAAGGGGGCAGCCGGGAAGCCAGTGGCGCTCTCAGCGTAGCCTCGCCCCTGCTGGCTCTGAGATCTTCTCCCTCCGCGGGATTTATAATGGGCTGAATTCATTTGCATGACAAAATTGGCTCGGGTATCCAAGTGTTGCAGGAAGACAAGTGTAACATTACGCAGAACAAGCAGCCGGGAGGAAGGTTACCACAGACAATGAGGGAACAAGTCACCCGCCCACCCGCTGCCACTGCCAACCTTTCATCCTCAGGCGTGGGGGGCTGCCCGGGGGCGGTGTCAGGGGCGGGGGCGGGGGAGGGAGGAGAAATCGGCAGGCCTGGGTGATAGCTTCCTGCCCAAGGATGTGGGGTGGGGAGACTCCTGCTTTCAGTGTCTTCCCACTGTTTTAGGGAGGTTACCTTTGCTATTTATAAATGCCTCCACCCTTTAAATGGTTGCAAGGTTATCTCTCCATTCCTAGGACTTGATAACACAAGCACTTTCTGAACCCGCTCTCCATGCACTTGTCCACTCATTCACCTATCCACTATATCATTCATCCATTCACTCCCTTATCCACACATTTACCATCTATCCATCCACCTATTTTTCCTTCCTTCCTTCCCTCCTTCCCTCCCTCCCTCCTTCCTTCCTTCCTTCCTTCCTTCCTTCCTTCCTTCCTTCCTTCCTTCCTTCCTTTCATCTATCCACCCACCCACCTACCCACCCATCTACCTATCCATCCATCCATCCATCCATCCATCCATCCATCCATCCATCCATCTATTTATGTACTCATCCTCCCACATGCCCCCTCACCCATACATTCACCCATTTACCAATTCATCTGCCTACCCATATGCACCCATCCATCCATCCAACCTTTCATATACCCACTCATCTACCCATATATCTATCTATCCACTCATCCATCCACTCATTAACTCACCTATCCACCCTTCCATCTCTCTAATGAAAACAGTTATTACACACTTTTTATGTGCCAGGTACAGTTCCGGACATTTCTCTGTGCCTCAGCTTTCTCCTCTATAAAATAAGATTAATAATAGTATCTACCTCACATGGTTGATACTGGCCCAGAGAAATGCTATACAAGTGTTTTCTACTGTTAATTTATTAGGCACTGGGGACCTAATGGTAAGTAAAACACTGGAGCTACCACAGAAGAAATCATAAACTTCTGGGGAGAAGAGACACGAGAAAATTGGTGTTGAGTCCCATGTGGGCTGTGCTAGGCCATAGGGAAGTATAGGGACTGAGTAGCAGGGGTCAGAGCTGGGGAGCCCTATGTAATTTGAGACTCTGCTTGAAAGGTAGGTAGGGATAGGAGGAATTGTTATTAATCTCTCCATTACAGATGAGAAAACTGAGGCTTAGGAACGTTATAGGACTGCCCATAACCACACCACTGCACAGAGTCGCTGAGACGTCAATGCTGTGTCATCTGATGTGGATACATCGGAGCAGGCTGGGCCATGCTCTCTCTGTCCCCTCCAGGCAGCCGATGAGGCTCCCCAAAAGCTACCTTACTCAGTTGCATGAGCAGCACCATGCTGCCCAGATCCCTGGAGGAAAAGAATGACTGAGCTCTGAGGGGCCACACCCAGAGCCCTGAGCCCTTTCTGAGCCCCTTGCTTAAAGTGAAGGGGACAATGGCCACATGAGGTGGGTCAGCTCATGGGACAGAGGTTGGTGGGAGGTGGACATCCATTCAGCCTTTGGAATTGGGGCCCAAGCAATGAGTTCCTGGCTATGCTATGGGAGGCGCCAAGGACATTTGGCCTCAGCCCAGAACGTGGACTCTGCTTAATACACCTGCGGGCTGGCTAGAGCACAGGGTGCAGATATGCGCCATCCAGTCCCAAGGGGTAGATGAAGGTGGACCCATGTGAGCCCCAGGGGAGCACATTGGATCATTCATCATTGTAACAATCGGTTCTTAAGGGTCCCAACTGCTTCTGGTGAAGCGGTCATTTCCTTGTCACTAACAGTTCTAAAATATTAGAGGGAGCAGAGTGTGGTTGTTGTGTGGACTTTGGAGCGTTTCAAGTCTGGGTTTGAATCCAGATGTCGCCTAATATTAGCCGTATGAACTTAAGCCAGTCATGGAACTTTTCTGAGGCTAGTCTGAAAAATGGGAATAATCAACCGCCATCACAATATTTTGTGAGCATTAAGTCATAATCGCCAATACTTACAACCTGCTCAGTAAGTCTTCCTCACAATAAACTCATCAGACGGTCTGAGTTTTTTTTTAAATAAACTTTTATTTTTGAATAATTTTAGATTTACAGAAAAGTTGCAAAGGTAATATAGACAGTTCCTATGAATCCCTCACCCGGTTTCCCCTAATGTTTACATCTTATGTAACTATGGTACATTTGTCAAAATCAACATTGGCACATTAGGTCTTTTTTAATTATCTCCACTTTACAAATGAGGTTAGAGAGGCACAGAGAAGTTGAGTATCTAGCCCTATATCACACTGCATTATGATACATAAAATATAATACATGAAAAAGCCTCTTAAAATGCCCGGCATCAATTCCTTTCCCATCCCAGAAAAGCTGAGTTGAGCCTGGGCTCCACTCTCCCTCTTATAAGAGACCCTGGCAGGCTAGATCCCCACCTCTGCATCTGTGTTCACTCCCCTGCAGGGTCATCGCAAAGAGTCACCAGAGAGAAACCTTTGGAGAGCACTTTGTAAAGAGCAGAGATTGATGGAGCAGTAATAGATCTCTGGAATTCTGTCCAGGCTGGCTGGCTTATCAGTGCTTATCAGCAGGCACTCAATAGGTACTCAGTAAGGATTTCTGAATAAACGAATGAGTGAATGAATGAAGGAGAGGGCATACACTCTGTGTAGGAGATCGACTTCAGGCACTTCTAGGAGCTTTTCCAAAATCTAAAACTCTGGTATTCAAAAATAGCCAGTCCCCTCTTTCACCAAGTCTTCCTTTCCCTTGAAAAATTAGAATCACCAGTCTGTGTCCCACATACAGCAGGTACTTACTTAATGGAGGATGCCAATGTTGGTATCTCTACCCACATTTTTCCTTAGTCTCCACAATTTCATCTCTACTTATTTAAATTTTATTTTACCCTGTTGTGTGTTTTTTGCAATTTGTCTCAAATCCTTGAGGGGTGTGTGGAGGGGTGTGTGTGTGTGTGTGTGTGTGTTGCATAGGGGTATGTAAAGAACCCCACGAGTCAATCACTGATGGTAATAATGGTGTCATCTGCTGAAAGTGAGGTGGGTGGGTGGTCCCCCACCTCAAGGTCCTCAGGGACCAGCCCCTTAAAGGCGCCCTTCCACCCCCGGGCATGGCAATCCCAGGAGATTCTATGTGCATCCCATGATGAGGATATCCCCTAGAGCTGGTTGTCTCCACATTTCTCTATGTGTGGGTGCTCTCCCTTGCTTGCTTGAATGCTCACTTCTCTGAAGACAAGGCCTCATTGAGCATTGAACATCATAGCCAGACCTGGCACAGGGCCCGGCCTCCAATAGGCCCTCAGTACCCGATCATTGGAGGAGGGAAGAAATGCATGAGTTTGGGATCCAGGGGACCAAGCCTGAGGGGAAGGAGTGGGAGAGGAGCGCTGGGATCTGCCAGGGGCCTGAGGTGCTGCTGAGACTGGTAATAAGAAAAGTGTATATAACCACATTTCCTGAGTGCTCAAAACATGCAGGCATTTGGCTATGGGATTTTCCAAGTTCTCTCAGTTGCTCCTTACAACAGCCCTGTGAATTAGGGTGCAGTACCCAAGTTTTACAGACGAGGAAGCCAAGTGGTTGCAGGGGTTTCCAGGGCGAAGGATTCTGCAGAAGTAGAGAAATCCAGCTCCTCCATGAGTTGCCCAGTTTGGTGGGAAGGGAGAATGGGGACAGTCTTGGTGAGCACGAGAGGATGCTTACAAGGAACTGAAACTCAGTCAAACTGGGTAGGGAAAGGAAGGAAGGAGGAAAGGATGAAAGAAAGGCAGTGTGGGGGGACTTACGGCAAGATTCAGGCATCTCTGTCAGCCAGAGCCCGACTCAGGCTTCCCAGCCCCTGGGCACCCTCCCAGCCAGCTGAAGATCCCCTGATTCTTGGCAGCCTCCGACCCAGGGGGCCCACTCTAGGGAATATGAGACCGGGGAGGTGATATCAGGTATAGAATGTGACAGGGGTGACCTCAGTAAGGAGCTGCCTCTCTCGGGACCTCACTTCTCTCTTCTGCCAGGTGAGGGGATCTGGCCCTCAGGCTGAGCAGGTCTATGATCCACGATGTCTCTCTAATAATGACAGTGATACCACTTCCTGACACTCCAGTGTGTGTGGTCCAGCGGTTCGAGCAAAGTTAAGCTGCTTAGGCTCCAATCCCTGTGCTGCCACTTTCTCTGTGGCCGAAGGAGTTTCTTAACATTTCCTCAGCTCAATCTTCCTATCTGTGAAATGGAAATAATTTTATCTCCCTCATAGACTTCATGGGGACTAGCTGGGCTCATGTATCAATAGAGAGCTGGGGACACAGTAAGCTGTCTATTCAGACAGTGTTTGCTATCATCGGCAGCATGGTTTCCTGGTTGTTATTATTACTATAACAACATCAGCAATATACTAAGCTCTGTACTAAATGTTACATTAATGTGATCCTTGCAGATACCCAGAATGAAGAGACAGAGGCTCTGAGAGATTACATGACTACTTAGATCAGACAGCTGGTCGGTGTCAGAACCCACAGTCATCCTCCAGGCTGTCCAACTGCCAAACCTAACCAAACCAGAACCCATTACAAGTTCCAGAGACAGAGCCTGTCCCAGGTTCAGTGGGAAGGAGGAGGAAGCATTTATTAAGTTCTTATTTTGTTTCCATGATCTAATTTAATCTTTACAGCTGGTCGATCTAATTATTCCCAATGTAGAAATGAAGAAACCAAGGCTCCAAGAGGATCAGCAACTTACCTATTGCCATGTGGTAGAGCAGGGCTTGCCTCACTGGTGTGATTACACCTGACAGCAGAGCCCAGACCCTTCCCAGACTGGAGCTACTCTGTGTGTGTGTCGGGGGGCGGGAGGGTGGGGAGAGAAGGTGGCGGGGGGCGGGGGGAGGTAGGAGGATGGTGGTGAAGCTCTGACTGCTCACATCTGCCAGGCTGTGCATAACTGTAAGAATATCTCTGTGACTGTGTGTGGGTGCATGAATGAGTGTGGAAGCAAATGTTTGTGTCCCTCTTCCCATTGAACCCAGAGCAGGCTTTGCTCAGTTAGGAACAAGCTGAGGGGAGCTGCCAGGCAAGCTGTGTGTGTTTGTGTGTGTGTGTGTGTGTGTGTGTGAGAGAGAGAGAGAGAGAGAGAGAGAGAGAGAGAGAGAGAGAGAGAGAGAGAGAGAGGTGTATGTGTGATAGAAGTGTGTACATCTGAGAGAGAGAAGGGTGTGTGTGTGTGTGGTCATGATGGAGAGCCTTTGTCTTCTGGGCTCTGTACCCCAAGGAGATGGTCTGTGGAGGATGGAGTAGGGGGGTCACCTTGGAAGGCCTGAGAGCTTCAAGTGGGGAGAAAGGCAGAGTAGCCTATTAATGCTGCCCTCCTGGGGTTGGGGGGCAGATAAGTGGCCCCAGGGGGCTGTGCTGAGGACCCTCTAACTAGCTTGTTGCCATGGGGATGTAGGCTGTGAATATAGGCCTGGAAGTCCAGCGTGAGCCTTCCAACCCCTCCCCTGCCTGGCAGGTGGAGACCCCCGGCTGGGGTGTTTGTCTGGGAAGAGGATTGAAGGGTCATATCTACTCTCTCTTTTATTTAAAGCAAAGACCTCCATTCCTTCTACTATTCTCAGGCCGGCCCTACTAGGTCAAGGAAGAAATTAATTGTCTCCATCTTCCTGGGGAACAGTGGGTCTCAGGATCAGGGGCTGGCCTCCTGCCTCCTCAGGTGCTTGCCAGCAGGTGGCCAGGACAGGAAGAGAAATGCATGTGACCATACAGCCACACTTGCATGCCAGACAACACAGCTAAGTCCATTAGGAGAACAGAACCCTGCTGACCCTGGGGATGCCGAGAGTGTGGGACTCGTCCCTGAGTAGTGGCCAGTTTATCTGAGAACCACGAACTCTCCTAGATGGGTCTAACTGGAGTCAGCACCTCTGAGGGTTTTTGTTTATGTTTTATTATAAAAATTTTCAAACATTAAAAACTAGAGAGGGTAGTTTATGAATCCCAAGTACCCATCACTCAGTTACAATTATCAGCTTTGCTGATTTTGTTTCATTTGCCCCTTCTTCTTCTTCTTTTTTTTTTCTTTTCTTTTTTTGCTGGGGTAGTTGAAAGCATGCCAGACAGCATGCCATTTCATCTAGAAATACTTCAGTATGTATCTCTTACTGATAACTGACCATGCCGTGATCACACCTAACAAAATGAACAGCAATCTCAGTGATGAATATCATTTGATTCTCCATCTTGCTTCAAATCTGCCATTAAATATGTAAACCCATGCTCCAAGGGTGAATGGAGGCCATGAGGTAAGGCCGTGAGGTAAGGGCAGCTCTCTGTGCTATAGCTTTGGAGCCACGAAAGAGTGATGAGTGAACGCCTGTGGCTTTGGAGGAGTTATTTTGCTTCAAAGGGTCTCAGTTTCCTCCTATCCCAAAGGTATAAACCTCTTCCAAGGCTTTTGGGAGGACCGAATGAAATTATATATGTACAAAGTGGGGACTCGGTAAATGATGCCAATGATCATGATGCTTTCAGAGGAAACCGAAGTTGAGAGAGTGACTTGCCCGCAGTCACCTGATTCAGAGTAGTGAGGCTGCGATGGAAGCATAGGTCTTCTAAGTGCACCGGGATGCCCCTGCTCTATACCACCACCCGACACTACAACTGGAAATGACACAGAGGGTGACTTTAACAGGTCCTTTTTTCTTGATGCCCAGTGGGTCATTTATGGCACTGTGGGCTGAGCAGGTGATGGGACACCAGCAGGCCTGGCTCCAAGAAACCTAGAACAAGATCCTTCCCCTCCCTGGGCCTCAGTTCCCCCATCTGTACCAGGAGGGCATTGACCTCTTGCATGGTCTTTAAGACCTCTTGCAGTTTACTTTGCTCCTGCCAGAGTTAGTAATTATGGGGATGTGGGGAAGATTTGAGGCTGATGGGGGTTCACAGCCATTTAAGGAGCCAGGCTACAGGACATTGTGGGAGGTGAGGGAGAATATCCTGCATTGGAGAGCAGGGATAGGGTAGCCCAGCTCAGTAGAAGTGAGGTTCTCTTTTCTTCCTGATTGTAGGCCCCTGAACCTAGGGCTGTGACTTGCACATTATAAGGTAGATGAGATACAAAATCCCATTGACGTAATGGACAGAACAACTGGATAAAAGTCAGTAAGGAAATAGACTTGGAAAACACAATAAACCAACTAGTCCTAACAGACACTATTTTCAATAGTGATATAGTAGAATATTCTACCCAATAACTGCAGAATACATATTTTTAAGTGTTCATGGAATGTTCTCCAGGAGAGACCATATCTTAGGGTGCAAAACAAGTCTCAACAGGTTTAAAAGATTGAAAACATGCAAAGTATGTTCTCTGACAACAGTGGAATAAAATTAGAAATCAAGAACAGAAGAAAGTTTGGAAAATTCTCAAATTAAACGCTCCTAAATAACCAATGGGTCAAAGAAGAAATAACAAGGGAAATCAGAAAATACTCTGAGATGAATGAAAACAAAAATACAACATACCAAAATTTATGAGATGCAGCAAAAGCGGTGCTCAGAGGGAAATTTATAGCTGTAAACACCTACATTAAAATAGGAGAAAGATCTCAAATCAATAACCTTCCACCTTACTAGGAAAAGAATGAATGAAATCTAAAGTAAGCAGAGGGAAGGAAGTAATAAAGATTAGAGTAGGGATAAATTAAATGGGGGATACAAAAACAGAGAAAATCACTAAAACCAAAAGTTGGGTTCTCTGAAAAGATCAACGAAATTGACAACACTTCAGCTAGACTGACCAAGAAAAAAAAGAGAGAAAACTCAAATTACTAGAATCAAGAGTGGAAGTGGAGACCTTACAGAAATAAAAAGGAATATAAAATTTCATTGATCTAGAAATTCCAAAGAAGCTTCACAATGTTTCTAGAGATGCAAAGAGAACAACCAGAACTGGTTACCAGGAGCTGCCTTCAGGCAGCAGGATGGGGAAGAAGGGCATTGGGTTTTCATTATAAGCCCTCATGGGCTGTTTTTGTAAATATTACTGTAAAATACAACATATGTACAGAAAAGTGAATAAAAAGAGAAGTACTCAGTGATTATCACCAATGGAATACCCATGGAACCACCACCCAGGCAAGAATTAGAACAGCTGCCCAGATGCCCACCTCATACCCTCACCAAACTCTTCCAAAGATAATCGCCAACCTGATGTGTGTGTGAGATTCACCCATGTTGTTGCAGGTAGTAGTTTATTCATTTTCTTTGCTGTGTTGTAGTCAATTTTATGAATATACCACAATTTATGTGTCTGTCCATTCAATTATTGATGGAATGGGCATTTTTTTTTTTTTATAAAAGTAATGTACAAGAAGGTAACTTGATTAAAATATTTTCAATAAAATACAAATTAAAGTTGTAACTCAACCAGTGTTAGTTTAATTTTCATTTCTAAGACTCTTTCTTTTTATGCTCCAGTCACTTATGAAGCCATTCTAGGTCCTGGAGAATATAGGCCACTTAGGTAGGAGCCCAGAGGGATCGGATCTGAGAGGTGCCACGCCCCTCTGGGGCCCTCTTATCAGCCCTCCTCCCTTAATTTTCAGCTTCAAATGGGGGAGGTCACACAGATGGAGCAAAGATCACACTGTCCCTTCCATCCAAAGTCTGCAGCTTCCAAACATACCTCTGAGTGCACATACAGACAGCCAAACAAGAGCGTGCACCACATGTGGGCACACGTGTGGGCACACATGCACGTCCGGGAGGTGGCAGTGCCTGCAGGCACCTGACCGGGAGGCGAGGTCTGTGCACGAAGAAGTTGGTGGAAGAAGAAGAGGAGGAGGAGGGGGGAAAAAATTCCCTCATTTCTGAAGAAATGTCCCAGATTAGATTTGTAAATCAAAAACCAATATATAACATGCAAGAATTGATCTGTTTTATATTCCTCAGTTACATTTTTGTGAAGCACATTTAGAAGATTTAGAACGTATTTGCGCCTGCTGGTTGGGCCATTATATGCTTGAGTTCATACATCTATTTGTGAGGCTATAAAACAGGCATCGACTACCATGTAAATTGTGTTCTCCACAATAAATTATATGCATACTTGCAAAAATACATAACTGCCGTGGCTGGGCCAACGCGGCCAGAATACTAATGAGGGCGAAAGTTGCTTTGTCCCTCTTCTCTGGCCTAATTTAGCCTCTACATCAAAAATTATGTAGGAAAAATCACTTTATCCTCTCACTGAGAAATAAAATAGCACTCACGGGCACCCTCATCTCTTCCCACCCCCCTTCCTTTTAACCGAACACTACCATTTTCATACTAATTTTAGCTGCTCCAGGTTTACCGGGAGGAAACCTGGCTCTACTGAACCTGGGGAGTCGCTGGGTTTTCTGCACACATGAGAGGGCTCTGGAGCTGGCACGTGCACACATACTCAGACACGTATGCACACACACGTCTGCATGTTCCCTCCTTGTGGTTTGAATTCTCTCATGCCAGAGTACGTTCACGGCATGCAGGCAGACCCACGTGCAAACGTGGAGACTTGCCCGATACCCATGCACAGACAATGCATGAACATTCACCCGCATGCCACAAATTCATTTCCTCTCCCTGGTACAGATGCACAGAGACTCACTGTGAGAATCCAATTCAATTCAGTTGAATTCAATTCAATCCAGTTCGGGCCAGCAAATGTTGATTGAGCACCTACTATATGCCATGGAGTGTACTTGGCATTGGGAATATTGAAATAAAATTTTTAAAAAGACAAAATCTCAGGTCGCTGTTCAGGGGAGGAGTCAGCCTTGCGAACAAATGCAGCAAGTCGGTGTGCTGGGGGCTGTAGCAGTTGTAGAGAGAGCTGCTTGTGCACACACACTCACGCCCTGGTGGTTGTAGGCACACATGTTCTCCAATATTCACGTGTACACGTGCATAATCTCTGCATTAACACAAATACGCATTTGTGTGGGCATTCACACAGACCCCACCCATACAGGTAGATGTGTGCATGTATACGCCACACACACAGATGGGCACATGCAAGCATGTGGATGCCTGCCCCGCCTCTGTCTTCTCCACACGTCTGAATTATCTATGTGCTGTCTGGCTTGCATAGCTCTTTGGGTTTTGTTGCCATCTATACTGGAAACAAAGCTACTTCCAACATTAGGCTGGCTGGCATTGCTCCCACTTGCCCCAGTGGCCTTGCCCGAGGTTCCATGCTGGTGTGAGTTCCAGAGGCCACACAAGGAGGAGAAGTAGACACAAAACAGATCTTGCTTTCATGATCTCAGGCCAGTCTCTTTACAGTCCTGGGCCTCGAATTTACTCATTTTTTAAATGTGGGAATTGGATAGTCTCTGAGGCCATCGAGCTCCAGTTGTCTACAGTCTGTTGCTGAAGTAGATTGGGCCTCTGTCCAGGTCAGAGAGTGTGCGACAACTGCAGAGATGGCCCCGAAGTGGAGGAGGCTCAGCCCTGCTCCAGGCTTTCAGCATAAGAGGAGCACTAGCCCTGAGGGCAAGACCGCAGGTCTCGGGAGCCTCATGGGAGCATGTCCTTGAGAAAAGGAGTAGCAATACGTGGTGGAGGGGAGAAGTCTTGCAGGGGCCAGGTTCCAATTCAGTCCAGCTCAGAGATGCCTGATATGGTTCTCTTGCAATAATGTCGTTCTGCCTTCAAATACCTGAAGGGCTGCCATGGGGCAAAGGGAAGGGACTTCCTCATGTGACCCAGTAGGTAGAACTAACACAGTGGGAAAGGAGGTAGAAGCTATAAGGGGACAGACAGACTTTGGTTCAATATAATGATCAATGTGATGTGTGTGTGTGTGAATTCTGCTATTGCATTTGTACTTTCCTTGTAGTCCTTTATCTCATCTACTCCCCTATATCTCATCCTATTTCTTTTTCATACCACACTATTTTCTCTTTATCTCTGCCTGTTCTTTGAATAAAAACATTTTCTTTTTAAAAAGTAGGTAGTATTTTTATTGAGAAAAGTACTATATGAGCATGATGAAAAATTTAAATCGGTCAAAAGTTACAGTGAACAGTTGGTCTCTCTCCCTTCCCAGACTCCCCAGTTTTATCCATCCAGTTTCCCTCTCCAGAAAAAAAGTTGCTGTTACCAACATTTATGTTTACGTTCAAAAATTTACTGTGCATCATGCCTATCTATCATCTATCTATCATCTATCTATCTACCATCTATCTATCTATCTACTATCTATCTATCTATCTATCTATCTATCTATCTATCTATCTATCTGTCTATCGATCATCTATCATCTATCTATCTATCTATCTATCTATCTATCTATCTATCTATCTACCATCCATCATCTATCTATCTATCGTCTATCGATCATCTATCTAAATATTTATCATCTTTTAGAATCTTTATTTTAACACAAATGAGAGTATTTCATATGACCTAACCCTTGTTTCCCCTCCCGCCTCCCCTCCCCACCCCCCAATCTAACCATGTAGCTTGGAAACAATGCAGCTGTTACTAAGAAGTTTTCCATCAGCAGTGTCCAACAATGGAATCAGTTAATGAGTTCTCCAATACTGGAGATGTGAAAACACTGGCTAGATGACCACTTGGAGAAAGAAAATGGGAGAATAGAGCCCTAAACTGGGGGAGGGATGTTGGGTTCACGCCTTTTAAGGCTCTATCCATCAACCAGTTTCTTGAATACAAAGAGAACAGCTCTCTGTCTCACTCTACCCTTTCTCCTACTCCTCTCAGCCAGCACCTGCCAAAGCCAGCCGAGGTCACCAGTACCTAAAGCTGCCCAACCATGGCTTCCAGCCCTCCTGTAATTGACAAGAACTCCCCAGAGAGAGCGTCTCTTTGTGCCAGCCTCATGCCACTAAACTCCAAATTAAGAGACCCAGCAGAGATTTCTGTCTTATTCCACCTAAGCCCCTGGGGCCCACCCTCTTTCATTTCAGGGAGGGAATGGAACTGGAAGTTTAGATTTGGGAAGGGGGGTAAAGAGGGCTCGCCACCAAAGCTGGCGCCTCTATGCTCCAGAGAGATGTGCGTGTCCTACCATGCAGCTTAAGACTTCTCCAAAACACCTTCCCCCCAAATCCAATAAAATTGCAAATTTCACTGTATTTCACAATATCCTAAATAAACATGAACAGCATGCATTTCTCTTCCTTGCATCAAATATTAATCTGCCCGTGGCCAGCACCCGCTCCCCCGCGCGTGTGCGCACGCTGGGTAAACACCGGGGAGATTGGGATGCCAGACCTTCCCTTCTCTTCCCCAAGTGGAGAGCATGACAAATTTTTCTCCTAATTACACCTGCCACTGTTTGCCTTCTAATACTGTAAATCCTCCATCACATAGTTTTTCAGATTCAGGATTAGGTTCTCTTCCTGTCGTACAAGTGATTGGAGGGGGCAGGGATGGGGGAGTGGGAGGCCACTGTGGACTGTGTAGCATCGCTTTTCACAATTTCTCCATGGGGGGTCCCTGAGTTGGGTACGGGGGGGGGGGCGAGGGGGGAATGTTCCCAAGCCCCTGACCCTCCTGCAGGGTAGGAAGGAGATTTTGAGGGGGAGGGGAGAGGAGAGAATGGAGCAAAGGCATCTGCTCAGGTGTGCAAAACCTGCTCACCTAAGCTTAATTAGCCCCCTAGTTGCCCCCAAATCCTGGGCGTAATAAAAATCCTAAGAAGGGAGAGGATGAATGAAAAGTGTCAAGTACAGTGCCCAGCACATAGTAGGTGGACAAAACTGTAGTTGCCTTCCCCTTTGCTCTATCTCCTGGCTGAAGCCATCGTCTCTCTCTCCTGGACCATGAAACCTGCCTCTCCACTGGTTTCCAATCTTGCCTCACCCCTCATTGTCCCCCAGCTGTCAGAGTGCTCCTTCCAAAGCCCAGAGCTCTCCATTCCTGGCAGGCCCTGCCTTAAAACCCCGAATGACTTCCCACCATGTCTGAATTATGTCCAGTCACAGCACGGAAGGCCCTCTGCCGTCGGGCCCAGCTTGATTCTCTGGTCTAATTTCCAGCCTACCCTATGACCCCTGGCCATTCATTCTAGATTGTAGCCACCCTGCTCACCATCTCACCCTTCCCAAAATGTGCTGTGCAAGATGCCACTTCCATTTCTTTGCTCAGGCAGTTCCCTCTGCCTGTTGAAATTTCAACTTTCTTTTTGGGTGTTCACTCCTGATGACACCACCTCCTTGAGTCTTTCCTGATCCCCTAGTCATTATAAATGATGGCCTTCTTGGTGCTCCGGAGGGACTTTGCAGCTACCACATTTCGGTTTAGGCATTTGCTTTGTCTGTCAGCAGTGTAGAAGTGTTTGCAGGTGCCTTCGAGGTAGGGACCAGGTCTTAAACATCTCTGTAACCTTAATGTCTCTCTAGCCTTGAAGTTTTGATACTACAGAGGGTGATATTTGGTATGTGGTTGTAGGGAGGGGGTCTTCTTGTTGCCCTTAAGAATGGGTTCCCCAGGGCCAGCCCTTCTCTGCCTCTGAGGACAGTCACTCAGCTTGGCAGATAGCGTCGAGTCCCCACCAGCACAAGATATTAACCCCTTAAGGCCACAATGATGAAGGGGAAGGGGGCTGAAGACTCACCCCTTCCTCCACTCCTGTGACCAGACCTCAATCCCTGATTTCCCTCCCTGAGCCTGGGATGCTCTGATAGAGTCCCCTCCTAGCGATCTGTGTGTCTGGAACACCCGAGCTGTGCAAATGACACCCAAATCATTCCTGTAGGGCTTTGGAATATGCACTATCATTGGCTGCTTTTATTTGATGAGGGAGTTGGTTCCTAGAGGCCTTTCTGCCTCTAGGGATGCCCCGGCCTATTGGCTAAGGAGGGGGACCCCACCCTCTGTGGCTGGAGACCTAGAGCTAGGCTCAGAAGGGAGGTCTTAGTCATGCTCTGTGCTACCCTGGTGAGGTCTCCACCCTGCCAAAGCTCCCCTGGAGTTGTTCTTGAAGTCTTCTCTCAGAGTCAGCTTGTTCAGCTTGAATAATAACTGTCCCTGGCCCTGTCCCCTCCCCACACATTTCACCTTCAAAGGGCTGGGAGAAATTTCCCTAATTAATTAACTCCTCTGCAGCCTGCCCTCCATGTCATCTGGTGATTAATTGTCACTGTGCCTTTAAATCCAGAGGCGGAGGGAAGGTGGGTTGAATTGGCAGTGGTGGATGCCACAAGCAGGCAAGCTGGAGTGAGGACAGCCTGAGGGCCTTTCCTGGGGTTGAAAGACCCCCGCCTCTACCCTCATTCCTGTCCTTGCCCAGGGCCTGACTGAGAGGCTCCAGAGCCAGACCACAAATGCATCCATCGATAATCAATCAATGAGTCTCAAATATGAGGCTGTGGGAAATGGGGCATTCTGGAAGAGGCAAGGTAGCTGTTGTCTAACCTAAAGGCTGCAAAACAGGTCACTTTGCTTTCCTGAGCCTCAGTGTTCTCACCTATAAAATGGGGGCTAGTAATAGCACCTACCTCTCAGATAGCTGGGAAGGTGAAATGAGACTAATGCGTATACAGCTCTTACCGTGGTTTAGGGTACACAGAAAGTGGTCAATAATGATGGCAGTGATTGTGCTGCTGCTGCATCATGAAAGGCTGTAAGGCCGCACTTCTCATCCCCAACTGCCTTCCCCCCACCCCCAGCTCTGTTTGCCTTCATAGTTCCCCAACTCCCCCAATCCTGGCCACAGCACTCACCTGCTTCCTAGTCTAGTTGGTAAGTAAGTACCCGGGCAAGGAACTTACTTTCCTATGTCTTTATAGTCTACTATAGAAAACGAGGATAAAGCTACCCTATCTTCATGTATACAAGGCACTGGGACACAAATAGAGAAAAGGTCCGGCGATTCCTCCCAGATGTTCATAGCAGGAAAAACGGATGAGGAAGTAAATGCAAGCATGGCGTGACCTGTGACAGAGGTGCACAGCGCGTTCAGCAGGAGGCAAGCCACGGCACCAGGGGTCCAGAGTGCAGTGAAGGTAAAAGGAGATAACCCTCAGCACATGCTGGTTGCTTCACAAAAGTCTGTTCCCTTTTCTAGTCTTCCCCTTCCTCACGTGGCCTTACTTTTTAGACTGGCTGCTTTCCACATTAAACCCATTTCTGTCCTTCCTGCTGAGGCTGCAAGGTCTGGAAAGAGGGGCAGAGAGGGTGGGTCTCCTTGGGGAACCCCTGCTCCCCGCAGCTTCATTTCATCACCCTTCCCCCATCACCAGCGTTAGCTAACATTTATTGTTTACTATTGCCAGGCACTGGGCAAGTGCTATACGATAGCCCCATTTTACAGTTGAGGAGACTGAACCAGAACCCAAACTAGATAGACTGAGGGATAAATAAACCCCAGGCGGTCTTTGTCTAGAGCTGCAGAAACCTAGGGCTGGAAAAGTGGATGTGGCCAAGAAGGGCGATCCAATCAGAAGAGGGAATTGGCCGGCCCACAGACTCCGGGTCACCTTCCGCTGAGTGAGGCCTGTGGTTTTCAGGTGTATTAACTTCATTTGCTTTACGGGGCTTCATTGACCGCGTGCTCTGTGGCGGACCCAAGTTCGTCAACCCCAGCCCCCATGTTTTTCTCTAGCCCCTCTCCGTCCGTCTGGAAGCCCAGCTGCCAGCTGCGTCCTCGAGGGCGCAGGCGCGTGCAGGTGCGCAGGCTCAGAGAGGGTGGTCTGGTGGCAGCCCGGCGCAGCGTGGGGGCAGTAGCTCTGCCGGGAGAAGGTAAGTGCCTGGAGCTCAAAGCAGGCCCAGAGGGATCTACCACATCTTCTAATGAAGCCCTTGTATTTATCAATGAGACAGGTGTGTGCGTGTGCGTGTGTGTGTGCACACGTGTGTGTGTGCGTGCACGCGCGCGCTCGCACGTGTGGATGTGGAGGAGGGCTGGAACTTGCTCAAGGTCCCAGGGATTCCTTTCTGGTAATAGAACCCAGAACCTCAGGGTTTTTGAGAACAAGATTCCCAGTGGGAATAGTGTGGGTAGGGGAAGGGAGGAGCGAGATTGTTGCCTTATGTGAGGAACTGTTGAAAAAAGCATTTTAGGGGAGCAAGGAGGAGGTACCATATCCAGAGGGTCAGGATGCCAAAATTTTGGAGGTAGCACAGGATAAATTAAACAGGTTTTGAAGCAGGCAAACCTCACTTCTCCTCCCCCTCCTCCAAGCTGTGTGACCTGGGCGAGTTCCTTCACCTCTCTCAGCATCAGTCTCCTGAGTGTGAGGTACTCAGCTCACAGAAAGACAAAGACAAATGTCAGATTTCTTCTTTTTTTCTTCTACTGCCCCCCCACGTCGCGCCCGCGCCCCCACCCCCACCCGTGGGAGTATTATCCTCACTGTAGTTCCCGGTAGAGTCATTCATTCATTTGACAGAGGACCGACTAGGTAAGAGGGACTGTTCTAAGCACTGGGGATAAGAAGTGAACAAAGATAAAAACGCCTGCCTTCCTGGAGCTTACATGCTTAGTGGTGGTGGGAGGGAGACGCTAAACAGCATTAAGTGGTGATAAGTGGTGTAGAGGAAAAGAGGAAAGTGAGCAGAGAGGGTGTTGTGGGCATGGGTTCAATTTGAAATAGGGTAATCACGGAGGGCCTCACTGAGGAGGTGACGTCTAAGCAAAGACCTGATCTAGATAGCCATGCAGAATTTTGGGGAAGAGACTTCTGGGCAAAGGGAACAGCTAGTGCAAAAGCTCTGAGGCAGGACTGGGTCGGGCACATTCAAGGGGAGGTAAGGAGGCCAGTGAAGCTGGTGGAGTGAGAGAGGGAGAGTGTGGTAGGAGGTGAGGCCAGAGAGGAGAGGCCAAGGGAGGCAGACAAGGTAGCCCTGGTGGGTTGCTGCAAGGCTTTGATTCTGAGGGAAGTGGGGAGTCATAGCAGGGTTTGAGTAGGGGAGGGACATGATCTCACTTGGGCTTAGTGAGTTCCCTCTGGCTACTGGCTTGACAGTAGACTGTAGGGGAACAACAGTGGGAGCCAGAGGCCCACGTGGAGGGCGAAGGGTGTTGGGATGGAGTGCTTCTGAGCATGTTGAAAGCGAACCGGTAGTTTTCTTCTCTATAGAATATGCTCAGGTCGCTGCTGCCAACAGGTTACATCCTCCAATCCCTTTTCTGCCACACTGAGATCCACGGTAGGCATTCCTTCTGGGGTGTGAACCTCTCATGGAATCTACCAGGGGAGGCACATACAAACACACACACACACACACACTCACACACTCATCACTCACACACACATGCATGCGCACACAGTCTGCTTCCTGGAGCTTTGAGGTACTGTTTTATGGGGTTGGGCTCAGAGAGGTCCTGGGCCATGACTAATCTTCACAGATCCGTGCTGGGTGCATGGTAAGCACTCCAGGTGTGCATGTCCTAGCTGATCAGGCCCCAGCTCCTCCTCGATCTCCTCTCCTACCCCTCTCGCCCCAACTCACTCCATACTGGCCCCCTTGTTGCGCCTCACAAACACCAGACCTGCTCCCACCTTAAGGCCTTTGTCTTCTGTCCCTCTGCCTGCCATGTCCACCCTCAAGATGTCCACATGCTCCCTCACCACCTCCGCATCTTTGCCGGAAGGTCCCCTCTCGGCAAGACCTCCCCTAACTACCCTATTTCCTACAGTAGCCCCACCCCTGACCCGCCCTTTCTCTGACTTAAATTTCTTTCCATAGCACTTGTCACCATTTTTCATAGAATAAATTTTACTTGTTTTGTTTACTGTCCGTCTCCTTCCATTAGAATCTAAACTCCATAAGGGTAGAGATTTCAGTTTTGTTTAACATGGTAACATAATATTTATAATTTTAATCATTCGTAACTGTACAATTCAGTGGCATTAAATATATTTGCAATGTTGTATAACCATCACCACTATCTATGTCCTGTACTTTTCATCATCGCAACATAAACTCTGTACTCATTAAACAATAAGTCCTCATTCCCTCCTCCCCTCAACTCCTGGTAGCCCTTATTCTACTTTCTGTCTCTGAAGGTACTCATATACGTGGAATCTTACAATATTTGTCCTTCTGTGACTGGCTTATTTAACTTAGCATAATGTTTTCAAGGTCCGTTTATGTTGTAGCATGTATTAGAATCTCATTCCTTTTTGTGGCTGTATAATAGTCCATTGTATGTCTATACCATATTTTAGTTACAGCTGTATACTCAGTGCCTGGCATAGTGCCTGGCACATAGTCAGTACTTGATAAATATTTATTGAATGAATAAGTGAGGGAATGGATGAATCAATAAACGCAGGAGTGATGAATCTTTGTGGTTTTGCTTTTGTCTTAGAATCAGTGCATTTGAGATCCTAGGGGAGCATTCAAATAGAGATGACCTCGGGTGGCCCTGGGTGTTGAGGATGAAGGGGACTGAGTGGTAAAAGGACCGCTGGGGAAGTGAGCAGGTGTATGAAGAGGGGCCCAGCTGCTCTTCCACTGAAGAGGCTCCTCCCTGCCCTGGGCAAGGCACTCCTGCCCTCCCTCACTCCAGAGTGTGGGCAGAGAAGGTATTTGGTGGGGATGCAGCTTAGGGTTCCCTGACCCCCCACCTTATCTGGCTCCTCTTCTCTATCTGGGGTGCTCTGTGTCTGTGGAGGAAATCCAGGTCTGAAAGGCTAGATCTGGTGTCCCTGCTGGGCAAGCGTCCTAAGTTTAAGTGTGCTGAAGATCTGAACTCACCTGTGAGAGGGTCCAGATGTCCAGCCTCATCATGCTAATTAGTGCAATTAATTAACAAGTGTCTTTGTGGCTCTGCGAGCTCTGGGCTGGAGCAGGGGGCAGCCCTGTAAACAGGTGTTGGGGGCCTAAGAGGGAGTGATGAAGGAGACAGGACTCCAGGATGTCTCTGCCCTGGGCAGAGAGCCCCCACTCTCTGAGTGATTGCAGTGGCCTGCTCCTCCCTCCCACCCTTTCCCCCTCTCCCTCTCTCCCTCTTTTCCTCTCCCTTTCCCTCCACCTCCCTCCTCCTCTCTCCTTCCCCCCTTGTCCATCCGTGCCCAGGAGAGCCACATCTGGGATAAGCTGGGATTCAGGGTGCCTAGATGGGAGGGGGGTTCAGCCAGGCTCCACTGGAGAAGGCCCAAGTCCCACAGACAGAGTCACAGAAGGAAACATGGTGTTACCTATTCCAGGTTGATAGAAGAGACATGCTTTCTGCTAAGAGGACCCCCTGGGATGACAAGGAGAGACACAGCCCCTGGCAGGAGGTCTCCTTGATCTGATGTGTGTGAGAGAGATTTTCCCAATCTGATGGTGGAGTTACAGCTGCTGCCCTGGGGAGTTCGTCTGATGGGAGAGACACAGTCCCTGCCCTGGGGGAAGCCCCTGGTAGGCGGAGAATGAGGTAGAGGACACAAATTTGAGAAAAGGCTCTTAGCCCTTTAGGTGATGCAGAGATCAGCACCGAAGGAGGGTGTTCAGAGAAGAGGGTAGGTTGGGTCCTGGGAGGTCACTGTCCTGCTGCCCTTGACAGAGTAGAGGGGTTAAGGATACAGCAAATTCCCCGGATGCCTTTAGCACCTCTTGGGGACAGCAGACTGCAACATTGAATTGGGACATGGACAAGCTAACTTGTTAGAGGGAGAAGATGGCCAAGGTGGGTGGAGAGTCAGCATGCAGCAGTCTTGGGACTTCAAGATAAAGGTGGCGGGGACCCACTCAAGGTTGAGTGGACACAGGCCACCTGTCTTCCAGGGGTGAGAAGGTGGTGGCTTGGCTCGACTGGTAGAGCCAGAGGAGATGTTCATGGGTGAGAGAGAGCGGCTGGGGAGAATGACAGTCTGGAGGAAGGTGTTCAGGATGAAGTGATGAATCTTCAGGTTAGCTTCTGTGTTCCTAACTCTTGTTTTAGAATCAGTGAGTTTGAGTCTAAGAAGAACATTCAAATAGAGATTGTGAGTCCTTAGGAGGGGGCCTGAGGCTCAGGAGAGAGGTCAGATCAGAGGTCAAAGATTCAGGGCCGCCTCCATGCCTGTGCCTGGGGCTTATTCAGTGTTAATAAAGAAGTGTGGGCCACGGACCAGCGGCAGCAGCATCTAGGAGCTTATCAGAACTACAGACACTCAACCAGCTCTGGACTGATAATCACCATCTGCCTTTTAACAGGATCCTCCAGCAATCTGTGTGCACACTGAAGCGCCAGCAGGTCTCTCCAGGTGCTCTTATTATTCCTCTAATTTTGAGGTTGAGGAAACTGAGACTCAGAAGTGGGAGAAGGAGGTGAAGCATTGGCTGCTGTGGGAGTTCAGGTGATTAAGGTACTCATGGAGCATAAGGTCTTCAGTGGGAGCAGGGAACACATGCAGTGGGGTGCTGATGAATGGTTGACAGTTGGCTCTTTGGGGAAGAAAGCCCTGACTTGTAACACTCGCCAAGTTCCATGGTGTAAATGCTCCCACTGTGGTGAGTTTCAAGCTACTTATATGATGTGTCCCTGAACGTGGACTTGAGAAGAGATGTGCGTGATCGGCTGTTGTGAGGTAGGAGCTGATGCCAGTGTGTGCACGTGTCTTTTCTTGACCTGAGAAAAGTTTTGGATGAAACAGAAGCAACCCCTCCCCCACCAACCTTAACTTCTGTCCACTTCCTCCATGCCCCTGAGTGTGAACAGGTGGCAGAAAGACTGTTGGATAGACAGGTGAGGTTCTGCTAGCGCGTCTGCATGTGGTTGGCCTTAGGAGCTGTACTTGTATATGTCCCCTCTTTGGGGACAGGATTAGTGACCTGGTGGCCTCTGCTCCTATCCTAGCTGAATGTCACCATCAGCCAGCCTCGTTCTAGTGAGCTCTCCAGGGTGTGAGCGCTAGGAGCTTGGAGCCTGGGCCTGGGGAGCTATCAGTGACTAGTTTACTCTGAAAAACTTGATTTCTCCTAACACTCAGATCACCATGCGGGAGAAGCCTGAGCGAATACCGGGCGCCATGACCCGCCCCAGCTGTAACCCATTTATCTCATGCCTTCCGAAGCCCTGAGTCTGGGCTGGCCACTGGATCTGGGCTGGTGCTCCCTCTCTCCTGAAAAGCCGTGGGCAATAGAGAGCCTGGGCAGAGACCCAAGGGTCTGGGTTCTAGTCTTACCATCGCTGCTCCTTCATGGGTGACCCTAGGAGTCCACTTGTGACATTTGCCAACTTGCATAAGATGTTTTTGTGTTGGACATACATGTATATCTTGTTTTATTGTATTTTGCTTTACTGCACTTCTCAAATGTTGTCTTAAAAAAAAAAAAAATTGAAGGCAAGCCCCTCCACCAGCAAAGGGATTACGATTTGCTTTATTGTGGTCTTCTACTACAGTGGTGTGGAACTAAATCAATAACAAAGGCACACCTGTACATCATCTCATGTCCTCATAGCAGTCCCGCGGGGCGGGTGCTGTTACGTTTTAGTTAGACGAGGGACGGGCTCTGCGGCAGCGAGAGAATTACCCAAAGTCAGTCAGCTGGTGAGCGCAGGGCTGCTGCTGCAGGTCTCGGGGCCCTGCTCCTTCCACGCTTCCACACTGCCTCCCAGGCCCCGCGTCCTACTGCGCCTCAGTCTACCTACCTGTAAGAGAGATGGGTGGGCCCAATTCTCTTTAAAGTCCCTTCCAGCTCTAGCATCCTGGGCATTGGAAAGGTCAAGGGGGAAATGCCAGGGGCTCTTCTTTTATTAAATAAACTCAGAAAATTCGGCAGTGGGCCAGGTCTGTGTGTATGCATGGATGTGTGTGTGGCTGGGTATACAGGAGTGTGGGGGTGTATTGAGGGTGTGTGGGCGTGGATGTGATATGTCTAGATGTGAGTGGTGTGTATGTGAGTGTGTGGGGTGCACAGGTATTCTGCTGGGTGTTGGCTGTGATGAGCATATGGATGGCTAAGTGTGTACAGGTGCGGTGGTGTCTGGGTGCATGAGTGTGCAGGTGCACAGGTGTACTGCCAGCTGCTGGATGTTATGAGAAAGTGGATATATTGCATGAGAGCGAGTATGCAGATGTGTACAAAGCGAGGGTGTCTTCATGTTGGGTATATATGTGAGTATATATTGGGAGAGAGAAGCATAGCTGGACAGATTGATCTGTCTTTCCACCTCTCCTGGGACACCCCCCCCCCCACCTCTTTCTCTTTATGCTGTGATCCTTGTGGCTCAATCCACAAAGGATTTGTGGTGGTTTTGGAGCCGAATTAGACCCTGACTGACCCTCCCCCAGGGCTAGGACCCCTTCCGGCCCAGAGCAGGTGGCTGCAGCCCATTTCCAGTGGACTGGTGCTCACAACGGGTGCTGGATTAGCGGATGAGTGATACAGTGGACACATATGGTCCTGAGTGCTGGGTGCAGCCCAGGGCCCCTTACTCAGCGCTGCTAGGATTAGACCTAATGAATCGGAAGGAGTTAACAATGCTTTGGGGCCCAGCAGAGGCCCAGGAGGCCCGCTCGGGCCCTGCGCTGTGGCTGCCTTTCACAACTGAGGTGTAATCCTCTTTGAAATCAAAGATGATACAACGTATGAATTTAAACTTGACATTTACAGCTTCGGTGAGATGACGTATTCTGGAAAGGTCTCTTCTTTAAGGGGGCTAGGGGTGGGGAGAGAGGAGGAGAGTGAAGCCATCTGCTCTCAGAGGAGACCCAGGCTGGCCCAGTCCTGGCCAACTTTCCTCCGTACCTTGGGCTGAGGGAGGAGGGGGGACTTGAGGCAGCTGGAAAGAAGCAAGAGGGAGAATACAATTCATTTTCCCACCCTGACTTACCCAGTGCAGAGCTCCCCTGATCCCAGAGTAGTCCCAAGAAGGCAGCTAAAGCAGGCTTTTTGCCAAAGAGGTTCTTGGCCCCATTTGTTTTTTGTTGGATTAAAAAAGCATTTAATTGTGGTAAAATATATATAATATAAAATTTGCCATTTTATAAATAAGAGAAAGATAAATATACGGTTTCACTTGTATATGGAATCTAAAAAACAAAGTAAATGAACAAAAAATAGAAATAAACGCATAGATACAGAGAATATTTTGATGGTTGCCAGGTGGAGGGGTAGGGGGATGGGTGAAAGAGGGGAGGGGCTTAAGAGGTACAAATTGATAGGTACAAAATAGTCATGGGGATGTAACGTATAGCATAGGGAATATAGTCAGTAATAATGTAATAACAATGGTGTCAAATGGGTACTAGATTTACTGGGGTGATCACTTCATGAGTTATATAAATGTCTAATCGCTGTGTTGTACACCTGAAACTAATATAATATTGTATGCCAACTAACTGAAAAATAAAAAATTTAAACATTTGCCATTTTAACCATTTTCTAAGTACACAACTTAGTGGCATTAGTTACATTCACAGTGTTGTGCAAACATCATCGCTGTCTATTTCTAAAACTTTTTCATCACCCCAAATAGAAAGTCTGTACTCATTAAGTAATAATTTCCCATTACTCATTCGCTGTAGCCCCTGGTAACCTCTGATCTACTTTCTGTCTCTCATGAATTTGCCTAGTCCAGATATTTCATATAAGTGGAATCATACAACAGTTATCCTTGTGTGTTGGGTTATTTCACTTAGCATAATGTCTTCAAGGGTTATCCATGTTGTATCATATGTCATAATTTCATCCTTTTAATGGCTGAATGATATTCCATTGTATAGACATACCACATTTTGTTCATTCATTTATCTGTTGATGGATGCTTGAGTTGTTTCCACCTTTTTTGGCTGTTGTGAATAATGCTGCTATGAACATTGGCATATAAGTATCCATTTCAGTCTCTGTTTTCAATTCTTTTGGATATATACCTGGGAGTAGAATTGCTGGTCATGTGGTAATTTTATGGTTAACTTTCTGAGGACCCTCCAAACTGTTTTCCACAAATGCTGCATCATTTTACATTTTTACCAGCAATGCATGAGGGTTCCAATTTCTCCACATTCTTGCCAACACTTATTTTCTGTGTGTTTGTTTTATTATAGCCTTCTCAGTAGAGTGAAGTGATACCTCCATTTCTCTATTACTAATTATGTTGAGCATCTTTCTATGTGCTTATTTGCCACTTGGGTATCTTCTTTGGTATCTGACCCCATTTCACAGATGAAGAAGTGGAGGCTCTGAACTTCCTAGTATGGTATGGCATTTGGGCTCGTTCGTATTTGGCCCCAGCCCCTCCAAGCTCTCCACCCTCGTAACTCCAAAGGCCACAAGGCACTCCCTTGTGCCCCTGGGATTCTGCTGAGCTCTGGGCCGGAAGTAGGGGAAACGAGAAGGTATCTACTGTGTACCAGCACTGGCTGGACTCCTTCCCCCTAGCCTGAGTCCTTTTCTCTCCATGTACCTCCATGATGACTTCCTACCCATTCTTTCAACCCAGGCCAGACAGCATCTCCCTTGGGATCCCAGAGAGCTCTGTCTTTGTCCCAGCATTGAGCTCCTTATAGCGGAAGGTAAGTTGCCCCCTTCCCTGGAGCCCTCAGCATGGAGCCCTGGATCAGGTAGGTGATCCATACACTTTATTTTCTCCCACTGTGCCACATCTCAACAAGCATTTGTTTGGGAGAGGGAGATGGAATAGGAGGACATCAACCCTTTCTGACATTTATTGAGCACTTACTATATGCCAGGCCATGTTAAACCATTTACTTTTATAATTTGTCTCAAGTCCACAACAACCTCACGAGGTGGGTACTTTTATTATCTCCTCTTTACAGAAAGATTCAGCTCCTCACAGGTGAGTACAAGGGGGCCTATTTCTATTTCGTGCTTTCCTTGCATCTTTGACGGTCACCCTTCAGCCCTCTCAAGCCTCCCCTTCTCCAGAACTGCCCTCCAGCTCTCATACCATTTCATCCGTCATGCCCCAGAGTTGGATGGGGGTAATCAGCAGGCTAGTGACAAGAAATAATGTCCGATCCTTTACCCAAGTGTAGGCCTTAGTGCTTTCTAGGCTCATCCATAAGGATTAATGAGCCCTCTATCTGGCATGTAGGGTGAGGGTTATTCTCTCTTTGTGACAGATGAGGAAACTGAGGCTCAGAGAAATTAACTTGTCTGAGATTACAGATAGTAGGGCTGGGTCTCTTGCCCTCAAATCCAGAGCTCTTCTCTCTAATCTGGATGTCTTTTTAGATCTAAGAGCTGATTTCATTAACCTAGAACACATTTTAAAACACAGCCTCAGCCTTAGGTTGACTTTCTTACAGCCCTTAGTTTTCTCATCCCTAAAATGGGAATAATAAAACCTAACTTCCATAGAAGAGGTTACAATGAATGAAGAGCATCCAGCACAATGCCTGGCACATAGTAGGTGCTCCATAAGAACTTTCCTTTCACTCTTTGGGCACCTACCCCCCTTTTCTTGGGGGTCCGCTGTGGTGGGAAATGAGAATTTCTGGGTTGGGGGTAGTCGACTGTGTTTGAAGTGACAGTGACAGATGGGTGCGGTGGCTCTCCCAGGCACCCGGCCAGCCCTGCGGTGCGTGTCCGCCAGTCCCCGGACATTTCCTCCCTCCTCCTGGCCGTGATGAGGTGTCATTTGCTGCCTGTCCCTTCTCGTCATCGATTTCCAAGTCGTTAATTAACGGGGCTTGTCAGCTGGGAAGATGAATTCTGTCCTCGGCCCTCGGGGCCTTTTGTTTTGGGATTGTAAATGTTATAGATCTCCCATGATGGAAGGCCATGGGGTCAGGGGGTGCTGGGCTGCCCAGTGGGGGTGGCAGGCAGGGAGAGGAGCCCATGGGCCTGGTGGGCCCCGCTGGGCCCTGCAGGCTGGGGACAGGCTCCAGTGGCCCTTCACAGAGGCCTCTCTGGCTTGGTTCTTTGGGGTTGGTGTGGGAGGGATGGGGGAGTTTTCCTGTCATCTGAAACTTCATTCCGGGAGAAGCTGCCCTGTACCAAATGGTGTAGATTTGGTTGTGCCCTGGATGGGGACTGGCTGGAGGGGGCTACAGACCCTACTCCATCTGATGGGGGAGACAACATTATCCTTAGGAAATAGTCTGATGGGGAGACACAGTGTTGTCTTTGGGAAATAACCAGTCTGATGAGGGAGTTACAGCTCGGGCCTGGGAAAGCCTTCAGTCTAATGAGGGAGACACAATTCTCATCCTGGGAGAACGCCCCGGTCAGATGGAAAAACATACAAGAGGAATTTAGGCCTTAAACATATATATTTGCAGGCAAAAAGCTACTCAGAGCTTGATTCAACTGAGTTTGTATGCTGTTTTCTGGTGTCCGAGGCAAACCACTCCCTGAGAACGTAGGCCCCTGCCTCCCATGTCAGGTGTCTGAGCAGCAAACAACCTTACCAACAGCTGTGCTGAATTCCAGGTGGGCAAAACTAATGCCAAAGAACATGGGCTGAAACAAAAATAAAAATGACACTTGGTCTTTGATAAATTGAGCTGTGGGATTTGTGTTGTGGGAGCAGCTTACAGACCACTGACAAATAGCCACAGAGAAGCCACAAACGTGATGAGATCCAGCTTCCCTTGTGTCACGGAGAGGCTGAGAGTGGGCAAGGGTAGGGCGGACCTTCATTTTCTGGGTGGTGGGCACTACTCTGCCCGGAGGCTCTGCAGGGCTGGCTGGGAATGGACTGGAGCTCAGAGTAGACCCTCAGGAGACCCAGTTCGAGCAACAGGATTGCTTCTGTCTTGTTGTGTGACCTTGGGAGACTTTTCTCCTGTCTCCAGGTCTGTTTCCTGCAGAGGGGGAAAGCAGAGATGCCCTACTCCTAACACTCAGGGTGGTGGTTGGAGCTCAGGCATGAGTGTCTCCCTGGGGTTTGAATCTGACCCTAGTCTCTTACCTTGGCCAAGCAGTTCAACCCCTTTGAACTTTTTGTTTCCTTGTCTGTAAATTAGGGATAATAGTTAGCACATGCTTCTTAGGTTCGTTGTGATGGTTAAAGGAGCTGTTATGGGTAAAGTGCTTAGAATAGTGCGTGTCTCAATAAATGAAGCTGCTGTTATTATCTGACTATGAGATTACTGCAAATGGGCCAAGTGCTGCCCACGACCCAGCAGCCATATTGGCTGCTTTCAGCCCAATGAGCATTTATGGGAACTGCAGTGATTGCCCCCTACCTCACTCATTTCATCATCACTCCTCTTTCTGACCCCTGGGGCACTGCTCTAGGGGGCCCTCCCAATGTCTGCCTGCTGCTGGGAGTTGGTAGAGGAAATACATCAACCCGGACCTCTCAGAAGCTCCGCAAGCTCCCAGGTTCCTACTGGAGCTGGAGGAAATGCAGCCCTGCCCAGGATGAGGGGTGGGCATAAGAAGTTCCAGACGGTGGCTTCAGCCTCTGGGAGACTTTGAGAGGGAGAAAAAAGGAGACATTTTACTGGAAACGTGTTGGAGGGGCTTCCAAGAGCCTGTGCCCTCAGGCCAAGGTGCGGGGGGCGGGGCCCTTTGCCTTGGCGATGGCCCTGGAGGTGAAGGGGACACATAAGCAGCAGCTGTCCACCCGCTACCATATAAGCGGGTCCAGGACAGCTGTTCACCCTTGGCTGCCCTGCAGAACTGGGAAATAGGAGGGGCTGTGTAACTGACTTGGGGCAGGAGGGTCACTTAGGGAGCCAGATCAGTGAGCACTATCCCAGGATGTGAGGTGGACTCCAGGGTGGGAGGGATTGAGGGGCCCCTCAGGCTCCTCACCCCCACCCAACCCAGGACCCCATTTTACAGGTGGAGGAACTGACATCAGAAAGGGCCACTTACCCAAGGGCATATCAAGGTTGTTGGCAGGTCAGGGACTAGTATCCAGGCCTCTAGACTCACAGTCCAGTGCTCTTTCCCATTACTACCTGGTGGAATGAGGCCCTGCCCAATTCCCTCTGGATGCTCCACAGCTTCCTATCTGTGTGATCTGGGGCCTGGCTTTGAGTGAGTGAATGGGTGAATGAATGAAAAAGAAATAATGCTGTGGTTTTCTCCTCAGCTCTAGCAGGGCCCTGGCCGGACTCCTCCCCGCCATTTCCGAGTAAGCCTCCAGGGGTCCCAGTGGACAGTTGGAAAACTAGAGGTCAGGGAGAGTTGTTGTGGAATGAGCCTCTGGGGGTCCTAATGCTTCCTGGCTTCCAAGGGAGCCATGGGGGGAGGACAAGATGACGGGGACCCAGCTTGGAGGCAGAAGAGCCAAGGTGGAGGTTGTTGGTGGATGGCCAGTGTTGCTGCCCCACGCCTGGGGTGAGGACATCCACTCTGCTGGAGCTGCCGGAGCCCACTTCCATCCTGCAGAGGTGGCTGAGGCTCCTGCTTCTCTCCCTTTGTAAATCACAAGCGAAGGGGCTAGAATCTCGGAGGAGGAGCTGGGCGGGGCGCAGTTGGGGAAATTTACAGCGGTGATTTTCTCCTCCACCTCGGGAGCTGAGGGGGCTGCAGTAACTCTGCTGTGGCTTCTCATAAACATCACCCACGTTCTTAGACTGACACTCTATTTCCCGTACAGGGGCAGGGGTGAGGCCACCGCAGGGACGATGGAGCATAGACTTCAGCCAGAACTTCCCAGACACTGGGAGGGGTGGAGTGCACAGAAACGGGCGAATAGTGGAGGCAGCAATGCACAGAGGCTGGGTTGGATGGAACAGCCTGTGGGGTACCACTCATTCATTCAACAGGTATTTAATGGGTGCCTAGTATGTGCCAGGCTCTATCTGTGCCAGGTGCTGAGCGTAACAGATGTGAACTGTACCCACTGGAGCCCAGGGGCAAGATGGACTTGAATGCAATACAGCCCACAAACACATCCTCTCTGGGGATGGTGAGCCTGCTTGCTGGTTCCTTACGGCCAGAGGGAATCCTAGGGAATCACTGCCCTCCAGTGTCTAGGCTAGGCCTGAGGCCAGGGAGCTGCCTTCTCTGCCCACAATGACTGCCCTCCAATCGAGGTCTTAATTACAACTGCCTGCCCTGTGCCGGCCTCTCGTGGTGACATCTTCATAGCGCTCTGGGACCATCAGGTTTGCTGGTCTCTCGCAAACAAGTACCGGGGACCCCAGCTTTCTGTGGAGTCAAGAATGGCCCAGGCTAGGCTGTGGAGTAGCCCTGTCCCTCTCTCTCCTACCTCCGTTTCTCAAAATGCCCAGAGTTCTGGGACAGGGACTCAGGAAAGAGATATGTCTTGAGCACTGGAGGTAAGAGTGGAAGGGAGAGGGCCAGGGTCATCTCCAAGACCCTCTGAGAATAATTTAAGATGCTTAACAAAGATCCCAGACCCAGAGGCAGCCTGGTGAGGAAGAAAGCACTGTAGACATCAGGAGACCTGGCTCTTGGCTTGGCAACCTTTTGTCTATGTAACCACTGAGCCTCAGTTTCTCATCTGTAAGATGGGGTTAATAAACACACCAGCATTGTCATGAGAATTAAATAGGAGAATACTTTATAAACCGAAGGGTGTATATGTGCAGGTACAGTAAGGGGATAAGATTAATAATAACAGACTTTATCAAGCACCTATGCAGAGGCAGACACTGCCTTACCTAATCCTTATGGTAACCCAGTGGGGAAGACATTATTTTACATTTCATAGACAAGGAAATCTTGATTCAGAGAAGTTAATGCAATTTGCCAGTCTCACAACAAATACTGGCGAGAGGACTGGGGCTCAGATGTTTGCTTCCAAAGCCTTAAATCTCTATCAGGCAGTGTATGGACTTGTGGGTGGGTGTACCTGGCCTTGACCTCACCCAGAGCTGTGCCAGCCAAGAATGTGAGAACTAGAACTGTTTTTTCAAAAGTATTCTACCTACTTTTACTAGGTAATGCATGCACAAAGTACAAAATTCAAAAGGTGCAAATGGGTGAGAATAGGGAATAAATCTTCCTCCTACTCCTGTACCTGACCCCCAGTTCCCCTTCTTGGAGGCAACCGTTATTGCTTGTTTTATTGCATACCTTCCAGAGAGAGCTTATCTATGCATATTAGGCATATATATCTGTATCTACATGTATTTATGTACATATTTATATACAATTGGCCCTCTGTGTCTGTGGGTTTCACATCCATGGGTTAAACAAACTGTGGATCAAAAATATTAAAGAAAAAATTTAGTAAGTTCCCAAAATCAAGACTTGAATTTACCATGCATCAAGCACTACGCTGAATCCACATGAAGTGATATGTAGGCATACCCTGCTGTAGCCTATATGCGAATATAGGTTATAAAATGGACTTGTGCATCCCCGGATTTTGATATCTGCAGGGGTCCTGGAACCAATCTCCCAAGGTACAGAGGGACATCTGTATTTTTAAATAGATAATTTAAATTTTTTGCAAAAAGAAGCGCATCTTGGCTGTACCTTGTTTCTAGGAGGCACACTAGCAGTCAGAGGTGAACTCCCCATGACAGGAGGTGTATGGGCAGAAGCTAGGTAACTAACTGGCTGCGACGTTGCAGAAGGGAGCCCTACATTGGATGGGGCTAGTCTGTGCTTCTGTCCTGAATCTCCTTTGTCTTCACATTCTGCAGAGGTGGAAATGAGGTGTGGAGAGGGGAAGGGACATGACATGTTCTCTAGTGAGTCTGTAGAAAAGCTAGTGAAGACTAGGGGGACGAAAATGACGCTGGGGCCAAGCCCATAGGAAGATGCCCAGTGGTGCTTGAGTCCCAGATGGGGGTGGGCTGGGGAGGGCCAGGACAGCCCAGGAGAGAGTCCATCATGCCTTGGGGGTAATCAGGGAGGGATGGCACCACCATAGCCCTCCTGTTTGTTTGTAAAGGCTCAGGCAGGAATCTGCCCTCATGATCCTGAAGCCTCGGGTTGCAGGGCTCAGAGCTGGCCCTGGGGACAGAGTGGGGACAACTGGCGTCTGACCCCCTAAACCCTAATGTTTCCACTGATCACCAGGCCAGATAAGGGGTAGGTCACCTGCTGACCTTAGGCCTTGGGGCCCTTGGTGAGGAGGGGTGGCGGTGCTGTAATTAGAGGATCCCACTGTCAGGACAGGCAGCCCCCAAAAGAACTTCTTGTCCACTACTTCCCAAACTTTAGTCATCTACATTCTACTTTCTTAATGTCGGCCATTTTCGAGTTCCCCTGTTTATTAAACTTATAGTACACATATCTTATGTGCGTGACTTGACTCGTTTTCACATGTGTATTCACCCCATCACAATATGGGATCTTTCCAGTACCAGAGCCTCCTCTTGCCTTCTCCCGGTCAGCACCCCCAAAAAGTAACCACAGACTAATTTTGTTTTTGAACTTCATGTAAATGAACTCGTCTACTAGGCCTACTTCGTTTTGCTTCCTTCACTCACCACTTTATCTGCGAGCTCTGTTTGTGTTGTTGGGTGAGGCAATAGTTTACCCCTTTTAACATTTGATTATATTACTACGCCACAGCTTACTTATCCAGTCTCCTCTTGATAGACGTGTGATTTTTTTTTTTTTTCCTGATTTGGGGCTATTAAAAACAGTGCTGCTGTGAACAGCCCTGTACATGTCTTTTGTTGGACTCATGAACACATTTCTGTTGGGCATATGGTGGAGGGAAATGCTGGGTGGTGGGGTTTCACCCTCTATCACTGTTTACATACATTATTGTTAATGGACACATTTTTGTGTGTTAGTGTACATACAGAGAAGTACACAACTTATAAGTGAATATCTAGATGAATTCCTCACAAAGTGAACACACCTATGTAACCAGTGTCCAGAGTGAGAAAGGAAACATTATCAGAACCCCAGAAACCCCCATGGATCCCCTTGTAATCTCAAACCTATTCCATGGGGAACAGCTCTCCTTATTCGTAACATCATGGATCAGTTTTGCATTTTTAAAAACTTTATAAAAATAGAATCATATGTGATAGACTCTTTGTTATTTGGCTTCTTGCAGTCAGCATTATGTTTATGAGATTCATTCATGTCGCATGTTCTAGCAGTTTGTTCTTTTTCATTGCGGTGTAGTATTCCATTGTATGGATGTGCCATAGGTGATTTATCCACTCTTCTGTTGGTGGACATTCAGCTATTACCAACAGCGCTGCTCTGAGGAGTCTTGGACAGGTTTGGGGTATTTATGTTTCTATTTCTAGAAGTGGAGCTGCTAGGTGACAAACCCCTTAAACTTATATACATTTATTTATTTTTAAATTAATAGACTTTATTTTTTAGAGAACTTTTAAGTTTACAGAAAATTGAGCACAAAGTATAGAGAATTCCCATATACTCAATCTCCCTTTGTCCACAGTTTACCCTATTGTTAACACCTTACATTGCTGTGATATACCTCCTATAATTGATGAACCAATATTGATTCAATTAACTGAAATCCACAGTTTATATTAGGGTTCATTGTTCGTGTTATACTGTTCTATGGGTTTTGACAAATGCGTAATTTTGTATGTTCACCTTTACAATATTACACAAAATAGTTTCGCTGCCCTAAAAACCCTCTGTGTTCCACCCACTTATCCCTCCCTCCTCTAGAAACCCTGGCAATCACTGATTTTTCACTGTCACTATAGTTTTGCCTTTTTCAAAGTGTCGTATAGTTGGAATCGTACAGTCTGTAGGCTTTTCTACTGGTTTATTTTACTTAGTAATAAGTTTGCTCCATGTCTTTTCATGGCTCGATAGCTCATTTCTTTTTAACACTGAATAATATTCCATTGTCTGGATTACCACAGTTCATTTATCCAGTCACCTTTGAAAGACATCTGGTTGTTTCCAAGTTTTAGTCATTATAAGTAAAGCTGCTGTAAACATTCATGTGCATTTTTTAGTGGATCTAGGTTTCCAACTCATTTAGGTTAATTCCAGGGAGTGCAATTGCTGGGTCACATGGTAAGACTGGGTTTAGTTTTCTAAGAAACTGCCGAACTGTATTCCAAAATGGCTGTGCCATTTAGCAGTCCCATCAGCAATGAATGAGACTTCCTGTTGCTTCATATTTAGTGTTGTTAGTATTTTGGATTTTAGTTATTCTAATAGGTAGTTAATGGCATCTCATTGTTATTTTAACTTGCAATCCCCTAATGACATATAATGTGGAGCATCTTTTCATATGCTTATTTGCCATCTGTATATCTTCTCTGATGAGCTGATAAATCTTTTGCCTACTTTTGAGGTGGTTTGTTTTCTTGTTGAGTTTTAGACCTTGTATATTTTGGATACAAGTTCTTTATCAGATATGTGTTTTGCAAATATTTTCTCCTAGTCCGTAGCATTTATTTCCATTCTCTTAGAATATATTCATTTTTAATTGAAACTTCATATCACAGCAATGATGGGGAAACCAGAATCATTTGCCATGAAAGAAGGTAACCACAAAAATAAATAAAATAGAAAGCCCTACGTTATTCCATTCCAGCAAGTCCCGCCACCTGCACCAGAGCTCTGAACCTGAGGCTTATTCTCTCCTAGTAAAAAGGGAACTAAAAATAGAGAGGTGCAAGCTGTCCTAGCTCAGAACAGAGACCTCCTGGTCAGAGTCAGAAAGTTTGCAAAATAATCGAAGTAACTTTTTTCTCTGTGTAAGAAATGTTACTTTAATGATAGTCAGAGTATCTCCTGAAATAACCTTTGGGAATCACTGATAGAATCAACCCCATTGTCCCTGCTTTACTCTTAGGGCGCTAAAATCCTTTGATCTTTCACCCTGTGTGTGCACACTGCCAGGGAACAGGAAATCCCTCCCTTCCAAGACAGCCTGTCTCTCTAGAGGCAGCTCTAGTAGGAAGCTCTTATTGCATTAAGCCAAAATCTCCTTGAAACCCCCGCCCCCCACTGGTCCTGCCTCTCCACCTTAGGGATCCCAGGATCAAAGCTAATCCATTTGCCCCAGAGAGCTATTAACCTCTCAGAGCCTCAGTTTTTTCATTTAAAAATTGGGGCGAATAATACTCTTCGTGGAGTTTTAAATGAATAAGTGAGATACAACATGTAAAGCCCTCATCCTGGTCTCTGGGGAGGTGGGAAGAAAGAAATGCTTCTGTTGATTCTGCTATGAATTCATCCATAGGAGGAGGTGGAAAGGAGTACCGTTTTGTCTACAGGTATCTCAGCATCTTTGAGAGGGGCTAGGATCTGAAAGTCCAAGGTGGCCCCACCATTAAATGACTGGGTCTGTGTCCTAATAAAACCTTAGGGATAACATGAACCTCTTCATTCCACAGTTTAAAAATATGGAGATTAGAGAGGCTGAGAGATTTGTCTAAAGAAATATGAGAAGCAGGGCAGAAGCCTGTGGGAGCAGATGGGGATTCTTAGTGCTACATAGAAGGAGCACCGGTCTTGGAGTCCTGAGCCCTAGCTATGGGCTATCAAGCTATGTGGATACTTCACTGTGTGACATTGGGCAAGTTTCTTTCTTTCTCTGGCCTCAGTGTCCTCAATTATAAAATGAGGCAAATTATCTAGTTTTTGCGGTTCCTTCTGGTTCTAAAATTCTATGATTAAGGAGGTGGTTCTTGAGCTTAAAGAAAGGGTAGGATGAACTTATTCAAGAAACAAGGGTATTCCAGTTGGGATAAACAGCACAAGCAAAGATTGGTGAAATAACTGGATTGGACATTTGGAGAGATGAGACCCCAAGGCATTTTAAGTGTACATGAAAGCACTTAGCATGGTGTCTGACTCAATAAATTCCTTTCCCTTTCCCTGAGCAAAACTTTCAATTTCCACAGCTCTACCTCATCCATTAAATAGAGGATAATGTTGTTGAACCAAAGTCCATTCTCTTCTTTTTCTAAAGCAGTGAAGTTGTGGTTTGGCATATGATTGCCTAACTAGGAACCAAATTCTCCAGCCCCTTTGTAGCTTGGTATGGCCGTGTGACAAAGTCCCCACTAATGGAATGGGAGCTCAAGCAATATGTTGCTACTTTTAAGCCCTTAAAATAATACTCATATGTTCCTCCCACCTTTTCTCCTTCCTGGACATGCCTGTGACCCAGTATGACTCTGCAGACAAAGACATCACCAAGGGCTAATGGAGGAAACCTCACTGAGAGAGTGGGTTCTTATTTGGCTGTGTGGAGCAGCACAGCCCTCCTGTTCATCCTGTTACATGAGAATGAGGTTCTTTAAGCCAGTGGTTTTGTTATGGCAGCTCAGTCTTTTGTGAGAACTAACATGATGTTTCTATGACTAGGGGCAGAGGGAAAGTCTGGCGACTCTTTAGTTCTGAGAGTTTCTGAAGGCCAGTTTGCTGCCGTGTCATGAGAAGCTCTGTTCTTTGGTCCCTATCCCTGTGTGATGGTTGTAAGCCCATTAAAATGAATGGAAAGTTTCTGTCAAAAAATGAAAGGAAAAAGAAAGAAGGAAAGGAGGGAGGGAGAAAGGGAGAAAGATAAGGGAAGTCAAACATGAAGAATCCTAGGGTCACAGAGCTATAATGGGCCTTAAAGATGATCTTCCCCTCTCAGCCACCTCCTCCAGCTTCTACAGAGCGCATGAGTTTCTAGGAGGTATAGTCATAGCATAACTAAAATGTTTGAGAGTTGGGGGAACAAGCAGGAAAGGACACTGTGCAGCTGTCCTTGGTGCTGAAATGCCTCCTATTCCAAATCATAATGCTTTCTCCCGCTCTGGGATATTGATAGTCCTGTTAGTTCTCTTTTAGGAATTCTGAACCAAGGAAGAGAAGAGGGGGTTACAGGAAAGAAAGCAAGTCCCTAAAAGAGAAGGGCACAGGGATAGAGAGAGAGAGACATAACTGTAACAGATCGTCAAGAAGAGGAGAGGCTTTTGTTTTGACATTGTTTTCAAACATCTGAAGTTACCTGTAAAGAACCCAACCACTACCAACTATAGCCTAAATTTAAAATGACTGAAGAATAAGAAATGTGTGTCTCAAGTGATGCAAAGCTGTGCATGTGTCAACATGAGCAAACTAATTTAGATGGGCATGCAGGACCCAAACGGGAGGGGCGACGGGGTTGGCTGTAGTAATTCTTTGTTTTTCTTTTTTTTTTTTGCCTGATGAAAAATTTGCAATTTTTACATTGTCACAGAGCAATCAAAACTTTGATTATGTTTCAAAATTTTGACAGCCAGTTTCATGTATTTTAAGTAGTTCTGTTTTAAACAATTTGAACAATGTGCTCTTCCCTGGAAAGTTAAGGGAAAATTGTACATGCCTTTACTTCCCCTAAACCTGTGTGGAGAACGAACCATACGGCTGGCATTTGTCGAGCTCTACTCTAAGTGTGTTGTGCAAAAGAACTTATTTATTCCTCATAATGACCCAGAGAGGGAGGTACCATTACAGCAGAAATGTCAGAGGGGTGGGTACCTGATCTGAGGTCACCAGGTGATACATGACAGGGTAGAATTTGAATTAGGTAGCCTGGCTCTATATCCTGCATTCTCGGCCCTCAGCTAGTCTAACCCTTGGTGTCTTTCTTGGGAACAGCATTACCATAGCCAGGCTTCCTGATTCCCAGAGCAGACCCTTTCCTCCCCACCATGTAGGTACATCACAGAACTGGAGTTTATTTGCTGAAGGGAGATGCAATGATAAGGAGTTATGCAGATCAGCTCTGCAGTTGAGTCACAGAGCTGATCTTGGTGGGAGACATGGGGAAGAGAAAGCTGGCTCCTGCTGAGACCTGGGTTCCAGCCCCCCTTCATGCTTCAGGGAGTTCTGGCCAGGGAGGAAGATCCAATTTCCAGGCATGGTTGAAACCGGAGCTAGGCTGCCCCCTCCGCTTGCCTCCTGTGTCCCTCCCCCATGTGTGCTGATGTGGAATAGGCCCAGGGCACAAGGGGAAGTATTGTTCCTGCCCCCACCTTATGTGACCTGGCTCCCAGCGGAGCGTGGAGGAGTTTGTGTAACTTTCCTGGGGGTTAAGAGCAGGTCAGAGTGGGGCTGCAGCCCAGGCTACTCTCCCAGCAAATAGAGCCTCCAGCTAAGCTGGGCGGCCCGTGGGAACAGCAACGCATACCTGCTGCCCATGCCCTGAAACGGGAGGGCAGCCTGAGCTGCTGGGTGTGAAGTTGCAGACCCCAAATCCCTCAACTACCCTCCACCTGGCCTGAGCCTTGGGCATGGAGACAGATCACAGAAGCCAGAACCAACAGGGAACCTGGAGACATTTGGTAGTGGACAGACTCAGTCCAGAGAGGAAAGAAGAGCAAACATGAATTGTATGTCTTACTGAGTGCCATTCATTCACTCATTCATTTATTCAGCAGTCACTTATGGAATGTAAGTGTGCACACTATCCTAGGATGTTCATTATGTTTCTCATTCAGATTGGCATTAAGAGAAGGAAATAGAGGCTCAGAGAGGGCACGAGATCTTTCCAAGGTCACACAGCCAGTTTGAGGTGGATCATCTGAGTGTCAACCCTAGACTCTCACCCAGGCAGCAGACATGCAAACATGTATATATGGTCCGTAGAAGGTCAGATGGAGGAAGGGTCTTAAGAATCCATCTGATCCATTTTTCTGTCTCCCAGCAAATATGACAGAGTCAATTCCACTCAACAATTTATTTGGTGTCTATTCTGGGCAAAGTACTTAATTGATTCTTCTGGGAAGATTTCCAGGAACCAACCAGTCTCCTGCATTGGGAAGTTAGTCCCGATAATGTCTTTCCTCCTTTAAGCCATTTTCCCATTTGTCATACACAGGATGTGAACATAGCGCGTGTTTCAAGCAAAGTTCTTCCCCATCACAGGGTGAACAAAGGCTGGAATAGGATTATGAATGTGGAAATGCAAAGGTGTATTCACTCCCTGGATCCTGGTAGAGAGTCAAACTCAATAGATTAGTGTACACAAAGAAAATGTACACAAATTTCAATATTTAAGCAGTATCTCACAAGTTTATAGAAGATGTTCATGTGCACTTTCTTTCAGTCCACAAAGCAATCCTGGAAGGCAGGCATTTTATCCCCATTTCACAGATGAGATGGTCAAAGCCCAGATAGCATAAGTGAGCTGCTGAGGGCCACAGAGCTCATGAGTAGCAGAATTGGACCTGCAACCAGGCCTCTTGACTCCTAGTCTAGTGCTCCTGCTGTGATGCCATGCGATTCAGGTACATGTGCATGGTACTAGTGGGCAGTATGGTAGTGTAATGTTAGTGGCAGGTGTGTGTCTCTGGAATTCTTGCAGAGAGAAAAATGCTCAGTTGGGCTGGAAGCCCAGCTTCATCCTCCCCTGGAGGGGGAGTGAAGGTGGGGGAGGGACCTCTGTCCATCCAGATGTGTTGAAAGGAAGCATGAGTTCATGATTTGGGTTAATGACCCTTGCAGCCCACATCACTGGGCAGTGGGAACAGGTGGCCAAAGCCAGGCTGACCATCCAAGGAATGGGGCTGGCAAAGTAGGGGATACCAGCTGAGGTTCACTCTCTTCCTTCCATCACAGGGGGACAGATATCCCACTGTCCCCACCTTAGTTCAGACCCTCATGAGCACATATCACAACATTACAGCTGCCTCTCAACTGGGCTCATGTCTCAGCCCTGTCCAGCCATGCTTCCTCCTCGCTGCTGGCAGAGCTGGGTTTATACAGCATAAACCTTTTTGTGTCCCTCCTGTCCAGAGAAGCCTTCAGCCTCCCTCTCTTCACCCCCAGTACAGGGCCCAAACCCCAAGCAGACTCATCATTCGGCCCCAACTTGTCCTTCTAAACTTGACCACAAAACTCCCCTTTATGCACCGTTGCCCTCATAGAGGCTTCCCGCCCCTACTCCTTTGTCCCTGCTGTTCCCTTTCCCTGAAGAGCCCTCTGCCTCCGTCTCCAGCATTGATCTTTCCCTCTTTACAACACGCAACTCAGTTTTTCTCTTGTGACATTTACCACCGTCTTACTTGTGTTTCTGTGCATTTTGTCTCCTGCTCCAAACCGTAAGCACCTCAAGATGTATCTCTTTTAGTCCCCTCTGGCCCCCAGCACAGCACTTACTCATGGTACGGGCTTAGTAGCCTACAATGAACATGGCGAGGGGTAGAGGGAGCATAGAGTCAAACTGTGTTGGGATTAAGATCCCGGCTCTTCCCCTTACTAGTGGTATGACTTTGGGCAAGTTGCTTAACATCTGTACCTCAGTTTCCTCATCAGTCAAGTGATGACAATATCTACCTCAGAGGATACTTTGAGAATTAAATGAGATAACAGATATAAAACATTTAGAATAATGCCTGGCACATAGTTATATTCAGTGAGTGTTAGGTTTTGATTATAATTTAGTCACATCGATGGGTTAGATGAGATTTTATTGTCAAATGAGAATTTCAAGTGGAGAGTGAGAGCTAATGTTTGCTGGGCACCTGCTATGTGCCAAGCAGAGGCTAGGCATTTTCACACACTTTTCCTCATTCAGTCCTCACAAGGATTCCAGGAGATAGATGGACAGCATTCCTGTTTTGCATATGATGAATCTGAGGTTCAGAGATTAAGTGGTAGATCTGTGGACACAGATAGGACATGGTAAAGCTGAAGTCGAACCCAGATCTGTGTACCTTTATGCTCTGTCCTTTCTTCCTGTTCTACCCTGCTGCCTTGGGAATGCAGGGGGAGAGTCCTGTGGAAGTGGTCCTTGGAGGAAGGCACACCCCTGCCACCCCCTAGGGCCAGGTGCCCTTCCCAATCCCTCTCCAAGGGCCACCCCTCCAGGGAGCAGTGGAGCTGGTTCTGAGGTTAAGGTGGGGTCCCAGAGGCTGGGGAACTTTCCTGAGTCCCTGTGGACCCTCCTCTTCTCTCCCTCTCTCTTCCCGCAGCTGAGCCAGGATTGCCTCTTGGGCTTAGCCTGATCGGCTCCAGGCCAGTTCCATATGTCACACATCAGGCCTGGGCTCCCAGGAGGCTGCAGGGTATAGGCGAGGTGCCTCCTCCAGGAGCCATTGCAGAGGGGTCATTGTGCCACTTACCCAGGGCCCAGATGGGCTGAGAAAGTAGGAAGCTTTAGAGCCTAACCCTTCTATGCTAGAATCCTGGCGCTGGTTGCCCCTCAGCTGGTCTCAGGCAAGCCACTTAAGGGCAAAGGGACTTAGTTTCCCCATATGCAAAATGGGGAGCATAATGCCTATTCTCCAGGTTGTCGTGAGCTTTAGTTAAGAGGGCAGACTTAAAGCACCAGTGCCTGGCGAACAGTAGTTGCTCAGTAAACACTGATTTCCTCTCTTTGGAGGTCCTGACCCAGGATCTTCCTCTGAGGTCCTTGTCTAAAGTGTTCGAAAAGGAGACTTGCCTGAAAATGCGCCCCTCCCCCAGCTCTGCCCTGGGAAGCAGAAACTGCCTAGGAAGCTTGTCTTGGGCACCTTCTTCTCTCCAAGGCCCTGTCACTTTGGCCTCTCCTTTTGGGTGCGAAAGGACTCAGTCTGGCACTGCCTGGACCACTTTTCTATCTCCAGGGGTGCCTTTAACTTCCCCTGTGTGCACCATGAGCCCCGGGTTCTGCGCTAGGTGAGGGAGTGGGGTGCACTGGTCCCCCATCTGCCAAATCCCTGCATTCGCACTGTGACTCCCAGGAGGCGACCTCACCCTTGCCTCCGTCACACCTAGAGATCTGCACTCCCTACCCCTCTCCCTACCCCATGCACTTTAAGGAAGCCTGTTCTGGACCCCAGTAAGTTGCTTTATGGGCTTCACGCCCTTGGCCCTCAACATGCTTATTCACAGATGGAGAACTTGAAGCTTGGAGAGGCCAAATGGCAGGCTGTACCACTGGGAAGTGCCAGGACTAGAATCCAAGCTTGTGTAGCTCCAAAGTTTATGGTCTTTCTCCCACACCCCATTACCTCCCTGGATCCTGGCCCTGAGAGGAAGCACGGCAACCTCTCCACCTGAGGAAGGAAGCGTCCTTACCACCCAATTAATGTGTTCGAAATGGCCTTGCTCCTCCTTGCCTAGAATGGCCTCACTTTGATCCACTCCAGAGAAGGGGAAAGAAGAGGTGATGAATTTCCGGGGCAGGGGGATTAATCTGAAGATCACAGTGGAAGGAATGGGCCACTACAGCTGAAGGATAACAACAGTGGTGGGCGTGCCCTGGACTGGCCTCACCGGCCCAAATGCCCTGGTGAACACGGCAGCCCCTGGGAGGGAGCAGGCTGCTTTGAATAGAAGTGAAGGCAGACAGATTAGGGGTGCTCTTCTGGCTTTAATTTGTATGGGTTTGCTGGGTTTCTTTAGATCCCCGTACTAACCATGCAACACACAGTGTCCATGTCTGTTGGGACTCTTGGTTGCAAGTGACAGAAAACCCTCCTCAGACTGGCTTCAGAGGGAATTATTGGTTCTCGGAATGAAAAAGTTCAGGTATAGGTCTGGGTACAGATACAGTTTGATTCAGGGCCCAAATGACATTACCAGAATCTGTCTCTCTGTTTGGTTGCACATGGCTGTCTCCATTCTTCAGCTCCATAAGGCAGCAGAAATAGCTGTGCTGCACTAGGATAGATGTCGACCCACTACGGTGGAAAGGAGGGTACACTTCTTTCCCAGAAGCCCCAGAGTTTCATTGGCTCTGATTAGTTTATCTGCTCATCCTCGAGTCAGTCACTGTGGCTGGAGGTGAGGGTGGGGGGACACAGAGCCCGTCTCTGGAGCTGTGGATGATACAGTCCCTTCCAACCACTTGAGGGATGGCATAGGAGTAGTGTCCCAAAGGGAATTTGGGCTTTGATTTTTGAGGAGGAGTGGTGAGTCCTGGGCATCCAACAGCAATATATTCCCCCACACCATCTCTCCCAGCAAGGAGGACAGTGCCCATTCAAATAGCCCAGCCTTGGTTCTGGATTCTCTCCTTTCATCTTATCCCATTCTGCTCCTGAACTTGCCTGTTCTTAAAAGTCAGAATCTCTAGAAGCAGAGACCAAGACAAGGATTTGAGTACATGTGATTTATTTAGGGGTGTGGTCTTAGGAGAAAGGGTATGAGAGAAGCAGAATTAGGCAAAGGAAAGAGCTTACTTAGCAAGGATGCTGTCTCGGACTCTAGCTTCAGTCTGACCCCCCAGGGAGCTCTGGGGCATCAGCTGCACCTGGGCTGGTCTTTCCTTGAGGCAAAGGAGTCAGCCTTTTGCAACCCCCTCCTTCCCTTGTGTCAGTCACTCATTGGTTGTGCATTGCCCAGGTATGTGTAAGCTCTCAGGGGAGGCAGCTCCCATTTGCCAAAAGCAATTCTCCAGAGAGAGAGGGCAGCTAAGAGCCATTAGCAGCTAACACAGCAGCAAAGAGGATTTGGGCAGAGCATCCACTACAGGCTCCTTGACTTGCCCTTTTAGACTGAACACTTAGTTCCGTTTCCCTGGTAATGACCCTACTCCCTCAATGACCCCTGGGGCTAAATCACCTCATATTCCTCTGGTTGCTTATAAACGCCTCTCCAAACTTGGTAGACTCTGAGGGCCTCCTGCCTTTGACACTGCCCCCAAGGTGGCCTGTGTTCCTGCCTGGCTTCTGGAGCAAGAACCAACCAGAGCTAGCTGCCCTGCACTGGGATGGAATCTGCTGTGGAAACACTTTTAAGGGGCTGCCATGCAGGAGGGCAGAGTCCCCAGCTTCCTCCCTTCTCCCCAGTCTGACCATCATTTGCTACCTCCTGCCTCCTAGTGGATGCATTTGAGCCTCTCTCCAGGATGGTCAGTTCTGTTGGCCCTTCCAGTTCCCTAACCCTGGATTCTTTTTTAGGTGTTTGGTCCCTTCTGACAAGGGTAGTTAACTCTCTGGCCAGGATTCAACTGCTTCTGAAGGCTTATACTCTGCTTTGTTTAGGGGCTATGCATATCTATTTTAAGAGTGGCCATCCTATATAAACTTAAAAGACAAACAACAAATGCTTATAGACTTATGACCAACAAAGGGTTAACACTGTAATATACCAAAAGGCTTTATAAATCAATGATAAAATATATGAATACTGCAATAAAAAAAATTGGTGAAAGGACTTGAACAGGCAATATTACAAAAGAAGAAATAGAAGTAGTCAATATGTATATGAGAAGGTGCTTGACCCCACTAGTAATCAAAGAAATTCAAATTAAAGCAGTGATGAGGAATCATTTTTTTTCACTTTTCCAATTGGCAAATATTCCAGTGCAGGTGTGGAGAAATGGCCACCCTTGTGCCCTGTTGATGGGACAATAGGAGTGTCAAGAAGTACATTTCTGGAAGGCATTTAGAAAAGAGGTACATTTCTGGAAAGAATTTAGAAATCCTTGGCAAGCTTTAAAAATGTGCATAACCTTAGAATCTACAATTCAACTTCTTGGAATTTATCCTAAGGAAACAATGGAAGTCGAGCCCAGGGATGTATGTGCAGTGATGTTTATCTCAGCACTATTTATAATAGAAAAAAAGAAAAAGAAAAAATGGAAATCACTTAATGACCCATCAATAGAGAACTGGTTAAATCAATTATGGTTCATTCGTATAATGGAATCTTATGCAGCCATTAAAACTGATGATGTACATTTGTGTCCACTGATGTCAGAAGAGCCCCATGATCCATTAAATTTTTAAAAGTTACAAAATATCTTGTAGAGTGTACTTTATCTGTGATGAATCTTATACCTATGTATGTACATAGGCCCAGGAATGTGACTGGAAGAGTATTCATCAGTTTCCGGGTGATGAGAATAGTGGGTTCTTTGGCTTGTGCTTTCTTTGCATAACCAGTCTGCGTGACCTCTAATCTTGCCACTCACCTTCTCTTCTCATTCTGATGGAGCTGACTCACCCTAGGGTCAGAATGACTGGCTCTGCCCCTCGTATAAGCGCAAGGGGATTGCCCATGGGGACCCGAACCAACATGGATTGTTCCGGAGCTCCTGAGAAAGACTGTGTTGCATAACAGTCATCTAAAACTTATCAATATAAAACATCAACCATTTTATAACAGATTCTGTTGTCAGGAATTTGGAGAGTGCCAGCTAGAATGGCTTATTGCTGCTCCATGAAGTCTGGGCCCTACCTAGGAAGCTGTAGGTGACTTGGACAGCTAGGAGCTGGAATCATCTGGAGAATTCTTTACTCACACATGTGACACCTGGGGTGACTTGAAAACTGAGCTTAGCTGGAACTGTTAGCTGGAGTGCCTACTGTGGCATGGGCTTCTAAAAGCATGGCAGATGGATTCCAAGGGGAAATGTCTTCAAGAGGAAAGAATCTGGAAAGTGAAAATTTCGAGAGACAGAGGGAGGCAAGAGTTACAAAGCTGCTTCTGACTTAGTCTCAAATACCACGCTGGCATTACTTCCTCCACATTCTGTTGGTTACAAATGAGTCACTAAAGGCAGCTCAGATCCAGGGGGAGGAGAATTAGACTCCACCACTTGGTGGGGAAGTGCGAGGTCACATTGCAGAAGTGTATGTGAGGTGTTAGACATTGTGACCTCCCATGGCAAAGACAGCCTGCCACAGACAGTCCTTCCTTGCTGTACTAGAAGCTGAGAGATGTGAGATTTGGGATAGCCACCGCCACCTTGGAACCACAAAGGAGAAGCCTGTGCATAAAGCCACCTTGGAGGACAACCAAGGGATGCGAGAGAGCAAGAATACATGTGTGTATATATCCGTGTGTGTGTGTGAGGTGGGGGTGGGGTACAGGTGGTGGAAGGCTGGGGAGGGGAGAGAAGAGGAAATATGAGAGAAGAGAGAAAAGAGAGATCGGGTCCAGAGGGCATCATTTGAAGCCAGCCCTGTCCCTGACTCTTCAGTCCCATGAGCCAATGATCCCCTTATACTTAAGCCAGTGTGAGCTGGGTTTTCTAGCTCTTGTAGAAGAAATAGTCCTAACCAACACAAACAAATTTTATAAGAGTTTTACTCCCTTTTTTATACTTTTACATACTGCTTGAATTTTCTGCAGTGAGTTTGTCATGTTTTCAGTGTTTTAAAATTTTTAAATTAAGCAGCCATTTGTGAATCACCAAAGTCAATAACTATGACTTTAACAGCTTCACATTTTGATTTATCCGAAAACAAATCCTTTGCCCACCATTATCTTTTGTTTGTCAGGGTGTAGCACCCACACTTTCATCCTCTCATCCCTCACTAATTCCCAAGTTTTCTTTAAGCTGCAAGCACCTTCCAGCTATTTCATTCAATACATGGTCAACTGGTGAGAAGGATTCTTCTGGCACAGCATGGTTCCCGGCCTCCAGAAGCCCTGTCTAGACAAGAGACAGAAGTGGGTGGAATCATTTTTGATCAAAAGCTATGTGTTAGAAGTACAAGGTGCTATGGAAAGATACAGAGGAAGAGAGGAACATTCTTTCTAAAATGGAGATGAAGGGAGCATTTTTGGCAGAGGGACCAGCTTGAACAAAGGCCTGGTAGTGAGACAACACAGGATGTATGGTAAGCATGGTACAAAAAAGTGACTGCAAAATAGGGTGCATGATATGAGGATTGGGGAGAGACTTAGATGATAGGTTGGAGCCTAAGCTGGATAAGGTCTTGAATGACTGGATAAAAAGTTTGGCTTTATCCTAAAGATAATGAGGAGCTACTGGAGGACTTTAAATAGATGTGTCATCAGATTTTGAGATGGGAAGGTAGCTCCGATGATGGTGTAGACCAGTGGACTCAACCTTTTTAGCGTCAGGAACCTGGTCCTCTTATGAGATTCTAATGCCTGGTGATCTGAGGTGGAGCTGAGGCGGTGATGCTAGCGCTAGGGAGCGGCTGCAAATACAGATGAAGCTTCACTCACTTGCCTGCCGCTCACCTCCTGCTGTGGGGCCCGGTTCCTAATAGGCCACAGACTGGTACCAGTCCGTGGCCCGGAGTCTGGGGACCCCTTGTGTAGATAACGGGTAGGAGAGACCTGAGACCAGATTACCACCTACTGCAAAAGTCGATTTAACAATCAGTAGGAAAGACCTAAGTCACCCGGCATCCTTATAGCTACTGTATTCCAGCCCCACCTGACAGCAGGCATTCCTTGCTTCTACCCCCAGGGCCAATGCTTGGGGAGAGAAGTCATTCTGATGTTCTCCAGAGCCACACCTTGACCTTGTCAGAAACTTCATCCTGCCAGGACCCCATTCATTCTGTTTCCCCACTATGCCTGGATCCTGGCTCTAGTTAGGGTGTGTGGAACACAGAAGGTGTCTATATATCTCCCCTCATTCAATCCACCTGACTGAAGAATAGCCAGATTGAAAGCAAGTCTTCAAATAATAACAGCTTTAAAAATAAAGAGAACAACCACCATCACATACTGTAAAACAGTATAAACCCTTGACATGGATTATCTCATTTAATACTCTCAGCAACCCTTGGAGGCAAATTCCATTGCTCTGCTCCACAAATGAGAAAAATGAGTCTCTGAGTCATGAATACAATAGCCGCTCACTCTGGAGGCTCCCACACCATTCGGCTTCCAGTAGGGCGTTACCTGAAGATTCCACTCCCAGCAACTGTAAGGTCCTTGGCCTTCATGGCTGGAATGCAGTGGCTCACTTTCTACTGCTGCTCATCTGTCCAAGCCCAAAAAGAGTGTCCCTTCCTCTAGGCAACCCCCCAAACACCCTGGTCCCATCATGTACTGTAATGCTTTGCCGGTCTGTACTAGGGAGCCAGCTTCCCAAGGAAGAGCGACAGCTCTCACTCACCCTGTCGTCCCAACGCCAGTAATAAATGGTCAGATGTTGAAGTGAAAGGTAGGAGGCTCCCTGCTTCTGCACCCACTGCAGGCCTTCTGGCTCTCCAGAGAAATGGGCTGCCTCCCATACTCACCTGAAGCCTGTCCCCGCCCCCCAACCCTGCACGAAGGACTGAGAAGGGCCTTTCTCAAGTTGTGTCCCCCATCATTGTACTACCTCCCTATCCTCTGCCTTCTTTCTTCCAAATAAGGATCCAAGTTCAAAGGCTGCTGATAATCTCTAAATGAAGAGAGGCTGGTATTGGCTCAGACTCGTAGACCAGGGTGCCCAATCCATGCCCAACCAGGAAAAAATGAGAAAGAGGGAAAGAAATGTGATGGTCACTGAGCTGGAGGCAGATGAAGAATTGAGAGAGCATAGCGCCTTTTTTGGGGCCTTCTTCGAGACAGAAATGCTTAGGGATGGGGGAGAAGTCAGTGCAGCCTTCAGCAGACAAAACAGGGCAGTTGTGTGTGGCAGCCCGTGATCCTTAAACGCAATAGCTGATCTAATCACTGGTCTTGTTCTCTGGGAAGCTTTTTGCTGCATTTTAGCACAGAAAAGTGTTGCCTTTCTTTCTTTTGTGGCTCGAGCTGCTATTTAAGAAAGAAAAAAAAAATCAATATGTCTTCTCTGGCTTTCAGTCTTTTTCCCCCAAAAGGTGTTTCTTTGGGGAAGAGGAAGGGGAGGGGGGGAGTTGAGGAACGTTTTTGTCATTCATAAGCCATGGTGACAAATCCTTGACATCATTCGCAGTTCCTATCGATCAGCTCCATCCGCGGCACCAGAGGACAAATAGAAATCATTTGTCTGTCTTGGCTCCCAAACAGCCCGAGACAAAGGGCTCCTCAGCAATCAGCAGCTGGAGGTATTAGCAGCAGGTCAAGTTCGGAGGTCAGAGGTCAAACAGGTTGTCATCAGTTTCTCACAGCTATCAGAACAAGGGCAGGGGAGGGGCCAAGTAAAACCCACTAACAACACAGCTGGTTCTTATTAGCCAAATCCTGCTTCCCTGTGAAGAGAGATAGGCCAGCCGGGTCCACACCCACCCCAGGGACACCCCGGGGTGCAGGGTTTCATGGGATGGCGGCAGGGCTGGGGGTGGTTAGGGGCCAAGGAAGAAAAGAAGCAAGATCTGAGCTCTGCTTCTCACTATCCATCCTTCACTCTCCCAGGGGAAGCCCTGAGTTATTCTGTCCTGGGCCCTGAAAGAGAGCCAGAGAGAGACCTGAGTTTCTTGGGGAGTCTGAGCAAGCAAGTTAATCCGGTAAAATTGGAAGTGGCTTAGATGGCCTGGGAAACAGGGGTTGCAGCCAGGGGACAGTTGAGTCATTTTAAGTCCCTGATTACACACCACCTGTTTTGGTTTCTCCTCCCACCCTTGGGAGGAGGAAACCCAACTCTTAGGGTGATTAATCTCTTAGAGAAAGATATGGAAAGATGAGGGTGGCAAATCCAGCCCCTGAGAGTGCCACACATAGGAAGCGACTCAGGAATTCAGGAGAAGCATGACAACAAATAGGATGGCAACTAACAACTCTTTTCAATGAGTACTTAGCTCCAAGGCTCTGGCCTACTGCAGGGTGATCTCACTTTAGTACCAAGAGAGCCCTGTGAGGGCTTGTTGGTCCCATTTTAAAAATGGGGAAGGGGAAAGGGGCACTAAGAGATTGGATCACCAGTATCATTGAAGCCACAAGGGACCCCAGCACATACCTGAGAATGAATACCTGAGAAGTGGACTCCATGGAACAAAGGAAGAGGCACCTTTGATGGGGTCCATTCCTCAGTGAATATAAGGCTACCTGATGGGATTACAGTGAGAGTTCTGGGTCGCTGGCCTTATGAGTCATTCCCTTGGCATGCCCTCAAACACCTAGGATTTTATTGTCTCATGAGGATGAAAGGACCCAGAACTGAGACTGGCAGCTCCAAGGAGGATCCCCACTTAGGGAGAGAAAGGTGACTCAGGATTGTTCAGCTGGCCAATGTGAGCCCTCATTGGCCCAGGCTAGCCTGCAGGACTTGATCACACTAACCTGGTAAATCCAGCTCTCAGGAGCCTCCTAATTACATAACAAGAGTGATGGTTTCTCTTCAGTACCACAGTGTCACAGAGAGAGAGGAATGGGCAGGTGCAGTGCAAGTCAGAAGACATGAGTGGCCTGAGGGGTCTCCACTGGAACAGGGACCCTGCTTGGGCCCAAGGGGCTCCAGAGGACATAGGGATGCACTCCAATCCAGATGGTTAGGGAATTCTCTGACTCTCTAAAGGACCTTTAAGATGTGAGAGAAAAAGAAAGGTAACAGGGCAGTGGTGTTGGGTAGATTGTAATGTCAGTGAACCCTGGGGTAATCTCCTGTCCTTCTAAAACAGGAGCCCTTAACAATAAGTAAGGGCTGTGGCTACAGAGGGGTAGCAAGAGAGACTGCGAATCTGCACATGCGGTAAACTACATAGAACTAAATACACACACTCGTGCACCCAAATCTGGTGAAATCTGAGTAGGGTCAGTGGATTGTACCAGTGTCAATTTCCTGGTTGTGATATTGTATCATCATTATGCAAGATCTTACTGTTGGGAAACTGGATGAAGGGTGTATGAGATCTCTCTACGACTATTTCTTACACCTGCATGTGAGTCTATAATTATATCAAGAGGAAGAAGGATATACAAAGGGAAATGATTAAGGAGCATTCTGTTCCCTCAACAGAGTTCTGGTCTCTGCTGCTTGACATAGAAAGAGGGAAAAGCATAGGCAGGAAAGGAACAAGCCCTCCATCCACGACTCTTGCAATGTAGAAGACAAATAAGAATGACTGACATTGTATTTAATCACACATTGTTATCCCATTCTTTGGAGGGGAAAACTGAGGCTCAGGGTGGAGTACTCATTGGCCTTAGGCGATAGTGGCTGGGCAGGCATCTCAGTCCTGATGGGCTGACTCCAAAGCCTGGGCTCTTTCTGCCACACCACTGAGTTGGTAGTGTTCCTATTTCCAGAGCCCCAGAAAGTATGCTCTCCCAGGAAGCAAAATGTGTCCATCCCATCAAGTGTTCGTTAAGTGCTTTGCCACCACGAGTATGGAGTTAAAAAAAAAAAAAGAAAAGAAAAAGAAAGAAAGGAAGGAAGGAAGGAAGAAAAAGAAAAAGCAAGGTTCCTGTCCTCCAGAATCTGAGGCTGTGGTTGGGCACAGAACACCAGCATACTTGGGGACGAGCTGGACTTTCGTAAGAACGACACAGGGTCAGAGAAGGGGAGATTTGTGGGGCATGGGCAGATAGCGAGGGCCTCTTGGAAAGTGGGGACTATGTCTTTTTTCTTCCAATTTTTAAATTGTGCTAAAATATACATAATGTAAAGTTTAATATCTTAATAGTTTTTAAGTATACAGTTCAGTGTTATTAAGTACATTCATATGGTTGTGCAACTATCAACCAATAGCTTTCTTCAGAACTCTCCATCTTACAAAACTAAAATGCTATACGTATGAAACAATAACTCTTTATTCTCCCATCTTCCCAGCCCCTGGCAACCACCATTCTACTGTCTGTCTCTATGATTTTGACTAGTCTAACTACTTCACGCAAGTGGAATTACACAGGATTTGTCTTTCTGTGACTGGTTCGTCTCACTTAGCATAGTGTTCTCAAAGCCATTCCGTGTTGTAGCATGTGTCAAAATTTTCTTTCTTTTTAAGGCTGAAGAATATTCCATTGTATGGATATACCACATTTTGCTTATGCATTGATCTATTGTTGGACATGGGATGTTTCCATGTTTTAGCTATTGGGATAGTGCTGCTATGAGTTTGGATGTACAAATATCTCTTCAAGACCTCGCTGTCAGATCTTCTGAGTATATAGCCCAAAGTAGAATTGCTGGATCGTATGATAACTCTATTTTTAATTTTCTGATGGAGCCATTATAGCTTAAAGATCTTAAGGTTCTGGCTTTAATTTTTAGTTAGGTTTATTTTGGCTTTTTGTTAGTTTTTTTTTTAAATAAGTAATATGTGTACATACTGTTCATAATTCAAAAGGTCCAGAAAGGTATACAGTGAAAAGTCTCTCTCCCACTCCTATTCATCAGCCACCCAATTCTCACCCAGTTACCCCCCCCCCCAGAGGAAACCAGTGTTATCAGCTTCTTATTCTTCCAGAGAGATGTCAGGCATGTAGAAACAAATAAATGTATTAGAAAAGTTTCGGTAGGTGGGGAAGAGAAGAAAGAAAGGGCACCAGGAGGGACAGAATTGTCATGGGGAAACATCCTTGTACTCTTTTTTTCCCTGTCTCTTTGTTTGAGGGGTGTTTCTTATAAACGGTGTATAATTTGATTTTAGTTTTGACTCAGTCGTTAGGTCTTTGTCTTAATAAGGAGGTTTTACTCATTTACGTTTTTTCTTTTTTTCCTGTATTTAATTTAGTCTTCTTGATAGACGGAAGGGAAAGAATCCAAATGCCTATTGGTTTTACCTCATGGTTAATTTTTGTTCTTTTAAAGATTCCGATCATCTGATCGTCACTGTCCCTTTTACCATTCTTCTCTAGTGTTTTGGAAGAGTTTTTTATTTTCCAACTGGTTAACTTTAACATTTTGTTTAAAAATTACTTGTAATTATTTAATATTCTTAAATTTACGATATCCTTAAACTACAGAGAAATGTATGACTCACATAATGAACATCTACATTCCCACCACCCCTCATCAGCGTGCCAGTGATCGATGTGTTGCCTCTCAGCTCCAAATCCACCATTGTTCGCCCGGCTTTGTGATGCTGGAGCTGGACCCTGTAAACACTTCTCCTTTATCAGCTGACACAATGTTAGGCATTGTGAGTAGGGGGTGCTAGAGCACCGCAAGGCAGAGCAGAGGAAGGAGCTTCTCTCCCCGGTTCCTGTGTAATTCTTGCTCCCCCGGTGTAGCTGCCAACAGCATATGGGAGACCCAGCAGTTCTCACCCTCCAATGAATTACGCTGGCACCCTTGTGAGCAGCTTCCTGGTTGCCAGCCACGGCCTGCCAGCTGTGGACCAGCTCTGGCTGAAGCAGCTCAGTGAACTTCTCTGTGGGGTCCACAGTCACATCCTCTGTCCAGTCTGACTTTCAGTCTTGGGTTGGGGGGCCCTCTCCCAAGTGTGTTTCTTCCTTGGGTACACTCTCTTCTCCCTGGGGTAGTAGTAGCTGCTCCCTACATTTCCTCCTCCTACATCCTTTAGTGCTCTCTTTTATCCCTCGTAGTGATTAACCATCTTTCATAAGTTAATAATTTTTTATATAAGATTTTCCCTGTGTAGTTCCTGTCTTCTGATTGGATCCAGACTGATAACACTGAGTAAAGTTAATATTTTGTCATGTTAGCTTGCTTTTGTTTTAAGTAAAAGACATAAGTATAAAATCTTCTCTGACTGACTTTCCCAGTTTTATACACTTTCTCCAAGAAAGAACCATTATTCTGAGTTTGGAGTGAATCTTTCTATTAAAAAACTTTTAAATCCATTCATATGTGTTCATAAATAATATATACTAATTTTATGTTTAAAAATATATGAGTGCTATACTTTCCATATCATTCTGAATCTTGTTTCTATTCACCCAACATTACATTATTTAAAACTAGCCATGTAGATATGTACAAATCTAATTCATTCCTTTTAAACTGTTATGTAATATCCCATTATATAAATATATCATATATCATTAGTTCATTCCCCTATAGATAGTTATTTAAATTGTTTCCAATTCGTAGTATATACTATGTATACACATGCCAGAATTTTTCCAGGAAACATACCTAGAAATGGAATGTTTTGATTAGCTCTTAGAGTATGTACATTCTAAAATGTTATTAGATGCTACTTATTTTGTCTCTGAGTGGCAATATTTATACTTCCACCAGCGGTGTATAAAATAACTATCGTTTTCCTTACATCCTCACTAACACTTTATTGTTCAACCTCTTTAATTTTCGCCAGTCTGATAGGTGAAAAGAGTATATCATTTTTCTTCTCGTGGCTTTAATGGTCACTTGAATATTCTCTTCTGTGAATTGTCTGTTCATATTGTTTCTCACTTTCCTGTTGGGTTGTTCATCTTTTTCTTACAGATTATAGGAATTCTTTATATGTTCTGATAGGTACATTATATATTGCAAGTATCTCCTAGTAAATTCCCTGCCTTTTAATCTTGCTCGTGGTATATTTTGCCTTAAACAAGATGTAATTTCAATAAAGTTAAATAAATCTACTTTTTCATTTTAAAGGTTATTCTTATTGTGTCTTTCTTGTTTGAGAAGTCTTTCTCTATCCTGGGCTATGAAAAATACTTTTCCTTAATTGTTTTTCACGTTTAGGTCACTAAAATATCTACATTATATTTCTGTGAATGATGTGTCACAGCTTTATTATTAAATAGTCTCTCTTTTCTCTGGTAATTAGTTGGTGGCCTCTCAAACATATGCAGTGTTCCCATATACCTACATGAAAGTGTTCCTGGGCTCTCTATTCTATTTTATTGGTTTATTTATCTATGCCTTTGTTAATTAGGATTCAAAACCAAGGTGCTATAACAAGCATTCCAACAATTGTGTGGCTTAAAGAATAAAGTTTATATTTTACACACATAGTATTCTAAGGTGAGCTCTGCTCTGTGGAGCCATCAGGAACCCGTGTTCCCTCCATCTTGTGGCTCAGTCACTCCCTGTTACACTCTGGGCCATAGCCATATTTTGGTTCCAGTCTGAGAAGGAAGAAGAAAGCATGGAGAAACACGCCTGCTGCTTTAAGAATTGTAGCCCACGCGGGGGACATATCACTTCTGTTCATATTCCGTTGGCGGCAACATATTTTCATAGCCTCAGCTAACTGCAAAAAGGACTGGGAAATGCAGGGTCCAAGTAGGCTGCCATGTGCCTAACTACCACTCGATTACTGTACAAAAAAGGAACAGTTAGCATCTCCATCACAACCTTGGCCAGCGTCATACTGCTTTGATTACCATCCTCACTCATTAGCTCCCTTCATGTTGCTGAGTGGCCACCATGACTCCAAATGGCTTATCCTCACACACTGCTAATTAGTTATCTGTTGCTGCATTATAAATTACCCCCAAAACTTAGTAGCTTAAACAAGAAACTTACAAGTGAAAATGGCAGAGCAGAAAGTGACATCAGTGAGCTTTGAACTAATTCTGCTGCAGAACATCTAATGATAGAGATAATAAATATCCCCTTATAGTTTAAGCTAATTTGAGCTGGGTTTTCTGTTTCTTCACAGCTGAAAGTAACCTGCCTGATGTGTATTTTTAGATACATGTGGTATCAGTCAAGATGAATTAAATTATGCTATAGTAATAACCAGCAAAATCCCAGTAGTTTAAAACAGTAAAGACTTACTTCTCTTTTATACTACTGATCTATCATGGGTTGGCTAGGGGCTCTGCCTTGTGCCATATTTACTCTGGGCCACCAGCTAATGGAGCAGCTGATATCTGAAATACTGGTTGTTGCCATGGCAGAAAGAGAGCACTGGATGATCTCGCTCCAGTAATTCAATGTTCCCTCCTGGAAGTAATATGAAGCACTTTAGCTCACAACTCATTGGCCCCATGTAACCAAAAGCGACCAGGAAGTACAGTCCTACCAGTGCCAAAGCACTGGATATAACTGGTGTACAGCACTAATGACTATGACACATACATCGAGTTTATAAATTTTCCTCTAAATATTGCTTTAACTGTTCCTTACAAATATTTTCTAGTGCTTTCATTATAATTCTTAAATAAACATTTAATTTTAGAGTAGTTTTAGATTTACAGAAAAATTGCAATGATGATACCTAGAAAGTTTCCATATACCCCACACCCAAAATTCCCTATATTAGTATCTTACATTAGTATTTGTCACAGTCAATGGAGCAATACTGATACATTATTGTTAACTAAAGTCCAAACTTTATTCAGATGTCCTTAGTTTTCACCTAATGTTCTATTCCAGGATCCCATCAGGGTACCACATTACGTTAGTCATCAGTCTCTTTAGGCTCTATTTGGCTTTGATGTTTTATCAGGCTTTCCTTGTTTTGCATGACCTTGACAGTTTTAAGGCATATTGGTCAGGTATTTTATAGAAAGTTTCTTAACTGAGATTCATCTGAAGTTTTGCTCATGATTAGACTGGGGTTATAGGTTTTGGGAGGAAGACCACAGAGGTAAAGGGCCATTCTTATCATATACCAAGGGTACATTGTATCAATGTGATTCATCCCTATTGATGTTGACCTTGATTACCTAGCTGAGGTAGTACAGACTTCTCCACTGTAAACTTACTCTTTTTCTCTCCCTTTCTGTATGCACTTTTTGGGATAAAGTCTCTATGTGCAGGGGAGCTATGCACACTTCCTTGAGGGCAAAGTATCTTCACAAACTATTTGGAATTCTTCTGCACAGGAGATTTGTCTATTCTTCCTATTAATTTATCTTTCTAATTATTTATTCATATCAATATGGAGTCATGGAATTTGTTTACTTTGTGTTATAATCCAATATTATGATATTTATTTTGTTCCTCAAATTGTTCTAGCTCCGGGCCCCTGGGAGTTGTCATTTGGCTCCTCTGTCTCGTAGACATACCCCCATCAATGTAAGTTGTTTCATACTTGAGCACTTTCTTACTTTCTGGCACTACAAATGTTTCAGGATCATCTTGTGTATTTCCTGCCCCAGTCCTAGAATCAGTCATTTCTCCAAGGAACCCTGGTTCCTTTTATTGAAGAATGGTATTAGAAACCAAGATCTAGGTGCCAGGTCTGATTGTTGCTACCGAGCTCATTCTTTCTAGGCCCTCTTACTAGCAGAGCAAGAAAATACATGTGTATACTGACTCACATATGTACCCATATCTACATAAAATTCTATATGTAACGTCTGTATATTAAACTAAATGTAAGTCCATTCTGATGTCTTATTGCCACATGGATCATTTTAGCCTATTCTCCTCGCTAGCCTCAACCCTTGGTTATCTGTAACCTCCCACTATACCAGTGAGAAGCCTGGCTTCTATCCATTTACTTAAATGTTCATTTCCAGTATATATGTACAGTAGTTCAGAATTTTTAACCTTCAGTATAATTTAATTCTAAATATTTAATTAATAATCCTTGATTTACTCTTTAACCATGAATTACTTAGAAGTTTGGTTTTTAGTTTCAAAACATAGGTCTTATTAGCGCTGTGGTTCATTTCTAATTTCTTTGCATCATGGTCTGAAAATGTGTCCTGTATAATGTTGATTCTCTGGTATGTTTTGAGACTTCTTCTATGATTTAATATATGCTCAGTTTTGGTAACAGTAACATATATGATTGGAAAAAATGTATAAATTTTGATACATCTACTGTATGCCATTAAAAACATCATTATGAAATTGTAGAAAGTACACAAATGTTTGAGATAATGTGAAATGGAAAAAGAGCACTACACATGCAATGTTTCAGCAATGTAAACTATTCAGGCATTAAAACGAAGAGTGGAAAAGAGTAAGCAAAAATGAAAATAAATATTGACATATAGTGGTGGGATTCTAGATCATTTTTTTCTCTTCTAATTGCATTTAATGTTATTGTTTCTATAATTTATAAGACTCTAAGAACTGTATCCCAGAAAATATTGGTTCGATAAATTAACAAAGGAGCAAAAGTATTTACTTCTACAGACATTTTTTGAGCCTCTACTATGTGTTGGGCACCATGCTGGATCCTAGGGATCCAAGAACAAGAAGTCAAGGTCACTTTCTTCAGAGACTCTTAGATCAAGAGGGGCAGACCAAGCACAGGTAATTCCTACACCTGGCAGATAGTGAGGAGCCCCAAAGAGGTCCATACATAGTACAGCTGGAAGACGGGATTGGGAGAAATAAAATTCAGCAAGGAGGAGGGGATATGCAGCATCCTGTGGGAGTAGTGATGTCTATAGAGGATCTCAAGGATCCCTGTGTGGATACAGGGAGGTATACAGGCCAAGGGGAGACCTTGGACAAAATATGATGTTTGTATAAGACTTTGTAATTTACAGAATCTCCCAACACACACACGCACAAAATCTCATTGCTGTTTACCAGTCTCTATACTTTTTATCCTGTGAGGCAAATATTATTTTTATACCCATTATTTACTTTTACCAAGGTTCGGAAAGGAGAAGCAACTTGTCCAAGGTTACATAATTAGTAAGAGACAGAGCCAGGACTCATACTAGTTTTCCAGCTCCAGGTAGAGGTTCCTCTTAGACAACAACTTTTGCAGTGCACATAAACGTGGCTCAGCAAGGCTGTCCCACTCAGCAAGAAGAAATATTATCAAATGTCCTCTCAAGGAGGAGCTACTGTGAAAACAAGAATTGAGGCCCAGCTGCTTTTCTGGTCCAGCAGTAAAAAATAAAGTGTTTACATTTTGGTATATTAGTGTATATCAACACAATTAAAATGATTAAAAGATTATGAGACTTGAAAGATGAAAAAGTTGCCCGGAAGAGAAGAGCATTTCGAACTGAAGGAAGACTGCATGTGAGGGCCTTGGCAAAGGCGGGAGCGGCAGGCCTTGGAGGCGTCGGAAGCCTAAAGATGGCAGGGTGGCTGAAGCGAGAGAGGTGGGAGCAGGCAGGCTGTGTGGTAGGGGTGAGGTAGGCAGGGGCCGATTTATAAATAAATTATTTATTTATATGAACTATAAATTCATTTATAAATGAATATAAGTGAATAATAACCAAATTACATTGTAAGAGCCAATTATCCCTCCAAGTGCCTACCTCCCAAACTCCACCCCACCCTCAAGAAGGTATAGTGTGTGGCATAGACATCATCCTGAACTGATTGAGAGTAAGAAAGACAACTGAGAGGGCCAGCACATCCGCCGTCTCTGCTTCCCAGCTGCCCTGCGCCTCAGCCCCAGGTTCCTCACGTGTGGGTGATAATATCGCGGTTCAGAGCTGGGGGGAGATCGTGGCTGGAAGGCCTGCCTCATCACACCCGCCAGTGCCCCGCTTCTGCCCTGCGTCTCTGTGTTCTCTCATTCTACTTGGGGGCTTCCAAGTGGAGGTCAAGTATGGTGCCGTGAAGGGTTCCAGCTGTGCAAACCCCACTCTCTGTTAGCTGTCCGTGGGTCAGCTATGACTTTGGGTGCCTCTGTGTCTGCGCCTGTGAAAATGGGGACAATTACTAGATCCGCCTCATTTATCGGGGCGGGGGGGGGAGGGTGGAGTGGGGTGGGGGGCGTTCAATACGAGAATAACTCACTTTAAGCTCTTGGCATTGAGCCTGGCACACAATAAGTACGCAATAAACGTGCATCTAATTTCTCCTCCACTGCCGCGGCTGGTTAAATGATAACTAGGATGCGGGTGGTAGCTGCTGCGGAGGGGCCTTTGTAGGGAAGAGGGAAACCCCTGCCCCGCACCCCGCAGCCCCATCCCTCAGGCCTGGCCAAGGGCAGCGCCAAGGGCGGCTGCCGAGGGAGCAGCTGCCCTGGCGGAGCGCCACCCCCACCTTTGCGCGGATCCTCCTGAGCATCCAACTTCATTTCCACTTCAATTTTATCAGCGGCCCGGGAGCTGTGCAGCAGATAGGAGGCTGGCCCTGACACGAATTACCCCGGAGATTGCCCGATACGCTGGGCCTGGGCTCAGGCGCCCTAAGAACGCAAGCCGCCCTCGCCTCTCCTTTGTGTCGCCTAGCCTCTTTCCGCCCGCCTCACGACTCCATTCTCGCTGTGCCCAGGACAAGTGAGCTCGTTTGCATTTGGCCACATTTACCAGACTGAGATGAGGCTAGTGACTGCACGACTGCACGGGGCTCCCACCGCTGCAGGGCCAGGCAAGGTCACCTTGGGGCCACCCTGGGGCACAGGGGGCCTCCTTTAAGTCCATCTCACATTCCTGGGGGAAGGGGTAACCGAGGAAGCACAATGGGCTGGGATGTCCAAAAGAGCAACCTGTCCACGTGCAGTGCCTCGTACATACCACTCCACATAATTGTCCCAAGAATCCTAAGAAATGAGACAGAGAAAGGGAAACTGAGGCTCATAGAGGCAGCAATTCTCACCCAAGGTCACACTGCGCTTTAGTGGTCTGTTCAAGATTTGAACTCAAATCTATTCATTTCAAGAGCCTTAGTGAGGGATGGGTCAGGCATGTATACACAATAGGTATTTTCCCTTTTTCCTACTGCAGAAGTAGAGGGAATTAATTATTACCCAAATTTATTGCAAGAGAGGAGGCCATGTAAGATGGAAGTGATGAGGCCCTTGGAGTTTCCAAAGGGGGTGGATAATGACTTCCTCCCACCCTGCCCCAGCGTGCCCCCCACCAGGACACACCCCCTCTCAAAACCCTTCCCTGCTTTTCCCTATAATCCCCACCCTTTAGACCTGACCCAGAGAAACCACTTTGCTATGTTCTAGCTAGATGAAAGGCAGAGGCCCAGGAACCAACTCTGGGACCCAGGGGGTAGCAACCCAACCCCTCTGCAGGGCCTGGGGGAGGGGAGGCTGGCCCTGCCCAGCTCCCCACCTCCATTTCTGGGGTGCTTCTGGGGAAAATTTATGTCCCTCTCAGGTTTGGGAACAGATCCCACACTAAAAAGAAGGAAGAAAGAGAGAAAGAAATGATTTTAATTTTTTTTAGGTCCAGAAATGAAGCAGAAGTGAGTAAATTTTAATGAAACGGTGCAAAAATGACATCATTTACTCAGAAATCATTAATTTGTCAGCATTAATATTTCAGCTACAACATTGCCTGTCATTTTGTGCCTGCAATGACTGATAAATCTATAAAAGCGTGCTGCTAATTTACTGAATATTTATGTGCAGTGTCATTTGCAGAGTAAGAATGGAATTTATTTCGTGCCGAGTTCTGCGGGAGAACATTCCCCACAAACCTTCACCCTAGTGGGTGGGGGAGGGCAGGGGGAGACTCCAAACTTCCTGGAAAACTGGTGGCAGGATGAGGACAAAGGGCACCCCAGGGCTCAGGCCTCCAGCTCCAGTGTACTAGAAAGGGACCGCCTTACTTGTGCTCTGGCGGTGCAAAGGCACTTTTGAAATGCCCTTCCTGCCCCCATCCTGGCAAGTCCAAATTTTACCTGTTCTCTAACTGCTTCAAATGTTTCTGCTCCCGGGAAGGTACCCTGGCTGCTGCTGCTCCTACGGGGCAGTGGGGTGGGGCTGCTTGCTGCTCAGGGGGTGTGGTGCGGGCCCTAAGTAGAGAGGATGGCAGGGCAGGTGGGCTCCAGGTCCAGGGGGAGTTATCAGAAGAGGGGACCAGAGAAGAGGTTAAGCGCTGGAAGTGGGAGCCGGGCAGCCTGAATTCCAATTCTGGCTCTGCGAATGGTCTCAGAAATCTGAGTCTCAGTGTCCTCGTCTGAAACATGGGGGCACTATCAGTAGAAACTGAGGATTCACGGGCCTAATACATGTAAAGCTCTAGCAGAGGACTCAGGCAACATTAGCTGCTGTTGTTTTTGAAGGAATCACTTCCACAGTCCTTGCTCATGAAGTGTCCCTTTCCTGGACCTGTTTCCCCAGCTGGGAAGTAGGAGGCCCTGAGACCCCCACCCCCACATTCCTGAGAGGAACATGACCCCTGACAGGGCTCCTTGCTCCCCCACTACATGGGTCTGCCACCTCAGCATCAAAGGAGAGCATATCCCAGCTCTCCACTCCCTTCTCATTTCCACATGATAGAGTGACCAGAATTCTGGAGTATCTTTCCAGAGCAGCTCCTTAAAGCACCAGTTTGTGTTTCCCTGGTCTTGGGAGCTGTTAGGAGATAGGATGACTGTTCTTTGAAATGCCTCCATTTTACAGAGAGCACACTCAAGGCACTGAGAAGGATACCGGAGCCTGACTATCCCTCGCCCCTGTTTCCCCATTCTCCATCCCAACAAGAGCACAAATCACAAGCCTTCAAGTTTTGCACAATTTTGCTCAATTTCCTGCCTGAATGGCACAGGGCCTGACCCTCTGCAGGTGCTCAGGAAATGTTCGTGGAATCAATAAAGAACAGCTAAATCTCCCATCTTCCGAGAGCTCTTTGTCTCCTCCTCCCCCCTGCTCTCCATACTCCGTCAGCTACTGATTCCAGTGGCGTCTTCCTCTGTGATGCCTCTCAAATTGTTCCTTCTTTTTTTCTTTGCCACGGCCCCTGCTCCAGTAGAGTCCTCTGTAAGTGTTTATCTGGACCACTGCAATAGTCTGTTCACAGGTCTCCCTGCCTCCATTTTCCCCATTCTGGTGTAGTCACCACAGAGCTGCCAGAGCTTTCTAAAGAGTGGTCCTGACAATGCCACTTCCCAAGTATAAGAGCTCCTGTGGCTCCCTGCTGCCTGAGGAAATGGTGCCAACGTGCCCTTCCAGGCCCATCATCACACTGGCTCCTCGTCTCCTCTCTCTGACAGACCCACCCACTATTTAACATACATGTCCCGTGCTTTTCGATCTCCAAGCCTTTGCTGTCCCTTTTGCTGGCTACCCCTCCATTCCTTGTGGCCAAATCCAGTCTGTCCTTCAAGGCCCACCACAACCACTCTAGAAAGCTTCCTGATTTCCTCAGAATAATGCCTCCTTATTCCACACAGGGCCATGGATAGGGAGCCACCTTCCCTCCCAAGTGGAGAACCTGTCAACTTGAGGAGGGAGGGGCACCCACTGTCTGAATCCAATGGTAAATACTGGACTGGCGGTCAGGGGACCTGGGCTCTCATCCTTACAGCTTAGCACCGTGTGGCCTTCACCTTGCCATACTCTGTCTATGAAATGGGCTGGTCCAGCTTTCACTGGTCTAGACTGCATCCGTCGTGTGCATGGCTGCATCCCGGCACCAAGCATAATGCCAGGCATACAGTCATTGCTCAGTAAATATGCACTGAATGACCTCCATGCCAGGGTTCTGAGGTCCTGTGGCTTGGTATGGTCCAGGCAGACCTTCGGGGGCTCACTGAGGAACAGGTGGAGGGGAATGCTCTGATACTAACACTTTCACATAAATGATGTTATTTAACCCTCACAGCTGCCCTGTGTGCTGTCCCCATTTCACAGATGAAGAAGATGAGGCTAGAAAGTAAGCGACCTGCTCAGGCCTCACACCCAGGCCCTTGGTTCCAAATTCAGTGCTTTTCCTGCTGCATACAAATACTTTCCTTTGCTCTTAGAATAAACTCCAAGTCCTCTGAGGCCCTACATGGTCAGACCCCTAACACCCTCTCCTGCTTCACTTTTCCCCTGAGTCAGAGCCACGCTGGCCTTCTGGCCGCTCCTTCTAAGCTCATTCTCACTGCTAGGCCTTTGTACTTGCTGTTCCCTCTGCCTGGGGAGTCCATCCTCACCATCCATGTCTCAGCTCTAACGTCACCTCAGAGAGGCTTTCCTTGCCCACACAAACCAAAACGAGTGTTTCTTTTCCCTCATATGCCACCTGCAATGGTCTTATAGAGTGGTCCCCAACCTCTTCGCACCAGGGACCAGTGCTCCTATGAGAATCTAATGCCTGATGATCTGAGGTGGAGCTGAGGAGGTGATGCTAGCGCTGGGGAGCCCACTGCTCACCTCCTGTGTGGCCTGGTTCCTGACAGGCCACAGACCGGTACTGGTCCATGTTCCAGATTCGGGACCCCTGGTCTTACATATCTATGCCCTTTGTATTGTCTGTGTCTTCCCCGAGGGCAGGGACCTAGCTGTCTGGCTCACCCTCTGGGCCCATCGTCTGGCTGAGAGTGGCCGTTGGTTAGATGGATCTATGCTTTGTGTCTTTGCCTGGATGTGTTGCAAAGTAAAACTGAACTCCTGTCTTCCAAGAGAAGTGGTGGAGGCTCTGTGCTGGTGGAGAGGTAAGGGTGCTTAGGGACAGGGATACAGGGATAGGTTGAGGACTCCAAGAATAGAAGGTGCAGCCTGCTTCCAGAAGCTGACTCCAGGAGAGGCCAAAGCTAGGAGGCACCTCCCCACCCTTGTCCTCGCCATTGCCCCCCCCCCCGCCCCCAACCCCATGCCTCACACTCATTTCCTTCCTGGAGTCAGTCTCATTTGCTTTCCCTAAAAGACGCTGGAGGAGCCAATATGTACGTGATGAATATTTTATCTCCTGAGCGTGGGTTTTCGAGAGAGCTGTGATCGCCCAGGGAGGGAACACTGCCCAGCCGTGCCTGGGGAGGAGGGGGCCTGAGAGGGGCGCTGGCAATAGGGTCTCAAAGATGCAGGTTCTAGGGCCCACCCCCTGCTCCCGTGGACACCCTTGGCATTAGGAGGCTCAGAGTAGATAGGGCCGCCCTGAATCTGGGCAGATACTTCATGCTCCCTGGGGTTTTCAGCCCTTTCTTGGAGTTCACTTCCGGCTACGGGAAGATTTTGCCATTAGCTCAGGGCCTCCAGTTGCCTAGGCTGAAGGTTCAATAGGCCAAAAGTGTGGAGTCTGTCCTGATTGTCATATACAGTGGCTTCTCAACTGGGATCCTATGAATTATCTCACCCCAGAGACTGAGACTGGGAAACTGCAGACTGAGGAAGGAAGGAGGGGAGAGATAAAGACCTGAGGAGTAGGGAAGCATGAGGAGTATGAGTAGTCCGTCCGTCCCGTGCCATGCCCGTCCTGAACCCTTCCATCACCCATGGCCACAGCATCCCCACAGGGATGGCCAAACTGAGCTCCTCGGCTTGGGAGTCTGATGGTGCTGGCTGCCAGTCCTCTGCTCCTTCATCAGTTGAGTGACCTCTAAGCCTCTCTGAGCCTCAGTTTCCCCATCTGAAAAACGAGTTGGTCTCACCACTTGCCAGGATGACTCTGAGGGGCCAGCAGAGTGCCTGGCACATAGTAAGCACTCACAGGATTTAGTGTTTGCATACCATACACAACACACACACACACACACACACACATTACAGTTCCTCTAGCATTCACCTGCAGTTGGAAAACAAAGGACCATTCATTCCATCCTCCTTCACCCAGGTTCTCTCTCCTCTCCCTCTGCCCTGTCGGCCCCCTGGCTGCCCACCCCACTTTACAACCTCGAGCCTCTACTCCCTAAGGAATCGAGGCGGTGGAGGGAAGGAGGGCACCTTGCTTCCTGGGCCTTAGCCAGCTTTGGGTCCAGATGACCCCTTGCCATGTATCCCTTGCCCCCCCCCCCCCGTCCCAAACCTCAGCAGCCAGCTCCTGCCCCTCCCCCACTGTCCACGCGCAATCCCATTGCTCTTGTCCCCACCCACCACATCACCCTCTGAACACTCTCATTATACCATTACTAATTAGGGCTGCTCAGCAAATTGGCGGCTGCATTAGAGGGAGACAGTGTGCGGGAGCATATGGCATAATATCGTATTAATGAACACTCTAAATTCAAACCCGGGTCAGCTGCTCGCTTCTCGCCGGTGTCACCCACGCTAAAGGGAGGGAGGGGGAAAAAAGGCATTCAACCTTTCCCTCACTTTCCTTCGCCTCTCTCCAAACACACATTCCCCAGCGTAGGCTGGGCTGGCATAGGTTTTTATTATGCCTGGCAAATGGGGAGAGAAATGAAAGAGTCTGGGCCTCCATGGGGGCTGCAGAAGGACCTCCCCCTCCCTGGTCATGTATAGCGTATGCTTAGCATGGTCAGGAAAAATAATAACAACAATTAACCAGGGTCTGGAGCCAGACTTTTCGCCTAGATTATCTCTGCCTCCTAATATTTCTTGGAGAGAGTTTTAGCGCAGAGGGACAAACCGAGGGCCACAGAGGTCAGGGAGCTTTCTCAGGGTCACAGGGCAGCAGAGCTGGAGAGTCAAACTCGAGTATCTGCTTTTAAAAACATGATTTTCCTGTTCTGTCCAGGGGTAAGGGACTAACTAGCCTGGGGAGGCTCAAGAGAGTCCAGCGAATACCCTTCCCCATCCCTGCCACCCTTGTTCCCAGTCCTGTAGCATACATAGACCCACAAAGCACCAAGGTCACTGGTTTTACCAGGAGGCGAGGGGATCTGGGAGGTCCCCAGTGAATTCAGAGACAAAACTCAGACAGGCTTCCTTATCTTCAAGCCCCTGAGGTGATGCTCAGGGTCCATTCTTCCCCACCCCTACCCAAACGGATTGAGAGTTTGGCTTGTAGAACTCAAACTGGCAATCTGGGCATAGACAAGGGTCCTTACTCTTCTCCTTCTGTCTCCCTCACCTCTTACCCATGTTCCTCAGAGGAATGCAGGATGATCACTTTACAGGCTGTCTGTAGTCATGGAGGTGCCTTCCTGCCTCCCTGAATCCTGAGCGAGGGGGAGGGGGAGGAGGAGACATCTGTGAATGGGGCCATGTTGGGGTCAGTCTGAGGAGGCCTCCAAGAAGAGGTGAGCTCTGATTGAGGCTCCTGAGTGAACTTGCAAAGACCTGAATTAAAGCTGTCTTTTCCCATCTCCCCAGGCAGGTGGGGCAATGCCCACTGGTGCTGGGCCTGAGCCTGTCCAAGGTGCCCTAACTCCGACCCAGCTGTGAGCCTGAAAGAGTCTCCCTGAGCCATCCATCTCGCTGGCTGATGATGTCAGTGATCCGCTAACAGAAACTGAGTCCCTGGGCTTGGAATTCCTGCCTGCTGTCTGCTGAGCCCAGAGACTGGAGTAGGGGAAGGGGCTGGTCCAGTCAGGCCAGGGTCTCCCAGCTCTCTGCAAGGTCGTCCTTGCCTTGCTCAGAGTACCCTTGACTTTGCCTTCCCTGGGAAACCTCCTCTATGACCACAGAGCCCTTAACGTCCGAGCGTCTTAGAGGCTTACTATGGTGTCCCCCAACTGAGGATAGTCTCTCTTTCAGAGAAGGGAGGGGTAGGAGAGCCTGTCCAGATTCCAAACAAAACAAAACAACCCCTCCTCCCTCTGCCCACCCAATCCCAACCCAGGGACTCCAGTGCCCCAGGAGGACACATCTTTTTGGTGTCTCTGTCTGTGTGTGGGTGCCCACGGCTAGGAGTCAGCATGGACTTCAACCGCAAATGAGTCATAGTGCAAACATCTTCCTCCGCCTTCTCTGGCTTCAGCCTTTGTGAATTAAGTTCCCGACACCCTCCCTAACGTCCTTACCCGGGGCGGTGAAGGTCAGCAGGTGTTCCAGTGCATGAAAGGATTTATTAGGGCATATTGTTTGGGGGACCCCTGTCAGAGCATTGGATCCCGCAGAAGGAGACCCTCCTCTCCCAAGTCTGACAAGGACATGGGGTTGCTCTCCACCTCTGAGTGTATGTAATGTGTATGTATGTAGGGGAGAATTGGGGGTGGTGGAATGCTGGCCACCTTCAAAGGCCCAGTCCAGAATCAGGGAGAAGTCACCTGAGCTTTAATATCCCTGTCGCTGCAAGACCCCAGAAGTCAGTGCCTTCTCTGTTTACTTTTCTGTCTGTGAAGGAGCTTGGCCAGGATTGGGGGATGCCTCTGTGAGAGACCTGCCTTCTGAGGTATGAGACTCTGGCCAAGCTGAGTACCACCATCATCTTCCCCAGTCAGCTCCATGGGAAACAGAGAGTATCCTGGACAAGTGACTCTCTTTCCCCAAGCTGTCACGCAGGGTGCGGACTGGGAGCACCCCTACACCATTGTCACAGACTAGAAGGCTTAGAAGGCTATGAGGACTCAGAGGCATCAACGAGGGTATGAAGGGTGCCCTGCTCCACAGAACTGCAGCCCTGAGAGACTACGCCCTTCCTCTGATAGCCTCGGCCTCCTTCAGACTCTGGCCAGGGCTGTCCCCTAAGTGCACATCCCACCCCCCACCCAGCTGCACTGACCCACGTCTGCATGCGCTCCTGTCCCCAAGCTCTGCCCACTGTCACTCATGCTGCTGTGGTCATAGGATCATTTTCCTTTGCTTCTAGAACTTTGAGACCCTCCCCTCAGCTCCCTGGTAGGGGAGCCTAGGAGGAGTAAATAATGGTCACGCTCCCCAGCCCTGGCCCAGCCAGGCGGAACACAGGGGGTGTCCTCAAGCTGTGAATGCCAATTACTTTATCCCCCCCCCCCTCCCCACAATCATAGTCACCACCACCTGCAGCTGGAGCGCCCCCACCCCCTTGTAGGGGAGTAAACAACCCTGGGAAAGATGTTGGCTGGTCTCTGGATTTTAGAAACAGCTTGTCAGGACTTGCCTGGGTGTGGGGACACCCCCCCCCCACTCCATCACTCCAGAGGCAATCATGCATCTCTATGTTGAGGCTTTAGCTGTGTGTGTGTGTGTGTGTGTGTGTGTGTGTGTGTGTAAAACCAAGATTCCAAGAAGGTCGGGCCTCTTCCCCATTGAGCAGTGGCTGAGCCAGAAGGGAGCAGAGAGGTCATCTCCTTGGAAGCCTGAACCTGGGAGCCAGAAAGGCAAGGTGACTTGCTTGTCCAGGTGACAAAGCCAGCAGGACAGAGCCCCAGTTCTGGGTACAGTGCACTTTCCAAAAGTGACCCTTGTTGCTAGAGTTATGTCTAAGGATACCCTAAACAACAGAACCCCAAACTCACACTTTGCACACAGCCTTATCCTACTGGCCCTATGTCAAGGGCAAGAACAGGACTGGCTACATCATTTGGGGTGCCCAGTGAAAAATGGTAATGCAAGACCCTTTATTCAAAATTATTAAAGCTTTGAAGACAGCAATAGAAGAGCATTAAATCATTAAGCCTTCTAAGCATGGGGTCCTGTGCATACACCACCGGCCCTTAGACAGGGCCTTAGCTAGGACTGCGTCAATCCATTTCCTCTACAGCTGTGGAGGCCTTGAGTAGAATCCACACAATCTTTCTAGAAGCCTCCCTGCCTGGAATCAGGGTTCTGCAGCCACAGTAGCCCCACCACAGCCCCTGCCGGGTGCAGTAAGCTCAGCCGACCCCCAGAATCAGACTGGATCTGTCTCTTGCAGGGGCAGCCTCATCCCAGGGAGAAGCTGCCCAAAGCCAAGACCCTGTGGATCTCAGAAGAGTGCAGGGGCCGGGGTTTCCTAGGGGCTGTGCTGCTTCCGTGTTGCCACGTGTATTGTAGAGGGCATGGGCCATGCAGGTGTCATCCATTTCTGTGGGTGCGTCGTGTGTATGTGTGTGCGTAGGGAATGCCTGTGCTGGGTGTTCGTTACGAGCACATACACCTGCGCGTGTGCTCAGCCCATGCGCAGGGTGGCAGGCTTACCCCTCCCCACCCATGCTGCCCCCACGGGTGCCCTGGCCTCTGTTATGGAGGGCATGTTCCTATCCTCGGGCATTCTGCATTGGAATTCAAGACCTTGCCACTCTGTTCCCTGCTTGCTAACTATAAACTATCTGATTTATATTCATTAACCAGTACTAGACAGCGGCAGGCGCAGCAAACTTGGGTGGGGGACATGCCTCCATCGACAGGCGGACTGCATTTCAGTTAATTAAGGTGCTGTAATTGTTGTCCAGGACAAGGGTCCCCAGGGCACAGGCTTTGTAAATAACTACCTTCCACTGCCCCTTCCTCTCACCCCACCCCTGCCCTCCCTCCTTCCCTCCTTTCCAGGCCTCAGAAGCCAGTTTAAGGGACATGGGGGCAAGAAGGCTGTGTGTGTTGGGGGGGGGGGGTGTGGAGGACCTGGATGTGGGAGACGCCCTTCCTATATCCTTGTGCCCAGAAAGGCCACAATTCTAGGGCTTGCGGGGGAGGGGAGGCTAAGAGGAATCCTGGGCAGAGCATGGTGGTGCTGGGTCATAGAAACTTGAGTTTTACTGCTCAAACTGGCTCGGTCCAGGAAAGCAGGATCCACCTGCACACGTGCACTGGTGCGCGTGCACACAGGTGTGTCCCTTGTGGCCCAGTTATTTATGCTGTTTTCTCCTTATCTGCCTATGAGCTCGACCCTGGAACCTAGGCACTGGGCAGGCTTTCTGGCAACTCATGGGCATTGGGGGACTTCAGGAGGATTCAGCAGAGAGCTAAACAAAAAGGAGGTATCATCTCACCAGCCCAAATGAGTGGAGGAGGGACCTTTTACAAGGACCTAATGAGGAAAGCTTGCTCCCTTTGGAGGTCACGGACTAATGGGAGAACTTCTAGTCTGATAGGGGAGTGGGACTGCGTCCAGGAGCTCCCACGTTGACAGGAGGGGGTCCCCTCCTCTCAAGAAGCCCCTGGTCTGATGTAGAGCAGGAAGTAGGGGGTGGTCTGGGAGGACAAGTCTGATAAGGGATGCTAAAGACACCCAGAGCAACCAATGTAGGTGTCACACAGGTGAGTAGGCAGTCCCTGAGAATATGACAGAGCCGGAGAGACCCCCTGGGAGAGGGAAATCTTGAGCAAAAGTTTGAATTCAAGGATGACCCAGCTATGTGCACAGATGAGCTCTTTGCTGGATGCGTGTCTCATCCAGCTCTTCGCACAGATGTTTCCAAGTGCCCACTATGTGCCAGGGATAAAATGGCAAGTAAGACCGCCAGGTTCCCTGGCCTCCCAGAGAACAAAAGGTGGGAGGCAGTGAGTGCTCACGTGTACACATGCCTGTGTGTGTGCAGGTCACGTGTATGCATGTGCGTGTGCTGTCTGTACAGTTTCCAAATATCTATCAAGTGCCTGCTACATTTCAAATGCCCTCTGGGCGCAGGAGAATCCAGCAAGCACGACAGGTAGTGTTCTGTCCCTATGATATAACTTACACTGGGCCGTGTGTGCGTGTGTGGGCACGGAGTACCTGTTCCCACTGTGTCCTCGAGTCTGCGTGTGCAGGCCCCTACATGGGACCTTCCTTCTACCCACTCAGGACAGGACTTGAGCCAGGACTCATACTACTTTGTATGAGCAGTAGCAATAATAAGAAGTAATAAGTAGTATTAATAATAATCCCCATGGAATTATCATCTTTGGATGTTTTGAACCTGTGACCACTTCTGCTCACACGTTACCACCTACACCTTGCTGTGGGCCTGGGGAAGTTTTGTTTGAGCTACCTTTGAATCACTGAATAGTCACCTTAAGCTAAATCAGAATTGCTATTTGTTACCCTCACTAGTAGTTTTGGATAATTTGTGTTCATCCTGCACCCCACACCCACCCAATCCCTGGCATGGATCTCAGGGTTGGCCACAACCTTTAAAATGACCTTTGACAAGATGCTCCTGGGAGTAGCTATTTAACTTAGATCTATCTAGATAGAGTCCAGCAAAGAAGAGAAAATAAGTTTCCATGTTCCTCCCCTACCTCCTTTCCCCCATTTCCACCTATCAGCCCTTATCTGATAGAAAAATTAGAGAGTTATTAGGAGTTTCATTAGGGGTGAGCAGGTTGATAATGAAATTACATTTCAGCTCCTTCTCAGCCTCTGTAAGTATTAAGTGGTTTGATCAATGGTGTTCACACAATTAATTCTGCATGATTGCAGAGAGTGACTATATCGACAGTTGGGTTTCACACCTCGAACTTTGTCTCTTAGCCAAAACGTGCCTTCAGGAAGCCTAAGGGTGAGGGTGGGGGCCCCTGTCAGTGAAGGCCTTTGCTGAATGCCACATTGAGGCTCATATAGATTATTTTGTGTCTTTAAGCTTAAAAGAAATGCAGGTATCACACTAAAATTAAATTATTAAATTCTAGGCCAGAAGAGATGGGACAACCCACGGTCCTGCCTCCAGGTTATTCAGTGTGCCTGCATTCCTTGAGCAGCCGCGCTAACTCAGACCTAATCCGTTGCAGGCCTTCTTCTTGGGACAGGGCAGCACAGCCTTCTTCCCTCGGCCACTCCTGCATGTTATCCCAGGCTATCAAGAGAGCCTGCTTTGTATCCCACTCAAATCTCTGCTGCTTTCATTTAATCCACTGACTCTCCCTGGGTCTTCTGGGGATATGGAAGGAGGCTTGGCTTGGTAGGGCCCCATGTGAAACAACACTACCAGTGACAAAGGTTGTGCACTTGAGGTTAGGGAACCTCCAATTCCTGGGACCCTGCCCATCAGGGCCTATGTCGTCCCTAGTTCCCCCACCCCGCTTCCTCATGGCCTCTGGATGCACTGCTCCAGCAGGGACGAGTGGGCCCTAACACCAGGGCTTCAGTAATGTCTCCCATGGGAGAGCCCAGTTTACTGGAGGAAAAGGCCATAAAAGTGTTGGTGACAGTGAGATGCTGGGAAAGGGGAAGAGGGGCAGAGAGAGAGGATGAATAGACTAAAACCGAGAGATGGGAAAAGTTATAATAATGGCAGGAGCTATATTCTTTGAGCCCTCAACGAGGGGCATGTGCAGTTTTACAGGAATGGTTTCATGAAATTCTTCCAGCTGCCCCAGGAAGTAGATGTTCTTTTATCCAGCTGTGAGGGCAGCTGGAAGGGCTTTAGCAGATGAAAAAACTGAGGCTCAGGGGAGCGAAAGTCTTTCCTAGATTTCACCCTATAATGATTGCATATTGTCGGCCAATGCTTTCATATTTATAATCTTACAGAAAAATAGTCACCAGTGAGCATGCAATAGGGTATACAGATATCGAATTATAATGTCGTACACCTGACATTTATGTTATTAGCCAGCATGACCTCAATAAATTTAATAAACAAAATAAAGTATTCACGTCTGCTCTATGAAGCACCTATTAATGAGCCCATTTTATAGATAAAGAAATTGAGAGAGAAGTTAAGAGACTTGCCCAGAGTCACAGTGCTCATCTACTGTGGCAAAGGAAGGACTCGAACTTGAGTCTGTACAGATGCCAGCCCTGCACTATTTCAAGGAAAGAAAAGAAACACAAGAAAAGCCAACACAGACAGACATCAAAACAGACACAGCAGAAACAGAGCAAAGCAGAAATCTGAAAAAGATTGCCTTCCTTTGCCTGTCTCTGCTCAAATGTAGAGGGGAAAAATCATTTTAAGCAGGTGCCTTGCAGCCTTGCATTTAAGAAAAATTCATGGAATTAAGTTCCTAAAAAGCTAGGAAAGCTGAACCAAACCATCATTGGGGCTTGAAATGAGATTTTATGTTTTTCCTGTTCTGGGCACTGAGCCATCAATGGTGCCACGTGCCAGGCTGGTGAGGACCACTTGTTCCTTAGGGGCACCAGGGGCCGGTGGCTGTCCGCCCAGCCTGGCTCTACCCTGGTGAGTGCCAGCTGCTTGCGGGCCCATCAGGGAACAGCCGTGGGGGAGCTCTAGCTCTTTGCTGCTCAGCGTGGTCCACAGACCAGCAGCATCACCTGCGTGTTGTTAGGAATGCACTGTTGGGCCTGGCCGAAGGAATCAGAATTTGTATTTTAACAACATCTGAGAGTGATGTGTCTTCTCATCCCAGCTTAAAAAGCCCTGCTCTAGCCGAAATCTGAATAGATGAAGGACAAGTCCAGGTCTCGAAGGCCCCTCTTTGCCTTGCCCTGGGCCCCTGAGTTCTGAGCAGCTCACACAGACTCAGGGATTGCTAAAGCCTAATAGGGTATGGCTGTGGGCACAGAGGAAGAAGGGAGGGAGGAGGCCCACCCCCTTCTGAAACGCTTGGGGTGCCTGTCAAACAGAGAGAGTGGGGGTGGGTGAGTTTGTCTCCGTCAGCAGATCTTTCTGGAAGGAGAGTCAAGGTGCCCCTCGTTCCCTCCCCTCCCACTGAGTGTAAGAACGCCGTGTGCAGGGAGGCAGGGCAGGTGGCCAAGGGCACTGGGTTCACCTTCCCCACAGGCACCGCGGTTTGTGTGGCCTTTCCCTGCCCCTCCTGGCCTAGCTCTCCCTGAGCTGGCCCCAAAGGGTCAAACCAAGGAGCTGCTTCTCTCCAGAAAAGGAGGACCCTCAGTCCTCTGCTCCTGCCCCAGGCCTGTTGGAGTTTGCCCTCCTCCCTGGCTCCCTTTGGAAGTTTGCCTACCCAGCTCCTGCTGAGGCTGCAGCTCCTCCCAAGCGTTCTCCTCCGCCACCTGGCCCGCAGGGCTGGGTCCTCTGCTGGCTCCCAGCATATCATCTCCTTAAAGAGACAGCTGCTCCATGTTTCTGCACCGTGTAACTACCCTAAGAACAGACTCAGGGGCGATAGTCTCCAATCCTGGGGAAGGTGCTGGGCTCTACCCTTAACCCCCAGGAACTAGCCATCATCTAGTCCAAAGGGTTCTCGGCTCTGACCATACAGCTTAAGTCACCCAGGCAGCTTTAAGAGATACTGGTGCCTGTGGCCCAACCCTGGCCAATTAAATCAGAATTTCTTGGGCTAAATAGAGGATGGGGGAAGAGGCATCAGTATAATAAGTCCTCACTTAATGTCAATAGGTTCTTGGAATTGCAGCACAATGACGTATAACAAAACCAGTTTTACCATAGGCTAATTGATATAAACAAGAATTAAATTCTTTGGCATCTCATTAATGTTATAACGAAACGACGTTATTTGAGGACCTGTTGTGCTTTTTAAGTACTGACTAATATGCAGCCAGGGTCAAAAGAACCACTTACCAGTTCATCAAACTCACTTTACCAGTGAGGAAATGTGGTCCAGATAAAGATGGCAGTAGTACAGCTGTGTCCCAGGAGAAGGGCTCGCTCAGGGTCCCACGGCAGAGCCAAGACTAGAACATACCAGGTAACACAGTGGGCTCTGAGCACTAACTGTCTGCCAACCTCACCCTGTGATCTTGGGCAAGTTGCCTCGCCCCCTGACTCTCAGTTTCCTCACTTATAAAATGAGGATAATCATGCATAAGTTATAGAATTGTGATGAGAATGTCTGACACATGTACGTGTGCAGTAAAAAGTTGCTGCATCAATGAATGAATAAATGAATGGAAGGATTTATACCTGAACCATTCCCTGGGAGAGGTATGGTATGCCCACTTAGAAATCTAAGATCTGCAAACCAATCACAAGAGAATCCTGGCTGTCTAAGTTTCCAGACTTTTGAAATTTCTCCTACTGGAAGGGTGGAGGCAGAGGACCAGGCAGTGGGAAGCTTTTCTTGAAGGGGCAGTATTTATCCACATGGTTGAGGCCCCAGGATTTCAGGCCAAGGCGTGAGTAACTCAATAGAAGAATAAGCATATCATTCATCTTCCAGCCACCTCCTGCTCCAACCCTGTTCCACTGGAGTGGCTCTGGGCCCCCTGTGGGAGGGGCTGGGATGCTCACCTTCCCTTCACCCCTCTCCCCCACTGGAGCCCAGCCAGGGCACCTGTGAGGTCACCGAGGTGCTGGCACAGCCAGCCCCTGGGGTAGCGGGGCTGGGCAGGGGCCTCCCTCCTGTGCTGGCAAGGACGAGGTCTAGCCAGCCAAGGAAGAGGAGGGGAGGGGACTCTCAGGTCTGGCGACAGGTAAGCAGCCTCCTCTGAGAGCTGGAGCAGGGCAGGGAGTGAAGTTCCTCTCAGCTTTCCCCCTGCCTACAGGCCCCAGCAGGCACCTTTCTGCCTCTTCTCCCTGCCAGTTTCCTGATTCTCAAACCTCTCTGCTTCACTGCCACTGCTCCCCCTCCCATTAAAGCCATCGTTCCTGGCCTTCCTTTCCTCTCATCCCCATCCCCCAGCAAGTCACCATAATCCCCAGGGCAGCCCAAGCTGGGCAGGGCCCACCCTAATCAGCTATTTTATCACTGCTTTGATGAGAGGAAAATCCTGCAGTTGGGGAGATCAAACTAGTTGTATTGGGGCATGAAGGGGGGCGGGGAGTATCTCCTAGGATCTGAGCTGCCATCTGGGGCAGGAGGGGGCACTGGATTGTTTTCCTTCCTTGAGCAGGTACAAAGGAAGCCACATTAACACAGCCCTGCCTTTGAAGCTCACCTTTGAAACCTGGACTCCTGGGTCTGAGCCAAGGGGACCCAGACGCCAGTGCCCTCTCCCCAGCCACCACCCAGCGCTCCAGAGATGCTATTGTGGTTTCTGATCTGTGAGATCAAAGGGTCCTGGACCCCTCCCCCATGAAGTGAGGTCCCTGGGTTGGGGGTGACTTTTAGGGCAGGGTGCACAGGGTCCCCTGCAGGGGCAGGAACTCAGATTTCAGAATCCTGTAAAACACATATGCTCCCAAAGGGTCGAGCCCATTTCTTCCTCATAGTTGTTATTGTATCCTAGGTCCCATTTTACAGGTGAGGAAACTGAGGCTTTGGGAGGTTAAAGAACTTATCCAAGGAGTTAGGATTGGAAAGCTGATTGCAACTCTAGGGTTGTCTCTGTATTGGAAAGTCCTATCCTCACCCCAAAGATGGAAGATAATTTCTAATTCCTGGTCACAAACCCAGTTCTATGTTTCAGTCCCCAAAGCCCACAACTTATAAAAGGCTGTCCCTTTCTTATTGCAAAGTGCTCTCATTTAAGTGGGCCCCTCCCTCTCTCCCCGACCTGCACAGGCAGATGGAACATCATCCAGGGCTCCACCAGGGAGCCCAGTTTTCCTTCTTCTCCAAGCACATCAGCTCTCACGTTGCATTTGTGTTTGCTGTGTGGCAGCTAGAAATGGAGAGCAGGCGGTAGGGTAAAGAGTGGATACCCAGTCTCCCCACTGAACTCCCCTTAGAATAATGGAGGGAGTGGCAAGGGTAGGCCCCTGGGCAGGGTCTCAGCTCTTTCCCAGGTGGAGAAAAAAGGGGTGGAAGACACCCCCCCCCCCCATACAAGCTCAGGCAGCTGCCTCTTACCTGACCCCTCTCACCTGGCCCTCTGCTTCCTCTTCCTCCCACCACCCCGTTTCCTGGCCCCTCACCTCATTCCAGACTACCTGATCAAAGGCAAGAATCTGGGAGCCATTAATGATCTCCTCTTCCTCCTCCTCATGCCCCTCATCCTCCCTCTACTCTTCCTGCCAGGACATAACTAACTGTTACCAGAGGTGGAACCAGACTGGATCAGAGATGGAAGAGCCTCTACATCAGCTCCCTCACTTTATAGATGAGCAAGCTGAGGCTCAGAGAGAGTGGGCTTTCTCAAGGTCACACAGCAGATCAGTGGCTAAGTTGAGATTGGGCAAGCCTTTGGAAGCCTAAATAATGAAAATATTTTGTTTCTCCCCTGGCACAAGTGTTTTAAAAGAGAAACAACATTAAGCTGTAAAACACAGGACCAACCCAAATCAGTACTGTCCAATAGACTTCCTGCAATGTTGGAAATGACCTATATTTACACTGTTCAGTATGGTAAACAGTGGCCACATGTGGCTAGTGAGCACTTGAAATGTGGCTAGTGTGACTGAGGAGATAAACTTTTAATTTAAATTAATCTAAATGTACACCGAAATAGCCTCATGTTGCTACTGGCTGTCAAATTGAACAGCTCAGAGCTGTATGCTAAATTAATATCACTTCTTTCTAGATCTTCTGCTTGTAAAATTCTGGTCAGAAGTTTATCAATGCTGAACTTTTGGAGTTTCGTTTTAAGGGTACCCTAAACCACTATGCCTGTAATCTTGTCCTGTCTAGAATTCAGTTAGGGTCTGTAAAAGGTTAGAAATGGCACAAAGAAAATTTTATGATGTGTCAGAAGAGTGACTGATTGCATCCAGTATGGGACAGGAGGGACCTGAAGGAAGGTTTAATGGAGGGGACATTCGGGTGGAGCGTGGGCAAAGGCACAGAGGCCGGCCGTGCCAGGAATACTCAGGATCAGTGTCACGCACAGGGTGTGTACAGGCTCAGCAGGACACAAAAGTTTTCTGGTCCTCCGAGCAGGCTCTTTTCACCTTGTCACACTCTGACCCTTGTCTGTGTTTCCCATGGGGGCTGTGGTGGCCTTGCGTGCTAGAGGAGGGGATCCATGCGGAGTGATGGGAAGGGAAGGAGGAAGCAAGGAGGGAAGGTCAAGGGCTGTGGGCCATGAGAGAATTGAACAGTGATGAGGAGCCCCTGATCTCTCCGTCTGTACCCTAACTCTGGCAGAGGCATCTGGGAGGACCGCACAGATGCTGAGATCATTTAGAGTCATGACCCAAGGAACTTCAGTGTTCCAGACTCTCCACCTCAGTTTCTAGCCTCAGGGCCGTCAGTAACAGCCTTCTATTCCAGGGGTTCGAGAGTGAGAGAGATCCCCTCCACAGTTAGGTTAAACACTTAAGAACTGGGGATCCGGAAAACACAAGCAATTATAAATTAATATGGCGGAGAAAAATAACTTGACAGAAAAATGGGCAAAAGATAGGAATAGTCAATTCACAGAAGAGGAAACCCAGATAAGTGATCAATAAACAGGGAAAAAATGACATCTTGTATACCTTAAACGTACACAATGTTGTACGTCAATTATATCTCAACAAAATTGGGGGGAAAAGAATCAACCCACTAGTAATCAGAACAACTCATTAGATTGGCAGACATTAAAAGTCTACCGTTATGCATGTACGACAGGTTCTTGAATAATATTATTTCTTTCAACATCGTTTCCTTATAATATTGATAAGAAGAAAAAAGGCTTTTCCCCACCAGGGCCACTGTGTGGAGTTCGCACATTCTCCCCATGTCTGCGTGGGTTTTCTCCCAGGACTCCAGTTTCCTCCCACATTCCTACGATGTGCACGTGAGGTGAATTGGCGTGTCTGAATTGTCCCAGTCTGAGTGAGTGTGGGTGTGTGTGAGTGTGTCTTGGGTTGCAAGGGCTTCCTGTCCAGGATGAGTTTCTCCCTACCTTGCATCCTGAGCTGCTGGGATAGGCTCCGGCCACCCTCAACCCAGAACTGAAATAAGTGGGTTGGAAAATAAGCATCTTACTTATTTTTATTCATCTTTCTTAATTGTATGTATAGCTCAAGTTTACTTCAGTGTTTAAAATTAGAAGCATTTGCAGTCTTTATTAAGAAGTTTAGTGATGTTTTTGTGGCCAGAAATATGCTGTAGGCACTTAACTCTTGTTTATATCAATTAGCCTATGGTAAAATCCATCATACATTGCTTCACTTCAAGTCGTAGTTTTCAAGAATCTGTCAATGATGTTAAGTAAGGACTTATTGTATTGGTATGGATGTAGAACAACCCGGACACTTGGGAGGGGGATATATCAGGGTTCGGAGATTATAAATTGATACTACCTTTGGAGAGCCATTTGACAATATCTCATAAACTCAATGGTGCTACACCCTATTATGGTAGACTACTATATCACCTGTCCCCAGCGAACCACACCTCCCAGTATCCATGCCCTCCCTGAACTGTAGGCCTGGCCATGTGACTTGCTTTGGGTTTGTTAGCATGAATGAGGCAAGCAGGGGTTCAGGAGGCACTTGCACAGTGTGGGTTATCCTTAGGAATCTTGAGACCACCATGCTGCAAGGAAGCCCAAGCTAGCCAAGAAAGAGGCCAGGTGGAAGAAAACTGAGGAACATGTCTGACAGCTAGAACTGAGGCCCCATACACATGGCCCCAGTTGAACTATCCCAGATGTTCAAGCTTCCCAGGCTGAGACCCCAGACATAGAGGGAAAGAGACAAGCTGTTGCCACTGTGCCTGGCTTGAATTCCTAACCCACAGAATTGTGAGCAAATAAAAGGGATGCTGTTTAAAGCTACTAAGTTTTGGGATGGTTTATGATGCAGCAACAGAAAAATGATAGACCCGTCATCCAGCAAGTCCATTCCTGGTTCTGTATCCCAGAGGAACCCTTGCACGTGTGCACAAAGGGATATGTACAGGGTGCTTATCACAGCCTATCTATAAATGAAGGATAAATCAAGGCAGGTGTCGTCATTCAGTGAATATGGCACAGAGTGACGTGTCACAACAAGGCTAAAACCAAAAACATACGAAACAAAACACCCTAGGTGCAGAAGTTTACATACTAGATGTGCTTTATATAGAGTTCAGAAGCATGCATATCCATACAATTCGGTGCGTATGTATCATCTGTATTGAAAACTCATATGGAAAGAATAGACCCTAAATTCAGGAGGGTGGTTACCTCTGGGGAGGGAGGGAGGAGAATGAGACTCAGGAGGAACAGATGGGGAATTTCCGTTGTATCTGTTGCATAATGTTCTGTTTCTTTAAAAAATAAATCTGAAGCAAGTATGGCAAAACGTTAAGATTTAACAAAGCTGGGTGGAAGATACATGGCTGTTCATTATATTATTTATAGTTTTCTCTATGGGAGAAATATTTCATAATAAAAAAGGTGATTTAAAAATAAGAATGGAGATGGGAGGCTCTGAATGGTAAAGGATAATTTAAGAGGGCATGGACATGGAGAGAAGGTTCTGATGCCTCCTAGGCCTGGCCCCAGCCTCCCCATCCCCAGGCTGGCTGCATTCCTGCCTGTAGGTTCCTTAAGTGTCATTATAGAAGGTCTTTTCTTTCTTAAAATTTTTTTAAAAGTATTTTTAAAAACTTTTTAATTACAATTAATATACAATATTATATTAGTTTTGGGTGTACAACATAGTGACTAGACATATATATAACCTAAGAATTGATCACCCTGATAAATCTAGTACCCATCTGACATCATACATAGTTACTACAATATTATTGACTATATTCCCTATATTGTACTTTACATACCCATGACTTGTTTTTATAACTGGCAAGTTGCACATCTTAATCCCTTCACCTTTCTTACCCGTTCTCCCCCTAATCCCTCTAGAGGCCACCTTTCTATTAAAAGAAAAAAAAATTCAAATAGTTGAGTTGCTTCAGCCAAGGGGCAGGGCACAGGGAAGAAAACTGTCTATAGGGCCCCTGACCTGAGCTGAGCTTGGGTTCCAACTCTCACAACTCTCACAACTCCCTGAGTCCCTCTTCCTGGGCTTTCTTCCCACACCTCTCTCCACAGAGGAGAGCCTTTCTTTCCTCCCCCACCTCTCACCTCCCACCAGGCCTAAGGCCTTTTTTAGAGGTGGGGAGGAAGGACTGAGCAACACTGGCAGAGCGGGCCTGCAGGGTGTTGGTGGCCAGCTTTGTCCCTTGTGTTAGTGAGGTCAGAGAGGGCTACTCAGCTCCTGGACAGAGAGGGCATGGATAGAGCCCTGATTTCCAATTTGCAGAACCCAGGAGGCAGGAAGAGCTGGGGCTTCGTGGGAGGTGGGTGAGACAGGGCAACACGGGACCCAGAAGTCATCAGTCATAGTAACTATCATTAACTGAGTGTCCAGCAGTGATTCAAGTGAGTTATTGACAAATATCTCATTTAATATTTATAAACTCCCCTGTAAGGTAAAAATTACTACTACTCCCATGGTATAAATGAGGAAACTGAGTCTGGAGGGGCTGGGTTACTCTTCCAGGTTGCCAAGCTGGGATCTGAACCCAGGCTCTCTTTCAACAGATACTTCTCATAGGACCCAGGCACTGTTCCAGGTGCTGAGGACAGCAGTGTGCCAGGCGGGCAAGGTTCCTGCCCTAGTGGAACTTATGTTCTAGTTGGCACAGGCATGTAAACAAGTAAACAATTGATTATTGTCATTTCAAGTAATGACAGGTGCTGGGAAGACAATAAACATGGGGAATACAATTGAGAGTGCCTGAGGGACTTTCATTCCTTGCAGCGCAATGAACTGTATATCCTGCCAAAAACAAACAAACAAACAAAAAACCTTTCAGTGCAAACCACCTAGAATTACTGGGTAAAATATACAGATGTCCCATTATAAGTATAGCTGAGGTGGCCAAAAATTGAAGAAATCATCAGGGATCAAAACCAAAAGCTGAAGCTTCTACTGCTGATTCTAGCAACATGGAACTTGGAATGGTGAAGGACTTGAGAAGGACAGAGACGAAGTGAGGAGATGGGATTGAGACACTTTTCTCCTATAGATACCCATAAAGCCAAGACTGTTGAAGTGCTATACCCTCAGTAACAGGGTGAACAATGGGGGAGAATTTTTTCCTACTCAAAGATCAACAGAGAATCAACAGAGAAACGACTGTTCCTGTCTTCACCTGGACTCTGAGTGAAAATGAAAAGGTCTCTCCTGAGAATTCCATAACCACACGCCTGCCTTCGTATGGGGTGAGACTCAACTCTCCACCGCTCGCTCATGAAGAGCGGGAAGACCCAAGGCAATAAGTGAATTACAATGAACCTAAGTTGGAATCAGCTTTAGAGTGGAGATACGTCCAACCCAGGCATCTCAGCATTCTCATAAATAAAGCTCTTTAAGCAGGAGTCCACATTCCAAACTACACATCGAACAAGGACAGAAGTGAGAGTCTGCCAAAACAATGAACACCAGATATAGTTCCCTGTGAGCGTCATCTCATGCAATTATCAAACAGAACCAAAAAATGTGTACATTTGACATGATTAAAGTAATATAAGAGGGAATTAAGCATGACTAAAGAAGGCAACATTTTATTGGTGGTCAAGGAAGAGCTTGTGAGGAAAAGACTATTGAGATAAGACTTGAATGAGGCAAAGGAACCAGCCATGCACAGATGATGGAGAAATGCATCCCAGGCAGAAGAAATAGCAAATGCAAAGGCCCAGAGGCAGGACCGAACTTGGCCCCTTTAGGAGTGGAAAAGGGCCAGTGTGCTGGCTGGAATGACCTCGAGGGCATGTGATGCAGAATGAGGTATAAGAGATAAGAAGGGACCCAGGATCTTGGTGGTGGGCTCTTTAGATCCTGGTGAGAAGTCTGGCTTTTATTTTATTTAAAAAAAAAAAATTTATTATGGTGACATTGGTTAGTTATATAGATATATATTGCATTGTGTGTTCACCGCTCATAATTAGATTTCTCTCTGTCACCACGTATTTGACCCCTTTTACCCCATCTACCTCTCCTTTCTCCATCCCCATCCCCCTCCTCCTTACCCTCTGGTAACCACTAGTCCATTGTCCATGTCCATGAGTCTGTTTGTACTGTTTGTCTGTTGCGTTTAGGTTTATATCCCACATATAAGCGATATCATGTGGTTTTTCAACTTTTTCTGTCTGGCTTATTTTGCTTAGCATGATTATCTCAAGGTCCATACATGTTGCAAATGGCAGTAGGGCTTTTATTTTAAATGCAATGGGAAGCCCTCAGAGCTTTAAGCAGGAGCTTGACATGATGTAATTTGCATTTTTTTAAAACACCACTTTGGACACCAAGTAGGGAAAGGATAGTGACAGGGTCCGTGTTAGAGCCTAATATTCCAACTCTAATCATCTCTAGAAGAAGACCCTCCACACCAGAGAGGAGCCGCACAGGGGTATATGGGGGACTAAGTACATAAGTTTGGAAGGGGGAGCTGTATAAGAAGAAGCTGTTGATCAGTGAACTCGGCCAGAGGCAGAATTTGGGAGCTGAGCCTGGATAGCCCACTCTGACCAAGCCCCATTGTCCAAATTAGTGCCTTAATTCATTGGCTCATTCATCCAGTAAAATGCTCTTGAGTGTTTCCTATGTGCCAGGAGTAACCATAGCAATGCTACCTAACCACTGGGTATGGAGAGCTGAGAAGCCCAATTTCTGCCCTCCAGGAGTTTGTGATAAACAGTGACAACCTGTAGGAAAGATACTGGGAGCACAGAGGAAGAGTGGGTGCCTGTTCTCAGGCAAGGAAGTGTCAGAAATGATTTCCTAGAGGAGGTGATATGAGCTGCTCCACCCCTCTCTCTCAGGACCCACCGCATCTCCCAGTGAACCTTGTGCCTCTCCCTATAAAAGACAGAGAGCCTCCAGCTGGAAGGAGAACTTCGTTGCCGTCCACTGAGAAAGGAAGAGAGGAGACAGCGGTAAATGGCAATAACCACAAACCTTCACTCTGGGCCTCTTTTCATCTCCATTCTCTTGTTTGATGATGTCAGCAGAGAAATGATCATTACTTCCATTTCACAGATAAAGAAACCGAGGCCCCGTGAAGCTAAGTGCCTTATTTAAGGTCTCCTAGGGAAGAAATGGCTGGGCCCAAACCAGAACTGAGTCTATACATCAGTGCTCTTGAGAGGAATGACCGCGTGTGGCCTTCCTCTGTGCCCCCTGCCCTCATTCCCAGTCCCACCTGGGCCCAACTTCCCTCTGCTAGTTACCGGGGCCCTGAGAGCAAGAAGTGGTGACAGCTGAGCTTCTGACAGAAGCAGGAAAACCCAGGGCGGCCGAGCCGACTTCCCTGACTGGGCATCCCAACTTCTCCACAAGTTCCTTAGGAAGAGTCCTCTGGAATGGGGTGCAGAGAGCGAACTTTATAAAATTCTCCGCACCCAGCCAAGCGGAACCTATTTTCCCTCACAATGCAATTAACGGCACCAACATTTACAAAATATGATTACAAGCGCTTTGGTTAAGTAGAGGAAAGTATATTAGATAGCAGCGAGGGGTTGATCTTAATGTGCATTTTTTCGAGAGACTTGCATTTTCTTTGTGCAAATAAAGAGGCCCTAAATTCTCCATAGGCACTAAAATCAATGCAGTGGAACCACGATAACAAACACAGGCTCCACTTTTTGCTACATCCCCCAATTAATTAAGCCTTTCACGGGCATGTAATTAGGAACATTAGCAAGTCATAAAATTGCCGTGAGTCTTTAAATTATGTGCTGGCCCTCAGCAATTTGTTTTTAATTCCTTCTGAAGACAATGGCACTGCGGGGCCCAATAGATCTTCATAGCAGCCTACTGTGCTCTCCTTTATTGCGGGAGAGCCAGCCTGCCTGGGCTCCCCTCCAGGCGCCAGGGAGCCCCAACTTTGGCTCCTAGGACCCCAGAGTGCTGCATGGCTCCAGCTTGCTTTCTTCCTCTTCTCACTTTCTCTTCTTGTTTGTTCCTTCTTCCCTTTAACTCTTCCCTTCTTTCTCGCAGCCCCTCCTAGCCCTTCCCATGATCCCTCAGGAGCAGGCTGAGCACACAGGGCAGCTTCCTCCCCGTCATCCTGGTCATCCCGCTCTCCCGAAGGACCCAGCTCTTGGCCCCTTGATTCCTGTCCATGTTGTAAAGGACCTCAGAGGCCATCTAGCCTGACTTGCCACTTCTATGATTTGTGGCATCAGTTAAACTCCTTGTAAGCCAAACCCTGAAGCAATCTGGAGGTGTTTGAGGGAATGAGGGGCAGGGGTTATAACCACACTCCCACCCCCTGACTTCCTCTGAGGGAAGGGGAAGTGGAAAGCAGTGCAAAGGGCTATTGTGTTTGCTTTGCTGACAAAATGCCCCTGAAAAGGCATTGGCTCATCTGCCAGGACCCCTCGGAACCTAAGGGAGTTTGGTGAACCCTGCTGCCTATCTCTGCACCACCCAAGCACCTCCTACTCCCAATTTTTGCCCTTCCAAGCCTGTAGCCACCAGCCTCAGGACTTAGGGGAATTAGGGCTTTGTGTTCAGGCCTTCTAAAACCAGCCCTACCCTGACATCTTCCACCCAAGACTTCCTTTTCTGCCAACCAGAGGTTTCTAACTTAGGAATCAAGATCAACTAGAAGATCTTGACGTGGAGCCTGGAGTGGCGGGCCCATCAGCACAATATTACTCTTCTCCAAGATTTGCTGAAATTCTGGATAGAGAATGGCTGACTTATGTCTGGGACCCTTCCCCTTTCTCTGTACTGTCAGCATCCCCTCCCCACTCCCGGTGATCATAAGGCTCCTGTGAAATCTTAGGCTCCCCAAGGTTTAGAACTGGGAGGAACATTACAAAAAAGCGAACTAACGCCCATACCAAACCAGAAGCCAGGAACAAAAAGACCTGCTTGCCCAGCAGCCAACCTCTGTAACTATCTCTAGTTCACAGCCACCATGGGGTCTGTGGCTCCTCTCCTTCTCAATCTTTTTTTAGTTTCTCTCTTCTCTCAGAACTAGCTCTTTCTGTATTTCCCAAGTATGATAGACCTCACTGGTGTTCAGTGGTATTTTGGGTTCTGCCTGCCTTCTGGGCACACACGGGAGGATTGTACTCTGCCTCACTGAGGTTGGCCATAGCTATGTGACTTGCTTGGGCCAATGAAATGTGAGCAGAAGTGGTATGTGTCACTTCCGGGCAGAAATATTTAAGAGCCAATGTACATTTCTGCTTGCCTTCTTCCCCAGCCCCCACCAAAACACTTTTAGGTGTAGAGGTGCCATGGTGGAACTGGCTCAGAATGCTCAGTCTCCACATGGTGGCAGCTACTAGGAATATTGCCCTGATCCAGCAAAGAATTTGCATGAGCAAAAAGTAGACCTTTGCTGGGTTAAGCCACTGAGATTTGGTGATGTTCGTTACCACAGTGTAACTTGGCCTGTCCTTAACTAATCCACTGAGAAAGAGCCCCTGGCCGGTTTAGCTAATCTTTAGCCCAGGCCAGGTCATTCGTGGAGCCAGGGTGGGATTAGTTGCCTTTGGGTCAAATTCATACCCTGCCCCAAACAGGAAAAAAAAGTTCTTCAATTTATGAGTTTCCCATACTCAACAGAATAAAGGTGTAACTTGTTTTAGCTGACCTCTGCCGACTCCTGCACCCACCTTTCTTGCTGTTCCCAGTCCTGGCCCAGAGGCTCTGAGCTTCTCCTCATTCCCTCATTGCATCAGGCTTTGTCACACTTTCTCTCTTCACACGTGCTGTTCCCTCTGCCCAAAATCCTTTTCCACTTGCATCTCCTCCTGAGGAGACTCCACTGATTTTTAAAGCCCTAGGTCTTTAAAGTCCTAAACCTTCCCTGGTCAGCCCTGATATGTCCCCCTCATAGTACTGTGCACATACAGCAGGTCTTCGAATAATGTCGTTTATTCTATGTCCTTTCGTTATAACATTGATGACATGCCTTAGGAATTTAACTCTTGTTTATAACAATTAGCCTATGGTGAAATTGGTTTCCTTACATGTTGTTTTACTTGAAGTTGTAGAACCTATTGACGACATTGTGGGGACTTACCGTACTTCTATCATAGACTTATCATGTGAACTTGTACTCATTTGCTTATTGGTCTGTATGCTCAGTCCTCCCTAGACTGTAAGGTTCTCATGGCATGACCAGAATCTCAGTCATCATTTAGCCTCCCCTCTCATTCCAACATATTGCCTGTCAACAGCTATAATGAGGTTACCATTTATTGATTGTTTACCACTGCCCTTCACTGGGTTACATACCTAGCTGATCTCTTTGAATAAGTCCTGTTTATTATCTTCATTTTATACCATCCGGAACCTCTGCTTTCTACCACCGCCCCTTATGGTCCTGCAGTTTCTCAATAATACTCTGTTGAATCAATGAATGTTGCCTGCTTGAAACTAATAAGTGAATTCTGACTTATACACAAAGAAGAGGCCTAGACTTCATATAACGCACCTGGGAAAGCTCACCTCCTGCCCCAGTCACATATGCCTGCTTTATAAACTGCCCAGGCAGTTGTGAACCTTTCTGCAGTGAGTCTATGAACAGTCAGGGGTGTCTCTAGTGGGAAGGACACACATTCTCCCAAAATATCTCCCCCTACCCCCGCCCCCAGCTGTCACATGCAGACATTCCCTGACCAGAGCCAGCAACCCCAGAAGACTTCCAGCTGCAAGTAGGGCCCACCTGCTAGCTCAGAACCAAGGCAGGCAGGTGCTCCAGGAGCTCAGGCAGCCACATTTCCTTAGGGACAGGGAGCTGTGATTGGGAACATGGCAAGCAGAATCTAACCTTGAATAAGTGTTTTCTTGTTGTCATCCACAGATCTAACGCAAAGCCTGCTGAGAATACGCGGTAGAGACATATATTACACTCAGAGCTTTTTATCTCGCACATGTGACCCTGCCCATCATGAGCTGTAGGTTTTATTCTCGCTGGTGGGACAAAAACCACCTCCCACTGCAGCATATATCAAGGGGAAGAATGTTGAACTTTCTTTGCATTAATATAAATAGCTGTTTAGGTCTCATTCCCCAGCCTGGGACCCTCTATGCACCTGTCCTTCATCTACTCTATTTCGCATCTGGTTCAAGTTTGGTTTATTTAGAGCCCAGGTCGGCAGGCTTTTACATATTAAAGGTGCATTTTAAAGAGCATTTTCTATTCTAATTTGGGGGAACCAAGCTCTTTAGGGCTTTCAGAACAGTGTCCACCTGATTTACATTTCCCCCAGTGGAGCTGAGCCACAGACAGAGCATTAGAATGTAAATAATAGTGATGGATACATGTATCTTTAAAGATCCATTTTCTCTCCATTTTTTCTCTCTTTGCGGGGAGGGGGCCAGCCAGGGAGAAATGGAAGTACCCAGGCTGTGGAGGCAGAGGTAAAAAAGAAGAGGGAGGAAGGATGAGATGAGTTTCTTGGACAGGCTGGCTCCGAGGGAGGCAAGGTAGCAGTTGAGAGGGCGGGAGTGCCAGGGTTTCGGCAAGGTGGCCTTCAGCAAGCTTGGCAGGACCAATGCCGCCTTCGTGTGAGGAGAGGGCACTGTGCTGGAATTAAGCCAGCACTCAAATATTGGCTCCAGTGCGACTTTGGAAAATTCACCTCTTGGGCTATGGGGCGCAATGTAGTTATCTCATACAGGGCCGTCATGAGGAATAAGTGAGAAGACACCTGTAAAACACATAGCACAATGCCCGGCACATAGCACATGAGCAACTTAATACATGCTAGCTGCTGTTCGTTAATACCCTTGTAAATCCTGTCTTCTATCCCAAGCCCCAGTGCCCTGCACATGGTAGACACTCGATGTGTATGTATTGGCTGGACTTCATTCATTCGATGTCAAGAAATGTACCTGGCTCCTACTCTGGGCTGTAGACACATCACAGGCTCCGGAGAAAGACAATAATTGAGGCATGGTTCCTCGTCTCCACCCACCTGCCACTCCTACCAAAGATGCCTGCCTTACCTACCTCTTCGGGTCCCCATCTATTCCATGCTCTCTCAAGCTTTCAATGCCCTTGGCCAGGACCCTCCTCTCCCCTCTTCTTCACCTAAATAAACCTCGGTCACCCTATTCCAGGAAGCCTTTTCAACAATCCCAGCCGGGTTAGGTGCCCTCCTTGGGGGTCCGGAGTGCCTTTCACTTCCCTCCGTCACACTGCTTACCATCCTCTGTGATAACGCTTCTGTGGGTCCATATTCCCTACTAGAGTACAAGTCCCGGGGGAGAGGAATTACGTGCTTTGGTCGCCATTATATCTCCAGCCTGGCACAGTTAGTTGGTGTTCAACACAATTTTGTTCTAAAATGATGAAGTTGATGCTTTCAAAGGATTCACAGTCCCAGCAGGGAAGGAACGACATACAAGTTGTTACAGTGCAAAATGAGCTGAGAAGGGGCAGCTGGGCAAGTCAGGCGGGCTTCCCGGAGAAGGTGGCAGTCAAGTAGGGCCTTAAAGAAGAAGTAGGGGTTGTTCCAGAGAAAGAGGGAGAGAATCCAAAGGGAGTAGAGCTTTTGACAGAAGAGAAACCCTGAATGAGAACAAAAAGAGATGGAATCCTTTTCTGGACCTTGGATCAAGAAGTGAGATGGTGGTCATCTGGGAGATGTTCTCCAAATGTGGACAGTAAGAAGATCTAATTGCAGAGGGCAAGGAGAGGTTGGAGGGAGTGGGGAGAGAAGGCCCCTGGGCACAGCCATAGCTGTAAAGGGGGAGGCAGAGTAGAGAAAGAATGTCCACACCTTACCCTGAAAGGAGAACTGGCTTACTTAGGTGCTTAGTTGGCCAGGACCACACGTGATTCCCGGATCCTCTGAGGGGCCAGGACAGCAGGGATTGGGGAGGAGTTGAGAATAGGGGCCCTTCTGGCTTCTAGTTCCCCAGCCAAGAAGCTTTGGCTGATATGATTGCTTCAGAAATCCAGGAGAAAAAGTCTATGGCCTTTGCTCATGAGCCATCATGGGTGGCAGGGGCGATGTCAGAAGTAATGACAGTGGGGCTGGGGTGAGACCAGAGAAGGAATGAGAAGGAAAGAGAACCAGGTGCTAGAGATTGGGTACTTGATCCAAAGAAACAGGAAATTAGGGGGAAGGGTGGGAAATGGGGAGGGAGGACAGCAGGGGCAAGGAGGGTACAGAAAGGCAGGTGGCAGGGAGAGCCTCCCGGGAGGGTTCCAAGGAGGCTTGATTATGTATGGCAAGTGCTGGGAGAGGAGAAAGAGCAGGGAGGAAGGAAGGGAGGAGGGAGGACAGGAGGCAGAGAAGGAGATGAAGATGTTCTTTCATCTTCTTCCTGGAGAGAAGGGGCCAGGCTGTGATAGGGAGAATGACGGAAAGTCTCATTGGAGCTGTTGGTTTGAAAGAATTTGTCTTTGGAACAAGCATTTTATCAGTCAGCCTTAAAGATCAGGATTCCTCGGAGGCCGCTCCATCTTCCCCTCTCTCTGTTTCTCTCTGTCTTACCCTCCTTTCCCTGTTCCCTCTGTCTCCCTTTGCAGCTCACGTACTTTTTTTCGGCCCTGCGTCTGTCTCTGTCTGTGCTTTTTTCAGTTCCTGGGACTGCTTTGCCATCTTTCTCTGCCCTGCCTCACTGCTCACTGACAATAGGCCAGGCCCTCCTCCTCAGAACCTCGAGGGGTCCATGGGACCAGGAGTAGCAGAGCCACCTCTCCGTGCTCCATGTCTTCTTTGGCCAGATCAGGGAAGCTCTCTGGACCTCTGTTTCCCCCTCTATAAACTGACAGGATCAGATGCCATGACCCTTAAGACTGAAATGGTAGGTCCAAGAGAGGAGATGCCTTAGAGCTGGGGGCCTTTACCTTCCTTCGTTAAATGAGGTCCCAAGAAGGAAGTGCCCTGCCCCGAGTTCTACAATCCTGTGCCAGCTGATACCCTTGTCTAGGGAGGGGGCGAGGGAGAGGTCTGTGCCTCAGCACCATCTGCGATGGGTGGGTGTCAGGGCCACATTAAACCCTTTAGATGCTCCTCCCCAAATATAATTTATTTTATTTTATTTTACTATTTAGTATTATTTATGCCTATAGCACCTGGTCTTCCTAGGTGGTCTCCCATCCAAGTACTAACCAGGCCCGATCCTGCTTAGCTCTCGAGATCAGACATCGGGCTTGTTCAAGGTGGCATGGCCGTAGACCAAGGACTGTGGCTCCACTGAGGTGCAAACTCAGGACCTTCTGCGTGTAAAGCAGATGCGCTAACCGCTGCACTATGCAACCACGTCCCCAAATATAATTTAAAAACTCAACAACTCAGTGATAAATTTGTGTAAGGAAGGCCAAAAAATATCTGATTTCCCCATGTTACTTATATGCTTGCTTTGGGATATTAAATCCTTTCCAAAACTGTAGTTAGGTGGCCCCGTTTTGCTGGTGCTCTCAGCATGTGTTTGGCCTGCCTAGTGTGTAATCTACCAGGACATACCAAAACTAGATGTCATCAGTGAGCCAAGCGCTTCGCTACAAACCCTTTTCCAAGCTGTACCTGAGGCCGTGAGGGCAGAGGGAGACAGGCCTCTCCTGAGAAAGACACACTCTGGGCTAGGCTGTGTGCAAAGCCTTGAGTCCCAGGGAGGAAAAGGGGTGGGGACAGCATGTGGGCCTTGGGGGCCCTTGCTTCTGCTGCAAACCTCCCCAAGCCAAAGCTACATTTCCCATCATTGCCACTGTTCAGATGCGGCTCTTACCTGTCCTGTGTCCTGTGTTCGAGGAGCGAAAGAAGAAGGGACCTGGTCCTGACCCCCACACTCCCCCTCCTGCAGCCCCACCAGCAGGCCTCGGAGACGGTAGATGGCAGGAAGGAGTTAATGAAAAAATATGCATGAGACTTGGTAAAGATGGCTTAGAGACTTGATTCAAGACCATCACAATAAGTATAGGCTCCACTGCAGTGGGATTTTACAGGGATTCAGGGCTCAACTACAAATACAGCATGGGCAAGTGGGACTTGCTAGCTAAGGAGCAGAGTGGGCGGTCAGTGGGTGGAAAATTTCTAAGAGGAAGCATTAGAGATAAGGGGGTTCTGGCCAAACCAACCCAAAGGGATTGTCACTGAAGATAGGTCAGGGTGATTAGACATCACCTGGGCGTAGTGGAGGGTGAAGAACCCGAGCAGGTTTTGAGCGCGAGGGGTTTTTGCCAAAATGACTTAGCAGGATTCTTGCTAAAACTGGATTTTACAAGGATGGGCACAGGAGAAGGTTCAGGAGCCTGACCAAAGTTTGGTCAAGCAAAGAGTCTCTGTCACAGGGAGGGGAGGAATGCGAAGCCATTGAGACCGCCAGCATAGATGGAGTGTTTACCGCAAGCCGGGTGCTCCCCCGCACTCGCGGAGGAGGAGTCTTGTCCCATCTTCCACAGGGGAAACTGCAGTATTTGCCCAGTGTCATGTGGTTCATGAGTGGAATCCAGGCAGAACCCATGGCACAGAGGGCAGCTGGCTTGAAGGCCAGAAGGAAACCAAGCCAGAGAAGGTGGAGGACTGGGCTGCCTGCCTTTTTCTACTTGTCTCTCCCTGAGTAGTAATATTTTATATTCCAAGATAACCTGGCTCTTATCTGTGCCCTGGCTGATGGCCCAGAGGACTCTGATGTCCCCAGGGGTTAATGCTAAAATGTTAATGATTTGTTTTCCTTGGAAGGAATGAAGCATGGGGTCAGGGGTTTCCTTGGAGCCATCAGGAGCTTCCTTCTTCCTTCTTCCAATTCTGACCCTGGGCCTGAGGGCCCCCAACCCAGGAGGGGCTGTGACCTGGGGAGGAGGGAGAAGGGAGGGTGATCAAACGGTGGCCTGAGCGTCCAGCCTAAGCTGCAGTTCCAGAATCCCCACTTCTGGGCCAGCAACTCTAAGCCATCTCTGAGGTGCCTGATCTGCACCCCACCCTCCAGAGTTGGAGGTGATACTGGGGGAGGGGCACCCAGGTTCCCTCCCCATGTGCAGCCCTGCTTTTCCCAGGAGCCTGGGGTGGGAGGGGCTGTGCTCAGGGAGGAGCAGGGAGCAGGCCAGGCCATGTTCACAGAGGCCTCAATTTCACAGGGCTTGCTCCTGAGTGAGTTTCGCATAAAAGGATTAAGGCGAGAGGAAGTGCAGAGGAAATGGGATGTTGGACACCTTGTTAAACGGGCTGTCAGGACTCCCAGAGCGTGGGTGCTAACTCTATTCCCAGCCTCCGCTGAGAGCGGGCCAGGCCATTACCTGAGTGATCAAAGATAGGGCCTATGAGGCCATGCCTGGAGGGGACCCAGAGGCTGGAGGAGCCAGAAGGGGGAGGCTAGGACTAGCGGCCCCCCACCCCAACACACACACACCCTCTTCTTCAGGCCTGAGACAATTCCATTGGGTCAGAGAGTCTTCTTTCCACCTGGGCCTGAAGAGCTCTCTGCCTTGGGATTAAATCACAGCATGTTTTGGGTGTGAGGGAATGGGAGGCTGGAGTTAGAATGGGGGGGGGGGGTGTCTCTGACCTAATGATGTGTAGATTATCATTTCCTCACTTAGCTTCACACCAAGGGAAATTCTTCTTCCTGAGCCCGGGGAACTGGCTCAGTTTGTGAATGAGTCTGATTGGATCAGCACTTTTCTTGAAGAGATAAGGGAGTTGTCAGGATGGGGGGAGTATTTCCTCTGGGGAGAAGGGCTCCTGAGGACCCGAGGTGAGTGGGAGACATGCTGTGGGGAGGGTCCCAGTGGCCTGTGGACTGGGGCAACTCACACATCCATGCAAAAAATCTGTGCCTTTATCTCTGTCTGTCCCCTGCCCTGTCTGAACCACCTTCTGCCCACTTTATCCAGCCAATTCCTCCTCATCCTGTAGAGGTTGAACATCCAGATCACCTAGGAGACTTGAAAAACTTACCTAGGTCCAGGACCCACCTGAGACGGATGGAACCAGGATCTCTGTGGGGCTCGGGTATTGGTGTGGTTGTCAGAGCCCTCTTGGTGCTTCTCAAGTGCAGGTGAGGTTAAGCTCTACTTGTCCAGGAAGCTTTCCCTCAAGCCCCTGGCTGGGTTAGGTCCCCAACCCCCTCTGTCTCTTCTGCCCCCTGGGGCATATCTCCACAAGTCACACCTGCTACTTGGTGGTTTTGTTTACCTATCTGTCTAGACCTCCTTCCCCAGACTGTGAACACCCTGGGTATGGGGGCAAGGGGCACTCACCATTGTCCCCTGGGCCTTAATCCTGCAGGTGGTGGGCCACCAATACCCAGTGCTAAAGGAGGGAATGCCGGAAGCAGGCCTTAGTCATCTTCCTATCTCCACCCCCTATCGAGTACGTGCTCCTGATTAGAGTGAGTCTCCAAGAATATGATGACTGCACCAAATGCCTGATGGTCACATTTCCCCTCTGTGATGTGGGGATGTGGGGAGAATTGGCAGACGGTCCTTGATCTTGCCTGTTGAGGGAGCAGGGGACTTCAGGACGACTCCTCCCCTATTCCCCGCTATCACCACCAGCAACAACTTTTACATGTTTTCGCTTGGGGGAAATGAAAGTTTAGATTAGGAATTGGCAAACTTTTTCTTTAAAGGGGCAGACAGCAAATATTTTAAAGTATGTGGGCCCTACTGTCTCTGTCTCAACTACTCTGCTGTGATAGCTCAAAAGCAGCCATGGTCAATATATAAATGTATGGGCATGGCTGTGTTCCAATAGCATTTTATTTATGGATGCTGAAATTTGAATTTCACATAATTTTCACGTCACAAAATTTCTTCCAGTTTTTTCAGAAGTCCTTCTTAGCTCATAGCCGTATGAAAACGGGGGTGGCCTGGCTGGATTTGGCTGTCATTTGCAGATTCCTGATTTCAATGAAATCCTGGGTTATGGTAGTTCCCAGATTCCGAGCTTAGAGCCGAATAGCACTCTCTCTCCATACACCCCTGAGTTACCAGGGACCTGGGCCAGGCTAACCGCCCCTCCGTAAGATGGAGGTGTGTGTGAAAGGACACGAGCGGAAGCCTTGACCCCTTCAGGAGTGTGAAGGCTGCGAATCCCAGAGACACCGCCGATAAGTAATGTGGTTTCACTTCAGGTCATTTCCTGGAAGTCAGATCCACTTTGCACGTGTGGACGAAAGCGGGAGCTTCAGAATTCACTCTCGGGGCCTCCAAATTAAAAGCCAAATAGGATGTAGCTTTTGCCTGCGCTGCATCTTCATCTGTCAAGAGAGGTTATCTTCATTGTCCGCCACTGGGGCCTGCTACTGTCAGTCACCCCCGCCCAGTGCCTGCCTTGTTACCTCCTCAGTATGGCACACCCAGCAGGGAAATATGTCCAGTAATGGGCCCAAGAGCCCACTGGTTATTTAAACGGGAAGGGAGGTTTCATTGGGGGCCCCAGTGGGGTGACTCACACAGCTGGGTCTTTAAAGGAACTTGCCACTCCTGGCCCACACTCCTAGCCAGAGCCTTGCCACTTAGAGCCCGTGCCAGACTCCTAGAGGTTCTCTCTGGGGGAAAGGGTTGGGAATTCTCTATAAAGGCCCAGCTACCTTGGGAGGAGAGTGGCAGAGTCTGATGCTTAGAAACTGCCAGCTCCGGCCCCTAGAAGAGAGATGAAAAAAGGAGTGTGAGGATAGATATGGCATAAAACCCAGAAGAGCAAGAGCTTCTGAGTTTACACACTTAGTTCCAGTCCTGGCTCAGACCTTTACTTGCTGTGTGACCTTGGGCCAGTTGCTTCACCTCTCTGAGTTTTAGTTTCTTCAACTTGGACAGTCTTACCAGCCATCCCTCTCTCGGGACTGTACATTATAAGGCTGACAAGAAGTCCAAGAGAGTATCATGCAGGCCCCAAAGTGCCATTCCACGCAGAGCTGTGAGTCACTGTGTCCTGGAGGAGAGCTGGGGGCAGTGGGTTCTGCAGTGGGATCATCGAGGTGATGGGGGCCCTGGTTTTCTCCCTGCTCTCCCACCACGGCTATTTGGAGGAGGGGGCTTAGAAGCTGTCTCTAGCTGTTTTCTTTGTCCCCTTCGTGATCCAGAACTCTTGAGACAAACGGCACTAGAGAAAAAGACCCATTGGAATCAGAAGACTTGTGTTAAGAGTCATCTCATCACTAGTGTGATTTCTGGCAAATGGCTTCACTTCTCTGAGCCTCAGGGTTCTCATCTGTGAAATGGGGATAACATCTCATTGGGCTGTTGGTGACAAGTCCTTAGGAATACGAGAGTGCTTTGTGACATAATGGGCCATACACATAATCTTACAGCTTTCCATATCCCCTCTTCCTTCCAGGCAGTTACCCGGGGCTCATCCAGTCCTCCTGCCATCCCTCAGCCGTGCTCTGCAGACACTTCCGCCCTGCCCCACCCCCAGGCCATTCGTCAATGCTGAGATTTGCTAGACTTGATTCACTGGAGAATGGGGCTCTTTTCTCACTGACTCAAACCCTCCCTGGGGTCCCCTCGCCCCCTGTGACTGAGCCAGCCCAGAATGAATCTTCTATCCCTGCCCTTTCCCCGCCCAGTGGCCCTGGCTCATTACCTCAGCCATCACCCCACGTCATCCAAGGCCTTGAACCTAGACTCCCTGTGTTACTGCCTAAGAGTCACATGCCCCCAAGACTACTGAAGCTGGGTCTGGGAGAGGGGGCAGGCCTCTACCCCACCTTCTCTCAAGTCTCCTGCAAAAGGGCACCATGTCTGCTGGGTAAAAATTTTGATATTATTTGAAAAATCACAAGAGCAAAATGTGTTCTTTAGAAAACATTTAAATACGAGAATATCTAGAGAGAAAAGAAGAAATGTCTGCAGCCTGCCTTCCCATCCCCTCTGCTCCGTCTCTGTGATGCGCTCTGGACCCACCCCTGCCGGAGCCCACCTGGCTCAGAGCTGCTACCAGCTTGCGAATAGCCAGGGCAGTGGCCGGGCCTCCTTGTCTCTGGACCTTCCAGTACTGTGCCCTGCACACAGTAGGTACTCAGTAAATGTTGACTGACCAACTGAGGGCAGATTTCCTCGGGCTTCGGTAGAATCCTATTGAGAGCAGGAGGGCTCTTAGGGGGCCAGCAGGATTTAGTTACCATTAGGGGTTCAAAAATTAAGAAATGGAGTGGAATAGCTCAATATCAGCAAAATAATGATCCTTTTTCATGACGAGACAAAGATGGGGACTCTCAAGCTCTGTTTCTGTACCATGGGATAGAAAGCGATATGTTGTCATTTTTTAATAGAATTTTTTTTCTTCATTCACGCACTTGGCAAATACTCATTGAATCTCTCCTGTGTGACAGCATGGCGGGGGCTGCTCAGCAGTGGAGAGGGAAAGACACTCAAAGGAAGGAAACATGGCCTCCCAGTTGTTAAAGTCAGGACATTTCCAGGAGGAAAATGAACGCCAAGTGGAGGCAGGGGAGGCAGGGAGGAGGGAGAGGCTAGGAGGCTGGCTTTTTGCAGAGCATGGGAGAGCTCTGGTGGTCATAGTGGATAGTGAGTGTGGGAGGGGGCCCTAGATGGAACCTCTCAAACCTGCCTCCTGCTCTCTCTGCTGATCCATGAATGGAAACTTTGGGCAATTTGCAACCTCTCTGAGCCTCTATAGCCTCATCTGTTGACAGGTGCTAGTAATAGTGTGGTAGTCATTAATGCTGTTTGCCAAACACTTTTGGCACAGGGAAAGGTGCATTTTCTGGCCTCACTGTGGTTAGGTGGGCTCACGTGACTGGTTCAGGCCAACGAGTTTGTGAGCATAAGTCACTTCTAGGCCTGGATGTTTAACGGTCAGTGGGAGGACCTCCAGAGCTCTCTTTTTTCTTTCTGGTGCAGCGCAGAGCTCAGCAACGTCTGAGATGTGGCTTTGTGATCTGTCTGGGTCCTTAAGTCTCTCTGATGAGCAGAGTCTCTGACAATGCATATGGGACATGCACTTCAGAAAGATGTAAATCTTGTTTGTTTAACTCACTAAGATTCGAGTTGTTTGATAATGCAGCGTAATTTAGCCTGTGCAGACTGAGGGTTTGATGAGGACACCATGAGTTAATGCAGGTAAAGACTTTACACACAGCGCTGGCAATTTACATTCAATAAATGTGAGCTGCTATTATTAATAATATTTTTAGAAAAGCAGAGAGGGGTGGCCACAGAAGAGGCTACAAAGGGAAGCAGAAGTCTGCTTCCGAAGCATCTTAGACGCCAAGCGCAGGAGCTTGGGATTGATCATGAAAGCAGCAGGGAAGTAAGAAAGATTTTTTAAGCAAAAGAATGACATCCTTTACAGACCACTCTAGGACCTGGCACACAGCAGGCATTTAATAACTACTTCTAAAATGAAGGATGAATGAATGAAGGAAGGAAGGAAGGAAGCTTAGAGGAAGAGAGACCAGTGAGGAGACCATTTCAGCAACCCAGGTGTCCATGGTGAGGGCTGGACCCAGGGCAGTGCCATGCAATTGAGTGGGTCCCACAGCCGGGCACGGGGCTTCCATGCCCACCCCCACCCCAACCCAGGCAGGCAGCTTCACTGACACTGCTGCTGGTGTGCAGCGCAAAACACCACCTCATAACTCACTGTGTTTATGATGAAGTGGAGCGGTTGTTTGGGAAGACAGCCACTCTGATACCCAACAGCCCCCAGGGCCATTCCTGATGTTTCTCCTCCACCATCCACTGCTTAACATGCCAGCTTTCTCTCCCACACCCTGCTTCCCACACCCTCCGTCAGTGGCACAGATCTCTCCCCCCATACACACACCCCCTCCGCTTGCCTCTCCAATACTGCAGCCGGGAGGAAATTTATTGCAGCCCCAGACTGCTATGGGCAAATACTAATAAAATGCTGTTTTGCTGCAATTTGTTTAATTGGCCACAGAAGAGACGTCTTGAGCATGTGCAGCCTCTGCCTGCGCCTGCCTGCCTGCCCGCCCGACTCACAGATGCTCTCTCCTCCCTGCACCTTGTTTCCCTGGCTGTGACCAGTGGGAATGGGACAGTGGGGAGAAGGGGAGAGGGGAGGCAGGAGGCTGCTAGACTGGACAGTGCAAGAATGAGTCCACCTCCATTGATTCTTAGAGCACTTTATCAAGCGCTTTCATCCGTGAACCTCAGGATCATTGTGAACAGCCAGGCTGGCTGAGTTCAAATCCTACCAGTTCTTCTTCTTAGCTGTGTGACCTTAGGCAAGATACAGAACCTCTCTGTGCCCTGGTTTCCTCATCTATACAAAGAGAATGATAAGAGCATTGTGAGGATTAAACGAGCTAATCCACATAAAATCAAACAATGCCTGGTTTGTAGGAAGCACAAAATCAATGTTAATTCAGATTAACATTAGAATTAAGATTGGATTCTAATCCCGGCTCGGCCAACTCCCAGCAGTGTGACTTTGAGCAAGTTACTTAACCACTTTGTAGCTCAGTTTCTCCATCTGTGAAATGGGAATAATAATTGCAACGACCTTATAGAGTTGTGTGAAGATGAAACGAGTTAACTCCATGAAAAGGGATGAGAACAGAGCCCAGCACATGCTAAGAGCCACAGAACTGTGAGCCGTTGTTGCTTGACAGACCACATCAGGATGGTGATCCAAGTGCTCCAAAGATGTTTGGGAAGGCTTTATATTCCATGTTTCTTCACTGGAGTGAATTTTAGGGTAAGGGTGAGTCCCTAGAGAAGGGAATTCCAAAGGGTAAAAAACTTGAGCTGGTTCCTGGTGCTTTGAGGCCAGCTGGCGTGGCTGGCTGGGTAGTGGAAGACCCTTACTGTTGCTCAGGGGTTGGGAGGCGCAGCTCCCCAGACAGACCCCCGGGGCTGGCCTGCTTGTGGGGTCAGCCCAGCCTCCCAGCTGCTCCCCTCTTGGCCCCTGGCACCCACGCCCTAGGGGTGGGCACCTTGCCACCTGCCAGATGGCACCAGCAGAGGCTGGGGGAAGGGGGTGGGGTGGGGAGGGTTAGGCCAGGCTATAAGAGCTGGGCACCCAGGTCTTGGGACAGATGGGCTTGTGTCTGTCTCTAGCACAGGATGCCTGGGGGCAAGGTCAGGGCAGCCCCTTCCTCACAACAAAGCTGGGCTTCAGGATTTCCCTGTGTGGTGGCAAAAGAGTGTGGAAGGAGAGATGGGAGTCTCCAGGCCCATCCTCTCTCATCTCTGAGTCTGTTCCTCATTTGGAAAAGAAGAGGTTGCACTAGATGATTTAATCTGATTACTCAGGTGAAATGGTTAGCCCAATGCCTGGAGCGCAGTAAATCCTCAATGCCTGTGTTACTGTTGCTGTCATTTCACAACAGGGCAGAAGTTGAGACCTGGGACTCAAAGGTCAGACAGCCTGAATTCAAATCCTTTCTAGCTGTGTGACTTTGGGCAAGTGACTTAGCCTCTCTGTGCCTCGTTTTCCATCTGAAAATGAGCCAGCAGTAGAAGGTACTTTAGAGAATTGTTGTGAAGTTTATAGTATTGGATCCTTCCTTTGTACCTTGTCAGGTAGGTGCTATTTTTCTCCTTTTTTCAGGTGACAAAACTGAGGGTCAGAGAGGTAAGCCACTTGCCCAAGATCTCATGACCACGTAAGTGGCAGTCTGGCAGCATTTTCAGCCACTGTGGTCTGATGCTGTGTATCTAATTTTGTATCCCCCTCAAACGGGACTCCTGGTTGCTGGCTGTCTTATGCCACAAGATGTGATGCACATACACATTAATACATGCACACACACCTAACCTTGGCCCACCTGGCTCAGGAACCTTCCTCCAAAGAAAATGCATCTCTCCTGAAGACCCCTTTCTCCCTGGCCTCTAGGTCATGAATACTAGGGTGTGCCTCACATTGCTGGAGGCAGTGTAGCATTTCCGTATGGCCTTAAGTCAGCTCTACCTGAGATTGAACTCTGGTGGGCCTAACCACTCTGAGCTCTGCTTCCCTCCTCTGTAGAATGTGAAGCTACTCTCTTGAAGAGACAGCTGCCCTGAGAGGTCTTTCCCCAGACTCCTCTGGGAAAAGGCAGGGCGGCATGGGTTTGGGAGAGTGCCTTGGAGCCAGATGGCCACGTTTCAATGCAAGCTCTCCCCTGGGAGTTCAACTGTGTGCTCTTGGGCAAGTAATTTCACATCTCTGTGCCTCGCTTTCCTTATCTATGAAGTGGGGATGATGACAATAGCACATGCCTGCAAAGTACAGCAAACAACATGGCACACGGGCATCCCATCTTTCTGGGCCTCTCAGTTACTTATTCCCAGTGCAGTTTCTGTTGTTTTGCTGGACTCTGGTGGCCAGGGGCAGAGGCTTGCCCCTTCCCTGGCACAGGACGGGCATGCAATAAATGCTCATTGACTTGTTGGCTTGGTGAGTGGCCTGTGCAATGGCTGCACCACCAGTGTGGACTGGTTGCTGGACAGCACCCAGCCCAGCCTCTGAGGCCCTCAGCCCTGCCGGGTCGCGGAGGATGGTGCCGTTTTCAGTGCTGTAGGCAGCTCCACCCTAGCTCTGAACTGGGGAGGGGTTCCTCTACACTGGGCCCTGGGCTGGCTGCCTGTACTTCCATCCCCTCTAGACTTTTCCAACAGCACCCCCCACCCCGCCACCCCCATCCCCCTCACCTCCCCCCCCCCCCCGCCGCCTCCCCACAGCCTCCAGACCTCTGGCCACTCCCCTACTCAAATCAGGCAAAACCTCCTCCAAGCAGGTCTCCAGTCCCAGCTCCCACTAGGAGCCTTTCTGCTGATTCCCTGGGGCTGCTCAGTGGAGTGTAAATACCCTCCCTGGCCTGTCAAGGCCCTTGCCCGTGAGGTAAGGACCTTCTCAAAGCAGCCTATATCCCATTGTACAGAAGAGCAAACAGAGGCCCCAGAAATGGGAATGGTACACCTCTTGAAGTCCCAAGTGAAGGCAGCCAGGAGAGCCAGGCCTTAGGAATTCAAGAAGGAAGGGAGGAGGTGACACCATCGGTCTGGGCCTAGTACTGAGCAAATGTGTGCTGTCCCGGCTAGGAATGTCTCCAGGTTCTTTTCACCCTCATCCAATCTCAGGCATTAAATGGAGTGGGGGGAGGGGGAGGGCACAGCCTGCCCTCTCAAAGCCCGATGCAGCCAGCTGTGGCAAACAACAGCTGGATATACACACCAGGATGGTCGGTCCCACGCCCTCTGCCAGGGCTGTGCAGTTGGGGAGGAGAGGGAGGGCCTGGGCTCCAGCAAGTTCCAGAGAAGGCTGTTCGGCAGCTCTTGAGCTGGGGGTGGTGTGCATTGGGAGGGAGAAGGGAGGTCTGATGAACACTCAACCAGATCCAGAGTCCCAGGTCTCCTCCAGGAGGCCACTGGGACTCAGACAACCACACCCTTACTCGCTGGTGACTTTAGGGGTTCTGTGGAGGCAGCCCCTATGGGGAGCCACGTTCCCCGCTCCTCATCTTTGGGGAGTGGGCTGCAGTGTGGCAGCGGGAGGATGGTAGGAATGCACAGGATAGGACAGGTACCAGAAATGGGTGAGGAAGATAGTATTATGAAAAATCCAGGTTATAATAGCAGAAAAGTGGAAACAACAGAAAAACAAATACATAAATCATGATAGAGCTATATAGTGGAATACCATACATTCATAAAAAGAATGCATTGACTTGGGTGCATCCCAATAGACAATGCTTAGTTTAAAAAAGAAAAGAAGTCACAAAAGGATTCAAAAAGTGTGATTCTACATCTATAGTTCAAAAATATATAATATTAAATAACATTGTTTAGGAATTATCACTATGTGATAAAACTACAAAGAAAATAAGAACAAAATTAATTGGTTATCTCCGGCAAGAAGGGGAAATGTAATATGATAGGAGCTCACACAAACTTCCAAAGTTTCAGAAATATACTATTCTTAAACTGGGATGTTAGCACAGGGTTGCTTGTTTTCTTCAAACAGTCTGTGTATATTTACATGTTCTTTTGTACAAACAATATATTTCATTTTTTTAAATAAACATTTAAATTATATATCAAAAGTATCACAAAACATTTAAAGACAAATGATGAAGTAAAGAAAAAAAGGCCACCCGGGTGCCCTCTGTTCCCTGCCCCTAGAGCTCTCTGCCCAAGTCCCTTTGAGGAGGTGAAGGAATCCAAGAGGAGAGGGGATGTTGTCAAGCCCTTGTTCCCTCACAAGCATTCACTGAGAAGTGACCTAAGTAACCAGGAACACAGGCTTGGCCATCAGGAGCTTAGAGTCTAATGGAAGAGACAGACAAAAGGCAGGTTCACAGGCAGTTCCCAGTCCATGTTGAAGAGCTTTAATAGGTGTGTGCAAAAACTTACATGGAGAAGTGGGCACCTAATTGGGTAGGGATCAGGGGAGGAAGCAACACCAAACAGACCCGGAGGATAAGGAGGAGCTAGCCATGAAAGGAAGAGGGCAGGGAGGAGTGTTCCTGACAGACTGGGATGTGCAAAGGCCCAGGGCACGGTGAGGGGACATTCTCCAGGACCCAGAGTTCAGTGTGGCCAGGAATGGCGGGAGGTAAGGCTGGAGTGGTGGGCCAGAGCCAAATTGTAGGGAAGTTAAGACAATTGGGCTTCATTGTGAAGACCTTGGAGGCCCTGGAGGATTTAAGCAGAGGAGGGAAGGAGAAGCTCAAGTTTGCATTTGAAGAACACTGATTACAACTAGAGAGCAGACTGGAGGCAGGGAGACCAGTTAGGAGGCTGCTTCAGTAGTCCAGGATGGTAGCCCTGGGGGCCTGATCTAAAAGAAATGTGTAAGATGCAGAACTGATAGGACCTGGCAGTGATTGGCTGGTGGGGTGAGAGAATTGAGGGGCCAAGAGGGAAAGTCAGGAGTCTGCTTAGCCAAGTCATGGCTATGGTGCCCATCACCAAATGTGGGAGGGACACCAGGGCATGAACAGGGTTGACTGGTCGGGTTCAGCGTTGGTCCTAAAGAGTGTGAGGTGCCTACTCCTGCTGCGGTTCCTGTCTCCTGCGGTTCCTTCCTGCCCAGTGTTCTAAGCATCATGTCCAAGTTTGAACATTCACTCGCCAAACATCCTCAGCATGTCAGCAATGTAGGGAAGACACAGAAATATACAGCCCTCTGGGCCCTCCAGTCAGCAGGGGATGTGGGCCATGTGCAGAAATGGCAGCAACACAAGGTCTGATCTGTTCAAATCAAAACTTTATTGCTTTAGATCAAGGCTGTTTGCAAGGGCAGTAAATGATTAAGGGCCAGGTGAGTGGTGCAGATGGTAATTGCCTCAGGGGGTTGGAGGAGAGGAAAGCCCTCCCTGGTACAGCCTTGGGAACAGAAAGTGTAGGGCAGCTGGCAGACTCTGAGCCAGGGGCCTGGGTTCAAAGTCCTAACTATGCCCTAACAGAGTGTCCTTGGCCAAAGGGTGTATCTCTTTAAGCTTCTGTTTCCTCACCTATAAAATGGGAACCAAGATAAAGCTTAAGCTTCCTATCCCTCAGGCTTAGATGAGATCAGCAGAGTGAATGGACCCAAACCATTTCTGAGAATGTTAAATGTCACTTCTTCACAGATATTAAAGTCCACTCTGCCCAGGTCATAGGATTTGCCTAGAGGCCAGTGCTTTTGGAATCAGGAAGACCAGAGTTCAAATTCTGGTTCTGCCATTTTCTGGCTGGGTACCTATCCAGGCCTCAGTGTCTGTAAGATGGGACAGATACTCCTGCCCACAGGGCGAATGGGATCACTGTCTCTGCTTGGCAAGGGCTCCAGCATATGACATCCATTGCTGTGAGGCTGGCACCAAATCATTGGAACAAGTTGACCCCAGCCACCCCAGGGGCCTGGCCATTCTAAACCACAAATCTTCCCAGCCACACAAGAGACCTTTGTTGTCCACCTGCCTTGCCATCCTGAAGCTGCTCACTGGGGGAGGGTGTCCCAAGTCCCCAGCCACTCTGGCCTAGCTAACACACACACGGACGAGGACCCTGGCCTGTGGAAACTTCCCAGGTAAACACCGCCTGTCCCAGATAGCCTCGGCCTATCAGCCTGTCATCTTGTTCTCCAAACCACATTGTTGGTGATAAAGGGATTGTGTGGGGCTGCAGCTGCCCCGGGCCCAGGTGCGAGCTTTTCGCAGGTTTTTTTTTTCCCTCTCACTCTTATTAACAACAAATGTTTGCCCACTTCCTGCTTCCGGGACAAACCAATCCTCTGGCAGCCAGAGTCTCCCAGCTCAACTTCCCCTCCCTCTCTCTCTTGCAACTCTTTGCAAGAGGGCCATTTGTCCCCTCTGCTGGACTTCCACAGGAGGAGAGGAATGCATTGGAGATGGGATTAGGCAGTGGCAGACAGGCAAGTTCTGTTTTGGGGTCTGTATTGTTATATAGGCTTGGGATGGGGTGTCCTTGCTAAAGGGAGACCTATAACAATATTGAGTACTTATTATATATTAGGTTTAGATTATTTAATCATATGAGAAGCCTCTTGTTTCCTTTGTTTCCATTTCACAGGTAAGGCAACTGAGGCTCAAAAGGTCACAGACACAACTGGTGAATAAAGCTGGAATTAAAAGCCAGGTCTAGAAGCTCCAAGCCCTGTGCTCTTGTCCTCTGTACCCTGTTCCCAAAGCCCACCTCTGCATCTGATCATTTCTGGGGCATGGAGAAGAAACCGGTAGCTTCTCTCTTAGGCACAAGAAGAAAAAAGTCTGAGCCACACTGGAAGCTGGATTTGGGCCAGGGCTGGGGTACTGGGCCAGAAACCTGGGCCCGAATGAACATTATTAGCCCTCAAATCTAGGGTCTTTACATCCTGCCCACAGGGCGAATGGGAAACAGCCTCAGAGGTCATCTAGAGCCAGGTTCTTACAGGACAGATGGGGAAACAGGCAAAGAGCAGCGAGGTGATGTGCGCAGACTCATCCAGCCAGTGAGGTCCCAACTCACCAATTTTATAGATGAGGAAACTGAGGCCCAGAGAGAAGGAATGACTTATAAAGGCCCACAGAGGTTATTGAAGCAGAACTGGGAATCGAATCTACCCGTAGGCAGGGCTATGTCCACCCTGTCATTGTAGACATGCAGCACCCGATGCAGACACACAGAAACTGCCACAGACCCTCATGGCAGAGACAGCACAAGTAAGGGACCACCCAGCTGGGCACAAGGCTGGCGCACACTTCCAAGTATATATGCTCACATGCCACGACAGTGTGTGAGACCTACTGTCCACGTCTTCCCCAGGACCTAGAGGTGACACTGCTTGACTTGTTCTCACTCCCCTCCCCCTCACCCCCGCCCCACTGGCCCCCACCTCCAGAACAGCACCAAGCCAGAGAGCTTCACACTGTGCTTTAAAAGGGCACTTAATTTTTCATTCTTAAATGCTGGGATGCTCTTGTCTTCCAGCTTCGCCCAAACCCCTTGGTGGAGATGGATGGGGGCGCGGAACACAGTTATCAGAAAGATTAAGCCAGGACTTGTCATTTTTTTATATCACGGAGCAGTCAGCCCTACGAGTGATGTCCTCCACTCCGCCAGGATGAGTCCAGAACCTTTAGTGCCAGTAGTAAAAAAGACTATAAAAAACACCATCGGAGAAAGGGTAATGATGAAATTTAACTGCTCCCGATCACACACCTGGGGTCTGCTCACCGCGGAACCGGGGGGTTCGGCCACATCATCCTTTACCGCTGTGTCCTTGCCTCAGAGTTTAAGGTCCTTCCACTGAACCAGAACATCGTGTCCACTGCTGGGACCCTGAGACCCATCTGCCCTGCCCTGCCCTGCCCTGCCCTGCCTGGCCACGAGTGCAGAGAGGGAGGGAGCAGGGCAGACTTGATCCTAGGAGGCCTTGGGGTCCTGGCAGAGGGGTCATGGGGCTGGACATCCCACTGAGCCTCTGGGTTATGGAGGAGTGCCAGCCACAGCTGCTATTGAAAACTGGCATGAGGCTAGACTGTGGTTAGCTCAAATTTTATTTCCTCCTTTCTTCTCCCTCCCTTCCTCTCTTTCCCCTCCATCTCATTTTTTTTTTTTTTGTACCGGGTACTGCCTTATACGCATAATGGCTACCACAGGTCTTCCCTCGCCCTTCGGACACAGTACTCTGCTTACCTAATTTCTAGCCGCCCCCAGCACAGTGCTTCTTGTCTCACACTCCCATACCATCCTGCCCCTTTATCCCTCCTAATGCTCTGTTCTAACCGTATTAAAATCCTTCAAAGTGATTTGCTTTCTCCAGCCTCTGGGCTTTCGCACGTGCTGTTCCCTCTGCCTGGAACAGTTTTTGGCTATCTCCTACTTGTCAGCAGGTCTCAGCTGTAACTTCCTCCAGAAAGCCCTCCCTGCCTTTCTCTGGGTCCTCGAGAGGCTTCCTCGCCAAGAGCTCCCTCCGCTCCCTGCATTTCCCCTTCAAGATATGTATCATCGCAGTGTATTGTCATGGTTTAATTGAAGGGTCTTTGAGGGCCCTTGTTGTGAGTTCTGTTCTGGGCCTGGGGAGTTAGTGGTGAACAAAACGGACAAAATTCCTGGCCTTCCAGAAGCTCATATTCCAGTGGAGGTGGGTTGATTGTCTATCTTGTTCAACCTTTATGGATATGTCACTAAAGGCATGGATGAATTTAAGTCTCAAAAGTTCCCGTGAAGTAGGTGGTATTATCCTGACTGTTTGACCAAGAGCCCTCGGGTCACCCAGCTTGGGAACAGTAGGGCAGAGGTTCCTCCCCAGGTCTGCTGGGCACCACGCTGGAGAAGCTCCACTGTACAATACTGCTCCTCCTTGCTCCCCCTGCTCACACCTCACCGGCCTCCTTATTCGTCCTCAGCATGCCAGGCATGGCCCTTCCCAGTTCCTCTCGCCCCCAAAGGCAAAGATTCTCCTGATTTTTAACACTATAGGTTAAGTTTTACCTGTTTTTTTGAACCTTGAGCATCCCCTTGTAACCTCTAACAAAGAGCTCTTTTGATTTCAGTGTCTGTGGTTGCCTCCAAGGTGACCCCAGTGATACTGGCCTGCTGGTATTCACATCCTTGTGTAGTCCTCTGCCACACTGAGTCAGGGTGGTCTTCGTGACCAACAGTATGGCAGAGGAGACAGTGTATGGTTTCTGAGGCTAGGTCACGAAAGGCATTGTTTCTCTCTATTGGATCACTAGTTCAGAGGTTCAGAGGTAGTTCAGAGGCAGCTAACCACTATGTGTGAGCCATCCTGTGGAGAGCTCCACATGAAGAGAAACTGAGGCCTCCTACCCACAGCCAGTACCGACACACCAGACATACAAGTGCTCCAGCCCGGAAACAGATCTTCTAGCCCCAGTGAAGCCTTCGGCTGGCGGCAGCCCATGCCAACATATCATTGTAACCTCATGAGAGAACCTGAGTCAGAACTGCCAGTGTCCATTACTGAATTTCTGACCCATGGAAATTGTGAAAGATAATACATGTTTGTTATTATTTTAAGCTACTAATTTGGGGGAGGGGGGAGTAATTTATTCACAGCAATGGATAAGTAAAAGAGTATTTATTGATTGGGGAAGTAGCCAATGAGCCAAAACTCCTAGGCTTTCAGTAACCATTTAAAGGAATTTCTTTTTAAAAATTATCTTATTGATACCTACTCACGCTTGAAAAAAGGACCATTATTTTGGTCTTGACAAAGACTTGGTTCAGGCTAAGGACTGCAGTGACTCCAAAGTCCCTCCAGGATCAGAGACTTTCAGGCCTGGGTCAGGGCGGGGAGCTACTGCTGACTCAGTTGACCGTCACTGCTCTTTTCCTACTAAAACTCTGGAGTCAGAGACTCTCAGGAACCTACTTCCCAGTCCTTGCTCTCTCCATATCATTGGGTGGTAGAGTGCAGTAGTGAGGAGCCCAGGCTTTGGGGACAAGCAGGGCTGTGTTCAAATCCTGACTGCTCCTTTCCCAAACCTTTGTGACCGTGAACAGTAACCGTACTTCTCTGAATCCCAGTTTCCTCATCAGAAAAATCAGAGAACAGATGCCTCTTTCATACATTATCATATAAGGTGAAAATTACATGTGCCTCATAATGGTAACACTTCAGAAACACTCAAGGGGCATGGCAGCTGTAGTGATCATCAGACCACAGAGTGACGAGTGCTCCCAGAGGTGTCAGGGCCTGTTGTTCCCCTGTCACTGAGGCTGAATTTGGTCCTCTTTGACTGCCCTGTGTACTGCTGCACACCCTTCCAGCTCATGCTTGCCCGATAGTTGAGTTTGAAGAGCCAGGTGAGCATGTGGCCCCATGCAGAACTTGGTCAGAGGATGGTTGGCTTCCTCTCCCTCGTTAATGTCGCTCGGGGGGCCTGCGCCCTCCTTAGCAGAGGCCTGGATAACGAAGGCCACAGCCTATTAATTGCAGTGACAGTGATAAAGGAAGGGGGGAGGCTGCTATTTGTCTTGCCCGTAACCTCTCGCATCATTCCAAGATGAATGAAAACTCATTTTCTGCTTTGATTCGGTCTAATTTCTCTGGGCCCCCTGGGCCTCATGGGGGGAAGGGACTCACAGCCCCTGCTGAGAAGGAATTGAGGGGAGGACGAGAAAGGGTCAAAGGTCACAGAGGGAGGAGGACAGGCTCCGCTAGGGAACCAAGAATTTGTGGTGGGGAGTGACTGGAGCATTCATTCATTAAGCATGGGGCTTACACAGGTGCTAGCTGATTAGATTTCAAACTACTCCTGTGAGGGACGGACGCTGCCGCCCATTTCATGGGCTGGACAGTGGTGGTGGCGGAGAGAATGTGGTTTGCACAAGGTCACACAGCTAGTGAGAGCCCATTCCCAGCTTCAGCATGGAAGGTCTGTCCAGCATCATCGCCGGCTCTTTCCTGTCCCTACATTGCCTCCCCATGCGGATGACTTCATTAGCATGGAAACTTCTGGAGGAGATGCTTGTCCAGATGAGGGAGCTACCCCACCTGTTCATTCTCCCCCAGGGGTCAAGGCGAGGGAAGGGAGGGAAAGGGATGAAGGGTGGATCTTTTTCTCCAGTAGGCAGCAAAGACTGACTGAGGACCTTGTTGCAATAGCCATTTTCTTTTATTGTAAGATGGAGCTAATGGTGCCTGCCTCCTAGGACCACAGGGTGGCTGGGGAGGGGATGGATGGTGAGAGTATGTGAAGGTGCTTCACACTCAGCACTTCCTCTTTGCTTACGGAAGGGAGAGGGAGCCAATAACCTCCAGTGACTCGAGCTGCTTTATCCCAGGCTGATTAACTATCTGTCCAGGGGTCAACTGCCTGTGAGTTTCTGTACTCACGCTGCCTGGTCACTTGCCGCATCAGGGTCCCCTCTGATGATCAGAGGTCCGATGAGCCCCAGAGAGTAGGAGGGGCCTGGGCCCTATCGCCTATCTGCTAATAGCAGCTTTGCAACCTCAGAGAAGCTTCATGGGCCACGAGGAAGGTGGGAGATGCCCCCCCGGTCTGGTTCATAGTAGAAACTCAGCAAAGTTTGCTGAACATGCTTTATGCAAATTCTCCCAGGGGTTTGGGGCAGGAGGTGGAGGGATTGCAATTGGGAGGAAGTTTTAGGTGGTGTAACGCTTGGAGAAGAGTGTGGCTCTGCAGTCAGGCAGCCCGATGGGAATGCCTTCTCTGCCACTGACTACTGTGTGATGTTGGGTAAGTTGCTTTGGCTCTCAGGACCTCACTCCCCTTATCTGTAAAATGGGGTAATCGTGGTATCTCCCTTGTATGACCATGAGTTTACTTATGAAAAACACTTAGAGCCGCCTTGGGTATAGGTCAGAGTATCAGCTGTGCTCTAAAGGGTGGTGGCCAGAAAGGGCTGGTCCCAGGTTGGATGTGTGTGAGAAGTGAGGCAGCTGACTTCAGCAGAGTCCCACCCCTCCCCCAAGGAAGTTCCCCCATCTGCTCCAGATCTGAATTGCAAATGGCCTTCCCTTTCCCACCACTCCAGCTCCAGCTGGAGCTGAGGACCGAGGAGTCTAGAGAAGACATGATTTTGTCCCTTCGGGATGCTGGTAGCCTGGCTTTGTCTCAGAGGGTCTGCAGGCGGAGCCCTCAGACCAGGGCCGGTTTCCAGCAGTCTGGGAAAGAGGAAGCAAGGCCCAGTTAGAACTACTGAGCCTGGCATTCAAGGCCCTCACAGCCAGGTCCCACCTTCTCTCTCTGCTCCTATAGGAAACCTCTGTTCTTACCTCTCCCTGTTGCCTGGCTACTGTGTCAATCTCAGCTGGGCTTCCCACCACCTTGTGGTGTGCGTACTGTTAATAGCCCCCATTGAACAGATAGAGGGACTGAGACTCAAAGAGGTTCATAGCTAGCAGATGGCAGATCTGGGATGCACAGTCGTGTTTTGCTCACTTCATAGCCCAGCTCTTAGACATTACCCTGGCCTGCCACGAGGCAGACTCTGCCAAAAGGAGAAATGAAGTAAGGGAGTCAGAAAGTATAATGAAGTTATAAAAGGAGCTTCTACAAGAGGTCATTTATTCACTGATTTGATATTTACTGAGCACCTACTAGGTGCTAGGCATTCAGAGATAACAAGAATGATGATGAGAATAGTATCGATGATAATAACAACACTAATAATAGCAACATGACCATAAGAATGTGAAAGCTATTACTGACATTTCCTGAGCTCCTACTATGTGCTTAGCACTGAGCTAGGTGTTTTGTATGTATAATCTTTATGATCACCTGGCCAGGCAGTTACTATTATTATTACCATGTTACAGATCAGTTAACTGAAGCTCAAAGAGACTAAATGTTTCCTTCATGCAGCTGAGTGAGAATTGGAACTCTGGCCTGTCTTTGAATAACAACGACAATGATGATAATAACTATCTAGCGTGTGCTGGGTTCTTCCTGTGTACCATATGGTTTGCTAAGCACTTAAAATGACAACATAAGCTTGAGGAAAAGTGACAAGTTCTAGACTCATTAAGCTGATTTATTCACCTGCTTCCAGGCTTCCTGGGAGCAGAAAAACTGGCCTCAGCCTCTCTCTGGACAATCATGGGCTGCTTACAGGATTAGGCAGGGTTTGAATCCTGGTTCCACCACTACCCTTGAGACTTGGACTTGTTGCTCGTGTCCTCGCCTGTAAGATGGGAAAATAACCCACAACTTACAGGATTGTTGTGAACATCCAGAACCTCCCTTATTAAGTACGACTGACATCGTCTAAACTAAGAACAGGCCTCCCAGCTGGGGCCTGGGAACCAGGGCATCATAGGTACCAGGACATCCCATCCTCCTCCGTCCCCATTCCCCACCTCCATCCCTGTGGGGTCCTCTGTCTCCCTGAGAATCTCAGCTGCTTCTTCAATAAATTCATGCTGGATTTTTCTTTCATCAAGTTGTGGGTGGAGACATAGCAGAGGTACTTGGGGTTTCAGGTAAAGGAAGAAGAGTCTGAGACTTAAAGAGAAAAGCAGGGGAGAGGAAGAGGAAGGGAGGGGAGGGAAAGAGAGAAACGAAGAAAGAAAGGAAATTGAGGGGAAAATAGAGAAAAAAACCCCACAGAACCAAAAAACTAAGACACTAAGGGACACAACAGAGATAGAAAGATGGAAACAAAACAGTAAAAGAACAAAAAAGAGAAGTATTCAAAGCTAAAAAGATGCTGCCTCGGAGAAAGTGGGTGGGAAAGGAAGGGTCCCTCCAGCAGCTGGGCAAGGACAGAGACGAAGCTGACCCCCCTCGGCCCCCAGCTGAGCGAGGCTTTCAGACGGCCTTATGCTGCTGAGAAAGAAAAGCCTCTTCTTCCACATTCGAATGAATTTGATATTCAATCAATGAAGATTAACTCGCCCAAGGTAAGGGGGTTTTCACATCCGTAAGGAAGTCAAATACGATTATGCAGATGAGAAAATTATCCTGAGATGAGGAGCAGCTCACATATGATAATTCTTGGAAGGGTGGACTCCCACACTGATTAGCATATCTTCAAGACCAGACAAGATAGAAGCGGCAAGGACCCAGCGATGGACACTCAGTGACATGCCGACCAGGGATCCCACTTGATAAGTTGGTCAGAGATGTCTGCTCCCTAATGGCCTTTTCTGGAAAAAAGGTTTGGTTGGTGAAGACCTTAACAAGACCCTTGATCCTGCTGTGTGTCCATTGAAACTCCCTGGACCCCAGCTTGCTTTCCTCTCAAACTAGAGAGTTCTCCAGAGAAGGCCTTCTCAAACTTTAAGATTAGGAAGAATCACCTGGAGTTCCTCCTGAAATGCAAGTTCTGATTCAGCAGGTTCTTGGGGAGCGGGCGGGCGGGGGATGGAATCTGCCTTTTTAATCAGCTTGAAAGTGATGCTGAAGCTGCTGGTCCCCAAGGCTATACTTTTGAAGGCTCAGCTCAGTGGTTCTAACGATGATTTTCACATGTCAGCTGGGAACCTCTGGCCTGAATGATGCCCAGGATCTCGAGAAGTCCATGGATCTGTTCCTAGTCTCCATGGACCTTCATGCCCTAGAATCCTCAGACCTGGGCAAGGGCCGAGGTGGGTGTCACGGAAGAAGCAAGGAGGGACAGAAGATGGAGTGAGTAGCCCAAAGAGGGAATGGGCTGAGGACACTGCCCTGGGCCTGCTGGGGAGCCTTGCTGGTAACTGCTAAAAATAGCTCTCGTTTATTAAATACCTACAGTATATATAAGCCTTACACATATATTCTCTCCAGCCCTCAAGTGGAGATGTTAATACTTTGTCTGACAGATAGGAAGTTAGGCTCAGAGAGGCAAGCTGACTTCCTTAAGATTGTAGTGTCAGGATTCAAACCCAGCTTGATCTGACCCCCCAAACCCATGCCCTTTCCACTCTAGCCATTGCATCTCACCCCTCAGATGACCTTACCTCAGGAAGTTAGTGGCCGGACCTGGGGCCCCACAGCCTGACTGAGCCAGGGTGACCTCCCTGCCTGCTGTGTCCAAACTAGGCCAACCTCATATGTTGGAAGGGAATGAGCAGGGGCTTGGAAGTCAGGCACCCCTGGTTCAGGTTCTGGGCAAGTCACTAACCTTCTCGGAGTGTCACTCTTCTGTTTGGCCAAATAGGGATGATAAGACCAACCTCCAGGGTTACTAAAAGGAGATGAGCTCAGGTGGCACATGGTTGACATAAGATAGAGTCTGGCTGAGCAAGTCTCGAAGATTCCAGAACTTGTGACTCTTCACTTCTCCCTTCAGAGGTCTAGAGCCTTGGCCAAAAGACCACAGGTGCCTCCTCCACTCTGTTGGTACAACACTAACACCAGTGCTTCCTCAGTGGCGCGTCAGGGCTGATCCAGGCCTATCTGAGCTGAGTCTGGGCTCATGACCAATATCCCCACAGTTCGAATGGCCGGGACTGGGCCATCTGCCCCAGGAGTCAGTCCATGAGGGCAGGTCTCCTCTGCCCTCCCTAAGAAAACTTGGGGTGTGGCCCCTAGCACCTCTCCCATAATAAGCACCCCATTACCTGTTGCTGAGCAGGTGTGGGGAGCTCTGGCCCTTGGGTTCCTCTCTGTGAAGACAGGCAGTGGGCCTGGGCCATCCAGCACCAGGCAGCCTTCCTTCTTTCTCCCAGGAATTTGCCTCAGAGAACTGTCCTATGTGCATGGCTCCCGAGTAATGTGATACCTCAGGCGAAGGGCCGAGTGGGGCTGAGATCTAGCCCCTGATCCACTCACCAACCTGTGCTTCGCTTGCTAATTGTCACTAAAGCTCCCTGTGTGTCACCAGGAAAGAACTTACCTTCTGTGGACCTCAGTCTCTTCCTCTGTAAAGTGGAGACAGTAACCGTGGCGCAGTGAAGGTTAACTCCCTTCCAACACCCCTCCCACTTTGTGTCCTCACAGCCTTCCTCACTGCTAATCCATCTCCAGCGTCTCTTGGGCCACCAGTCACCCTAACAAACACAAAACTGGAGCCTAGGGGGTCTTAGTCACCCAGAAGCGGGGGAGGGGTTGCCCCAGTGCTCACCCTGTCTATGTTCCTACCTGCATATCACTCCCCAGGATCTCCCGCCCAGCCAGGGCAAGCAAGGGTGTATACAAAGAGAGAAAGGGAAAGAAAAGGGGTCCGCAGTGGGGGAAGCAGGGCGCCTCCTGCTACATTCACGCTCCTACGTCCCTGTGAGTGTATTTCTCTGTTTCATGTGCCTGTGACTGTACTGTCTGTCTCTGTCCATGTATGGGTCAAGTCCTAGTCTAGGTACCTGTGCATATGTATATTAAGTGTATCATTGTGACTTCGTGCCTGTGCCTGTTACAGATTTCTGTTTGTCTGTTGCTATGCGTGTGCCCACCCATGTGTGTCTGAATGGGAGTATGTAGTGTGGTGTGTGTGTGTGTGTGTGTGTGTGTGTTTAAATGGTGCGTGTCAGTATGTGTAGGTGTGAGTTTCTGTGCATGTCTACATGCGTGCACATCATTGTGGATGTAAAGATCTGATTATGCTTAGGGAGGGATGTATCAGAGTGTGAGAGGGTGTGAATATCTGGGTGTGTGTCTGGGTGGGGTGTACCAGTGGGGGAAGTATACCCTGTGTGAGGTTGGGTGAGTATATAGCAGTATGTGGAGTATGTGTATTTGTGTGTGTCTGTGTGTGTATACTGGTGTGTGGAGAGTGTGTGTACCCTGGAGTGTGTGCATACCCTTAAGTGTGTATGTATCTCTCTGTGGGTCTGAATGGGTGTGTTTCAGTGTGTAGGGAGTGTGTATATCTGTTCGTGAATCACTGTGAAAGTATCTTTTTATCAGTATCTGAAATGTAGGGTGTGTGCATATCTTTGTGCCTGAGTGGGGTGTATCAGTGTCTGTGAGTGTCTGTGTGTGTGTCTGTATATCTGTGTATCTGTGTGGGTCTGCGCCTCTCCAGCTTGGCTGGGCCCAGGCACTGTAAATCCATCAACTCCACATGATTTTGTCAATTCTGACAGCTAACTTCAACATGACGACAAATCTGGCCCCAGAGGATATTAAGCAAAGACACATGAGCCTATAATTTTCTGCTTCCACGTGTGAGATGCTATAATAATCAAAAGAAAATGAGTTTCTAACTACCCCAGCTCTTTGTGCTGTTGCCTTCATGCCGGCTGCACTAATTGAATCACCCGGCACCACTGTATCAATGGTAACTTGGGTATTGGGGGGTAATCAGGCGTGTGGGGGGGACCAGCTTGGAGAGGTGTGGGGGCTTTTGTGAAGGTCCCATCTGCCTCATGCACCAAAGCCGCCCGCCGCCCGCCCGCATTTGGCTGGACAAGCAAGCGACTGAAGGGCAGCCTCTCACCCAGGGGAGGGTCTGGGAGGGCATGCCTGGGGGAGGGGACACCTGTACCCAGACACTATGGCTCAAGCCCCTAGGTCCCAGAAGGAGAACTGTGCAAAATAATCAAGATCCAGACCTTGGAGATGGGCCCACCTGGGTTCAACCCTGGCTGAAGGCTCTTAAGTCATTTGACCTCTGGGGCTTGGTTTCCTCGTGTAGAAAATGGGACAACCCATCTCTCTCACTGGGGTGTTGCCAGGATGAGTGAGAACACGCTGATGAAGCGCCCCCAGTTGCCTCACATGGAGGAGGCACTTGGAAGTTGTCATTGTTTTTGCCATTATTAAATGTTAACAGTGCTTTACCATGCCTTAGCTGCTTCTCTCTTCACACCATGACAGAGCTCATTATCCCATTCTATAGCTGAAGAAACCGAGGCTCAGAGAGGTTAAGTAACTTGGCTACCTGAGACACAGCTCTCTGTACATACAATTGAAGTAGGATGTGTGCGTGTGTATGTGTTTTCAAAGAGGGAGGGGGAACAGTTCCTGGTGGCTTCTGGAGTCCCCCCCCCCACCCCCCTCAACAGTCCTGTGACTCAATAAAAATAATACTTGCTCACCCTTGTATAGCACTTAGCAAGGGGCATTTACTGTGTATTAACTCGTGTAACCCTTGCACTGAGTTTATGAAGTAGAAAGCAATGATTTGTTTTACAGATGAGAAGACTAAAGCACAGAGAGGCTAAGTAACTTGCCCGAGGTCACATGGCTGGTAGGTGGTGGAATCGGGCTTTAAGCCTAGGAAGTCTGTCTCCACAGACTTCGTTTTTATCCACCACTTGTTCTTAAAGACCCCAACACCCCGCTTTTGCCTTTAAGAATCTTCTAAACTGAATCCCTCATTCTTCCACAAGAAACATTCTCTCTGCCCATCCAAGTAACCATCCTTCCTGAAGTGAGCCTCCAGAGTGGAATGGAAAGCCCCCCATCCCCACCCCACCGTTACCCCGACATCAGGATAAGAGATCACTCATGTCACTCTCTGGCTTATGCCTCACCACTCCCCATCAGACAAGTTTTCACCAAGCAGCCGCTATGTAACTGGGATTGGGAAGGGAACGGAGGTGTGAGGGGGAGCTACAAAGAGGAAATTATTATCATAATCCCACATTTTTGTACCAAAAAAAAAAAGCGCTGTACCATTTGCAGGCTGGAAGATTTGGGTTCTGATTTTGGCACTGTCAAGGACTAGCTCCTGGACTTGTTACTGAACATCTGTGACTCAGTTTTCCCAACTATAAAATGGGGATCTCCCCACTAATCTCAGGAACAAGGCAAAGATGTCTATTCTTATCACTCGTGTTCCACATGGTACTGGAGATTCTGGCCAGTGCAATAAGACAAGAAGAAAAAATAAAACACATACAGATTGGAAAGGAAAAAGAGAAACCATCTTTATTCATAGACATGATCATCTTCACAGAAAACCCTAAGGAATCGACCCCCCAAAAACAATAAAGAAAACTAGTAGAACTAATAAATTTAGTAAAGTTAAAGGATACGAAGTCAATATACAAAAATCAATTGTATTTCTATGTGCTAACAAACAATTGGAAATCGAAATTAAAATTGGAATGTTAATCACACTTCATAAGATTGCTGGAAGGAATAAAATAAAGTAATATTTATCTAGGAGTATCTAGCTCACCTACTTCCTGATATCTTTCTTGAGAGCGGAGAAAAGAAAGGCTGGTGGAGAATCTCACCCAATACCCGTTCCCTCCCGTCTGTGCCATAACCACTGGAAGGGAGTGTTTCTGATATGTGCTCAGTAGTCATGCCAATTAAAAATCTTTTGGGAAAATTCAGGGGATCAGTGAGTGGGGAGATGGTTCCTCAAAAATCCAGGGGCTCCCTGGGAAACACATTGCCATGAACGTGTGAACATTGTCCATCTCTTGGACCGCCCGGAGAAGAGCCACAGCCTGTATGTGCTCTCCCTCTTCTCCCTTCACCTGCCCTCTCATCTTTCTGGCATTCTGTACTTCCGCTAAGCTAGACCTAGGCTGTACAAGGCAACCCAGGTCAGTCTCAGCCTGGGTCACATCCAAAGGAAACCCTAAAAGTCTCCCAAAGCACTGATATGCAACAAAGCCTTTACTAAAGGCTCTTAGACAAGAAGCAAGTGAGGAAAGAAATTACATCACGCAACAGACAGCAAAACTCTCTCAAAATCCTCCTTAGTCCTGTCCTTCCCCAGGGTCTCGTAGGTCACTATGCTCTCACATCCTTTTTCCTTGTTCTTTTTTCTCTCCTAAAACAACAGCTTTACTCACCCTTGCTTCTACCACTCTCCGCCTGAATCACTTCTATTCTATTCCAGCTTTTGCCCCTGATAACTTTATACTCTTTCTTGGATAGGGAGCTTCTTCAACTCTGTGTCTGTCCTTATCCCCCTAATCAGCTCAGGTGTAGGAATGTGAGGGGAGAAAAAGGGCTGTAAATATTTACACCTTAATATTTTGGTACCTGCTCATCAGGAGCCCTCAAGTCACTCCTGGCCCTGTAGAGGCAAGATGAGTATGGGCAGCCACATTACACCACAATGACAAACACTCTCCTTGAGGCAGTTCCAAAGTACCAGAGATGTAGAGAGGAGGCCTGATTCTTGGAGGGGGTGCGCTCAGGATGAAGTGACATTGACCTAGGGCTTGAAGGACAAGTAGGCATTCATCTGACGGGAGCACGGGGGATGGAGTAAAAGAGGTAAGGGGGTGAGGGTGGAAAAGGAGACTGATCACTGAGACATAAGTGGAAACAGTGAGGTATAGACCAGCATGGGCAGCATTTGAGGAAAAGGCAAGAAAGGCTGTATTCGTTTATCTCTGGAAGGATACCCAAGAATCTGGGGGTATTATTTTCCTTGGGATGGAAACTGGGGGATGGGGGAGACCTGAAGGACTGATGCAAGGGTGGGAGGGAGCCATTTTACCCCTCCCTTTTATACTTTTTGCAATTCGAATCATGCGAATGTGTCACTTGTTCTTAGAAAATAAATGAGTAAAAGAACAATCATGCAATAACATTAAAATTCAAAATACAATAGTGTTCAGGCATTGCCCTTCAGTTAAGCAAGCATGTAATGGGTCACCTCTGGGTCCAGGCTATGGCCCATACTGGGGCCTTGGCCCTGGTGGAGAAGGGACTGGGGATGGGGGGAGCGAGGAAGAGAGCCCCCAGCAAGTGTGAGCCAGCAGTAAGGCCCTCTCAGCTTGCTGGCCCTGTGTATGTTCCCTCTCCAATCTGATAGGTGAAGAGCTGTCAGGCGGAGGAGGGGGCTGCAGGAGAAACGTCCGGGATGGGAATGGACATTTGGGCAGTTGGGGCCGATTTGTCGTCATTTTCACGGGCAGACTTGGGAATTAAGTGGCATGAAATTGAGCACAGACCAGGTTCCCCCTAGAGACAGGGCAGCCCTCGCCCAGGAGGGGAGAATGCTGAGGGGGCGGGAGAGGGAGGGGTGCCAGGTACCACGCTTGGCTGCTTCTGGGTGCAGATGGAGGGAGAATGGAAGGGGGCTGGGCCAGCTCCTCCTCACTGCCCCTCCCTGCCCTCTTCTCTCCTCAGACAAACAGAGGGTCTGCCAGACCCCAGCTTCAGGCTGAGCCTGGGCTGGATCCCTTGTACCCAAGGACCCCTGAGAGTCAAGGTTAGGGGTGGTTGTCAGGCCTCATTCAGAGGCCCTATTGTCGATCTCAGCATCTCTCTGCTGCCATTTTGCTCAGTGCCCAGGAATGGGGACTAATGGGAAGCAGAGAATCTGTCCCTGTTTCTGGGTGAGGAAGAAGTGAATAAGACGGAGCATCTATTGGGAAGCAAACATGGACCTGGGTTTCAATTCCAGTTACAACAGTGTGGGCGTCAGTAAGTTACTTTATTCTTCTCTGAGCCTCCATCTCCTTATCTGTAAAACAGTAATGGTATCCAGCATATATATGACGCTGACCATGTACCTGGTATTATTCTAAGTGTCTTCTATACTTTGTGGCAATGCATTTGATCTCAAAAATACTTTATCAGGTTGTACTGCTATCCACCACCATTGTACAGATGAGAAAACAGATCATCTGGCCAGTGAGTGATGAGTACGGGATTTGCCGTTTTAACATTCTGCCACCTCAGGGAGTCAAAGCGTATAGTTTAACACATAGTCCATATGCAACCCATGCGAGCTGCTGTCACCCATGCTCTGTGTGCCCTTTGGTGGGAATAGGAAGCTCCAGTGCAGAACATCAGAGCCGGAAGGGAAAGTCCAGACCACTCCGTTTGCACTCTCATGGGCTCGATAGATGAAAACATGCCCAGGGAAGGGAAGTGACTTGCACAAGGTCACACAACAAGATGGGACTGGGCTAGGACCGAGGGGTCAGTGATGCAAGCCCTTGCTTTTCAGGGTCTTGAGGACAGTCCCGAGGCTGTGGGGAGAGCAGCTCACTTTCCTTACCCATGAAGAGAGGCATCGACTTGGAATTGCAAGCTCTGTGGGTATTGTGGGCCCCGAGTCTTCCCTCCCTAGGTGGAGCAGGACCTAACCCAGCTCCAGCGGAGGTGAGGGGAGTAGACAGCCAACCTGTGTACCTCCTCCAAGGTAGAGTTTTGCCCTACAATTAGCAAGGCTGTGTTTGCCTCAGCGCCAGGCCCAACAAGCCCATGAGAGCCATGAGGAAGCCCCGCAGGTGGCCAGGGGGAGGACAGGCCCCATGGTGCTTAATAGGACCTAATCTCTGCCAGTGTTGTCGGAAATGAAAATGAAAAACAGCCGTGATTTTGTGGTTTAAAATTAGCATGTGTGCCTACATCGTAAGCCCCTGGTCTGCATTACCATACAGATTTATCCCTGGCCCAGCACGTGGCCAAAATATGTAATTACACACAGGCTTGGGGTGGAAAAGTTGCTCTTCTATTCGCTATCTATATAGATTGGATTTTTTAAAAATGAGAGCTAGATCTGGAATTTTGCGAGGGACCTATTTCATGAAGGACCCTGCCTGTGGTGGATCTGGGGAGAGGGAAGGTCTCAGCCCCCATCAGCAGTATGTTGATGGGCGGGGGGGGCACATGTATGTGACAACTTAAGGGCTGGCTATCTTCCTTGGATGAGGGGAAGAGGACAGGGAGGGAAAGCCTAGCTCTAAGTACTGCAGTCTCTATGCTCCATGTCCCATCTAGTTCTCTTATGTACATTCTTGTAATCTGAGAGGGAACCTGAAATGTAGATATCCTTATCCCCATTTGAAAGATGAAGAAACTGAGTCTGGTTCTTGGTGAAGTCCAGGATTTAAACTCTTGACTCCAGAGTCCACACTCTTTCCAATATGCTATATATGGCCCCCAGCTTCATTGGACTCTTCATCTAACTGATGACTCTAGAGCTTAATCGAAGTCACTGGAGAAGGAAGAATGAGGTGATGAATGCGGGACGATGGGTCAACATTCAGCTATGAAGATCAAAGAGGAATCTGGATCTTCACATGGGGACCAATGGTAGGAAGAGAAAGAAAAGCAGAAGTCCCAACCATCAACACAAAAACCAATGTAGCAGATGAACGATTGGTGGAATGAATGGACCAAAGTCCTAAAATAAAAATCACTGTCTTTATCCAGGGTTGCGTGGTAGATAATGTCCAGATACTGAGAGAGAAGAATAAATCAACTTCTCAATGTGAGATCAATGTCTCAATCCAGAGTTGGATGGAAAAGGGAGTCAACATTCCAATGTAGGAATCAATACCCCAATGAAGATTAGGTTGAGGTACTGTCCCATGTCAGGATCAATGCCCCAGTACAGAGTTGGTTGAGAGGAATCAATGTCCCACCATAGGAATGGTTACAGGAATCAACAATGTAGAGATCAATGCCCCAGTTCAGAGCTGGTTAGGGAAATCAATGCCCCAATTTCAGGATCAATGGGTGTGACAGTCAGTGTCCCAGTGTGAGATTGATGCTGGCCAAAGTCTCACTATAGGGATGGACGGGGGTTCATGTACCAATTGCCAACATGGAGAGCAGCAGGGTAACTACCATGCCTTGTAGGCTTTCCTAGGTGGCTTTTCCTTGTCTTACTTGCTCTAAAGAGACAGTTCCTAGGCTCCCTGGTTCTTCTGACCCCCTGGCTAAGTCCTCCATTGTAGAAAAAATGGGGATGGGCTCAGTGTTCTGCCTGCAACATGGCTCAGCCCGGTTATTCACGGCAGTTCCCTTGGAGGACTCCTATTTTCTAGCCTGTCTCCAGAGCCAGTTTCGCAAGTGCATCCAGAAAATCTCACCAACTTGGAAAAGGCTAGTTACTCTCCAGGGATTATTCCTTGCAGGGAGACCAGGCTTTGCCCGCACCCCCAGGCTCAGCCCAAACCTGTAGCAGGCGAGATACAGTCACAACCAGTAAGTTCTTGCCACATTCGCCTGATAATGTCTAAAAACCAGTTATCTGTGTTATTTGACATTATGTCTGTCATTTGAATGATTGCTTCCCCGTTTTACAGAGGAGAAAAGTGAGGCAAGAAGAGTGAACTAATTGGCCGCAGAGAAGTGGCAGAGATAGAACTAGAAGCTTAATTTTCTGCCTGCCAGCTCAGCCTTGTTTCCAGCTGCATTCAGTTGACATGTCTCACCCCCTATCAACATCACCACTCCTGATATAGATGGGTTCTAGGAGATTATCACACAGTTTTGGGCAAAAGGGTTGAAAGCATCTCTTCCCCACACCTTCACTTTCCCGCATCTTCTCCCTCTCCTCCACCAATTCCCGGAAGTTGAGGGGCACGGTGAAGGCTTCTGTTGTTTTCCGGGGTTAAAGATGGAGCTGAAGGGTGACATGGGTAAATGTCCCAGCCTCAGCCACCACAGGGGCTTAAGGGGGGTGTGATTTTTTTTTCTCTCAGACAAAGGCCGGGCCATGGCATCTGTCGGCCGACTCTTGTGTCTTGCAGCTGCTCAACAGTCAGACCCAAGGCAGGTGCCAGTTTGGGGAGGGAGGGGAACACCGGCGCGTGCACTCACACTTCACTTCCTCCTCTCACACGCCCTGCGTGTGCAATGCCTCCTGTTGCCTGTCCCGCCCCAATGAGCCCACCCTGTACCCCTAAGACCCAGAACTTTGGGACTAGGACCCCCATTCCACGTGGTTCCACTTACTCTTCCCGCATGCACTTGTCCTGCCAAGCCTGCTGCCATCACCTTTGGGCACCTCTGCCCGGCCAAGGAGGAGCTAGGAGGAGGGGGTGTCTGGAAGGAAACTGGGACCCTTGTGACTGATGGGATGTTTCTCACTTAAGCTTCTCTTACTGGGACCAGAGGCTTCCTGAAGACCTTCTAAGAGGTTGGAGGCTCTAATTCTTCACACTTGGAAGTGGGGGAGGCAAGATGCCCAGGATCACAGAGGTAGACACGCCCTGACGGTAGGGGACAGAGGGAGAGTATGGTATGTCAGACTAAGTGAAAAGAGCAGAGTGCGTGTATGTCTGGGTGTATAAGAGTCACGTGAGAACACACCCAAACGCAGGCTTGTTCACACACATTTTTGCACACATACAAGCATGCATGTGCACACACACAGAGCCATGTGACAAGTTGGAAAAGTGTTTCAAATGCCTAGTTAGACTCGGTGCTCGCCATCTTTTCAAAAATATTTATTTATATATGTATTTATTTAAATTGCATTACCACCCCATTCCCCCTCTGAAAAGGAAAATTTTAAGTCAACAGAGATTCCTCTGTTTAGGCGACTAATTGTAATATCAGTTTTATTGTCCACATATTTTATTTTCAGTTCTATGAGCAGAGGAGAGTTGGTGAGGAGGACAGCAGTGGCGGGGGGCGGGGGGGAATGAGGTTACCCTATTAAGAAGATGATGCAGGACAAAAAGAATATTTCCACGAAAGCTTCTTGGAGGGGGAATATATATATATATTTATATATATATATGTATGTATATTTATTTATTTATATTTAGATATATTTATATATTTTATACAGAGATGCTTCTGAGCCCCTCCCTAGCGCAGTCCTCTTGACCTCTTCCTCCTCACTCCCGGTCTCCTAGCTGCTCCCTCTTCAACTCCCTGCCTGCCCAGGCCTCTCCTTCATCCCTCCCTCTCTCCCTCCCTCGCAGCCCCCGCCCCTCCCCAGGGCCCCCTCCTCAGATGCAATCCCCCTGCTGTAATTTCTGGGGGAATTGCTTCATCTCGGGTGCAGATATATTTGTGTCAAGGTGCAGCTGCACAGATAGCCTTCCTCTATGCATAGTAAGAGGGTTTCAGAGAGAGAGGTTGTGCCCAGAGCAAGGCCTTATCAGAGCAAGCTGCCTGCCATTTATCTGATTCCCCATCAAATAGGAAAACGGGCCTCAGGCTGCTGCTTCCACTTTCCTTGGGAAAGCCATGGGGGGAATAATAATTTACTCCAATCTTTTTGTTTCCAGCTCTCACCTTCAGCCTGACACAGCCCAGGGTCTCTCTACCACCCCCTGCACCCAGAAACACCAGCCTGGGAGTAGAAGGTGGGGCCCCAGCCCCCAAGGGCCCACCTCGGGACACCCCCCAAAATGCCCTTGCTGGTTGAGTGGACCTTCATAATGGATTGGCACAAGCTAGAGAAGACACCCTTTGGCATCGGGGAGTACAGACACAGGGGAAGGGAGGCACGGACCCAGTGGGGAGCAGGGGAGGCTTGGCCTGGCTGCAGGAAGCCTGGCTCCCTTCCCAGCCCCCACACATGTGCAGATCCCCTCCGTGCACATGAACACACATTTGTCAGACTTGACCTTATACGTATCCTCGTACGAGGACCTATCGGTACCTTTATCTTTGTGTGTCTGTCCATCTGTCTGTCTATCTGTGTCTGGGGTGGAGATGAATGGAGGACTGGGGGCGGTTTCTGTTCTATGTCACAGACACTGACCTCCCATCTCAATTCACAATCCCAACAGCCAAGAACAAGCTCAAGACAGGATGACAGGGACTGTCTGAAAGGGGGTGAGCAAGTGTGAGGGAGGGGGCCTGTGCGGAGCCTGGTGGCAGTCATCTTGCCTCGCCCTCCATGACGGAGTTGCTCCAGGGAGCAGCAGGCAGCCCATCTGGTGTGGAAGCTGCAGAGAGGTAGGCAGCGGGGAGGGGGCTGCTCCCCACAGGCCAGCCATAAATCACAGTTATGTGGCCAGGGGGCAGGGGGTGGGCAGGGGCCAGGGGGCAGCCTCAGCAGCACACACGGGACAGGGCAAAGGGGCCAGGGTCAGGTGCGGCTGTAAATTGTCACCTAAATGCTTCCAAGCGAAGGCTAATCAGGGCACAGTGACAGAACACACCCGGCCCCACCCAGCCCCAGCGAGCACACTCACATCTGTGCAAGCACATATACACTCATGTTCTGCATGCAGAGCTGTGCACACAAAGGTGTCACACCCAGACCCGGGTGCACAAAGACGTGCACATCAAACTTGCTGCTGCTGCCCAGAGCCCACACACACAGAGACAGCTCTGCACCCACTCAGCTTCATTTAGACTCAGTGACACAAAGCCCTTAGCATCTGCACACACACACACACACGTGCAAAAGGTGGACAGCTTGCTGTACAGAGCCCCGAGCAAGTATGGCTTGGAGGGCGAACCCTCTGCAGGAAGGCCATGGGAGTGAAAAGAGGTAGACGGGCTTAGTGAGGCTGTGCCAACCCAGCCCTGTGAGCCCAGTGCCTGGGTTCTTCTCCCCACCCCTCACTGGTTGGGCCTCCATCCCATTCAGCAGCCCTTCTTCAGAAGTCCATCTCTCATCTGTCAAGAGTGCACACTGTTATTTCATCTCTACTTGCACCTTGCTGGAGTAAGACTCATTCATTCATTCATTCATTCACCAGCATTTGTTAAGCACCAACTCTGCATCAGGCAGAGCCTATTGGGCTAAGATCTGACCATAGGATCCCCGCCTTCAAATTTAAAACCTAGCAGAAAAGAGAGAGAAATGAGCAGACAATGACAGCCCTCAGGGATTCGTGCTACAAGAGAGGCTAGCCCATGACAGTGGAGGCACAAAGGAAGGGCAGCTAATCCAGTGTAGAGGGGGACAAGGAAGGCTTCCTGGAGGAGGCTACGTCCCAGCTGAGGCCTGATGACAAGCAGGAGCCAGCCAGATGGAGAAGTGGAGTGGAAGAGAGGATGTGCCCAGCCTGACCAGGGAATGTCAGTGGCAGTGGGTAAATGCTGGAGGGGACGCAAGGGGCCCTTGACTGTGTGGTGATGTACCCGACAAAGCACCCACCTTGGAGACTTGATGCAGCAATGAGACTTGCTGCACTTCTTCACCTAGACCTCAGTGGGGACATCAGCTTCATTTCCAAGGGTTTCCCTGTTGACCCTTCCATCTGGCCAGTGAGAGAGCTGAGAGCTGGATCCAGCCTTCACAGAAGGTGCCACAGTCAACTTGTGTGTCAGGTGAGAACAAGGGGCTCACAAGCGGGATTGAAGTCAGTGTCTACTAAACTTCAAGATAGGAACACCAAGCCCTCCCTCTGCCATCCTCGCTCAGGCCTCCTGGTTCTACTCTAATTCATTTTCTACTGAGGAAGCTTGGAACACCTGCTCAGTGTCAGTCTGAGTTTCACAGAGCCCTTCCTAGGACCGAGGTGCAAGGGGGTTGAAAAGCAGGACTCCAGAACTCCCCAGCCTCAATCCAATTATTTATGTTTGCCCTATAGAACTTTTAAACAAGACCTTATTTGAACAAAGGACTGTGTGTGTGAAAACCATTCATCCATAGGAGGAAGTCCAAAGTCAGCTTGGCATTCAGAATGCTCTCCACCTTTCTTTCCCCAGCCTACTGCTATGAGGCAGCCAAATGGTCTCCCCAAAGCCCTCAACACGACTCTACTCCTGGAGCCTCTCATCCCCGTCACCCCTTCCATGTACACCGGCTCTATTCTCCCTCTTGCCCCATCCTACCCTGACCCACCCCTCTAGCTGAATTCTAACTCATCATTATTTTTAAACACTCCTTGAGTGCCTGCAACATAACAACATAACAACATTATCTTGTTTAATCTTCTTTATAAAACTCTGGGAGGCAAAGCTTCATTTTATAAGTGAGGAAAATGATCTCTGCTCAAGGTCACTATTACCTTGGGAAAGCTAAGGGAAAGGTCATTCTAGGTCCAACCTGAGCCTCCAGGGACAAGAGCCATCTTCCTCTCTTCCTTTTCACCCCAAAAGGGGTGGAGGAAGGGGTCTTCCCCTCTCATTTTTACACCAAGGCAAGAGCAGAAGGAGCGGGTTTCTGGTGGTCAAGTGGCCAGGAGGGGAAGAGGAAGAGGAGGACTCAGGTATCCTCCGAAGCAGAGAGTAAAGGCAGGGAGTCCTGGATGAAGACTGGAGAGCCCCAAGGCAGTCATTGGGTAGCAGAGGTACTTGTGGGCCACAAGTTCATAAATAGAGGCCATACTGGGCCACTATGGCCCTTTACATCTTCAGGTGTAAGTATTTTGCCTTCTTTCTTGATGGAGTGGCTCCCTGAGGTCAGGTATGGGTGCCTTAGAGAGACAGAACAGGAGAGAAGAGAGCAGAAGCTCTGGACTCTCAGTCATGTCTCTGAACTTCTTAGAGCCTCAGTTTTCCCATCTCCTAAATAGGGATAATAATATCATCCCAGGCTTGTCAAGAGAATTAAGTGTGACTGCGCCAGGAGACTGCATGGAGTAGACCATTCACAAATGCTAGAGCTTCCTGCCGCTCTGAAAGCAGAGGTGTGGACTACATGCTTCTTGATTGGTGGAAAGGGCCGGAGTAGGGATATCATGTCTCGGGGCTGCTGGGACTACAAAACACCTCTGTACTGGGCCTGGCTTGCAGGTGACATGGTGGGGCGGTGGAGGGGGTGTAAATAGCTCATTTTTTCCTCTTTCTTTCCCCACCGCCTGTCCTCTCTTGCTCCAGGAAAACACCAGCTCCCTCAGAGTTTAAGTAGATAAAGAAGATCAAGAACATTGAAGCAGCCCTTTGCCAGCGGAGCTCAGCTGGTTAAATGTCTGTCTTCCTATATTAGGCTATTCCTTTATCTACCCGCCCCCCTCGCCACCCCCAGCCATACAGAGGCTTCTGATCCCCCTCCCAGATCACCAGGAGTGGGACCAATGCTCCCCATCACCAACACAGACAGCGGCCAGATACAAATTGGCAGGCAAAGGTGGGAACAGTCACTGTGGATTAGAAGAAAGGATCTCTCCTGGCCTAGGGCCTGGGGTCCCTGCTGATCAGTTTTTTCACCAAAGAAGCCAGCTTGGCTAGCAGCCAGTGGGCACTCAGGTAGAAACTCCGGCCTCAGTTCACCGCTTCACCCTGCCATAGAGCCCTGAAGAGCTGAGGACCTCCATATGGGCTGTGTAGAGAGAGGCAGGAAAGCAAGAAAGGGAGCAGAGAGGAAGCAGCCCAGCCTCAGGCCAGCTAGCTTCACACCCCTTAACCCAGCGAGTTTTCTCTCGGTGTTGAGAAAATGGTCAGCAGCTTGTCACAGTCCACTGGCTCCAAACAGCCCTCTGGAAATGTTGTTGAATTTAAATCCAAACACAGAGATACCCACATATGCGCCTATCACTCCACCTGCCCCTTCCTTAAACATGAACGGAGTAATCTCATGGCTACATACACACCGTGTGATTCAATTCCATCCAGAAGCATTTATTGAATATCTATCTACCTGTGCCAGGCACTTCAACTATAAACAGCTCCATGCCTAAAGAACATACATTCTGAGAGATGAGACAGACACGGAAAGAGGTCATTACAGAGCAAGAGGGGAACAGGTTCAATTACTGAGTACAAGACATGTATGGGAAAAAGGGCAATTAACTCTAGGGTCACAGAGGGCATTTTCCAGAGGAAGGAATATCTCGATAGGGCTTTTAAGAATGAATAGGAGTTTGCCAAGTGGACGGAGTGGCAAAGAGATGGTTATTATTGCCTGCCTCCTGCTGACATCTCTAGCCATTCACTGCACCCCTTCCTCTCTCTTTTACTGACTATGCGCTTTTCATCATGCGTTTCTTTCACCCCTAACACCCTCTATGCTGTTCCAGTTGCCCGAAATGTTCGCCCTTTCCTTTCCTTGACTATTCCCTATTCAACCTTCACGGCTTGCCTTAAAGAACTAGCTACGGCCCCCTTCTAGATGCTGTCATGGCATCCTATGTCTCCTCTTTTCTAACTTTCACTTGCTCACTTATTTTTTCCATGAGGGCCAGGACTAGGTGGCACCTACAGCATCTAGCACAGCGCCTGACTTATGTCAGGAGCTCATTGGACCCGTCGGTAAATGGATGGATGGATGGATAGATGAGTGGGTGGGTGGATGGATGGTTTTTTTCAAGGAGCTACAAGTAAAAGAGAATTTATGACTGCAGAGGTGTGTAGAGTACAAGGGGGTGGGATGATAATGGGAGAATTGCGGGAGATGAAAATAAAGAGGCTGGCAGAGTGGGAGCGTGGAAGGCGCGGTGACTCACACATTGGCATACAGAATGAATTCTAGAATATTAGCAGTACAAAACCCCTTTGAGAGAATATAGCATTAACCTTCATTTTACAAATGAGGAGGCTGAGGTCCAGAGAAACAACGTTTGTTCCAAATCACCCAGAGGGCAAATCAATGGCTCTATTGGGATTATACCTATGGGCTTGACTTTCTGGTCCAGGGCATAGTCAACCTTCTATACCCCTGGAGGGATTAGAAGTTGATGAGACCACCCTCAGTCTCCTGGATTAGGCCCGACCCCAAATACAGTGCTACAGTGCTAAAGAACATGTGCTGAGTACACACACACACACACACACACACACACACACACACACAGAGCACCTGTACCATTGGAGCAAGTCTCTGAAACCCAACATAATCTAAACCCAGCTTAATCAAAAAGGGCAGATTATTGGCCTGCACAAATAGGAGGGGCAGGTGAGGGTGTCTTGGGGTGCAGCTTGAATCAAGCACTCAAGAGATATCACCAGCTCTCTCCCCTCTGCTTCTCTCCATGTGCTGACCACACTCTCACCTCCTTCTGATAGGCTTCCGCCATATTGGATCAGAAGAGATGGATGGGAAGGGATGGAGTATGGCCCATGGAGCTGGAAAAGGAGAGAAGGGAGAAACTTGCCTCTCTCAGAGCTGGTATATAAAATACCAGCTAAATATTCTGCTGGTTCAAGCTCAGATCCAATCCTCATAGTCAGAAGGATAGGCACTATGATTGAGCAAGTCTAGATCTCATGTCCATGCCAGAGGCCATGAGAGGGCATGGGACAGGGTCTGACAGCTCATCAAGTGACATGGAAAGGAGAGGGCAGTACTCTAAAGGAAAGGGGTTTTGTTATCAGCAGAACAGGGAGGGAAGGGATGCTGACCATTCAAAAATGACAAATGGCCACAACAGTGCCTTCATAGAATCTTTAAAATATGGCTTCCCAGGGCCCAGTGTTAGAGTACTTAGAAATAATAACAACAATAGCTTTTAGAGTATGTCATTCAAATACTCTGCATACATTGTCTCGTTTAATCTCATTTAAAGCTAGAGTGAGAAGACCTACATTTGAGTCCCAGCTCTGCCATTTAACAGATCCTGGGCCTGTTGCCGAATCCTTCTGAACCTCTTTCCCCATCTCTAAAATGAGAAGAATATAGGCCATCTTCCGGGAGTTGTTGGGGGTTCTCTGTAAACTGAACAATACTAGGGGTAGGAGAGGTCCGTAGTAATATCTGTGTAATGATTCCAGATGGAGACAAGGAAGACAGAGATGCTTTTAGCAGATCAGAAGGTGTTTAGGCCAAAGAAGCAGCAGGCTGGCTTCCAGTCTGACTCAGCAGAAGGAACAGGTCCGCCCAGGACACAGGAAGCCCTGCTCTGGGACCCCTCCTCACCCCCGCCCCGGCCTGGCCACTCTCCACCTGAGTCAAGGGGGTAAACAGAAGAGTTAATGGATTACAGGGCTGGGCAGGAAAAAAAGAGAGGATTTTTCATTTTAAAATGTTGTGAAATAATTCATATTTGCTTTGCAGGGCAGCATTGTGTGCTGTCAGCTCTGTAATAACTTCTAGGCCTTTATTTATTGTTTTGCCTTAATGATTTCATGTTGCTCTGCTGTGGAGAATTCACAGTGTCTTGTAACACATAATGGCTGAGAAGGCCCAGACCATGGCAGGCCCCAGGGAGAAGAGGTCATTCTCCCCCCCCACAAACCCTGTCTGGCCCCATGGAGACAGCAGAGCCTAGAGGAGGCCACGGGGCGAGCTCTGTATAAGGTGCTTTATACATGAGGGCCGATTCTCACAAGAGCCTACAACGCTGATACCATTATCCCATTTTAAAGAAGTGAAAACTGAGCCTTGGAGAACTTATAAGATTTGCCACCTGACTTCGGGTGACCAAGTTAGGATTTAAACAAAGGTCTGTTGTAAATTAACCTTCTAAATGCTAACGGGTCTTCAGTTTTGGTAAATGTGTCCAAATCACCTGGGGAGAATCTTTAAAATATGACTTCCCAGGGCCCAACTCTGGTATTGGGCTTTAGTAGGTTTAGGTTGATGTCTGAGGCTCTGTGTTTAATAAGTTTCCCAGATGAATCACGGCCACATTCGGGTACTCAACTGGTGGCTGAGACCATACTAGTCACACTTGGACTCTGGTCCTCCAAAGTTGTGGTCCCACAATTGGCCATCTCCCCATAGCCCATCTCCTTCACAAATGTCCCATCAGCTCTGCCTGTGATTCTCCATCCTGTATCCCTGAGAGCTCAAACTCCCCAGCAGACCTCTAGGCCCTTCATGAAGCCAGGAGAGGAAGGGAATGGGAGGGAGGAGAGGCTTTCTTGGTTACCATGGTGATTCTCCACCTCCCAGTCTGTGGGGGGAGGCAGTTTCTTTGTGAGCCTCCAGCCAAGGCCTGGAGGGAAGCAAGCTGTCCTGGGCAGGGAAGAGGCAGAGGGGTAGGAAGAGGACTCAAGTCACTAGGGAGAAGGGAAGGAGGGGTAAGGGACAGGGTGGGAGATCGTGGGCTCAGGGCAGCCAGAGCAGAGAGCCAGCCCCTCCAGATGCTGGGGCCGCCAGCCTTCAGCTATGGGGTGGGGAGGGGTGTGTGCAGGAGCTGAGGTTGACAGGGCCTGATGCTCCCTGAGCCCAGAGCTGGCAGGAGACCTTGGGCAGGTGGTGACAGAGATGCAGGGATGGATGAGACAGCCAGAGGCTGGCACAGGATGGTGTCAGAGCCTCAGGGCTAGGAAAGACCAGGGCTCTGAAAGCAGAGGAGATACAGAAAAATAAAACAAAGCAGCAGAGCCCTTAACAGACCCCAGACTCCAGCCCACTCCCACCCCTAGCTGGGCCAGGGCTGGCACGGTCTGGGATCCCAGCCTGCTGGGCTGGGCTGGGCTGGCAAGCCGGATGGCACAGGCTGCAGCAGAGGCAGATGGAGCAAGAAGGGGGCCTGACCCCCGGCCCACCAGGGAATGGCTGGGATTGTCTGTTTGTTGGAGCCCTCCCACTGCCCCTCCAAACCTCCTGCCTCTGAGAGCATGGCTGGGGAAACAGGGATGGGGGTGCGGTTGGGGGGCAACATTTCAGAGCCAGTGTCTCCACCTCCTCCTGCTCCCTTTGGCTTTCTTTTTCTGCCAATGGCACGCGCTGCCTGCTCCCAGCCTGGCTCTGGCAAAGACCATGATGTTGGTGTGGGGTGAGGAGCAGGGGGAAACATGATGAGAGAAAGAGAGAGAGGAGGGAGGGGAAGAAGCTGGGAGGCAACATCCTAGGAAGTTGAGGAAAGAAGCCTGATGAGAGCTACTCCCCCCACCACCATTTTTAAAGCCAGTACTTACATTCAGCACTTAACATGTATTAACTCATTTAATCCTCATAACAGTCCTAATCAGCAGGTGCTGTTCTTCTGATCCCCATTTTACAGATGAAGAACTGAGGCAGAGAGAGGTTGAGTGACCGGCCCAAGGTCACAGCTAGAAAGTGACAGAGAAAAGGTTCAAACACAGGAGAAGTTCAAAGTTCATGCTCTTAGCCACCACACTCTACTGCCTTTCAGCCCCCACCTACCCCACATTAAGTCTATAAATTTCTTTTTCCTTTTTTTGCCCCATCTTTTCTCAGCATCTCTCTAACCAGCCTTTATTCCTTCAGGTAGCATGTTCCAGTCCACCTGGGTCACCATGACAGCACTATTAAATGAATGGCCATATGCAAATACATATATATGTGAATATATGGACACCCACATGCATGATCATGGGGGAGCCCACATGCATGTGAACATATTGCACACCCCTACATGGTAAGCACACATAATCACATGTCTATGTATATGCACATAGATCCATTCACATGTGTACCCACCACACATACCACACCCTGAGTAAGTCTTGAGTATTCTCACCAACAGAGCATTAACTGTGGCAAGATAATCCCAAACAATGGTGGAGCCAAAAAAAATCTGTTTGGCTTTGCAATAAAGTACTGCTTGGCATATGGGGTTTTTGGCAATACATTTACCTTTCTAGGTTTAGCTTGGGCTGATGTGGTTTCCTGCACATCTACAGCTTGGCAGCCCTGAGTTCCAGGGTAATCAGACCCTGAGAACCTGCCAGATGCCAGGTCCTCAGCAAGGCATCCACCAGACATTCTCTCCTGTCCTCATAACCACATGTGAGGCAGGTCTTGCCAGTCCTATTTTATAGGTGAGGACCTGGAGACTCTGTGAGTTGCCATTTGCACCGTCACACAGGGAGAGTGAGGATTCGAACCCCAGGTTAATCTGAGGGTCTGTAAAGCTTGAGTGCCTGCAGGTGGGTTGGTGAGCCAGACATGTGACTTCCCAGGCGTGCCTCATCCGTCTGGAATGTGGCTGCCTCACCGTCTGGTCACGTCTGGGCCCCTCTTCTGCAGCCAGGCTGGTGGGCGTGGATGGGCTGCAGTGGTTCATGCTGAGCTACTCTACAGAAGGCCCCACACAGGCTGAGTGCAAGTAGGAATGCAAAAGGCTTTTCCCCAGTGACAATGAAGACGATAATGATGGTTCAGACGATACAAAGACCAGACAGACTTATCACCCACCACCTAGACTTAGGTATACTGTTCCTTCAGCGTTTCCGGAATACCTACTGTGTGCCTGGTGTTTTATTGGATCTGAGAACAATACAAACAGGAATCAAACTTGAACTCTGCCTTCCTTCAGATAGCTTATGAGAACAGTTTTTAATTATGGAAAAAGCTTTAAAATAAGGTTAAAGGAAACCTAAATACTTTAAGAGAGATACAGATAAAAAGTGAGGGACCACTTCCTGCTTAAGACATGAAAGAAGCCCTCCTGGGAAAGAGGTGTGTGATGAGTCTTAAGAGTGGGGGTGACTCAATGTGACAATAGAGAAGAGGTTCTTGATGTCCCAAGGAGTACCATCTAAGGTGCAGAGGGGATATTGGCAGATGAGCATGGAGAGAGCAAGTAGCTCCATTTTTCTGTGGCTAAGGCCGTGTGAGGGAATGGTGGAAGGTGGGTTGGGGTCAGATGAAAGAATAGCCCAAGACCCAGTACAAGGAATTTGGACTTTATAGACATCAGGGAGCCATCAAAGGTTGTTGAGTAGAGGAAGGCCTCGGGAACTGTGTTCCACTTAGGAAGACTAATTAATCCACAGTTGTGAGCAAAGTGAATTGGAAATGTACATGCATCCACACATGCACACACACGTGCATCCTCAGAAAGGTACAGATACATGTGTACGCAAATACACAAGCCCAAAAATATAGGGTTAATTCCTAAGCTCAGCTCTTTTTAAATTTTGAATTGGATTTGTTTATTTGACTAGGTAATACATTCACATGTTCTAAAATTCAAAAGGGATCTAAGAGAATACACTGAAAAATAAAGCTACCTGCCACTTTATGCTCCAGGCGCCCAGTTCTTCTACCTAGAAGCAAGCACAGTGGCCATGTTGGGAGCTTCCTTGAAGAGGTGTTCTGTGCATATTTGAGCAAATATCCATCTTCGTTTTTATTACACACATATTTTTGCACCTTGCTTTTCTTATTTAATATCTCACACACTAGTACATGCTAGTACGTGGAGAGCTGCCCTGGTCTTTTCAATAGCAGCATACTATTTCATTATTATAGTTCGATATATTATTTCTGGTCTTTAACTCTTACCAAAACTTTTGTAATAAACCTTGAACATGTGTCATCTTATATATTCATCCATCCATTCATTCATTCAACAAATGTTTATTGACAGCCCTACTATGTGCTGGACAGCAATCCAGGTGCCAGAGATAGAGCAGTGAATGAAAGAGGCAAAAGTCCTTGTCCCTGTTGAGCATACCTTCTGATATATCTGAGTAGATCTGCAGGATATATTTCTAGATGCAGAATTCATTGAATCAAATTGTCTGTGCATTTTGAAATTTTAGTAGGTAAAGCCACATTCCCCCCCCCACACACACACACACAGAGGTTGTACCAATTTACCTTTGCAGTGCAGGAGAGTGTTTCCTCATCTTTTACCAACACAATTTTATCAAACTTTTTTTGATCTTTGCCAGTGTGACAAATGAAAAGTGATTGTCATTTTTGTTTGCATTTCTCTTATGATGCATGAGGTTAAGCATGTTTTCATGTATTTAAGAACACTATTCAGGTCCTTTCCTGTCAGTTATCTTCTATCCTTTGCTCATATTTCTATTAGGTTACGGATCTTTTTCATCTTGATTTGTGGATTCTCTTCATCTATTAAGGAAATTAGCCCTTGCCTATGATATGAGTTACAAATGATTTTGCCCTAGCTAGTCATTTGTATTTGGACTTTTTTTTTTTAATGCAGGTCTTTCTAAATGTGAAATAAATGTTTAAGAAGAGTTCTGTTTATTTCCAGCTTTGCCTCCCATGGTGAAATGCTTTCTAGGTTTGAGAGAGAGAGAGATAGGTTGCGATAACATAATCTTAGGGTTCTTAACAGAAGCAAGGGTTCTAGGCAGATGAAGGTGATAGTCCTACCCTATTCTAATGCCCCATCTCAAAAGGTCTTTGGACAAAGAGGAGTAAGCTCAGAGGAGGGTAACCAAGAGGGCGAACAGCCTCCAATCAAGTCACATGAAGGACGGTGATGGAACTGCATCATTCAACCTGGAGCAGATCATTGTCTGTGAATATCATGTTGGGCATTAGGACTGGCCTCATGTTCAGAACCAGAGCCTGTGATGGAAGCTCTGGGAAGCCGTCAGAAAATGGGGCTCTTTTTAAGGCAGAATCGTCTGAAAATAGAATGGCCTACTTTGTAAGGAAGTGACTTCTCATCAATAGAGACATACAAACCAGAACTGCATGACCACCTACTGAAGATGCTAGGGATTAAACTAGATACCTTTCAGAACTTCTTCTAAAAAATAATTTAAATCATTTCTTCAGTTAAAAAAATAAATATAAAAAACCCTAAATACTTAAAAAAAAAAAAAAACCTTCTAATCCTGAGAACCCATAATTCTGCAAGACCACTAGGAATATCAAAATACCTCATTTTATAGGTGAAAAAAGGAGGGTAGGAAATTAACATGCACTGAGCTCCTACTTTTGTCCTAGGCACATATGACCTGATGTAAAAGGATAAGAACCAGAGAGGGTGAGTGATTCACTCAAGGCTGCACACATCTAGTGGCAAAGCCAGAACTGAAAGCCAGGATTGCAGAATCCAAGTCTAGAGCTCTCTGCACTGGTCGTCTGTTCCTGCTCAATAATTAAACACATGTTTATTGAATGTCAATTGTGTACCTGCTCTGAATGGACACTCATGTGGCCAATGAGAGCACATCATATGCAGACTATTAGCAAAGTCACAGGGTCTTTCTCTGTAGAAGGTCACTGCCTGGTGGGCAAGTACAAGCACCATCTCTGCATTGCCTGGCTCAGTGTGAATGGCGCCCTCTGGAGTTGTGCTATGTGGTAGTTCTGAGTAGACTTATCATGAAATATGAGGAAATTTGGTAAGTGCTATAATAAAAATGTGTTCAAAGTGCTACACAGAAGACATGATTAATTCTACCACGGAAAGGAATCCAGAAAAGCCACCAAGAAGAGGTGACATCTGAGCAGGGCCTTGAAGGATATGTAAAAGAACAAAGAGCAAAAGAGAATAATTTCTGCATTTATTCCACAGACATTTATTGAGCAGCTTCAGGTTGCCAGGAAGAGATGAATAATTCACAGTCCAGTAGTGGGGGCAAGACAAGTCACCAATAAATTGCCATAGAGTGTGTAAGTGCAAAAGTAGAAATCCGCTCATGGCACAAAAGCAGAGTAACTCCTAGAATAAAATTGGGGGAGAATTGTCCTGGAAAGCTCTTGGAGAAGTGAAGACTGCGATTTTGGGAAGGGAAATAGAAAATTTCCTGGCTGATAAGAAGGGAGTTGGGAGAGAGAGAAAGGCATTCCAAGCAAAGGGAATGGCACATGCAAAGTTTCCGAGTCTTGAAAGCTCATCTTGTCTTCAGATACCCAAAGCAGATCCGAAAGGCTCGAGTGTAAAATGCTGGGGTGGTGGGCACCTGGACAGGAGGTAGAACTGACATACAGGCTTTTAGGCAGGACCTACCAGGTTTCCGGATGAATGAGGAAGCAGCGTTGGTGTGCACTAGGATTTAGCAGGCTTAGCAATCTTCCTTCAAAGCCGTGCCCCAGATTGAGAGCTGGAAGAGAAAAATGTGAGCCATAAATCCCCAGCTCCTCCTGCTGTGCCCAGTGCTTCAGAGCCAGGGAGTCTCTGCAGCTCTCCAGTCCCACTGCTGCGACCCCAGCTAATCCAGCCTCCTGGCCCATCTGACACACACTTCCACTTAACATTTTGTTAGCGACTCTATAAACGAGCTCTCCCTGACCTTCAATCCCTGGCTAATTGCTGGTTTCATGTACAAGACTAGCTTAATTTTACGTGATAATTACCTGAGAGTGGCAATACATATGGCATTGCATGTTCGAAATGTCAGGCCTGGAAAACTACCAAGTGGCCGTAGTCAGGGGCAAAAGGAGAAAGCAGCTGGGTGGCGGGGGCCTTGGAGAGGCAGCCAGAGGACGAGGCCACCAGAGAAGAGGGAAAATTCCCAGTGCAGACAGAGCCGTGGAGACCTGGGTCCCCGGCCTGCAATAGGGCTCACAATCCTCTGCTGGGCCCAGAGCCCCAGGGGCACAATCCAGAAAAGCAGCACACACATTTCACAGTCATGCATGCGCGTGTGCGCACTCACACACATACACACACACACACACACACACACACACACACACATCATGGAGAAGCATGGATCAGGTCAGAGGCACAGCACATAGTGCTCTCAGTCATCCACCCAACAGATGCTCCAGGAGCACCTAGTATGTACCAGGCTGTGTGTGGGCACTTGCGCTTGCACTGGTTTCCAATCTCACTCATGTTTGGGTTGTCGTAACTATTCGTGGGAATGCTACCTGTACTGAGTAAGCAAGGCCCCCAGGAATGCTAAATGGCTCGCAATTCCCAGTACAGTCCCATTCCATAAAGAATCGCCCACCCCAAACTCAGCAGAGAACCCCCACAGCTAAAGCCATGAAGAAGCCTGGCCTCTTGGACTTGATAGGAAGGATGACGATAGCAAGGGATTACAATGTGTGAGATGTGAGTAATGAAAAAGGACTCAGGACATTTAACAGGTGAACTAATGAAGTCCAGGATTCAGAAAGAACCTCACTTAGAAAGTGTCATTTGTTCTCCTAGCATGTCCAGTTTGTGCCTAGAACAGTGCTTGGCACGAAGATGGATGAATGCCAAATGGCGTCTGTGCCCATCTGTACTACATGCCACACACCTGGGTGCATACATGCTCTATGGAGGGGTGGCTTGAGTTCACTTTTTTCTCATCATTTCAGGGTGCAGAGCAAGGCAGGTGGTCCCCAGGGCTCTGGGGTGGTGGAGCAAGGGAGTACAGGCCAAGAAGGAGAAAGAGCATCTTTGGCCAACTGGGAGGGCCCTTCCACAGGAGGCATGTGTACACAACCACTCAAATGCGGCATAAAGAAGCACAACCCCAGATTAAGGCAAGTCTCCTTTAGCCTCCTCACCCGTAGAATTGTGGACTCCTGAGCTGTGTTGGAGTAAATTACTTGCTTAATGAGATTTCAATTAACAAAAACAAATTAAAATCACTTTGGTAATTAAGCTGCTGTGAACCTCACCAGCAGCTCTCCCTCAGACCTCAGATTTCCATGGAGAGGGAGCTGGGAATAAGGGTCCACTCAATCATGCTACTGAGGCCTGGGTAGGGCCAGGAGCTCCCTGCCTTGGGGGGTTCCACCCCAAGACCCACAGCTCCCTCGAGTCATTCTATGGGCACCAAAAATGTGGGTGGGAGGAGGGGGCAACACATAGCAGCTAAACTGAAATTCAAATTGCAACCCTGCCACTTAGCTGTGTGAGCTAGAGCAAATTCATTGACCTCTCTGAACCTCAGTTTCTTCATCTGTGAAGTAGGGATAATAATAGCATCTATATCATTGGGTTGTGGGAGGACTGAGTGAATGAATGCAAGTAAAACATTTAGAAGAGGGGCTGTCCCACAGCAAAGGCTTTCAATCTACTTTCCATGTGTGGGGTAAAGCCCCCTACAGGGTGTTCTTTCCAATCTCGCAATTTGCATTGGCCTGCACTCTAAACCCCTCCAGGGCAGCTCTGTTGCTCTGAGTTGGGTAAGAAAGGATCTGCTACAGAGGTCTTAGATGTGTGAGGTTTCTGCCAGGTTCTGTCCCATCTGGGCCCCCCATCTCTTTCCATCAGAGCCAGTAGCTCAGATCTGGGAGCTAGTTTTTCTTCTCAAGTGGCCTGGAGAATATACTTTTCCTTGGGTTACAAAATCACCCACATCCTCCCACCTGAGAGGCCTGGAGAGTTAAGCAGTGCAGATATCACTGGCTGCATTCCACAGATGAGAAAATTGGCTAATGATTCACCCAGTGGTTGAAAGAGAAGAACAATTCTCAGTGCTGGCAGGAATACACATATTTGATTTTGAGAATTTTTAATAATAAAATTTTAGTTTTAATTTTCGAGTCATTGCTACCTTCATTCAGAGAGACTAAAACAGAAACTTAAAAATGTATTATTCAAAATTCACAAAACTAAAATAAGTGTATAAATAAAACTAATTAAAGTTTCAAATGATTTCTCTGGTTTTTAAAGTTTGTAGCACTTATACTTTTGAAGTTATTAAAGCAAAAACCACTAAGCCTTTTGGGATAGATATTTGTGTTATATATATGACATATATTTTATTTATGTATATAAATATAAATACACACACACCAAATGTTTTTCTCTGTGGTAGTTAAAATTACAGATGGTTTTGTTTTATATGTTCATTCATTCAACGAAAAAATTTTTTCATCCTACATGCTGCTTAACGCAATAGCAGCTTTTTTAGTGTCCATGAAGTGCCACGTGAACAAGCCAGACTTGAACCCTACTTTCAGGGAACTTGGAACTTGTTGAAGGTTGACATTGGACATGAAACAATGAATCGACTATTGCAGAAAAAGAAAGGCAGAGCCTCAGAAGCCTATTACAGAAAAGACAGTCCTGGGGATGGCGGTGGGGGGTCTGCAATAAGCATTTATTTCTTTTGTAATTGGACTAAAAAAAAAAAACAATTTATATATATTTTCAATGAATCCCAAGAGTCCCATAGCTAGCTAGTAATAGAACTGAAAGTAAACCTGAAAGCCTCTGTTTCTCAGGCAAATGATTTTTTTTTTTAATCTGACACCAATACCCTGGATAATTTAAACAGCATCCCAATTTTGAGTAAAAAACATCCCAAGATGTGCAAAGGAGATATCTGACAGAGCTAGTCCCACCATCTATGCACCTGTCAGACCAACAAGGTAACACCATTCACACCTTCATGTCAGATAGAGGGGGTCGGCATCCAAACACCTTTGTCAGATGAAGGAGGTATGCGCGCGCACGCGTGTGTGTGTGTGTGTGTGTGTGTATGCGCGCGCGTGCGCGTGCACGCATGGGCTTGCAAACCAAACAGGACTCCAGGGGATGGGCATCTCACCCTTCATCATCTGCAGGGGAGGGATCCAAACACTGCTTGGTCTCAGCAGCCCCACCTCCTTCCTGCCAGGCTGATCTCTAGTGTTCTTTCAAACCACCCTGGGAGCCAGGCCAAGGGAACAACATCCAGACAGCCAGAACCTCCCGCTGCCTATTCCCTCCAACTCCCTGAGAAGTGCTAACCTCGCAGCTCCTCCCCTGCAGACCCCTCTGCCCTGGAGAGGGAGAGGGCAGAGTGCTGTCCTTCAAGCACCTAGCTCAATGAGTGCTACCAGCCTGCGTGATGCCCCCACCAACCTGGAGATGCGGCCAGAAGGCTGGTCCTCTCCCTGCCCAGACCTTGTGTACCATATTTTGTGCTGACTTCAGGCAACTGAGGGAGGAGGACAGAGTTGTACTTTCCAAGTAGCTGGAAACCCTTAATCAATGTTAATTGGCTCTAATTAGCATATGTTAATTAATGATATTTACTACAAATTAAAGGTATGAGTGCTCCCAGAGGGTTTCCTGTTCATCCAATTAGTGCCAATTAGTTGCAATTAACACGTGTAAATGAGATTTCATTGAACCCAAAACAAACAGCACAGAATCCCTCAGATTCCCTCCTGCACCTTTTTAGTCAGCTAGGGAGCTGGGGGTAGAGTGGGGGGGGGGAGTTGAGAGAGAGAGAGAGAGAGAGAGAGAGAGAGAGAGAGAGAGAGAGAGAGAGAGAGAGAGAGAGAAACCCTTGGGCTGACCTCCTGGACAAGATATTGACTATGTGCACCAGGGAGAAGAGAAGGAAGAGCTAAGCTAGGCCAATCTGCTGGGCGAGCCTGGCTGCCCACGAGGGTGGTCTCCAGAGACCTTGACCAAGCCATGGGCCATCCCTTGAGCATCTCTGTACCTCCAGGGCCTAACCCAATACATGGCATATAGCACGTGCTCAGTAAAAACTGGCTGAATGAAAAGTTGGTTCCTTTGTATCAAGGACCAATATCTTTAGATATAAAAGTACAAAATACATTGATTAGGAAAATATGCAGTGTTCTCTTCTTAAGATCTTCCCACGGGCTCTATCAAAAAGCAAGACAGTGTTTGCCTCAATGACATCATTTTAATAAAATATGTATATATCTATGGAGATTTTACTTTATTGCCAATATTACCATTTCCTAATTTTATTTCCTTTCCACTTAACTACTTCCTGAGGCCCAAACCTTGGTCATGGTAGTAACTGAATATAAAAACAGCCAGAAGTGGCTACCATGAACAGTGAAATGCTACCCCAAATTCTCCACCACACTAAACCTTCTATGAAACTGTGATTGATGTAAGATATAGCTCCCAGTAATTTATTCCTAACTCACTTTTGCTATACCAAACCTTCCATTAAAATTGATACTCAATTTATTTAAAAAATAATTCTTGGTTACTGTGTGACAGAGGCTGGGGATACAGCAGCAAACAAATCCTCCATGAACCCTGCCTCCATGGAGCTCGCATTCCACTGTGTATTTATTATTACCTCCCAGCTGTGATTGTGATGTGTCTAGACTCAGACTTGGGTTCATATCCCAGATCTGCCTCTCAGCAGCCAAACAAAGGGGCAGGGCATTTCATCTACCTGAGTCTCAGTTTATCTGTAACATGAATATAATACCTATCTACTTATTTTACAGTCACGTTATTGGGAGGATTAAACTTCCTCCCTTGTCCCATTCCTTGGCAGAGTGGAATTTGGAGTTAACCCACAAGTAAGGAGAGAGGGAAACAAACTCAATCGGAGCCCACAAATAAAAGTCTAATTAAGTCCTCTCTCTATATAGATCTCTACACCCAGGCTGGCCATAATAGTCCTTCTTACCTGCCCAGTACTTTACAATGTACAAAGCTATTATTGCACAACCAGCCTCCCACAAACCAATCCTCTTCACTTTGTGTTGTGTCGAGTAAGTGGGGCAGGGAGGAAGCGGGTCCAGAAAAAGAAGTACTTCCTGGGTCAAGTAGCTGCTAAGACTGGAGCCCAGACCTCCGGCTCTTCTCAGTACATCCTTCTTCATCTGTGGACTTTCTGAGTGGTAGGAGACATCAGTGAGCTTCAGAAAGTTTACTCCAGCTGGCCAGGAGCCCGAATTGGCCTGCCTGTGCCGGGATGAGGCTGGCCCAAGGTGGACCTTTGCACATCCGGGCTCCAGGACTCCTTCAGCTGGGCCAGGACCCCCAGGCCAGAGACCACAGCACTGGCAGCTTTGGTGTCTTACCATCTCAATTTTGTCTCGATGGGCCTTTAGTCAGGATGTTTAATCATTTCAAATGGCCTCATTGTCCCCTTTATAAAGCTGGAGAGTTTGCCTAGACGGTCTCTAAAGCCCTTTCAGATCTGATGTTCTAAGATTTTGGATATCCTTTGAAGAATGTAGGTCCGACCTCTACAGTATATGCGCCAACATTCAGGGGCAACTATATGGTTGATGGGCAATCAAAAATAGCCTTGATTTCCCTCTTTCTTTGGGGATCCCTCCCACCTGTGTTGGCCTAATGGGTTCCGCCCCCTCGCCCGTCCTTTCCCATGGCTCTTACATCATCGTCCACTCCCACTCTGCCCTTCTCCAGGATAGTGATGAACCACCAGATGTGATTCCCAAGACACCAGGCCTCAGAAAAAGTTCTCCTGTACTCGGATCAAATTCCAAGTCAATTTGAAGGCCAGAGGGAGGAATGTAGTTCATAGTGTTTAATAGAAATTGCTCAGCTGGGTTATCTTCCGGGAGGGGTGTACAGCCGTGGAACGGATATCTGCATTGGACTTTCTTGGAGCTCAATATTTCCTTCCCATCACTACACCCCACCCCCAGGGCCAGTGGACATGTTGGGGGAGGGGTCTGGAAGCAAATAGAAATGACCCTTTTCTAGCTGTCCTTCCTTCCAGCAGAAATAACCACTGCTATGGGATGCCCGCCATGTTCCAGGCATAATGCTAGGTCATTTACTCGCATCATTTCCATTTAGAGGGGATGACATTTGCTCCGTTTTCATCTCCAAGTGCTGTGGGCATCGTGGGCCGAGTCTGGCTAGCTTTGGGACTGATAATCAGCCAAATGTGGCCATCAAAGGTAGACCAGGAAGGTTGCAGTGAAAGATGAGGGAAGTCCTACCTGCTGTGTCCCCATGACTAGTGTGCATACACACTCATTCACTCACACAGGCACACACATGCATATGCCACTTCCTCTCTCTTGGCCAGAGGGATGCTGGCTCCACCAGTCGGCAGACGATAGATCCAGGGCGAGGAGGCTGCCACTAAGAAGGCTGAGTATAAGAAGCCAGGGACACAGTGGGGTGAATTCTAAGCTTCGAGTACAAGAACACTGTTTCCAAACCAGGAGATCTGGGAGCCCTGGACCCTGGAAACTCTGGGAGAAAAGGAACAGAGGCGACGTGTCTGCTTTTTATCCCACTAATGCCTCTTGAGCAGTGATATCTCTCTAAAGCCAAAGTTCCTGCGATGAGGCTTAACATGGCCACTTTGGAAAAAAACCTCAGCTCCAGGAATGTAACAACAGAAAATAATTAAGGTCTAATAAGGTCAGTGTTCCACCTTAACACCTTTTCAGTTCCAGTTAAAACCTCTACTAATTTGCCAAGAAAAACCAGCCTCACTTGGGCCTTATTATTTGAATCACGTCCTGTCTCTTAATTTAAACGAGAGACTCACATAAGGATTTTTTTTTATTTTAAATTACAATGCCGACTTTCTTCCAGTTGATTACGGTATATGACTCTCTGTTGGAAGGCCATTATTTTTTGCTATGATTTACAAAGCATTTAAAGCGAAATCAATGTAATAAATATTGAAGTATTGTAATAGATAATTCCATATATTTAACCGGAGACACAGCGCAGCCCTGGTTTGGGCCGCCAGGAGAAGAGCAGGGAGAGGATGGGGTGAGAGAATGACCTGATATTCAAAGGGTGACATCTCCTCTTTCCTCCTGGATTCACTCAGCCAAGATTCACTGAATTCTCCCTAAGGTTCTGCACACTGGACCTGGGACTGTGGTGAGTGAGGGGCCCCCAAGATGTGTCCTCCAGGTGCCGTGGACTCTTTGGAGAAATTCCCCTACAGTGGAGGTTACAGTGATGGAGACCACCAGAAACTGCAAAAGAAGCCTTGTTATGGGGAAAGGGATCAGCAGAGGGAAAGGCCCACCAGGGAGGGAGGCACACATGGGGCACCAGCCTTCTGGTTGGTCCCCAAACATGCCTCTAGTGCAGGTACCACGCCTTGTCTACAGAGCCATTTGAGTGCTGTGGAGGTCTTCACAAAAATTTTGTCGACGATACACTGTAGGTTTGTGATGGAGCTTCAGTAGTGCATATACTCACACAGACTCACATACACACTCACACACAAATAAGCACACACACATATCTAGCAGATCTCAGAGGAGGAAGATGTATTGTCCTTTGCCTTCACACCCCAAGCCTGAACCCAAGCCCCAAGTCCCTAGCTCTGAACATTTTCCACCATAAATCCTAGAAGGGGACACATAGAGGAGAAGGGAGCAAAGAAAGATTTATAGCAAACTTGCTTCCTGACACCTCTTGGCCCATCCCATAAAATAACAATATCTCCAGATAAATCACACAGATTCTCACCTTTGTCCTTATGGGGTCTTTGGTGGAAGTCAGTGGGACATGGTCAGAGAATTCTACCCAGCTGGGTTATCCATGACAACATCAATCCCATATAGCATAGGAGGTGGAGGCAGTATATCTCAGATCTAATACCTGCAGTATGGGGTGGAGAATGGGGTGAGAGTAGAGGGCATTAAGCAGTCATCACCCAAGTGAGAGCATGGCATCAGGGATTTAGCCTGGACTTTGAGCAAATCCCAGCTCAAATTCCTAGCTGTGTGACCTTGGGCGAGTGACTTAACCTCTCTGGGCCTAAGATATAGAATATCCACCAAATAGGATATGTGTGAAGAGTTATCCCAACCCTGGGCAAATATATGCCAAAATGCCTGGCATATAGTAGGCACACAGAAATGGGTCTGATTCAGAGGAACCGAGGTGGCATAACCTTGAGAGAGTGAGTATGTGTGTGGGAGTGGGGGGCCAGGAACTGGAAGGGGGCATGCTCTGGCCTGTGCACCCCCAGTATCTCCAGCCGCAGGAGGACCAGGAGTTCACCCGCAGGGCAGCTGTCAGCAGCTCAGAGGATGGATGAGTAAAAGTGTAAGGGGTGGGAGGCGAAGGTGTTGGGGAGGGAGCTGTCCTCAAATAAAAATGAAAGTATGGTGGATGAAATAATGGGGCTGTTGAATAATAAGCCCCGCCCAAGACGCCTCTGCCCTGGAACCCAGCCCTCCTGCCCACCTCCCTCCAGTCCTTTGCCCTGTCCCCTTAGCTGAAGTTTCCTTCACTATAGAGGCCCATTAGTGTCCCTGATCCTTTGGGCAGGCCAGAGAGCAGGAAAACCCCCTCCTGAGTCCCTGGACCCCTTCCCCATCCTGATCCTCCCTATCTTCTACTGAGAGGTACTGGGATTGGGACCCTGGGCAACCAGCTCCCAGAGTGATGTCTGGGCAGATTAGTACCTCAAAGCTGGCAGGCCTATTAGGAGGTCATTGTGGGGAAGAGGGCTGAGAGAGGAGAAAAGGATTTCCATTCTCTGAGGAACTGGATTACACCATCAGGGGATCAGGGAAGACTCGGCTGCTTAAATTGTCTCTTCACAGCCCAGCCTCTGCCCTGGCTCTCAGCCTCCTGCATTCTCAGCAGGAATCTTAGCAAACCTTGCCTTGCTTACTTTTGAGGTAGGTTTTTGTGTGTGTGCATGTGATCTGTGTCATCCATGAGGATAAAACCAAGTCTTTTCTCCTCTCATTCCTCAAAACTTTGACGCCAAAGAGGGATTCAAAATAGATCAACTTGCCATCACTTCTACCAGCCATCACCTTCCATGAAGACTTCAGGTCTGAAGGTGGATCTGGAAGATGTGGATCAGAGAGGTGAAGTGACTTGCTCTGAGTCACTCAGCAAGGGCAGCCAAGATGGTTTTCTGACTGTGACTAGGTTGATGGGAGCATGTTCTCTGCGGAGTGAGCCAAGTCTGTGCCGGGGTCTGGAAGGAACCCAAGATTCTGCTAGAAGTTTTGTTCCTGAGCTTTCCTCAGCCCCAACATGAGCTTTAGAAAGAGAAAAGCCCTGCTCTCATTGGGTCTCTCAGGCTGCAGTGGACCAGACCATAGCAGATGAGGGAGAGGGAGAGGAGGTGGGAAAGAAGTTTAGATTTGAAGACTTAAAAGTCTTAAAGTCTAGTCCCAGCCTTACCACCTAACTTTCTGTGTGGCCTTGGCCAAACCACCTCCCCTCTCTGAGCTCAGGTTTTCTTGTTTGCAAAACAGAGATAATATCTCATTCTGAATTGCTTTGAATCCTGGAAGAATATCGATCAAGCATAGGGAAGGTATGTACTAACCGCTCAAAATATTGGTGGAGGCAGAACTGGAGGCGATTATACATCCTGTACCTAGAGCTGTGCCCATTCCCCAGAACAAGAGGCTCCACTGCACATTCAAGCAACTGGTTCTTCCCACTAGGAGGGCAAATCCATCATGTTCAGCAACTGTTGGCCTCCCCCACCTGGTGTAAGGTTATTGGGGGGTCATGCCCCCACACCTTGTGTTCACTTTCTAGAAAGAGACCCAAAGCCCCCCACCCCAGCCCTGTGGGGCCCCTAGAGGCCTCCAGCTGACAAAGTGGTCATCTCTGACCTTCCTAATGGCCTGTGTGTTCCTTCCAGCCAGAAAATTCTATGATCCTGTGACCCTTAAAAGCCCTGCCCTACTAATGGTTTTATGATCTTCCCGAGGAATCCTTTCTTTGCCCTCCCTAACCCCCAACCCCTTTCAGTAGGTCCTAGTCAAAATAAACAACATTTATGACCAGAGCAGGATTCAAGGTCTGCATTGCAAACAAATGCAGAGCCCTTTGAAGGTGCCCGGGGAATCCATCACCGTCCTGGGGTGTGATGCTCCCCAGGCCCAAGGGGAGGTGGGCCCTGGGAAGGCGTGCAGGCCTTGGAAGCTGAGCTCTGGGCCTAGATTTAGAATCTGACAATCCTGTGCTGTGTCTGAGGCTCCCTCCTTGGCACCAAGCCTGCCTTCCCTGCAAGGGAAGTGCGGAGAACAAGAAGGGGACCGGTCACAGCCAGAGGTGTCCATTGTGATCAGCAAACTTTCCCATCCTGTGTACAGGCCCCCTTGGGGGCCAAGACCTGATCTGGCATGTCATCAGGGGAGAAGGGGACAAAATAGAAGAGTGGAGAAAAAACAAAGAGGCAAATAAAGAAATCCTAAGCACGTGGGTTAGAGCCAAATCACACAGGTCTCAGGCCCCATCACTACCTCCAGTGCCCACCTGGATGGTGAAGCAACAAGAGTAGCCACCTTGCAACAACAATTAGTCTAACTGCCTTCAGAGGGAAATCAGCCAGCAGAGCTAAAGAGGGAGAGGGAAAGAGTGGGATAGAGAAACAGACTCTGTTCTGAGTTTCTCGGGAGGCCCTAAGAATCAGCTTTAGTGAATAAGAACACTGAGGGAGAAGTGTAGGCCCTCTGTCCAGGACTAATCTCTCCCCTCCAGCCCACCCTAGATAAAAGGCAGAACCCCTCCCCACCACACCCTCTCTTCAGCATCCTCAGCAGGAGAAAGGGGCCCACAGGCAATAGCCCAAGTCTCAGCTCTGCCTTATGCTTGCCACGTGGATGGTGGATGAAATGCCTCACCTCGGCTCTCAGCCTCCTCTGGCAGGCACGGCTGCAAACAGATTTGTTTTCAAGGGGGACTGGCTCTGCCTGGGGAATGGTTGTTGGAGAATATTAAGGTAGGATTCCCAAAGGCCCAAGTGTGAGAATAGCTTTCTAGGACACGCAGCTCAAGGCTTTCGTAAACTACTGCACCAAGTCTCCAGAACTGGGCCACGGGCCTAGGGGCTAGTGTTCTCTGACTCAGGGCTGGGGGAGGGAAGAAACTCCCCCGAGGCCTGTGCCTTATCATTTACACTACTAAAAATACTGTGCTACTGGCCAAGTTGGGTGAGGAGCTAGACAGGATATATGTGTAGGTAGCAAGATATCTATCACAGTTATCAGGTACCTGCTTATAGCATTTACATATATGGCATTATAATTAAGTTTGGACAAGTGAGAGGGAGAAGGAAGATTGGAACAAAGATGAAAGGGAACAAAGAGAAAGCTGAAAATGTAGGTATGAGTTTTTCCAGGATAAATATAGTTTGTTCAAAAATTATCCTCTTCCTAAACTAAAAGAATAATTTTAATGACTTTTTTATGATCTTATATGAGCGCATTTAGAACTTTCTGCAGAGTTTCTGCACAGTGCTTTATATGCGAAAGATCTTCCATGGCATAGAGTTTTAGGGCTAGAAGGGCCTTAGCATCTAGGCCAGTAGGTCTCAATGTTGGTTGGTTGAATATAGAATCGCCTGGGGTGATTTTTAAAAAATAAGATATTCCTGAGCACCCATCTCCAGAGATTCTGATCTAATTGCTCTTGAGTGGAGCCCAGATGTCTGTATTTTTTCAAAGCTTCCAGATGATTTTACTGGGCAACCAGGGTCGAGAACTACTGGTCTGGGCCAGTACTTCACTTTACAGAGGTAGAAACTGAGGCCCAAAGAGCAGGCTACTTAGGCTCACACAGAAAACTGACAGCAGAGCCGGGACCACAGAAGACATTCAGGTATCCTGATTTATTGGTTAAATGAGCAAATAAAAGATGCATCCTTTTTCAAAAGCAGTTCTGTCTGCAGAGATCAGAGACTCAACCCCCACATTTTCATATTATTTTTGTTAAAGGCCAGGCAGGCTGGCGTCTTGACTCTGCTCCTTGTGGCCTCCCATCTTGAAAGCCTCAGGGCTTTCACAGGGCATACACGCAATTCAGATACTGTCCACCAGGTCTGGAGCCTCCGAGAGTGAAAGGGCAGCTGTTGCACTTTGGCCTGTGGAGTGTCAGTATATGCCCCAGAGCCAGGGTGCAGGAGTGAGTGTGCAAACGTGCACAGGCACATAGATGCACACTTATGTAGGAGTCTGTGCAAAGGATTCTCCTGCATGTGGGTACCCATTCTTTCAGGTGCATCTGCACTTGCAGTGAGAACACTTACATGTGTACATATAAATACCCACATGTGGGATGGTGTGCGTGTTCATGTCAGCATCCATCTATGCAGCAGCACTGGTGTGTGAGAAAATATGTATAAATGTCCCGAAGATTCTAAAATGCTGGTATATGTGTCTGTAATTGTGTACAGGTACATAAAGCTGAATCTATGTTTACAGAATTTACACTTACATGACGATATGTATGGGGGTGGCTGGCTATTTGAATGTGCGTGACTGGCAGTCTGGGCAGGCAGGGTGCAAGTTTATGTGGAGAGAGAAAAGGCTTCTGCTGTTTCTATCACATTTCTCCTAAGTAATCATTGGGAAATATACGTGTTGGAAAACTGTATCTTTCATGCTTAAATATATCTCAGCATATATAAATGAAACATGATTATTGTGCCAACTGAGAGGCTACACATTAACATTGTTTATCATTGATAGAATTAAATAACCCATGCAAGGCCTTGGTAGCATTTCTTACAATTTTATTTAACACTGTTTTGGCCAAGCAGCATTTGGCAAATGCCACTTATACACTGTAGATTCCTGCAACAAATGCATAATTTGTAAAATATACAACACATAAGAAGTGTAACAGAGGAGTGACATCTAAAAATTCCAACTGTTCCCATCTTTCTTTGGGCTCAACTTATTCCCCTCCCTTCCCCAAACCTGATTAAAACCCATCCCTTCACACTTCCCTAGGAGGTCCCAGCATTTGTATTTAAGAGAGATAAAATGGAGGGTGAGGATTTGGGGTGGGAGAAGAGATAACAGTCTAAGACCTGGTCTCTGGAATGTTTCTACTCCTCCCCAGTCTGTCAGAGGCAGGCCCAAGCCCCAGCATGTGTTAAAACAGGAAGACCAAAAGAAGTATTTTTTATAGGTTCTGCAGAACCTTGGGTTGACTGACAAAGTTATTCATTCAGAATGAGTAAAAAGAGCATCGAACTTATCAAATTAGTAGTAAATCCTTCATTAAAAGATTCATAGAAGTGGTTCCCTGCTTTTTTAAGGGGAAGCTGTGTCCTTCCTTGAGCCCCAAATGAGAACAGCCTCGCACATCATTGCAGGCCTGTCTTGAAAGCTCACCTTTCAAATGTGTGCTGGCCAATGGCCTAGAATGTTGACTAAATTATGAATGGCCTGAGAGAGGAGAAAAACTCTAGAGCTGGGAAGGCTGAGATTTTCATCTATAAGTCTAAACTTGAACATGAACAAGAAAATGGTAGAACCATAAATGAGGGTTGTACAAGCTTAAAATGCTCCCTTACCAGCTACTGAGCAGTGGAAGCGGTTGCACTTACTTCCCAAGGCTGATGAATAAATGGCACCTGTAGGTCTTCCCGAAATTTGCAAAGGGCTTCTTAGTCTCCCAGGAGCCAGGACCAAGACCCCACATGGAACCTCAAAGCCCTGCTCTCTAGAATCTATTTTTTACCACCACTGGGCTTCATTTGGGCATGGCAGTATCAAGATTGAGACTAGGAACTTCCTACACCTGCCTTCCTACACTCTTAAGTTTCTCTAACATCTCTCCTCCTGAGACCCCTGAGGCCTCTGAGGGAAAGACTGAACATGACCATGTATAATTAGAACAACAATTGGACCCACCTCCACTCCCCAAATCCTCTGTCACCTACAACAGAGCAGTCATCAGAACTATCTTTCCAGACAGCCCCCGGCCCCCTCCACCACCAGAGATATCAGCCAGCCTGTTTGGGGCACAGCTACATGCCAGCACCAAAAAGTATTGTAACATCTTCACATCGCCCGAGTCAGGAAGTTGGCTCTCCAGAGCTTGGTGCCATGCACTGTGTATCCTGAGTGAACATAGAAAAAAAAAAAGTTTCCTAACGTTTGGATTAGTAGTAAGAATGATGACAAGCTCCCATCAATGTGTGTGCCAACACACACACACACACACACACACACACACACACACACACCCCACATACTCCTATACAACCAGCCCATACAGACAAATCATGAATCATCTCCGTGGCTGAACATTTTAGCGTTCGGTAATATTCTCAGAGGCCCAAGGTTTTCAGGCAAATCCCAGGTCTGTGCACAAGGACACTGCATAAATCCCTCCCCTTATGAAAGGCCAGTCTGAGCAGATGGGACCACTCTTAAGTAAACTGCTGAGCTCTCCCTTCATCTACCTCAGGAGGAGCGGCAGGGGGCTGGCTGGTGCTACCAGCCCAGAGAGCAGAGAGCAGCAAAAGCTGTTAATTCTGAGGCTAATGTTCACATCCCCAACTTATCTCTCTGAGGGAGGTTGTGCGTTTGACCACACCAACCTCTCTCCCCTCCCCTCCCCCAAGGGGAAGTCAGATCTTGAAGTCAGACTGGAGGAGTCTGCTGCAGATCAAGTGGTGGCCAGAGTTGGGAAAGCAAATATGAGCACTGGCGAGCTGGCCGGGGCTAGGAGGAGGCGAAAGCGAAGAGGGCCCCTCAAACCCAGCTTCTTCCATGCTAAGTCTGGGAAAATTACCGCACAACAGCTCCACTTTCTGACAACTTGCCTCATTATATTTATTAAATAAAAGATTAAAAAAAAAAAAGGAAAGGCCAGATGATTAAACACTCGGTGGAGGTAGAAGCTTCCTCCACCCTGTTCTCTGTCTGGTCTCCCAACCTGCAGCCTAGGCCAAATATATAACTGCACCATCTACCACCCCAGCCCCTATGCATCTCCCCAGGTGTATCAGGAAGACATAAGGCAGGTGGATGGAGAGAAACAGACCCCAGCACCCCAGGTGCTTACAAGGAAATGCATGGACTGTGAAATTACACCAGGGCTGGACAACTTACCACCACACCGGAACCCTTGGGGTACTGAAATAATTAACTTGCTAATCAACTACACCTTGCTTTTTCCTTTCTTCCTGGAAAAAAACAATTGCAAATCGCCTTGACATCAGGTTCCTCTGTCAGTCACTTGGAGACAAGCAATGCTTTGGAAGAAATATACTCTCTGCCTCCATGTAGACTGAAATGGGTTTGACCAAGTTAGGCTGTCTCTGCTTCCCCATTCCCACCAGGCCTGGGGGTCACACAGAGACAGAATGTTTCTAGAGATGCAGGGTTTATGTCCATGCCACAGAGCTTTTCTATCTCCGCTAAGCTTTCTTGCTTTCGGCCCTCTTTAGCCTGCTTGCTGGTGCTAAACAGCCAAGATCCATGTGGAGAAAAGAGGATTGATTAGAATCATAATAATAATCCCCGGCATTCGTCTGGCTTTAGCGTTCACAAAGTGTTTTCACACATTATCTCCTTCAGCCAGAGGAGGTTGGAGCTGGAGGGACCTTAGCAACCATTTAGCCCAATCCCCTCACATTACAGTTGGGGACACTGAGGCCCAGAAGGTTAAATGTCTTCTCCAAAGACCACAGCTAAGGACAGTGTGCCCAGGTCCCCACGTTCATTGTCTGTCTGAAGAGCCTGTGTCGCCTCCGATCCTCTGAAAAGAGGGAAAGAGCGTGGTCACCTTTTTGATCCACAGTGGATATAAACCAAGAAATCAAAAATTTAAAAGAGTAGGTCATGAAAACAAATAAAAACAACTCTCATAAGAAATGGTTTGGGGAGGGTGGGAGTGGGGGAGATTAGTGTAAGTCCTGAATGGAACATGTTAATTAACATACTTCCCTCACTTCCTTCTCTGTGTCTTTGTCCCCTCATCTTCCCTCTTTTCTCCAGGTTTAAAAACATGAACATTATGCATTTAGGGCGGGAGGGGGGAGGCGTGCTTTTCTTGGATTCAGATCCGGCACCTATGCCCCCAGGATTCACAGCACGATAGGCTCATGTGTGCATGTGTGTGTCCACTCAAGACATTGGATTTAGCGGTGACAAACAGGCATCTCAATCCTTTCACAGATCAGATGATTTGCAAATTAATAGCTCTTTCCCCCCAAGGCTCTGAGGAGGTGAAAAAAGATTTCTGATGAAATGGTCGGGGGGAGGTGAAAAAATATAAAATGGGGAAAGGAAGCAAAATGACATTGTGTTCTGCAGGAAAATACTTCCCTGTGAACAGCGAGTGTTTGTTTGGATGTGAAATCTGTGCGTTTCCATAGGGCTGCCTTGCCCCGGTTGCCCGAGCCTGTTGGAAGGTAAGCGGTTCCTTTGTGTGTTCGTTTATTACTAAGCCCAACTCTTTTCCCTCTAAAACTCCTTCTTCTCCCTGTTGAGCTGACCATGCTTCTGGATTTATGAAGAGAGATGTTTTAGCAGAAATCCCCCAGAGTGTCCCATCAGCCCTAAATCCCAGGCCCGCTCACCCCCCCAAGACCCCATGACACACAGCATGCCAACACGGCTTCCTCTTGCCTATGCATTAGCCATCCATTGTGGCAACCTGACATCTCTCACACATAAAACCGTAAGAGAGAAATAAAATATCTGTCTCTTGGCGAAAATAAAGCTTTGCCTCCCTCCTGATGTATAGGATATAAAATAAAGCCGCAGCTCCAATAGTGGCTTTTCCTTATGCCGGAGTTGCCTTTGCACACACGGAGACAATGAAGACGGATGGTTTGGGACGAGGCCTGGCCTCCTGGGGCCGCCTTCACCCTTTTTTATTGTCATCTCTTCCCCCTCCCCGCCTTTTTCTTTCTTCTTCACTTTCTTTCCTTTCTGGTTTGGATTTGCCTTTTATATGCCCTTCTCTTTCTTTCTTCTGGAACTTTATTCCTCTTGCCCACTTTCTTTCTAAAACATGACAGAGACAGAGAGAGAAGAGCCAAGTTTCTCACCTTCTCAAAAACGTCCACCATCTCTCCCCACCTCCTCCTTCTCCAGACCCCAGACCTCCAACTCTCTCCGGACTACCATTCCCTATGACAAATTTTGCTATTACTGCTTGGGGATTTGCTTTGGTCAAATGTGCAAATGTTCCCAAGGGACAATTAAGAATGTGTTTAGTGGGGTAGGGGGAATGGATTTTTTTTCCTGGGGAGCTGGCCTTCCCGTCTCTTTCCTCCTCCTAGGCTAGGTGGTTTATGGATCTCAGCAATTATTTATTTAGCCTCTGAGGGGCCCAACAGAGAAAAGCTGCCACCCCCAAGGAGTGAGAGTTGACAGTCACCACCCAAACCTAAGCCTCAAATCTGCATCATCAGAACCTGTGAGCCTTGGGCCCCTTCCAGCCTATTCAGCTACCAAGGGTCTGTCTATCCAAGCCCAACACTCTCTCCCCTGCCTCCTCCCCAGTCCTGAAAACTGAGGATGCTGTGGGGGAAATAAGAGGAGCCCCTCTCCATGTTCACACTGATAGAACTATCCCCCTGACTCACACGGCCACAGAGACATGGTCATTGCCTTGCCCTCTTCCATGATGCATATGCCTACCTTTTCCTCTTCTGTCCCCAGAGGCCTCACTCTTACCAAGTGTGTATTCCATCTCTCTCTACTCCTGTCTGGGTAGGTTTGTCTCTTCCCATCCTTGACTTGATCTCATCCCTCCCACTGCTCCCTCTCTCCATCTACTCAAGTCTGCTTCTCAACTCATTCAAAACCTCTCCTGCTCTACTCAGGCCTGCAGGACACATCCCAGGTCCTGGGAAAACTAACTAGTGTCTTAAAGAAGGGAGACAGGGTCTAGGCTCCTTGGAGGGGAGAAGGAGATTTGGTGTTGCCTAAAGGTAGGAAATGTCCAGCAGAGGGGCAGTGGGTGGCTTTCAGCCTCTGAGATTGATGAAGGGCCTCGGTGTGTGTGTGGAGGGCTCCTGGCCACCCCTAATCTGAGATCTTTATTGATGCAAACATGGAGGGGCTGGTGAGGCAGCAACATCTGTTGAACTCTGCCACCCACAGGAGGGGAGGGAGGCTTAGAGCTGCCAAGTCCAGAAAAAAACTCAATCCCTGTCCCAAGGGTGGTTATCTTTGGGGGTCTCTTCATCCCCTCCTTCCCCCTCTCTCCACTTGATATCTCTCCAGATATCGGCAGTGGCCGCCGCCATTAGGTAAGGGGGGAGAGTCAATTAGTGAGAGGATTAATTACTGGAAGGCATGAGCCCCGTTTGTCTTCCTTACCGGGTGTGAGTGTGTGTTCAGACAGAGGAAACACGGGCACGCACCCAAATACACATTGTTGTCATGCCGTCTTAGACGTTTTATTTATTTGTTGGATTCCTGCCCAGAGCTGCTCACATGCTTTTCCACGGGCCGAGTGCGCTGAGTCTCCCACCAAACTCGTTGCCTCCTTTTTCCCCGCCTATGAATACGCCTGTCACACACCCGCACACCCTCGATTCCTGTCTGCTGCCTGCAGGTTCCTCGGCTCAGGCCCCTCTCCACGGCTGCCTTTTTTTTTTTTTTTTTGTCTCTGGATAGCTTTCTGGGGTTCTTTTTTTTTTTTCTCCCTTTCTTTTCCCTCTCTACTCCTCTATGTATTCCCCCAGCACGCCTTTGATTCTTTTATCCTCACATACTTTTCTGCATTCCTGTCTTCTTTTCTCTGGTTTTCTGCCCTTATTCTGGGTTCCTGTCCCTCCTTACTACTTTCTCTCTCTCTCTCTCTCTCTCTCTCTCTCTCTCTCTCTCTCTCTCTCTCTCGCCTTCTGTTTCCCCTCTCCTGTCCTAGAGGATCAGCATCCTGTCTTAGCTCCGAGGTGTGGTGCGGAGCCAACTTGCATCTGAGATCTCCACGCCCCACTTCGCTCCCCCCTCCATGCCCAGGGTCCCTCCAGCCCTCGTGGGAAGCCAGTGTTGTTTACCCAGCCCAAGCACACACCGTGAAGCCCCAGACGGATGCTGCCCTTTCCTGGCCTCAGAGTCCCCCCAAACCACTCTCTACCCCCACTTCAGAAGACATACATGACGGGACAATGTGATAAACACTCCCCCACACACACTTCTCTCCTTCGATAGTGCACTGAGGAATCTTGAGGAAACCCTCTAATTTTGGTGTCTTCCCTAGAAAAGAAAAATAACACCAATTCCCCCTCTTCCTGTGTGGCTCAGGGGACACAGTGCTATAAACTGTGAAGTGCGGCACACAAGTAGGTCATTTTCAGGAGAACGCAATGGAGTGAAATGCAGACAACTCGAGGCAGGAGTGAACAAGAGAGAAAGGAAAGTGTGGAGAAGTCAGATCAGATCCAAGGGACCCGGGGCAAAGTTTCCTGTGTCGCATGGGCAGGCATCCTTACCGAGTCCATGCGGAGTTTGTGTGGCCTCCATGACCCGCAGGATCCAGGACGCGCCCAGCTTGCTCCCTGCTCCCTCTTCCTGGCCCCGCGCGTGTCTGGTCGCACTCCTTTCCTGCGGCCAGGTGCAGGTAACCACCGAGAGTCCACTCCGCCTCAGGTGCCGCCTTTTGAGGCCTCTCCACCTGTTTCTGAGCACTGTGGGATGGACAGGAGCACGGCGGGCAAGCGGGGAAGTGCTTGCTGTTCTCGGGGGATCACCAGCAGTGACCCTGCAGAGCATGCTCCAGTCTTTGGGCCCCGGGAGCCACTTGGGAACATCGGGGAGTGAGCTGAGGTGGGGCTTGGAACCAAGGGGCCTTCAGGGAGAGAGGAAATGCAGGAGGGAGTGCGTTCAGCCCCCAAAGTGCAGGGCAGCTGGGAAGGGCTAGCAGAACCCCCTTCCTCCCCAGTTTCCCTTCAAGATCCTTCCTCTGGGGCTGATGCTCAAGGCGCTTCTATGAAGAGAAACCTAAAATGTGAAAGTCCCTTCCTGGGCCTTCTGGGACCTTTTCCAAGACTATCTGGGGATGAGGTGGAGAGGATTCTGAAGCCACTGAGGACCGCCTCATCCAGAATTTTCATGTCCTGGGCCCATGTGCGTGGTTACGGGTCTGAGTGACTTGTAGGGTGTTAGGTATGAAAGTGCTTGTGCACTTCAGGATGCAAGCAGTAGCTGGCGGTGAGGGTGAGGCGGGAAGGCTGGTGCTCCTCACGGAGCGGACATTGGTTTAAATGCTGAGCTGAGAGGCTTCGGAGCCAGAAAATTTGGAAAGCCTGGTCAGTTTTCTCTCCATGTCTCTGAGAGCGATTGCATTTTAAAATAAAAACTCAGTGGAAATGAAGAAAACATTAATCTAGTGTGCTGTCACCGTGAAGGTGTTAAATGTGGACTTTAAACCTCGAATCAGGAACAAGGAGGCGTGGGTAGAGCTGGGCTCCCATCTCCTAGTAGATGCGGGGTTGGTCCCGCGGACCTCTTTATCGAGCCATCTGGACAAGGAGACAAGCAGAGCCGGCGATGCCCCGAAGCCGGCATCCTGTCCTCGCCCTCAACTCCTCTACCGCTTTGTTGCGCCTGCAGGGAGGGGTGCTCTTTCCCCCACATTGAGATCCCAAGGTCCCTGTACCTCCCAAAGGCGTGCAGCGACCTACTCCTGCCCACCCGAAAGGAGGCGGCGGGCCTTCGGTTCAGAAGGGGTCGGCAGCCGAGTCCAGCTGTCACCCCATAAGTCGCCCGCCGAATGTCCCCCACCCCCATGGCCCCTCTGCTTTGCATGAGAAGGAGCCCAGCTGGGGCAGGGCGAGGGCAAGCCCCTCGGGACAGGGTCCCCTATAGATTCCAGAAAGGCGGTTGGGTCGAGGGCGCTAGCGGCAAGAACCGAGACAGCTGGGGTAGGGAGGAGCGTGGAGTCCTCTGGACTGGACCAGGCTCTCCCCGCGGACCTCACGCAGCGCAGCGAGCTGGGGAGGCTCCACGGGTCCTGACAGAGGAGGCGAGGACCCCGCGCTGCGCAGCAGTTAGTGTTCCCCGGGGTCCTGGAGTACCAGGTACAGTCAGCTTGTTTCTGGAAGTGTCGGGGCCGCAGGAGGAGCACAAAGCCAAGTCTGAGCCTGCGAAGCTGGCTTGCTAGGTTGGAGAACCGCCTTTCCATTCCCAGCCTTGCCCTGAGCCCCAGCCTGGGAGAGACCCATGGAGGGGGCTGATTCGAAAGAGAGAACCAGCCCCAACACCGCCCTCACCGCAACCGGGAGCCGAGCCCAGGTGACGGTGTGGAGAGGGTACTGTGAAGCGTTAGAGGTGCCGCACCCCGTGGTCAGGATGTGAGGAGCGCCAAAGGGGCTCTCGGCGGGACTGGGCTTTGCCTTCCAATTACAAGGTGATGCGGGCGGCAAGGCGGGGGTGTCGGCAGGCCCCGGGGTTGCAGGGCATTGCGAGCGGAGTCTTGAAGACAGAAAATGGGCGTTGGCAGAACCCTAAAACCACAGTCCCACGGAAACGCAAACCAAATTCTCCATAGCGGATTCCCGGTTCGTCCGAAGAGGGTATTCCATTTACGAGGGGCTAGATTCCCTGCTCGCCCAGGCTCAGCGCGCGGGAGTTTCAGCGCGCGTTATCCCCAAGTTAGCCCCAGGCCCTGGGTGTGATGTCTGAGCCCCGCACAGGTAGTGGGATCAAAGGGCCAATCCCAAAACACCGGTTAGACCCGACTAGCTGCCCATACTTAGTTCCTTCTCCGCTAGGGCCAAATACGCTTTCCTAGCACTCCCTCTCTCAGAAAACGAAAACGAATAGCAAAAGAGCAGGACCGCCTCGCCCTGCCAGTTTCAAACTTTCAATGGGTAAGCATAGAAATGGTGCTGTCTAAAAGGAATTTGGTATTCGATTGGTATGGGCCAGGGGACTGGAGTGACTAAGGCTTTCAGGACCCGAACATGACCCCCACGTCTGGGGTAATCCGCCCCCGTGGGCAGTGGTCCCGAGTTTATGCTCCAGGCGGAATTAGGGAGGTGTGGGCTCCCCGGGAGTGAACTGCTACAGAGAATGTGCCCAGTCGGCGGTTGTCTGGCGAAGTTGGTGCCAGCCTGAGGCCTGGAAAATGGAAGGGCCGGAAGCCAGGCCCACTCTACCCGTGCCCTGCCCACCCCAAAACACTGCCGCCTCTCTGTGGAGACCCCGGGACGTCCCCCTTCCCACCGCCAATACCACGACCCCACTCTCCCCAGCCGCCACTGGACCCGGCGTTTTTCCGCCTGGTCGCTTGTTTTTGTAAGTAAGAGGTGTCTCCGGATCACAGCTTCCTCGCAACTTCTCAACAGGGTGGCACCTCCTCACCCGAGGTGCTTCCCCACCCACTCCTTTCCCCCTCCCCGGAGGGCGCCGCGCCTCCGGTCTCCCCCGCCCCCACCAGGAAACCGCCGGAATCAACTTTCCAAGATCGCGCTGCGGGAAACGGACACCCAGATCTCCTAGGGACCCGGACCTTGTAGACTTTTGATGAATTGGGGGAGGGGCACAGAAGGAAGAGCCGGAGGAGGGAGATCCTGCTGCCAAGTGCCCTCCCTCCACCACTCTACCAAAGTCGCGCGCTGGGCTCAGGCAAACTTCTAGGCTAAGAAAGCGAGAAGAAGGCGGGGAAAGCAACGCCCAATGCATTGCAAAGCCAAACAGTGCACCAAGGCCGCCGGGGCTCCCGGACCCAACTGCACCCCAGCCTTCAACAAGGCTTGATTGGATTATTCCCACCTTCTGGCAAAACTCTGCGCTCCGCCTGAGCCTGCTCCCGCGTTCTCTCAGTCCCTCCCGTCGAAACCAACGCCTTACCAGAGCAGGAGGGGGCCCAAGCACTTCGCGACCCGCCGCCCGCACCGCGCGGGGCCGCGGTTGCGGTTGCCACTGATCCTCTAAACGCGGTCTCCCCGCACTCTCCCCGGCCGGGGGATGCAGAATGGTTTACAGAGGGACCGCGAGCCGCTGATTGGTCGTAGGCCTCCGTGACGTCGGCGGGCGCTGCATTAAGGCGAGGGGGCTTCCAGAGCTCAGCCAACAGCCAGGAGCAGTGACCGAGCCGCCGGAGCTGGGGAGAGACGCGCCGGGGCGGCGGACTGGGCCAGGAGACCAGGGACAGAGGGACGCTTGTCCAGGGAGAGCCAGCGACGAACTGCGGCCCGGGCGGCGACAGCGACGGCCCGTGCCGAGCTGTTCCCGCCCCCACAGAACTCTAGCCACTGCACCAGGACGTTTTGAAAAGCTCTCCAAGCTACTCCCCCTCCTCCCGACTCCTCCCGCTGCAAAAGAAAAAAAAAAAAAGGAAGGAAGGAAGGAAAGAGGCTAGAAAGGAAACCCAGATTTGCCACCACAACGAAAAAAGAGGGGAAAAGGAAAAGAAAAGAAAGTCGAGCAACTGTGGGGTTGGACGCAAGCAGCCGAAGCGTGGGCCAGCGATGCGGGGCACCGCGCCGAGGCGGCCGCGAATTGTGACTGGAGCCACGATGCACGGCCAGGCGCGGTGAGGAGCCAGCCAGCCAGTATCATCTCCCCGAAGGAGTCCAACCGCAGGCAGGGCGGTCCCGAGAACACGGAGGCCGCCTGGCAGGCCACGGGCCGAGGTGACGGGGCTGGGGCGGTGGGGAGCGCGCGAGCGCGTCTGGCTGCGTCCGCCCGGAGTTGTCCCTCTCCTATCTCCACTGACACAAACACTTCTCCAAAAGGGGGGAAACCTAAGCAACAACAACAGTCAACAACGAGATCTTACTCCTGCCCTCCCCTCCCTCTCTCCCCCTCGGCCTGCCCCCGCCCCTTCCCTCGGCCCACAGCGGGCGCCCAGCGCGTCCCAACCCGCTGCGCGATGCCGGCAGTTTAGGAGCCAAAGCTTCTCTACTCATTTTGTTCTTTTCTTTTATAAAAAGAGGAGAGGAAATCCCGGTGGCGGGCAGTCAGGCACACACACACCCGCCCTCGTACCCCGACAAAAGCAGATGCACTTTGACTTCTGACAGCTCTACCTCAAGCCCGAGAGAACTCAGCGGCTCTTTCCCTGCAGCCCGAGCTCGCCGCGTCGTCCTCTTCCTTCTCGGTCTCCGTTTTATTTATTTATTTCCGCTCCCGTCACCGTTCTCGGTGACCTTCACTCCTTCCCGGGCTCTGGGCAGAAGAGTCGCTTTCGCGCCCGCCTGAGACTCTTCCACGCCCCAGGAGCTGCTGCGAGCTGCTGTGTCCCGCGGCCCTGGGACTCCAGGGCTGCACACCACCAAGGAGCACCCCCCATTCGCCTCGTTTCCCCTTCTTTTGATTTCCTGGTGTGGGTTTTAGCTTGCACCGCCGAGTGTGTTCCCTCTTTTTGGAGGGGCTGGGAGGCTACTGCCCGTCGTCTTCAGGAGTCATCCCCTCGGCTCTACCTGCTCTTCTCTCTCCGGGCCTCACCCAACCAAACCAAAGACCATGGTGCACTGTGCCGGCTGCAAAAGGCCCATACTGGACCGCTTCCTCTTGAACGTGCTGGACAGGGCCTGGCACGTCAAGTGCGTTCAGTGCTGCGAATGTAAATGCAACCTGACCGAGAAGTGCTTCTCCCGGGAAGGCAAGCTCTACTGCAAGAACGACTTCTTCCGGTGAGTACTTCCCTGGAGCACCTCTACTGTTCCCTCCCCGCGGGCCCTTCCCGGCCAGCTACGGATCAGAGGTCAGCGTGGCCGCAGCCGCCGAGTTAGGAGCTGCCTTTGGAGAAAGCAGCCAAGTCCCACGGCGCCCGCCTCTTCGCCAGCTGGCGCGCTGGGCGCCTGGGACGCAGCTCTGCTCGCGTCCTGGAAATTGTGGGTACAGGCTTGGCTGCACATGCGTGGGAAGGAAGGGTCTGAGTGCGCCTCGGCCCAGAAGCCCCTCCAAGCTTGGAGAGAGGCAGCATAGCCTCCTGAGTCGTAGCCCCGGCACTTGTCTTTCCCCGTGCGGGGAGCTCTCCAGCAACTGCGTTCTCCGGGCCTCCTGAGTTGCTGGCCATCCAGGCTGAGCTTAGAAGCCCCGGGTAGCTCCATGCCACTGCCTTTTTCGTCTCTGAAGGGTCTTGGCGGGAACCGCGGAGTGGTTTGTATGGCGTGCCCGAGTCGCCTGCCTAGGCAGCGACAGAGAAGAGCTCGGCTCTGATACCTATCCTGCATATCCCGGGTGTTCCCCAAACCCCAACCGGCCTCCAAGCACCGGCGTGAGCAAACTGGCACACAGTGCCGGTGAAATGCCCCGAGGCCTCAGCCTCCTCGAAGACCTTTTCCCTTGCTTCCCCCGCTGCAACGGGGTTGGAGGGAGGTTGGTCCTCCGTTCAACACGGACTTCTGGCTCTGAGGTACGGTTCTGCGCTCTCAAGCCCTGCCGGCCATCCTCAGCCACTTCCTTGCTGAAACCCAAGCAGAAGCCGAGTTTCTCCTGATGCCCCTCCTCCATTTAGCATTCTAATTGTATTCCCGTAAACTCACTATCTTGCCACTAAATCCACACAAACACACAGCCAACAGAGAAGAACAAGAGCAGATGCAAATTGTAATTCCCTTGTGAGAGTTAGAAATCGCTCAGTTAACTGGGCTGATTTGATTTCTGCTTTTCTGAGTTTGTGGTTACAGATCAAACTGGAGGTAAGGGTGGGGGTTCAAAGCCACCTGTCCCAATGCCGCCCCTTGACCTGTGGCTCTGGTTGTGAGGGACTAGGGAGCAGAGCGCTCAGTAGGCTGGTATGGCCGAGAGAAAGCGCAGACTGAGCTTCTGAGCCGTCGCAGGCCTCACCCCGTTTTCCTGGTACTGGCCGAAGCCGAACCCGGGAGCGGCAAACCGCGCGGGATGTCAGTGGGGCCCAGAGGCATGGCTCCGGCAAAGCCTGGCGCCAAGCCGCGGCTCTAGCTTGCGTCGACCTGCTGGGTTTTGCGTTCGAACGTGGCGGCGGACCAGCTGCGGCAGTCTGGGTTCTCCGCGCTGTTTTCCCGCGGCGGGACTGGATCTTGCCAGACGCCAGCTTGCCCTTTTACCGGGTCCTTTTGCAGTAAAAGAGAGGCGTCGCTAGAAAGAAAAGCAGGGCTTGGGACACGTTTATGTGGAACTCTAGTTCGAATCTGACTGTTCTCTGAATCTAATCGGAAAATAAGCGCCTCTCTCCCACTTCCCATCCAACGCCTTGCTGCCTCCGGCCGCGCTTTTATTCCTCCGGGACAACACTGGGTGTGAGGCCAGAGGTGGGGGCCGCTTGGGCCCCTCGCTCTCTCACTTTAACCTTGTGTATCTCCTTCTGACTTTTCATGGTGCCCGCACTTTCTTCCTGCCTTCTTGCCCACTTGACCGGCATTCTACCTCTTTCTTTTTGGCGCGCTCTGATTCATTTTCCCTGTCCTCTTCTCCTTCCTCCACTCTCTGCTTCTTCTTTCTCTCTTGTCTTTCTCCCTGCCTCTGTCTCTCCCTGATCTTCACCAACCCTCTGTCTGCAGGTGTTTCGGTACCAAATGCGCAGGCTGCGCGCAGGGCATCTCCCCTAGCGACCTGGTGCGGAGAGCGAGGAGCAAAGTGTTTCACCTAAATTGCTTCACCTGCATGATGTGTAACAAGCAGCTCTCCACCGGCGAGGAGCTCTACATCATCGACGAGAACAAGTTCGTCTGCAAAGAGGATTACCTAAGCAACAGCAGTGTCGCCAAAGAGAACAGCCTCCACTCGGGTGAGGCCCCAGTTTCCCCGCTCGCTAGGGGCGGGCGGGTCCTGGGGGAAGAAGGCTCGCCAAGGCCGCTCTTCACCTGTACCTTCCTTCTCTCCAGCTACCACGGGCAGTGACCCCAGTTTGTCTCCGGACTCCCAAGACCCGTCGCAGGACGACGCCAAGGACTCGGAGAGCGCCAACGTATCAGACAAGGAGGGGGGCAGCAACGAGAATGACGACCAGAACCTGGGCGCCAAGCGGCGGGGGCCGCGCACCACGATCAAAGCCAAGCAGCTGGAGACGCTGAAGGCCGCCTTTGCCGCGACGCCCAAGCCCACGCGCCACATCCGCGAGCAGCTGGCTCAGGAGACTGGGCTCAACATGCGCGTCATCCAGGTCAGGGCCCCGGCCTGCCACTCAGTTCCCCCGAGACCCACGCAGCTCCTCCAGGCCAGCTTCCAACAGTGGAGCGAGTTCGCGGAGGCTGGCGGAGGGGGAGGGAAGAGGTACAGACACACTCCTCCCCGCGCGACCTGTGAAGTGCCTCCTGATGTGTAGAGCATCTGCAAATCCCTAGGTTTCTTCTTCTTCCCGGTGCAGCTCAGGTGATAGTGGTGGCAGAGAGCGAGGGGGGCGAGAACTCAGCGGGAAGCTGGAAGGAGGGGACATTGTCAGATGTTCTTGGCTGGAGTTGGGACCCTTTGTTTCTACACCGCCCACCGGTTTCCCTGGCTCTGCACAATGTGATCTCCCTCTGCGTCCCCAACCCCAACTTTGTGGGTTTCTTGCCCCAGTTAGACAAGCTCCAGAACAGACTTCTCTCGGAAAGAGAAGTGAGGCATCCTAGTTTGAAGTGGTCCAGCGGGAGTCAGCCCTACCTCTGGCAGTCCAGGGTGGGGTGAGGAGGGTAGGCAGCCATCTCGGCAGCTTTGTGGGCATTGTGAGGATTTGCGACTGCGTGTGGTTCTGGTAGGTTCTCCGGCCCAAGGTTAGGTGTCCAGTTCATCGTATCTGGAAGCTCTGTGAGGCTGTGGGTGGATGTGCCTGGGAGGCTGAGCGTGTTTGGGCACACATATGCAGGCTGCCCTCTGTGGGAGGCTCTTTGGCCTCTGGAAGGCTGTGCCAACCTGTGCGCACATGAATGGGAAGTTGCATGTCTGTGTCACTGTGAGTGAGAAGCTATGGATAAGTATCTTCAGCACTGGGAGATTGTGCGTGGGTGTGAAAAGGAGATTGTGCATTTTGGTGTCACTATGGTTGGGAGACTGAGTGTCAACAGGAGGCTGTTTAATTCTCTGTCACTATCATGCAGGGGAGGGTACTGCCAGAGACCATGAAATGAAAGCTGTGTGAGTCTGACACTACTTGGGGAGGTTGAACGTATATATGTATAGCCTCCTGAGAAGCTGTAACTATGACAGTGTGACTGTAAGAAACAAACTCCAACTGCCTCTCGTTGGGCCCATCGCCTTGCTCAGGACCCTCAGGCGGAAACCCTCTTCACCATTGGCTCAGAGGTCTCTCTGCGCTGTCCAGCTCTGAGAATCGCCCCCACCATACACAACACACACACACACACACACACACACACACACACACACACACACACACACACACGGAGCGCTGAGAGCTAGGCGGTGAAAGGGTGAGGGCCTCGCTGTACTGCGTACCCGAAGTGGGAGATAGGGTCTTCGTGGCCTCACCCCGCGGCGTTTGTGCTTCAGGTCTGGTTCCAGAACCGACGCTCCAAAGAACGGAGGATGAAGCAGCTAAGCGCGCTGGGCGCCCGGCGCCACGCCTTCTTCCGCAGTCCACGCCGGATGCGGCCGCTGGTGGACCGCCTGGAGCCCGGCGAGCTCATCCCCAACGGACCTTTCTCCTTCTACGGAGGTGGGTGTGCTGCCCCGTGCAGGGCGCGGCCAGGCCGGGGTTGGCTTCGTTGGAAGCGGGTGGGCAGCGCGGGAGGCGCTTCTCGCTTTCTATAGAGAAATGGATTGATGGACGAAGGCTGAGGAGTAAATCAAGGGGAAAGTAGAGACCAAGGGCTGAATTCTCTTCCTAGGTTGAGGCGGGTGGACAGGTAGGGAGCTGCTCCTGTGTTTGCACGCAGCCTCTTCCCTGGTTCCAGCCCTGCAGGGGAGTCCCACGAACGGCGAGTGCCCCGCGTTGCCCTCCCCTGTCAGCTGGCGAGCCCGCCTTCCAGCCCTTTCTACCCTGCCCCACCCAGGGCCCCGCTCTGACATGCTACTCTCCGACGCTCCGCAGATTACCAGAGCGAGTACTATGGGCCTGGAGGCAACTACGACTTCTTCCCGCAAGGCCCCCCGTCCTCGCAGGCTCAGACGCCAGTGGACCTGCCCTTCGTGCCGTCGTCCGGGCCATCTGGGACGCCCCTGGGCGGCCTGGAGCACCCGCTGCCGGGCCACCACCCGTCGAGCGAGGCACAGAGGTTCACCGACATCCTGGCGCATCCCCCGGGGGACTCGCCCAGCCCTGAGCCCAGCCTGCCTGGGCCTCTACATTCGATGTCGGCTGAGGTCTTTGGGCCCAGCCCGCCCTTCTCGTCGCTGTCGGTCAACGGCGGGGCGAGCTATGGGAACCACCTGTCCCACCCCCCTGAAATAAACGAGGCGGCCGTGTGGTAGCGGGGTCTCACACGGTCCGCGGAGTTCGTCGTTGTACAGAAATGAACTTTTATTTAAGAAAAATAGAAAAAAGAAAAAAAAACGTAAAAAGCAAGTCACCCCCACCACCATCACCCTCCAGTCTTGGGGACCATTTTCCGTCTGGGGAGACTGGATGGGAAAGGGGGACACGAAATAGGATCCAAATCTGCCTGGAGGTAGGACTGGGATCCGAGCGCGCTAACTGGCAAATGCAGGACTGGGGTTCCCGAAGGGAAATGCAGATCTCTCCCATCTCCCACCCGGACCGGACCCGGATCCGTGGAAAGACACCTCGGGCGTGTGCTTTTGGTGGGCGGGCGGCACAGAAACACCCACAGCGGCCCACAGGGGCTCACGGCCAGGGGTGACAACAGGAGCTGCGGGGAGGGAAGCTGCGCTCGAAGCCGGGTGAGGGAGGCGAAGCTGCCCCGGGCGCTCCTGGCCAGCCAGAAACGGTCTGGCTCTGGGAAATCTGTTAGTGTTCGTCTCAGAGTTCAGCAACAGCGACAACAGACTCTTAGAACTTCAGAAACGCCGACCCGCTGTGCATCAGGTGGGACTATATACATATATTTTTTGTCTCTCTGGGTTTTTTTGTTTTTGTTTTTGTTTTTACCAAAATTGCAAAATTCTAAATGTAAAGCCCTCAGTATCAACTCTTCTACCTTCACAAAGCTCTACACACACAGATATACACACAGACACAGCATAAGATGGTCTCCAGCCAGACCTCTCAGTAAAAATGACTTGAATATCAGCTGTACAAGAAAAGTATTCTACCTTCACACACACAGAGTTAAAAAAAAAAAAAGACTATTGAACTAAAAACAGTCAACTGTTTACGTATAATGTTAAATTCAGGAGTTCAGTGTTTTACTAATATATCCTGTTTTGAAACCTCTTGTTCAAAAACAAAATGTTTTGAGCAATCAACCAAAATTGTTCATTTTTTTTTTTCCTGTAGATGTTCTGACAGATTTGCAGGGCTCACAGCTCACTGTGCTAGTATGTAAAAAGGTGTTGTTTACACAAGGCAAAGAGAAAACACGATATTCAGACACTTGCCAAATAGGATAATTATAGCACAAATACTGTAAAGGTGCCTGGCACCACAACCTGAGAAAGTGTTAAAAAAAAAAAGTGTTACAAGATTTAAAAAAAAACATCTTTGCTAATTTTTAGTCCTGTTGAACATTCATGGAATTGTTAATATGACTTATATAGACTCACACAGGTTTTATTTTTGTGTCTTTAAAATAAAAGTCCAAAATATTTAAATTTTATGGTCAAATATGCAGTCAACAGCTGCTACTTTTTTCTTTATATATTAAATTTCTCATATGTCTTTTATTGTTCTGATAAACCTAAGCTTGTGTGACCTCCAGTGCATATTAGACCATTCACTGTATGAAAGAAAACATGTTGAATAAATTTGTGAGTTTTTAATAAAAATAGAAAATCTGATGTTTAGATAATTGGTGTGTTATTTGATGTTTTAACAACTAGAAGGGAGGCAAGATTGCGAGCTGAATGATCCCTCAGAAGCTAGAAGGAAGAGAGGCAGGATGGGGGTATCTTTTTACCTTGGCTGGGGTTGAACCCCATTACTAATGCCAACTAAGCTTCCTGCTGTTATTAACTACAGATCTGCATTATGTGGATTTAACTAGTACAGTTGAAGAGATGTTTGCTGATAAGTAATGTAGAATTTGAAATAGAAATCAAATCCATGGCTAAAAATGAGTGGCCCCGGTCTGTGATTAGACATGAAATTCCATGCACTCTCATTCTCTCCTCTGCGCACATGAGAAACTGTACTTGTGAATGTCAGTTACCCACGACTATACAGAGTTGGTCCTTTTCAGTTTCATTTTCCATAGATAATCCTGTTTTCTATTTGGTGGTTTGAAATGTAAAATGTATGTACATACAGTACTGCTAGAAATGAAATACTTTAATCTCTTTCACACAAATGACATGAACTAGTTGTTTTATAATATTTGTTACATTTGAAGTTCCCCAGAAGGAAAACTATTTTGCCTGGCACAGATATATATTACATTTCTCTGAAAGATGAATAAAAATAACCAATATAAAAATCAAATGTTAACTGACAGTTGCCAATAGGTTCTGAAAAGTAGTTCAGTTCCTTCCAAGCCTTCATTAAACGTGGAAGGAATTTAAATATTTTATCTACTATGAAATATGTGTGTGTTTTAATATTAGATACTCTTAGAATTCCAGAATTTTTTTTTCCGTATCACCTAGATTTCAGTCTGGATATTTATTTCATTTTGAAAAATCAAAGTTTTACATTAAATGTTATGTAATTTCCAGTGTTGTTTTCATTTTTTGTTAAGACACATCAAGTGTATCTCTCCTGTCAAGAAGGCTTTAAAATAAGCAATATTTCACTGCATCCATATGACAGCTTATGCAATGGGGAGAACCATCAGGAAGGAATCTGACAGTGTTTTTTCAGAAATCCAAATGTATGAAATATAGGGAAGACTTTTGAAATTTCTAGCCTCTGCATACAGCACATTTCTTTATCTTCTTTGTATGCAATCAGTGAATCAGCTTGTTTTTGCCCTTTTAGCATTTATATACGTTAAATTATAGCAAACTTATTCATTATAGCCCCCCCCCCAAGAGACATTCATTTAACTGAACGTATGCTCATTGGGAAGATGCATTTTCCTATCAAGGCTGCTGAATTATTTAACAGCTTTATTGTGGAATTGAGTACTTGATAAGAGGCGTTTTAGAGTTGGGCGTTCTGTGTGGACACAATTCTTCTCTGACTCTATGGCCGCAGTTCACTCTTTCCCCCTTAGCGCTGTATCCTGGACCCTAATGAGTACCTGAACAGGTGGCAAAGCTTAGCAGTCAGATTTGGAACCACTGAGAGAAGATGTAGAAATGTCAGGAACTGTTCTCGTTCTCATCAGAGCAGATTTCCCATCTCTTCCCTGAGATGCAGAGAAGTGCTGCACCATCCCCACCAGCCCAGGTTGTGAGCTCTTGAGAGAGAGGCGCTGACAGGAGGGGAGCATCAAAGTGGTCCCCTCCCGCCCCAGGAAGGCAGTCTCTTTTCTGGCCAGGCTAGGCAGTATGGTTCCTCCCTGTGGCCATCTTAAAGCCTTGGTGCCACCGCTGTGCCTTTCACTACCTGCCCTCAAGGTACCAGCAGCAGGAGCCACCATCTGCCCTGGGCAAGGGAGGCGAAGCTCACCCACCAAACTTCTTTTGGCTAGGGAAAGCTAAGGGAGGCTGGGGGGCTACTTTAGGGTGAGACAAGGAGGGAGAGGTGTATGCATGAAAAGCCAGGACAGGCATTGGCAGGGGCCTGGGACCTGGAGTTTAATAGCATCTGAGAAAAGAGAAGAGCGGCAGGTAAGAATCTGGTTTCCCTAAACTCTTGAAACTCCTGGTAATGAGGCAGACAGTTGATTTGGACAAGGTAATGCAATGTCACCACTGCCCATCCTCTATTTCTACATCTTTCTGCCACTTTGCATCCCTTAGGCAGCTGGCAGAGGGGACTGTGAACCGTGAGACCCTCTGACCTTTTCTTAAGGGGGGGCACTGTTCTTTTGAGAGTGTGCTCCCATTTATTCCCAACCTTTTGCTTATGTCATCTGCTCTTTAGAGCAGTCAGAAGTTTACATTTCTTCTGGGAGGATAGTCTTTGAAATATCTCCTCCCATAGTCTATTCTATATAGCCATCTACATCCCCATAAGGAAACCCCTCTTCTCGAGAAACTAGATGGGAATGGGGCATAGAGAGAACATTTAGGGGACTGCTCTCCTGTCCCATGCCTTGACTTCTTTCAGTTGCATCTTAAGTTTTAGAATTCTTTCCTCTTTCTTCCACTCCTAGAGTCCCCTCCCTACTCTCGGTATGGGGCGAGAAAGCTGGGGAAGCATTTTTGGGATCCTGGAATGTGTGTGACAGGAGAATGGTCTTGATTTTTTCCTCAAAAGGCTTCCCAAGTCAGTGGGGAGCAGGATAAAGAAGAGAGGTAAGCAGGTCTATATTTTCTGTCCAGAATCACACAAAACAGTGTCCTGTTTGCTTAGAGGTGGTCTCTGACCTGCCTTGCCTTCCTCCCCTTTTTCTCCCTTTTCTTCACCCCAAGGCCAGGTTTAAGCATTATTAGTGTCCAAAATAGAAAGGGAAGAGGATTGGGGGAAGTAGTTGCCCAAATGTGGGCTGAAACATTTTTGTCCTTTGAAACCCAGGGCAATGACCCCTTGTCATAGCCTGAGAATGCTTTTGCTCTGAGGGGCCCTAGACACAGGCACTGGACTGCAATTACAGGGGATTTTTTTTTAAAAGCTGTTTCCTACCCTGATATTTCTTGCAGATGGTAAAAAGCAGTTCTCTTTGCCTTAGTCTCCTGCCTAGGGAGCCCAGGTTCTAGCCTGGCATTCTTTCCCTTCCATGTTTGGGGGAGGAGTCTACTCTAAGACAGGTTCACCTTCCCCTCTGCAGTCACCTAGGAAAGGGACATAAAACAAGGCACACTAAAGTGGTGGTCTCTTAGCACTCTTGAACCTGAAAGCATATGAAGACTGTGAAAGTCAGGGACCCTCACTTCCCTCCCACAGTAAACACAGAGGAGCTGAGGGTTCCTCAAGCAGTCAGCCATGGGACCCGATTGGCTTGGGTTGTATCCAAGGATGTCACTTGGCACTCAATTTGTTTTCTGGATTCTTTTGAGGCAGTTTCTGTTTAGGGGGATTCTAGGTCTCTATAGGTGACCTCGGATACTGGAAGGATAGACCACTTTGAACACACAGTTATCATTCCTTATTGCAGTTTTGTTTACATGTTTTTCTGCCCCACCTACGCTGATCTTCATCAAGAAAGAATCTAACTTACTCATCTTTGTATCTCATCTAGCAGTGCATGCCACATAGCGGGCAGTCAGGGAATGCTCGATAAAGAAAAGGGAATATAAAAGGATTGTATCTTTCCATGTGCCTGGGCACAATTAAATTGATCCTATTAAGTCTTTTTTTTTTGAGTCTATCCGTGTCCCTCTATTGGTAGACCTGAGTTTTTCTGCAAGTGTCTGAGTATGCTCTCATCTTCGAACAGTAAAGATATCAATATCGATAGGTGTGCAGTAGTAATTCCCGCACCAACTCCCTTTCCCTGCGCAGACAGGGCTACTTGGAGAAGCTACATAATCGATCTTTATTTATGCATAGCTGTAGCGATTTCTAATTATTCCTATTAATAACAGTCCGCCGCACACTTACACAGACACATCTCTGACACAGGATTCTCAAATCTTGGCTGCCGCGGGGCCAGAGGCTTAAGCCCGGCCCCAGACTCTTCCAAAATGTGAAATGCCAGACCTGCCGTTGGTCCCAGGCTGTGCGTACCCGAAAGCGCCCTGAGGCTTGAGACGCTTTCCCTTTACTCTCTTCTCCTTCCCAAATCAGCCACCATGGGTTATTGCTACACTACACTTTATTTCTAAGCAAATCTTGGAGAAGTCTTGAGGCATACTTTTTGCAAGCGAACAATCCCGCTCACATCGCTGCCTCGGATCAGTGCGGGCGATGGCTATGTCCTCTTGCGCGCTCCCGCGCGGCCCCCTACGCCCCTTCGACGCACGCGCACGCGCACAGGCGCCCGGACGGCGAAAATCCCTCAGCCTCCCAGGCGCTTCCGCCTTCATCCTAGCAACGCCCATTGTGACGCAAAAGACCCCACCCCCTCCCGCGCGCCTCCCGGAAGTTGCCAGCCTCTAGCTGAGCGCGGTAGCTCGCCGGGCTTGGGGGTAGTCTCCCGGTGAGAGGTCGGGCGGAGAGAGAGAATCCGGACCCCGGCTGGATCCGACATTCACTTGCGCGGCGCGGAGCGGAGCGGAGCGAGACCTAGTGACGATGGCGGGGCCGCAGCCCTTGGCGTTGCAGCTGGAACAGTTGTTGAACCCGCGACCGCGCGAGGCGGATCCTGAGGCTGATCCGGAGGAGGGTGAGGCTGACTGGGGCAAGGCCACGTGCGGAGCTGTGGTCCCGGCCCGGTGCGGATCCGGGCGCTGTATGAGAGGCCGGCAGCTGGGCCTCGCTGCCTGGCCTACTCTCCTTGTCTTTGTGTAGAGGAAAATTGCCTCCCGGGAGGGTTGCCCCGATCTCCGGAGGACGGCTTTGGCTTCTTTCTGACACGCACTCTAGATTTGATGCTCAGGTGGGCGGAGCATCCCGCGGACTCAGGCTAGGGTTAACTGTTGGTCGAGGGCTGTTGCAGGCAGCCGGAGTCTGGTAGCAGTTTGGAAGTTATCTTTCAGGATGCTCTTACCGGGATTGCATTAGAAATGAGAAGAAGGAAGTCTTATCTATTTTTAAAACTGTCCGTGAGAACTTATTTGGAGAATGAAAACAGTAGACTTCCGTGGTCCTGTTGGAGCCTTTTCAGGCCACAAGACATTTGCTTAGGGCCTGATGAGTTAGACTGCAGTTCTGTAAGCTCACGTTCAAGGTATACTTGGGAGTAATCCTCCTTTAGACTTTTGAGTCAGAGAAGTGTGAGGAAGGGAGAATAAGGAAGGGTAAATGTGAGTGTTGGATCGTATTTTGGGAATATCAGTTAAAGGAATTAGGGCTGTTTTTCCAGAATAAGCGAAGAAAATTCCCGGAGATGCAAAGGAGTGAGGATAGAACATGTTGATGGCTGACATACAATATTTGAGTGACTGTCATACATGGAAGAGGAATTACACTAGTTTTACATGATCCAAGGCGTAGAAATAAATCCTAATAGTAGAGACAAAGTCAGCTTTCTGTTCAGGAACAGAAAGATAGAATTCTGCCCTGGGAGGTAATGAATTCCCTGTTCCAGGAAGTTGGAGATTTTGTAGAGGACATTCAAGTATTTGTTGAAAGGGTTGGGCAGGGTTACCATTAATTCTGACCTGGAGATTGATTACTTTCTCCCTTCCCCCACAGCCACTGCTGCCAGAGTGATTGACAAGTTTGATGAAGGGGAAGATGGGGAAGGTGACTTCCTGGCTGTGGGTAGTATTAGAAAACTGGCATCAGCCTCCCTCTTGGACACAGATAAAAGGTATTCTGGCAAGACAACCTCTAGAAAAGCTTGGAAAGAAGATCATTGGGAGCATCCACTGTCAGGTTCATCTGGTGAGTAGACATATTTGCCTTTTATTTTTCCATGGAACTCATTCCTTCCCTACTTTTTGTAGAGTTAAAATAACCCTCTCTTTTTTTTAATGACCTTTGCAAGACTAGTCTATGTACCCCTACCTATTATATTAAGAGAGACCTGTGATTTGGCATTAGAAAGGGCCTTAGAGGTACTTAATTTCACTTCATAAGGAATCTAAACCTGGAGTGATTAAGTTGCTATATTCCTTAAGTCTAGACTAATATAGTTCACTCTAAAATAGAGTGAGAGAAAAGGCAATGCATATTGGATATTGAGAGGGCTATGTGTTGAAAAATTATGTCTGATGAGATTGCTACTCATGGATTTTGACCCTTTTTTTTTCAGTTTTTTGAGTCTTGCATTGGGTCACTGTGTGATATTAACTTGTGAAACTCATTTTTTTGCCATCATAAAATAACATAATCCTTTCCTCTTCTCTGCAAGAGAGTGCTAAGAGGGTGTGAGCTTATAATTTTAAAACAGTAGAAGAAGGTGCTGGATGTGGCGATTATTGAGCGGATGCCATTTGTTTTCCTTCAGAGAGGTCAGAAGTGCCATATTGAATATCCACAGATAATATAAAAGAAACTTTCATTCTGGTTATGATATCCATGGTTTAGTACTTGATATAGTTTTAGGGGCTACCGATAAACTTATTTCACATCCTTTGCCTAGAGACTGATAAAGAGACCAGTATGAGACAAATATAGTAATATTTATTGAGCCCTCACTATGTGTCAGGCATAGTGGTAAGCTCTTTAAGTTCTAAGAACTCAGAACACAGTAAGTCTTCAAAAAATGTTATCATTCTCCTTACATGTATTATCTCATTTAATTCTCCCAATAGCCCCATGAGGTTGGTACTATTTAGCCCCATTTTACAGATAAGGAAGCCAGAGGGACAGATTGGTTAAGTAATTTGCTTAAGGCCATGCAGCTAGTAAGTGGAAGAGCCAGGACTCAAATAAGGACTCCAAGGTCTGTACTTTTAATTAGTACTCCATGGGAATGTTTCTTAATCTAGAAAGTGGCATACATGAAAAGAACTTAAAAGGTTATTTCTGGGTTTTTTTTTTGTTTGTACTTAGTTTTTGTAATTATATTTTTGATAGCCTTCTTTGTGTCTTGAGGTAATATATAGTTTTTAAAAGAAGTACTGAAGACCTATCATATTTTCATGAAATCATTATTGAAGAAAGTGATTGGTAATTGGTACCTGTGTTTAATAATTATGCTTGCTGTACATGGGACCTTTGTATTCTACCATGGAAGAGATCAGATACCCAGGAAAAACCCTAATCAGGTGATACTCTAAGCATAAGTAAAACTAGGAGCCTTAACTAGCATTCCATTTATTGTAGGATCAAGTTTAAACTCCTTCCTTAGAAGACAAGACCCCTCTTGATTTGGTCCCTGGGTTACTCTGTAGGCTCATCTCCCACCATTCTGTACTCTAGTATACTTTTGTGGTGCTGGACCTTTGCACATTCTGTTTTGTCTTTTCTTTCCCCCTTCTCTGATGAGCTGTTACTTATGCGTAATAAGTAAAACCATGATGTCTCCTACATGTGAAGCCATCCCCACATATCCAGGAGAGTTAGGTGGTTCCTCCTCTATATACTGTACTGATGGCATTGTAACATAATTATTGATATGCATCTCTACCACTCCCACCAGACTACGAACCCCTCCACACAAGTATCACATTTTGTTTGTCATTCCTTAGCTTTTATCTATGTGTGGTTCATAATAGGTGCTTAATAAATATTTAATAAATATCACACTTGTGCAATAGGGATTGTGCATTTGAGATAGTTAATAATAACCTATATTTTTTTAGGTGTAGGTTTGGGAAAACTGGAATTCCCTCACACTAGTTGAAATCTGACCATTCTTCAAAGTCCAGACCAAAAACTACCTCTTTCTTATCTCCTTGCTTAAATTCACTTGCCCCACAGTTAAAATTCCCCTTCCTCTGGGTTATCTAAACTTTGTCAAAGCACTTTTAATTCTCTCTATTATAGTCTTTCTTACTAGAACCTTTCGATGAAATAGGAGTCATGCTTTATTCATCTTTGCTTCTCCCTTAGCATTTTAAAGATAGTAGATGTGTAGTTAATATTTATTGGAGTACAGTAATACATTTTTTGGATAGCTGCTATGATCCTGTAGTTGAAATGAAAGATATGGCCTGGTATTTGTCTCTAGGTAATATTCATTTTTTCCTTCTTCTCTCCCTCGTTTAGACAAGGAAATATCTGATGAAGAAGAGTCTGGAGATGATGATTCAGAGGGACTGGGTCTGGAGGAATTCAGTGAGGCTGCCATGAGTGCTGAGGAAGAGGAGTCTGGTGGTAATAGGGACAGTAGTCTGGCCTGGAGGAAGGGGAGCACAGTCCACTCCGGGAAAGCACCAGGCTTCAGTGTCCAGAACATCAAAGACTTTGAAAAATTTACCGAGGGAATGGATGACCTTGGTAGCAGTGAGGAGGAGGAAGACGAAGAGGAGGAGAGTGGCATGGAAGAAGGGGATGGTGAGGAAGACTTCGAGGGTGAGAGTGAGGAAGATAGGGCCGAAGACAGGAACAGTGAAGATGATGGTGTGGTGATGACCTTCTCCAGCGTCAAAGTTTCTGAGGAAGTGGAGAAAGGCAGAGCCGTGAAGAACCAGATAGGTTTGTACATGGTTTGCCATTTGCTTTTTTTTCAGTGTCTGCATTTGATGTCCTTTTTGTTTGTTTGTTTGTTTTTGTTTTTGGCTGATCGCTCTCTCCTGTGTCCTTCCAATTAGTTTGTGACATGCCCCACTTATGTGGAGGCCTAAAGCCCTATTCCTCTATGCTTAGCCAGCCATTTCTGCGCTGAGCTGCTTAGCTGGTTCTGCTCTAGTACTTCTGGCAACTGGGGAAGATTGAAGAGAAGAATGTTTTCTCTCCTCTTTGGGCTTTAACATTTCTCTCTCATGTAACAAATATTTGCTTCCAAGATACTGAATTTATTTCCTATAATAGTGTTTCCATGGCATGAAACTGTGATAAAGCTATGCTGCTTATCGAGACTGGTGTGATATTCTGTCTCTTCCCCTCCTGAGGAAGATTGTATAACCAAAGAATGGAATTCTTTTTTCTTTCTCAGCATTGTGGGACCAGCTCTTGGAAGGAAGGATCAAACTACAAAAAGCTCTGTTGACTACCAATCAGCTTCCTCAACCAGATGTTTTCCCCATTTTCAAGGACAAAGGTGGCCCAGAATTTGCCAGCGCCCTAAAAAATAGTAAGAATACTTATGCCCTATTGGAATACTTAGAACCACTGGGGTGTATTGGGATTCCCTGGGATTGTATTTCCAGCGTAGAGTTGAAGAAGAGAATATGTGGTATTAGTGATAATACAGTATAAAATGGTAGTTTTTAGCTTAAAATGATAGCAATATAATTCTTATCAAATGAAGGTAACTTCGAATGGATTGGGTGATTGAGTCATGTCTATTCTGCTTTTTTCTTACCTGCCCCCACCCCTTCTCCTTTGCTTTCAATTCTTTTAATGCCCAGAGAGTACTCTTTGAAAATCCACTGGTATAGAAGGAAAGGGAGAGAATGAATGACTAAACTCAGTTCATTTAAGGTAGTTGTATCATGAGCTTAAAAGATGCCTTTATTGGGAGGTTTCCAGAACAACAGACCAAGATGCCAGGTTGCATAGAATGAGGAAAGATGATGACTACAGAGGGAGGAAAATGTTTTGGAAGAGAATTGCTGAGCTAAAAGTCCAAGAATTTTAGAAGAGAAAAGGAATTTAGAAATTACTGGGTCTCCAGTCCCCTCATTTTACAGATGAGAGAACTGTGGCCCAGAGGGCATGAGTTGCCCAGAGCTGCGGAGCTTATTCATGCACGGCAGAGAGAAAACTCCAGCTTTTCTGTGTTAGGACCATGGAGCCTTCCTTCTGCGCCATTCTTCCTCCTGTGTACTGTGTGCCAGGGTGCCCAGTGGCTCAAAGGACTGGGGTAGAGAGAGATTTGGAGTGAGTGCACTGTGGTTGGAATTGCTATTCCTTATTTATATACCGGGACTTAGTATTTTCATTGGCTCTTTAAAACTTATTTTTATCATATCATGGAGTTAGAAGGCAGCTGAGGAGGATGTCTGATTTGGTGTCTGCCTTTAGTTAGAATCACCTTAAAGCATTCGAAATACATAATGTAGGATTTTTAAGAAAGGGGGTTCTGTGAAACTTCCATGTAGGAGAAAACCTAGTTTAAGTAGGAATTACTTCCTAAGGTCAGTCTTTAGATTGTATATCCTACCATACTGAAATCTGCTTCCTATGTGAAAGGCCTGGCTAATCCTTCAGGAACCCTGAAGATACTGTGAAGGTGGGTCTTTTGTATCCCTTCCCCCACCTTTTTCTTCTTCCTCCCTTAAATAAATGATTAATTGACAGTTTTCAAAGTTTTTGAGATTTAAGGAGTACTTATTTATTTCTCTACTATTTTTGATGCCCTAGTACCCTAATTCCTGATATGCCTTGAATAAGACCTAGACTGTTCTAGATTAAATATTTGGTATGTTTCAGATAAAGTTTTTTCCATTGTGTTCCTAATTACTCTTCTTGCTGGAGCCTTTTTTTTTTTTTTTGAATCATCTTAAAATATTGATATTTGAAGGGTTAGTTAGTATCAGGTATAATGGCCACTTTCATTCTTGGATACAATTTAGTTTCTTTAGCTATTTTAATGTTATTTAACTTTTATTTCGCAACAGTTCTGATCTTTTTAATCTGTCTTTTTTTTTGTATTTAACCAGTTGCCTCTTTGCCTCATTGGCAAACTTCTGACAGATGTCTTTTCGACAGGGTGGGTTATGATGGAGAAGGGAGAAGAAAGGAATGTTTGTTTGGTATCACATATTCTAAGATAGGAGAGTAGAGAGTTCTCACAACCAAAATTTCTGCACAGCTTGCAGGTAATTAATTTTTGTTTGTTTCTAATCTTCTTATGACAGTATGACATAATATGTTATGTACCTCCTTCTCTTGGTAAACGGAGTTTAAGAAAAATTTCTCAGCTGCATTCCTCCGATGAACAATTATTCTGTGCTACATAGCTTGTATGGAACATATACTGTATTTGTACTAACCCCAGAACAAACACTGGAACTTGCTGTCTTAAACTAAATCTCTTTTCACTTTGTTTGGTCTTCAGTAGTTAGAGTCAGACTGCCTAGGTTTAGATTCCATCTCAGCAATGGATTAGCCATGTGACCTTGGGTAAGTTGCTTAACTTCATAGTAAAATGGTAATAATATGGTTGTGAGGATTAAAGGACGTAATATAAAATATTAGCACAGTGTCTGGTACACAGCACGAGTGTGAGGTATAGGTATTATTTTTTTCTGCCAAAAGAGACATTTGGCAATGTTCAGCCATGCAAATGATGATCATCTTTGTAATGAACCATCATCCCCACTGTCTTTAATATTTTTTGACTTTTTATTAGTATTCACATTACCTATATTATTTAAATTGACCATTTGTTCTGGAAAGTGGGTAGTGTTATGTACTACTATAATACTTAAAAGTGAGCTTCTGCCTTTTATGCTTGTGGAAAGGTGACCAGAGATTTCCTTATTGCCAAACACAACTAATGTCTCCCTGAAGCTTTCAATGTTTTCTTGAAATATTTCCCTTTATCTTTGGTGACACTACATATGCTATTTGTGTTCTCTTGTCGTTCTTCTCATCTCAGACTCTTATCCTCTCAATGTTAGTTTCATTGCATTTAGGATCTTGTTCTCAGGTAGTGCTTTCTTGATGTGTTCCTTCCTTGGCGCTGTCATTTACTCTCATAGTTCTAACGAGCTTTTAAAACAGCAGACTTCCATCTATATTTTAGCCATAGTAAACTTCATAATAAACAGCCTGCCTTCGTACCTTCAGTACCCTAAACTTTACTTTTCAGGAACTAAACAAATATCTCCTTCCTTCCCCAACATACACATGCACTTAGTCTTCATTCACCATATGTTGTGTTGGTAATTATAACTGTTAAACTGTGAAGTAAATTCAAAGACATTTTTTGATATTTTAGTAGTTGCATAAGTGGTAAGTCTTGAAGTAACCTTAGCAAAATTAAGAGATTTTCTATACACAAAACCATTTCTCTAAAGATTAGCTCTTTTTTTCTGATTTTTTTGTGAAAAATTCCATGGTATTAGGAGGCAAGTCTTTTATGTTGGTGGCAATGGTATATAAGGAAGAAGGCAAATTAAGGAAAACTTTTAAAACTTAAAACTTTAAAATTTAAAATTTAAAACTTTTCATTATGGAATATATCAAACCTGTATAAAAGTAGGGAGAATTATACAATGAACTTATGTACCATTACCAGCTAAGCAATCAACTCACAGCCAATCTTATTTTCATCTATACTTATATTAACTCTTCTCCTACTTCTGGATTATTTTGAAGCACATGCCTGACATCCTACCATTTCACCAGTAAATCAGCATGTATCCTTAAAAGAAAAAGATTTTTAAAAATCACAGTACCATTATCTCACAAAAAAACTTTGACAATGATTTCTTAATAAGCATAACTGAATTGAATGGATAGAGGAATTGAGAGCATTTCTGTAATAGGCACTCACCACTATCTTTGTCAGAGTTTGCTCTATAACTTTAAATGAAGTGATTAAAGTAAAGCCAAACTTCAGCCATAATAAGTTGACCTTTTAGTGAAATGCATGTTATTAATGTATTTAATGAGATGCATTACAAACTACAGTGAGCACCATGTTTCATTACAGGTCCAAAATGCAATATCATTAAAGACCTTTCATAGAAACAATGGTTGACATTTTGATATTTCCTATAAGCAAAAAAATCCAAGAATACAGTGTAATGTAATATAAATATAGAGGAAGTGTTGGAATTTTTTACTTACCTAAGAATGTAAGAACAAATTCTATTATTAATAAATTGCATTTTGTTTGCTCCCTCTCTTTTTTCCCCTTCTAGTTTATATTCACCCTTTCATCTGTCTGTGGCCCTTGTAGTCCCTCAACTATTTTGACTTGAATAGACTAAAAATTTTAATGCTATTTTGACCTTAGTACTAATGGATACTTTAATGAATAACTTAAAATTTTGGGCAGAGTCTTGATAGATATTTCTGTTTTGCTTTTAAATTTCATTTATTTTTAAGTAGGTAATACATTCACATGGCTCAAAATTCAAAAGATAGTAAAGACTAGAGAAAAATCCTCCTCCCTCCTGTACCCCCGCTACCCAGTTCTTTATCCCATAGGCAACCAATATTATCAGCGAAATCCCCCCCTTTTTAATTACTTAGTTGCCTTAGGTGACAAATCCATGAACATTTATTTCAGTGTTCTCTCAATTAACACTTTATGGGTTCATGGCAGAGTTCTCACAAATGATCTGTAGAACCCTGAAATAATCTTAATTACTTGGAATAGATTTAAATATTGCTTGGGATGAAGGCACTTGCAAGCTTCTCCAAGAATAGCATTGTGTAGATTAAGGACGCTTATTACTGTGAACTTCGTCTAGCCGAGATGATATAAGATAGATAGATCTTTTTGTTTCAGCCGATGGCTATCATTTTTTTAAATAGCTTTACTGTTTTAATTATAAAATTATGTCACACTTATTCAAAAATTTAGGAAATACATAAAAGCATAAAGAAGAAAATAAGGATTACCTGTAATCCTACTGCCCAGAGGTAGCTGCAGTTGTCATTTTGATGAATATCCTTTCAGACTTTTTTCTGTGTGTGCATGTGCACACTCGCACGCGCGCGCTCACACACACACACACACACACCTTTTTAAAACAAAAATGGAATCTTACGTACTATTTTGTAAGCTTATTTTTTCTACTTAATATATCATTTCATGTCAGTATATTTAGATGTACATCAGCATTTTCAGTGGCTACAGAATATTCCATTTTATAGATTTACTGCAATTTGTTTAACCAATCAGTATTGATGGATGCTTAGGTTTATTCTAGTTTTTCACTTTTATAAAGCATTCTTTGATAAACATCCCTGCGCATACATATTTGTGCAATTTGTCTAAAAGTAGCACTGCCACATATGTAATTTTAAATTGTCTAGTAACCACATTAAAAAATAAAAATAAAGAGGTAAAATATTTGTAATATTTTATTTAACACAATATATCAAAAAATTATAATTTTAACATGTATACTGATACAAATATTAATGAGACATTTTATGTATATGTTTTCATGTTAAGTGTTGGCAATCCAAAAAAGAAAAAAGTATTCTACATTTAAAACACATCTCAAAATTTGTGCTAATCACATTTCAGGTGTTCAGTAGCCACATGTGGCTAGTGGATATTGTATCAGACAACACAGATCTACATTCCTGGAAATGCAGTTGCTAGGACAAAGGGATTTTTTTTTAAAGACTTTTGGAATATATTCAAAATTGGCCATAAAAGAACTGTAACAATTGAAATTCTCGTCTGTAACAGTTATTTTTCTATACCTTTGCCACCACAGAGTATTTACTACCTTTTATTATTATTACTTTTCCTAATCTGTAGGTAGGAGATGACTTAGCATTAACATATATGCTTTGTTTTGTCTATTAGAGCCATGGTCCCCAACCTTTTTGGTACCAGGGACTAGTGCTCCTATGAGAATCTTAATGCCTGATGATCTGAGGTGGAGCTGAGGTGGTGATGCTTGAGTTGGGGAGTGGCTGTAAATACAGATGAAGCTTTGCTCACTGGCCCAACACTCACTTCTTGCTGTGCAGCCTGGTTCCTAACGGGTCATGGACTAGTACCGGTCTGCAGCCCAGGGGTTGGGGACCCCTGTAATAGAGAATGAGTTCTGTCTAGGAAGACTTTTGGTCTCTATTGAGCTACTACTTACTTTGTCCAGCCTGGTTAATTAGGCATTTACATTATGTATAGAATAAAGTTGGGTCACAGAGCAAGTGCTTTTCCAAAGTAAGCAAGTAGTGTAATCAGAATGTCAGATTCTTCTGCAGTGATTCCACTTACTGTCAAAAGATGAGCCCTAGAAGAGTCACAGGGCTGTGGAAGCTTCAAGACTACTGAAAACAATCTAGTCAGACATTTGTTTTGTTTTGGGTTAGGAATTAGAAGCAATGCTTAATAGTGGTGAGTTAGATAAGGCAGCAGCAACCCTTCCTGGTAGTAGCTTGTGAGAGTTCCATAGTAGGATCCTGCTATCCATTATTCATGATGAAGTTGTACACATCACTGTATGTTGGAGCCTCTTTATATGGACATTAATGAACTCACCTTTAACTATATGCCTGGCTAATAGAAAAAGAGGGAAAGAGAAACAGGTTAAATAGTTCCAGTAATTCTGCTGCCATTTTATTTGATGAGCAAGTGCCTTGGAGTAAGCATGAGATGGCAGGCAGAATCTGTTGTTGCCTCAGTTACTCTTTATTCCTGGGTACCTCTTATCAGATAATGAATCTAGTGTTTTAAAGTTATGGCTTGCAAAAAAAAAAAATGTTACAGCGCGGTCCTTAAATATAATCATCTGTTTAACTGATGAAGTAGCTGTAAGCTCTAGTGTTTGAGGGGAGAAACTGACTATGTTGAACTTGTGGAGAGACATCATGGTGCTGAATTTTATGGGCAATTTTAGTGATTTTAAACGTAGTTTTGTCAGAACTTGATTTTTGCTTTTTGCTTGAACTTTAGACTTTAGAGCCTAATCACAGAATAAGATGCTACTCCATTGTTATTTATGTCTTGAAATCAATTCTTAAATCATTTTATTAAGATTATGCATGAATATGTATACATGAATAGTACAGAAGCATTCAGTAAGACAAGAGTCCTTTGCCTTACATTTTGTTTCATTCTATTTATGCTTTACTTTTATATTTTTAGATAACTTGTTTATATCTCTATTTCTTGATTGATTTATTCCTGTTATGAAAGATGAGAATGTTCCTGACAGGTTAAGTAAGATGAAGCTTAAGAATTGAACATTAATTTAACAATTTGGTGGTCATCTGTGACCTTGAGTGGTTTTGGTGGAGTGGGAGGGAATGGGTTCATGAGAGAATGGGAAAAAGGGATTTGAGACAGCAAGTATAAACAGCTGTTTTTAGGGGTGTTGCTTTAAAGGGGAGCAGAGAAATGGGACAGTAGATGGAGAAGGATGTAGAGTCGAGAGAAGTGTTTTGTTTTTGAGACAAGATAAATAACAACATGTTTGTATGTTGATAAGAAGGATCCACAGAGGGGAAATTGGTGAGGCAAGAGAGGGAAATATCTGCTGTAGCAATATCCTTGGGTAGGTAAGTGGAGATGGGACTAGTGTGCAAGAAGGGTGGCCTTTAATAGCAGTGTGGACAGTTTAACTGTAGCGACAGGTTCTCGAGAAGATAGGGTATAAATATACACAGATAGGTTGGAGTCTGAAAATTCTTTTCTGATTGTTCTATTTTCTTTGAAATAGAAACCAATTTATGAATTGCTAATGAGGATTAGGGGAGATGGTAGTAGAAATTTTGAGGATAAGATAGGAAATAGTCATTTCCTCATCTTTTCACTAGTTTTCATTCTGCCCTGCAACCACAACATGGATTTCAGTGCTTTATCCATCTTTTGACCCTAGGAGTTGAAAACCCAATAAACTATTTACAATGTTATTACCATGTAAATAAGGTATAATACCAGCGCAAGGAAAATTTTTCTTTTCTGTGTTTTCAGAGTCATGGCTCCCAAGCCACTCAAAGGAAAATGTTAGTAGTTTAGTTCAAGTTCCTAGTTCATAGTTCAAGTAGACTTTTTATTACCCACTATCAGTTGATTAAAATCAGGCTATATTTTAGTTTGCTTCACAATTATACTATTATATCATTTTTTCCCGTAGGTCTCTGATTTCCCTTTTTCCCCCTTGTAGCTCAGTTTTATCACCTCAGTCTCCCCCAAATTTTAAATCATGCTATCTCTTCTGTTATATATTTTCAGATTGAACTGGCTGTTCTGTGGGACTTGTGCACAGTTGTACTCCTGGGACTTTTATTTTCTTCTAGGATGGAGCATCTTTTCCCGTGACTTCCTTTATTTCAGTTTGCTTTGTCAATCTATTGCCAAACATCTATGGAGAGTAAATTATCTGAGTTCTTGTAGATTTAAAAATACTCTGCCCTCATTCTTCATTAATAGATTCTTAATTGATTGAGTGTAAATTTCTAGATTGAAAACTACTTTCCCTCAGAATTTGAAAGCACCGCCCTGTATTAGTTTCCTATTGTTACTGCAACAAATTACCACAGGCTTAGTATGTAAATGGGACAAATTTATTATCTTATAGTTCTCGAAGTTAGAAGTCCTAAAACCAAGGTGTCAGTTGGGCAGTGCTCCTTCTGGAGGTTCTAGGGGAGCATTCGTGTCCATGAGCCTTCATTCCTTGACTCATGGCTCTCTTCCATCTTCAAAACCAGCAATCTCATCAATCCAGCTTCTTTTCCGACTGACCATACTGCCTGCCTCTAATAAGGACCTGGTGATTACATTGGGCTCACCTGGTTAATTCAGTATAATCTTCCCATCTCAGATCATTAATCATATCTGCAAAGTTCTTTTGCCATGGAAGGTAACATATTCACAGAAGTGGGCATTTTGGGGCGACTGTTATTCAGCCTACCTACCACATGCCCTATTGTTTGTCATCCGAGTGTTGTCATTGAGAAGATAGTTGGTAGTTTGAGTGTCATTCCTTTCTAGGTGACTTGTTTTTGCTCTCTGGATATGTTTGGGATCTTCCCTTTATTCTTGGTTTTCTGAGATTGCCTGAAGAGATGTGTGGGTATGGGTCCTTTTTCATTTACTGTGCCGAGTACTCACTAGGTCCTTTTAGTCTCTATGTGAGTCATTCAGTTTTGGGTAAATCTAATATTTCTTTGATGATTTCCTTGCCTCTTTTTCTCTATTCTCTTTTAGATATTAAACCTGGATTAATGTTGTATCTCTTACTTGTTTGTTGTCTAACATTTTCCATGTTTTTGTGATTTTTCATGTCTGTGTTCTAAAAGACTTTGAGTTTGATTTCCAGTTCTTTTTTTTTCACAATTATATTTTTAATCTCTAAGAGGTCTTTTGTTTTCTAAATGTTCCTTTTCTATATAATCAATATACTTAGGGTATACTATGTTAAAGTTTTTTTTTGTTTTTGTTTTCACTTTAGTTCCTAGAATTATTCCTATCTCCACCAACTTTTGTGTACCTTAGACTTTTTTCCTCATATTTTCATCCAAGTTATGTATATAATTTCAAGTGTTAAGTAACTCTACAAAGCTTGTTATGAAAACCAGATTTTGCCAACTGTGCACATCACCCCCTTACCATAACCAACTCTCCTGAGGCAACAATTATATTTTCAATTGTATTTTTTGAGGATCCATGAGATTTATCTTTATAGCGCTAATTAACATGTTTTGTTTCTACTTGATTTTTCAGTTTGAGGCATTATCTATTGACTCCTCATTATGAAAATGAGAATTTTGCTCTCATTCCTACTACGTTCATATACTTTCTGCCCCTTCATGATTATATTGTAATTTGGTTAGATCAATAATCAGTGTTTACATTATTATGTCTATGTAAACATTGTTCACAGCCAAGATATGTACTATATATACTATGATTATTTTTCTTTTTCCACATACCATTTTGTTTTCTAGGGTTAATAATTGTTAAATTTTTGTTTATTTTGTTTTCTACGCAGTAATTCAACCCCACACTTTGTCAGAATCTCCCCTCAAGATACTCATTTGCATCAGATATTTTGCCCATTTATTTTCCTTTGTAGTCTCTCCCAGAGCCTTTGGACCTGCTCTAATCTGGACTGTTCACCATCTCCCATGCCCAGCTATCATGCTGAAATCTTTTGGGGATTACCTTAGTTTCTCCCCTCTTTGAATCTATTTTAGGATCTTTCTTGGCTTATTCCCTTATTTTCGTAAAGCACATTCTCTAGTGGCTTGCTGAGAAAGGGTTCATGAGAGGTAAATTTTTTAGACCTTGATTGTCTGAAAATATCTTTATTCTGTCATCACTATGACATTCATCATGATCGACTGTGTATAGAATTCTATAGAATATTCCATTGCCTTCCACCTTCCAAAATTGCTATCGATAAGTCAGAAGCCATTCTAATTCCTGATCTTACTGTCTTTTCCCTCCCATTTCGGAAGCTGGAGACTTCTCTTTGATAAATTCAGAAATTTCATGATGCCGCCTGTCCTTTGGAGTAAATGTGTTGTCATTCATTGTGCAGAGAGAGTACTTGCAGGGTCTTTTCAATCTGGAAACTCTTGTCTTTCAGTCCTGGAAAATTTTCTTAAAATTATTTTTTAGTGATTTTCTTCTCTCTGTTTTCTCGCTTTCTGGAAGGGCTATCGTTTCATATTAGACTGTTTCTTTGGTTCTCTTCTTTTTTCTCCAGTTCGCTTCATTCTTCCAGTTCTCTTTTTTCTTTCTTCTCTCTCCCTCTCTCTCTCTCTTTTTGGTTTATATTCTAAGACATTTCCTCAGCTTTATTGTCAAACCCTTCTACTGAATATTTTTATTTCTTTCATATTTTAATTTTATTTCTCTGGGGATATACATGATATATATTTTCTTAAGGGTTCTTCCTGCACAATCTGTTTTCTACAAGTGTCTTTTATTTTAACCCCTGTATAACATGTTAGATGTTTTTCTCAGGTATTTAGTGATCCTGTGCTCTCTGTTGACTTTTAAAAGTAGGGTACTTAAAAGTTGATGAGAAGCTTTGTATGTTTAGATAGGGTTCTTTGTCTGTGGTTTCTCTTGTAAAGTGATCTATCTGGGCTGTATGGAGTATGGCCATATGACATCCCCAATGTCAATATCTTTAGATCTTTGCTTTTCAGGGGATCATGGCTGCTAGAGGACTTCCAGTCTCCTGCCTGGCTGCTAACATCATAGGAAGTAGATAGCTTGGGGATCTCAGCATTCAGTGTGTGAATTTCAACTTCTTCTCCTGTTTTTAATGTTATGCCCTTGCCCTCAACTGTGTTTGGTGCCTCCCTGTCCAGACACCCTATGTTTAACTTTTCAAAGGATAAACCTCTCAACTTCTGTCTGAGTAACTAAGGGGGAGGATCTTATGTGTTGACTCTTTTTAGCCCTGCCTTCCTCTCCTCTTCTAGAAATGTCTAGCACTGTCAGTTCCTGAATCTTCTGGGGTTCTCTCTTCATGGACAGTTAAGTAGATGGCTTCTCATTCTCCTTCACTGCTGACACCAGACTCAACTTGCTAAGGTTTGCTAAGTCATATATTTGTCCATCTGCTTTAAAAACAAAACGGTTTATTGAGGTACAATTGATATACAATACATTGCATATAGGTCTCATTTCTCTGAACCCCTTTAAAGCAACATCCTTAGAAACAGTTGTCTTTACTTACTATCTCAAATCCATTTTTTCCATTTTCTCATGAACCCATTCTGTCAAGTGTGTATTCCTACCATTTCACCAAAACTGCTCATCAAGGTCACAGATGAGTACCATGTTGCTAAATTAAACAGTCAGTCATCAATCCTCATGTTACTTAATGTGCCAGCAGCATTTGTATAATTTGACATTTGTATACAGCCGTGCAACCATCACTACAATCAAGATAATGAACGTATTTCTCATCTCCAGAAGTTTCCTCAGACTCTTTATAATCTCTCCTTCCTGTCCCTTCTTGTCCCTAAACAACCATTAATCTACTTACTGTCCCTGTATTAGTTTGCGTTTCCTGAAATTTTATATAAATGGAATCATCGTTTGTATTCTTTTTTCTGTCTTTTCACTCAGTGTAATTATTTTGAGACTCATTCAGGTTTCTGCACGTGTCAATAGTTCATTGACTGTTACTGCTGAGTAGTATTCCATATATGGATATAGCACAGTTTGTTTTGTTTCCAGTTTTTCAGTATTACAAATAAAGCTCCCATGAATGTTTATGTACACTAATCTCCCTTTATCCACGGAGGATACATTCCAAGATCCCCAGTGGATGCCTGACACAGTGGATAGTACCCTAATCAGCTTCTTCAACTCTGCCAGAAATATGGCAGCAGCTTTTTCATTGGCAGACACAGTCTATCCAGTAATATTTATATTTTTCAGTCCAAATCTATTCCTAAATTTGTGTAACCATTTAGGAATAGATTTGGACTGAAAAATATAAATATTACTGGATAGACTGGGTGTCACTTATTTCAGGGGATCCCTCGCTGAAGTCTTTGAATGAACTCAATGCTTTCTGGAACAACACATTGCTGGCAGTCAGAACATGTTTTCTGTTCATGTGTTACACCCACAAAATTAACACCTTTTCCATCTTAACTAAGCACTATTCATGCACTGTGGCTGTAACTTTTACAGTTTGAGGTGCAACAGCTAAACTAGCACAAATTTTTTTTCCTTTCTTCACTATTTCATGGATAGAAGATTTATACATACTGTATATCTTAGCAACCTCAGCACACTATTGCTTTTTTCTTTCCTTGTTAAGTCAAGAACTTTCACCTTTTTACTTAAAGGAAGCACTTTAAAGCTTATTTTTGGCACGTCTGAATTGCCACCATCACTGATCTTTCACTTTGGGACCATTATCAAGTAAAATAAGGGTTACTTTAATATAAGCTCTGCAATACAACAACAGTAGATCTGAAAACTGAGGTAGCTACTAAGTGATCAATGGGCAGGTAGTGGCTATCATGTGGATACACTGGACAAAGGGATGACTCACGTCCCCGGTAGGAGTGGGATGGTGAGAGATTTCATCGTGCTTCTCAGAATGGCTGGGTCACATGGTAAGTATGTTTAACTTTTAAAGAAATTGCCAGACTGTTTTCCGAAGTGGTTATACCATTATACAATTCCACCAGCAGTGTATAAGAGTGTCAGTTGCTTCATATCCTCAAACACTTAACATGGTAAGTCTTTTTAATTTTAGACTTTCTCCATTGGCATTTTAGCTTACCAAATTTAGTTTCTATCATCTCATATTTTGTCCTTTTTTTGTGGGTTTTTTTCATTTTAAAAGTTTAATCAGTGAAATAGAATAATGAGTTTAGAAATAGACTTATAAATATGGGTAATTGACTTTTTATAAAGGTGCAAAGTCAGCTCAGTGGTGAAAGTCTTTTCAACAAATGGTACTAGAATAATAGTGCATTCATTTGCAAAAAAATGAACAACTTATAGCTCACACTTTGTACAAAAATTGACACAAAATGGATCATTGACTTAAGTGTAAAATATAAAAGGATAAAGTGAAGAACATGTGGGAGAAACATCTTCATGACTTTGGGTTAGGCAAAGAGTTCTTAGATATGACATCAAAAGCATAATCCTTAACAGAACAAATTGATGATTGGGCTAAAGCAGAACTGAAACCTTTTACTCTGTGATTGACCTGATACAGAATGAAAGACAGCTACAGACTGAGAGAATATTTGCCAATCACACATTCAACAAAAGACTTGTGGCCAGAATATATAAAGAACTCTCAAAGCCCAACAAAAAAATACCTGTTAAAAAAAGTGCAAAAGATTTGAACAGAAATTTCACCAAGGAAGGTATATATGATGGCAAATAAGCACATTAAAAGAGGTTTAACATAATCATTAGTGTTGAGGGAAATGCAAATTAAAACCACAATGAGGTACTATTACATACCTGTTAGAATAGCTAAAAACAAACACCTGACAACACCAAGTGTCAACAAGGATGCAGAGCAACTGGAACTTACATCTATTGGCGAGTGGGAATGCAAAATAGAGCAGCCACTTTGGAAGACAGTCAGCAGTTTTTAAAAAGTTAAATGCATATATTTGCCAGGTGATCCAGCAGTCTTAGTCTTAGATATTTACCCTGGACAAATGAAACAATGTCTGTACAGAGACTTGTACATGCATGTTTATAACAGCTTTATTCATTATCACCAAAAACTGGAAACAGCTTTTGGAGGCAAATGTCCTTTAGGAGGCAAATGGATAAACAAATTCTGTGCATTATTCAGCAATAAAAAGGAATAAACTGTTGGTAAATAGAAAAACATGGGCGAATGTCAAAGGTTATGTCAGTGAATGACACCAGACTCCAAAGATTATGTACTCTAAAATTTCATGTAGTGACATTTTGGAAAAGGTAAAACTAAAGGGATGGAGAGCAGATCAGTACCTGACAGAGGTTAGGGGTGGGGGAAGGGTTTGACTCCAAAGGGGCAGCTCTGCCTTCTTGTTTCCTATAAGTTTCTATTTTCCTCTTCAGTAGCCTTATTTCCTTAGAGTGCTTCCCACCTGTTTTTTCACTGTGGCTTTCTGCTGAACCCTGCATCTTGGCTGGACTGTGAACATTTTGCTTGAGTTGAGGGAGTGGCTATAAATAGTTGTGTGCTGATTCCCAGATAACTCTGGGAATATTTCTTATGGTAATGGATACATGATACAGTACTTCCAGGGGTGGAAGAATGGGCTACATCAACCTATAGTGTCATTTTTGCTTGAAATATATATCTTTGGTAGTAAAACCTTACCCAGAAGAGAATAATAGATTACACAGAGCTTCTAGATTTTGATGTGGGTTAGAACTGAAAAATGAGATGTCTTTAAACTCTTTTTCCTTCTCTCTTTGATAAGTGATATAATGTGGTTTGGACACTCAGAGATTCCTGAGATTCCAGGTTCTGGTTGATGATTTACTGCAAAATTGCTTATAAATTGAAGTAGAAAATGTTTTGCAGACCTGGCAGCTTTCTGGCTTCACACCCATTTGTCACCCAGCATTTCCCTTTGTGTATAGAACAAGAATTAATTAGGCTGCACTGCAGGAAAAGTTTATGGCTATAATTTATATAGGATGAATTTCTTTTTAAAGAGACAGCATTGTTTTGTTATACCTATGTACATATAAGTGTATATATATATAAAGTTTCTTTTTTTTTTCTCTTAAAGCAATGTCTGTGAGCTTCTGGAGTAAACACTCATTTTTCTGCTTAGTGCAAGATGTTGGTGGAATAGATGCTTTTATAGTGATTGCTTTCGGATTAAACGGTCGGTTTTTTGTTTCTAGTTTTTCGATTCATTGTATACCAGAGAGCAGCAGTGAATTTTAGGTTTGCATTTTAGACATTGGTCAGACTTGTCTGGTTTCCAGAGCTTTGTGTTCTTTTGGTCTCTTCCGAAGACTTAGGATTCTGTGGGGTTTTTTTTAATTTTTTACTTTTTAGGGTCTCGCTCATTCAATTAATGTTTTCATAATCAATGCAAGTCAGAACTTGCAATTTGTTCCTGATTTGCACATTAAAGAGCTCCATTAATTAAGAATCCTGGTGTTTGGCATGCTCCCGCAGGAACTGTGCATTATTTACATGGTAAAAGTGCAAGATGCAAGTTTCTCAGTTGTATGGCAATTGCAGTTAATCCCGCTTTTTTCTTTTTTTCTTCTTTTTTTTCCTTTTTGCTCGTGAATAACAATTAATTCACAACTCATTGAAACTCCTTAGGGATACGTTGTACCAAAATAGGAACAAGTGATCCGAATGAGGGGGTGATAGTGGAAGAACAGAAAGTAAATCCTTTGTTTCCTGGAAGACACAGAGAATTTATGTGTTTGGTTTTTGTTGGTTAGTTCACTTGGCTAAATGTAGGAGGTGGAATAGTGTTGAGTTATAATTCTCTTTGCTCTGAATTTGCAGATTTTTTTTTCTCTTGATAACAGTAGTTGTACTGATAAATGAAGTTCCCTTTCGTAACCCAAATAACTCCAGAAATTTTGACAAACATACCCTCATGCTTATGTTAAATAAGCTGTTTCATGATATTCCTGTTTTTAGTTGCTTTTTCATGAAATTACTTTCCCTAATGTTTGGGTTCTGATACCATTTTATTTGGAAACCTTGATCTAAGCCAGCCAGAGGTTGTCTCCATCTTGATCAGTAAAAGGGTTTAAAAAGCAGTTGGAAACATGAAATCAGATCACTGGTTCATTAGGTTCCTCCTTTCCAGTTTTAACCATGGCTAATGCTTATCTACTCATAATGTTTTTTCCTAATAGTAGCTAGTCTATTTTTAAAAGTACTATGCAAAGCTGCAAAGCATTTTTCAAAAGAGCAGAGACATTTTTTTCCTGCAATTTATGAAACTTGCTAGGGATTTTATGGGACTGAATTTGTCCTTATGCTCTTCCTTTTTGATGTATATATATATAATCTTCACATATATATATTTATAGTCTTCACTGTAAAAAAATTACATAAACAGTTTAGATGTGTGTAAATAAAAGTAGTTCTCCCACTTTCCCAAATTTCAGTACTTTTCTTCTCAGAGAAAATAATGTGAGGTGTATTCTTTCAGACATTCTATGTGTGGAGATGGGGGTGGCAAAGTTAAAAAAAGGTTTAATGTTACTCGTGAGTTAGAGAAAGTCTGTATGTCATGATACCTTTGAGGCATTATTTTCTCTTGGTTATTATACTTATTATTTATAACCTATCCCCAAATAAGTTTGCCCGTATGACTTGCTTTGAAAGTTTGTTATACTTGGATGACACTTGACTTTAGCTCAAGTTCTTTGGCAATTTTTAATTGTCTTTCATATAATTTAATTGTTCGGCTGGGTGTTTAGTCTTAAAATCTACCAAATACTTTTCCGTGGGGTAGTTGAATAAATTTGCCTCTGGTTAAATCCAAAATGCTACTATTTTGAAAAGAGCTCTTACTAGCTAGTCATACTATTTTGTGAGGAAAATTTTTGTAGGTAGAAAAGCCATTAAGACAGTCTTAAAGGTTCTTACATTCTAAAAATGGTATATAATCTAGGCTCTATAAATGTCAACAATGGTGAGGGTTGGGGGGAAGGGCGGAGACACGTTTTAACTCAGATAGTTAGGAAGTGTTTCTGGTGTCCTCAGTACGACTCACAAGATATTAAGAACATGAATGAAAAGCAATCAAATGTGGCATTTTGAGAATCAAGATATCAGTTTATGTCTATCTTGGTTTGTGTGTGTGTGTGTGTGTGTGTGCGTGTGTGTGCGCGCGCACACAAGTACAGTGCTAGATGTCCTTATACAGTAAAAAGAATAAAAATAGCTTCCATTTGTTAATTGTACACTACCTATGTACTGTATTAAATTCTTTACAAACATCTCATTTCGTTCTCAAAGCAGCTTGTGAAATAAGTGCTAATAATCGTGTTGCACACATGAGGGAATTAAGTCTTGGGGAGGTTAAGTAATGCTTCAGATCACACAGAGGCAAAGCCAGTACAGAAACTGAGGTTTGCTCTGCTTCACCACCTCTGCTCTTTGCTACACCACCCAGTCAGTACACATAGAGTTTAACTATTTTATTTTATTTTATTTTATTTTATTTTGTTTTATTTTACTTTATTTTATTATTTTATTTTCTCTTAATTTAATTTAATTAATTAATTTTTTCAATAAAGTATGAGGGAATAAAGGCCAAAGCTTAAAGGAGTGAAGTCAGGAGAGATATGGAGATGAATTTATTTTAAAACAGAAGGCTTGGAGCTCAAGTAGTAAATGAATCCTTCATTTTTTCTAAAGATTTTTCCTACATACTGTTTTTTCAGTCAAAGAGCTAGAAGGGCCCTCTGGAGATCAGCTGATGTAGTTTCTCTTCTATAGGCAGGTAAGACATTTTTTAAGTGATAAAGAAATAAAATTTTCTTTTTTTTTTTTTTATTACAAATGTATTACATTCATTATATAAAATTTAGGAAAAGGCCAAGAGAAAGTAAATGAATAATCTTCCCTAATCCCAGCAGCTAGAGTTAAATATTTTTAATATTTTGGTGTATGTTATGCAATTTTCTAGTTTTTCCCCTGCAATGGTATGTAGTTAGAACAAAAATGGAACTATATTCTACATTCTGTTTTGCAGTCTTTTTTTCCTACTTAACGGAGATCATGAATATTTTTCCATGTCATTAAATATTGTTCTACAGCATTATTTTTAATGGCAGCACAGACTTTCCATCATATGGATAGTTTAACCAATTCTTTATTGTTGGATATTTGGATTGTTTCCAGTTTTTCATTTTTATAAATAATGTAATAAACATTAAATCTTTACTCACATTCATGATTATGTTATTGCATAAAGTAAATTTCTATATGTGGAAATAGTAAGTGTTCTAAGGATATACAAAGTTTTAGGTTTTTGATCTGTATTGCCAAGTTGCCCTCCCGAAAAGTTGTATTAATTTATATTCTTACCTTCTTTATATGAATGTCAGTTTCCCTTATCTTTGTTAACACTGGATTTTATGATTTTTTTTCATCTTTGTCACTTTGATAGATGGATAATAGTTTCTACTTATTTTAATTTACATTTTTAAAATTTGCATTTCCTGGTGTTTAATGGGGATAAGTGTTTTTCTCTTACATTTATTGGTCCTTGGTATTTCTTCTATGAATCATACAGGGAAAATTTTAAATTAGTTCTAGGGATGGATGATCTTGCCAAATTTATGGCTACCTCTGACTTCTGCTTCTATTTTCGTGTTTCTTGTTTGTTAGGGAGAATTACATCAACTTCAGAAGACCTCTTTGTATTCTTGAATATATTTATTTAATCTTAATTACCTTTTTTAAAAAATCAAAAGTACAATTTATTTGTAGTAAAATTTTTTTTCCCATTTGTACAGAAATATGTAACATGGATTGTGGAAGTCCTCTTTTTCCCTACATTTAATAGTGCTCTTCAGAAACAACCATTTTTAGCAGTTTGATATATATCCTTCCAGACACTTTATGTCAACAATTAAAAATTTTTTTAAACCATAAATGAGATCATGCTTTACATCTTCCCATGTTAATGAATATAAATCTACATTTTCTTTCTTTAAAAACAATACTTTTATCTTTTTTTTTCTTTTTATTCCTGAAGTATTTTAAAGTAAATTTAAATGCCAGTTTGCCTTTGAATACTTCTGTATGTGGCCCTTAAAAGAAATGAGGATGTTTCTTACATAACACTATCATCTTACCTAACTAAATTAATACTTCCTAATATGTCCACTCCATATTTAGATTACTTAAATTATCCCAATACATATTTTATGGTTTAGTTTATTCAAGCCAAGTTGCATTTATACTTACACTTTTTAAAAGCTACACAGAAAGTTATCTGACTAAACTAAATTAATTTAATCAATCCCCTGTAAATGGGCACTTGAGATGTTTGCAGTTTTTACCTACTATAAATAATGCTATAGTGTTATTAACCAAAGTCACCCCAATAAACTTAATTAAAAACAATGCTAAAAATAATGTTTTTGTACCTATCTCTTTGTTTTCTTATCTGATTATTTTGTTAGGATTAATTTCCAAAAGTGGAATGGTGGGGTCAGGAGATATGCATGTGTTAAACTTTGATATATTTTGCCAGATTGCTTTCTGGATGTGTTGTGCTAATTAAACTCTTATCAGTTGTATATGGAAAGTGCCCCTTTCCTCACATTCTTGCCAGCATTAAGCATTATCAGAAAGATATCTTTTGTGTGTCTCTGTGAGGCTAAGCATCTTTTTGAGGAATTTGGCCATTTGAATTTTGGAGATTATCAGTCCATTTCTTAATATTCACCTTTTCAGATTCAGCAAATATTCTTTCATCTTGTTTTACTAGACCTGTCTTCTATCCACATGATTTGGGCTTCCTTTAGTTTCTCTAATTTTTTTTATGTGTGGGAACCAAATTTGGACATAATGTTTTAACAGAGCCTCACTAGTGGGTTTTGTGTGTGTGTGTGTGTGTGGGGGGTGATATTGGGGAGGGCAGTTTTGTCATTTTTAGTAATTGAAAATTTTATTATACTTTGTTTTGCAGATAGTTTTGATATATAACCCATAAGGATACATTGATCTATAAAATGAAAAATGTGCAGTTTTTTTAAGCTCGTTGTATTTCGTTTTCTTTATCTGTATAATGGTGGTATAATAATAGCACCTAATCAAAGGATTATTGTGAGGAGTTACATGAGTTAATACATATAAAATGCTTAAGCTAGTGCCTGCTGCTTAGTAGGTTCTTCGTAATGTTAATTGTTAATCTTAATAGTGATAGTACAGTCTTTTCTTAGACTATAGATCTATGGTCACAGTATTTGTTTATTTGTTCTTAAAAGGGTTACGTAAATAAATACTAGTACTATACTTACAGTTCTTCGAAGACTTGAAATGCACATATAAAAAGTATATATATGTCAAGAAAAATATTAAGATGTTATTTTTAGTCAGTTACTCATTCAACAACATGGAGTCTACTCTTTGCCAACACCAAGCATATCAAGATTCACAGTCCTTGATTCAGGGAGCTCATAGTAAGATGTGGAGATAGGTAAACCACTTTTAAAGCATAAATCATTTAAGTGTTCATTTGTTTTTTTTCATGAAAGCAACTTCTCAAAGTGTTTCATTTTGGATTGGCAAATAAACAATGCTTAGTCTTTTATTGTCTAATTCTCAGTTTATCCATTTAAGTGGTGATAATTAAGTCTTCATGAGATAACATTTTAACGTTCGTAAATTCTTAAATCTGGTAAGATGGTTTTGAGACTTAGGAGTAGTCGGCACATCTTATAGTTGGTGTGTTATAAGGAAAAGGTTCAATTTGATTACTTTGCTTCTATTAACAAAGATCACCTTGTGGAGGATACATAGTTATTGAAGTTAGCAGTTATAATCCACATTTTGTTTGCCTGTCAGCATTTAGATTTTGAAATGATAGTGTAATTAGATATTCTGCCATGCAATTTAGGCATCATTTCTCTGGAACTAAAATATTTGTAGGATACTTTCTGTGGCCCAGGTGATGTGTTGGATGCTGGAGTGGCAGGATGAGGTCTCTGCTCTCAAGTGGCTAACAATGTTATGAAATCAAACTCACAGTACAGTATGATAGTATGATAGCAATGATATGAATCTGAGAGAGGATAGATTAATTCTGCATGGGAATCCTCATTTTCAGAAAGCTATTTATTAAATCCCCATTTTCAGAGGAGTTATTTCTAGACGTATACTCTGTAGAGAATTTGGGCATTTTGTTAAGGGATAGTTTCACTACCTAAGAGGCTGTTTATTTAAAGGCTTTTTAATGTGAAGAGATAGACTATTTTATATGAAACAGGGTTACTTGGATTATAGTTCTAATTTTATTTTTAATAAGTTTCCTTACTTCAAAGTTTACTTTAAATTTTAATAGTATTTTAAATTATAAAAGTAATATATGCTTATGAAATATTCAAACAGTTCAAAAGTCTATCTAATAAAAATGAGAGTATCCCAACTCTCCCTGGGTAACTCCTGTTAGACAGTTTAAACAATTACTTGTAAATAAACTTGCACTTGAAGTACCTCGTATTCTGAGCATTTGCTCTTTCTGTTTAAAGGGGGAAAATAAATTTTTCCTTTTAGGGAAGTGCTCCGGAGCAGTGGAGGTTGTCTGGCAACTGTGAAGTAGAAGGTAACTATAGTGGATTTCGGGAAGTACATTGATCAGTTAGATTGCTGTGTCCTATAGGGCTTTTTAAGGATTTATTGATACACTTCATCAGGGTATTTGAGAGAGTATTCAGGGAAACCTAAGAAATTCTACAGTTCTTTTCCCTTCCTTATAAATTCATGCCTGGTCAGAAATTACAGCTTGACTGGGATGTCGCTCCACAGAACTCAAATGCACACTATCTATCATGTTACTTAGTGTGGCAGTAATGTAAAATGTTAAGGATTTTTTCTTTTTGTTTCTTTCTATGAGGGGTGCACCCAACGTATTTTATCATATGCCTCTTCATCTCTCCCTTATTTCAACTTCCACTTACTCCCCCAATTCCCCATATCATTCTCTTAAGAGAAAAAAATAAGTTTTGCCCACTGAGTCCTCTTTCTTACTTGATTTAATATGTCTTGGGCTGAATGCTTCTTACAAAAACACTTTGCATTTAGAATTAGCCTATCAAACCTTTTTCTCCATAGACCCCTGCACAGATTGCATGCCTTCTACTGTGGTGCCCTCAGAGGTATGAAAACTCACGTCTCCTTTTGACTTAGCCATCATGATTTTAGAATATAAGCCCCCATGCTCTGCTTTGGAAAGTTATCCTGGTGGTTATTTTGTACCGTTTATAAAATGTTTACTTTTGGTCCATAGAACCAACCAATACACTGGGACAGAACTCCAGTATTATTCCAGTTAAAACCACAGTCCTCATAATAGCACATCCATGTATCTACATCTGGGAATCTATATATGCACACACATGCATATGTGTGTACATACATGGATATATAAAAATTCTAGTTGGACACACATTGGAAATGATAGCAACTCATCCATATGGTTGGTGTTAAGGAATTTGTAATCTGCAGTATTCTTTCTTACTAGTAATGCCATTCTGTTTAGGGAATATAGGACAAGCCCAAACAGTAATACTGACAGAATTCGGAATTATGATACAGTGGAGCCTTCACGTAATTCTTTGTTGAAGAAGTTAGGGCCTAAATGTTAAGGCTTATTGTTATTCTGAGTTGATAATCTCTGCCTTGCTTTAATAATTTTTCCTCATGCCTGGGTAGCCCGCGAGTTGCACAATAATCACTCACACAGCTTTGTAATCAATGCCCAAAGTAATAGGATTCCTCTGGCCACCGGCAATTAATAAATTTGTGTCTTTTTTAAAACACTAGCAAGTCGGGCCTGAAATACGACTGACTGGCTCTCCTCATTTGCATATTTATTGCAGTGGAAAAATTCTTACCAGATGATTGATGCTGAGCCTGCCTCTTGAATTCCAAGCAGCACATTATTATGAAATGAAAAATGCCGGCCATACAGTTGATTAAAGTTGAAGACAGTGGAATCGGTGTTTTTTAAGATTGTGGGAGAATTAAAGGCATATTTTAATAGATGTTGACAAGAAGTGAACTAACAAAAGCAAAGCAAAGGATTTGCTTGAAAAGATTTAATCAAACGTCTTTCTTGGGGGATTAATTGCCGGGGATGACTACTGCAAGTGGCAGGCTTGTGTGGATTTGAATGAAAAGTATTGTTCTCAGGCCAATATATTGTGTGTCATTTTGACCTATAGTTTAGCTCCAGTTCTAGAGTTACTTTTGAAGGAGGAAAAAGATGCTCTTATCATCTGTGCATTCTAGTTCGATGTATTTATTTGTGGTAATAGGGATGTGGGAGTTTATATATACTTGTATATAAATAATTGTATTTGCGTACTTATTTTAAAAAAATCTGTATAGATATTTAAAAAGTAATAAGGTAAGCTTTATTTTACTTTATACATTCACTCTTTCTATTCCCCTTTCATAAACCCCTTGCCAGAAGTTTTATGTGTTGGTTTATAGTCTAATTAATGAACTGTGTACCCATGTCCAGACTTATTCTCTGCCTACAATTTTGTTTTTTATCAAACAATCCAGATGAATCAAGGAAAAAAATAAAGCTGTTAGGTGAAAATGGTTTTTAGATTGGTGACATTTTATATGTAGAATGCTTGCATATGTGCATATGGGTAGCATGTGAATTAATACTTAACATAGGACTCTGAGTACTAGTTCAGCCCTAACGCTGTAGATCAGTACAAACGTGAAAATGGTGATTTTTGATAGTAGTATTCTTTCTGTTTCTATAGCATTTTAAAATTAGTAAAATACCTTAATATATAAAAAACATTATTTTTCATCTTAATTCTGTGAGATAAACAGGCAAAGGATTATCTACATTTTATAGATGAGATCAGTGAGACTCAAAGAGATTTAGTTGGTCCACTCAGTATAAAATGACTAGTTAGTGATAGCGTCAGTTAAAATACAGGGTTCCTGACCCTTAGTAAAGTACTCTTTCCATTTATTCTCTACTTGGAAAATTATTCCTAAAGCTGGTGCCCAGATGCTTAGGTTGAATCTTGGTAATATGGTGAAGCATATGTCCTTCTTAATCTCCTCTTAAAGGAAAGGCCTCTGGAAATGAATCACGTAGTATAAAATTAACATATATATCTTTGACAGTCTCCATTTGTTTTGTAACCATGTGCTAAGAGGGAGAGAGAAGAAAGTATATGCATCTCTGCTGCTTTTCTTAACTCTTAACAGTAATTGGGAGAAAAATTAGAGATGAATTAGAAACTGTTGATTCCATTCTCTTTATTATTCATAGGACTGAACAAATAGGATTCAGCCCTATGTGAATGGTAAAGAGGGTTTATTTTTAGTTTTTGGCTAGGAAGAATTTGCTGTTGGATTTGAGCCTCCAGGAAAGTCTTTCCTCACTCTTGTCAGCTGTGGCTTTGGGGAGGCCTAGCACATCCAGCAAAGGATTTGCCCATTGTCTCCTCAGGTTTTATATAAAATCTTATTAGAAGGAAATGTAGTCCTAATATTGCAAAGAAATGAGAATTGGGTTCTGTCTTCTAAAACTCTTTACAGGAAGTAGTCCATGTGTTGACCACTGGTGACTTGACTTGGATAAACTTTTTTTTTTCTTTTTTTGGTGGTTAGAGGCACAGAATTGCAGATTTCATCTCTGGTAGGTCTCTTGACACTTTGATGCATAGTGGTGTTATCCCTGAATGGAGCTTAAATACTTCAGGGCTACTTTCTGACTGGGTGAAGGGGTGTATAAAATGAGAACATATGAGAGAGTATTAACAGAAAGGTACACTTTGATTTACTGATATTGGCTCTCTGCTTTCTTGTTGGATTGATAGGCTGTCTAATATATCTGCAATGGATTTTTTAAAACTGACTTGAACAAAATAAAAGGACTTGTATTGCTTACTTGAAAGTGGCCCTTAAAAATAGTAGACTTTTTGTTGAATGTTTTCACAATTCTTTGTTACACCACATGTTAGAGTCAAATTATGACTTGCTTGTTGGGGGTGAGGAGCTATAAACATTATAGACTGCTTTGCAGCTTCTTCCCTGCATGGTTCTTGATTTTATTTTAGGTCATGGATACATGGTACCTAGAGGGAGTAAGGGGCAGGTACTTGCTTTTCCTGTTCTTTTTAATTTTTTATTGTGGTAAAAAAAAAAAAAAGCATAATAAAATTTATTATCCTAACCATTTCTAGGTGTACCGTTCAATAGTGTTAAGTATAATCACACTATTGTGCAACCAGTCTTCAGAACCTTTTCATCTTGCAAAGCTAAAACTCTATACTTCATTAAACAACTCTTCATTTCCTTCTCCTCCAACCCCTGGCAACCACTATTCAACTCTCAGTTCCTATGAATTTGACTACTCTAGGTAATCTCATATAAGTGGAACGATACAGTATTTGTCTTTTTGTGACTGGCTTGTTCATTTAGCATAATGTCATCAAGGTTCATCTATGTTGTATTTTGGCATGTGTCACAATGTCATTTTTAAAGGCTAAATGATATTTCTTTTTTTTTCCTGTTCTTTTCAACTAGGCTCAAGATTGAAGGATTACAGATTATTTTGTCTGGATAAAGATGAACTAAGATGGCAGAATTATTTATTTTACTCTGGTCTTTTTATTGTAGTTAAATATACATGACAAAATTACCCATTTTTAACCATTTTGAAATGTACAGTTCTGTGTCATTAAGTACATCACATTGTTGTGCAACCATTTCCACTGTCCATCTCCAGAACTTTTTCATCATCTCAAATTGAAACCGTATCCATTAAACAATAAATCCCAGTTCCCCCCTGCCCTTCAACCCCTGGCAACCACCATTCTGTTTTCTATTTCTATGAATTTATTTTAGATAACTCATAAGTGGAATCATACAATATATGCCCTTTTGTACCTGGCTTATTTCTCTTAGCATAATATTTTCAAGGTTAGGTCTTGGGAATTTTGAAAACTACTTTGCAAATGCACAATTTGATTTGTGGTTTCACTTTGGAAACCTGTGCTCTACCTCTTAATATATAGCCATTTCTAGAAAAGAAGTTAAAAATAGTGGTTAATGCGTGCATAGAATTTGAATGAGATGAAATTTCTGTGTTTTCATGAGCTTCTTTCCAAGTTTAGTGTCATTTCTATTTTCTTGCTACAACATACTTTCAGAACCTAGCTACTTTGGATATCTCTTATCAATTCTCAGCTCTTTTTACAAATGATTATTCGCAATAACCTAATATTCGTAGTTATCATTTGTATACTTTGTTCTACTCATTCCTTTAAAAATTTTTTTATATAATGTAATTTTGCATTGTTCTACTTACATACTAGAGCACATTTAGACTGAATAGTTCTTGGCTTTAAAATTGTTATATCTTCTTGTTTTTTCCTCCTTGCCTCTGTTTTCATCTTGTTTATATTTAATCTGTTTCCCAAAAGCCGACAGACAGAAAGATAATGCTGTATTTTTTCTTTTTCATGAGTATAACTTATTTCTGTATTTGGTGGAAATTCGTTTTTATTTTTTGTTTTGTTGTTTTTTAAGATTCAAACCAACAGGTCAAGAATCTTGGTTTGGAACACAAGGTATTGGGATTTTTCAGGTAATCTTATGTACTTCAGATCCTCCCAAGTGGTATGGATATGCACTGATTATAAAAGGATTAGAATATAGGATTTAGAAAAGATGTGATCAAGGGTCTTGTGTTATTTTTAAAGAGGAAGGTAGTATTTGTATAGTATTGTATGCAGATTATTTGAAACTTTCTCAGCAAGGTTAGCTCTTAGCCTTATATTGAAACAGAATTCTCTAGTATGATATATACGGAGAGCTGATCTAACTCATATGTTGGTGTACCATTGATGAAACGGGTTGGGATGTAAGATAGTGAGGAGGCTACTTATGCTGGCTGGGCAGGGTAAAAGCAGAAAAGATAGAGTAAGACTCATAAAAATCACTTAAACTGAAGTTTGTGTCGAATGAAGTTAGTGTGGAATATAATAAAATATGAATGTAGGGATTGCTAAAAGAAAGTAGAGTCACTTGTGAGAAGATTATAGTTATTTAAAGGAAAGAGGGAAGGAGTGATAGAAGCATGGCCAGAGATAAATGGACAATTATTAGTTATAATAAGAATGGAAAATATAGAATTTTAGCAACTGATTAAAAATATAGGATAAGAGCACCGCAATGTCTGTGATTTCTTATGAAAACACATCAAACAGAAGAGAAAATCAGATGGCAGAAATATTAAGTAGGAAGAAAAAGGTTCATTTTGCTGCATGGTATATTTGTTGTGTTTTTTGTTTTGGTTTTGGTCTGGAAATTTTATTGATCAGCGATTTTAGAGCCAGAGAAAACCAACTGTGAGTCTTCCAGGGCCCTTTCCGTAGAAAAAATAAACTGCAAGAGACTGGGCCTCCCCGGACTTGAGCAGGTTGGTCAAGTTGTTGTTATTCAGTTCTGGGAGGCTACTTATGGTCTTTATTAATGTCACTTAGGGGGTCTTTTTTTTTTTTTTTTTTTTGCAGAAACTTTATTATTTTTTTAAAAGATTTTTATTAAAATATAACTTATATACAACATTATGTTAGTTTCAAGTGTATATCATAGTTATTCAACTTTTATATATCTAAAGAAGTGATCACTGTAAGTCCAGCAACTGTCTAATACCGTACAATGCTATCACAATATTATTGATTACATTCCTTGTGCTGTGTACATTACATCCCTACTGACATGATATATTTGAAGGAGTGATGGAGCATCTGTGTGAAGATTTTCTTGGAGTTGCTAGAAATGTGAAAGTTTGCTTATAGGAGGGACATCTGAGTGCATAAAAGTGATGATTGGAGTCTAACCCCTTAGTAGGAATAAGCTGATAAAGAAGGCACGAGTTAAGTTCTCACAGGGCTAGATTTTATTCTGAAAGTTCTTAGCCACAGGCTATACACTTAATCCTGACCAACTTTATTACAAATACATTTTGTTGGCTATGAGGAAAGCCAGGTGAGAACATAGTCTCGATGTGCAACTTTTTAATACACAGTACACTACTGCAAACAATAAGCCATTAATTTGGTTTTCATACACGAATAAGAACTTTCCATAAGGATATGTGTGGGGAGATTGAATGACTGATGTGGCAGCTCAAACCAGAGGCAAAGGAGATCTCCTGAGGGAGCATAGTGGTGGTGGTAGGGATCCTGGGACTAAATTTACTCTTTAGGAAAATAGGAGGAATTGTTTAAAGACTTGACTGATAGAGGGATAATCCAGGAGGTCAGTGGGTAACTTGTAGAAACTAACATCAAAAGAAAAAAAAAATGATTGGTTATGATGACAGGGAGGAAAGGAATTTATCAATCTTATATATGAGAAATCACAATTTATCTCAGACACTTTTCTAAGTACCTTACACATGTTACCTTTCTTATTCCTCGTAACAACCCTGTGAGGTAGGCACTCTTTATTATTTCTTTTTGGGAATTCTGTATTTCAGAGAGTTCTTAGTCCCTGCATACCCTGTGCCTCCTCCTGCCCCCCAGCCAGAACTTCTCTGGAGCCATGAGTTACACATATCACCTATTTTCGATAATTGTAGGTAATTAATTGTTCTTTTTCTATGTTTTATTTCCCAGGTCACAAGGCACTTAAAGCATTGTTGAGGTCACTGGTAGATCTTCAGGAAGAGCTGCTTTTTCAGTACCCAGACACTAGATATCTAGTAGGTGGAACAAAGCCCAAACCAGATAGGTAAGGAGAAAATGCAGCTATGGAGTTGCTTATTTTCTTTTCATCTGAATAATGTACTATCATGAAAAAGAATGCTCAAACATTTCCAGGTCACTGTCAGACTTAATGTTAGTAAAATAGAAAGAGTTGCTTACATTAACTGGTAGCTAGGATGGCACAAAAATTAGGAATTAGGTTTTGGGTATTTATACTTAGTTTTGCCTAATTCTGCTTGTGGCTTCAGCAAAAGACTTGTCTTCTCTTAAGAGCTATTAGGAAATTAGTAGATAAAAGCATATTTTAATATTAATGCTTAATGTTTACAAAGCTCTTTGTGTTCATACCATGGAATCTGTGGTCACAACCATCTACTTTACAGTGAAGGAAGTAGTAGTTATTTTAAAGGGTAGAATATTTTGGAAGACAGCAGAATAAACCTTTTTTTTTTTTTTTAAACTGAAATCATCACATTTGATGAAGGATTCCGATGCCCTTTGAGCTTGCTGTATATAGTACTTGCTTATTGTTTTCCTTTGGTCTTATCCTTTGTTTTATTCTTTTGTACTGAATTAGTTGGAGGGATAAAAAATAAACTGAAATTTATTGAGCAACTACTATGTGTTGGGGTCAGTACTCCAGTGAGTACAATTGGCTATATAGCTGGAGGTTGTATTACTTTCTCATGACAGTTGCATATAGTATTGTGGTTTAATGCTGATTTTGTTGCCTGCTGCCTTTGAATTTTCTTCATATTCAGCTTCTCTTCATTAGGTTCAACTAATATTATTCCTCTTCTTGAACAGTTGTTTACAGGAAGACATATATCCCTTATTGATTTGGGGATTAAAGTCATAAAAGTATGATTATGTGTTTAATTTTTAAAGATTCTCTCTCGTAGCCAGTATAGGCCTTGTTCATATTTCTCATGTTTTTATAATCTCATTTATTTTTATGGTTTGCTTACCTTTAAAAAATATTTTGAAATCTGTTATTTTTATATTTATTTGAAAAGTTACATGAGTTTTTGATTGATCTCATGAATACTCTTTTTAAATAAATAAAAAAAAAAGCCATCCATGCATCTGTGGTGCTATTTAAAATATAGACTGAATAGGGAAGGCCTAAATACTCTTGACTTAATGTGAGCCTAGCTTTTTATTTGGATAATATTTATTTACATTGGACTTAATGTTCTTATTGGTTTTCTAGTGAGGAAGAGATTTCCAGTGAAGATGAAGAGGTAGTAGAAGAGAAGAAGAAGCAGAGAAGGGCCCCACCAAAGAGGAAGCTGGAGATGGATGACTATCCCAGCTTCATGGCAAAGCGCTTTGCTGACTTTACAGTCTATAGGAACCGCACACTTCAGAAGTGGCATGATAAAACGAAGCTGGCTTCCGGAAAACTTGGGAAGGCAAGTGTGTGTGTGTGTGTGTGTGTGTGTGTGTGTGTGCACGCGCATGTGTGTAACATAGGCTGTGGCAACCTGCTGTGATTTTAAGGAATTGGAACTACAGTTCATTTATATGGTTGATGTCACATGATAGTAATCAGTCATTTCTCTAGAAAAACCTACCGAACTCCTGCCATTGGTGTTTATACCTGTCAGATCTGAGATTTGAACTTTATTGAAAAGAATATTTTATTCTAGAAATTGTGGCCTTGTGAGTGTTCAAATGTTGGAAATACAAAATAAATAGAATTTAAACAGTTATTAGGAGCAGAAGGTAAGTTCTGGGTATAGGAAAATAATACGACCTACTTAAGACTAATTATTTTTTTTCTGTGAGAACAATTACAGCCATTCACAAGCTCAGTTTTAACAGATAGTCCTGAAAGGGGAGTTATCTGTTTCTGGCACAGAAAGATAGAGAAACCAATGTAACTGTCTTCAGCACAGACTTTCTGCATTATCTGACATTGGTTAATATTGTTGCAGGGTTTTGGTGCCTTTGAACGCTCAATCCTGACACAGATCGATCATATTCTGATGGACAAAGAGAGATTACTTCGAAGGACACAGACCAAGCGCTCTATGTACCGAGTTCTTGGCAAACCTGAACCAGTAGCGCCGCCTGTCCCAGAGAGTTTGCCAGGACAGCCGGTAAGAACTGTGATGCATCGTGATTATGGGGAGCAGTTTCTACAGGGCTAATTAACTGAAAATCTGATCACCTACTTATAGGTATTACCCTTGGTATAAGAAGTTAATGAAAGAAAGAGAAAAACATTACTAGGTTATTGAGAAACAGAGTATGTAGGAGGACAAAGTTAAAAAAAAGCTATTATTAAATACTTATGTATTAATTTTGAGTTTGATATGAGTCTGGTAATAATGGAAGCATTTATAATCCAATTTTTAAAATTCAGTTTTAAAGCTGCTTCTTGAGGAATGTCAGCATTGAAGCAAGTGTGTTCTTTAGGCTTTATGTTAGACATTTAGATACCCCAGAAAAAGATCCAAAATTAGACTAGTCATATTCTTTTGTTTAAAGGAAACTTTTATTTATAGTGGAAATATATACTTGATAATTTTTTTAAGTTCAGAAGAATTTTAAATGAAAAGTAGAATTCCCCGAATTTTAAATGAAAAGTAGAATTCCCCCTAGTCTATAAATGTCACTCCTGAGATTTAACCAATTTTCATAGTTGTAACAAGCATTTAGGTGTTTTTTATTCATATATCTATAGATAGATAAATAGATATAGATATAGATATATATAATAAATATAGTTGCCTTTTCTTTTTAATGATATGGATACATATGTGTATATAAATATATAAAGTGTTACAGCTTTTTAAATTTAATATATCCTAGATAATTCTCCATATCATTAATAGAGATCTACTTCATTTTTCCTCATGGCTAAGTGTTTTCCGTTGTACTATAATTTATTCAAACAATGAATGTTTTTGTTGTCTACAGTTTTAGAGACAGTGCTACAGTAAATATTCCCGAGCATATATATTTTTGTATTTGTGTGAGCATATGGATAGGATTCTTGAAGTGGAAATGTTAAAGAGAATATACATTTTAAATCCTGATGGATATTTCCAAATTGCCTCCAAAAAGGCTGCGTTAATTTTCAGTCCCACCAGCTGTGTTTTCCAATATTGAGTGTTGCCAATTTTAGAGGTGAAAAATGGTGTCTTCTCGTTAATTTGCATGTACTTAATTAGAGTGAGGTTAAACATTTTCAAATGATTCTTAACTATTTGTGGTTCTTTGACAAGTGCTGATGAATGTTTTTGCCCATTTTTCAGATGGATTGTTTTTGTTCTTTAAGAGGTCTTTATATCTTAAGGAAAACAGTGCTTTGACTATAGTACACGTTGTTCATAGTAGCTATGTTACTTTGATAACCTCAGTGGTATTCACTCTTTCTTATTATTATAGGAGATCCTTCCTGAAGCCCCTGCCAACGCCCACCTCAAGGACTTGGATGAAGAAATCTTTGATGATGACGACTTTTACCACCAGGTATGATTTTTACACTCTTTTGTTACAAATCTGGTTTTGGCATTTTAAAACAGCTTATAGAATTCTCTGACCAAAAGGTAGCTTACTTTGGAAGGACAGAGTCAGACAGGAAGTTAAAACTCCTTTGTTCAGAACTGACTTACTGTGCAATTCTAGATCTGTTGCTTTTCTTCTGTCTTATATTTTTCCTTTTGAAATGCAAACAGCTACAGCTGCTTTGTTATTGCATAGTGTAAATTATCTGTAAAACAGTTTCAACTTCTTTGAGTCAGGTGGATTATTCTTTGCTATTTTTGATAATGATAATGGAAATTTTTTTTTATTTTTTGGTTTTTGTCCTGTTACTAATATATCAGGGTATGGAGCTAAAGGGCTGGGATCCTAGAGTTTTTGAATTTCACTACTGATTCTATCAGCTGTTAATATATTTCTTTCTTTCTTTCTTTCTTTCTTTCTTTCTTTCTTTCTTTCTTTCTTTCTTTCTTTCTTTTTCTTTTCTTTCTTGCCTGTTCAAATCAGTTAAATATGTATTGAGTTTGTGTGCAGTTGTTGATTGTTGAAGACAGATAATTGGTAGAAGTTGAAATATGGTTTTGTTCTCAATACTGTCTCTTTACAAATATCCTTCAGTTCTTTCCCTAACATTATTATCTTTTGGCATGCTGCTCTTTTTAATGATGTTAGTGTCTATTACAGTAGACTAAACGTTTGAGTTATTCTAAAGAACTAAAATAATTTCCTATAATCCTGAGTCTCTTGATAAGTCCTACTTCTTAATGAATTGTGCTTTGGGATGTACCCATTCTAGCTCTGGGGAGTTGAGGATGTTGTTTGGCAGTGATACACCAGTTTTTGTTGAACAGTTATCAAGATAATTTTTTTTCTCTGCTGAATTTTTAGCGTGTAAACTTTTGCAACAGCTTGTTGAAGGTTTAGCCATGATGGTTGTACTAGGTATATGGAATATGAAGGAAGGAACTTAGGAAAATTATACTGTGAAGCAGAAGCAATAGAACAAGTGATTCTATATAATAGATACCTCCGGTTTTGCCCTAAAAAGAGAAAAAAACTTTCTATTAATCTTTCTATTCACTCTGTGATATTCAATAAAATTATTGCCATAGTGAGTCTTAAAAGTAATGATGAGAGGGTATAGGAAAGAGGATTGGTGGGGCCTCAGGTGTTCCTAGTCAGAGGCCTTGATTCTTTTTTCCTTTTCTTCTCTTATTATATCCATTTATCAGAAGAGTAGGGAACTCTATTTTGTTCTAGAGTGTCTAAGGAAGTACCTGATATGGGATATTAATGCTGTATAATTGTGTGAGATCATGGGAGACAATCAAAAATGTTCCAGTCTTCATTAATTGAAGTGTACATTGTTCGTTGGAAAGTGTATCATAAATTAAATAGGCTTAATAAAATAAACTGAAATTACTGGGGAGAAGTTGCTTCCACTGGCTCTCCTTAGTCTTGAAAGATTTTTTTTTTTAACCTGAAGGTCGGTTTAAAAAGAAATAGCATTACTTGATTGGCCCTTCATTCCAATTAATAATTTTAACTTCGATAAATTCTGATTTCAGAGTTATGACTAGTCACATCTTAGCTTTTCCCCTTGCTGGTTAATTGGGGTGCTGGGGTTAATCTAAATTAAAACTTAAACTAATAGAGGTCAGCAAGGCAGCTGAAACACCTGAGTGAAACAAATGGGGCTGCCAGGCGCAACTTTATCTTGGCTGTTTCCCAAGAGGGAAGTGGCAGCAAATTGGAGTTGTTTCAGCCTTCTGTAAAGGTGAATGATGGGTGACACTTGTTAATGTACAGCATCTCAGGAAGCATTCCAGATTGCTTTGCTGCTGTAGCAACTGCTGCCATCCATGCACAGTCAGTAGGAACTGGACCAGTTGCCAACATCTGGCAACACAGCAAGGAATGGGTGCAAGTCTTGAAACCCCGCAGATTCTAAATATGGTGCTTAGAACTGTGCGGGCTTTAATCACTTACCACTCTTTGGCAGCAGGCTACAACAGCTTATCCTAGCCTCGTACATCACATCCCGACATCTGCTGAGCCGCAAGGCAGCTGCACATTTATTTTCTTTTCTTGCCTTTTCTCTTTGCTTCCTATTCCTCTTCTTCTCACTTTCCCCCCTCCTGCCTTCAGTTTTCTTCTCCTCCCCAATATGCTTCTTGGGAGAGATGATCTGTAAAGATTACTGCTTCATTGTGTGCAAGTAATTGTGGTGATGCCAGGCCCTTGACAGACACAACATAGCACCTGTTCTGCTGACCTGGTTAATTTCTTCTGTTGAGTGGGATTTGCCAGAGATTGGAGCTGAAGCCAATTCAATGATAAGGCTAAAGAAAATGGCTGTGTGTTTTCTGTCACCTCCCAATTAAATTGGCTTCATAAAGTGCTTTCATTCATTTGTCAGGGTAGTAAGTCTGAGCTAAGTGTTGCATTCAGAAGTGGTACAATGTATTACAATGGCTTTGTGAATTTTCATTTTTTTAATGTGGTCATATGAAACAGCTGGGTTGTGTATATAATACATTTTGCCTTTTTTAAAAAACCATACTTGAAGCCAGACTCTTTGGGTCCATGTTTTGTAAGGAAGAGATTATAGCCACATTGAATTTTAATGTTTCATTGTAGGGGTTTAAAGGCTTACTTGGTTAATTCAGGTGTCACGAGGCTGTGTAAATGCCCTAAATACTGAGAATGATGCTCTGGAGGTCAGAACACCCAACACACACACACACACACACACACACACACACACACACACACACACACCCCTCTCTCTCTCTCTCTTTTTTTTTTTTCTCTCTCTCTCTCTCTGTTTCATAATGGGCCTTAAGTTATTACAACTTAAAAAAAATTGTATTATTTAATACACATATACATACAGAGAGAGGCACTGAAGAGTATCAGATTTAAGTAATTGTATCATTTTTGAGCTGAAAAGAACCTTATAAGAAACTGATTCCCTGAGAAGTTAAGTAACTTTCTGAACATTATATAGTAGATGACAACTCCAATACTTGATCTCAAGACTTCTTAGACCAAGTCCTATTCTTTCCATACCTTTATTTCTTAAATATTTCATTCTTAAGCCATAAAAGGACTTCACTATAGTATTTCAGTTTTCAGTTTATAAATAAATAAGCCTTATTTTCTTAGAACTGGGAGAAATATTATGTGTTAAAAAGTAATTTTTTTCCTTAAAAGGCAAATGATTTATTGTACTCCTGCTTCTTAACAATTCTAATGAAGAAATTAGCTTTTTTCTTGTGTTACTGGTTTGTTTGGGAAACCAGAATTGCTGAAAGCTTGAAGTATACCCAGTGGTAAAGATTTTATGAGAGAAACTGTTCACCTGCTTCAGGCATTGCAGAGTTACTCCCAAATGGAATTAGTTTGCATTTGGCCTATTTCTTGTCAAAGCTCATCCCTAAAGAGGATTTCACAAAAGTGAAGGTTGTAAATGACCATGAAGGATGAGCCATTCAGAAATGTTTTCAGTGTCTATTTTTCATTTTCATGATTCTATTTGATACTTTTTAACATTAATTTCTTATGTGTGGTCTGTATTACCATTTAATATTTTTTTATTGTTTTGATTTGCTTTTTTTTTTACACCATCATTTGATCTTTGACTTGATAAACCTAATTTGTTAAAGAATTGAGGAAGGACTAACATTTACTGAGTACTAGTTGTGTGCCAGCTCCAAACTAATTAGACAGGTACTTGACATACATCTTTATTTAATCCTCACATGATCTCCATATTGAGTTATGACTGCACTTAACAGTAACCTATAGAAAGTGACTTGGTTTTATTCTTCTCATCTCCCAGACCTCAAACTAGTTTCTTGTCACCTCATAAAGTATTTTGTTCTGAAAGGACTAATTGAGCTTAGGTATTGACTGATCGATACCTAGATTTTTAAGAGTTCATTAGGATTTTGTATGTTGCTTCTAGCTGTGTTTAGTTTTGATCTGGTTTGTCCTGTCACTTTGAATTTAACCAGGAGTGTTAGAGAAAGGCATAATAGGTTTTGCTCTTTTGATGACCACTTTGATGGGTTAAATTTCTCCTTTCATTTGCCATCAGGACATGTCTACAAATGACCTTGCCACATGCTGGACTTTTGTGTTCAAGACACTTGATAATGCTATAAACAAGTAATTACTAATTCGGTAATTACTATTAAAAGTTGAACTATTAAAAGTTGATAATGTTAAGAAATAGAGAAGAGACAAGCTTTCTGATAAGGTGGTTTTCCTTAATTAAATTGGTAAGGGATTAATATGGACAGTTGATATGGTGGCTTTAATTGTATGCCTTTAGATTTTAGCGTGACTAAGAGATGTCAAAAGCCATTCCTATGGTTAATGGTAATACAGTGGGACATTCTTACTTTTGGCATGTATCTTTACAGTGATTCAATTGATGGTTAATAATGTTTTCAAGTTTGATTTGAACTTGTTCCTATTAATTTGCTGTTGGAAAACAGATACCTTCTGTTCAGACTAGTGTTTCATTTTGAGCTTTACCCTAAAATGTTGCTATTATTTGAAATGTGGATAGTGTTTCTTAAAAGTTTGATAAAACTTATTACATATAGACTTTATGATGCTTTTAGAGAGGGCATACATATTAACTACATACATTTGAAAAGTGAGATTATGGTTAAAGACATAGGAGATAATCAGTTAGGTTCTCGAGGTGTACAGTAAAGGTGTTAAGAAAAACCAAACCCCAAACCAAATACCAATGTCCAGTTAAAACCTAGTTTTAATAATTATAAAATTATTTTGTGTATCAGTATAAGAATTTTATTGGAGATACACTCTGGTTTCTGTGCTGCCATTGTCTGTGTTTAGAACTGAATACGTAATCAATATTGGCATTTGATTGCTAGTCTTGGCTCACTGTTGTGGAGGCTGCACAGAATAGGAGGCCAAAAGCCACATTTTAAATGCAAGGTTCAGAAATTTCATCAAACATCAGTGTCAAGGGAAGGTACACATGACTGGCCCTCATTTCTTTCAGTTTCCTTGCTTTAAAAAATATCAGAGCGTGACTTCAGTACTACTATTTCATTTAAACAAAGATAAAACCTCAGAACAAAGCCTAAAACAGTACATTTTAGGAGTTAGCGAGGAAAGAGAAAAGAATTGGCTTAGAACTATTGAAGAAACTTTTCAAGTACAGGTGGTACCATGGGAATTTACTAGGCAAATATGTGAACAGAATTGCCTTTTCTGTACTAATAAGCACAATGTCAGCTGGCTGAGTGTAAGTTAAACATAGGATTCCAACAGTATTTTACTTGCCCTAAGTGAAGAATTTGGCACTCCTCAAGACATGGGGAACACTACCTAAATAGGCATGATGTCTTCTTATTAAATCACTCACATTTAATGCATCGCTCCTTTAAAATAAATTATAGGGATGATGTTTTAGTATAGAAAGGGGAAGTTAATAAACATCTCTTAAAAATATATATGTATTGTTGATCTAGACTAGAACATAATTGCTTTAAAGTTTGGATAGCATCTTTGAAGATCATCAAGTCCAAACAGTTTTTTTTCAAACTGGAGCCTAGAAGAAGTAAATGACTAGTACAGGATCATCTCACTTAGTGAGTTAGGACATTGAAACCTAAGTGTTCTTGTACCCAGTTTGATTTTCTTTCCAGCATGTTCCGCCTTTTCATCTGATACATTTAAAAATCCATGTGAGAGTTTCCTTTTCAGATTAATATCTGTTTAGGAAATTGGTGATCCAGTGTTCCTATTTGTACTCTTACAATTCACATGTATCACTTTTGTGCAATTATGAACTTCATTCAGTTAACATTTATTATACCACACGCTAGGCTTATAAAGACTGATAAGACAAAAATCACTGCCCAAGGAATTTGTGTCATCAAACAAGAGTAAGGTTCTCTACAATTTTGTATTGTCATATAGCTCTTCTTTAAGAGTATGACTTTATTAAAATTTAAGTGGAAAAAAAATGGCGAAAGAGAGTCAGGTCTTTGATATTAAAACATACATGTAGTTCTCTAGTGTCTTATCACAAATGTGCCTCAGGCATTTATTAGCATACAGTTTTTTCCCTTAACATATACCTGATCTAATTCCTAAAGTCATTTCTCCATAACCTGTAAAAGATCCTAAGAGACGTTATTAGATATAAACTCTGGATAATATAAATTCCCTATTTTCCAAGTCTATAGTCATTGTTAGAAGCCAGATTGAGATGCTGTTATTCACTCATACTTATTTTAGGTTAGAAGAGCCTTCAGATTAATGATGGTATTTGAAGGTTCACTTGCCATGGCTCACTTTTTTGTATTTCTGAAATTTTTTCTAATAAAAAGTTGAGAAGAAGAAAGCTTTTAGATTTTTTTTCTTTCATTCATTCATTCAACAATTATTTCGGGTCTCTCTAAATATATATTGAGTAACTACTGTTCTAGTCTATGCTGTTTAATGCAGTAGCCACTAGCTATTTAAATTTAAATTAATTAAAATAGAATAAAGCTAAAAATTCAGTTCTTTAGTCATCCTGGCCACATTTCAAGTACCAAGTAGCCACATGTACTAGTGAACACTGCATTAGACAGTGAAAATATAGAACATCATCACAGAAAGTTCTATTGGAGCTCTAAGGGGCTAGAAGAGAGCAAAGTCCTGTGTCCTGTGTCCTCATGAGCTTTCATTCTAACTTAGAAATAGGATAGGTAGTGAAATATAATGCGATACTGCAGTAGAAAGTGATAAAACTGGGTATGGGTAAGCATACTATTTTTATATAGGATGTTCAGGGGATGAAGTAATATTTGAGCAGAGACCTAAAGAAAGTGAACAACAGAGCCATGCAGATATTTAGGGAAAGAATGTTGGGAATGGCAAGTGCAAAGGCTCTGAGGCACGGCAGAGGCTAGCATGTTTTAGGGAAATCAAGGAGGAGTCACTGTGGTGGAGTAGGCAAGAAAAAGTGTTAGGAGAGGCAGCCAAAGAGGTAATGGGAAATCAGGTCCTGAAAGACCCTGTAGGCCACTGTAAGACTTTGGCTTTTACGGTGACTGAGTTGGGAAACCACTAGAAGGTTTTGAAGAAAGGAGTGATATGATTGGTAATATTTTAAAGGAATCACTCTGATGGCTGTGTTGAGAATAAACTATGGGGCAGCAAGGTGGCAAACAGGAAATAGTTAGGAAACTAGTGATATTCCAGGCAAGAGATGGTGGTAGCTAGGACTAGGCTGGTTTTGGAAGGAGTGTCAAGAAGTGGTTGGAGTTTAAATTTGTGTTGAAAGTTGAAATAACAGGTTTTGCTAATGAATTGCATATGGGGTATAGCAAGAGGAGCGTACATATTTTTGTTCTGAGCAATGAAAGGATAAAATTGCAATTTACTGAGATGGGGAAAAGCAGTGAGAAAGCTAGTTTGGAGGAGAAATCTGGAACTCAATTTTGGTTATATTAAGCCCCCCTCCCCCTCCTACCTACCCCCTGCCGTGGACCTCTGTTGGCTTTAATTATTTTGGTTTTGAATCGGTTATATTAAGTTTAGGATACCTCCGAAACATATGGAGTTGTTGTAGAGTTAATTATATAATTTTGGAGTTCATGGGAAGGTCTGGGCTGAAGGTATGAATCTGAGAGCCATCAGCACATACGTTTTATTTAATACCATGAGGCTGAATTAGATCACCTAGGGAATGAAAGTAGAAAAAGAGAAGCTATTCAAAGCTCAAATCCTGGGACATTCAAACATTTAGAGGTTGGGGAAATGAGGAACCAGCAAAGATCATTTAGAAGAAACAACCAGTGAGGTAGGAGAGAATAAAGGAAGAGTTATTTCCTGGGTTCCATGTATAAGTGTTGCAAGGAGGGAATCCAGTATCATTCTGATTCCAAACCAGGCAAAAACATCACAAGGAAAGAAAATGACAGACCAATCAGTATCTCTTATGAATATAGATGCAGAAGTCAACAAAGTACTAGAAACTCAATCCAGCAACACATGAAAAAGATTATACACCATGACCAAATGGGATTTAGCCCAGGAATGTGAATATTAAACATAAAAATAATCAATATAATATACCATATCAATAGAATAAGGACAAAAGCCACATGATCAGCCCAATAAATGCAGAAAAAAACATTTAATCTCCTTTCATGATATAAAAACACTCAACAAACTAGGGGTAGGGGGAACTTCCTAATTTGATAAAGAACATCATTGATAACCCACAAGTAATATCGTACTCAATGGTGAAAGACTGAATGCTTTCTCCTAAGTTTAGGAACAAGACGGGGGATATCTGCTCTTACCACTAATACTCACTATTGTACTGGAGGTTCTAACCAGGATAGTTAGACAAGATAAATAAAAGGCATCCAATTGGAAAAGAAGATGTAAAACTCTTATTTTACAGATGGCATGATCCTATAAATAGAAATCCCAAAGAAGAAACCAAAAAACTACTAGATCTAATAAATGAATTCAACAGAGTTGCAGGACACAAGATGAACACACAAAAATTAGTTGTGTTTCTATACACAAGCACCAAGCAATCTGAAAAGGGAATTAAGAAAACTATTCCATTTATAATAGCATCCAAAAGAATAAAAAACCTGAGAATAAATTTAACCAAGAAGCCGAGAGACTTGTATGCTGAAAACTATGTTAAACATGACCGAAAGAAATTTAAAAAGACCTAAATAAATGGAAAGCCATCCCATGTTCATGGATTAGAAGACTTAATATTATTAAGATGTCAGTACTCCACAAATTGATCTATAGATTCAACATATCTCTATCAGAATCCCAGTCACCTTTTCGCAGAAATTGACAAGCTAATCCTAAAATTCATATGTCAATGCAAGGAACCCAAAATAGCTAAAACAGTCTTGGAAAGAACAAAGTTGGAGAATTCATACTTCCTAATTTCAAAACTTACTACAAAACTACTAATCAAGATGTTGTGGTACTGGTGTAAGCTTGGGCATATAGATCAATGGAATGCAATTGAGAGTCCAGAAATAAACCCAAACTTACATTTATGGTCAGTAGATTTTCGACAGGGGTGCCAAGACAGTTCAATGGGGGAAAGAACAGTCTTTTCAACAAACAGTGCTAGGACAATTGGATATCCACATGCAAAAGAATAAAGTTAGAGCCCTCCCTTATACCTACACAAAAATTGGAATGGATCATGTACCTAAATATAAGCGCTAAAACTATGAAACTTATAGAAGAAAAAATAAGAGTAAAACTTTATGACCTCGGGTTAGGGAGTGGATTTTTAGATATGACAACAAAAGCACAAGTGACAAAAGAAAAACCATAAATTTGGACTTCACTGAAATCAAAAACTTTTGTGCTATAAATGGTACCATCAGGAAAGTGAAAAGACCCACGAAATAGGAGAAAATATTTGCAAATCATATATCTGATGAAGGACTGGTATTTGGAGTATATAAAGAACTCTTACAACTCAATAATAAAAGACAAATAACCCAATAGAAAATGGCAAAGGATCTGAATAAACATTTCTCCAAGAGATATATTTTCTAGTAAGCACAGGGAAAGATGCTCAACATCATTAGCCTTTAGGGAAATGCAAATCAAAGCCACAATGAATATCACTTTACTCCACTAGGATAGCAATAATCAAAAAGACAAATGATAACAAGTGTTGGGGAGGGTATGGAGAATTTGAAACCCTCATACATTGTTGGTGGAAATGTAAATTGGTATAGCCCCTGTGGAAAACAGTTTGGCAGTTTCCCAAAACAAACAGAGTTACCATATGACCCAGCAATCCCACTCTTAGGTATATCCCCAAGAGAAATGAAAGTGTATGTTCACATAAAAACTTGTATATGAATATTTGCAACATTATTTATAATAGCCCCAAGTGAAACAACCCAGCATCCCTCAGCTGATAAATGGATAAACAAAATGTGGGGTATCCATGCAATAGAATATTATTCAGCCATAAAGACGAATGAAGTATTCATAATTGCTACAACATGGATAAACTTAGAAAAGATTCTGCTAAGTGAAAGAAGCTATTCACAAAAGACCACATATTATATGATTCCCTTTATACGAAATGTCCAGAATAGGCACATTTATGGAGACAGGGAATGGATTAGTGATTGCCAAGGGTTGGGGGTGTTGGAAGTGAAATGGAGAGTAACAGCTAATGAATAATGGGTTTCTTATGAGAGTGATGAGAATATTCTAAAACTGATAGTGGTGATGGTCACACGACTGTGAATTTACAAAACCATTGAATCATACAATTTAAATTGGTGAATTTTATGGTATTTGAATTATATCTGAATAAAGTTTGTTGTGTTTTTTTTAAAGAAGAGAGTGACCAACTATGTTAAACATTGCAGACAGGTCAAGTAAGATAAGGACTGAAAATTGACTATTCGTTATAGCAACAGAAATCATTAATGACCTTGACAAAAACTGGTTTGGAATAGATTCAGAAAAGAATGGAAGTAGAAAAACTGGAGACAGTGAGCGTACTTTCTCCAAGAGGTTTGCTGCAAAGGGAATAGAGAAATGGCAGCAGCTGGAAGGGGAAGTGGAGGATCAGGAGAATATTCTTTTGTTTTAGATTGGAGATATATTTGGTATGCTGTTTGTATGTTGATAGAAATGATCCAGTAGAGAGGGGAAAATGGATGTTTCAAGAAAGAGGTGAGAATTGCTGGTGAGTATACAAATAGGTCTGATGGAGTGTTCTTCCATAGATATTGGAGGAAAGGCAGAGTAGATATGGAATGGGAACATGTGGAAGTTCTCATCTGAGTGCTTTTATTTTATTTTATTAATTTATGAATTAAGCTAAGAGTGAGAAGGTGTGGCATGGGGGCTGGACATTGGAGAAAAGAGAAGGTATGGCAAAGTTACCTAAGGGAATGAGTGGATGAGAAAACTGTACTGGAGCTGTTAGGTATCAATAATGACCCACATAAAGCAGTGGTATTTCAAAGAGAGACCAGTTCACATGATCTTGTCCTTTTCTTTAGCCATTTAAGCTTGTGTGGTTACAGGTATTGAGATTTAACATGGTTTGGGGTTTCGCCAAGAAAGTACAGGTACATAATCTCATATATAATTCTGAAATTTAAAAAGCCTTGAAAATTTAGTGTTTTGTTTATTTTGGTAATTTCAGCAAACCATTGTGGTGCAGCATCTGATGTGAGTGGTCATGAAGGCTGTACAAATCTATAAGGTTTTATTTATCCCACTTAGTGAGAATAGTCATATGTTTTGCTGCAGAAAATGTAATGCTTTTGACTTTAGGGGGCTGCTCCAGGCTCTGCTGGGGCATTTATGGTATGTGCACTCTGTTATCTTTCTAAAATCTTAAAAATTCTAAATTCCAAGATGCATCAATCCCCAAGGGATTGTGGATCTATATGATAGAAGGCATGCAAAGAAGTTGAGGATGCATACCAGGAGTAATTATCCTGACAGATTATTGGATCGAATCCACCTGAGTAAGGAGGGAAGTGAGCCCATGAGGAGAGGAGTAGTGATGCTGAAAAGGTGGCATGATCAATGGGTTATTGATTTTGGAGGAGCTGAAGAATTATTGGAGTCTGAATGCTAGAGAGAGAATGCTAGAAAGACAGGTTGAAGTATGTTTCAGCTGGGCTTTTTATCCTTAAAGGACATAATTATAGAATACAAGTTAGTATAACCCTTTTGTTATACTCTTTCTTGTGAATCCTTTTTAGTAAAATCGTCTCTAGTTCTGATTGACTTTCTCTTTATTCTTTTAATATAAATGATGTATTGTACAGTGTCATTAAAAGAAACACTGCCAAAGAGTGTCCAGCAATAGAGATTGAGCTGGTGTCCCAAAGAATATATAACCCTTCTCCCCACCTTTATTATTGATAGAGGAAAAAAAAAAGATAAAAACTGACATCATCTGTCTGGTGACTAGGGAGCAAAATGCTGGGAATGGAGACTGTTGAAATCCTGAAAAAGAGCACTTTCTGTACATTGTTATTTTTAGCATGGACTGGAAAGGATGGCTTAATGCACTTAGTCCTTGTAAAATTCTTTTAATTTGTAGGAAATAGAAAGGAAAAGCAAATTGGCAAAAAAAATAAAAAGTTCCTTAGTATTCTCATTGCCCAATTCTGTCTTCACACATTGGGGCCTAATACTGAGAGTGATTTACTTATACTTCTAGTTTATAATTAGACATTGGGAGACACTATATATCATGCCTAATGGGATATATGGGGTCTGATAAGAAAGTTTTCTGTTTTGACTAATAAATTTTAACCCAAGTGGCCAAGCCTAGTAAAATATTATAGCCTTTGAAATATTTTAGAACTTGTTCTGAGAAAATAGTGTTACTTTGTTCAGCGAATGAATTTATCATTCCTTCCAAATCACAGGCCTTAGCTCTAACTCTGGAATAGACGCTGAATCAGACAGTGGAAAAACTAATCAAATCCTTAAAGACCAAAGGCAGTGAGGCAGAGTTAGGCTGACTTTTTCAGTGCTAGCCTCTAGCTATCCGTTTTCTTATTTTAGTAACCAGAGGTGCGTTATTCGCAACTTCAGTACCAGGATGCACTTGGATTTTATTCACATATCCTGACTTACCTTTATTGTTCCCTATAATATTTTTCTTGTAAATATTGTCCTTGCCATTGCAAAAGTTGGATGTTTTCCTTGATCACAAGATCTAGAAGACTGCTCATTGCTACTTACTTAATTCTTTCATTTTACAAATATTAAATAAGCACCATGTGTAAGGCCACATGAAGAGTTTTGTGTGACAATTTGTATGACAATTTGATTCACACTATAACTTGCCCTCAAGAAGCTTACAGCCAGTCAAAAGAGATGACATAATCATAAACAACTAGAAGGCATGGTGAGGGGGTATTGAAGAATTCATAAGAGGGAGAAATTAATAACAATTTGGAGAAATTAGAGAAGGCTACATGGAGGAGGAGATGGCATTTGATCTAGGCCTTCAAAGAAGGATAGATAGGATTTTAGATAGGAAGAGATTGAAGGGGAAGGCTTCTAGATAGAGGGAATTGTGTGATCAGCGGTTGGTGGGGGTGGTTCCAGGTCATGGAAAGGGAATAGCAGTTAGTTGTTCAAATAGAATACATGATAATGGAAAAGATCACTTTTGCTCCAATTTATCATGGTCTAGTTTGGGAAAATACTGCAAATAATAACATACTTTTCAAGTACTGACTTACTATTTATGTGACTTTCCTATGCTTTTTACATTTTCTTCTATTCTGCTTTCCTTCATTTTTAGATCTTATTTGTTATCTACCGTTGAAAATGAGTAGAAAGGAAAATTGAAAATTGTACCCGTTCATTGTTTGTGGCTGTGGTGATTTAACTATGGAAGATGTTGATTTTTTTTTTGTCCCAAATGGGATTTGGGGATTATCTATGAGTATTATTATCTGATGTTGATAATATTTCTATTTATTGACCACTTACATTTTGCTAAATGCTTTCCTCTTTTCATCCTTTAAAATCTCAAATCAGTTGTGTGAGGTACAATTATTACCACTTTATGGATGAGGAAACTGAATTTCAGAGAGGTAAAATAACTCATCCGAAATCACATAGCTAGTAAGGGGCATAGCTGGAACTCAAAACCTAGATATGTCAGATTCGAAAGCCTGCATGGCATTATACTGACTCGGCAGATATTTATACTTATGTTGAACCATGCGGCATACGTACTCATATGATTGAAAGCTCATCTCTAGAAGCATTAGATCTTAGAAAATGAGAGAAGGAATCCTACAACTGAGATTTGACAAATCCATTTCATAGATAAAAGATATTTAAATAGAAAACACTGTATTGGAATTAATTCAGATCTTTATTACAAAAATGTCAAGACACCTTTTTGGCAATAAAAGGACCAACTCAGAGCTACTGCAGAAAGGTTCAGGGTATGGGGATGGGGTTAGAGGAAGCACAAAAGATTTGTTTCCTCTCTTCTTTCCCTGAGAAGAACCATCTTTTTCCTTCGCGAAATATGACCTGAGAGAGGTTAGATCTACATCATTTTAACAGTAAAAGAATGAGAAGTGTTTTAAGATCTTTTCAATTTTTTGGAATAAATTTTTATTTATTTATTTTTAAATTTGGGTACTGTTGGGATGGTTTAAAAAAAGGTAAACATATGAACAGGACAAACAAGCAGAGACCCATGGACATGGACTATAGACTAGTGATTACTAGAGGTTAGGGGGAGGCGTGAGGTAGACAGGGTAAAGGAGTCAAATATGTGGTGACAGAAAGAAATCTAACTATGGAGGTGAACACACAATGTGACTATATATATATGCCTTACCGTTAAAGTATACAGCTGAAACTTAATGGATTTCATTAACCAATGTCACCATAAAAAAATAATTAGTTAAAAAAAAGGAGAGGTGGGGAATGTGCATGTGTGCATTTGTGTTTGCTGGAGACACAATGTATGTAAAGGAGCAATGTGTTTTATGAGTTTTAGAGGGAGGTATTATCCTAAATAAAAATAACGGCATAGGTGAAAAAAAAGGTAAATCTCACCCACTTAAACCCACTTAAACCCTCTAGGCCCTGTATAAGATGTGTGAAAACGAAAACATTGTTTGGGGAGGAAGAATTGCTGAAAATTTAATGACAAAAACAAATAGATTCCTCAGTTGCTTTGGTAGATAGTTGTACTCTGGATTAGAATCATAGTTTATATTGTATTTCTTTTGTTTAAATCACTGACAGGGAGTATGTGTATGATAAACAAAAATTTGATATTTTCTCCTAGAAACAATTTTTTTCCCCATCTGTGTGTATATTTATTGAGCTCCTTCAATAGGCCAGTGCAGGAGAATAAGCACAGTCAAATATATATCTTCTGTTCTCTGTGAAGCATATGGTCGGCTAGTGGAGGAAGTAGACTTTAATTACGTGAGCCACTAATAAAATTTAAGTACAACAAATATATAATGAATTTTTGTGTTGAGGAGTACGTGTAAGAAATGTTTCTCTGAGGAAGAGATGACTAAGCTGAGATTTAATGAATGAGTAGAGAAGGAGGTGGGATGTAAGCAGGTAAATAGTTATTGCATGTTCCAGGCAGTGCATGTGCAAAAAAGGGCTCCGTGGTTGGAGTGAACCTGGGAGCATTTCAAGTACAGAGGAAATGCTGGTGGGACCAGAGCATAGAGGTAGAAGGCTAGGCCAGAGAGGTAGATAGATGCCAGATTGTGTTGGGCCTTTAGACTGCAATAAGAATTTTATCTTCGGACACATTTGAATTTTGAAAATATTACTTTGACTATAATGAGAGCAAAATAGAGAAGGGGCAAGAGCAAATGTAAGGAAATTATAATGATGCAGTTGAGATGATGTCAGTTTTATTCTTCATTGTTTTCCCAGTACTCAATAAATATTGAATGAATGAAGAAAGCAATAGTCTATACTAGGTAGGGTATAGGCAATGAAGATAGAGTAGACAGATTCATGAATTAGTGTATTATATATATAAAGCTTGGAGATGGATTAGGTATTGAGCTTAAAGGAAAAGAAATCCCAGGGATAACTCTTAGGTCATTGAAGCCTTGAGAGTAGAATGAACCTCATGGGGAAGGCGTATGAAGTGAGAAGAAAAAGCTTGGAAGTGAGCCTTGAGGAATGTTAGCATTTAATGTCTGGGTAGAAGAGCTGGCTGAATATGGAATAAAACAAGGGAGGTGCCTCAAAGATTCCAAGAAAAGAATGTTTTAGGAAGGTGAGAATGTCCATGTCACTTGCTACTTCAGGAAGTCTAGTAAGATGAGTCATGACAGATGTCCATTAGATATGAAGATCTTGAGTTCTTGACATGAGTCATTTCTGTAGAATAATGGAGATAGAAATGTTATGGTGGTATACAGTTGTTTGAGGAGTGAGTGGGCAATGTGGAAAGGAAACAAAAAATAGTTACCTATGGGGAGTGGGTTATTTTTGTGACAATTTTATACTAAAGGCATGTACAGTAATTCCTTTCTAGCTATTTGAAATTGTGTGGATTTAGTTTTTGTATACTTCAAATATAGTATATAGAAATTGCACGTGACTTCTTTTGGGGATAATTTGAAAGGCTGGAAAGCTGAGAACAAACAAAAAAGATGGTAAAGCAGAAGGCAGAGCAGAAATAGATACATTTTTCACTAAGAATTCTTGTGGAAACTAGAAAGGAAGCTGAGGAAAGAGTAAACCCAAGCCTTGTGAGTATGCTTTTTGTATCTTTTAATGACAGAGAGATAGAAACACATGTGAGAGGATTTGATTGCACTTTCACATGCTCTCTATGTATTCGGGAGGGCGTTTGAAAAATCCCTGACTCAGCAAGTCTAAGTAAGTTAAATGGAGGGTTGCCCCAAGCTTTTTTCCATTTCAAGCATCTGTGGTTATGAATCATGGAAGCCTGAGAGGTAAGAATCAATAACTGTGGGTCACAAATTCAGAAATCCAGGGAATAATATGGCCATAAAACCAAATGCTTTAAAAATTACTTGGCTTTTAGACAAGGGTGCCAAAACAATTCAGTGGGGGAAGAAATAGTCTTTCATCAAATGGTGCAGTTGAATATCCACATGCAAAAGCATGAAGTTGGACTCGTACCTCACACCATACACAGAATTAGCTAAAAATGGATCATAAATCTAAATATAAATCTAAATCTAAAACTATAAAACTCTTAGAATAAACAGAAGTAAATCTTTATGAGCTTGGGTGAGGCAGTGGTTTCTTAGATAGAATTCCAGAAGCACAAATGACAAAAGAAAAAAAAATTGAACTGAATCAAAATTAAAAACTTCTACTTCAAATCATGCCATCAAGAAAGGGAAAAGACAACTCACAGAATGGGAGTTGTTAAACTACTGCTATCTAGAATATATAAATTACTCTTACAACTGAATAGTAAAAAGACCACCTAGTTAAAAAATGTGCAAAGCATCCGATTAGACATTTCTCTAAAGAAGGTACGCAAATGGCCAATAAGCATAAGAAGATGCTCAGCCTCGTTAGCCTTCAGAGAAATGCAAATCAAAACCACAGTGAGATACTTTATACTCTTTAGGATGCTATCATCAAAAAGTCAGAGAATAGCAGTGGTGGCAAGGATGCAGAAAAATTGGACCTCTCAAACCCTACTGGTGGGAATATAAACTGGTGCAGCTTCTTTGGAAAACAGTCAGGCAGTTCCTCAAAATTTTAAATATAGAGTAACAATACGACTGATCTATTCCACTCGAAGGTATATACCCAGAAGAAATGAAAAATATGTCATACAAGAATTCGTAATGAATGCCTATAGCAGCATTATTCATAATAGCCATGAAGTAGAAGTGACTCAAATATCTTTCAACTGATGAATGAATAAAAAATATGGTATAATTCATACAATGGAATATTATTCAGCCATAAAAAGTAATGAAGTACTAACATATGCCGCAACACGGATGAACCTTGAAAACATGTTAAGTGACAGAAGCCAGTCATAAAAGGCCATATGTTATATGATCCAATTTATCTGAAATGTCTAGAGTGGACATATTATAAAGACAAAAAGATTAGTGGTTGCTTAGGGCCATGGGAGTATGTGCCTAGAGTATACTGGGGATGAAGCTAATAGCTATGGGGTTTCTTTTAGGTGGGATGACAATGTTCTAAAATTAAATGTGATGAAAATTATATGAATTTCGAATGGGTGAATTGTATGGTAAGTGAATTATATCTCAGTAGAGCTGTTAACAGTTATTTGGCATTATCTGCAGCAAATCAAAATAAATATTATTAGTACTATTTCTAGTGTGTTGCCATGTTTAGGAAACAGAAAAATATTGGTAAGAGTTTTTAATTGGCATATCTATGGTCCTCCTGTCTTTTTTTTCCTTTGTAGGAATTGTAAAATTTCTCAGTGTGAATTTGCAGACTGGGAAGATTTTTCAAAAACATTTATACTCTTTTCTCTGGATATTGCTAAATAAATAGTGACAAATTCTTCTTGGGTTCTCCATTACCTAAGAAATGTTGTAATTCTGTGGTGCTAAGAAGTCCTGAAGGGTAGAAACTTCCCATACTTTTAGTTTTTTCTAATTACTTGCATATTTTTAAATGAAATAATTTATACTACTGTTGAATTATCAACTTTAATTATTTATCAAATCATCTCTTGACTTCCCGTTATGGTAGTGAGACCCTCACTTTCCTATACTCCCTTGCTCTACACTTCAGTTCTACATTCTGGTGTACTTATTGTCAGAGTTTTGTGAAAAAAGAGTATTTACACCATTACGACTACATAGATGTTGTTAACAAGTAATATACTACAATTATATTTTCTTACAAATTTATTTTTTCCTAGAGCTAATAATACTTTTTTAAAAAAGGATTTGCCTAGTTTTCTATGTATCTCTCGGTATTTTTTCCCCCACATACTCAAAATGCCTTGAATATATATGTATATAACCTTTCACTTTCTCCTCCCTCTGATGTTTCCTCTGGAGACCTCCCTTCTAGAGGTCCCTGGACTCTGTTCCTTTCTGGGCCTCTGCCATCTGTAGTCTTGGGACTTGCCTTTTCTTCTTTCCTGAGTTAGACCAGTTTTCTAACATCTCGTGTCTTTCTCCTTGCTGTATGTTCTCGTTTTACTGAAGCACATCTTCCTGTGAAGGAATGTGTGGAGAGTAAATTGTTGAGTCCTTGCATGTGTGAAAATGTCTTTATATGACTCTCATACTTGGTTAATACTTTGGCTGTGCATGGAATTTGAGGTTGAAAGTCATTTTCCTCTGAATTTTGAAGGCATTGCTCAGCCCTCCTCTGGTATCTGCTTTTGCTATTGAGATGTCTAATCCCATTTAGATTTTCATTCCTTAATAGTTAGGGTGACTATAATTTATTGTCAAAACTGGGACACTTGAGGTGCTTGCCTGAAAGAATACTGGGACAACAGGTATAAACCGGGACTCTCTGGGGCAAACTAGGACATGCGGTCTCCCTCTTTATATGTGACCTATTTTTTCTCTAATCATTTAGGGTCTTCTCTTTACTTCTAGTGTTCCACATTTCATGGTGGTGTGTCTTGGGAAAGGTCTTTTTCGTTCATTGTACTAGATCCTTTTAGGCTCACTGCTGTCCTTCAATTTGGGGAAATTTTCATTATTATTTCTTTAATAATGTCCCATCCTTTGTTAGATGTTTGACATTCTGGATTGTCTTCTGAATTTTTTTCTTTTCTCTCAAATAAGCCAAGGGGATATTATCTTTTGCCTTTCATTTTATATCTGATTTTCATACGTTTATCTTTTAGTTCTATTGAAATTTATTTTCCTATTTTTTGTTTAACTCTTTGTTTTACTCTTTTCTTATAGCATCCAGTTCTTATGGAAGTATATCCCCTTTCACTTCTCTGAGGGTGTTTTTCCTCAGTTCTTTCCTCCTTCTCTTCTCCTTTCCTTCTTTCTGTTTGTCCAAGATTTCTTTTATTTTCTGCATTGCTTTCTTGAGCCCCGCCCCCCCCCTTTTTTTTCTATTTGTTTTGGTCTATGTCTGAGGCTTTCCATAGATGCTGGTGATCCTTAACTGTCTCTTCACATTAAGAGTAAGGCATTCGAAAGTATCTCTAAAACCTGAGCTGAGTTTTTTGGCTCCTTTACAATTTTGTTGTGAACTCACCTTTCTTGATTGGAATGCTCTCAAATGTCAGTACCTGGAAATTTTATTTTCTGGGAAGAGGGGGGAATCAACCATGCAATTTCTCCAGAAAAGACTCCTTTGCTCTCCTACCTAGGCAGTTTTATATCTGGGTGGTAGCATTCTGTGCATAGGGCTGGGGGAGGAGGCAGAAGGTCCCAGATATTAACATAGCAGCATCTTTCTGTTGTACCTCATCCCAGCCTTCTGTGCATCATATTTCTCAGTCCAGAGCTTCTGTAGCTCAGTTTTTCCAGAGAATTAAACTTCTCTCCCACCCTCCACCCTGTGAGAGGAGGTGGTAGAGGGAGTTAGTCACTTAGTTGTATGGAATAATGGAGAAGGCCCAGTAGTTCTGTCCCCTCCCCCTTCTCTACCTTTCAGGGTAACTGCTACTCCAAGAGTTCACTCTCACAGGGATTATGCGAGGCCTAATTAGCTCCACCTTCACTTTTATTCCCTCTGGGCACTTGAGTGATAACTTCCTTTCATTCTTCCATCTCCTGACTGTCTGAAAATTTTATGAAAATATGCTCTCATTAGCTTTCCCTTTCTCTTCTTTCTTGTGGATTAATATATTTTTTTTCCTCTGTTGTCTTTTAGAGGAGTTGAGAAGAGATAAACTAATATATTCTTTCTGCCATTTTTAACTGATTCTGGCATGCATTTTTCCTGGCAAAGTATTATAAACGCTGATTAGATGCTGAATAGTACTAGCAGTGCTTTCTTCATGTATGTTGTCATGGGTTAAATAGATTTTTGTGGGCTGACCTGGAAACCTAATGACATCTATGATTTTCTTCTGGAACTAGAGAAATAATCAAGCTTTTCCGAGTTGACTCTTTGGAGAATTATAACAAACTAGAACAAGAATATTTTATACATCTCTCTGTTTTCTCAGTCACATAGAAAATTTCAAATACTGTGATATCATTGTCAAAATTAAAAGCTTCAATAACTGGAACAGAAACCTGAGTTTTAATGGAAAAGTTTGTTTATAAAGGTAAGCTATGCAAATTGAATTAAATTCTTTAGCAATATCCCCAAAGCTTTATTTTTTCGTCAACTGTTTTGAAGGCAGTTTCCTAACTAAATTTAAACCCAGTGATAGTGATAGCTGTGAGAAATAGTGATAGTCATAGGAATGGTTTTCTTGTAATTTCTTGCTACTTTCATATTCCTACCTTGCATACTGCAGGATTTTCTGAAACATTGTACTGAATAAACTATCCTCAGCCAGACAGCAAGAAAACCATCTTCCTAATCACGAATAAATAAGAAGATCTGTGCAAGGCACTTGGGTAGCAAAAATGTAATCCAGAATATGTTAAGTACCCAGGGCGCTTCAAAGTAAACGCTGTACCAACTCTGAATTGCAGAGGCCACTGCAAGTGAAACAGATCCACTGCAGTTGTGCTGCTCCAATTTTCAGCCTTCGGGAAGGGCATATGGGGCTTTCTTCCAGAGGATCACCCCTTTTGTGCTGGGGCAGCCTTCCATGCGCAGTTGCCCCCAGTGGCCATGATGGCCCCAGTCTCAAGGGATCAGAGACAATTAGGAAAACCAGGAGTAGTTGTTGTAATCTCTTATGTGGCTAGAACAAGGTAAAGGCAGTGAGATGCAGTCATTTCATTTTTCTTCCTTTTTATGTTTTCTTTCTCTTCTTTTTTTTTATTCTAAAAATTTTTTATCGCTAACCTCGCTCCCATCCCCCCACCCCAACCTTCCTTTTGACAGCATATTGACTAGGGACCAGAAGCCCATTTTTGCTTAGCCTTAAGGGCAGCTGTTTACAGAGTAGCAGTGTTACATAGGTTTACTGTGTCGTATGTCTGTGTAACACTGGATTTGGATCTTGTATTTAGCTGCCAGAAGTGACTGTGATGAAGTAGGAGAGATAAACTGATAGATTGGCTGCCAGAAAGATGTTGGGAATCAATCAGATAAACAGGGTAGAGAAATAGCTTGCTGTTTTCTAGTGATAATAAACCAGTGGCCTCTGGTCCCCACATTTTTAAATGTAATTGCTGTAGTAATGATGTCCAAAATAAGCAAATGAAAAAACATCACAGACTATTTTTTAATTGCAATTGAGATATCCTTTTCCCTTTTGCAATAAAGATTTATCTTATATGGAAATTCATATTTTTATAAATTTGTTTTCCTTCTTCCAGTGCCTACTTATGTAAACAAATGAAATGAGAGAATGAACTACTTTCATAGGAATTTATTCCTCCTCCTGTCTCCTCCCAAAGACTTCAGCTATTTAACTTGGTGAAATATTTATATTGCTACCATGCCTTACCTACAAAACATTTATTTTAGTGAAATAACAAATTTTAAAGTCAAACCTGTATTGTAGACACATAATTAGCAAGAACTAGTTTATTTTGGTATCCTCCTGTAGATTTCTCTCAGAAGATTTTTGAAATTTTTATCTCTTGCTATTTTCTTGTATGTAGCACTTATATCGGAGAGTTATGTCATTTTATTATTATAATTTAAATGTCTCCTTTTTTAATGTTTAATTTTTAAATCTATTGCTTCTCTTCACCTAGGACTTTAAGATCCAATGCAGATTCTTACATCTGTGTGAAAGATATAGATTTAGACTTTGTTTACATGCAGTGGACTACCCAGGATTAAGAGGAGAGTAGCAGAGTAGTTTAGAGTTCTCATGGAGTTAATTGTATAGGATGAGAGACTGGTTCTATGTGTTGTATTTCCAGTAGGCACATATGGCTTTCTTTAGGCTCCCTCTCAAAATTATTGTGGCTGTGAATGTGTCAGTGTCATAGATGGTTATATCACTTAATAGTCAGCATAGTAGAATACCAGCTGTGGAAAGCAAGAGAATGAAGTCCACACTTTTAATTATATATAATAAAGGCTTTTGCCTGAGGAAGACCTTTTGATTGCTGGAGGTTATAGGTCAGAAGTTAACCATGTACCATTATCCTATTGGTGAGAAGCTGATATATTTTCCTTTTGCCACACAGCCCCTCCCACCTGACCTTTTAAAGATTCTCTGTTGATATCGATGAGGTGGACAAAACTAATCATAAAAACAATGAAGGGAATGTTGCACATTCATTGATCCATTTGAAATGAACTGCAGTACAATAAGTCTTCCAAATGGACTCCTGTTCCCAGCTATTGCTATAGCCACCTTTTTAAAGATATATAAATATGAAAGGGTTAATGAGAATTCAGTCATGCTCTTGCCACTGGGTTGTCTCTTATTGATTGTAGTTTTAGAGCTGTCACTATGCCATTCCGAATTCCTACTGTGCCCTTTTAAAGTTAGTTAGTGCCAAGAGATGATAAATAAATCAGTGCTTTCCTTTTTCCCCTAGCTCCTTCGAGAACTCATAGAACGGAAGACCAGCTCATTGGATCCCAATGATCAGGTGGCCATGGGAAGGTAACTTAGATATGGCTTTCTATTCATGCAAACAGCCTATACAATAATTTCTCCCTGTGAATCCCCTTAATTCTACCTCCAAGGCAGTGATTGGCCCTATAATTATAAAAGTTTAAGCAAGATTGTAAGAGCTAGAAAGGCAAAGTGATAGAAATCCTAATTTTTTACCCTACGTTGCCTTAAATGCAGTTTGAATAAGAGATTATAAAACACCTATATGTGTTTGTTTTAGGGTTTGCTTTTCTAGGTCCTTTATACGCTCTATGCTCTTTGGTTTGGGTTGTGATTGTATCTATATCAATCTCTGACCAGTGGATAAAAAGCAACCACCGAAATGTGTGCTCTCAGCTGTCAGAATGTGGCACTGTGCACAACAGGTTCCTTGCTCATAGTAGAATCTGCTTTGTTAGGATCTGCCCTAATTTAGACCTCCACCCCTTCAGTAAAAGCTTCAGCACAATTAGAAATGGAAAGTGGCAGCATTACCCAGATGTCAGGATAGAATGTAAAGTAGTGAAGGAAGGCTCTTGTGTGTATGCTTCATCCTGTGCTTGGAAAATAAAAAGGGCATTTAGAGTACTACCTAATGAATAGTGTACATTTAAATAGCCATGAGCCATAATTTGCAAAACCAGGAAAGGAAACAAAAGCTGCAAGTGCCAGAATGGGATTCTGGGCAGAGAAGTATTTTGAGAATGCAGTGAAAAATCTGTGTTGATGAAATAATTCTATTTGAGTAACACATTATTTGAATTTTAGGATACGATGTTGTTGATATTTTGTGTCTCTCTAGAATGTTATAGAGAACTGTTCACTATAAATTTAATGTGATAGAGCAAATTGTATTTAAGTGGTGATTATATTGTACATTTATCTCACTTTACAATAAAATAGATTATGGTAATTAAGATTATATTAAGATTACGGTAATTGAATTTCCCTAGATTTTTTTTTCCCCCGATGTTGAGTTTTCATTGTATAAATCAGGTAAGATGACTAGCTGCTGCTGTTTCTCCTTCATTTTTTTTTACATACATTCATACAAGCTATATGTGAAGATTTTCTTAGCCCAGTATCCTGTTTTGAAAAATGAATTCCTTTTAATCTAGAATGACTGTAGAATATGTGAATCTTGTTCGGATCCTGACTCAAACAAACCAACTGTAAAATTAGCACAATCTGGGAAACTGAAGAGTGACTGAATATTTAATAGTAAAGAATTATTGTTAACTTTTTTGTGAATGTGACAAAGGTAGTGAGATTTTATGGGGTGGAGGAGAGCCCCCCCTTACCTTTTAGCAGCACATTCCAAAATGTTATAGATGAAATGAAAATTAATAAAATGACTAAAATGATAATTATAAAAAATTAGCAAAAATTGGAAAGCACAAGAAAAAGCAGTTGGGTATTAATAAAAGGAAAATTAGATTTAAAGAATTCATGTGTTCAAACCACATAACGTTTGGAATATTAGTAATAGAAATTGCTGCACAGCTAAAATATAAAAACAAACCCAAGCAGCTGTAGTCAATTTGATAGGTTTTCCTACAAACTGGTAGATTTAGTGCTTGTCACAGCAACTCCAAATACTAAGGAGCATTGTTAACCAAATTTGCTGTAGTATTTCCCAGCTGCCATTTGTTTTTTTACTATTGCACAAATCCTCTTCAATTGATTAGTCAGTCGCTTTGGCCCCCGACTATCTTAAGGAACTTGAAGTAGGTTGATGATTTCCTTCCGCAGAGTTGTTAGTGGGAAAAATTCCAGTTTGTCAATTCGTATAACTATTTCTGTTAGTGACGATGCGTAACACTGCTTGTGAATTTCCCAGGCAGTGGCTTGCAATCCAGAAGTTACGAAGCAAAATTCACAAGAAAGTGGATAGGAAAGCCAGCAAAGGAAGGAAACTTCGGTGAGTTACTTTTTGGAAAAAAGATTTTAACACGTTATATCTCTCTTGCATTTTGTCTATTATGTCATTTCTGTATTTTTTTAGATGATTCTATTTTTAAGGATCTGAAAAATAAAACTACTTGAGGGTTTTTTTTTTTTTGTAACTCAGTTTTGCCTTACTCTAAAATGGAAATATAGTTTCAGGGTTTTTTTTTGTTGTTGTTCCTAAATGGATGAGTTAAATAATATCTGCATTTCTCTGAAAAAGAAATAATAAGAAAACAAGACGAGGTAGTTGAAATTGTCTTAATTTTAAAAAGTGATTTATTTCTACAGAACAATATAAAAATTTTATTTTGGAATCTTATTTAGAATAGGATTATATTGGTCCATTTTTATGATGCTCTACATGTACACGGTATGTTAAAAAGGTATAAATAAAGGATTCCAAAGAATGTTAACATTGTGTTTAAATGAGATGAGAAATGGAATTTGTATTAGCAAACTGAGAAATTTCTGACTGTAGGAAGACCCTCAACCCTTTGAGCTCTTTAAGGAGTCTTATAATTATGCAAACAAAAGAATAGGATTGCTGTGCTTTTAGATTTAGAGTCCTTATAACTATATGTATTACAGGATAGATATAGTTATTATGTAATTGTACACAAAGCCTCAGTGTCAAAGAAACTGCTTGTAATTCAGGTACACATTGTTAAAAAAAATCTTAAACTCATCCTGTTAGGAAAGTTTTAGGCAGGTAGCTAATCCTACATCCTTGTTAGAGCCTGCCTGTCATTGAATTCCCTTTAGACAAGTGTGCATCTATCTCATTTTTCATTATCTTCAGAGAAGCAGATTTTTCAACTACTTTAATGAACCTGTTTTAGTATTTAACAAAACTCACCAGAAAATGCTTATTTTTCTTTAACTTTGCAGAAGTTAACTTTTTTCTATATGTTAAAATTTCCAAATATTTATACTTCTCTAAGTTCATTTTTAGTGTAGTAGTTAAAAGCATGGACTTGAGGGCCAGACTGCCTGAGTTTGAATCCCACCTTTGACATTGGCTGGTAGTTACTTTGGGCAAGGCCCTTAAACTCTCTATGCCTAGTATCTTCACCTGTAAAATGGATATAATAGCACAGGCTTGTAGGGTTTCTATGAGGATTAAGAGAGTATATATGTGCAGATCTTAGAATGGTGCCAGGTACATAGTACTATATAAGTGTTTGTTGCCATTATTACCATCATTATAATTGCTATATTATTATTCCAAGGCTGGGTCTGTCTCTTGATGCAGTGATCATTTACTCGCTTACTGTCATACACACCTATTCCTCTTTTGTACCTATCCCTTCTACACCCTCCACCCTATATGGATTTTAGAAGGAATGTTACTCATAGTACTTTATAATTGGCCAGGCTGAATGAGTACCTACCTTATTCTTTAATTTCAAGATCAGATTTTTTCCTCCAATATCAAGCTTTAAAAATTATATCTTCATGAGGCTATAAATGTTTCTAGAAGGAGGAGCCCAAGATTTCCAATCAAGAGACTTGGGTTCAAATCTTGGCTATATCTGGCTATATAATTTTGGTTATCCTTTATTCTCTGGGCCTCATTTTTTTTCATTTACTAAATGGAGATAATAATTTATGCTTTATAGAGTTGATATGAGGTTTAAAATAATGTGTAAATATCTGGTACATAATAAGCTTTCAGAAGTGTTGGTGTCTTTTGCTTCTCTTGAGCTTGTCTATTGGCATTGCTGTTGCTAACATATGCTCTTCAGAATAATTGAGAGAGGAAAACATGCCTTTTCAATATATTTATTGTAGTAATAATACAATATTAATAATACAATATTAATACTTAATATTGTATTATTATTAATTTTAAAATTACTGGGGCAAATAGCTATAGTTGTTGTCCCTTGAGGGCAAGAATTGTGCTGCTATATCCTTTAAGACAATTCCAACCTTATTATTTACTCTAGTATCTTGTAGACATTAGTCAGCCAGCAAATATTTTTGGGTGATTGTGGCAGTAAAACTAACATGCTCATCAGGTAATGAGAAATGGCTATAGCTTTAAACAACACAGATTAAGAAGTCTGCATGAGTGTTGGAGAAGTGAGCATGGCAAGTAACTTAGAACATGGGTCTGTTCCAAATCAAAATAAAAATTATCAGAATTGTTATTTATCAGGTTAAAATTAGAAAACAGGATTTCGTTTAATTAGCAATTGCTTTTCTTATTTTAATGTATTAAACTAATCTCATTAAACTTCATCGGAAGTGTCACTGCAATTATATACTTCTGACATTCAAAATCTTATTCTGGCAACAGGCAGAGACAGATATTTTGCTTCAACAGGGCTAAGCATTAAATAAAGTGGTTTATTAAAATATAAACAGAGTTCCTTTTGCACTTCTAGGAGCCATGTTAGGTGCTGGGTAAACCCATTTTGCACTTGAGGAATATATAGTCTGGAGAGGATGGCAGACAATAAGCCAATAAGTGATACTGTGTAAAGTGCTGTGGTAGAGATCATCCTGGTATAGGGGTTATCTGACTTGCACTGGGGGAATGCACACTGCACAGGAAGACTTTATATAAGGTGCGACATCCATACTTCACACTGAGCAGACTAGGAAAAGTTAGTCCAGTGAAAAGCTGAAAAGAATAATGTTTACAAAAATGCAGTCTTGAGCGTGTACTTGGCCATTTTGGGAACTGCAATTAATTTGTTTTGGTGGACTTGAATATGGAGCAGGAGATGAGGCTGTATGAGTTAGTGAGTGCTGCTAGATTATGGCAATGCTAGGAATTTTGGATTTATTCTGTAGACTGTAGTGAGTCATTTAAGATTTTAGGCAGAGCAATGTTGTTATCATATTTCATTTGCATTTTAGAAAGATGTAAGGAGGTAAAGGGAAGTGAGAAGGTTAGAGTTAATCCTCAGAATTTCAGAGGAACTAGGTAGATTGTGGTGTTATCCATTGATATGTATAAAAAGAGAGGCTGCAAGAAGGAAATCAATTATTTGTTTTTGAGGGAGAAAGTAAGATTCAGTTTTTTAACGTGGTGAATTTGATACTTCAAGAAATCCAAATTTAGAGAGATTTTTGAATCAAGAGAAGGACGTGAATATTTACAGCAGTCCCCTCCTATCTGCAGTTTCACTTTCTGCAATTTCAGTTACCCATATCGTTTTGTGATATTCTTGCCAAAAATGCCTAACTTCAGCCTCATCATAAAACATTACACAAGACCAAATTGTGAGACATTCTACAGAAATAATTCATCAGTACTCATCAAAAGTGTCAAGGTAATGAAAAAACAAGACTGAGGAACCGTCACAGGTTGGAGGAGACCAAGAAGAGACATCACGACTAGGTGCAATGTGGGGTCCTAGGTTGGACCCTGGAAAAGACAAAGGACACTATGGTAAAAATGGATGAAATTCGAGTAAGGTCTATAGTTTAGTTAAAACTATTGTACCTTGTTTATTTCCTGATTTTGATGATTATACTATGTTTAGGTAAATTATTAACATTAGAAGAAGCTGGGTGAAGTTATATATGAACTCTGTACTATGTTTGCAACTTTTCTGTAAGTCTGAAACTATTGCAACATAAAATATAAAAAGAAAAGAAATAAGGTTATGTATTTTGAATATTTTTCAGTTTTAACATCTATATTCACCTTTTTTTTGGCTATAAATGGGAGGGGTTTAACCAGAATTAGAGAATGGTCTTTATTAATAGCAATAGTGATAGCTAACATCACTGTTTATGCAATTTACATACAGAGATAGAAAAACACAGGCTCTGATGCTGAACTGTCTAGGTTTGAAATCTGCCTCTTCCACTTACTGACCTTGAGACCTTGGGCACGTTACTTTATATTTCTGTGCTTCAATTTTCTCATTTGTGAGGAATAAAAGTCACATCTCATAGGTTGTTATGCAGATTAAATTGGCTAATTCGAGTAAAGTGCTTAAAGAAGAAAAGGTAACTCACCCAGCATTACAGAGCTAGTAAGTAGCAAACAGAGATTTGAACTAATTGCTCTGATTCCAGAGCCCATGCTTCTAACCTCCGGCTGTGGAGTTGTTTCTCTGGGCAGGACCACTTGGCCTCTGCAGGCATCAGAATGACATTTTGGCTACATGAGCACGTTGCCCTGAGGATTAAACCAAGTAGCCTAGCCTAGATGAGAATATTATGAATACTTACTGAAATTAGACCTCAAGAAGAGCTGGTAGGGTATACCAACTGTCATCACTGATACTAGGTTCTACCATTGAGCAGGTTTTGCTCTTTGTGATAGGGTTGGAAAGATAAGATTTTCAGAAATGGTATAGCAAATATGAACATTACCCTGTGGAAATACTCGTTGAAATGAGAGCAGTTCAGTGACATCAACCCAGTCAGGCTTGGCATGGCAACTTGCTAGTTGGATGCTAGAAAATAATTTATATATAAAAAAAATTTTTTTGGTTTTTAAAAATAATTATAATTATTGACTATCAGCATTTTACTCAGCTGTATATCTAAGTGGATTTAACCATGATTTAATCAGAACTCATGTAAATGAATTATACTTTCAGATCTTTAATAATGAGATGTCTCACTGTGTTTGTCTATTCTTCTGCAACGAAATTACATTTATCTTTTCTTAGTATGGTTGGTAAGACGTGTTTTAACACTAAAACATGCATTCATCCTCAGTAGCACTGAGATTAGATGAAATGTATTGCATTAAGTACACATTACTAAATCATCTTTCATCTGATTATTTCTTAAAGCCTATCTTTCATCTTGCACTTTAGTTATTGACTATATTGTAGTAAAGTATAAAGGTATTTCATAGAGCAGTGCCATCCAATAAAAATATGTATTACATATGTAATTTGAAATGTTCTAATCACCCCAATTGAAAAAAGTAAAAAGAAACAAGCAAATATAATTTTAATATATTTTAGTTAACCCAGTATATAAAAAATATTATTTTAACAATTTATTATTTTAAAAATTATTGATGAGTCTACGGCCATGCCACCCCGAACAAGCCCGATCCTGTCTGGTCGCAGAAGCTAAGCAGGGTCACGCCTGGTTAGTATTTGGATGGGAGACCACCTAGGAAGACCAGGTGCTGTAGGCATAAATAAAAAATAAGGGATTATAAACTGACAGGGTCCTTGCAATCTGTGAAGTCAACCAAGGGTTCCCTAAAAAAAAAAAAAAAATTATTGATGATATATTTTACATTCTTTTTTTCATCACGTCTTTAAAATCTAGTGTGTATTTCACTTCAATTCAGATAAGCCACATTTCAAGTGCTCAGTGGTCACAGGTGGCCATTGTCTACTGGATTGGACAGTGTAAATATAGCTCATAGTCTTTATCCAGAAAGTGAATTAAACATGTCTTTAGATATAGCCAAGAATAGTATTAATTTTTTAGATGGACACCAAAGTTTAGTGAAGCCTAAAGATACTAAAATGCATTTATTACCTGTATTTATGCTTTATACTTAAGTTAAAGTTTAGGTAAATATTTATACTTACACATCAATCTTTGACTCAGTTTTTCAATTTTAAATATGTTTACCTTTCAATTCACCAGCAATTTCACATCTCAAAATTTACCTCATGAAATATGTGAGCAAGCATACAGTAATTCATGTATAATTGTCTTAACTTTAGCATGGTTTAATATGTTTTTTAAAAGAAGGCAGGCTATATATATGCTCATCAATAGGAGATTAAATAAATTATAATATATTGATACAATGGAATATTCTGCAACTATGAATAAGAATAGACTATGACATATGGTTCAGTGGAAAAAAGTTTAATGCAGAATATTAACTATGTTGTCATCTCATTTTTATGTGAAAAATATATTAAATTTATACTTGTTTTATATATGGAAAATGCTTCAGCCAAACTTAACAGTTTTAATTAACAGTGATTATTTCTGGGGGATAGGACTATAAGGGACTTGTCAGTTCTATATAAATTTCTGGTTTTGGGTTCTTTTTATATGAAATTATATATTTTTATAATTAGGAGATAACATACATTTAAAAAACAAGTATGAGATTTTGGTTTTGCATCTTATAAAAAGTAAAGAATTGGAAGCAATATAAATGTTCAAAATTAAGAAAATATGATACTTCCACTTCTGGAATTGTATACAGCTATTTAGATACTGTTTATAGGACAGTGCTTACAATGCTAAGTGGGAAAAAAAGGATACAAAATTGTATGTATATGTAAGGGGATCACTGTGTAAAACAAACATAACTAATCAAAATATTAATTTTTAGGTGGAGGAACCATGCATTTTTTTGTGTGTGCTTTGTTGGTTTTCCAAATTTTCTATAATGAATTTATACTTTTTCTATTGCTCTTTTAATGGGGAAAATGTCATCATCATTATTCTTGTAAAATTCATTTGTTAAGAGAAAGAATGAAATTTAGGAGGCTTAGCTGTGGGCGGTACTGTATAGAATCAAATTATTCAATATCATGAAAAGGTTTTTAAAACTGTTAAAACATTATGCACATGAAAATATTTATCATATTTTTGTTTGTGAATAATGTTCTGCCCAAGTCAAGTCTTTTTGGTTAAAACTTGATATGTGTATTGCCATACAGCTCTTCAATTATAATGAACAGAAAGGGATATCTTCTTTGAATTTTCTTTGTATAATTTGGTCTGCATAAGGTCATATATTTGTTTGGCCCTTTTCACCAGAGAATCTCAAAAATATTTTATACATAAAGACTGTTTTTCTATTGGCAAGAAATGGTGGTGATATAACTTCAATTTCCTTGACCGAAGATCCAGGGATCAGATTATGTACTCTTCAGTAGTGTTCCTTCATTTGAAGATGGGGGAAATTAAAGACCCAGTGGGACTAGTAAGTAGAAATGATGTGGAATTCTAGAAGCCTTTTCGGACTCAGGGAACCAGTACTAGTGAGTGATGGCAATGATGAGGCATTGCATTCAGGTGTTATAACACTACCTGTGCTACTGCCAGTAGGTAGCTTTAATGACCCTGAAAAACGATTAAGATGTACGTAGAGAAGGAAGAGAGGGTAGTCAAGTCCTCTTTGTCTTTTGTCTGGAGTAATGTATCAAAATATGATACTTCCACTTCTAGAATTGTATACAGCTATTTAGATACTGTTTATAGGACAGTAGTTGTAAATGTTGCATGCCTATGATTGTTCCCTTTTCTATTCTGGAGCCAGTTGTTCCTGTGATCAGTTTTGGAGTTTGTTAGCTCATAGAATGTTTCCTTTTCTGCTTAATAGTTATTAATGTTGCTGCCTGTTTGTTTCCTGCTTTATTTAGGTTTCATGTCCTTAGCAAGCTACTGAGCTTCATGGCACCTATTGACCATACTACAATGAATGATGACGCCAGGTGAGTAATAGATTAATTATATGTCTCAAATGGCTTCATGACAGCCTGATATTGACCTGTTCTACAGGCTGTCGCCCTCTCCATTTCTTCTTATCAGTTAACCATTTGTCATTGGCATCATAGCAAGGGTCTTGTCACATCTCTTCACTCCCATAATTACTATAAAACCAAAACAAAATTTCCATACATCTCAGTGCTGCCTCTGGTGTTTTTTTGTTTGTTTTTGCTGTTTGTTTTGTTTTTAACTTTAGCCATCTGCCTGGGACATCTGAGCTCTTTTCTAGGACCAGTCAGGACATCACTTACACTTGCTTTATGTGTCTGGGGGTTTTGTGCATATGCTGTAGAGATTGTTATAGAGATGTGCATTATGTTTGTTGGTTCAGGAACTGTTGAGGATTTTTTTTTTTTGAATATTTTTACAACAGAAGTACTTGGCTCATTTTATAAAGCTGAAACAAGTTAAAAATGTATATTCATATTACAATTCGGAGATAACCATTTTTTAAAGAATAATTCCTTCTATATTAGTTGGCAATCTACTACTCTGATGTAATATTTTTATAAGATTACCATTAATTTATATAAGTATGGACTTAAGCTTTTCTATTTTAGTCAATAATTATAAATGTTACTGTCATTATTAATTTTAATTTTAAAATTGTTCTATATTAAGGGAAGCCCCTTCAGACTGGCTTGTGTCCTTTTTTTAAAACATAATATTTATTTAAATTAGTTTCAAGTATACAATCCATTGGTTAGACATCTATAGTGTTTATAAAACAAATCCCCCAATTACTCGCTCCCTCCCCTGGCCCTCCACTTAGCCATCTTATTAATGCTAACTGCATTGGTTAACTGCATCTTATTAATGCTAACTGCATGCTCCCCGTGCCCAACTATCAGCTACTGCTTGTGTCCTTTTGAGATGACCCGGATCATTCTTTGAGTACTTTTCTTTACTTTCTGATACAACAAAAGTGTTGTAAGCTTATCTTATACATTTTCTGTTCCAGATGTGGAATTAGTCTTTCTCCAAAGAGCCCTGATGTTTTTTTAGTTGAGTATGGTATTTAGAAACCAAACTCTGGGTGCTAGGGGTGCTCATTGTTATTGGGTGTCATTGTTTCTAGGCTTTCACAGCATACAGAACTAGGAAGTGTGTGTATACACATATAGAGGAGATAACCACTTTTAACATCTAAGAATATCTCCTTTTAGTCTTTGAGTTCCCTTCCAGTATGTTCTTGTTTTTCTTCTTATAGAATTGAAATTATATTCTGTTATTATGAACTTTTTCTTTAAAGATTTTTTGTCATCATGTATGTCATTAAATTATTCAAAAAATTTAAATGACTGTGAAAATTTTTAAATGACTTATTTAGCCATTTACTAATTATTGGACATTTAAATTGTTTTTAATTATCGTTGTAAATAAAGCTGTGGTAAACATTTTTAAACATACATCTTTATCGAGTAAACTGATTGGTTATAATGTAGGCACACGTGGATTTTGCCAGCTTTATGCCCCATATTATATTTAACCTTTTTATTTGCATGTATTTAGTTTGCTAATAAACCGAATCAGATTCCCTTCATCCCCCTTGTTTGAAAAAGAGTAGGTCTACAAGTTTAATGAATACAGTGATTATTAAATTTTTGACTTGTTTCAGTGCTTTGAGTACAAAACAGCTTATGAATAGTTCTGAGTATGTTTATACTCAGAATTTTGCAACCTAATATTCTTTCCTGTGCTTTGTAAATGAATGCATATGGATAGTAGTCTGTTTTTAAAAACAGAATGAAATGAATACATCCATAGAGTCTCTTTCAGGGTCATGTGAAAAAATTACAAGGAACAAAAAAGGGGACCTGAATCCTGTTACTCATTCTTGAATCAACCCCCCGTATCCTTTGTCTAGTTTGAGCTCAAAAAATTTACACTTCATCACTTGGATGAATTAAATTGAAAGTGGAACATAGATAGCTCTTGTTAAGAGAGAGAGAGATCTTTCATATTTAACACAGAGTATTAAAAAATATTCTTAGTGCAGAAAGAGGGTATTATCTTTAAAAAGGTAGTGGCATTTTCATTTTGTTTCTCCTGTAGTGTGATTATATGGTCATGTAGTCTATATAGTGTTATCTATTTAGTTAATTTCTACTGTTACATACTCTTTTCTCATTCTAGGAATTATTCTCTGTAAGCCAGCTTTTTTTTTTTTAAGCCCTTTTTAAATGCAAAATACCCCAGTTTGTCTCCCTGTGTGTACCAAATTTTCCTTTGGGGGCATTTCTTTCTAGGTACATTTTGGATACTGATTTAAATGCCTTTATGTGCCTTCAGGTCTTCTTTGTTAGTGAAAGTTTTGTGTAACCCCTGGCATTTTATGTGTGCTGACCTAGTAGGCCTTTACCCTATTACGATAGGCATTTATTTGGTTTCTATTTCAGGCTTGATGAACATTCCCAGGATTGAGAGAAAACAACGAAATCTCACTTTGCCAATGTCCTACAAAGTTTGCATGCTAGGGAAGAGATTACCATTACCCTAAAAGTGATCACTGGCTTTGCTAAACCCTTGGGTGCTCTCGGCATGGGACAGTTCAGCTCCCAGAGCAGCTGCTGTTGCCCTTCAGAGTCATATTTGCTAAGAGGCCAGAATATCATGTGATATTGCAGAGACAGAGTTATCAGCAGGCTAAGGAGGAGAAAAGGTTCGATGTCTCATTGGTAGAGAATCCCCCTAGTTGTCTTGTTACCACTAAGAACAGGTCAGTATGTTACTTGCATGAGTTACATGATTGCTCTTCATTTCTCTGACTCTTGGAGTTATTCTAAGCTTATCAAGGACATTTTAGAAACAGCTTATTTTTTACATGGTGTGAAACCCCTGGAGTGCTATCAGACCAGGAGTATGAAGTAAAAATTCAGATGATCTCTTGCTATAGTTAAAACAAAATGAAAAATTTAGAGGTTCTGGGGAAAATCATGTTTTTGGTCTGTTTTTGAAAGACCCTCTGAGACAGACTTGTAAAGAAGTGAATTCTTTCTCATTTGTGGTGTTGATGTAGGTCAGGTAGTAAAATGCTAGTGTGACAAGTAAGAGATGCAAATTCTGAGTAAGACCACTGAGACAGGGTGTGATGTTTTCCTCAAAACTCTCCACTGCCTCAGATTTGGGAGAGGAAATCTATGTGAACTGCTTGCTCTGTTGGCATGATGGGTTTTGCTCTCAGCATGGAACAGGTCTAAGGGCAACAATCAGCTTGATGTACACTAAGAAGAATGTGTTTGCCTTATATTGACTGCTGCTTTAGGGAGGGTCTTGATTCTGGTACTGTTTATTTAAAATATATTTTCCTAAGAAGCTTTTTTTTCTTATTACTAAAACGATAGCAATATTAACCTTTTATAGGTACTCTTATTATTATTATTTTTTTTTGGCAAAGAAGTAAAAGGGATTCACAATAGGAACAGCACGAATCATCATTTTGCCCCTTCCCCATATTCTCCCCCAAAATAAAAAACACTTTCCCACTCCTTTTATAAAGCTGCTGGCATTCAAAAAGAACTAGAAGAGGATCCTTTAATGATAACTACCAAGCACCAAATACATTACTGTTTTACATCTGGAGTTTTAGAAAAGAAATGTACAAATGTAATCCAGCCTTGTAAAGTGCTTTGTCAACATCACTTCCGCGCTGTTCTTGAGGTGCCTTGGTATAATAGAATTTGTACAGGCAATTTATCTTCGGCTTGCCATTTTTGTGTGTGGGTCTGTACCCTAAATATGGAGACACTTTGCTTCTCTACTGATGATGTACTTTCCCCCCAACTGGTAACCCAGAGATTACATAGACCATTTTTGATGCCCCTTTGCCTATTTACTCCTTTATTTAGTAGAAATAGGCACTGAATCAAGGCTAAATATTCTGGTGAGTTTGCTCAGCATTTGAAAGCACATCAGCTAATGACCCCAGAAATAGCCTCCACAGAGCATTTTTCGTTGGTTAAAAATTTGCAGGCCAGAATGGGTAAGACACAGATGTTTTTTTCTGAGGCTTCTTATCTCCTAAAAAGACACGGGTTATTCTGACAGGTGAAACAAGTCTGGGCAAATATGCAACATTGATCTAATCAACAGGAACGAGACCATTTTCACTGGTGCTGCCTTTTACTAGCGTCATTAAAGGCTCCCATTACTCTTCTATTAGAGATTCCCTCTCTTCCTTATCAGATTACAGAATGAACATAACTCATGGCAGTGATTTGATCTCTTGTTAAAGAGGATTACAGCTTTGCATTAGTTCGGATTGACACAGTATATAATTCGCTGTTGATACTCAGGCAGGCAGCATCAACATGTTTGACCCCCCAGCAGTGCTGAGGGGAAAGGACCCACATATATCATCATTAAAGATGGCGTCCAGCACAGATATAGGAAGCATGGAGCCCTCCTCCTCCAGTAATGTCAGAAAGGACAATGGAAAACATTCTCAAGTTCAAACCTGGGACTTAGGCAAAGGTTTATAACTGGGTTGAAAAGAAACACTGCTATCGTTTCTTCTGTTTTTACTGATTCACTATTGTTCAGTCTCATACAATTCTAGAAAATTTGCATTCTCAAATTGAAGTCTTGGCTCCAAGCAGGATGTAGAATGATAAAAGCCCATCTTCTAGAAAGAGATTGAAAATGTTGAACAGATAAATCTTTCCTCAAAATGGGGCTTCTTGACTATAGTTCTCATTTCCTCAAATTCCTATGATTTCTTCAGAGGATTATGAATCCTTTTATTCCCCCAAAGGGATATATCACATTCCTTAAAGTGAGTGTAAATGTTTTTTTAAGGACTTATATTTTTAAGTTTTTATATTTTATTATTATTGTCTTTTAAAATATATCTTATATTGTATTAATCACAACTAGGTAACTTACTAGTGGGTAGGCAATAGCTACATGTCTTTCACATTAATTTAGATTAGTTATTTATTCATCTTAATACATTTGCCACAATGCTCACTGAGATTATGTAGACCATTTCTGGTTTTAAGTGCATTCATTCTTTGCTCCAATTTATACACCCTAAGTCTGCCACCCTATTTTCTGATTGGCAATGAAATGACAGAATAATAATGTCATATTTCACTTATTGAGCATTTACTATATGCCAGACACTGTACTAAGCCCTTTGTCTACATTTTCATTCAGTCTTTATAAGAAACCACTAAAGTGTTTGACATTATGTGCAATTTTGACAAGAGACTACTGAGACAGAGCAATTAAGTAACTTGCCCAAATTAAACAGCAAGTAAGTAGTGGAACTGGTATAGTACATGTACCCAGGAGTGTGGCCCCTAATCCCTGCCTTTTAGTAATATGTGGGAATAACGTGCCCAGGGGAAGCTGCTTCCTTTCACTCCCAATATACATATGCAGAGCCCTTCTCTCAATTAAAAACGTGTTCAAGAAAAAGAAACAAAATGAAAACTTGTTTGGATTAAAATTATTTTTTCTTTTATGATAGAGATGCTTTCTATATAAGGTTTTTGCCTATCAAGTCATTTACATTTTAGTGTGAATCACTGAATTTTCAGATTCGCTCTTATAATTATACCATTCTTTTGATTACAAAGATCCTAAACCTCATAATTAGCTTTGAAACCTGATCGAGTATGTTCAGTCACTTTACTCCTATGGTTCTACCTCTACATACTTAGGTACCTGTCACCCACTTTCTTAGAGATAATATATTTTCCCCCTACAATAAGCACAATATATGCTTATGGAAGAAAATTTGGAAGGTACAGAAAGGACAAAGAAAATCTGTTATCTGCTATTTAGAATTGCACATTATTAATTTGTTTTGCAGAATTTTTTGTGTATATATTTTATAACTATATACATATGTTTGAATCCCTTTTTCTAGTTAACTTTATATTATAAGTATTTTAAAGCCATTAAGAATTTTAAAGCCATTTTAATAGCTTATAATATTCAGTTATGAAATATTTATTATTGAACATTTAGGTTGTTTCTATTTCTCTTTAAATGATGCTGCAGTGAACATATTTATGTAGAAATCTGTTCTAAGGTTCTGGTGTCTTTAGAGGGGAAAATCCCGGGTCAAAGGCAAACTTTCTAATGATACTTTTTGGGTTATACTACTTTACATACATACACGCTCTACCCCTTTTCCCTACAGCCAAGGCTAATGTCATTGCAGTTTTGCTAATATGGAATCATAACAAATGACTCCATATTAAGGACCTAGAATGTGCTAGGCACAGGACTAGGTACTAATATTTATTTTCTCGCTTAATAGTAAACTTGAATAGTCTGTATATTTATTAATCATTTGTATTTCTATTTTTATCCTTTACCCATTTTTCTCTGAGTTTTAGTTTTTCTTTGCAGTTAGCATGAATTCGATGTATTATCGTTATTTGTTATATTTTCTATTTTTGTAGATTTTTCCCATTTTACTTGACTGTTAATGTTAATGATTTTTTTTGGTCATATATAACTTTTACTTTTTTATGTAATCACATTTATAAAACCTTTTTCTTTTGGTTATAGTTGCTCGTTTTTATGCTTAAGCATTCCCTCCTGTATCCCAGGATCAGTTATTCACCTATATTTTCTCTTAGGTTTGCCTGATTTCTTTTAATCTACTTGGAACTATATTTTAATATATTGTTTAATGGTCTCTGCTTTCTATTTCTACTGCTTCTTTTTGAGTCCAGATTTTTTTACTTCCCACATGGACTGTTGCACTAACAGTTTCTTAAACAGCCTAATCTAATCAGTTCCATGTGTAGCATTGCCAGATTAAACCTTCCCAAAATATCGCTTAAAGCATGCTACTCCTTGTTCTGTAGAATAAAAGACTACTCTCAAACCTGCTACTCGCCTGCAGTGATTTGTCACCTTGCTACCTTTCTCTCTTCATCACCTTTCGGATATGCATACCCTTTGTGCAATCCCCAGAATACACTCACCCGATACTTCTCCCACTTGTTTCTCTTAATCCTGCTCACTTAACCTGGAGCAGTCTCTGGCCCCTGCCCCACCTCTGTACTCCCTGTTGCAGCGTTCACAATTCTTGGCCAATACCATCCAGCCTTTCCAGAGAGACTTTTAGGATTCTCCACCCCCCACAGCGGGGAGCTCTTTCTTTCTTGAACCCCTATTTTATTTGTTCCTAACAGTATTTATTACAATTCACAAAAACACCCGTTAGTTTTTTTTCTTGCTAAGAATAGTTACAAGTCAAAGTAGTATGCCCATCTACTGAAATCTCATATTTGATATTATTAAGGTTTTTACTCATATATTTCGATTAATATTCAGGCATGCCTAAGAGATACTACTGGTTCGGTCCCAGCCCACTGTAATAAAGTGAGCTGTAGTCATTTTGCTGGAGGACAGTTTTGCCATCAATTTGTGAAAAGTGCAATACCTGTGAAGCGCAGTAAAGCGATGTGCAGTAAAGCTAGGTGTGCCAGTATTACAATTCAGTTGTATCTTGCCTTATTATATAGCCTTTTTTGTAGCACAAGTATTATCTGTAAAAAAATTATTTAAGGTCTTCTCCCAATTGCTATCAGCCTTCCCTAAGCTAGAGAACTGGTTAAGATTCATGTGCATTGTGATCCTGAAGAAGTCTCTGTGTGCCTTAGTTTCCTTCTTTATAAAGTGAAAGTAATCTTTCTTGCTCATTAGAATCTTGAGAATGAAACATTCTTTTTAATTTATTCTTTCTGAGGATTGTTTTAAATTAATTTCTACAGATAATTATTTCTATAAACAAAATTTGTGTTTTTACATGTGTATATATTATGTCATTGTCCCTTTGCCTGCAACGCAGACATATTCATTTTTGTACAATCTTAAAAAAAGTTGGCTGTAGGTCTCTTGTCTGAAATATCTTTAAAGGCTTTCAGTTTATAAGTCTATTTTTAATTTATTGGTAAGATTATTTTTGCAAACAGTCCTATAGATAGATGAACAACAGTTTCTTGCCTCTTTTACTGAAATCTCTCCAAATCTTCTAGCTCCCGTAGTATACTTTCCTCTGCTCCCTTAGCACTTTGTACATGTCCGTATTATATATAGCATTTACCACCAGGCTGTGTCCTCATTACTTGTGGGTTATGTCTCCATGCTAGAATATTGCACTGCTTGAGGGCCAGCTCCATATTTTGTTCTTCATTCATGACCATCTTGGAAGAGCCCCAGAAATGAAGAGTCCAGATTTGTCACTTTATATTCCCAGCCTTTTACTTAGAGATTTTTGAAGATCATTTTCACTTAGAATGAACCCTGGGAAAAGATCTTTCAAGAGTAGTCTCATATTTCCATCACATCTAAAAGTGTACACCATAAACTTTATATTTTACTGAGGGTCTCCATCTTGGCTATGCTATCTATACTGGGTTTGCTTTCTTGTGGTCCTCCTACAAATTTTTTGGTTACTGTGGAAACGGAGACTACAGCCTGGGCTCTGTGATAACCAATTATAGCTTTAGGTCAGTTTTTGGACCGCATTCAGGATTTGTTTGGTTTAAGAAGAAAACAGTTCTGGAATGGGTTTTGTATGTGCATTACTAACAAGGCATAATAGTCCCTAGTTACCTTTTGTTATTTTTAGTGTTGGTATTAAGTGTCAGACAAAAAAGGGGTGTTTAGATAAGGGTACTGTCTCATCCTACTTTGAGTTCAGGGTGCTGGAAAGCCAGCATTTGTAATGGGAAGCTATTACTAACTACCCTGGAAATGAGGTCTTGAATGAGCCATAGCCACACCTTGTGTTTTATCCATTGTCTCCCTCTGGGAAGCTGAACACTTTATAAACATTAACTCTTTTACCCTCTGGGCACCTCCACTTAGAGGTAAATAAGACTGAAGGCTCTTTCTTCTCCAATATAGATGAGGAAACATCAGCCCAGAGTGGGAAATTACTTGATCAGAGGCAGAGGGAGGTCTTAGTGGCCCAGGGTGTTTGGAGTCCCAGCAGTGGACCTGGACAATGCGGTGGTCACTGACACCCAGGATATACCACTCTGTGTGGTTCCTCTTTCTGCTTTTCAGAGGCTGGTGGGGGTTGGGCCTTTTGTCTCGTGTGGAATGTGAAATGCTGCAAAGAAGAGCAATTGTTCTTCAGTGCTTTGTGCTCCTTTATAAGAAAGAAGAAATCAATACACATTTTCTCCTACACGCACTTGGCAGCACTCCGCCTCCTCATCCGCCTCTCGATCCTGCAGGGGAGGCACAGCTAGGTAGCAAAACAGACTCACCAGCTTTCAGGGGCAGAAATGCAAACTACTCATTTTGCACTTAGCAGTCAGGCTTTTTGAAGCCAGTCACATACTGGCCCAGGTCATCAAATTGCTGACTTCAGTGACTAGTTGGTGAACTGAGTTGGGGGAGAGACGGCCCTGTTGCAGACATCCAGAAGCTGAGTCCTAGTCAGTACTCCCTGGGAAAGTTTACCTGGTGGATGTCTAGGACAAACCTTCCCTTTTTCCAAATTTCTGATTTACAGAGGACAAAAGGAAGTTCTTTGAAGGATAGTGTTAAAACCACAAATATGGACAAACGAAAGGCATCAATTTGAATTTTATCAATTAATATAAGTAATCTCTGTCAACAAGAGCCCTGTCTCGGGGTAGATTTTATTTTTAAATCAGAAAATGTGATATTGATACCTATAATTTTGTTTATAGCTTTCTGCGATAAAACAAGTGTAGGCAATGAATAACAAAGAATTTGCTGCCATTAGTAATAGAAATAATAGTTTGGGTGACAGAATAGCCTGTGGGGCTGGGTGCATTTGGTTTTATTCTGAGTCCCATGTCATATCTAGGTGCAGAGGTGGCAGCTCTGGCTGTCGGCAATTATAAGAAGAGACTTAGAGCTGAGAGCATGGACGAGGTTCCAGGGGAGGGTGAGAGACAAGGTGGGGGCTGAGAGCAGAACCTAGGAGAAGGTCTCTGCTCCTGGCCAGGAGGAAGATAAAAAAGACAGAGAGGGAGGAGGAGAACCAAGACAACACAAGACCATTGTACCCTAGGGAGGAGAGTGTAGGGGCAGTTGGCTGATCAGCAGTTAGAAGTGCTTACTGTGTGGGTCCAAGGGTGCTTTTATGTCACACAGGCTGAGCTGAGCCTTTGCAGGGTATTACAGAGTTGCTGCCTTGTATTTATGTGCTCAGTACTTGCTCCTTTTACATTTGGAGCGGTGCTGGGTTTTTAAGTAAAGTAAGCCCTCCAGATGGCTCCATAGTGTAGTGGTTAGCACATCTACTTTACACGCAGAAGGTCCTGGGTTCGCACCCTAGGTGGAGCTATGGACCATACCCCGGGTGTGCCAGGCCCTGGGTGCACCAGGTCCCGGGTGCAGGTGCACCTGGGAGGAGACGCTCCTCCTTCAGAGATCCAGTTCTTAAGGGGAAAACGAAATAAGTCCTCCAACTTATTACTAAAAGTAATAGAATAGAAAAGTAATAGGGGTTTGATAATAAATACCTTCACTAATTTCCGTATTTTGATTCCCTGAAAGTAGAAGTTAAACTGGAGCTGAGAGGTGGATCATATGCTGCCCCCCCAGGCTCTTGGGTCGTTGGGCAGCAGCCTTGATAGGGATACAAATGTAACCTGAGTGTCAGTCTCACCTCCACACGGTTGAGGAAGTGATTCACGTCCAAGCAGTGAAGCATCCCCTGGCTTTTAACAGGAGCTGTTAGAGGGGCTGCTGTTTGAACAAGGAGCTTCATCTTCCTGAAGCCAGCAGTCACAAAACCGTAAACACAACACCGGCCAACTCTATTGCCAGGATCGTGGTGTCTTGACGTTAATATTAAACATCTCCAGCAAGGCAGAGAGCACTGCAGCCCAGCTACAGAATAAAAATAAATAAAAATAAAGAGAAAACCCTGCTAAAAGCAGTGAGATGATTTGTCGTCTTTCCTTTGTGGGACCATTTGTCTTCTCTTGCATCAAATTTGTTATAAAACAGTCAAACTGTGAAAGTGGAAATCATCTCAGGAATATGGAATATTAATGCACAGGAGAGAAGGTGATGTCCCCTTTGTCTAAAGAGTGTGCCTGTCTGCCACCCCCACACATTTTTTGCACGTTTACCAAGGTACATTATCTTTCTATAAAAGAATTTGAAAGATTTGAAGCTATTGGTGGGGATGATGGAAGTTTCAAATATTTTTCTTCCTTTGTTCAAGTGAGTGAATGTGTAACGGACTTGGGAATCACGAGGGAGCATAAGTGAGGTACAAATCCTACAAATTTACCTCTCCTTCCCTCCTCTCCTCTCTACCCGTCTTCCCTCTCCTTTCTTTCCCTGGCCTTTCAGTTCCTTTGTTTGGGGCCTGAACCTGCTTCTTTGAACATTTATAAATCTTCAGTCTGTCTGATCTTTAGGAGACAGGCCAGAGGCCACATGTCACTATCTGTAATTTAAAGCTGTGGGGCTAAAAGCATTTGCAGAGGTTTGAAGGACCTAGTTCTGACCTGACCAAAAGAGCGAATTGGAACAGACCTTCTAGAGTCTCCTTCAAGCACTGGGGAGGATGGCGATGAGAGCAGATACACTAGGTAATTTATGGGTGCAGTTTGCTGGCAGCCATGCTGGCTGCCTGTCTGCTCAGAAGTGTGTCGTGTACTGCCATCTTGTGGCATATTTGAGCAGCTGCGGTTTGGCTGTTTTGGAGCTTCTGAACAGTTTAGCTGATTGGAGTTTTGCCTTGTATCCGGATTTAGATAATTAGTGATAGATGAGGGTGTCCTCTGAGTCACTGTCTGTCACTTTGCTAACTTGATCCTGTTAAGAAATAAGCCCTAGGTAAGAGAAGTTGCTTTCTTTTTTTTCTTTACCTCATTTCTCTGTGTATGGGTGTGTTGCTGTGGAATTGTGATAAGATTGCAGGAAAGAAGCCTGTGATCCCTTTTTTGTTGCTGGGGGAAGTTGGGAGGAGAGTGAAGGAGAGTTAAGTGCTGACATTTCAGCTGCATTCAGGAATTATAAGTTTTCATAATTTTTGTATGTCATTCTAAGTGACACTACCTCCCTATAAGTGCTGTATCTGTCTCTTCACTTGGACTGCCTTACTAACAATCCAGTCTTCTTGAGAGATGATGTTCCAGTGTGTGTTATCTGCCTCTGATCCCATTTCTGTGACGTGCATAGGTTTACCTCCACCACACAGCCCCCAAGCAGTACAGGACAATTGCTTGCCATTTGGATGAATATATTTCCCTCTTTAGGTCATAGAAACATTTTTCAAACACCTTCTCACCTGTAGAGTCACTGATAGAGAGTAGAATGGATTGCCTCAGAGGAAGCAGAAGGAATGAAAGATTAAAGGAACGTGCCATTTTGTCTCTAGTGTTTTGGGGAGCAGACCACAAAGCATTCAGATAGTTGGGGTGAAGGTTGCAAAGATCCCTTTGTTTGGCATCATTAGCACGTGCTAAGTGATAATCGGCAAGGCATCTTTTTCAGTTGATGTTTGGAATGCTGGGCACATTGGTAGACAGATCAGAAGAGAGCGGAAGCTCTGCGAAGGCCAAAGTATGTGTGGAGCATATGGGAGGCAGTAGAGCCCACTCTGCCCACCTTGGGCTAACTAGGCTGCACCAGACATGTCAGGTTTGGCTCAGAGGTTGTGGGGCCTTATTGTTCTTTCTCTGGCAAACTAGAGTTTATTCTGGATGGCAGGAGAACTCCAACTTTGTCATAGCAGGAGTGGAGTGGACTATTTCTTTTCACCTAGAAAAGGACAGACTTAGTTACGGGACGACATCAAATAGTTGAAGTGCTGCCACAAGGAAAGCAGTCAGCCTTGTTTCTCTCCTGGTTCTGTAAGGACACAGGCCCGTGGGGGCGTCACAGGATGGCAGAGTTGGGGCCAGCATGAGAAAGAATGTTAATGTGTCTCTCTGAATGGAGTGGGTTTTCCCAGGCAGATTTACTGGATACATTTACCGTCCTAGCTCAGCTTCTGCTGGGTCATTCATACATCCTAGGTAAGAGAAATAAGCACACATCTTATCTTTGTAATCCTATACAAAATCTAACAAAATTCAAATAGGCATTCAAATATATTTTACGAATTTATTATACCTTTGCATTATACTTTGAGGCCAGAGACCATACATGTTTACCAGCTTCTATAGTATTTGTAAGTAAACTTTTAAAACCATAAACATGTGGAAAAAGGCACACATCAGTAATATCACCAATAATTTTTATTTTTTTATTATTTTATTTTTTAAGTACCAGTAATTTTAAAAGCACACCTGCCATCAGCAGCCATGCCGGTCAGTGTGAGTTTCTGTGTCTGTACTGACTCATAAAGATCTGGATTTGATCAAGTTTCTTCTAGAGATGAGCAGTGTCGGAATTGGAACTCTTAGTCTCTTTCCCTTTGTGTGTTTCATTATCCTTTGATTCTTAAATGTATATCTAAGGGATTAAGTTAAGCAGAAACAAATACTACACCGCTTTTGCGTGCAGCACAAGGGTCCTCGGGTGTGCAGAGAGAGAGGATTAGAAAGGAGGGAGGGCCAGGTTGTATTCTGGGATGTGTTCTGTATATTTAGGGGGACTCCCTGTCATTTGAAATAAGAAATGAACAATTTAAAATTAATCAAGGACAGATAATGTGTATAATTTTAAATCAGAAAAGCAGCAGCATTGTCTCTGCTGGCATGTTTGGAAGACTGCTCAAAACTCTTATATATAATGCTTGCTTAGAGAATATGATGTACTTTTGGAGGCTGTACAGGTTTCTTTAGGGAGCATTGCTACTTTCTCTCCACTGTCTGCCTGCCTTTGGCCACAGATACGGTTAGGTATAGCTCAGGGAAGTCTTGGAAGCTTGGGATTTCCGGGCCAGAGGAGGGAGAGTGCAGTGTTCTGGATTGCAGCCGACACCGATCCTTCGGTGTCCCAGGTGCTGCAAGCTACTGACCTAGCAAATTGAAAGCCCTGCACTGATCATCTGCAGGTTTAATATGCCCCTTTGTACTGTTTGCCCAAATAATGGCATGAGAGACACTCACTGGTCTATGTTGCAGTCAGTGAGGAGTGCACACATGGAGCTAAAGGGAACACATTTGGGTGCACCTGTCTGGGGGCTGCATTATATTACATGTGCACCTCATTTCATTTAGGACTGTATAAAGCCTTGCTTGCTACTAAAGTGATTGCCTTTCACAGCTAGCTAGACTATGCGTACTTTTAAGTCTCTTCAGAAGAATCATGTAATGTATAAGCCGAATCCTAATACACACACACACACACACACACACACACACACGCAAGAACACACACATTCTGTCTTTATGGAAAATGACTGCTAATCCATGATCATTTTTTTCCCAGAAACAGGTTTTATGATAATATAGTAAAAATATTAAATTAGAAAATGCCTCACTAAGGGTTATAAAACCTTACTACACTAGAGATAGGTAATTATCCCCTCTATAGCCTAAATGACAGTTTAAAAGAAATAAAAATGTTAGTGCTCATTACTTGCTTTTGTAGGTTGCAATAAAGGGTAAGTTAAATTTTAATTCAAGGAAGAGCCCCTGCTATCGACCTTCTACCTTAGGTCCAAGTCCTGTTAATTACTCTGTAGGTTATTCTGCATGATACCAACATTAATACATTTTCTACAGTGGACATTCCCACTGGCCATTGAGGCCAAGAGTATGTGGGGAGGGGTAACAAAGGGAGGAAGGCATTTCAGCTCAGTGATTCAAGTCTTGATTCTTAATGTGATAGGGAGCAGGAATTATGTATTTTTTTTTTTAAAGTTCATTATGCATAGCCTTAAGGGGGCCTCAAGTATTACACTATACATTTACCCCAGAGAATCAGATGGAGACAAGGTTAACCTGAAGGATTGATAGTTTAGCTTCTCTGCATGGCTAAATCCTGGTTAGGAAAGATGCTGCAGGGGAAGATGGTCCACTCAGCAGAAGGCGGTCTGACCCTCTGTCCCCTGGTGGCTTTTTGGTACCTAGTTTTATTTTTACTTTTGTTTTCTTGGCATGGGGTAAGAGAGATGGATGCATCCTGTTTCTTTTTAGATGCTTTTACCTTTTCCCACACAGTGGCATCAGATCTAACACCTGTCTGGGTTTGGGGCAAAGCTCAGTGTACTCTACACCTCAGTCTTCATCTGGGGGTGTGCAAGTAGACACAGAGTTTTTAGGAATCCAGATGTACGCTCCTTTCTGAAGTGGATCTATCTGCGAGCATACCTGTGCTGGAGCTGCGGCTTTTCTTTTTACCTCGCCTGTCAAAGCTGTCCTACGTCTGCCTGGAGCCCCTCCTTGCTCTGACCCGGGATGCTGCACTGGAATGGGAAAACCTCCAGAGTACCACAGAAAAATGACGGTTCTGAATATTGGTGTGCGGACTGACAACGGCAGTGACTAAGGGCTGGGTAGCAAGTCCCTGCAGGTCCGACAGTTCCCAGGCCTTTATCTTCAACAAAATTGCAGGAGAACCTAATTTTGTTGTCAGCTAGTAGATCATTAAAACTAATTTTTGGTAGTAGATCACTATGTGATGTTTTGTCTTTTTTTGGCATAGAATTCAGAAAAAAATTTTAAAAATTGAGTGATATTGCTATAGCAAAACTCCCCCATTCCCATCTACTAGTTTATGTGATAGGGTTTCTCAGCACTTAACGTCTACAAAGGCCAAAAACAGGAATAGAAATGGTGCTGAACAGCCTTCCATTCTAGCAATAAATAATATTCATCCGTGGATACATGAACAAGTGGAAGGGAAAACCTCATCCATATCATCAAGAGATGCATTTTTAGGAATGTTTTCCATACTTATGTATATTAAGTTTTTACCAAAATTATAACACATTTTATTATATTGTTATTGTATACATGATTGTATCCTAATAACTACTGTAATGATAACATAATCCAGCAGTAATTTTTTTAATTACTTAGAGCCTTACGGTCTCAAGAAATTAAACTACTTTTATTTCAACTTTTTAATTTCAAAGTGTTTCAATTTACATACTTATTTTTGTGGCCAATAAGTATGATAGGGTGATCAATAAAAGACTTTCAAGCATAAAACAATTATATCAGGACAAAAATCTCTAGGGAAAAGTCACATGGAAATACACATTTAAAAAGAAAAAGATGCTGTAAAATTTCTAAGTTAAAGACTTTGTTTACGTGTCATTTAAATGAGGGATGATGGGTATCAAATCAATATGGTATATAGATTTCATTGGGTGTACTGTAAAAGACACGTAAGAGTTTTTTTTTTTTAATTTGGTATTTACAATATTCTGGTAATTATATCCTTCATGACTATTAAATTTATAGAGAATTTTACATGTCAACTTAAAAATGCATGAAGGGGGCTATGTGGTTTGTAAAATTGTTGGGAGGTTTTCAGAGAAGCTCAAGGATCAGGACCTCAGACTCTGCCCTTAGTTGTCCTGGTTTTCCCCAGCTCTGCCCCTGGTGAGAGGTGCAGCCAGCAGGGAGCCTCTGCAGGGAAAGGGAAGGGCTGGGTCACACTGAGCAGAGCAGTAGGAAACGAAATCTTCATCCTGATGTTTGGTGCTCCTGGACCCGGGGAGGGTCTGCTTTGTCCAAAGTCAGGGCTGGGCCGAGAGAAATGGAGAGGAGAAGAAAGGGAGAAAAGTCAGTTAGGTGGCTGTTGAGATGATGAGATCTGAAATAGTGGAGGCCTGGAGGAGCAGGGAAGCTTGAGATGCTTTGAGGTACAAACAGTTCCTGATTGGTGGCAGTGGGTAAGGAAGATATAGAATTGAAATTACTGGGGGAATTTTAGATTGTAATAATCCCTTACTCATATTCTCTCTCTCTGTAAAAATATTTTAAAAACCCAGACCACTCAGCTTTCCAGGTTGCTTTGCCATGAACAGCCGCATCTGTTTGTCAGCTTTGCCCACCTGAGTGTGAAATGATGTTCTATCAAAACATGGGTTTCAGCATTTCACTCTCTGCTCCTGACATGTGAACCCTGCTGCGGACAGTAACTGCTGCCTTGGCCCAGGCGTTTCTCTGCTATTGCGGCGCCGAGTGGAAGCATTTGCTCAGTGGTAATGATGGGTCTGGTGCAAGCAAGCAAGGCGAGGTTGGAAAGGGTATGATTGCGAAGGGCTAAATAGCATGTGCTTCTGCATTTCCTTCATCAGATGCCGCAGCCTTAAAGTCATACTGTCCTTTTTGTCATGGCGATTCTCCCTGTAATGCTATTTAATTTTTTTTGTTGAAATGGCTAAAGGGACTTGTACTTACTGGCAGATAGGCAGGCCATAGCCTGATAAAGTGAACCCTGGGCAGGGCGTTGCTATTGCTTATGCTGTGGAGCTGGCGATTTGGAAGTAACTGGAAGTGAGGCTGCGTGCCTCTCATTTGCATTTAGTATGAAGCTGCCTTCCACGTTTGTATGCTGGCTTGAGGGGGGGGGGGGGGGCTGGCCGAGGGCGAGTCAGGCTGCTGAATGGAGCAGAGGAACAAAAGAGACAGTGGAGCTCAGGGTGAACCTGCCTCCTTTGTTTGGGGTCCTAGAGGCTGGTCAGTAGTTCAGGGTGTGGGTGCCAGCAAATTCTTGTGATAAAATTCGTGTAATGATATTGGAGACCCACTGGCCTGCACTTTCCCAGTCTGCCCTGTGGCCCCCAGAATAAGGTTTGTTAAAATTCTTGGCTTCTGCAGTTTTTTCTTTAGGATTTTTCCTTCTTTAAAAGTTTTAATATGCTATTCCTATTGCTGGATTTTCTAATTATAGTACCTCTATTCCTACCCACAACTGTAGTGGGGGTGACTTCAAAAACAGACTGATACGTTTTTGTGATAAAGTATTGCTGAGCCAAAATAGCTGTTTAAAGGGTGTTTTGTTTTGTTTTGTTTTGTTTTATTTTGAAAGTCAGATTTGCTGATGATGACTCTCAGATAATGAGAGTACTTTGAAAAGCATGTTAACAAGAACGGCAGGCTGTATTTTTTGGTTAGATCTTGAAAATATAAAACAGCAGGCACGGCTTTATTCTGGGTTCGTTTACTCACTGGCCCATGGCCTTGGCCGTGCGTGCTCATCCTCCTTCCCTGAGGGTTAGTGGCTGACCTTCACGCAGACTGCAGCCATGAGTCACCTGCCTCAGTTGGCTGTGTGTCCTCCACAGCCCACCTCCCTAGTGGATTTGACCTGCTTGGACCCTCATGGCTCCTCATCTCTCTGCTAGAGAATCTGCTCTCTCTCCACAGGGGAATATGTTCTGGAGCTTCTGTCACAAGGATAAGAGGAATCTTTCTCTATACTTTTTTAGATTTTCCAAGCCTTGACAGATAGATGACTTTGGCCAGGTAGTTGTGAGTATGTTACATTTGATAGCAGAAACAGAGGTTAGAAGTGATAATTTATTTTGCTTTCAAGGATCTAAGACCGTAACAGGTATGTGTTTTTTTTTAAAAAAAACATCAAACCCCAATTTTAGAAATAATAAACTAGCCAATCAAATTATTTATTAGACTACGAGCTAATAAGAGAAGGGCCAGGGGAGTAGGGAGAACCTTGGTTCTACTGCTGAACAGCTACACATGTGATAGTAATTGGAATCTTGTTGCTGGGTCATTTTTATTGTTTTTGAAGTACTGCCAAGTCCAAGAAAATATATGAAAACTAAATTATATCCCCCTACATCCCATGTCTGATTGAATTCTCCTCATCGTGTGGCCGTCTCATACATCCTATTAAAATATTCAATCTTATTTTCTTACTTGAAGAGCCTGTCTGTAAAGGGCAAACTTATAGAAAACTCATTCCCTAGAGGAAGGGTATCCAGCCACACTGGACTATTTACATATTTTACTATTTGGCTTCTTCTAGGTTTTTCCTTCCTTTGTATTTGTGAATAAGAGCTGTGGGATGCAGTTTTAATTACACGGTCATGTTTTCAATTGAACAAACAGATTAGGGTATTTCCCAGTTTCTTGGTTCTTTTTCAGTCTTGAAAAGTTAACCAATGTGTTAACCAATTTGTTTTGTCTTCCAGGACGGAGTTATATCGATCTCTTTTTGGCCAGCTCAACCCTCCTGATGAAGGCCACAGGGACTGACAGTGCCTGTCTCTCTTGCTATGAGGCCTTGAGGCAGGGCCTCCACACAGCTGGTGGCACTTTGGCCAGGCTGGCTGCTCATCCAGCCCCAAGTGGAGGAACCCTTCGGCGTGTGGGGTTGAGTGAGTTGATAAATCCCCAGGAAGATGTGCCGTTCAGAGCACATGCCTGACAAGTCTCAGGAAGCCTGGAATCGAGTGTCTGGGTCCCTGGCACGTCAGTGTCCGCCGGGGCTCCTCCCCCGTGTCCTTTAACCACCACAAATAAAGAGCATTGTCGCTGCGCTGCCACGTGTGATTTCTTAAGCAGCACGGAGTTAAGCCTCTGATTTAGAGCTCCAGCAGGGTGGCAGGTTTGTTGGGAGGGTTTTCATCTTTTTCCTACCCAAATGGCCTCCTCTTACAATATAAAGCTTCACAGAAGAAATCATTCTGGGGTGGATGCGGCTTTCCGGGTGGATAATGTTGAGCAGGTGATCCCAAAAAACATACAAGCTGTGTCCAGACTTTGTCACTTGGAGGCATTTGCCTATTTGTTGTTAAATACAAACCTCTAACTTCTTTTTGTGTGTTCTCTTTTCACCCATAAAGATTCTTCCAGAGTCCTTTTCCATTCTCACCATTCCTAAATCACTTTATTGAGATTAGCTCTGGTGTAAATCTAGCAGGGGAAATGATTCACTTGTTTTTCATCCAAAGGTCAAAAGCTGGAAATTAAATCCCCATAAGGGGGATTTATTGGCCTGCTGTGGTCAATATGCAATGAAGATTATCTTGCATAAGTAATGTGTGCGGACCGGCGTGCAAGACTGACCGTCTCTTAGATACTTTGCCCAAACCTTTACTTAAAGCTACGAATTACAGAAGAAATTTTACATCCAGGCAACTGAGTACAGTTGTAGTTAATAACTAATCATTGTTTTTAAAGTCGGCTTTTGATATTGTTTTAAAATGTCAAAACCAAGTGACAGATTTTTGTGCCCAGGAATCCCACGTATCATTGACTTGGTGTCTGGGGACTGCTGCACAGCGCCTTAAGGCTGGGCTCCAAATGAAGTGAGTCCTGAATGTAATCTGCTTCACAGTTTAGTACAAGCATCAGTGTGTCTGCTGAGCTCAGGATGGGGCAAATAGTGGGAGGAGGGTTTTTCCATCTCACATTAATTGGACCTTGGAACGTGGTGATTTGTTTTTCTTGTCTCGGTAGTTACCTCTTGGGCTTGACTGTCAGGGAAATGTTTAATTTTCAGTGTGTCTCCAGTTACCCGAAAGATCAATTGGCAGAAATAGGAGAGTTCCCCCACACTCTCTCCCTTCAAAATGATTTTTTGAAATACAGAACATCCAAGTCCTGTCCATCTAGCCCGAGGATTCCGAATAACGCACATTAGAACAGCAAGTAAGTAACCTCTTCGTATTGCACTTCCGGTGAGCCTCATGCTAACCCATGCTTCCTTAAGAGATACAGCCTTTGTCATAGTCACACTTTTATCTGATGAAGAAAAAGATTTAAAAAGGTACTTCAAAATATTTGGAGTCCATCCCGTTTAATTAAAATGAGTTAAAATCAGGAGAGAAGAGAAAGAACAGACAGAATTTTCAGTAAAGGGCGGCTTGCATTTTTAAAATTCAGAAGACCACCCTCCTTCCAGCCAAGAATAAATTGGAAACTATTTTAATTGACACGGATACTGCAATTCAACTGTTACTAGAAAGACAGATTAGTTGATTGATTTGCATTTTAATAAAACTAATACTTTACATTTTGGTAGCTAATGCTGATTTTTAAATGAGTTGAGAACTGTTATCTAGAGTTTCCATCCAGAGCCCTTTTTCAGTGTTGACTGAAGCATTCCTCCCTTTTGTGTGCAGTTTGCTTTATTTCCTTTTTGCCCAGCTGACTACTGAACGCAGGACACTCATAAACCACGGAACTTGAAGACCTCACCAGTACAAAGAGGCGGCGAGCGGGTCAGAAGGGAAAGTTGGCAGTGCCCACCCAGCCCAGGTTCACACCAGGGACGGGAGCCAGGAGCAGGCAGTGGGCCTCTCCCTTCAGGATAAGAGATAAGGCTGGTTTCTTGTCTTTGTTAATTTTACAATGAAAATTAATTACAGAAATGTAGATGGAAAAATAAAAGTAAGACTCAGTGGTATCCATCACCCCAAAATATCCCCTTCTCATTATTAACATGTAATACTTCACAGCCCTCTTCCATGTGCACGTGTCATACCAAGTAGCCCCACCTCATCCTGGGAGCAGTAGGGTGAGGAGACTTGGTTTTTACTTTTGGACTTCTGAAGTTGTTTCCTTACCCTTTTAAAAACAATAAAAATCAAAATACTCATGCAGCCGTGTCTACCATCTTTCCCTCCACCTAACACATACACCACCAGCTGAGAAACAGTTTTACATAGTATGTTCTTCATTTTAATAATAATAGTACAGGAAATGATTTCCATGTTTTTGCAGATACCATTTAAGTATTTTAATTGCTAACAATTCCATTTAGGGCGTGTGTCTTCAGTACTTAACCAAATTCTGTTATTGAACATTTAAATTGTTAATTATTTCCTATTATTAATAATTTTACAGAAAAATATTTGGGCATAAAGCTTGTTTATTGTCCTTTGAAATTATTGCTTTTCTTGGCATGTATTTTTAGGAGTAAAGTGAACCAAGCAAAAGAGTCCAAATATTTTGAAGACTCTTGGTACACATTACAGAGGCTTGTTTTAGGGCTCTTGTTCACCTCTCACTTGCCTTAGTCTGGCACATCTGCCACAAACGGTGCTGAGAAGCAGAGTGGAGATTGGCCCTGGAGTCTGATCCCGGGGTTCAGTTCTTGCTCCCCAGGGAACCCTTCAATCAGCGTCCTCCTCTGGGAGGATTAAAGAGTTACTGCCTATAATGTGCTTTCAGGTGCTCCCATGAAAGATCGTGGGTAAGTAGAAAGTGACACCGTCATCTCCTTTCCCCGCCATGGTATGTTTCTTTTGGCTGCTAGATCACAACTAGTCTGTTCTCCACTCTCCCCTCTGGTTTCCATGCTCTTGCTACTCTCAGCGCCTTCGTCCTGGGGATCTCTCGGGTGGGTTTTCCTTTCCTTACATGGGTTTGCATTCCTCCCAGCTTCTCTGTACTGTTTTTGGTGTGTAGCCATTCTCTTCAGGGTCACATCCAAGACTGCTTGTTGAGCATCACTTAGATACCCTGAGAGTCAACAGAATGCCAGGAAAAGCCAGCTCCAACCTGTTCAGCAACAGACTCTGCATCTGTAGTTTGGAAAAAATAGTTTCCTCGTAGAGGTTGATTCTGGTCTCCATGTGCATTGCTAAAACCTCTTCAAGATGACTGCCTCTTTACCTCTTACCATTTCATCTTAAAGGAGCTGAGTTTGAGGCTCAGAATGAATCCAAATGTGACATCATAAACCTTGGAACCATACTCCAGGGTGTAGCAGTCAGTCTGTAAATGGAATGTGTTGATGCCAAGATCCCTGCCTCCCTGGGCCAGACTCACAAATAAGGCAGCCGCGTGTCTCAGCAGGACTTTACAGACAGTAGAGGTAGTGGATGTCCTAGAGAAGCTGGAAGTTGCAGGTGCAGAAGTGTGGGTGTTTTATGCGAGGGTAGCTGGCTGCCCCTCTGGTGCCACCCTGTGTACTTGCATTTAATGATGGCAAATACAAGCCGTGAGCCTCGTCTAAAGTGAATGAACCTTGTTTTCTGCATCTGAGTTTGTGTTTTTTCCTTTAAAATTTATGTATGTGCTTGTGTTTTGGGGGAAGTTGTGCTAGGAATTAAGTTGAGCTTGCTTTGGTCAGTTTTTTTTTTTTTAAGGTTTATCTACTTCATTTTATTTCCATTTTTTTTAAACTTTCTCTTTCTTCATAACATTTCAAAAACAATTGCCAGTAATTTGGTAAGTTCATTAACTAATTCTCTCTCAAGTCCAGGGGATCCATATTGCCCTGCTGGTTTGTATATATTCAATTTGTCCCACAGCTCTATTGATGAAGTCCTCATTACCTGCCCCTTGTCTGTAGAGGAGAGAGATGGTGTAAATGCAGAGTGAGTCTGTCTTATCTAACTTCTGTTTTTCTTGTTTATCTATAGATTTCCTTTACTTGCCCATCGCGTGGGGTCTGCCAATAGGGTCGTTGCCTCGGCAGCATTTATATTCGCAAGAAGTTTGCTTGGTTTATTTCCCCTGGTTCAGGGCTCTCAGTTCATTTGTTGAGGTCAAGGACACTGAATTCTCAGGAAAGAAAATTTAAAAGGATGTTAAAAAAAAAGCCCAGCAACAATCCCACATCACCGATAGGGTAGAAAAAGAATATAAGGTCCCCAATAAGCACTGTGACAGTGACACATAAAGATTTCTACCCACCCACCTCCCACCCTATCTTCCTCTTTATGACTGGATTGGAAATGAGCTCAGTCTGCTCTGGGCGGGCAGACTCTGTCTTGTGGGGCTGGCTGCTTGCTCCTCTCTGCTCTGCCCTTCCCCGTGGTATTTATTTAGGAGCATGTTACCAGGTTCTAAGAGACTTGGGGGCACATAGTCCTGGAATGGGCTTTTTTGAAGTTTTGAGTAAAGGAAACATATGAATGGCAGAGTAGTGGAAAGAATCCTGGGCTAGAAATCAAACCTGCTTGGGTGTGTGTGACCTTGAAGTATTTTGACCTCCAGCCTCAGGGTCCTCACAGTAATATGAGGGTCAGCTAAACTGGTTTCTGAGGACCTACCTGATCTATAGCAGCTGCTTGTAAGTAAAGGCAGTGTGGTAGAATTGAGTTTAGCACAGGTGCAAGAATGTTTTTCACAGCCAGTCATTCAGATATGTATTGCCCTCCTGCTGTGTGCCAGGCACTGCTGAAAGCTTAACAAAGGGCCATATTGGCAGGTGACAGTCTCTAGGTGGGTCTCTGTCCTCGTGTAGAATTCTGCATACTCTCTTGAGTCTCATCAAACCCTTTACGCCCACTGGAGTTGGTTGGCTCTGTTAATCCTGGCTGGTCCTCCTGGAAGCCCAGGCTCTGAGCCCTTTTCGGGTGAGAGCTCAGCCTGGCAGTGGGGCAGGAGCCCTCATGCTCTTGGGCACTTCCTCGTGGAGCTCTAGTCTGCTTCTGCGAGCCCAGCCTCCAGGACTGCCGGGTGCATTAGTATGCAGGTGTGGCTGATACCGAGCACGAAGCAATTAGCCTGCTGCTCTGATTTCTGCCTCTCCATAGTGAAGGCAGCTTTGAGCACGGAGTGGTTGCTTTCCCCTGTGGCAGGTGGCCTTCCTCTGTCCTGTGGAGACTGCAGGGAGCCCAGAAGAAGCCTCTTCTAATGCTAGGGGTGTCCAGAACATCTAGACCAGAAGTGTCCAACAGAACTTCCTGGAATAATGGGACCACACCCAAATGTTCTGTGCCATCCCATAACTTGTGGCTTTTGAGCACTTGAAATGTGGCCAGTGGTCACTGTATTGGATAGCTTGGGTCTATCCAAGTATTTCCCAACCTTCTGCAAGTTATAACAAACACCAAAATTGAAAATGAGGAAAATGGTCAACAGAGGGGACAGTGCGAGCTCCAGCTGTCCCAGGACTGAGGGACACGGTGTCTTCATACACCAGGTATGTGTGCAGGCTGGGAAGGTGGCCCTACTTTAGACGTGAGAGATGGCTGGCAGTGTGGCCCATGTTTGAGGAGGGTGCGAGGGAGTGAGTGGTTTCCTGTCTCCGTGCCCAGAGTGGCTGAGGGGAAGCCCGGCAGGCAAACTCGCCCTGTCTCTCCTGAGGGATTAAGCTGGGAACTGACTCCCTGATGCCATAAAATTATTTTCCAGTTTGACTCTTGTGTCCTTTAAAGTTGTAGCACACTGCACTTGGTTTTAAGAGCTAAATGTAAGGCTAATACGGAACACTTTAAATGTGATAACTCCAAGTTCATATTGTTGGAGGAGATAAGCAGGAAGGAGCAGGTGCTTTTGAATTTACTTATCAGCGTTTCAGCAGGCTCCTGAGCCGCCTCACCCCCACCTGGGCGCTGTGATGTTCAGGAGGATCTTGGGAAGGGAGGCTTCCCCAGGCCCCGGGGGCCACCGTTTCATCCGCTGACCTCGCTGTAAGGCCAGGCCTTTGTTCCCGGCGGGGAGTGCGGGGTCCAGGTGTGCGCGCCCGGAAAGGAGCCGCGCCCCGGACTGAGCCCCCCACGGTCGGGCACCTCAAGCCTTTGGATCCCCGTGGAGAGTTTGCGTTTTAAGGTCATCTTGATCTTAGAGGAGTAGGGTAAGGAGGGGACGAACGTGAGCGCTAGTTCTGTTATATAATTAAACCAAGATATTCCTTCCCGGAGGAACAAAAAGAGGCCAAGGACAGCCTAATTGGAACCTCAAGATTGCTTCTCCAAGAGTGGCCTGAGCAAGTGGGCCAGGGCAGATTGCCACCTCTGGCCAGCAGGGTCCCTGGTCCTGCGCCGACTGCCACCCACCTGCGCGCTGAGGGGGAGGGTCCGTGTGGCGTGGGTGTCTCCCCTTCGCTTCCTGTTAAAATAAGCCTTTGCTTCTCCAGTCCCTAACAGGGAGGCCCACGCGGGCGCTGGCGGCGCTGCCCGTCCTGTCGTCCTGGCCGGTCAGCCGCTCTCCGCAAACTGCAGCGCCGCCCAGCCCGGCCCATGGCGACCGGCCTCACCCGCCGTTAAAAGGCCCGCCTCTACGGGGACGTCAGCCAGGCTGGCTCTTCCGAAGTCGCTCATTACCAGATAAGTGATGGTAAAATAGTGATGCTTTATTAATTGCAGATATGGCTGCTAATTAGAACCCAGGCGTGTGCTCTTTATACCTGTTCAATACACTTCCTCCAGTGGAAGGACTTTCTCGCCTCTCCTTCCCTTTCCCCACCCCCAGAAGAGAATTTCAACTTTAAGACAAACAACTTCATTTACAAGTGTGTCTCTAATTAGCTGCAGAATTAGGAAAGCTGAGTTTTCCCCCATAGATCGGCTAAACCCTCGAGGGAGACTGGTGGAATAGAGAGCATCGCATTTCCAATTATTTTGTTGAATTGCTAATTTAGTTATTGTGCCTGGTGTAATTGTGATGGGTATTGGGTGTGCAATTCAATTTGTTTTAAATATTTGTGGGAAGGCTGATCAGTAATGGAGCTGACCTATTTTGTGGCCCAAATTGAGAAAAAAAAAAGAAGGCTAAAACACAACAGCCACAAAGATATAGTTTGTTTCCATTTTTATTTTGATCTCTCTCATCCCTCCTAAGACCATTGATGCAACAAAAGGATTAAATTAAAAGATGACAGCACTTTGATCTTCTCCCTTTGAAAGCTTAACTATCCTTGGTAGTTTAATATGCAGATATTTTAGGGTAGAGTTGTAGATGCATTGGCGGAGTTGAGTAGCGTTCGCCTCCCATAATTGCATTTTTGCGTGTGCCTGGAAGTGGTTTGGTGTTTGACGTTTGAGTACAGGCACACCTCGGAGATATTGCCAGTTTGGTTAAAGCCAGTATCTCAATAAAGCCAGTCCTAATCTTTTTGCTGGTGGAGGGTCTTGCCTTCTGTTTGGGTGGGGAGGGGAACGCAACACCTGTGGAGCACAATGAGGCGAAGCGCAGGAAAACGAGATGTGCTTATGGTGTATGAAGTAGTAGAGGGAGTCTCTGCAGCACACAGTGCAAAGTCGTTGGAGCCACCGAGCGGCAGAAAGCACCTTCCCTCCAGGCAGCGCCGGGGGCGTGGTCGGTGATCCGGACTCCCGTGCGGTCGGTGCTGGCACTGCGCTCTCCCCGAGGCTGTGATGAGGGTTAGGCGTCAGGGTCCCTCACTGCTGGCGGTGCAGGTGAGCTCCTTGACAGCCGAGCTCAAACTTCGCCTTAGGGTCCCCTCACCACTCAGCCAGTGTCTGGACCAGCGGGAGGGTCTGTGGTGTGATGTTTCCACGCCTGCTGGGTGCGGCATCAATCAGTCCAGTCTGGGCCTGGAGCAGGGCTGTGGCTTGTGGGGAAGGGCAACGGATAGGGCTCTGCTGGGACTTGAGGCCACAGAAACAGGGTGCATGCAGGACTCCAAAGCAGGAGCTTTCTGCTTTGGTCATTGTGAAATTAGTGTGTGATTACCAGGTACTCTTATGGCCAGGGTTGCTTGCCTGTGACTGGAGCCCCTCACTCTCAGCATCATTCTGCCAGGCCCCCGCCAGACTTTCTCAGGTTGGGCTACATCAGACGGTGGAAGACCAGAATAGGTTTTGAGGGAAGGTAATAATAAAATGGGTCATGGAAGCAGCTGTTATGACAACTTCGATCCTAAAAGGAGCATTTTGTAACTCGATTAACTTAGAAAGATGCCAGGGTCAATTTCTGCGCTTAGCTGCTGCATAGTAGTTTAAACTTCATTATTCCTATGTGAGAGATCGCCAGGGCCTACAGAAGGCCCTCCAGACACAGGTGGTTTTGCTTCTTTTTTTTTTTTAGCAAGCTTTTCTTGAGGAACTGGGAGAAAACAGCTAGTGGATACAGCTGCTGATCTGGAGGATCTGGGTCCTGCAGGTGGACAGACAGGAAGACAGTCATTGTACAAGCAATGCTATGAGCTAAAAATAAAACACTACCTCGGAAATCTAGGAAGATCTCAGCCAGGAGAGCAGTAGGAGGAGTCTGTGGAAACAGGTGCAAACTCAGGTGGTGGTGGTAAGGTTAGTGCACCCCTCCCCCTTGCCGGTTATGGTTTGTTCTTTCAGCTTTGATATGGAGGTGTAATTTACATATCATAAAATCCACCCATTGTAAATGTATAATTCAGTGATTTTTAGTAAATTCGTAGATTCGTACTATCATTAACACATTCTATTTTTAAAACACTTTCATCACCCCCAACAAATAATTCTGTGCTAGTTTGCTGTCGATCTGGCCCCTGGCAATAACTGACCTGCTTTCTGTAACTATATAGACTTTTCTGAATGTGTCCCATGAAGAGAATCGTTGGTCTGGCTTCTTTCACTTTGCATGGGGTTCATCCAAGTCACAGAATGTCATAGGTTATTTTTATTGCTGACTAGTACCTGTTGTATGTATATACCACATTTTGTTCATCTCTTCGCCTATTGATAAACATTCAGATAGTTTCCAGATTAGGTATAAAGCTGATATAAATAATCACAAGTCTTCGTGGAACATGTTTTCATTTTTCTTGGATACCTAGGCGTGGGATATCTGGGTCAGATGATGAGTTCATTTAACTTTTTAAGAAATCATCAAACTTTTCCGAAGTGACTGGACCACTTGACATGCCCACCAACAATCTGTGAGGGTTCCAGTTGCCCTATATTCCTGATAATACTACTTTTTTTGGTCTGTCTTACAGCCGTTCTAATTAGTTGACTCTCATCATAGGTTCAATTTATATTTCTCCAATGACTGATGATGTGGAACAGATTTTCATGTGTTTATTAGCCATTCATAGATTTGCCTTCTTTGGTGACATCTTTATTCAAATCTTTCGATCATTTTTAATTGAGTTGCTCATCTTATTATGTTGTAAGAATTCTTTATATATTCTAAATATAAATCCTTTATCAGATATATGCTTTATAAATATTTTCCCCCAGTCCGTGGCTTGTCTTTTCATTTTCTTAATGCTTTCGTTTGAATCACAAATGTTTTTAATTTTGCTGGTCTCATTTATCAATTTTTTTTTCCTTTTATGGATTGTGTTTTTGGTGCCAGATCTAAGAAATCTTTGCCCAACCCAAGGTTACAAAGAAATTTCCCTATGTTTACTTCCAGAAGTTTTATAGTTTTAATTTTTACATTTAGGTCTATAATCCATTTTGAGTTAATTTTTGCATATGGTACAAGGGTCTAAAAATATAATTTGTATAAGCATATTCTAATCATCCCAGTACCTTATGTAAAGAAGACTATTTTTTTCTATTGAATTGCCTTGACTCTTGTTAAAACTCAAATAAATGAGAATTTATTTCTAGACTCTTAATTTTGTTCCATTCTATTTGCCTGTTTTTTAAATTTTGAAATTGGATAGATAAGTCCTCCAAATATTATCAAGATCATTTTGGCTATTCTGGATCCTTTGATTTCCATATAAATTTTAGGCTAAATTTGTTAATTTCTATAAAAATGTCTACTGGGATTTTAATAGGGGTTACACTGAATCTATAGATCAATTTAGGAAGAACTGTCATCTTAACAACATTGGGTTTTCCAATCCATGAACATGGAGTGCCTCTTCATTTATTTATATTCAGTTTCTCTCAGCAGTTTTGGAATTTTCAGTGTACAAATCTTGCACTTCTTTTGTTGAATTTATTCCTAAGTATTTCATTGTTTTTGATGCTATCGTCAATGAAATGATTCCTCAATTTCATCTTTGTATTGCTCCTTGCTACTGTATAGAAATACAATCTAATTTTTTGTACATTGATCTTGTATCCTATTTTGCTGAATATATTTTTTAGTTTTCATTTTAAAAAAATGGATTCCTCACACAGGATCATGTCATCTGCAAATACAGTTTTAATTCTTTCTTTCGAATATACGAGCTTTTAATTTTTATTTTTTAGCCTATTGCACTGGCTAGAACCTCCAATGATGCCAAGTAGAAGTGGAAAAAGTCAACATTCTTGCCTTTGTCCTGACCTTAGGAAAGCATTCAGTTTTTCACCATTAAATATGATGTTAGTTGAAGTTTTTCATAGATGCTTTTTATTAAATCAACGAAATTCCTTTCTCTTCATAGTTTGTTCAGTATTTTTATCTGGAATGGATGTTGGATTTTACCAAGTGCTTTTTTTCTCCATCTACAGAGACGATCATGTGGTTTTTGTCCTTTATTCTATTAATATGGTGTGTTGAATTAATTGATTTGGATGTTAAACTAATTTTTCACTCCTGGGACAAATCCTACCTGGCTATGGTGTATAATTTTTTTTATATGTTGCTGGATTCAGTTTGCTAATATTCGCTAAGGATTTTTACGTCTATCTCCATGAACAATATTAGTCTCTAGTTTTCTTTTCTTGTGCTGTCTTTGTGTGGCTTTGGTACCAGGATAATACTGGGCATACAGAATGAATTGGAAAATATTTTATAGAGAACTCACCAGTGCAGGCTTCCAGGACTGGGCTTTTCTTTGTGGGAAGGTTTTAAATTATTAATTTAAATTTTCTTTTTTTTTTTTTTTACTTGTTATAGGTCTATTCAGTTTTTCTGTTTAACTCAGTTTTGGTAAATTTGTGTCTTTCTGGGAATTCGTTTATTTTACCTAATTTGTCTAACTTGTTGGCATGACGTGGTTTACAGTTTCAGTAGGGTCACTAGCAGCATCTCTTTCATTCCTGATTTTGGAATTTTTATCTTCTCTGTTTTCTTTTTGTCAAATTAGTTGATCTTTCAAAGAACTAAAATTTGTCTTATACTAATTTTTCTGTTTTTCTTTTTTATTTTATTAATTACCACTCTAATCTTTAGTTTTTCCTTAATTCAGCTAATTTTGGGTTAAGGAAAAACTAAAGATTAGAGTGGTAATCTTTACTCTTTTTCAGTGTAAGATGGAAGTTTAAGTTATTGATCTGGACCTGTTATTGTTGACGTGTCTGTTTCTTTTTTCTTTAACTTCTGTCAACTTTTGCTTTATGTGTTTTGGGGCTGTTTTAGGTATGTATACATTTATAAATGTCATACCTTCTGGACAAAGTGATGCTTTACTCATCATAAATGTGCTTCTTTGTCTCTATGATATTTATCTGAATGTATATTTTTTCCAGTATTAATATAGCAATTCAGCTCTCTTATGGTTACTGTTTCTATGGTCTATGGTTTTCTGTATATTTACTTTTAATCTATTTGTGTCTTTGAATCTAAAGTGTACTTCTTGTAGACAGTATAGAATTGGATTTTGTTTTTTATCTAGTCAGATATTTTTTTATCGTAGTGTTTAATCCTTTCTAATTTAATTTAATTATTGATAAGGTTTTTGTCCATTTATTCCTTCGTACTGCCTTTGTCCGTATTAAATGGCATGCCATTTATTTATTTTACTTTTTAAAAACGTTTTTATTTTACTTTCTGATTTTTCCCCCTCTTTAATTCCTCCCCTCCCCCCACTTCCAACCCTGACCTATGAATGTTGCCGTTTTCCCTTTAAGAATTGGATCTCCGAAGGTGGGGCGTCTCCTCCCACATGCTCATGGTGTGCACCTGGGGCCTGGTACACCCCGAGTATGGTCTGTGGCTCCACCTGGGACATGAACCCAGAACCTTTTGCATGTAAAGCAGACGTGCTAACCACTACACTATAGAGCTACCCCAAATGGCATGCCATTTAAATTCCACTGTTGTTGTATTTACTATATATGTATTTTTAAAACAAAATTTATTATCTTGATCATTGTTAAGTGTACAGTTCAGTAGTGTTAAATATACTATATTCCCACTGTTGTATAACAGAGCTCCAGAATTTATTCATCTTAAAAAGCAAAAACTTTATACTCATTAAGCAACAACTCTCTGTTTCCTCCTTCCTTAGACCCCGGTAACCACCATTCTACATTCTTTTCTATAAATTTAACTGCTTTAGATATCTCCTGTAAACAGAATTTTACAGAATTTGTCTCTTTGTGACTGGCTTACTTCACTAAGCACAATGTCCTCAAGATCCATCCATTTTGTAGCATGTAATGGTATTTCTTTCCTTTTAAGGCTGTGTATCACCTTGTATGTATATACCACATTTTGTCTATCCATTCATCAGTCAATGAATATTTGGGTTGCTTCCACATCTGACTATTGTAAATAATGCTGCTATGAATATGTATGTGCGAATGTCTCTTCAAGACTCTGCTTTTAATTCTTTTGGCTATATACCTAGAATTAGGGTTGCTGGAGCAGATAGTAAATTTATTTTTAAATTTTTTTTGTGGAATCACCATACTGTTTTTCATAGTGGTTGCACCATTTTACAATCTCACCAATAGTGCACAGGGATCTTAATATCTCCACATCCTCGCCAACACTGTTTTCTGTTTTGTTGATAGAGGCCATCCTATTGAGTGTGAAGTGATATCTCATTGCGGTTGATTTGCATTTTTCTAATGGTTAGTGATGTTGAGCATATCTTCATGTTTGTTGGCCATTTGTACATACTCTTCAGTGAAATGTCTATTCAAGTCATATGCCCATTTTTAAATTGTAGAAATTATATAGTCTGCATATTACCCTTTATTAGATATATGATTTATATTCACGATATAGTTTAAAGCTATTTTCTTAGTAGTGGTTCTAGGGATTGCTTTATGTATTTGAGATGAATACTAACTTAATTCTGGTGAAATAAAAACTTAGTTCTAGTCTTGTTCAATTTTTCTTCCTGTTCCTTTGTGTGATTATAGTCTGTTACATTTATATTTGCTATAAACCCCAAAATACAGAAATATAATTTTTGTGTGTGTTATTTTATGTCTTTTGCCCTAGAGAATACACATATGCCATCTTTTATATTTATTCATATATGTTTTACCTTTTCAAATGACTCTTCTCATCTTTGTGTGGATTCAGATTACCATCTGGAATCATTTCAGCCTGAATAATTCTTTAATATTTCTTATAAGGCAAGTCTTTTAGCAATGTATTCTTGAAGTCTTTTTTTTTTTTTTTCTTTTTGAAATGTCTTTATGTCATCATTGTTTTAAAGATAGTTTTGCTGGATATGACATATTTTTTTTTTTTTTTGTAGTACTTATATTTTGTCCGCTGCCTTTGGCTTTCATTGCTGTCATTTGTTTTATTGTTCTTCTATACATGATGAGTTATTTTTCTCTAGCTTCTTTCAAGAGTTTGTCTTTCAACAGGTTGGCTGTGATGTGTCTATGTATAGATCTCTTTCTATTTATCTCCTTGGGATTTATTGAGCTTCTTGGATCTGCCAATTGTTTTCCATCATATGTGAGAAGTTTTCAGCCATTGCTCTTTCAAATATTTTTTTATGCCCTTTTCTCTCCTTTCCTTCTGGCATTCCCATTACACATAAATCAGTAAATCTGATGTTGTCGCATAGGTCTCTGAGGCTCTGTTCATTTTTGTCATTCTTCTCTCTGTTCTACCTTCTTAAATCTACCACTTAGTCCTAGTTAAATTTTCATTTGTTATTGTATTTTTCAACTCTAGAACTTTTTTCTTGTAGTAAAATATACATAACAGAAACTTTACCATTTTAAGGTTTTCAAGTGTACAGTTCAGTGGCATTAAATACTTCACGTTGTTATGCAGCCATCACCGCTATCCGTCGCCAAACTTTTTCATCTCAAACTGAAACCCCGCATCCATTAAACAATAACTCCCCGTTTCCTCCTACCTTTAGCCCCTGGTAATCATGATCCTACTTTCTGTCTCTGAATTTGACAATTATAGATACCTCATATAAATGGAATCATTATAGTTCCCATTTTGTGTCTGGCATAATGTATCGCTTAGCATAGTGTCTTTATGGCTTATCCATATTGTATGTAGCATGTATCAGAATTTTATTTAGAATTTACTTTAAAAAATAATTTTTATAATAGCTGATTTTGTCTTAATCTGCTAAGTCGAACATCTGGACCCACACAGAAAAGTTCTGTTGACTTATTTGCTTTTGTTTTTTCATCTGAGGATGTGTTATACATTCCTGTTTCTTTGAATGTCTCATAATTTTTTGATGAAGATTGAACATTTTTTGATAATAATTAAAGCAACTATGGATTCTGATTTTTCTCTGTGAAGGTTTTCTTTTGCTTTTGTTTAATAACTTGACTAAATCTGTGGATTCTGTTTCCTCTGTGATGTGCAGATGCTGATGCCTCTGCTCAGTTTTTTCTTTAAAATTCTTGTTCTTAAACCCAGTTTCGGAGGTATCACCCTTGTGCCTAATGGTCAGCCAATCACCTACTAGCTAATGATGTGGGCAAATGTTGTGCTCAAAGACCTTGTACCACTAAGGCTTCTTACTTTCTATTGATAGGAGTGAGTATATGTGTATGCGTGCATGTGTGTTGGGTACTACGTTAAAAATTTAGGCAGTTTTTAAGCCTGCACTGGCTTTTACTTTCTGATGGGCCCTCTTGCATCTCCTCTTCATGTGCTTAAAGGTTCCCAGTCAGTTAGGGGTGTGTAGATAGCTAAGCCTCTCTCTGGTCTCTCGCAGGTGGAGAGGTTATCAAGGTCTCTATGGCGGTCTCATTTCCCGTGTCTGTCAGATTTTTGGCTAGGCTGCTGGACTGTTGTTTGCCCTGAGATTACTACTGTTATTGACAAGGCCGCTGGGTATGAAATATTTTTTACTAGACTTCAGCTTTCATCCATGGTTCCAGATTAGAATTCTTCTAGAGCAAGAAGAAATCTCAGGATCTTCTTATTTTCCTTTCTCCTTTTGCTTTCCAGAGAAAGCAAGACTCCAAAAAGCCCTTGAGCTGTTCAAGGCTGCACCACAAGGGAAGCCAGGCTTAGAGCTCAGCTTTCTGGATTGAGACAGAAGTACCACAGACTAGGTAGCTTATAAACAACAGACATTTATTTCTCACAGTTCTGGAGGCTGGAAGTCCAAGATCAGGGTGCCACATGGTTGGGTGAAGGCTCTGTTCTAAGTCACAGATTTCTCGTAGCCTCATGTGGCAGAGGGGGAAGAGACCTCTCTGGATCCTCTTTTATAAGACAGTAGTTCTATTCATGAGAATTTCTCTCTCATGACAAGCACTTTGCAAAGGCCACAGCTACTATTACCATCAACTGTGGGTGTTAAGATCACAACATTAATTTTGAGGTACATAAACATTCAGATCATAGCATTTCACTCCTGGTCCCCCAAATTCATGTCCTTATTGCATGCAAAATATGTTCATTCCATCCCAACAGCCCCCAAAGTCTTTAACTTATTCATCAGCTTAAAAGTCTAAAGGCTGAAGTCTCCTCTAAATACCATCTAAGGCAGATATGGGCGAGACCTAAGGTACGATTCATCCTAAGGCAAATTCCCCTCCAGCTGTGAACCTGTGAAATCAAATTATGTACCTCCAAAATACAATGGTGGGTTAGCCATAGAACAGACATAATCCTGCCGAAAGGGAGAAATAGGAGGGAAAGGAAGGTGTGGCAAGCAAGTCCAAAATCCAACAAGGCAAACATTAAATCTTAAGGCTGAGAATAATATTTAACTTGAGGTTCTGCACTCTGGGTTGGGGTGGGAGTTGTCACCTTCTGGACACACTGAGTGAGGGGTCTTGTTTTCGGACACATTGGACCCCTTAGAATGTACCTGCCCCTATGGCTTTGCTGGGCATGGTCCACACTGTGGCTCTCCCAGGCTGGAAGCAAATGCCAGTGAGCATGGGTCTCGCCCCACAGCTCTGAGTGGGGGTCATCTGGCCTATTGAAACCTAAGCAATGTTCCCCTTTGCCCTGTGAAACTAAGGAGACATCCATGATGATCTCTGAATTACCGTGTGGTCCCTTGTCTTGAATAGAGCATGTTAAAAGCTGAATAGCTCTTTGATCCCATCCTGTAAAATCTATAAAGTTCAACAGCCTTCCTTCATTCCTCCTTCCTGTTTGCTTCCTCTTTGCTTCCAAAAGGCTGTCTTCCTGCTGGGGTGGCCGAGTAAGTCCCCGGTTCACACCCACACTGGTTTCCATATTCAAGGGTCACATAGCCATATCCTCAGTGTTCTCTTCTGAACATACTTTCTCATTTGCAATATGGTGAGACACAATTTTTTAAATATTAGATTTCTGCTTCCCTTTTAACAATTTTGTCTTTAAGTCATTTCTCTCTTCTCACATTTTACTGTAAACATTCAAGAGAAGCCAAGCTGTACTTTTAATACTTTGCTTAGAAAGAGCTTCAGCCAAATATCTAATTTCCTTGCTCACAAGTTCTGCCTTCCACAAAACACTAGGAGATGAACACAACTCAGCCAAGCTCTTTGCTGCTGTGTAACAAAAATTGCCATTCCAGTTTCCAATGACACTTCTTCATTTCCATCTGAGACCTCATCAGAATAGCCTTTACCATCTGTGTTTCTACCAACTTTCTGTTCACAGGCACTTAGGTATTTTAAGAATGTGGAAATTTTCTCTACAGTTCTCGTCTGGTCCCTCACGCAAATGACCTTTAAAGGTCCATTCATGGCAAGTGGGCTTGTTCTAGCATGGACCTCCAACCTCTTCCAGCCTCTGCCCATTAGCCAGTTCCAAATCTGCTTCCACATCTTAAGGTTTGTTGTAGCAGCACCTCACTCCTGGTATCAATTCAGCTTTATTGAGGTATAATTAGCATACAAAATTTTACGATATTTAAAGTATATGTTATGGTAATTTAACATACACATATATTTTGAAAGAATTGCTTCCATCTAGTTAATTATCACATCCATCATCTCACATATTTATCTTTTTTTTTTTTTTTTTTGATGAGAACATTTAAGTTCTACACCCTTGGCAAATTTCAGTTATACAATGCAGTGCTATCAACTATAGTCACCGTTATGTGTGTCAGGTCCTCATGTTATTCATCTTAGAGCTGAAAGTTTGTGCCCTTTTACCAACTTTTCCCTACTTCTTCCACTCTGTCCCCCAGGACCTGGCAACCATTTTTCTACTTTGTTTCAATGAATTTGACTTTTTTTTTTTTTTTTTTAATTCCATATACAAGTGATACCATCAGTATGTCTTTCTCTGTTTGGCCTATTTCACCGAGCATATTATATGACTTCTAAGTCCATCTAAGTGGTTACTAATAGCAGGATCTCCTTCTTTCTCATGGTCAAATAATATTCCATTTTGCATATGTACCACGTCTTCTTTACCCATTCACTGATGGACATTTAGGTTGTTTTTATATATATCTTGGCTATTGTGAATAATGCTGCAGTGAACACGGGGATGCAAATATCTTTTCGATATCCTGTTTTCATTTCCTTTGGATAGATGTACCCAGAAGTGGTTTTGCTGGATCATATGGTAGTTCTGTTTTTAAGTTTTTGAGGCAACACCATACTGTTTTCCATAGTGTCTGCACCAATTTACATTCCCACCAACAGTGCACAAGGGTTCCCTTTTCTCTACATTCTCACCAACACTTGTTATCTCTTGTCCTTTGATGACAGCCATTCTAACAGATGTGCAGTGGTATCTCACTGTGGTTTTGACTTGCGTTTCTCTTATGGTTAGTGATGTCAGGCACCTTTTCATGTACCTGTTGGCCATTTGCCATCTTTGGAAAAATGTTTATTCAGTTCCTGTCTTTTTTTTTATCAGATTTTTTTTTTACTATTGTTATGAGTTCTTTATATATTGGATATTAACCCTTTATCAAATTTATTATTATTATTATTATTATTATTATTTTATTTCTGCAAGGCAGTCCTTGGTTGACTTCACAGATTGCAAGGATCTTGTCAGCTTACAATCCCTTATTTTTACTTTTTACACCTACAGCACCTGGTCTTTCTAGGTGGTCTCCCATCCAAGTGCTAACCAGGCCTGATCCTGCTTAGCTTCCGAGATTAGATGGGATTGGGCTTGTTCAGGGTGGCATAGCCTCAAATATATTATTTGCAAATAACTTCCTCTCATTCCATAGGTTGCTTTTTCACTCATTTTTTGATTGTTTCCTTTGCTGTGCAGAAGCTTTTTAGTTTGATGCAGTCCCATTTATTTCTGCTTTTCTTGACTTTGCTTTTGGTGCAAAATCCAAAAGTCATTGCCAAGACTGATTTCAAAGATCTTAGCCCCTATGTTTTCTTCTAGAAGTTTTATGATTGTAGGTTCAAGTTTTTAATCCATCTTGAGTTGGTTCTGTGTATGATGTTAGATAAGGGTCCAGTTTCCCAACACCATTCATTGAAGAGACTGTCCTTTCCCCATTGTATATTCTTTGCTCCTTTGTTGTAAATTAATTGTCTATGCATAGGGTTATTTCCGGGCTCTCTCTTCTGTTCCATTGATCTATATGTGTTTTTATGCCAATACCATACCGTTTTAATGACTATAGTTTTGTGATATAGTTTGAAATCAGGAAATGTGATGCCTCTGGCTATGTTTTTTTTCAAGATTGCTTTGGCTATTCAGGATCTTTTGTGGTTCCATACTAATTTTAGGATAGTTTCTCTTTCTGTGAAAATGCCATCGTAATTTTGATACAGATTGCATTGAATCTATAGATTGCTTTGGGTATTATGGACATTTTAACAATATTAATTCTTCCGATCCATGAACATGGAATATCTTTCCATTAATTTGTTCCCTCAGTTTTTTTCATCTTATAAGGCATTATAGTTTTGTGTACAGATCTTTCACCTCCTTGGCAAAAGTTATTCCTAGGTATTTTATTCTTTTTGATCTAATTATAAATGGGATTGTATTCTTAATTTCTCTGAAAGTTCATTAGTAGTGTCTAGATATGAAATTGATTTTTATATATTAATTTCATATCCTGCAATTTGACCAAAGTCATTTACTAATTCTAATAGATTTTTGATGAAGTCTTTAGTGTTTCCTATATCGAATCATACTGTCTACAAATAGAGGGTTTTGGTTCTTCCTTTCCAATTTGGATGTTTTTTCTTTTTCTTGCCTGATTGCTCTGGCTAGCACTTCCGTTACTATGGTGAATAAAAAGGTAGGCATCCTTGTCTTGTTCTTGATTTTTCAGCTTTACACCGTTGAGTGTGATGTCGGCTGTGGGTTTGTCATATATGGCCTTTATTATGTTGCCGTACATTCCCTCTACACCCAGCTGCTTCCACATTTTTGAGTTACAGCAGCACCCCACTCCTGGCCCATTTTTTTTTTTTTTTTTTTTGTCTTAGTCTATTCAGGCTGCCATAACAGAACACCACAGACTGGGTAGCTTGTAAACAACAGAAGTTTATTTCTCACAGTTACGGAGGCTGGAAGTCTGAGACTAGAGTGCCAGCAGGGTCAGATGAAGGCTTTCCTCTGGGCCGCAGACATGTATCCTCACATCATAGAAAGGGAGGGGATCTCTCAGGATCCTTTTATAAGGCACTAATCCTATTCACGAGGGCTCCACCCTCATGGCTTAAGGACCTCCCAGAGCCCCCACCTTCTAATACAATCACCTGCTGAGGTTAGGATTTCAACATATGAGTTTGGAGGGACACAAACATTCAGACCATAGCAGTCCTCAATACTTTTGCTTAGCCTCCATGTAACTCAGTGCTTAGAGACAATCCCTAGATCCCGCTCTCATAAGGGGGGTGGTTCTCTGAAAATGCCCTGCGAGGAGGGTTCTTCTGCATGATGAGTGTAAGGAAGGGGAAAGGCATGGAGAAACCCGACATTGAAAATCTGTTACTAATGCCTACAGCTTGATTCTTATTAACTAATTTAGGTGATTGTTCAAAAAGCCCCTTTGAGGTCCTGGTTGTTATCCACACTTCACACACTAAGGAGTCAGGAGCTTGCCCAGGGACAGGAGTATCTGAACCCAGCTCAGGCTTATTCCAGAGCCCATGCTCTTTTAGGTGGCTATGGAAGTATCTGTTAGTGTGGGCAAGAATGCTGTTAGCGTTTTCCTAATTCAGGGCCTAGATGTCTTTAGTCGTTTCTGTCTTTCCTTGTTGCCAATCCTTCCTGCTAGCTCCAGAAGGCCAATTATAGAATCACAGTATTTGGAATTACGCTCATCAATCAGCCCTCTCTGAGCTATAGTCGATCTCATCTCCTTGCAGTTCCTGATGGGCTGAGCCCACTGAGTGGACCTAAGTCCTCTCAGAGCTGAGGTTCTGTTATGATCCTACTCCTCCACCAACCACAAGGAGTCTCATGTGATATTTTAGAATAGTTTGCTTGCCAAAATACTGCATTTATGAAGGTTTCCTATTTCCATTAGGTATCATTAACAGCCCACTGGAGCTTCTGGCCAGCCTGAGGTAGCCAGTACTACCTCCTGGGTTGGTGAAACTCCTAGTCATCAGAAAGACAAAACAGCATGGTAGTAAGCCTTTGCCGCTTGACTGAGGCACATGCAGGATTTCTGGAGTATTGAAAATAGCTGATAGTCACCCATTATTATTTCTATGCCTCTTGGTGTGGCCTGGACTTACTATCCTGGGCGACCCCTTCAGCTCGGGGACATACACACATGGAGGTGAGCGTGGAGCTAGATTTTTTGGTACCCAAGGCTGTGCTCTTTTTCAATTAGGCTGCTTTCTAAATCTTTACACCTGGTCTTCCCATGTCCCAAGCCAACAAAGTATTCCACTCTCTCCAGGACATACCTTGTTCCTTGGCCTAGCATTTAAAAGATCTTCACAATGTTATCTACTTGCTTTTTCAGATTTCATTGTTCATTCTCCCCCAAATGAGCGCTGCGCTTCTATCCAACCTTCTTAGTGTCCCCTGAATAACTCTGCAGACGTTGGTGCCCTAACTTGGGACACCGTGCCTTTTTCTCCCAGCTGGAAGTCCCTAGACCCGGCTTCGGCCCTTGTCTGCATCACACACACACCGCCTCGCTGTGTGTGTGGAGCAGGGCAGGCTCGGGGTTTAGCCTTCTTGTGCCGAGGCTGAGGAACCAGCATTTAAGTGAAGGCTTACCTCCCAGCGCGGCATCTCCCTCAGCCTCTCACCATGGCCTGACACCCAGCCTCACACATCAGAGGAGCACAGGAAGGGTCCTCCCTGTGATTGTCTTTAGGCGCTTGCATTCGTCACTGTGTTTGTTTTTCAGTTGCGGAAATACAGGTGGGCCCCAGACTAGATCACAGAACCCTCATTCTTCAATCTTTTCCTTATTACCCTAAAATAATACCAATGGGAGTTAAAAATTTTTCTTTTACTAAGACCGATAAAGGAAATAAAACTCCCCGAAAGAAGAAAGCACTATATGTAGCAGGCAAGTTCCCAGAAGCAGAAATCTTTCCCTGTTCATCTTGCCGACCTTACCTGCAGCCACCACCAAGTGCTGGCTAAGGGTATGGACAGCTTCGAGTCCAAGTCTTGGGGTTGGCTGCCGAGGGAGGAGGGAGGAAGGCCCCAGACCTCTATGCTGACCAGGGCTCCCCGCCCGTGGAGTGCAGTGGCTGGAGGCACAGAGGGGCAGTTTTCCATCCAGATCCTGAAACTCCCTTCTTTCTCCCCTTTCTAGAACGTGTAGCGTAGGGCGATTCAAACTGATATATGTATGTATTTTAATTAACATTCTAATTTAGAACAAGTCACTCTTTGCTTTGCCGTACATCCCTGAGAGACAGGTACAGCAGAGTTAATAATTAGCAAAGGCCAGTGCTTCCCCGCTTTGCTTTCTTGTGGCCTCTACCTTTCTTTGCAGATGCTTAGGGATTAGTGTTTGTTCTTGCTTCAACCACATGGATTCAGAGAAAAACTGAGGCTGAGGGTTGAAGACACACACTCATGAGTTTTCTGCCTAGTGCCCTTTGGTGCCCAGAGTTAGCATTCATATCCATTTAGTAGCTAAATTAATAAGAGAATCTAAAACTTCCCCGTCAAAGTAGCCTGAGGTGATCTCTGAAAATGGATTATTATTCACTTGACCCAGAAAACTCCACAAAATCATGCAAACCAAGAGGTTCAAACCTTCATGCTCCCTTTCAGAACACCACTAAAACTCAAGCCATCATGGGTACGTGTATCCGAAAAGTCGCCAAGTCCCTGAAAGCTGTTACTTTGCAGGAGGCTGTACCACTGTGTCATGACGAGTGCTGTCCTTTTGCCAGTGCTGAAAGCTCCCCTGCTCAGAGGAGAGCAAGTGAGTGGCTGAGCATGGGCTGAAATGACAGTGACTCCTACAAATGTGGTTTATTTCAATAAAATGTGAAAAGAATACATTTGACTGAAGCTCCTTGCCCATCAGGGCATATGTCCATCGAATTCTCAATGAGACAAGTGAAGGCTGCTTTGTGAATGAGGTGAATAGACAATATGGCAATCCCAGCTCAAGCAAATCTCGGTCAATACATCATTTATACTCCTCCTGCCTCAGTAACCTTGCATGTGTAATGGGCTGTGGGAATATCCGATTGCTCATGTTCTGTGGCTCTGTCTTCTCCATATGAAAAATCCCTGTCCAGGGTTAGACCTAAAGTGAGGCGCTCTGGGGATTGGGGAATAGGCATTACAGGGTTGTAGAGAGGAAAGAGATTCATTTAATGTGTAGTAATTTGGTGAAGCGGGGAAAGGAGCACGAGTGTGACCCAAACCACCTCTGAAGAAATGCCAGGGCCAGCACAGGCTAGAAACGGGGCAAGTAGGGAGTGCGGGACTTAATACCAGCTGTGGTGTGTGGAATTTTATTTATTGCAGTAAAGTGTAGAGGAATAATCTGGTCAACGATGAACTCAATTCTTACTTGGGTAAACAGATACTAGGAAGAGCGGATGCTTCTTCCTGGACTGGAAGTTGTTCCTTTTCCCGCCCTTCTCTGATGGTGCCAAACACTTGTACCTTGTACCAGGGCAGCCTGGCTGAGGCTCTGGAGCTCCCGGGGGCAGTCAGCCGCACAGTGCCCATCTGTGCTAACAGGTCCCAAAGAAGGGGAAGTGGAGCTCTTGTGTGTGAACTATAGGGTTAAGGCTCAAAAAATGTCTTAGTGGCTTCCTCGTTGGCCATTGGTGACAAATGCAATTAGCTGCACTGTAGGAACCAGATGCTTGGCCAGCCCTGATTACCTGCCACTCTTGCTTTAGGAATAGCAATGGGGGGATCAGTAAGCTCTCTCCTTGAATAAACTAGTTGTTGAAAACAAACTCTCCACCACCCATGAGAGGCCCGTCACTGGCCAGGGAGGGACCAGTGAGCCTGGAAGACAGCAGCACCATGACAGATAATCTTAAGGTCACGTGGATTCTGTGTTCCTGGAAGCCCCCCCCCCACACCGGGGAAGGCCAGGTCCTGGTGCTGAGAGCACGGATGTCACCAGGGTTCCTTTCAGCAGCTGTGGGGAGACCTGCTGCCCCAGTTGCCTGTGTACATTTCAGGCAGGGACCAGACGTAAAGGGAGTAGGACTGTCAGCTGCTAGGGGAGTTGCCCTGGAAATGGAGATAAGTGACTCTAGGCACTGTTAACCTCTTGTAACTATCAAAGCTCCAGGCTGAATAGTTACAACCTTCCAAGTCCTAAAGAGGGAGACTATCCGGTCCACTCTCCCTATGGCATGAGTAACTAACTACTTTCCGTCAGCGACAGGACAGTTCCCCCTGGCTCCTCCTGTCAACTCAGGCTATAGCACAGCCTGTGGGACCCCTGGAAGAAGACAGGGGCCTCCCACACACTGGGTGCACTAGCTAGTGGAGTAGTGACATGCAGGGTAGTGGCAGGGCACCTTTCCATTTGTTTTAATTAAGAGAACTGAACTCAAGGTCGAGGCCTCTAAATGTACAACAGTGACTTGGTCTATTTCTCTGCTTCTCGGATTATGGTTTTGTCCTCACCGATGAGTTCCCATGGAGCCTGCAGATTTTGTGCTCTAATTTTTCTTCATAAATAGGTAGCGTGGTGTGAATAAACAGAGTGATTCCTCTCCAGTGCCTAGTGTGTGCCAGGCTGAATGAGGAGGTAAAGAAATAACGGACTCGAGGATTCCTCCTCTCCCAGACCTGGTGTGAGGCCTGGGGCCTCAGCCCCAGCCCTCCTCTGCTGCCTGTGGCTGCAGGCTCATGGGGCCAGGGCCAAGGGAGGGCTGCTGACTGCCCGGCAGCAACGTACATTCTCAGGCTGGGACTGGGGGGACAGCCCTCCTCTTGTGTAGTAAGACCTCATGGTACGTGCTGTACCCTTCATTGCCTTATCAGGTCTGTGCAGGGAGAGAGGACCGCTTTCACAGTCAGGGAAATAAATACTGAACATATGTGACCGGTGGGCTGGAGCAAGAGCTTTGTGATTCTAGATCCCAGTATGTCATGCATAACCTGAAAGCATTCGAGGGGAAGCAAAATGCCACTTTGAGTCCAGTGCGAGGTCTCCCATGCCTTCTCGTTACAGTGGTGTCAGTTGTGAAAGGCCGTTCTGCCCCTTTTCTCTGCAGCCAGGGCAGGGGGACAGGAAGCTCTTCCTATGTCGAAGGGGACTCCATCGTGGAGAGGATCCGCACGACTTCTGCTTGCTGGGTAGGCGAGATGTGCTGGGTCATGTAGACGACGGAGTCCATGGCGACCTCCGGATTGGCCTGTACCAAACTAGGGGCAGAGGCGGGGTGAGATTTGAGATGGTGAAAAAAAGGGAGAGGCAGCAGTGTCTAGATTAGGGTCGTTTAAGAAATGTCCAATAAACATGCTAACGGCACCACCTCACCTGATTTGTTTTCCTCCATGAAAAATGGCCCCAGCTAGACAGTAGGCACAAGATAAACCTGAAACATTCTCCTATGTCAAAAAGTAAGGAAGTAGAAAAAAATCAAAACTGATGGAGGTATGTCACAAAGATAGCGGAGCTAGCATGAGGATGCTCCCTACTAGTTAAAACTGGGACGTTTTGAGCATCCAAATAAATATATTAAAGATTATTGAAAAAAATATAAATTCATCACTCTGTACCAATAATGAATACATAAATGAGTGGAAGAGGAGAGAGGACTTTTGCTCCCAGTGGAATGGGAGTGGCGACTATGCAGGACGTGCTGGTGTTTGGAAAGCTCTAGTTTTTGTAACCTCACTGTAAAGACTGGATCAGGCAAGTATCATCCACAGATGCTAAATCTAGGTGGCAATTCTGCTGAAGATCAGGATGTTTATATGGCCTTAACGTGTCTCCCCACAGACTGCTTGCTGGGTACAAGGGGGAAAATCTATAATTATACAGTGGATAAACTGAATACTATCTTGACCATGTGATCAAAACAGGAGGGGCAGATGACACTGTCTCTCTGGCTCCAGCGCCCTGTGAAGGCCACGTCATCATGCATGTGCTGTTCTGGCTGAGACTGTAGAACCTGCATCTCATCATGAGGAAACATCCGACAAACTCAAAACGAACAGTTCTACAGAGGGTGGACTGATGAGAGCAAGCATCCTCATGAATGGTAAAGCAAATGGGGCAAAATGTAAATAACAAGTACTTCCGGGTACAAATTTGTTCTTTGTACTGTCTTTAGTTTTGCACAAACAGTTTTAGTTTTGGGTAAAATGTTTCCAAATAAGACGTTTTAAAAACATGTTCCCAGCAGTCTCCACCCCACCTACCCCCCATCCCATGGGGAAGACCATGACTCTAGAAGAACACAGCTACCTCCTGGCGTAGTTCCCCACAAAACTACCGGGCAACTGGCTTTCCTCACAGACTCATTCATCCAGTTGGAGCATCTGTCTTGGGAGGTGCTGGTGGGGGGCATAGTGAACTTAAGCCTTCATCCAGCTGAGATGATTACTAAGTGCCCCTGGGGATCAGAAGCTGAGAAAGAACTGTGCTTCAGGGCTCTGTTTACATCTGTGTCAAACTACAGTGGTCTCAAGCAGAGACTATGAAGATTATAAGGCATCGTCATCTCAAGGTTTGTTCTTAAGTCTTTTGTCCCAAAGAGGTGAGCCCCACTGCTCCGAGAGGAGCCCCCACTGCGGGCCTCACCTGCGGATCTGCTTGAGGACGTAGTCTCTGCTGATGTATTTGATGTTTTCCTCTATCACCGAGCGAGCGCCGTCTTCCTCTGTCAGCTGTTTCTCCAGCCACTCCACCAGATCCTTGTTGTTGTCCCAAACGTAGGCCTGCCAACAGATGAGTCCTGGTCAAACATCAGGGGCCCGGCCAGATACCCTGACAGCTCGACAGCTGAAAAATTCACTCCAAAATCTTGCTTAATGTTTCTCCATTACTGTTGGGATTGGAGGAGGAGGAGAAAACAGGCCTCAAGACAGGAGCTGTCTCACCCTCCAGAGGCATCAGTGCTCAACACTCTGACTCCGGGCTTGGCACTCTAGGTCTCTACCTATTCCACAAAGGCAAAGAGAATTTAATCACCTGGCAGATTTGAGAAAAATAGTTAGAAGCCCACATCGTTTAGTAAAGTGCTAACTGAGAGGGAAAGGTTGTTTGTTTGGTGATTCAAAATGAAACGTGCGGCTTTTTGAGGAACCGAGACAATTCTTAAAACGTACTTCTCTTGTCCCAGGCAGGCCCGGCAGGTGAGCCGCCTGGGCGTGACAGTGTCCTGAGGTAGAGCCCACTGTCCTTCGACAAGGTGCCGCGGGGCACTGATGTGAGGGAAGCCTTGCCAGTAGGGGACAGCCACCAGGCCAGAAACCCATTTTACTTTCGATGGGAGTATTCAAAAAGGTGAAGAAGTCTGTAACCCTGAAAGTCTCAACAAACCACCTCTTGCCTCCTTTTTTTCAAGATCATTTAGCTGAGTATTTCCTAGGTAGTTGACTACATAATAATTCAGGAGTGTGTTAGAAACCTAATAGCCTTCTCCTTGCTCTCTTCTCCTCTCATTTTCTTTACAAATCATTTAGGAATCGTTTTGTTAATGGTTTCCGGAAAACCAAGTACCACCATTAGGGCTCATTCATATTTATGTCATTTTGTTTGGGTAATTAAACACAAAGCTCGTCATTTAAAGGTGCGCTATCCTTCTCTGTTATCACTAACGAAGTCAAAGTCAGAATGACAATGAGTTTGGCGCTGTAATTTAATAGGTGGGTGCATTAGGGGCTCTCAGAGATGTGTCTCAGGAAACTTGTGCCCATCATAGCTGTGACGCCAGGGCCCACAAGGCACAGAGAAAACGTTTTCATCACACCCTTCCCGAGGCATCATACAGTAAGAAACAGCACTGCATCGTTTTCTAACTTCTATTTCATGTCTTTAAAAATAATGGTTTCTTTTCAGACTCTCACTTATCCATCTCTAAATTAGGTGGCGAGTTAGCTGTGACTGGTTATTATGTAATTGACTTCCACATTCCTAACAGTTCTTAAGGAGTCCTTCACAGTTGAAGGATTAAGGAGCTCCAGGATTAAGGATCAGCAATGTGCCTTTTCTAGCTCTTTGTCCAGTTCCTTTTCTGCTCCCAAATGTGCCCATCTCTGTAATCACTGATAAAAAGATCAGCTCTCCTAGTCAAGGTGGTGTGGCTAAGATGGTGCGAAGCTGTGCCAGCCTCCCCCTCCTCTCTGGGCCTAGGTCAGGACGGCTGACTTCTGAGGCTTAACGCAGGGCAGTGTTTTATTTTGGATGAGGTGCCCATCAATCTACTGCCAAGGGTGGTGGTGGTGATGCTGTCTTAGCTCTTGTATTCAAGCTCCCGTATACACCACAGATGTGGATACACCCAGGCTCTGACGTCTTCATCCCCATCACCAGTAATTTAGACTTCTCCATGGCTTGAGGACTTCTGACCATGCCCTACTTACGAAGCGCTGGAGGTGGGAAAACCTAAAACAATGACTGCTGCTTGGGTTTCAATATGGAAAAAAAAACTAGATTTACCCAAGAATCCCAAAGCCTTTCGTTTAGGAGAATATTTAATACTCTTATTAATCATTTTTAATCCGTTTGCTTTTAATTAAGAAACAGCATGATGCTTTCCTATCAACATATGCCAGGGAGCAGATTAATTGTGGCTTAAGATAACTTGCCTTGATTGGTGTAATGTATTAGCTAACGAGATGCCTGCTTCTAACGATGCTCAGACTCTGTACTGGAAAGCCAGCTACCCTCTAGAGAAAACTCTTCTGCCTTCCCCTCCTGCAGCCACAGACTATGCTAGGTGTTTAATTTAAACATTAAAAAAGTTCCTGGCCAGGATTAGAGCAACACATTCCAAGTTTTAGGACTGTCACTCTTCAAAGTCTCCCTTTTGAAAATGCCCTTCTCAGAAAGACCGGCTGTTCACTTCAGGTTCAGCAACTGGATGGCAACCCAAGAGCTGAGCCCCGGTGAAGTTTAGATCACACTGCATGAAAAGGCAAGGGGGTGGCAGATCCAAGGCAGTTGCGTTTTTAGTAAGAACAAACGTGAGCACTCACAATGCCACAGACCTGGGTTTGGTATACTGTTGTGAGCTAACTCCCCATCCCACCACTAGAAAAGGAAGGCTCCCTTCCTCTGGCTTAGGGGGTCTATAGTTTCTTGTCTGCTCTCTTTTAGGACACAGTTGTAAGACTCCTCACTCCAGCCATCAGAAGGACAAGGCAACCCTATTCCCAGAGAAAATAAAAGCCATTATCATTTCCCTCAAAATTATGAAAACGTGGCTTATTATTCCTAGTGTCCCAGTGTGGATTTTAAACCAGTGAACTATAGGGCTGCTAATCGCATCACAGGCCTGGGCCCATATGTCACCTGCCTGACACTCATCCCAATCAGAATATTTTAATACTGATAAAATATTGATAATTGAACATCCCAACAGTGGCCTTACAGTAATGTTCAGGAGACATTTTCTCTCTTGGCGTCAGCAGATAATATCTCTGGTACTACTCAGCCTCACTAATTGTGTGTAGTAATTACTCTATCTTACAAAATCTAAATGACCTGTTTGGAAAGTTTCATTTCTAACATATTGGATAGCTGTTAAGCCCTCCTAACACAATGGTCCAGCAGGGCCAGGGAGTGATTGGGGCACAGACTGATGGGCGTGAGCCCTAATTACCATGCTCTATAGATAACTCACCTTGTGAGCTGCCTGGAGACACCTCCAGCAATATGATATTTTTCTGAGGCTTTAGAGTACAACAGCAAATAGCCATGTGGGCTAGGGACTCCTGAGAGCCACTCCAATCTTGGCCTCAGGCCCACAGGGGCCAAGTGGTACTTTTCAGGTTCTGCCTCACCTCCTGCCTCCCTAGCCCTAAATCAGAAGTTTGGTGTATGAGACCTGTCCATGGGTAACTTGAGGTCAGGCTTTGGGGACAGTGGAAATCAAATGACCACATCATCCATGCTTTTTCCTCTATCGTCCTCACAAAAGTTGCCACTTAACCTTTCATCTCATTTGTGAATCTAGAATAAGAGCGATCGGGTAACCATCTGGACAAACAGGACGTTTTATGGCATCCTAGGTTGTGAATAAATTAGAGAAAGCCAAATCAAAGAACAGTTACTGAGACTCTGCTCATGGAACCAACCCCCTTCCTGCCAAGACCGTTAAGTTAGACATCTTTAACCCTTAGTCTAACATGCTGTGCTGAGAGGAGGAAACCGGCATACTTGGTTACCAAGTGCCGGGCGCTGCATGCAATACTATGTCATTTAAATCTCACTGAGCCCTGTGAAATGAACGTCATCCCCACTTACCCATGAGAAACATAGGCTTAAATAATCTGTCCACACTAGTAACTGGCAAAACTGGGATCCAAAAAATCTATAAGATTCTAAAACCCATGTTTTTCTCACTGCTCCATGCAGAGTTCTAATCTCAATTTCTACTACTGCGGGTGGGGGTTGAAAAACCTCAAACTGTGGATCTAGGAATTAGGAGAGAAAACACGCCCATGAAACAAATGCGTACCCCATGTTTTTACAATCCAGTTTAAACCTAAATTCTTCTTCTTTTTTTTTTTTCAGGGAGCTGTAGGGATGCCTTGCTTCTGCCTGCACTAAAACTAGGAACTATAAAGCCTACTATTTCCTACAATAGGACTGTCCCGGGGGCTCAAAGATAATCCCATAACTTACGGTAGCGGATTCCTCTAAGGAAAACAAAAGAAGTACATTGCTCAGTTATGTAATGTCACAGTTGTCTTCAAGTTTTCTGTCCCAGAATCTTTTTTTTTTTTTTTTTTTTTTCAGGATTAAGATTAAGAAAAACAAATTCTCTGGGGAAAAGAGAGCACACAGCATGGCTAGTAGATGCCTATCACTAAATGTGTTTTCCTACCAGTAGCCACAATAAAGATTAGAGGGTCACTTCTTGGTGCAAAGCCGGGGTCTAGACTCAGCCAGTCTTTGCCCTTGAGAGACAGAGCACACACTATCTATCACCGTTTGAGGGACCAACAAAAAGCAATGGTTTTTAAGGCGTTAAGCCCAAACACGGAGCGGATTCTATGTCAGCCCTTCTGCGACGGCAGAGGTGGCTTTTGAACATTGCAACACTTTCTTCTCTCAAGGGCACTGCAGATTTTATCACCCGCCCCGCACTAAACTAGGTCCTGCTGAGCCTGCAGAATATGGAAGGAGGTTTCAAAGCCACATCATAGGATCACCCGCCCTTCCTCTCCTCGGCTGTCCTGGCCTGAGAGCTCGGGGAAAGCTGTCTTTTGTACAAGAGGGCACAGGAAACGGCCTCAGTTCTTGGGTTTAGTTGGCTCCCAGTACCTCAGGCAGCCTCTTCCTGAGCCGAGGGGCTGGGATGTCCTCAGCACTTGATTTCCAGCCAGGAAATCTACGTACACACAATCAACTGTTCTTTCCATAGGTAAGAGATGGCAATGAACTACTTCTCCAGACATGCCGTCCCCTGGGAGCAGGACGCGATGGAGCAACTGAAGGGTCTATCCACTCACTTCATGCTCGGAGGGAAACCGTCCCTCCTCCTCATCCTGTGCCTACTGAGGCCGCGCACGTCCATTAGTGACTAATGTGGCAGGAAGGCGGTGCGGCCTCTCCTGGCCACACGCACACTCCATTTACCTAGCCGGCCACTCTGAACTGCAGAACAACCTCTCATTTTACACTCGCATGACTTTCAATGCCAACGTCCACTAGAAGCTGCCAGGAGCCACTGACGAAATTGTCTCACTCAATTATGATACCACAGACTGACCTTAACCTGAACCAAATGTCACATAAGGCTGCACTCCCCTGTTGCACATCTGAAATATTTACCCAAAGAAGCTTTTCAGTCGTAAAGAAATGGGTAGAGTTAACACAAAGGTGAATCTCAGAAGTACCCTGATTCACTGACTTTAAAACTGACAGCAAATCTTGGAGTTCCTTCCTGAGAACATTCGGCAGACTTCAGGCAGTGCTTTCCAAGAAGAGGCTGGAGTACTCGCCACCCAGCCCTCCAACTATATTTCTAACATACACTACCGGTATTCTGACGAAATGTTTATATGATGTATATATGATTTACGTTTAATCCATATACTACTAATAAAGGTTAATTTCCTTTCCTTAATAAAAATAAATAGAAACAAAAGTTCCAACTTCTCCTCCTCCAGTGGCCTGTCTTGTGCAACCCATGATTCCAGGGGCAATAGCTGGGTGCCTGGCCGTCCTGGCCTCAGACTCGCCCAAGCTCCGGCTCTGGGACAAGAACATTAGGGACACCGCCTCAGCAGGGTCACTGCTCCGAGGCATCACCTCTCTGTGAGATCACCCCCAGAATATACCAGAATCAGAGCTCCCATTTCCTTTCAGCTCAGGTTTGAAATTAGAAGACCTCTAGCTGTGGTCATGGCGCCTACTGCCTGGATTTCCATCGCCTCCTATCAGGCTTCTTGCTCCTGCCTCCTCCAGTTCCACCCTCCATACAGCCCTCCGAGCAGTCCTCCTACAACACAAACCAGACATCTCTCTGCTGCTTAAAATGCCTCAGTGGCTTCCCACAGCACCAAGGACCAAGTCCAAGCCCCTCAACACCGCTTCCACGGCCTTGCACAATCCCAGTCTCTGGGCCGTCCTGAAATAGCCACGATGCATGTCACTCTTGCTGTCAGGCCTTAGAACATGCTGTTTCTTCTGCCTGGAACATTCCTCCTACACCCCCCAATCTAACCTCTTTCTCTCGTTCATTTCTACTTTGTTTTTAGGTCTTTGCTGAGACATCACTTCTAGAAGTCTTCCCAGACTCCCCTCTCCGTTCCCAAAGAGTGGGTCAGGTGTCCTTTCTCTGCGCCCTGTGATGTCCTGGGTTTGCCATGTGTGCTGTGTGTCACTATTATATGCAGCCTCTTGACAAACCTGTCTCTCCCTCTAGATGGTGAGCTGTGTGTGGACAAGAACAACATCTGCCTTTCACTGCCATGTCCCCAGGGCCTAATGCAGTGTCTGGTATGTAGTGAGTATTCAAACAGGTTTGCTGAGTGATAGAATGAGCTGCAAAAAAATGCCCTCTACCTCTTCTAACAAGCCATCACGACATGTTACTGTGGGGGAGGAAACAGGGCTTAGGCCTATGTGCTCCCCCCACCCCCCACTCCCGCCCATAGGGGCCTGGAGGTTCCAAGACGACAAGCCTGCAATCCTCAGGTGGGGGTGAGGAGCGCAGCGTGAGGGCTGCTCTGAGGACACCCACTTACCTTCACCGTTCCTTCTACCTCCACAAACCAGCGCCTTAACATGGCCTGGATCTGGCCATCAGTCAGCTCGGGGTTGGCATTGTGGATTTTCTTCTTGACCAGCTCCTCCAGCAGGAGACGCCGCAGCCGCCAGTAGAAGAAGGTACGGGATGTTTTCCAGTCCAGGATGTCCTATACACAGATAAGAAATCAACTCAGATACCCCAGCCCCAGAGATCTACTTTCCAGCAAGCCCCTCAGAGACTCAAGGGCTGGCCCGAGCTCCCCGCACCTGCGGATGTCTCCCCAGTTTGGAATGCAGCCCCTACACCCTGCTGACCACAGGACCTGGCAGCGCGATGGGCGTGGCTACTGGAAACCCCACTCATGGTGGGGATATTCTGTGGAAGGGACTGTGAATTCCCATATAACAAGGTGAGGAACTGGCTTTGGGCTGATGGCTCAAACTTGCGTGCAAATCAACTGTGAGTCAGCTGCTGCTGGAACCCTGACGCTGTAGTGACTCAAGCCCGGGAACCACCTAGGCAGCTCTCCCCAGTGGAGTCAGATGTAACTCAGTTTCCTACCAGTAAAATGGAGGAGACAACCTATATCATAAATTGAGGACGATAGTGGATATAGAGAAAGGGAAAAGTCTCTCCAAAAAAATTCAAAACAGATTGATCTGCACAAGCTGTTTCGACCCAGCCCTAATGGCTCCCTGCTTGTGAGCCTGTGTGCATGAGACACACTTGCTTGCCCGTGGGTCTCTGACAAGTCAGGAGAAGTGGCAACCACTGTACTTACGTTAATAACACCCTTCTCCTGCATCCGGCCTGGTGTGTCGTGCAAGTCAGCGAACTGCACGGCTATCTGGTGGTAAATGGGAATGAGGAACTCCTCCCGCTCCTTCAGCTTGCCCTCCAGCTCCTTCCGCTCAGCCGCGCTTAGCTCTGGGGTGCCTGCAATTAAACACAGCTGCCCGTCACACTCTGTGGTGACCAGACCCTTTGCTCAGAAGTAGCCACAGTCACGGGAAGCTCGAAATCACACCCTCCCTCTGTGACCTGCTCTCCACTGTCTTTATCACCTCTTTGCTAAGTAACAAGACTCTGAGATGCCAGACCTGTCTTGCCATGGGGAACCCACAGGGCCTCCTTTCCCCGTGGAGGTCACAGCGATGAAAGCAGCCATGGCCTCTCTTCAGGCCTCTCCCTGATCAGGTGCACACCACCACCTGGAGGCCTGTGTGTGTCATCGTCTCACTGACAGCCGGCACCTCCTTTCCTGCGAAGGACACGGTGCCCGTGCCCGTGTCCTGCGGACCAGCGTCAGAGCGGCTGGTCGACCAGCGTGCGGCACGTGGCGGGAGAGCCCCGCCTGTGCTTCCGGGCACAGACCCGCGGCTCCCCTTTGCGCATGTCCACACCAGTGTCCCACCCCACTCGATAAGGGTCTGAATGACTCCTAAAGTCGCCAGCTCTTTTACTCCACTGCTTCTCACCCCAGGTTTACACTCTCTCAATCTGAAATTAGAATCCAATTCTGATAGAGCCAGATCTGTGTGACCTGTGCCCGCTCAGTGGATTAGCCAGCTCCCTAGCCTCCTGCCGGGCTGTTTGCTGACATAGGCAACCCCGGACCACAGTTAACAAAGACATTCTAGTTCTTGGGCTAAGAGAGAAGGAAAGAGGTGGGAAAAAAAAAAAAAAAAAAAGGGCAGTCCGCCAACCTCATTTGGATCACTGAGCTTATAAAGCACATAGTAGCCTTCACTCAACAGACAGGAGACTTTGGAATTCCTTATAACAGCGCTTCCCCCACTCCGACAATAGTGTCCCAGCAGAGGTGCTGCTATTTGTTTTTATTCCTAATTACTCTCAGAATGGGACCTGTGATCAATACTGGAAATTTAGTTGCCTGCCTAGTAAGGAGGAGTAAGTCTAGCAATAGGCGATGGCCCTCGCTGTTATGGACAACCTGAAGTGCTTTGTCGCCAAAGCTGACAAGTACGTGACCACGGGTGACTAGATGCAGAAGAGAAAGGTCTTTTTCAGACATGTCTTTCTGGGAACAGGCCTTGCTTTTTATGCCACTATGAATCGTATGCCATAAACAGCCTTGGGCTGCTGAGTGGGCCATAAGTACTGTATACAAACACATGCTAATGGAACAGGGATGTAACTATAGCACCTGGCTTCATTTTTATGAGGTTTTTGGATGTCCAACTCTACCTCTTCTTTTTAAAAACTCATCATTACTTTAAAACGGAAGAGTGCTGAAGGCTATCTTTTTTTGGGCTGTTGCATACAAGGTAATTGCTGACTTATCACTTTGGGCCCCTGAACCTCAGCCGCCTGCTTTCCAAATCAGGAAAACAACCTGCCGGCACTGGCCCCACGCTATGGGATGAGATGAAGGCCCATTCGCTCTAATGTGGATCTGCCTGGAGAACCGATGGGAGGAGGGCCGACTTCTTTCTTCTGATGAGGCTGTCTCAGTTATAACATCCTTGACAGGGAAGCAAACGTTTTTCCTTCTCCGGTAAAAGGAACTAAGGCTCCTTGGAGAAATGGTTGATTCCAGGGCTGAGGCAGGGAAAATATAAAATGAGCCCAGAACATAACTGTCACAGAGAGCAAGGAAGCACTCAAGAAATGATTGGGACGTGGTGAACGGGCACCACAGGAGCCAGTCGGAAGGTGTCCCACTGGCCAATCCGGGAAAATTTGAGCAGCACATTTATAAAAAAAATAATATATATATATATATTTATTTATTATCAGACAGATTATTTATGGAATAAAAGAAGCACCTGTGAGTCCATCCTGATATAAATAATTAAATGGGGGAGAAGGGAAGGGAAAGCTCTCCCTTCTGGCAGAGTAACAATTAATAGATGTTGAAGGAACGATGGAATTTGAATATCACCATTTTACAAACACCACATTAATTGGTTCTGCCCAGAATTATCAATGGATACTAAAACTAGCAGGTGAGAGTTGGATGAGGAGCAGGATAGTTACAGTTTCAAAGTATCTCCTTAAAAATGACTCATTAATTACGAAGGGGAAAATGGCACTTTTATAGTGGATTAACCTAGTGAACAAAACCTTAAACAAGTTACCATTACCAGGAACAGGAAAAACTGATGTGTGCTTCCTGATACAATGTGTCGAGAAAGACGTAATATCACTTTTGCGATATTCTTGCCCAAAGTGCAGCTTGACTTTAACTATGGGGAAATATAAGACAAGCCCCAATTGAGGACCATGTTACATAAAAAGTGGCCTGTATTCTTCAAAACGTCAAGATCATGAAAGACAAGGAAAGGCCAAAGAATCATTCCAAATTAAAGTAGACTAAAAACGCTTGACAACAAATTGTAATGTGTAATCTGGGATTAGCTCTCAAAACAAAACAAAACAAAACAAAACAAAAAAACAAACTACAAAGGACATTATTGGAAAAACTGGTAAAATTTTAACATGAATCATAGATTAGACAGGAGCATTTTCACTGTTACAGTTCCTGATCTTGATAAATATATGGTGGTTATGTAAGGGAAATTGTGTATTCTTAGAAACACATGGTAAATATTTGTGGATAAAGGAGCATAATGTCTATAGATTATTCTCAAAAGACTCAAAGTGTGTGGGGGGGGAGGGGAAGGAAAGCGAGCAAGCACATGGATATGACTATTCGGAAATGATAAAGCGAAGGGGACAAGATGTTAATAGGTGAAACAGAGAAAAGGCATCACAAGTCCTCTGTACTATTCTTTTAACTTTTCTGTAAAATTATATCAAATGGAAAGCTAAAAAGAATAAGCGCAAATAAAAGAAGTTTCCCCTGGCTCTCCAATGCATATGATCACTAATCAAAGCTAATATTTATAGGGTGCGGGCACTATTCTAAGTGTTTTATATCTATTAACTCATTTAATCCTCATGACAATCCTCACGAGAAGGTTGGTATTCTTATTATCCTCATCTTATAGGTGAGGAAACTGAGGTACTGAGGATTTATGTAACTTACTGAGGTCACAAAGCTAGAAAGTGGCAGAGCAAGATTCAAGTGCAGCAGTGTGGCTCCCGAAGCTTTTGAACACTGTTACGCTGTTCCTTCTTGCTTACTTGGAGTGGGGGACAAGTGCTTCAGTAGTAGTCGCTCTTTAATTCCAGAAAAGGCTAACTGATGATGGAGGACTCCTGGCTGATAAAGCCGAATTTCTATCTTAGTCCCATTCTACAACTGAGACCAAGGCAATGTCTTCAGTAATTCTCATTCTGGAGGTCAGACTTAAGATTTAAGAATAGCTACTCCTGTTATTGTGAGATTGTGAGATCAAAAACTAACACAGCACCCCTGCTGGATGGGACAGGGGGTGGCAGAACCGTGGATATGGCTGAATAAGGAGTTCCAGACTCTTACAACATTGTCCCTCTGAGTAAACAGCCAACATCGAGCTTGTACATATGTGTGCACCATATAAAACACATACCATTTACTGAGTGATTACTATGAGCCAGGCACTGCACTCAATGCTTTCAGGACCCCATGGCTCCTAAGCCACCTGGCGCAATTCAGAGTTAGGTCTGGTCAGCTGTTACCACTGCTGCCAAGCTGAATACCTAAATATTACTGAACCTTTCCAAGTTGCTTTACACATTACATCTCTAATCCTTGCAGCAACCCAACCTTACAAACCGGGTGCCTATTTTACAAATGAGAAAAACCAAGGCTCTGAAATGTATAGTGACTTGCCCGAGGGCATCCAGCTTTTAAGTAGCAAAGTTAGGATTTACACCTGAGTCTGGCTGTCTTCGAAGCCTGTGTTCCTCCACGTTAAATGGTACAGAAGGTGGCCAAGCAGGTATCCTGGTAGTGGCCACAGAAGGACAATCAGCTGGAGAGTTTGGTTCATTATGTTACAGAGGAGTTTATAGCCCAGCTCAGCACTGGGTGCAGAATTCCATAATTCCTCAGGAGCAGAGAATTATGACAAAAAGGCCTTGGCTTTACTGAGCTGGAGGGATAGGGAAGGGTGGCTCCTGGACAAACAAAGGTGTTGTCCACCCAATGAAGCTATCCTAAAGCGTTGAAAGTGTAACAAGACAAATGCCTGCCAGGTTCTGGCCTCCTGAGACTAGGAAGATCACAGAGCATCCCCCCAAAGTCTACCTCATTTGATTCTTTCAGTAATGCCTCCTATCGCAGTTCAAGACCTACCTCAAAAAAGCATCAAAGCAAGGAAGACACAGAAGTAGAGGATGTATGTACTTTTAAATGCATGAGAGAGAGCCGAGGATTTGTGTGCTTTGTTTTAAGGGGATGGGGGTGGGGAGGGAATAAAAGGTTTTCTAGATTTTGTAAAAATAAAATGCTGCTCTTCAGCTAGTTAGACTCTGTGTAGCACACTGAGGGCCCCTCTCTCCTTGTACAGCAAAGCAGCCAGCCCCGGTAATGATTTAAGGGAGATTAACAAATATGTCAATGTCTATTTTCTGCTTAATTTAAAAGCGGCGTCTATAAAGATTTTTGACTTCTGAACCCTGTTCTCCTGAAAGAAAGAAGGTAAGAATGAGGAGGGGGATAAAGAGTGATTATCCTATCATTGATCGTTTGTCAGGAGCATTTCTTATTCACTGGACTATTGTAAAAAGCTAAGCTCTCGATCAATTCTGTAAGCTCCCTGTACAATTAAATATCTTGGAATGGTTTTCTTTCTTTTCTAGCCAGATTGCAGGGCCTCAGGGTTTTTAGGACAGCAAGTTGGTGTGTGTGCATGTGTGTGAGTGTGTTTAAGAATATGCTACAGGGAGGAAAGTCATTCTTTTCTAGAATCCTACTTTAGGAAAAGGCTGAAATGAGAGAAGAGAGGTAGGTTATACCCATCAAACTTCCCTCCCAAAATAAAAAGTCCTCATGAATCTATCTTTATAACTAAAAATTTTAGATGTAAAGAGTTAAGTACAGAAGAGGCGCTACCAATCTGATCAAATGAGAAGAGCTAACATTATCAAGATGCGGCTATGTGCTGTTTAAGTACTTAGCACCTCATTTAATCCTTGTAACAACCCTGAAAGATCACTATTTTACAGGTGAGAACACTGAGGCACAAAAAGGTGAAGTGAGTTGCCCAAGGCCACAAAGCTAGGAAATGGTGGGGCTGGGATCTGAGCTCAGGCAGTCTGGCTTCAGAACCCATGCTCTTTAAATGGAAGAAGTTAAATCGACCCACAAGTGTGCACAGGGCAGCACCCTGTCAGGTGTTCCTGGGGCCAGGCCGTAATGAAGAGCCATGTCTTTCCTCCGTGGGGTCACACCTAGAGAAAAGCTTCTGAGGAGATGCTGATTCCAGCAGCGGCAGGCATTTCCCCCCAGCCACAACGCTCAGGGAGGGCAGGAGGGGGCCAGCCTTACCCTACGATGAGCAGGACAAACCTGTGGAGGAGGTTTTGGGAGGAGGGCTGAGACCTTCAAAGCTTAGAGTAAAAATCGGCACAGGCTAAAAAATTCTCTGCTTAGCCAAAGGCACTAGGTGACCTTGTCAAAATCTCTCCTTTTCTGAGCTCAGTTTCTCATTTATGTAATAACAATTCTAATCTGGCAAACCGGAACAATGTTTTATAAAAGAATGTGATATTACAGAGTTTTTTTTTTTATTCTTAACTTTTTAAAAAGTTATACTAAGAAGCCTCTGTAAATTAAAACCCAATTTTAACTTTTATGGGCCCTCATTCCTTAAGAAAGCAATTTGCTTTGATTGGTTAAATACTTACAAAGCTAAAGAAAAAACTAGATCACCCTCTCTACTTAGTTCCAGAATATCTCAGGTACAGGAACACACACCTCAAACTTGAGACTGAAATATCAGCATAAAAAAGGCTGGAGTCTTATTAAAAGTACAAACATTAAGTAACTGTTTAAAAGATCTATGTAATCACATTTTCTATGTTGAAAGAAATTTCTCTATAAAGATAGTAAGATAGAGTAGGGAAAAAAACCCTGCAAAGCTATTTCTGTATCCATAACAGGTGTGCCTTTCCTTACATAAAAGCATTCTGGAAAAACTGTGTAAATCAGATCCTGTTTTAAATGCCTTAAGGGAGCTATTTAGAAGGAACCCTGCAGTGAATCCTTCGGTAAAGCAAATAATCCTTTTGTAATGGGAATAATTTCTCCCAATGTATCTAGTTGTTTTTTTTTTTTAATCCCATTTTCATATATCTGCTTTTCTTCAAAAGGGGCCATACCTATCTGAATACAACTCCATTTGCATATTGATTTTAACAGCAATCCTCTCAAGGGATGTTTAACCCTAAGGTTCCTCGCAATGGCATTCATGCTCTGCTGTTCATATTTTTAAAAATCACTATAGTAAACCCAGAGATTCTCAAATAGGAATAAAATATGACTCCCCCTTCAGTCCTGTTCCTTATTCCCCGCCCCGCCATGCAAACATCCCACACAAAACAGCCAGGAAACAGCACAAAATTCTCTGAATTCTAGGGGCAATAAGCCTTGAAGTCTTTGCTATTTTCTTTCCCTACGTTGCTCTGAGTCTGGCGGGTGCAGGAACAGGGATCTGGATCGTCTAGGACCAAGTGGTGAACCCGGTGTCTCAGACATATCCTGGTGACAGCCGCTAGGTAGACGGAAGCTCAGGTTCAGCCTAAGGAAATGCCTGCCAGGTCCCTCTGGCCTGACAGAATTGTGAATCACTGCTTCCTGGGAAGAGGCAAGCCCGGTGCTTTTACAAATATAATCAGATTAACGGATCAGACCCAAATGACTCCTCTCCTTTCCAGAAGATGCTGTCACTTTTGCAGTAAATTTTATCAAGCTGAAGAGCTGCTGAATCAGTCCGATGAGGTGTGTTTTAAGCTGCTATTAATTTAAGGGGGGAGGCGCAATCCTATAATTTCTACCTTCATGACAGAAAATCTTACAGTTTCTCATTGGTCTACCTACCACAGAGCACAGTGGTTGGGTGGCCATGGTTCTAGTGAGGACATTCCAAATACAACAGGTGAGAGGGCCAGAGGCCACTTCTCAGGCATGGGTATTAGAACTTCTTTCTTTCCTCAGCTTTCCAGTAAGAATGCTGCTTTCTGCTTCAAACAAGCAACTGTGGCTCTTTTCAGCTTACAGTGTCTTGAAGATGGACACAAAGGATGGAAAAACACACACCTCATATAACTTTGATCACCTCTGCCAGAAAATCAGCTTAGCCCTCATAACCCTTTAACCCAAGGAAGTGTCCTTTTTCTGTCATCCTGGCTACTGAAGAGAAGGTGTGGGAGGAACCTGACTTACAGACACGTTTATCCTCACCTGCAACCACAATGCTCCATCTGCACCCGAGGTGTCTTGGGCCAGAAGGTGTGTTGGGTGCTAGGTAGGCCAGGCGAGGGCCAGCAGCTCAGCCAGTGCTGCCTCTGCCTGTGTCAGCCAGACTGTCACTCCCAGGGCACGCTCTGTGTGGCCACGGCCAGGGTGCTGCATGGCAGGCTGCCTGGCTGTCTGGGAACAGGAACACGACTGAGATGTGTGTCTGGAGCAGAATAAAGTTCCACTAAGTGGCTCCTTTGCCTGGGTGCTCTTTGTACGAGGGCGGGGGCGGGAGGGGGGGACTTACAATTGCTTCACACTTGAGCTGGACAGTTCTCTCTATCTAAATTGATTCATCATTTCCCTCTGAACACAGGAGGAGGGCGAGAGAGGACCTCAGGTCACAGCGCTGAGGAGACCAGGCCAGGAAGGCCGTCCCGCTTCACAGCCACCCTCCCTGCTCCTGTCTCTGTCGGGAGGTAGGATGTCGGGGAGACACAAAGAGGCCTCGAAGGGCTGGGGCTCTATCTCCAGAGAAGGAATTTAATTTCCTTAAGGCAACCAGAATGGTAGGATGCTAGCCCTCCCACAATGACTCTACCAAGCCCCACTTCTGAGAAGCCAGGGTCAGAACAGGTCCAGCAGTGCAAGACTCTGGTATTTGGGCTCACATCACATTTCTTTCTGGGGTAATTCTTCCCTTTACCTCTATCAAGGATCAATGTATGTACTATTTTCATACTCACTGTTATAATCACAGAATTTACCACCTTCCTACCCAACTAAGTATATAAAATGACAAAAGGTCATTTTTTAAAGCGAAAAATTCTGAAAGAGATGACGTTAGCTGCTCAGAAATTAAATATTACTCGTCCTTAGAGAGGAAATAGTATGCTGTTGAACACTGTTGACCAGCCGTGCACTGGTCTGTCTAAGTGGTCTCACAGCACGCTCCCCAGTGAGGGGCTGATCTGGGAAGAGGTTGAGGACACAAGATAACATCCACTCCTGTAGGCTTTCTCCTAAATCTGATTTTCCTCAGTGGAATTGGCTTTAGATCACACAGGGAGCGAATCCTTGTTTAATTTTGATCAGGCTCAGTATTTGGTTGAAGTCGAATCTGAGGAAATCCTTAGAAAGGTAGAACATAAGGAACCAGAATTTTACTCCAGGCTCCGATGCACATTTATTTTATATCTTGGATAATTTATTTAGCTCTTCTTTTTTTTTGCCTCAATCTTCCAATCTGGAAAATGAAGTCACTCACTCACTTTGCGAGAGAGCATTTTGGCAACCTCTGGCTCTAGGCACTGAGGAAGAGGCCAAACGCCAGAGGAGCCGGGTTCACAGCAAGCTGCTACATCCCTGCTGATGGATTGTGTCACAGATACGCCTGGGTGTGCATGGCCCCCCGAAAGATTGCGAATGCCTGAGAGACAAGACCATTCCTGTTTCTTCTTTCCCTTCCTCTATCACTTGCTCCAAAAGTGAACGTAAGCCACAGAGAATGTTTGATACCAAACTGTGGATCTGCTTCTCTGGGTGATTAAGACAGAAAGGATGTCAAGCCCGATGTTTGAAAAATGCTTTGCAGATGGAAAGCACACACAGACTCATCTGATCCTCACATTAGCTGAGTGGGGGTGTTATCCCCACTTTCAAGTGAAGAAATTGATGTTCAGAGAAGTTAAACAATTTACCTATAAAGCACTATAACCAAGACTTGTACATCGTTATTTTTATCCCAGATCCCCAGCTTGTGTTCCCAAGCTGCCTTGGGCCAGAGCTTACTTCACAGTGAGCAGACTAAAGATCCTTTCTCTAGTGCCATTTTGGTCAAGGTTAAATAAATATGGTTTTCTTCAATGCAGATAGGAAACTGATAATGAGGTGATTTGTAACAAGTGATTAAATGGCCATCACTCGGGAATTTCCCCCCTCTCCCTGTCCCGTGTTTCAAAAGTTAAAAGGTGCTGGGTGAAGGTGGGAGCGGTGTCCCTTTCCTTCACGAGGGAGCAGCTCCAGCCCCACGCCCCTCACCACCTAGTCATTCTGCAAACAGATGTCAGAGAGGATCCCTATTCCTACCACCCAGTTACTCTGAAGGGATGATAACAGCCATTGGGGGGTTAAAAAGAGGCAGTGAACCCCCAGTTAATGAGTAGGAATTCAGCAGGCAGTGTAAGATAAATGGAGCTCTCTCTGCTTCTGCTAGAGTCAGCATGAACCTCGGCCCTGCGGCTTGTTTGTGGCAAATGGAGTGCGCGAAATATCAAAGGGCAGTGATCCAGAAGAAGACCGACTTTGACAAATTTTAAATTGGCCAGAAAGAAAACCAGCAAAAGAGGGGGGTAAAAAAAAAAAAAAAAAATAAAAAATAAAAAAAAAAAGAAAAAAAGGAAAAATTATGCAATTTGCTGTGTCCTGCAATTGTGGCTTTGCTGCCTTTGTACAGAATTAGTGGTAAAAACAGCAGCAACAATCGCGGGATGCTGGGAGCAATTATGAGCCATCTAAGTGAGATGCTTATCAGTGGCTGAAGCTTTTAGAGCTTCCTCTGTGTTGTACAGTTGTGAGTAACTTGCTCTTGAGCTGCAGTTACTTTAATTAAAGTGTATGGGGTTGGTCAGAAGTAATTATCCTGTTCGGAGGGGGAAAAAAAAAACAACAATACCTCAACAACTCTGGGTGGCAATAGATTTTCGAAACAACTTTGCCAATTTCTTGTTGTATGTGTGTATTTCCTGTAAAAGGATCAGGCTGCAGTGGGTTAGAGTTATTGTTGGTTGTTGCCTAATGGCAAACAATGGGACACAAACAGGGTTTATTGTAACCCGAGTCACTGTGTGTGGCAAGCAACCTGGCTCAGGGCTCCAAACGCCTGGATGTGCAGTCTCAGGAGTGCAGGCAAACACTCAAAAGTTTTTGTGTCTCTAGATGGTGAGGATATAAAGAGTCCACAAATGGCACTTTATTAATTAAATTACCATTCGGAACATAAATGAGCTAGCAACTCTCTTTTTTATGCCTTCCATTCACTGAGTTTCACTACCTTTTAAAGACAATCTCTCTGCTTCTTTGGAAAAACTAAAACAAAACAAACCAACAAACAAAAGAACCTCAAGCAATTATCTTTACCAACACAGCAAGGGGCTCAATGGGAGACCTGGGCAGAAAATCAGTGTTATAAAAGAGTCTGAAACTCATTCAGACTCTGGACTCAACACAGGACTCCCACAGTTTCGTTCTATGTTCAAAACGCAAGCACCTTCCAAAAACTCCAGAAACAAATCAGCAACAGAGCCACGGCTGGAAGCATCGAGTGCAAAGGCTCCCAGGGCTATTGTTGCCACAGCCTCTGTTTGGAGGCACATAGTGCACAATCTTTACTTCCACTTCTCTAGCTCAGGATGGCCCGAGAACACCACCTAGGACACTGACTCACATCCCCCAGAACCAAGGTGGGCTTGTTGTCCAAAGAGACAAGTGGAAACAGGATATTTAAGTCTAGCATCTTCCCCGCCTGCTTGGACTACCCCCAACAGCACCTTCTAGCTAATTATTTTTTACAAGGACATCCATAAGCCTAGAAAGACAGGCTACATGAACTACAAGGAAATATCAGAAGAAAATGTGGGTGACTTTAGCCTTTTTAGGGCCCACTTTCCCTCCTATTATACACACTATTTCTTTCTATCAGGGTCTTACCATATAGAGGACAGTAAATAAAGATTATCATGAATTTGATCAAATGCTTCAGTGCCTCCTCTTCTGGCCTAGAATGCACTCATTACAAATCAGCTGAATGGCTCATTGATTTGTCAGGAGGACAAGCAGACATACCCAATCGCTCAGCCAAGTGGATGTAGATTGGGTCCACCCGACGCATGGTTTTCACCAGATCCTTTCTGCGGAATTTGATTTCTACTGTCCCTTCTGGCTCCAGAACTGATCCCCTGGATCAAAGAGAAAGAAAAGAAAACGTAACAAAACAGAAATAGAGGCACTTTAAAGAAAGGAGACAACGGAATGAGGCCAGTTACAATTTGTGGACCAGGAAATGGCTTCATTATGGTTTTGCCCACCCATGGTTCACAGAAGCAACCCCAGGGAGAGAAGCAGCCACCAGAGAAGTGTCTAAGTGAGGTATGAGAAAGGCCCAGCAAAAAGCAATTAAAAGCATTCTCATTACCACACCAGACTACTTCTATCTTAAAGGGAGAAGAACACAGATTCCACCACCTACAGCTGATCAGGGTAACGGGAGTCACATTATTTTCCGGGGGGATCAAAAGAGATTATGCAGTGACAGGGGAACAACCTCCAGCACTTAGGTCGTATGGTGAGGGGACGAGGCTGATGGGTCCTATGCACAGTGTCGGTCTGTTGGCAGGACTCAGACACACTAGGCCAGGCCAGGCAGTTAAGAGAAAACATCCTGCCTACTGCTATGGAAATGACAAAGCCAACCGGTCTCGGGTTACTTCTAGTGCATACTAATGTGACACTACGCACCTTTATTTTTTCTAAACTTTTACATTAAAAAAGATATTATAGCTAACGCTTACCATGTGCATGGCACTGTTCTAAGTGCTTACGTAAAAATATTCATAACACTCCTATGCCGTCTACATCCACTATGAGGTAAGACACTATCATTCTCATTTTACAGATAAGGAAACTAAGGTACGAGGGGTTAAGAGACTTGTCTAATAAGTGAAGGGAGATTTGAAACCACAGTGTTGTTCCAAAGTCTGTGGAAGAATCGGCTTTGATCTGGTTCAGATCAGGGGTTGGGATAGAACTTAAAAATAATAAATTCCTAAGCACAGAATACAAGCCCAGTGATTTAACAATAAAACTACTAGACTCCCCTGAGCAATTCTGAAGTAAGAGGCTGAAATTTTGGGGAAAAGAGAACAACAGGTACTCTCATAAATTGACTAGATGTAGGAATTGGGATAGAAATGTCAAGGAAATACAATGTGAAATTTACCTACTTTGGAAAGGTTTAAAAATAGATTATGAGAGGAAGCTGGATTTAATAGTTTTTACTTAAGAATTTTCAGGTATCACCTCCCCACAAAAGCCTGGGATTTTCCCTTGCAGTTCTTGCTGCAAACACTGCCTTTTCTAAGCCTCCTAGAATGCCAGAGTGAGACACTGGACTCCAAGAGCTTTGGTTTGGAATCACAGAATGAGGGCCACAAAGGCCACCCCATTTGTTCTGCAGACAAGCAGCAGCCTGGGGAGAGTAAGGACTGCTCCCAGTTCCTCACTAGTCAGTGGCAAAGAGCTGGGTTAGGACCCTAGAACTTCAGACTCGATTCAATCCTTCCACTCCAACTCGCTTTAAGCTCCCTCCGCCACATACCTGAGAGAGAGAGTGAACAGGCGTATCTGAACAACAAATAGGAAGAGAGGATCTCTCGGAGTTTGGGGGTGTTTGGAATACAGGACTTCATGGTAAAAGAAGCTGAGGTGGGGATCATACCAAGAGAGCCTGACTCCAGCCTGGTTTCCTTCCCATGGCAGCCGACACTATTTAGAAAATCTATTTTTCTGACCTTGGAGCCCTCTGGGAATGAATAGATTCAAATAAAGTTCTCTTGGTTATAACATTCTCCAGGAGGAAACCATCAGCCAGAAGATGTCTAGAGGCAGTAAATGGAAATAAGGAAGGAACACTACCTGCTTTCTCGGTCAGCATACATCTCCATGTGCCGGGGGTTGATGGTGGGATCAATCACGACCCAGGAGCCTCCCCGAAGCTCGGCCTGGGGAGGAATGTAAACCATCACAGGCTGAGAGCATTCCCGTAAGCCATCCACGATATAAGCACCAAACTTTAGCACTTGGTCGTACATATCTATGGAGAATGAGATAAGTTAGAAATCATGAAACAGTGCTTCCAAACACTGTTCACATCATGGCACACACAGAAAAGAATATTTACATGGCACACTGTGCCTCCGTGAGGTGACCACAGGTGACAGGTCTGGGGACTCAGCCACCCCAGTTTGGCCACCCTGAAGACTAAAGGGATTGGTATTTCCACCTGTATTCTATTCAAGACTCCAGGTGATCTTCAAAAGCACAAGAGAAGTAAGTGCATTGTCTTTCACAAGATTCAGCATGCAGACCCTACGGATGGCATATGTTTTATATCCTCCCTGAATTTCTGTAGTCAGGTTTTACCACATTAATTCATACTTGCTCTACACATGTTGAGTATTTCTCATGTCAATATGTGATATCTCTCAGTACATTAAGTTTTCTGAAGGAAGGAACTACTCAAGCTCTTTTCAATTCTTCTCATGAAACTTAGCCTATGATAAGCTCTTAATATGTGCAGCTAACAGAAATGGATCCTTCAAAAACTGCATCTTTCATCTCGGTATCCTCAGTGTCCTGTCCAGTGCCTGGAACTTGTGTCTGCTGAATTAATGAATGAACACATATATACACATTGGAAGGAATACAAAGAGTAAGAAAAACAAATTAGTTATTTAATAGCTGCATTTTTATCAAGGTTTCAGTGAGAAAAAATTTAAATGCATACGTATTTATTAGAAATGTCACACAGCCACATCAAAAGAGGAGCCACCTCTTCATTTTGCTAAAGAGTACACTTTGTAATGTCCCTCAAGGCCAGGAGCAGCCTGAAGAAAAGGGACCCCCTGGTACATTAATAAAGTGAGTCCTTGGAAAGTAGGATCAGTTATTTGTTTCCCAACAATTTATGAACGTCTTCCTATTTCCTAGCTCACTGAAGTCTAAACATTGCTAAAGCCTTCGGTTTATGATTCCAGATGTTTAATGAGTACTTCAGTGGAACCACAATGGGTCCTTTTTAAACATCAAATAACAGGTTCGACTGAGTTCAGACTTTCCTATCAAAGAGAGGATCTCAATTTGGAATAAATCAATTCTGGAAATCCAAAGCAAAGAATTATTTTTCAGAAAGTTAAGAGCAAACCAAATAGAAATTGCTTTCATTGTAGTAACTCGCAAATTAAACTGCCACCTTCTCTAAAGTAAAAATGGCTCTGTATACAAACCATTAGTAAGCATAGTTCACTGCCAAGGCATATGCCTTTCTCCATTTGCCCCAACCTGACTGGTCTGTGAAGACTTCAAAGATTCCAAAAATTCAGAAGTTGCCCCAGGGAAAATTCCCTATTCTATGAGGAATGTGTATGGTCATACATTCTGTATGTATGATCAGAGCAAAGACGTTTATTCCTTTGAGAGGGAAGCAAAGACCAAAAAAAAATTTACTGCTAATTACACAACTGCTGTATGAAGAGCAGGGAATAAAGGACTTTAAGCGCTTTACGCTAATTCTGTGGTTATGAAAATAATTGCTCAGTTCAAATTATTTTAACTAAATTAATTCTTTAGTGGATATTTCAACCAGTGCTACATAATAAAATAATTGTGTAATTAGCAGTACATTTTTCAGTGCTGCCAAGAGTACAGTCTTAGAACAAGTAATGGAAAGGAGTAGCCCTCAACGGTATCATGCACAGAGAAGAAATGGAAGGCATAGATAAAAGAAGTAAAACAACAGAAAACAGCACAAAGAAAGTCATCCTATGTGAAAGAGGAAAAGTAAGTTAGAAGTAAGTGAAGGGAAAGTTTCCAGCCTCTTCACTCTCGTCTGTTAAAGACATACCCACATCAAAAAACGCGTCACTATACTATGATTAACCCAGCTCCTAAAAAGGAAGGGGGTATTTTATTTAAATTATACTTTCATTTATTTAATTTAAAAAAAACCTGGATTTCATAGTACATGCAAATAATTTGGGATGACGTTTACTGTGTGCACATTTTTTATTTTTGTGAAACGGACTTCAGTCTCTCTTTTCATCATCATGACTAGTTTATTCTACACCAGGGAAGCATGATTTCATACATACACACATAAATCATTTAATCATCAGAAAATCATCTTGTTCTTTTATCCAAGTTACAGGTGAGTAAACTGAGCCTTACATAGTGACTGAAGTGGCAGAGATAATAAGACTTGAACCCAGATCTTTTGGGCTCCGAAGTCCACATTTTACTACCTCATTCTTAAGTCATCATTCTTATTGCAAGGAAAGGGCATGAGGCTGAGGTAATCTGCTTTCCAGCATCTGATAACAAATGGCTGAGTAAAACAGAAACCAGAAAAGAGATCTGAATAAATGGCTGAATATTTCTAAATTTTGCCTCGATATTTTGTATGGTCAGTAGTGTCAGAAATTGTACTGATGATACTACCAGCTTGGATCTGACTGCCAAACAATTATCTTCAAGCCCCAAGACTGGGCATAAAAGGGGAATCAAGGTTCATTAAAGTTTGAAAAGCTGGAGACTGAAAACAACGCTTGTGCCTAACCTGGAACACCAACAGTCCTACAATCCACCCGTCAAAACACCCCAAAAGCAATAAAGCCTATTAAAACTAACAAAACAAATAAACTCTACAAACAACATGCTCATACTGAATTACAGCTGCCTCAAACTACACATTTTGAAAGGCAGGTTAAAATGAAGCACTTGGCAACAATCTGGCACACATTTGTCTGAAATCCATATTTGAGACAGAGCAAAAGCACAGCCAAGAATAGTGGTGGAGGGTCTATTCCCAAGGGTCTAGGCTACACATCAGTCTAGGGGATTTTAAAGGTATCCATACGCTGATTGTCAATTCTCAGGCCATGAGAAATGCAACCGGGAATGGAAAATACTGATAGGTTCCTCACTAGAGAGGCGGGAGCTTGGAGCTGTCTGAGCATTCTGCAAAGAACATCTGCATGAGGTGATCACGCACAGCCTTTCCAGTGTGTTCTCAGCACCCAGACACAAACCCTGCCCAGGGCCCTCATTGTTACACAACATGGATAAACCGTGGCCACCATATGTACCAAACAAGGGAGCAGGATGGTGGAATGTTTCCACAGTGCCCCACTCTCAAAGCTGGAACAGATCTTATTGGCTTGGGGCAAGATTATCTGTTAGAAGCTGAAGGTAAACATTAGACATATACAAGCTGCATGCATACATATAATGTCTCTCATGAGTTCATTATGGCTGGCTGACACTATATTTCAACATTCAAATAATCAGAGACTTTAAAATAGACTTTCATTCCAGTTAAAGTTTTCAATAAATGTTTTTTTATTGTTATTTATAACCTGTCCCAGGAAAAAATAATAAGTATAACATGAAAAGCCAACTGAGAGTGACCCTGTAGCACCAGCAGTGAGGCAGCTTAATATCACTGGGATTTGCATCCTATCAAGCTATTCATGCTGAGGCTGGGACCCTGGTGCTAATTTCTAGTAAATTTCACGCTTGATGTCTCCCTGTTGTGGGTCATTGCCGGTTCGTCTAAATAAACTGCTTCCAAATGGCTCTTCCATCTAAATATTCAGCCAGTTTTTATAATTTAATTTTGCATTATGCTGAATAGCCTTCCGGCCAGATAGAGCTCATTGGAAAAAAAGCACCAATACCATCTTGACATGCTTTTATTTATTTATTTATATTTTTACTGCTCGAATTAGACCTCCTAGGCCGACTAGTAAAGAGTTTTTTTTTTCCCCTCCACTAATGTCAATTTTCAGCATAGCAAGAGCTGTCTCTAATCTTTTCCTACTCATTACACACAATTTTGGAGTCATTTTACCCACAGTGCAGTCGGCTCCTGGCTGTGTGTTTGTGTGCACTGAGGGATGGCATAATTGTTTATTTTCCCTCCCTGCATAATCCCCACCCAGTATTGAAATCAAAACTGCAAACATCTCCCCAAGGGATATGGAATGACTCTCAGCTTAGGTCCCTTTACATGAGATGATATGTAGAAAACATCCTGACCTGTATGTAAATATGAAGGCGAAGCTCTTCCCCCTCCTACTTTCATACCAATCTCTATCTTCCCTAAAGCTATTTTTTTTTTTTTTTTGGTCTTAAGTGATGTATAAAGGAATGCAGCAGTACCAAAATTCAGAAGACAAAGCTGACCCTGGTCAGTATCAGGCCAATAACTCATTTTTGACAAGGGGCAGCAAGGGGGAGGGGGAAAGGGAGAGTTATCGTTTAATGGGTACAGGTTTCATATTGCAGATGATGAAAAATTGGGTACACATATTGTGATGTTTACACAACACTGTGAATGTATTTAATGCCACTGAATAGCATACCTACGAATGGTTAAAATGATAAACACTTATGTACATTTTGCCACAATAAACATAACTGATTTCTGAGATCTTGATGTTTCTCTTGTCACAATAAACAAGGACAACTCCAAAGCAGAGGGGAGGTGGGTTAATAATAACTTTCTCAGAAAACTAGATACTCTATTCCAGGAATATTCTAGATCTGGTCCGATCCTGGGCTCTAAAAATCAGCCGGCTATGCTTACACGAAGTCAGACAGATTTGTGTTCCTCTCCCAAATCTGTCATTTTTAGCTACATGATCTTGGGAAATTTATTTAACCTAAGTCTCAATTTATGTAAATTGCCGATAATAATATAACCTACCCCTCAGAGGTGCTGCTTGTGATGATTATGTAAGATAATGCATGTAAAATGGTTAGCACAGTTTCCGGTGAAAAGAGCTCAATGAATCTTAATTGTTGTTGTTCTTATTGTTATAGGGCTAGCAGCCAATCTGGGCCTGAGCCAAAATATGTAGCAGAACTGAAGTTTTTCCCACAAGAGGAACATGGCAAACTTTTGAACTCCGAACTTGTTAGACAAAATATCCAGACTGATTTACTCCTAAGTAATGTCAGGAAGAACAAATTCTTAATACTCCCCAGACCCCGAGAGATGTAACTAAGGAGTAATAGCATTGCATTCTCTCTTAAGTCTTAATGTAAATTAAGGAATTTGGGATCAAGTGAAATCAGATGCTAAATGAACTTCATGTATATAAAATTTAATGTAGTACCGCCTTCTTCTGAACACTGTGGTATTTCACTTATACTTTATACATCATGGTTTTATCATCTTTCTCAACACATTTTTCTTGACTCCTTGAGGCAATGTGTTTCTGACTTGTTTTGTTTTGTCTGCAGAAGCTAGCACAAGTCCTTGCACATAGGAACTCAATAAAAATGTGTAGAATTGACTTGTTTAACCTATACTCTCTATATCTCATGGTATTTCCACTGATTTATTATTTTGGTCAAAAAACAATTCATGTTGATGGTCTAAGAAAGTATACAAACATTATTTGCACGTATAATCCAAATCTCCCCCAAGAAAAGTGTAAAATGTGGTAGTTCTCTAGCAAATATGGTCAAAGAGAAACTTTTCACCTATAAAAGCAAAAAAGCACCCTAGTCTACATTTTGCCAGGAAGGCCTAGCTATACAGGGCTTTTCCTAGCCAGGTAAGGTAAAGTTGTAGGCATAAGGCTCTAAGCTCTCTCCACACATAGTTGACCATCTCCAAAAGGGTGATTTCCTCCATTTTTCCCTAGAAGCAAGAGATGCACCTGCCCCAAGGTATTTCTGGGTGCCCTACTGAGAGTTCATTCTTTCACATTTCATATGCCCTTGTATCTAATCACTCTATTTATCCCAGCAGTATCGACCCCTCCCTCCTTCCATTCCTCTAACCCATTCTACTACTTCAGAACCTCTGAGTGTCCCAGCCAACCCTGCCCATGAATGAAGTTGACACCCATCAGCATACTCATCCCCTTTTGGTATGTAGCCTCTGGCCTCAGCATGGCCATGAATTTCTGGCCGTTGGACAGAGAACTTAGTTACTCTAAGAGGCAGAGTGTATTTCCTTTGGCATTCCCTGAACTGTCCGCAGTGGCTCTGCAAATAGCAGATTCTCAGTATTTGGTGACACTGGCTGCCTAATCACTAAGCAATTCCCACAGCACAGAGCAGAGCCTTTATAATAATGGTCTAATATGCTGGAGCCACGGCCCAGGGCTGTTGTTGGATAATAATAAAATATACCCCTAATTACCACAAAGAACAGCCTCTGGTATAGAATTTGTTCGTTTTCTTCTGGTGAAGGATAATTTCAGTATCTATCTTGGTGATTGCTGAGTGTTAAAGAATAAAATCAACAAAAACTATGCCCAGAAACGAGGGACAGAGACTAGCACAATATCTTTCCCCACCCAGGACCATCAGAACAGTCTATCATTCACCTGTGAAAGCTAATCCATAACAGTAGTCCACCTAGATAACACTAGCAGATTGATCTGATATTTTGTATGGAATTGTAAAACATTGAATTTTCCCATTCAAGTTGCAACTCAGAAGATATCTCAGAGGGAGTATAATCCCCCAAAGGCCTAGGTGGTGGACATCCATAGGTTCTGTCAAAGATAAACCCTCCCTCCCCTATTGCAGGGTCTGGGAAACCAGCTATGCCCTCCAGCCCAGAGCAGGCCAATCACCTTTCATCCCACCAGAGAAGCCTCTCCAGTTAGCAAAGACCATCAGAGGCAGCCCTTCGCGGTTGAAGTCCTTGATAGCCTGAGAGGTCTTAAATGCAGAGTCTGGGAACCAAACTTGGCCAGCCTGCTGGATGATCTATTGGGGAAAATGAAAGAGAAAGACACAATTAACAACACAGTTTGGGGGGAATCTCTCTGAGGTGAACAAAGTTTGATTGATTAAAAAGTCAAAATTAGACAAACTGTTATTCATCATAAAGATGTCCTTTGAAGTATATATATATAAAATCTTTGACTTTTTAAAACATTCCTCTTTTTAAGTCCTGATTATACTGCCACTCATAGTCAGAAGAGGGAGGCCGTACTGCTTCTAATGGAAGAAGGCAGTCTCAGGATCCCTGTTCTAGGCTTCTCAAGGGCAACTTAAGTGACTCAGCTATATTCCTCCTCCAAACAGATAGTTGTACATAGATCCAAGTCCTCTCATCTCTATGCTCAGTGTGGCTTTTCCTGTTCTTTGGTTAATCAAGACACTTGATGTGACCTTGCTGAATAACCTCCTCCCCAGTTAACCCCTCCTCTCATTTTCTGGATCTTGTCAGGATGTGAAAATGGTATCCATCCTTTTAAAAAGGATGGGCTGTGTTGTTCACATTTTGGCAGACTTCATTATTAATTCTAGTGTAGCTCTTCCATGTGTGTGCTCAGAGAATCTGAGACCAAAGAGCCCTCAGCATCATGTCAATTGTCTTTCTTAAGACCATATCCTCAACAAAAGTAGTTTTCTAGCATCAACAAGGCAACTGTAAAGGCCTATTTTTCAGGCAGAATTTAGCTTGTGGTCCATTTAGAGTCACCTTAAAAGTGAGCATATGATGGTCTGAAAGCATTAAAGGCTGCTGACTGCCTTTCTCTCCAAAATTGGTAGTTTGCAGTGTTCCCAATATATCCACAGGCTCTGCAAAAGGCAAACACAGCTCCAAGCACAGGTGTACAGGGTACCTGAGGTGACCTACCTTGGCTTCAGAATCCAGGTTTGCGGGATCAGCTGGGATACTTAGTTCCACTGTTCGGGTTTCTACAGCAACTACTCCCACAGGTATTCCTCCCAGCCTGATAAAAAAATGAGCCACATAAGAACCCAATGTATGTCAACATTACAGCTAGTCATTTACTTTCCAATCCCACATCAAAATATTGGGGGGAAAAACTGGAAACAAATACAGAGAGTGGAGGAAATCTGACTCTTTAGGGATAAAATGTGAGACTCTACAGATTTGGTGAATATGGTAAATTTTTGTAAATAAGGTGGGAAACTACCCTCAGCATCACCCCTATTTCTCACTATGGGATAAATTCAAATCAAGGTTTGTATTAGGGGAGGCTCTGCATTTAGATTCAATAGCCTAGCCATATAATGTGTACATGCATGCACACACACTTTCATCTCTGTTGTTGCCAAATGGATTTTCTCAGCTCACTATAAAGCATCTCTTTGGTGATGATGGAGGAAAATGGTTTGAAAGATGGCAGGAACCTGAAACTTTCAGGAACTGTTTTAATGCTGGCGCTGTTAGAATAGAGCTATAGTTTTCTACGGAATACTAAAACATCGCTCCAGATAAGAAGGTACAGTAGGTCTTGGCATTGGGTGTGTGGAGAGGGAGTGTGATGACGAAAAATACATGCCAAGTGGAAGGAGGCGATTAAACAAGCCCTTAACTTTCTCTTCTATTGGAAAAGAGCAATGGGACGGGGATAACTTTCAATAGTAATCTTGGTGAAACAGGTGATCTGTATTGGAGGTATATATTTACTTTCCAAGCTATGTTGATTTTAAACACTGTTCAGGAGCTCAAAGCCTCTGCGTCTACACTCTATGATATGCTCCCAACTTGGTCCTCAGAAAGATTTCCTGATAAAAATCAGTAAGAAAGAGAAACAGAGGGAAAGGGAGAGACAGAGGGAGAAGGAGACACTGAGGGGGAGAGGAGAGGAGAGGAGAGAAGACAATGCTGCAAGGCACAGGGTGAGTCCCTATTCTGGAAAATGTAATTCAATCTTCACTTTCTTAGCTGCATTCCTGAGGGTTGGGGCTGGACGGGTTATAGTCTCGCATTCCCTCATAGCATCTCCATAACAAACTTTTCCATGAAGGATGGAATTTGGTTGTTACACTGGCTACTGGAAATGGATTCTTGTCATCACAAGAGGCCTGACAGGGGCCTGAGTGGGGACCACCCACCCCCTTGTCACTTGCCCGCACTGAATCAGAATCAAAAGCCCTCTAGACGACCAGACAATGAGCAGGAGGTACACAGGGGGGCTTAGAAATATTTCTGTTTGCAATGATTAACAATCCAACTGGAAACTGGTAATTGCAAAAGCCACCCTAAATCGGTAACTTGTAACTTATATATTAGGGCCCATGTGACCTAATAAAGAACATCTTTATCCGAGTATTACAGTTATTTATTGAACTTGAAAACAGCTCAGAACAACTTCTGTTTTCTATTATACTTCATATAAATTTTATCAGGCTAGCACTTGAAGATGCTACATCTTGTTTTATAGTGTGTCCCTGGACAAGGTGCCATGGAATAATAAAAGACAATTTACAGCCAATAGCGCACATATTCCAAACATACATACCAAAGATGAGTTTTGGCAGCACTTACAGTAACAATCCCAGAAGAATACATTTATATTTATTTCTCGAAATGCCATTGCTTTTGAAAGAAGCTAGTTCCATTTGTGTTTTATATACTTGTGAGCATGTGTATGTGTTTGGAGTAAGAAGCCCAGAACTCATCAGATGGAAAGAAAGGAAGAAGTCAGAGTGAGTGTCGCAATAAACAATGGCAGAACTAACCGAAGGCAAGCTTGACTGATCTTGCTCACAGACAATCCCTATTCTTCCAGTCATAAGTGTAAAGTATTATTCTCTTGTTTCCCATGGGAGGATCTAAAAGACCTTAACAAAGGTTTGGCTTTCTGAGGCTTAAAATCTGTCATCTTTTTTTACAGACAGGAGAACTGAAGCAAACTAGATAAGACAAATTTTCAAAAAAGTTGGTTTAGGTGTGATGTGCGGTCTCACTGTAACAAACTGATAGGTCATGGGTAAAAGGGCTCTCGCGCTATCACAACCCTCACATCCACCTCCCCAGTGGATATTTTACCAGGCACAAAAATATTCTCACGGGGACCCAGAAGCCTGGGTGAGGAAGAAGACCTGAGACCCGAGAGAAAATGAGAGCTAGTCCTCGTGGGTTTCAGTCTGGACTGACTCCAGGCCTAACTCTTATTCAGAGTTACAGTGGAAGATTCTGTCTGTGAGATTTGCCATCTGATGGCTCCTTGTCACTGGCAGCATGAGGTGTACTGACCTCCTGTACTGAGAGAACCACAAAGCCTAGAATTATTTTCAAGGCTAGAATCTAAATCTCAACCCAATGTGGCATGTTTGAGAATCTTGAGCAGGTGCCACTTTTCACCAAGATAAGGAAAACTGATTGCCCCCGAGAGGAAGGTGAGCTCCAGATGTGGATCCCTAGGGCGGCATGTCTCCGCAGTGCAGAATGAGATTAAGATCAGCCTTGGCAGGTGCTTGTTATGGTGAGCGCTACAGATTATTTCGTGCAGAGCTTGCTGTTGAGTGAAGCACTTCTTAGAGTGGGTATTAAAATTTAATAGAAACTTCAATTTCCCACTTGAAAAATATAGGTATCCCAGCAACCTATTCCGGCTTATTTTACTCACTCCTGCTAGAGGTAAAAAAAATATATATATTTTTTTAAATTCAAATCTGGTGATAAACCAATATAGTGTATTTGTTACTTAAATGATCTCAATGCCATGAAGGAACTTCTCCCAAGTAATGTAGAGAAAGAGATGAGAGTGATTCACTTGTTACTCCTGAAGAAAATGATCTTAGGGGAGAAGGGGATCATTGGTGGGTATGGCTATTTACAGCCCCCAAAGAGCTTTTCTTTCAGCATTATAAAAAGGAAATATTGTCAAAACCAGACTTCGGATTAATCGTATCATTAGAGTGACACACTAAATGCTTACCGGGAACCAGCACTCCAGTTGTGCTGATGACCATAATCCAATATCCTTAGAAAGTTTAGATGAAGCGAGCATTATTGGTAAGAACCTATATAATCATGGCCCTTTCCTTTCTTGTTTTCAGTTGTGAGGAAAAAGAGTTCCCAGGACAAAAGAGCTCTTACCTGGCTCTGCCAACCACCACAGTCTGTGCCCAGGGTTGCATGATTTCTGAGAAAGACCCATAGTCAAAAAATCCACTCAACCACTGACCTTTCTGGGCTACAGAAGGAAAGGAGAGAAAACAAAAAGAGAATATAGATAGTCAATCCATTGAAAATGCACTCGAACTGGCAAATTTAAGGTTGGATTTAGGGGATTATTTGGGGGAGTTTGTTGTGTTTTTAACCATATTATAATAGATGGAAACATTAGACAGCCTAATGTTCATCTGCCTTCAGACATCATCTCCTATTTCATTTGCTAGGCCACGTAAAAAGATTTATTTATCAGCAAAAGCATCATTTATTGTTAAACGATGGGGTTCAGCTAGCAGAGAGCGTTTGTATTGCTTTTAAATAAATAACTTAGTTTTTTTCAAAACACTGCAAACATTTGTCAAAAAGCAGCCAAGTCATTAAAGATGTTTTCAGAATATCTATTTCTATCTTAAACTTCACTTTCTATTTTGTTTGACTTCACTGATTTTCTTTTAATGAAAAGCTGAAGATAGCCAAATGAAAAGCGTTAATGATTAGATGAGGACCCAAATTTAGGAAAAAGGGATTCAGCTTTTCTGCTAAAAAAGCAATAAGATACACATCCACTTTATTTACAAATGACAAAGTATAACCTTTCTACAAGAAAGGGCCATGCCTACATTCTTGTGACAAATAGTGAAGATATAACGGTTCGGATGCACACACTTAATGTAATTAACCTCCCTTGCATATAGAATTTCCTTTGCTGGCAACATACACAACTTTCGACATCTTAGTTTTGAAGAACCAAAGTGACTCCATCTTAGGTATAAGACTCCATCTTAAGCACAGGCCAGTTCCTGGAAAAGCCGCAGATAGCTAGACGATCACCGCACCCTAGACTCAGCCAATCAGAGCAACTGTGGTAAGTAACTCTCCAGATTTCCTGCCTTGTTCCTTGGCACATCACCCAGCCAATCCTGCTAAGCGACAAGCTCGTTGTACCAATCCTGTAACGCCAAGACATTGCTCCCCATGCTTACGACTTTTCCCTTCAAATACCCCTGAAGCCCCATGTTTGGGACTGCCTCCTAGTCACTGCTGCATCGGTGTGCAGACTGCGGTCCGGACTTGAGTCTGAAATAAACTCCCTCTTGCTCTTGCATCGGTGTCGGCTTCTTGGTGGTTGGTGGAGATACGAGTCGGGGCATAACATTTGGGGGCTCGTCCGGGATCTCCACAGCCCCAAGGCACCCAACCCGGAGGGACCTCTGCGGCCGGCCGGTGAGTGGTTGTTATATGTTTGTCCAGTCTGTTGGTCTCTTCGTCTGTATCTCGGGTGAGGAGCGAGACCTCACATCTGTTTTCTTTTGTGTTCCTGTGTTGTCGTATCCGTGCTGTTGGTGTGGTTGTGTAGTATCTGACTGTGACGGACGTTATGGGACAGACGACCTCTTCCCCTTTAGGACTTTTAACCAGCCATTTCAAGGATGTTCGGGAACGGGCTCACAGACTCTCCGTAGAGGTCAGGAAGGGAAAGATGGTCACTTTCTGCAGCACGGAATGGCCCTCTTTCAACATAGGATGGCCCGCAGAGGGGACCTTCGATTTGTCCATTGTTTCTGCTGTAGAAGATATTGTATTCCGCCCTCGGGACGGAAACCCAGATCAGGTCCCTTATATCATTGTTTGGAAGGATCTAATTAGGCACCCACCCCCCTGGTTAAAATCTTTTTTTCCCTCACAGAAGGTGCCTGTCATGGTGGCAAAGGCGGGGAGGAACCAGCCTAGGGAGGTTGCACTGCCAATGGCACCCCTTTATCCAGTCTTACAAGGAGGGTCAGAGGAGGAGATCATCTTTCCTCTACCTCCCTACAGGCCGGTGCCGCCACCTCAACCGGCACCCCTACCACCATCACTCCCTCTGGTGGAACCTCTGCCGGCGGAGCTGCCACCAGCGCCCCTTCTGCCGCCACCGGGACCTCAGTCTGGCCAGAATCAGGTTCCTCAACCCACGCCGTCCAGTGGCCCGGCAGACAACACGCGGAGGGCCCTCCAGCGACACCCTCCCCTGGAGGCTGACTCCACGGTGCTCCCCTTACGAGCAGTTGGGCCGGTGGGAGCGAGGGGCGACCAACTATTCCATTACTGGCCCTTCGCTACCAGTGACCTATATAATTGGAGGTCCCAGAATGCCCCCTTTTCTGATAATCCTAAAGATTTAATCAATCTTCTTGAAACTGTTTTGTTCACTCATCAGCCTACTTGGGACGATTGTCAACAGCTTCTGCAGGTATTGTTCACCACTGAAGAGAGAGAGCGAATTATACAGGAAGCTCGGAAACTAATCCCAGGCCCTGCGGGCATCCCCACCACCATTCCTGCAGCCATTGACGTCGCCTTCCCGATGAGTCGGCCTGAATGGGACTATAACATGGCAGAAGGTAAGGAGAGGCTCCAGGTCTACCGCCAGGCTCTATTGGCAGGTCTCAAAGCGGCTGCGAGGTGGCCCACGAATTTGGCCAAGGTTTATGATTTGAGGCAGGGACAGGAAGAAAGTCCGGCTGCTTTTCTAGAGAGTGTGATGGATGCGTTCCGCCAATACACTCATATAGACCCTGAGAAACCCGAGCACCTCGGGACGGTGGCATTGGCTTACATAAATCAGTCGGCGCCTGACATAAAAAAGAAATTACAAAAGGTTGAGAGATTAGGAGAGAAACAGCTTAGAGACCTCATAGAAATAGCAGAGAAAGTTTATAATAATAGAGATACGGTTGAGGATAAACAGATTAAGGCTGAAAAAAGACAGAACTGAGACTTGGCCCGGGTCCTACTAGCGGCCACAGTGGAACCTAGAGAGCGCCAACGGCAACTGAAAGGAAAGGTAGGCTGCCCCTAGGGAAGAACCAATGTGCCTATTGCAAGGAGGAGGGCCATTGGGCTCGCAATTGCCCCAAAAGGAAACCCAAGGTCTGAGTCCTAGTAGAAGATGATGAATGATGGGGACGGGATTCGGTCCCCCTCCCCGAACCCAGGGTAACTCTGAGAGTAGAGGGGAAGCCTACTCAATTCCTGGTGGATACTGGGGCCCAACATTCGGTCCTACTCAAGGCGGAAGGACCCATCTCCAATGAGACCTCATGGGTGCAAGGAGCAACGGGTACTAAACAATACTCATGGACTACCCGAAGAACGGTTGATCTCGGTACGGGCCGGGTATCCCATTCCTTCATGATCATACCCGATTGCCCCTACCCTCTATTAGGAAGAGACTTACTAACCAAATTAGGTGCCCAGATTACATTTCAACTTGGGGGGAAGGCGACCGTGACTGATAAGACAGGATGTCCAGTCCATGTTCTAACTCTAAACTTAGAAGATGAATACCGGTTGCTCCAACAATCCCCTTCACTCCCTGGAGATGTCGCCGCCTGGCTACAAGAGTTTCCGCAGGTGTGGGCTGAAACAGGGGGGATGGGTCTAGCCCACCACCGGCCTCCAGTGTTTGTCGAGATCAAATCAGGGGCTGACCCCGCGAGGGTTCGGCAGTATCCCATGTCCCAAGAAGCTAAAAAGGGGATGACCCCCCACATACGGCGGTTGCTAAACTTGGGCATTCTGCGCCCCTCCCGGTCGGCCTGGAACACCCCCCTACTACCGGTCTGCAAGCCTAACTCCACCGACTACCGACCAGTGCAAGACCTAAGAGAAGTTAATAAGAGAGTCATGGACATCCACCCTACTGTCCCTAATCCTTATACTCTTTTGAGCTCCTTACCTCCTGACCACTGGTGGTACACAGTATTGGACTTAAAAGATGCCTTTTTCAGCTTGCCTCTCGCCCCTAAGAGCCAGGACCTGTTTGCCTTTGAATGGGCTGATCCTAAGAGGGGTATCCATGGACAACTAACTTGGACCAGGCTCCCACAGGGGTTTAAAAACTCCCCGACCCTCTTTGACGAGGCGTTTCACGAGGACTTAGGTGAGTTCCGCCGAGATCATCCGGGTTTAACCCTTCTACAATATGTAGATGACCTCCTCATCGCAGCAGATGACCGGGACACCTGCCGACAGGGAACTAAGGACCTGCTACAGACCCTTGGTGATCTGGGGTACCGGGCTTCTGCCAAAAAGGCCCAGATCTGTAAACCCCAGTTAAGTTACTTGGGGTATCTGTTAAAAGATGGTACAAGATGGTTGTCACAAGCCAGAAAAGAAACGGTCCTTAAGATCCCAACGCCCCACACTCCAAGGCAAGTACGGGAGTTCTTGGGGTCAGCTGGTTTCTGTAGACTTTGGATCCCAGGGTTCGCTGAACTGGCCAAGCCCCTATACGAGGCCACAAAACCAAAACAGGACTTCCAATGGACTCAGGAGATGGACAACTCCTTTAACCAGATAAAGCAGGCCCTACTGAATGCCCCAGCTCTGGGGCTACCAGACATCACAAAACCTTTTCACCTCTACATAGATGAGAACCGGGGGGTCGCGAAAGGTGTTTTGCTTCAGCAACTAGGCCCCTGGAAGAGGCTAGTAGCTTATTTTTCAAAAAAGTTGGACTCAGTAGCGGCTGGCTGGCCCACCTGCTTGCGCATCATTGCTGCAACCGCGCTGCTGGTTAAAGATGCTGATAAGATCACCCTAGGACAGACCTTATACATAACCACCCCTCACACCATCGAAGGAGTGCTCAAACAGACCCCCGACAGGTGGCTTAGCAATGCTAGGCTCACTCACTATCAGAGCTTACTGCTTAACCCTGCCAGAATCTTCTTTCAGCCCCCCACCGCCTTGAACCCAGCCACTCTGCTGCCCAATCCAGACCTCGATGCACCTCTCCACGACTGTGCTGACATCCTGGCCCAGGCCCAAGGGGTACGAGCAGACCTACAAGACCACCCCGTGTCCGGAGCTGATCACACGTGGTATATGGATGGAAGCAGTTTTGTGCGAGATGGACAAAGGTATGCAGGGGCAGCAGTTGTATCGGAGACAGAGGTCATCTGGGCAGAGTCATTGCCCCCCGGGACCTCTGCTCAACGGGCAGAGTTAATAACATTGACTCAGGCCTTGATGCTGGGCAGGGATAAGGTACTGAACGTGTACACAGACAGCCGGTACACGTTCGCAACTGCTCACATTCATGGAGCTATATATAGAGAACGGGGCTTGCTGACGGCAGAGGGAAAAACTATCAAAAACAAGGATGAAATTCTAACATTACTGGCCGCCCTCTGGCTACCCAAGAGATTAGCGATCATACATTGCCCGGGACATCAGAAAACTAATGACCCAGTTTCTAGGGGCAATGCCCTAGCAGACCGGACTGCCAGAGAAATAGCTCAATCTGAGGTTGTCCTAGCTGCTGCTCTCCCGGACCCCGGAGATCCCAGCTTGCCGGACAGCCCTACGTATTCCCCGGAGGACTTAGCCTGGATCGCAAAGCAGCCTACGTCCAAAGAACATCACGGTTGGTGGCGAATGGGAGATGGAAAGGTGATCCTCCCCGAGAAACTAGGAGAACAGCTTCTGTTTCAAGTGCACCGGACCACACACATGGGCACCCGAAAGATGCAGGACCTCATCAGATGGGCAGACATCAAGATCAAGGACGCCCATCCCAAGACTGAACAAATTGTGGCACGCTGGAGAGCCTGCCAGATGACCAATGCCAACAGCAGCCCAGCCCAGCCAGGGATGAGGCTGTGGGGAGCCAAGCCTGGAGCTTACAGGGAAACAGACTTCACGGAGATTAAGAAAGGATCTTTTGGCTACAAGTACTTGCTGGTTTTTATAGATACTTTTTCAGGTTGGGTAGAGGCGTTTCCTACCGAGCACGAGACAGCTCATGTAGTGGCCAAGAAACTCCTAGAAGACATCCTGCCGAGGTATGGTTTTCCTGCTATGATTGGGTCTGATAACGGACCAGCATTCACCTCTCAGGTAATCCAGGGGTTAGCAAATGTAATTGGGGCAGATTGGAAATTACGTTGTGCATACAGGCCCCAGAGTTCAGGACAAGTAGAGAGGATGAATAGAACCCTAAAAGAGACCTTAACTAAATTGGCCCAGGAGACTGGCGGGGACTGGGTGACTCTCCTTCCCTATGCACTCTATAGGGTGCGTAACACCCCCTATAGACTTGGCTTAACTCCTTTTGAAATTATGTTCGGGAGACCTACCCCAATTATTCCTGCTCTACAATCTGAGGTCATTAATGCCCTTGATGCGGATGATAATGTGCTTATCCGTTCTCTCCAAACCCTCCAACGCGCTCACAAGGATGTCTGGACCAGACTGAAGGCTCTTTACGAGACATTCTATGCCAGAACCTCATTGCTACCAACCAGGAGACTGGGTACTTGTCAAGAGAAACCATCGTGAGACCCTCAAACCACGCTGGAAGGGGCCCTACGTAGTTATCCTGACTACCCCCACTGCACTCAGAGTCGACGGCCTCGCTGCCTGTATTCATCACACCCACGTACGGCCAGCAGACTTCTGTGCACACCAAGAACAAAGCCCCCCTCCGCCACGATGGACAGTCTCAAAGGACTCAAACAATCCCTTGAAGGTTCGCCTGCAAAGATTGTAAGACTGGTAGTTATTGCTGTATGTGCCTTGAGATGTGTGTCCCCTGAACCCTGCCCCTCTGAATGCTACATACAGTATGGGAGGGGCTCTGCTTTCTCTTATCGAACCTATGTACACTCCTCCTGTTACAGAGATGCAAAGATGTGCGAACAAGCCAGCGTCAAGTATTGAGTAGCTACTGGACAACGGGGAGATAGCCGCACTAGCGTTTGCCCTCCAATTGGAAAGCAGTTCTGCTTCTCATTGCAAACTCATTATGGGATGTCTGATGGGGGGGGCAAGACGAAGTGAGGCAAGGAGTTCAAGAACAGGTTAGAGAGAACCTCATAAAAATTGGAGAGGCACTGATGAACCCCCCCAGCCTATGAGCCCAATGGGCTACTAAAACAGGGTCAGCAGGCACTCAGTCCCCTAGACTTCTCACACCGGATCGTCACCAAATTTAACGATACTTACCAAGTCCTCAGTCCTAGCTTAAATAGTACCCCTTGCTGGATCTATCTCCCCTTAAGACCAAAACCTTTCCTCGCCTGGCCAGTCCCACGACCCTGGGTCCAGGCCCAAAATCTCACTATAAAACCCACTAGCTTGGTTCTGAACATCCCCACCACTCTAGCAGTGGGTCCCCTAACTGATAGAGTTACCCTGATGTCTAGTAATGTTACCTGCATAGTTCCCAAAGGGACTCACCTAACCGAGGCCCTATGCAACAACTCCATTGGCTCCCCAAACACCAATCTTACATGCGAGGCCCCGGGAATCTTCTTTGTCTGCAACCAGTCTACCTTACTCCGCTGCTTCCCAACCAATTGGTCTTTGCCCTGCGTACCGGTGTTCCTCACCCCTCCCTTGACCGTTCTCAGTCCCGAAGCTATGACTACTCTGGTATCACCTGGGCACCGAAGAAGGAGAGCTTTCTCTGTAGGAGCTCTCCTTTTAGGTGGAGGGCTGTTCGCTGCAGCAGGGCTTGGGACAGGGGGCATTGGTAGGGCAACCCATTTCTACTACAAGCTCTCCACTGGTATAAGTCAGGACCTTGACAAGGTAGCCAACTCCCTGATGGCCTTGCAAACCCAGATTACATCCCTGGCTGGAGTAGCTCTCCAGAACCACCGCGCCTTGGACCTATTGACAGCAGAAAAGGGGGGCACCAGCCAGTTCTTAGGAGAGGAGTGCTGTTTTTTTTGTTAATGCATCAGGCATTGTCCAGAATAAAGTAAAAGAACTCCGAGAGTCCATTAAGAACCTCCTGGCTGAAGCAGAGGCTCAAGGTGCGTTCAGTTGGTCTTAGATCCTCCTGGATAACATGGGCCTTGCCGCTCCTAGGCCCCTTGACTGCTTTCTTACTGATCCTGACTGTTGGCCCCTGCGCTCTTAACTGGGTGCTTAGGCTTATCGGGGAACGGTTAGGCACCATCCAGCTCATGGTTATGCGTTCACAGTACCATTACCTAGAAACGGAGGAAGCTCACGATTGAGCTTCTTCATTTACTAGTAGAAGGGGGGAATGAAGAACCAAAGTGACTCCATCTTAGGTATAAGACTCCATCTTAAGCACAGGCCAGTTCCCGGAAAAGCCGCAGATAGTGAGACGATCACCGCATCCTAACTCAGCCAATCAGAGCAACTATGGAAAGTAACTCTCCAGATTCCCCGCCTTGTTCCTTGGCGCCATCACCCAGCCAATCCTAAGCCTCGTTGTACCAATCCTGTAACGCCAAGACATCGCTCCCCATGCTTACGATTTTTCCCTTCAAATACCCCTGAAGCCCCGTTTTCAGGACCGCCTCCTACTCACTGCTGCGTCGGTGTGCGGACTGCGGTCCGGACTCGAGTCTGAAATAAACTCCCTCTTGCTCTTGCATCGGTGTCGGCTTCTTGGTGGTTCGTGGAGATTGAGTTGGGGCATAACAGTTTAAGAAAAAAACTTTTTTGTTCCATAGGTATCCATGTTTGACTAAGGCCGCATAAAAGCTTCTACAAATAACTGTTTCCTAGCTTGCCCTCTCAGCTCATGGTTTCTCAGCGATTCTTCTAATTTGAACATAGCCCTCCGCCCCCTAAAAACCCAAGTCTAAAACCAATTAAAAGTGGAGATCTGAGCAAGCTAACCTCTGCTGACTTAAACAGGATGGAGAGTGTTTTATCAAGACTAAACTTGTAATTACTGTGTTCTACATTCCTTGCCTCTATGGCCCCAGTGTAAAATGTGATCATCCATTTCAAAATTATCTCTCTATCGTGAGCCCAAAGCTGATCGTTTAGATTCTGGTCTCGTGTTGGGCGTCAGTTTGAAGAATATCACAGCACTATCTCCTCTAATAAATGACTTTAACTTTTCACCTAGAAGATATCTGCTTTAACTTATCACAGGGAATCATCTGCTTTCTTTAACGTTTCCACTAAATTAAAATCTGAAGTCACTCTATTTGGGAGCGAATGTTAGCTGCACATAGACAGCAGGATGAATTACTAGGGAGTCAATGAAAAAATATTATCCAAAAAACAGAAAACTTAGTTTATCACAAATTCCATTTTATTCTGTAGATCTCATTAATAATGGCCAAGATAATGCGCTCGCTCTCTCTCAATCTCTCTCTCTCTCACACACACACACAAATCTGTTCACCCATGAAAGAAGACTTAAATTTTGATGATAGTTCTAAATCAAACTTCTGACTGCACCAGGATACTGAAATTTTAACTTACATGCTTAGATCATTTTACATTTCTTACTTCAATAACAATGACTTAAACTACAGAATTTATTTCAAAATGAAAATATTTTCTTCTTTAAAAACCTCTTGTCTTATACGTCGATTGGGTGGGCTATGGCTACTGCATGTGGGTTTTATGGCTCCCAAAAAACAGGTCATGTTCAGTTCAGATGCAGAACTCAGAAGCCAGCTACGATGGCTCCCCACAATTCCTAGGCAAACACTCACTGGATCTTGTTTTGAGTTCTCCCAGAAAAGTCCTGGATTTTATCTCAGGCTCATAGTTCTTATTATAATAATGGCATAAAAATGAGAGGTACGGAGAAGGTTACTATGGTGATTTTTCTGGCTATGTAAGAAAAACTATTTAGTTTTATTAAGATTAATAAGAAAAGGCATTGAAAGCAACAAGTAAAATTTTAAATTAAAATCAATCTTCCTCAGGTGATTTTCTACACTGTCTATAGTTAGGCTTCAGATTAAGTCTCAGCTCCTAAGTAACAGCTGTGTGACCTTGCACAAATCACTTAACTTCTCTCAGTTTGTAAAGCTGTGATCTCTTTGTATCTCTGAGAGGTAGTAGGCCTAAATAAGATCATGTATATGGGAAGTGTTTTACAGTCCCACCTGCCTTAGGGTGGTGCTTGTAAAGGTGTGTTAAGTTCTTCTTATGAAGACCTCTTTCTCTTTCAACAAAATCACAGTGATTCTTAAATTAAATTATCTTCTGCATTCCATTCTTCATAACAGTCACAATAAACATGCAAAAATAACACTTGCTCAAAAAAAAAAAAAAAACCCTAAAAAATAGGTTCAAAATGTAGCTGGGGATTTGGAACTTTACAAAAGAACCTCCTAATAAGTAAAGTTTGTGAAAACAGCCAATGGACCAGCGAACGAGAATCCACATTTGCCTTATATGGAATAACTTTTTTTTTTTTTTTTAAAGTTAGGTGAAATCAGCCCCAAGACAGGGGGATATGTTAGATAAACATGGAAGGTGGGCTTGTTCTTGCTCTATATATTTATAAAATTAAAAGTTCTGGACAGTCTCTTAATGAATAAATGATCTTACAAAGTGACCTTACATTAAAAACTAAAGCAAGTCCCAAAACTGCGACCAATATAAGAAGGGCACTTGCAGGGCGGGGTGGGCTCAGCAGGAGCTTGCTAAGCAAAGTGTAGTCATACTCTACACTGAGGGGTCTCAAAGACCTTTTCTAAAACTGATCTGATTAATCTCTATTTATACAAGCCAGATGGTCAAAGATTCTGGTTCTATGGTTCTATGACTTTATGACTTATATTTAACTATTTTAAAGTCTTTGAACTCATTAAATAATAAGTGCTTTAACAGCAGAAAAAAAAAACAGAAGAAATGTGTCAGTGACCGCTCTGCTTATGATTCAATGGCTGATTTGTAAATGTCATTTCATTATTTTTCATCTGTTGTTCAAGGATTTTTCTCATTTCCAGGTACTTTAATAGCTGTTTTCTTTGTCAAATGCTATTGTGCAGGAATTGGTTAGTGACTAAAAAAGGCTGAAAGCTTGAGGATCATCAAGCATATACATACTTGGGTGAGGACGGCCGGCTAGCATCCATCGAGGATCATATGGAGCCTTTGTGGGAACAAACTCGATGATTCTATCTATAGGATCCTTGGAGTTCAGGATAGGAACTGAACTGTTTACATTCTGAAAGGAGATTAGGAGGGAAAGAGCACAATAATCAGTAAACAGAAGTCCTATATGCCAACTGTGCAACAATCACTACTAAGACAGCAGAGCCCACATACGGAATTACACCCATTAGTCCCGAGCGTAAGCTAGAAGCATCACGATTGTGTGCTGAGCCCTGAAGAACATGCACAAGTCTCAAGTCTCATGTAGGACCTGGCACGAAGTGGAGCCTTCTGACTCTTGATTTCAGTGTGCCCAGGCTTCTTGGAAGCTCTCCAGAGGGATGGGAGGCTATTACTAAAAAGAAAACTCACAATGAGGAGAAAGCCTTAATATGCTGGGATCTGAGCCCTGATATACCATGAAGGCTTCTGTGGCTGGAAAATATCAGAAAGGGACCTACCCAATGAAATCCAAAGACATTTTAAAAGTAGAAGGCAAAAGATGGCTTTAAGGAAAAAAAAAAAAACCAATAGCTTTCAGAGAAATATTTCATAAAAAATTCCTACACCATATGGTCTCAAGCGCAGAGATAGTAAGCTGTGGTAAAGGGGCTGGGTCCTGTGGACTTAGTGCTGGGAAGGAAGGGCTCACCTTGGGCATGTAAGACAGCCAGTGCAGGATAGTGAAAACCCCTTCAAAGTCATCACAAACAGTGCTGTGAGTCACCCCATTGTTGTGCATGATCTGGATGCCCCCGAGCTGGTTGTTCGAGGTGTACACTTCCCTCCCAAGGACCTGGAGAAATGAGAAAAGACATTTATCTACATGGAAATCAAGGCAAAGTCTATTTTGTAATCCTCACTAAAATGAGTTCTTTTCTCCACAAGAGAGATTCCAGCTTCTGTGAGTTGTTCTGAGGGATGATCTGGACCTTTGTCATAAAAAGAAAACGTAGGAGACAAAAAAGGCATTTAAAAAATCACATATGCTGTTGCAATTTAAAAACCAGCAAGCCCCTCCCACCCAGCTGCCACCGATAGGCAAAGCATATTTCGACTGAGTGAAACCATGGTGGGTGAGGCAGGAACCCTGAGAAACTGGCTACCTCATATCATCTGTGGGCCTGGCAGAGTTGCTGTATATGTACACAAAAGAGATAATGTGCCTGTCTTTGGACAATCTTTAGTGACAAGTCTCAGTTAAAGAAACACTAAGGTTTGGGTTCTTTGTGTTTTTTTTTAAAGATTACTTTCCCCCTTTATTTGATTTTTAAAGCTGGTCCCCACACATAAGCCCTAAGGCTAGCAAAATCCCGAAACCCTTGAGTTTAAAGTCCTCTTTGTGTGCTGGGTGCAGGGCGGTGATTTATACCCAAGCCTGTCTCTCCTCTCTCAGGAAGGTTCCAGAGAATTCAGGGCCTCAATCCCTGGTTATTCCTGGAGGAATTTAACCCCTGTGAGGTCGAAGGGCATCTGCAATTGGAAACCACAGTTTCCTCCAAAGAAGAAAAAAGGAAGACAAAATATTCGTGGACTTGGAAATTGTAGGGTTTCTTTTTCTCCTGAAGATTGGTTAATAATTTCTTTCAGGGAAGGAGGTTTTCTGACCCAGCAGATGGAAGCCGGGCAGCCTGGTCACTGACTACCTGCAAACTGCTGAGTGTGTGGTAATTGCCAGGCATCTCAGGTAGCCCTGGAGAGCTCTAAACTGTTGTAGAGCACTTACTGTATTTTACCTTTCCTTTTCCCTCCGCCTTCCTCCTTCAGAAAATAACTACAACACAAAATTTCTTCTTTACTAACTTTTATTCATTTACAGTTTCTGGGGAAAATCTAATAAACAAAAGACCAGCAAATTCCACCTGTATCTTCCCATTTTGTCCCTTCTTGTTCGAAGCTTTAAGAGGTTCCCTCAGTCACCCCCTACCTCAAGACCCTCCAAAGGCTGGGGAAGTTGGTGACAAAGTAATCACCTCAGTGTGACCTAGTTGGCCTTGGTTCCATTTTACTTCAGCTAGGAAGGATGGAAGAATAAGAAAAGCAAAATTGCTCTCACATTGCTGCTTTCCTTGATAAGGAAGTGCAGAGAACAAGCCTTTGCAGGCAGCCTTGAGCTGAGCAACATGCTGGCAGCTCCTTTGAAGGAGCCCTAAGAACAGGGGAGACCATGTCTGACCACTGGGCTCCCATCCTCCTCTCAGTCTGTCTTTAATCTCAGCCCAGGCACTGCGGCTCTTTTCTCATTCTCCTGCTGTCTCTTTCTATTTGCCCTCTCTCTGACTGATACACTGATCTCTCGGTCACTCGGCTTTCTGCTCCACTGAGTCCATATTACTAATAACACCTCCGCCACGGCCAGTTTACCTCATGAAGGCAGGAGCACATCATTACAAAATAAACTCATAACTTTGACATTCTAGCAAATACACGCCGTTTGTTATTTTTATGGCTTTAGTCTTTCTAACAGGCAGAGGGCATTACATACCTGTTTCATTTATATTTTAAAATGTGTGCACACATGCACACTTGCACATGTATCAGGAAACAAAACAGAAGAACAACAACAACAACAAAAAACAAAACTAATATCCAAGGCAATCAGTCGATGGGGGACCCTGGTGGAGGCTGAAAACCCCTGTCACTCAGGGAGGCCATGCTCTGATCTGGCTCCGGTTTTATGGATGTCATAAACCTGATGGCCCACAACTGGTCCTTCTGGGACAGAATGCCTCTCTGCCAGAAGTCATTCAGTGTGATCAGCAGTATTTTTAATTATTAAAATAAAATTGGAAAGGGAGAAAGGAAATAAAAAGGAGACACTGTGCTGACCCTGAATATCTGATATTCACAGTCTATGTCAGGAGCCAATAACTTGCTGCCTGGAAGAGAGAGCCAGGGCCATTTTCTACTCAGAAACACTATTTTCTGTCCTATGAACCACTGTCTCCAGTGCTTGGTAATGTCCAACCACTTAACCTCACACCTCTCCAAAATTAGTAATGGACCGGTGAAGAACCAAAGCAGACCAAGAGAGCTGTTGGTGATTAAATACACCTTCCTTGGATGTCTTTGCCCCCTCCTTTCGAAGAAGACACTATCCAGAACTGGGTTATTCTCAGAGGCTCTGCCACTTGCCCATTCCACCCCATATTCTTATGAACTAATGGGAGACAAACTTGGAAGGAACGAGAGTTTAATAACTTGTTTTGTCTTCGCTTTACAAGTGGAAACTCAAGTTCTGATGTGTTGTTCTGAAAAGGGAGCAATATTTCTATATTTCCTCTCCTCTGGGTTCAGAAGGAAATCTAACCAGGGCTAACCACAACCAAGAACACGATTTCTGGGCTAAAGAATGTTTGTCGAGTGAGAAAATTTATTTAATTTGGGAATTAAAGAGAAAAAGTATAGGACAGACTAACAGAGCATCCAAATGGCCCTGACAAGCCTTATCTTTGGAGGTGAGGGTTTGGGAGGGGAAAGACACATAGAAATGAAATGCGCTTCACTAACCACAAATGCTAACAATCATAGCAACTTAACAATCAGTGAAGAGAAAGCACTACCCTCCAGCTCATCTTCAATGACTGTATGTTTGGGGCATGCACCAGCAGAATGAGGGCGCACACAATAGCTCCTGATTTATAGGGGTCGTTGCTGACTCAAGCGGTTTTAATGATTTTAGAACACTTCACAACAAAAGCTCCAAAGAAGCAGAACCTGGGCTAGGACAAAATCTATTCTGCCTAACTCTGAAATGATCATGCTGGAAGAGTTACGCAAACACTGATCAGCATCTGGGAAGACAAAGAAAAGAGCCCGTGTAGAACCACTATTTTATTCCTCAATGTGTACTGATCTTCTAGAGAAAAATCTAGGGTAAACGACTCTCATCACCATAATTTTCATGAAGAAAGTGAGCTTCGTTCATTTTTTTTCAACTTTGACATATATTTCTATATTAAGTGAAGTTGCTCACCATATTCCATTTCCCAAATTATTCCTCTCACATTTTCTACAGCATGACACAAACTTTTAATTTACCTGCCCAAAAAGCATCAATAACCATTTAAACACAGGAGCCATTCAAACAGAGGTGACTCTCATGAGGCCCCACTTTGCTGCTCCCTGCGTCTCAGTAGAGCGGTACCATGAACTATTAGGAACAGGCACCATCTCAGAGACCCCTGATGAAGAGTGCCCATGCCAACGAAATTGAATAAGGGCTGAGTCTGAGAGGAAAGAGGATCTTCATGCACTCTTGATATAAACTTAAGCCTCATCCAACGCTTCATTCACTGTGGCTGGCAGACTCGAGAATTAAGGGCACTGCATAAAAGCCAGTGATTAGCAGAGCTACAATTGTTAAAGGATCCACTGAAGATGCTACATAGCCTTTCGAAATTTTGAGGTACATAAGTACAAACGAATGCAGTCACACATACATACATACTAAGGCCTCTGCTGCTCTTGCTGCTTATCTAGAGACACTGCAGACAGCTCAGGTTTACCACAGCTGACAGGCAATGAAAACTGCCTAATATACCTCTTGCTCTCTCCCTTAAATCCCTTTTTGGAGATCAAGATAAACACATTCTTCGTTTCCCCAGTGCTCTCGACGTTTGACTGAAGTGGCAGAGCATTGTGAGGTTTTGTGCAAATGAAATCACTATGTAATACTGAATGAGTATAGTATTTACTTGTCAGGATATTTGTCAGCACAGGCATTGAGATTTCCAAGTTTCGTAGATGCAACTTAGCTCAATTTTTAAAAAATTGCTTTTGTCCTAATATATACATTATGTTGGGAACCCTCAGACTTATAGGCAAATATTTGCAATCGTGTGCAGAAGATGTGAAAAATAATGATGCATATCAATGGAATAAAAAATGAAATCTACCACTGCTTTCCCCACTTTATTCAATCTTTCTCCCGTTAAACAATCCTTGGTAGGTCAGGGCAATTGTCTATTTAAAGAAGCAGTAAGTACAAAATTCCTCCTGCACCTAAGAATTAAGCCACACACGCCGGGTCCTTCCTGCAATTCTCCTTCTCATTAGGACATTTTGATTCACAAGAGGTTTGAGGAGAGGTTTTGTAAATTTCCCAAGCAACTGTCACCACTGGACTGCATCCATGATTCTAGATATTAAAGTCACTCTGAGATCTATCAGGTTATTGATAAAGGTTTGGCTAATGCGGAAAGAGAGAGATATGAGAAAATAAGTGAGAACAGGGAAAAACTGGTAAAATGGAAACAAAAGAAAGGAGGAAGAATGAGCAAGAGGAAGAGGGAGGGGGGGAAAAGAGACCAAGGAAGAAAAAAATGCAATAGCTCATCTACTCATGCTGCTAACACCCTCCTCCCTGATTTTAGAGGGCTACATTTTTAAAAGCTGACAAGTAATTCAATCTCCAATTAACAATTTTAAGTGGTGCAGCCCATATTACTGTGCAAATGTTTCTCCAGGAATATATCCAAGGGTGAATGGAATTAAATCTCAAGGGAGACAGGCCCAGTGTCCATGTGACCAAGAATATTTGGGGGTCCCTAATACACAGACTCAGAGCTACAACTTTCCCCCTTTTGTCACTGGCAAACTGAAGTGCTTGCTGGTTGGCAGCTGGTGGGCTAGGACTGGGGGAAGAAAAAGAGCACAGTGACATACTGCGGGCACAGGATGGGAAAGCCTCTGACTTGAGCCACAGTGATTCAAGACCATCCACTGTAAGACCAAAAGTCTCTCTATAAACAGGAACGTTAGGACGTGATTGGGTTTGCTGACAGCTAAAGTGAGGTAAAGGGACTGTGTTACCGGTGGCAAAAAAAAATATATTTAGCCAAAAAGAGACTGAGATACAGGTGAGAAATAACACCAAAAGACCTCTGTTTACTGAAGGATAGGGAGAACAGAGGAATGAGTTAGATGGAAGAAGGGTGATAAGGATTTGAAGGTGGGCTGGGTGAGGAAGAGAGCCTCGTTTTTAATGTAATGGGGGGTGGGGAGAGAGAAGAGCCACATGACAGTTTGTCAAATACATGAGAAAAGGGATAGGCTTCCGGAGCAAAATCTGACTGCCAAAAGAAATCACTAATCTCAGGGATCCATCAACTGCTCATTTAGCTACAGACTTGAGTGTACTGATAATAAATTACTTCCAAATCTGGAAACTTTTTAAGAGTCTGGTTTATTGAACTATAATTTACATACAGTAAAATCATCCATTTTTAGGTGCACAATTCTATGAATTTTGACAAACACACATAACCACCACCACAATCACCTCAGAAGTTTTCATCCCCCAAAGTTCTTTCACCTTTGTAATCGATTTCCTTCTCCCGCACATAACAACTACTAATCTACTTTCTAACAGTTTTGCCTTTTCTAGAATGTTATATAAATGGAGTCATATAGTATGTAGCCTCCTAAGTCTAGCTTTTCAGTTAGCATAATGCATCTGAGATTCATTCATGCTGACACAGATATGAGTAGTTCCTTTTTATTGCAGTAGTAATCCATTTTATAGAAATACCACAACTTGTTCATCTATTTCCCTGCTGGTGGGCATTTGGGTGGTTTCCAGTTTTTTTTCTTTTTTCTTTTGGCAATGATGAATAAAGCTGCTACAGACATTCATGTACAGGTTTTTGTGTGGATATATTTTAATTTCTCTTTAGTAAAACACTTAGGAGTAGGATTTGCTAGGCGGTGTGCTAAGTGTGTAACTTTATTTTAAAAATCCAAACTTTTTCAAAGTGGCGGTACCATTTTGCATTCCCACCAATATGTATGTTCCAGCGATTCTGCATCCTCAGCAATACTTGGTATTGTCAGTTAAAAACTTTTACTTTATTGTGATTTTAATTTGCATTTCTCTAGTGATTAATGATAAGCATCTTTCTGTGTCCTTAGTTGCCATCTTTATATCTACTTTGGTGAAATGTATATTCAATTTTCTTACTGATTTAAAAAATTACTGGGTTGCTTTCTTATATTTGAGTTGTGAGAATTCTTTATATATTCTGAATGCCAGTTTTTTTATCAAATGTTTCCTACAGATGGAAATATTTAAAAAGTTCCTTTTTTTCGGTCACCTCCTAGTGGTTTTTCTGAACAGGAAACGAGACGTGAGGTTGATACTGAAAGGCTGTGTGTGACTGACTGCAGGTGCCCGCCGATGGTTAGGCACAGAGTTCCAGGCTTGCTGGGCCTGGCTTCCGGGGGAGTAGCACTGACTGTTCATCTCTGCAGCCTTTTTGTTTGTGTTTTCCACTTACATCTGGTGAGCAGCGATTTTTTTTTCTCTTAGAACATATGCAAAGCCCATTATTGTCTTTTAGCCTAAATTTTAAGTACTATGAAAAAAAAAAAAGAATCTTCTTTGTATACCCATGGCATAAAAACTTTAGACAGAACAGCCACAACTCTTAGTGCTCTATAATTTACTTGTAATTTACATTTTCAGCAAGTTAAACTACTATAAGCAAAAGAAATTTTTCCTATTAGTGGTATAATGTGAAGAAGCTTTCTTAAGTAAAACGAGTGGTTTGATTTTCCTCCCTTTTTTGCTTTCCTCAGTAAAGACACTGGGTTTTGTTGTATGAAGTATAACTGACATATAACCTGTTAGTTTTAGGTGTACATAGTGGTTCGACATTTATATACACTACAAAATGACCACCACAATGAGTCTAGTTTCCCTCTGTCACCATACTAAGTTAATATAATATTATTGACTATATTCCCCATGCTTTACACTCTATCCCCAATACTTATTTTATAACTGACAGTTTATACATCTTGAACCCCTTCACTCTGGCAATAGGCAGTCTGCAGCGTTTTCTGTATCTATGAGTCTAGTTTTGTTTTGTTGTTTAGATTCCACATAAAAGTGAAATCATATAGTATTTGTCTCAAGCATTTCACTTAGCATAATACCCTCACGGTCCAACCTTGTTGCAAATGGCAAGATCTCATTCTTTTTTATGGCTGAGTACTATTCCATTGTATATATGTACCACAGGTTGTTTATTCATCCATCAACAGACATGTAGGCTGTTTCCATATCCTGGCTATAGTAAATAATGCTGCAATGAATATGGCGGGGGGGGGGGAGAATATATCTTTTCAAATTAATGTTTTCATTTTCTTTACATAAATACTCAGAAATGGGTTTGCTGGATCATATGGTAGTTCTAAGTTTTTGAGGAACCTCCATACTGTTTTCCATAGTGGCTGCACCAATTTATGTTTCTATCAACAGTGCACAAGGATACCCTTTTCTCTACATCCTTGCCATCATTTGTTATTTTTGTCTTCTTGATAATAGCCCTTCTCTTGTCTTTTTGGTTACAGCTATTCTGACAGATATGAAGTGATATCTCATGGTAGTTTTTATTTGCATTTTCCTGATAATTAGTGATGTTGCATAACTTTTCATGCGACTGTTGGCCATCTGTATGTCTTTGGAAAACGTCTGTTCAGGTTCTCTGTCCATCTTTTAATTGAATTTTTTCTGTCATTGAGTTGTATGAGTTCTTTATATATTTTTGATATTAATCTCTCATTAGATATGATTTGCAAATATCTTTTCCCATTTAATACGTTGCCTTTTCATTTTGTTGATGGTTTCCTTTGCTGTGCAAAAGCTTTTGAGTTTAATGTAGTCCCACTTATTTTTGCTTTTGTTGCCCTTGCCTGTGGAGTCAGATCTAAAATAATATCACTAAGACCAATGCCAATGAGCTTAATGCCTATGTTTTCTTGTAAGTTTTATAATTTCGGGTCTTATATTTAAGTCTTTAATCCACCTGAGTTTATTCTTGTATATGGTATAAGAAAGTAGTCTAGTTTCATTTTTGTGCATGTATCTGCCCAGTTTTCCCAAAACCATTAATTGAAGAATACCTCATTGTGTATTCTTGCCTCCTTTGTCATAGATTAATTGAATATGTATGCGTGGGTTTATTTCTGGGCTGTCTATTCTGTTCCACCAGTCTATGCAGGCAGTACCACACTGTTTTGATTACTATAGCTTTGTAGTATAGTTCGAAATCAGAATGTAATACCTCCAGCTTTATTCTTTTTTTCAAGATAGCTTTTACTATTTGGAGCCTTTTGTGGTTCCATACAAATTTTAGGATTACTTCTTCCAGTTCTATAAAAATGCCATTGGAATTCTGATAGGAATTGCACTGAATTTGTAGATTGCTGTAGGTAGTATGGACATTTTAACAATACGATTCTTCCAAGCCATGAGCACAGAATATCTACTTATTTGTGTCTTTTTCAATTTCTTTCATTAATATCTTTTGATATACAGGCCTTTCACTTCCTTGGTTAAATTCCTAAGTATTTTATTTGTTTGAATACAATTGTAAATGAGATTGTTTTCTTAATTTTTCTTCCTGCTAGTTCCTAATATACAATGGATTGCTGTATATTAATTTTGTATCCTGCAACTTTACTGAATTCATTTATTAGTTCTAATAGTTTTTTGCTAGAGTCTTTAGGGTTTTTGATATATAGTATCATGTCATCTGCAAATAGTGAGTTTTATACTTCTTCCTTTCTAGTTTGGAGGCTTTTTGTTTCTTTTTCTTGCCTAATTACTATGGCTAGAACTCCCAACACTATGTTGGATAAAAGTGGCAAGAGTGGGCATCCTTGTCCTGTTACTGATCTTTTCAGCTTTTCACTGTTGAGTATGTTAGCTTGTGGGTTTGTCATTTATGGCCTTTCTTATATTGAGGTACATTCCCTCTATATCCATTTTGTTAAAAGAGTTTTATCATAAATAGATGCTGAATTTTGTCGAATGCCTTTTCTGGACCTATTGAAATGATCATATGATTTTTACTTTTCATTTTGTTAATGTAGTGCATCAGGTTGATTGGTTTGTGAATGCTGAACCATCCTTGCATCTGTAGAATAAATCCCACTGATTGTGGTGTATAATCCTTTACTGAATTTATTTCGGTTGCTAATATTTTGTTTAGGATTTCTGCATCTATCTTCATTTGGGAATTGGTCTGTAATTTCCTTTCTTTGTGCTGTCCTTCTTTGGTTTTCTATCAGAATAATGCTTGCTTTGTAATATGAGTTTGGAAGCATTCTCTTCTTTTTTTTGGAACATATTAAATCTTTGAATGTATGGTGAAATTCATTGGTGAAGCTCCCTGGTCCTGGACTTTTGTTTGTTGGGAGTTTCTGGACTGCTGAGTCCACCTCCTTCCTAGTAATTGGTCTATTCAGATTTTCTATTTCTTCATGATTCAGTTTTGGAAGATTATATGTTTCTAGGAATTTATCCATTTCTCCTAGGCTGTCCAATTTCTTGGTATATAATTGTTTATAATAGTCTCTTATGATTCTTTGTATTTCTGTAGGTATCAGTTGTAACTTCTCTTTATTTTTCTGATTTTATTTGGTCCCTCTTTTCTTCTTGATGAGTTTGGCTAAAGGCTTATCAATTATTTTCTTATCTTTTCAAAGAACTAGCTCTTAGTTTTATCGATTTTTCCCAATTTTTTTAGTCTCTATTTCACTTATTTCCACTCTGATCTTTATTATTTCCTTCCTTCTACTAATTTTGGGGTTCATTTGTTCTTCTTTTTCTAGTTCCTTTAAGTATAAAATTAGATTTAGATTTTCTTGTTTCTTGATATAGGGCCTGTTTTCCCATGAACTTCCCTCTTTTGCTTCATCCCATAGATTTTGAATGTGATGCTTCCATTTTCATGTCTCGAGTTTTTTTTTTTTTCATTTATTTACTTTTACTTCTTTGTTGATTCATTGGTTATTTAGTGGCATATTGTTTACTCTCCATATGTTTGTGATTTTTCCAGTTTTTTCCTTATAACTGATATCTAGTTTTATACCCTTGTGGTCAGAAAAGGTGCTTAATATGATTTCGATCTTCTTAAATTTATTGAGTCTTGTTTTGTGGTCTAACATGTGATCTATCCTGGACAGTGTTCCATGTGCACTTGGTAAAAAGGTATACATACCCTGTTATTTTTGGGGAAAAATGTTCTATGTATCTATTAAGTTCACCTGGTCTAATGTTTTAAAGCCAATGATTCCTTATTTTCTGTCTAGATGATCTATCAATTGATATAAATGGGATACGAAAATTCCCTATTATTATTGTATTGCTGTTATTTTTCCCTTTATGTCTGTTAATATTTGCTTTATACATGCTCCTATGTTGGGTGTATAAATATTTACAAATATTATATCTTCTTGGTACATTGACCCTTTTATTATTATGCAATGCCCTTATCTTTCGTTAGTCTTTCGTTAGTCTTTGTTTTAAAGTCTATTTTGTCTAAGTATTACTACCCCAGCTTCTTTTTCATTTCCATGGAATATCTTTTTCCATCCCTTCACATTCAGTTTGTGTGTGTCCCTATATTTGAAGTGAGCCTCTTGTAGGCAACATGTAGATGAGTCTTGTTTTTTTTTTTTTCTATCTCTTCAATCACCCTGTATCTTTTGATTGGAGAATGTAGTCCATTTACATTTAAAGTAATCATTGAGAGCTGTGCACATACTGCCTTTTTGTTAATCGTTTTCGTAGTTCTTTTCCGTTCCTTTCTTCTCTTGCTCTCTTCCCTTGTGATGTGATGACTTTCTGTAGTGTTTTCTTTAGATTACTTTCTCTTTTTTTTGGTATCTCTCGTAGGTTTTTGACGTAGGTTTTTGAGTTCTGAGTTCATATATAAAACATATATAAATAGCGGTCTATTTTAAGCTGATAGTCACTGAAATTCGAACACAAACGATGTGGTGGGGATGGGGGCTGCTCGGCCACCACATCTGGTGGTGCTGTGAGTGCGGCATAAAGGCATGGGTTAGAGTGACAATGCAAAAATCGTGCCTGTTAGTGTGTGTGCTAGCAAGGTAAAGAGAGTCCGTAACAATGGCATCCACTAGTGCTTCTGTCCCCAGGGAAGGGTGTCAACAATTTCTGTTCCTCTGGCAGATGCTTTAAAATTAGCAAGTGAATCTCCTTTACCTGTGCTCTTCTCAAACTGCTGCTTTTGGTGCTGGGTCCCAAAGCAAAAGTCTGTGCGCAAGCCCCTTATGAGTAGGATCATCATTCCCTACAGACCTATGTTTTTCCTGGACATAAGAACCATTGGCTTTATCTTTAAAAATTAAAAAAAAAAAAAAAAACCTTTTCAATTGTAGTTGACATTCAATTTTATATCAGTTTAAGGGGTACAGCACAGTGGTTAGACATTTACAAAAAAGTGATCCCCCAATATGTTTTGTACCCACCTGACACCATATTTAGTTATTATAATATTACTGATTATATTTCTTATTGTACTTTACATCCCATGGCTATTTTATAACTACCAATTTGTACGTATTAATCCCTTCACTTTTTCAACCAGTCTCCCAATCCCACTCCCATCTGGCAATCACATTTGTTCTCTTTATCTACGAGTTAGTTTCTATTTTTTTTAGATTCCACACATAAGTGACATCATATGGCATTTGTCTTTCTCTGACTTATTTCACTTAGCATAATACTCTCTAGGTTCATCCATGTTGTCACAAATGATAAGATTTCATTCTTTTTATGGCTAGCAACATTCCATTGAATATATGTACCACACCTTTATTCACCTTTTGATTAGAGCATTTAATCCACTTAAATTTAAAGCAATTATTGATAGGTTTGTAGTGATTGTTATTTTGTTTTCTGATTGTGTCTGTAGTTCATCTCTGTTCCTTATTATCTTGTTCTCGTCTATGTTGATGACGTTCTGCAGTGTTGTTTGGATTTCCTTTTCTTTATTTCTTATATGTCTCTTGTAGATTTTTGGTTTGTGGTTGTTACCATGTGCTTCACACATACCAAGCTATTCTAGGTTAATGGCTGCTTACATCCAAACACATTCTAAAATCACTACCATTTTTACTCACCCCCCTCCACATTCATGCTTTTGTCCCATTTATTTTTTTTGCATGTGTGTGTTTGCATGTATCCCTTAATTTACTGTTGCAATTACACATGATCTTCCTATTTTGCCTTTTAACCTTTGTACTAGCTTTAGTGTTAGTTGATCCACTGCTTTTATTATGTGTTTGCCTTTGTCAGTGAGAACTTTTTTCTTCGTGATATTTTCATATTCATATTGTTCATTTTTTTTCTTTTTCTTAAAGAATTCCCTTTTATATTTCTTGTAGTACTAGTTTGGTGATGAACTCCTTCAGCTTCTCTTTGTCTAGGGGGCTCTTTATTTCTCTTTCGATTCTAAATGACAACCTTGCTGGTTAGTTTTCATCACTTTGAATATTTTGTACCAATCCCTTCTCGCTTACAAAGTTTTTGTTGAAAAAATCAGTTGACAGACTTATGAGAGCTCCCTTGTAGTTAACTGCTTTTCTCTTGCTGCTTTTAAGATTCTCTGTCTTTAACCTTTGGAATTTTAATTATAGTGTGTCTTGGTGTGGGCCTCTTTGAGTTCATCTTGTTTGGGATTCTCTACACTTCCTTGACTTGTATGTCTTTTTTTTTCACCAGGTTAGGGAGGCTTTCAGTCATTATTTCTTCAAATAGGTATTCAATCCCTTGCTCTCTCTCCAACTTCTGGTATCCCTATGACACAAATGATGGCATGCTTGATATTGTCCTAGAAGTCCGGAGTAGATCTACTATGTCCCCTAGTCTTGGCAGAGTGGCCTTATGTAGTAGGTCCTGTGGGGGCCTAGTAGCACACTCTGGTCATCTGAGCCAGATGTTCCAGTGGTATTCCTTGTGTGGATTGCGTATGCTTTCCTGTTGTAGTTGAGCCTTGGTTGCTGTTGGCATGTCAGTGGGTGGGACCGACTTTCAGGCTGACTGGCTGCAAAGACTGGCCATGACTATAGTGGAGAAGCTGACCCAACAAAGTGGGATCTGCTTTAGTGGGGCTCTGGTGGCTGCCAAGTCTATCCTTTGGGTGTGTCATTTGTGGTGCTAATTAGATGGTGCTCTGGTGTGGTGTCCATGAGAAAAGATGAGTTCAGAACCTTCTTATGCTGCTATCTTGAACCAGATTTTCTTTCAAAATTCCTTATCTAGACTAGAACTAATCTAGTAACTCTATATAATATAAAGTCATACAGTTGACCCTTGAACAACATGGGTTTAAACAGCATAGATTCCCCTATACGCAGATATTTTTTCAATAAATGTACAGTTGGCCTTCCATATCCCCTGGTTTTGTATCTACAGATTCAATTAAGTGTGGAATGAACCCAGTATTTTTGATCTGCAGTTGAGAATCTCTGGATGCATAGGGCCAACTATATGCATTGTTCTACCGCATTTTATGATAGGGACTTAGGTATCTGTGGATTTTGGAATCTACAGGGAGTTCTGGAACCAATCCCGCATGGATAGTGAGAGACAACCAAAGTTTTTGGGGAGGCAAAAATTATAAGTAGATTTTTGACTCTGCAGGGGGAGGTATCCTTAACCCCCATACTATTCAAGGGTCAACTGTATTAGGGTTGTTCTATTGAGCTGCACGGACCTGACTTATTTATTGAGAAAAGGCATATTTTATCAATGGGTCAGAGAAAAAACAAAGGCACTCAAAACTTGATTATATGTTCCAATGAGCTTCGGTTCTCATATTTGCATCTTATGCTGTTGGTTAAACCTGGGCGAGTTATTTTCCTTAATAACACTGATTTTTCAATTTCTCTTATATGCATACTATTTTAAAGGGCTTAAATTCCAGACACTAAAGCAGTATTAAAATTAGGTACCGGTTAACAATCAACCAGAAAAACTTGAAGCCTGGACATGGGAATCTGTAGCTCATTTTAAATAGTTCTCAAAGCTTCTCCTTTCATAATTCGACACTCCTGACTGTGTACCTTAGCTGATTAGACTGTGTGAAGACAACTACTCTGAATGAAAGGGAACATAGCTAAATTTGAATCCATGCACAGGGGACATTCCCTAGAATGATGAACAGCCAGGAGGCAGGTTTCTAAACAGTCTCGTTTCTGGAGTCTTTATCATATTCACAAAGCAGTCTGTGCACAGCCAGGGCCTAGGTCTGTCTTCCTCCTAGAAAAGACTAGAGTCCTTGCATTTCTAATCTACCGACGTGTGCAGTTCTTGCACTTTTAATTTATGAGTGTTTTGGGGGGACCTCTCTGACTTGGGAACATATTGGCTCGGTCTAATGCTTGGAGATTATTAAACTCGGAGCTATGCTCCACTATCAAGTCTACAGATCTTTTATTTAGAAGATATGGTGCTCTAAATGCACAAAGAGCTCCCTGTCACCTTCACATTAAAGCCCCTAGTGCCTGGTAAATGGAATTATATAGCTGTCATCTCCTTTCCCCAAAGTTTTAAGAGTACAATGGGCTCATTTTTTCACACTCCATCCCAGCTTCAGAACTAAGAGACCTACTTTGTATTGATTTAAGGTCTCAGAAATAAATAAACCTGCTTCACTGCTGTGATTCACAACAAATTCATGATACACTATTGCATGATATATTTCAAGCTCTTGCTCTGGCTCTCTTTTTCCTCTGGTGAGTGATGGGGGAGGTGGGAGGTAGTGGGGAGCCACAAAGCTGACAGCCTGATGGTTATTGGAGATGGCTGCTGACTGCAAATCCAAGAACAGACACTGTTGGAGGAGTATGAGTTTTTTTTTTTAACTGGAGGCAGGGGTGAGAAGCTAATTTACTTGGGTTTCAGGGTGGGGTTGGGGGGAAAGAAAGGTTAAGAGGAGAAGAGTGGGGTAAATGAAATAGTAAAGCTTCAAGTGAACACTAATTTGCAAAGACAGAGCTATGAACATTTGTAGAAAGAGAGAAACGTGAAGAAAATCCAGCATAAGAAAGTGTAACATATGACTAACTGGAAAATGAAGAAGCTGAACCATTCTGCCTAAGGGACCATGCTCACAGTCCTAAGAGGGCACTTAACTTGAGTTCAGAGACAATGTTTTATTAGAGGGAGAAAGTACAGAGACCCTACCTGCCACAGAACCTATGAAGTAGAGGCATTTCTTCATTCCAACACTCAGAAAGGAACATAATCCTGCAAGTTGAAATGGACACTCTAGAGATAGGGCAGAGATATACGGAGGTCCACATGTATGAAGTGAGCCAGGGACTGCTCACTGAGGGGAGAGAGTAATAAATTCTAGCATTTTAGATTTGGTGTGTGAGCCCTTAGAGCTTCAGCATACCTCAGTCTACATCACTTTTACTGATTCATGAAATAAGTATCACAAAACCTTGGACCCAATAAGTTTTAACTAGTATCTAAATATACAGCACCCAGAAGACCAAAACTCCAACTATGTCAGGATCCTGACTTTCAACTAGGCAGTCGAAGAGAAAGCAGGAAATAATCAGGCTCTAAAAGCCTCGCATGACACCATGCAGCAGACCCGAGAGTACTTCAAAGTGGTGTTAAGTTTTAGCTGTTTCTCTTGTAATTACACTTATTTCATATTTTTAGCTGGCAAGAATGTTATTTATGAATCCAGTTTCTTTTCTATCTTTGAATAGCATTGTCATCTTCACTACATTTGTTCTTGAGACAAGGCCAGGCTCTGAAAGTAAAAGGGCATGAGAAAGATTTTGGTTCCATTCAATTTTACATAGGTTAGACCATCAAACTGCAAGTTGCTTTGTTAATTTTGAATACTACTTTTTAAGAGGAATTTGTCTGTCGAGAGAAACAGACTTTAGCCAAATATAAAGAACTTTACATAGATGAAAGGGATTGGTTCAAAAAGTACTGAGCTCCCATTCAGTTGAGTTTTTCAAGCAAACTGAATTAATGTTTGGCAGTGGTGTCACAGAGGAAATTCAATGACTGGGGAGCTGGACTTTTAGAGGGTCCTTCCACTCCCGTGAATACCACCCACCACCACTACCATATGGCATTCACTTCTCTATAATACAGATAAGAAATGAATTTTAAATCATTATGCTTTACAACTCCTATTCTTAATTTCACTTGTCTAACATATCACTAATATGTAACCTCACTAATATATAAGACACTAATATGTAGCAAAATTTTTATATGCCATCCTCCCCTTCCCCAATCTTTTTCACTGCCCCAGTCTAATATGTTTCCCTGGTTACAAATTAATATCCATCTTCACAGCAAAACAGAATACTAGAAATTAAAGAGAATTTAAGATTAAGAGATCCTCTGGTCTTCACCTTAAAGTGGAAAATGAGTTTTACAGAGGAAATTGAGGACCAAATAGATTAAAGCCCAAAGTTGCTTTACCTAGTAAATAGCAGGGAGAGGAATAACCAAAGGTCTTTGCTCTTTTCTTTTAATCTAAAGATTTTGTAGCTTCAAAAACTTTGAACACATTTATAATAGGTTGCCAAACATGGTAATTCCTGAGTCTATGTTCAGTGTCCCAGGCAGAACCTCAGAGTTTTTACTTCATCTAGAAGTTCTGGAATGATACCTACTATAAGGCCTCCCAAGTCATTAGTTTCTAAGCCACCATAGCTACATGGGGCTCTCTTAGAGAATCAGAAACAATTTCTAAAATGGAGCTCGGAATGGCAATTCCATCGTGCAATATCTCTAAACTAGACAGGTCGGGATTAGGCTGCTGGCAGATTACCGTGAGCCACCAAATGGAGTCACACAAACCCGGTACAATTTTCTATTAAACTTGAGAAACATTAAATGAAAAACAAACAAAACAACCCCCAAAATGGGGACAGGTTTGTCCATATTTTGTGGAGGGTGGGGGTGGGAGAAGGGCTTGGAAACTAAGGAGATGTGCCCATTGGAATCCTTTCTGAGAACTCATTCATAATGCTACAGCAAGGCTTACTCGGAAAGGAAGCACAAATGCCCTCTTCAGAAAGGAGAGCAATCCCATCTGGAGCTTCGGGAGTACAGGGACTGTCTATAGTGAAAATAGGTAGTTAGGGACTTTTAAAAATGCAAATTGCTGGACAGATCCTTAGAGTGATTATGGGCTATTGTACCAACAAGTCCTTGGGGACTCTTGTAGACAGATGACTGACACATACACTACCCTATCAGGACCAAACATGGTGCCTCTCACGTTAATGGCTTTCCGAAGTGTGGTGATTGTCTTTAGATAATGTCTACTGGGAAAGTCAATACGTGAATGTACTGCCACAGTGAGGACTGACATCTAACACTCTCTTATCGGAATTTTTGCCTTCAAAGGATCTGAAAGTCTAGAGAACGTCATGTTTGTATTTCATTTCCAGAGCCTGGATAATGAGATGCAATGAGAAAAGACCCTCAGTGCACCTTAGGGGAGACTACATTCACACTAGTGATTTACCTATATTAACTAATTTAATCCTCATAAGAACCTGGTAGATAGGTACTCGTATCATCCCCATTTTATAGTTAATACAGCCAAGACTCGGAAAGGTTAAGTAAATTGCCCAGGAATTAAACCTGGCAGTTTGGCTTTGGAATCCATGCTCTTAACTATTTCACCTCATGAGTTACGTGAATATCATGATGCTGCCTCACAGTGAGAGCTTCGAGAGCTCCCCTCCCCTTGAGCCTTCATGGTGCTCTCACGTCGCGTGTCAGAGTCATGGCTGAGTATGCAGAATGGACAGTGCAGGCCCCTGGTGCTACAAGCTCATGGGAGGAACTCTGCTAATGTACATGACAGAGTCGGCACCAACTTCACATTTCATATTTTACGCAGAAACATAAAAATATATATTTGGAAACTGAGATCCAGAAAGGGACTTACATCAAGTCTTAAAAGCAAGTTTAGCTGAATTTGCCCCCTACTGGCCTAACATATAACCCTAGCCACAACAACCATATAATTTCTTTTTCCTTGGCAGATGCAGTGGAAACAAGGGCCTGATCTTGCTTGCTAAGGGGGATGAGATTATGAGATATTCCCGCTCACCCCCGCCCCCCACAACTCAAAGCAGAAGCTTTAAAATGCTTACCACAAGAAAGTCACAAATCATACCTCCTGAATGAATCTATAACCCATCTAGCATAGCCATTGGCACATGCCTTACCTTGACAGACAGTTACTGTCCAGAAGACAAGCTATAAACTGCAAATTCTGATTTCTGTATACAAAGAGAGCTCTCACCAAGTCTGGGGCAATGGACTGAGAACTAGCAGGCTGCAGTCTACATCAGCCTATCTACCACATGACATTATGTTAAACATATTAAATGGAAAAAGAGAGGAAGAGTTGTGGGGGAGGGGAAGTAAATCAGAAAGTTACTGCAAATGTCCAGTGGCACCTTGACTTAGGAGTTTATGACTCTACAAATTGTCTTAGCCCTTTAAGGGTCTACCTTACCAGTTCCCCAAGCACATAGGTTATTGCCTCTGCCAGGCCAGCACGACTCCTTGCAAGCAGAGTAGTTTGTCATATCCATCAAGTCTGCCCTTACCACTCAGTGAGGCATTTTGAGAACTCTACCATTCATAGCCTACATTTTGTAGGACTAGGAATCTATGATCTACTACTTTGAGTGACACGAAATAGCCGGCTATAGAAGCTTCTCTTATTTATGTCATCACTATCATGACATTTGGACAAAAAGGAAAATGACCAGACTACCTTCTCTTCTAAGGCCTTATGGGCATTAAGCACAGGGGAATGAGCCTATTTTAAATGAAACTTGGAGATATGGAAGTTCATGTTCTGATGCTGCTCTAGTCTCTGTCAATGGAACCGAGTCACTTTACCTCTTACTGTTTTAGCCTACCTACCTGTAAAACGGCCCTAACATCACTAGTCCACCCAGAAGGTAGCAAAAGAGCCAGACAGATGTTCTTGATTTTAACTTTACATTAAAGTCATCCAGACTGCCTCTAATCACCGGCCCATTGCTTTTAGCATAAATGTCATATCTGCTTCTGCAATACTCAAGAAAATTTAGGTACTCTATCTCTCCTCAACTTGGTAATATTTTGAATATTTTACTAATAACTGCAGGCAACAAAGAGCAAGAGAGACAAGGAAAGTGAATACACAAATACTGAGATCACAAGGGGAAAGGGATAAAAATACAAATGTGAGAAGTGCTTTCTGGTTTTGGAACAAAAGGCACAGTGGCAAAGGATGGTGCTCATGGACAAAACGAGTAAGTGTACAGTAAAACCACTGAAGGGGAAAAGCAGGAAACCGCCAGAATGTTTTTATTTTATATACAGGTTACTACTGTTGTCTACCAAAAGAAATCTTTTAAAAAGAATCTTTGGAAGCAAAAGGTAGGAAGGTCTAAACTAATTAAAAACAGGTCGGCTAACGACAGGCAATATCATGTGTGCCCTGAGATGAAGTGCAGCCATAAAAGCTTGATGCATACATGCAACGCATTACGTTGGGAATGTGTGTATCTCCAGCTTCATATCTATTAAAGGAAAAAAGAATTTACATGTTGCTACATTACAGAAGTATGATATGTCATATCACACAAAGGGAGCATCAACCCTTTCTCTTCAAATCAAACCACGTTAAGCCAAATAAGAGATGGGGTTTGGGAGGGATATAAGGAAGGGAGGAGAAAAGCAGGGAGAAAGTTTTTTAAAAACCTCTGCCTCAGCAAAAGTTTTCATTAAAATTTTAGACAAATGATCCCTGTGTCCTTCTCCCTTGCTGCCTGGGGCTCCATGCTATTTCTATGCAAATAACAACCTCGTGGTTTATATCTTATTATTTCCACCGGAGCTGCAGCGACATGACCTGAGACGTGTAAGAGGTGGGGGTGGGAGGGGGTGGGGGGGATTGGGTGGGGAGTCTTGGTGAGGGTGGGGAGAGAGAGAAAGAGGGGAAAAGGGAGAGAGAGAGAGAGAGAGATGGAGTGGGTATTCACTCAAGTGTGAAAAAATATTGTCAGGAGTGAGCGTCAAGAACAAAAAAAAATTGCAGGGATAACGTGTTTATTTCAGTCCCCCCACCCCCTCCTCAACACCCCCTCCTAGCAAACCAGCACCTTTTAAAATTCATTGGGCATCAGGCGATCATGCACAATCCATCTGCTTTCACTTTATCATTTGCATTTCATGCCTCCTGGCTTTTGATGTGCTGATACTTTGATGCAGTCAGGAGACGCGCATTATCATTATTTCAATTTTCAAAGGGGTCAATGGGATCGGCACTTGCACACACAGATTTTTTTCCCTACAACCTCTGAGCACCCCCGTCCTTCTTATTCTTCACCCTAATGTTTAACATAAAGGATGAAGACTCAAAAAGGTGGGGGTCAAATGTTTTCAGTCTAAAAGCTTGCATATACTGCCTGCATTTCCACTTTACACAGGTACAGACATACTATGAGCAAAATGGTCAAAGCTTAAGGAGGCTCTACAGTGTTTTAGACACACACAAAGACTTTCTCACACATGGATACTCAGGGAGGCACACATAGAAAGAGAGGGGTCTAGAAGCAAGATACAGACACAAAGAGACAGAGAGACTAGCACTCACACAGGAAGAGACATGCACTCAAGTGACCTGCACACACCCAGCGTATGAAAGACAGAGACTCCTACAGAAAGGAAGGCAAACAGAGATGTAGAAAGACACCAGTACACACACCAGTACACACAAAAACCTGCACAAGGAGTCAGAGGAAGCAGTCTGAGCATGTAGCTCCCGTACAGTTTCCTTTTTCATATCTGATAGGCAAAGGGGCAGATGGGACATTCTTAATGAATTTGCATGAAACAGTGTGTCTTCTAGCAACTCTATACTTAAGCACCGACATGAAGATAGTAAAGCAGAAGGAGCAGGATTAGGTAACCTCTATAGTTATCACTCCCTTCAGCTACAAATGGTCATGTCCTTCTGGAAATCAGCATTGTTCGGTAAGTTACAGCTGCAGCTTTACTTGTCTTTTCCCCTGCAACTAGACTACTCCTTTAATAAGCAGCTCTGTAGGCTTGGAAGATGGTAACTATAATGAATTTTACTGGAACGATTCAACTGATTTTAAGAAAAAAAAAAAAAATCCCTAAAGCTTTCTTAATGGCACGAATGAAATTCAACCAGCAAGTTTTGGGGCAAAAACAAAAAACCAGCAACACCTCCCCACCCCCCCCAACAAAACCACAGAACCTTTGCTTTTTGTAATATTCTTTGTGTATAACATAATATCAGGGAGAAAATAAGAGACTCAACGTAACAAGATACATTTCAGAAATTAGCTCTGTTCAGGTATGGGAACATTATGAAAATACACGTGTCTTCTTTAAATACTCTCTTCCCAGATAATGATACTACAGTTCTCTTCAACATTCATCAGTACCTTATCCTAACACGGTATCCAAAAGAACAACTTAAAAAATTTTAAGACACTTAGTGGTTCCTTACACTGCAATAATCTCCCTCAGTAGTGGCAGTTCACAATCTTTATTTCTGGGCCACTCTCAAAAAAGGGAGTAGGACATCCAAGTTTGCCATTGTGAGCCGCTTTCCCAATTCTTGAAGAGAAAGGGAAGCCCCAGAGAAGGATACAAGAATGCAGAAAGCAAGCTGATCACATCAATCATTCCCCCCATTTCTGTCATCCCCCAAAGCTAATTGGACCAATGAAAGTATCAACTTTTTCTAAAATGGAATGATAGAAAAGGTCACTTAAATTCCTATCCTTCCACCTGACCGTCAAAGCTTGATAAAAAGTTTGTGCAAGTCTAGTAAATACAACATCTAATAGAATTTAGCATAGGTATAACTCCATAAGCTCAATCACTACACCATGTAAGTGAGAGTAAAAAGGAATTGAAATTGTAAATGAGGGTCAGCACTTTGTGCCCAACACTAGGTATTTTACTTATGTTTTCTCATTTAATCTCTACAATATCATTTAAAGGTGTAAATTATCCCCTTTTGACACATAAAGAAAGCTGAGGAGCTGATAGGTTATATGAGCTGCACAAGGTCAGCTAGCTGGCCCCAGACTATTCATATTCCTGGCTCTGGAGAGACAATAATTTTTCTATGCCTGCAAAGACATGAGAACTATATTGTTCTGTACATTCAAGTATTCTCAGACAGTTTTCACTCCTGCAAGAACTGATCTCACCATTCCTTTTCTCCCCTCTTTGGTAAAGCCCCAATGAGCTTGGATTGAAAAGGCACATATATTTCTTTTGCAAGGAAGATAAGCCTCTACATTATACCCTTTCCTAGCAATCCATCCATACACCCATCTTCCCATTCAATACTTTCAAGTACCTCGCCTATGTATAAAGGACCACGTTAAGTCCCCCTTTTTAGAAGTGCATTCACAAATTTCTCAAAACATTAAAAGTTGGTATTCTCAATATGTTCAGAGGAATTTTCAGAGACAGCAACACCTCTTACCCATAGATGAGAAAAAGGGAGGGCAGAATAAAAGTATTAAATTAATTCTCTATCTTTCTAGAAAGAAAATAGGATATAAACTCTTTGGGGCAGGAGTTTTATATGGTTTTTTCATTAACATATCCATAGGGCTTGCAACAGTGCCTAATACACAGTAAATACTCAAATATTTGTTGAAGGAAATGAATGAATAAATAGACAAGCAAGGCAATGGGCAAAGTGAAAGAGATTGTGTAAGGAAGGCATGGATTGAATGAATGGCTTCCTCCCAGTTAGGATCTTGAACTAAGAATTCGCAATAACCTCAAACAGTTTCACATACTTCTCCCAAACCTTAGGAACTTACTTTGTTGAGGGCCCCCGCTCCTGTCAGAATTAAGTGAGAATTTTCAACCTGGATGGTTCTCTGTCCCAGCCGAACAAGGTAAGCCCCGATTCCAATGGCTCGGCACGTAACCTTAAAAAAAAATTCTACACGTCATAAACTTACGTCCCTTCCCAAGATGTAAGAACTAAGGCACAGATATGTTAAACCCACACTGATAAAAAAAAATATATTGTGAAGTCTGTCTGATTAATAACAATACAAAAATAACAATTTCCTGGTCAAAAGAAAGTACAGAATTTGTTCACTGATTCGAGTATTAGACATTTAAACGTTCGGAGGCCTTTTACTTCTCTTTGTCTATTTCTCAGATGCTTGGTACCTATACTAGAGGTATGAACAAAGAACAGAAATTCAAGCTGTTAAAACTCTGGTAGACTATTTAGAGAAATAAGATGTTAAACTAAAGGCTAAAAAGAGGTTTATCCAAGATTTTCAATTATTTACACTATCCTATCTTCTATTATCATGCACAATTAAAATCAAATAGATATGCCAATTTTAAGAAATGTTCTCATTTGGGACTGAATAGTAGGGATGGGAGCAAAAAGAAATCTTTGCTGCCCAATCAGCTCTTTGAAAATTTTGTATTCAGGGAAGATTTACCAGGCTAATGGTGATGATCTCATCATAGGCCAATGAGGATTCTCCAGCAATCATTCCAGAACTTCGAAGATTCTCTACTCCAATTCCATCTTCCTTCCCAATGATATCAGTTATCTTGTACCTATTGGATACAGCCATACAAATTATAAGGTTCAAGACAGTAAGAACAATTCTTTAAAGTGTCTTCTTATACTCTTCATTCACATATCTTTCCTTTTTAGCTTGGTACCTATTTTGTCTGGTGGCAATCTGGAATTAAGTAAATAGGTGTAAATCTCTGCTCTGACACACACAGCAATGTGATTCTGGGGATGATAGTTACTTCTGCATAATGGAGATAATAGTAGCTACTTCTAAGGGTTGATATGAGAGTTAAATGAAAGCAATAAGGAGAGGACTTGACAGATGGCACTTGGGTTTTAGATGCCCTTGTTTACTTTTTGGAGCAAATGTCTTAAAGGTAGGATCAATGTGTATCTCTCTATGATAAACAATACCAATAAATCAGCAATTTTAAATAAATGTTACATATTCAGAGGTGTAGTAAGAATGTTCAGCCCAATTTCTAAAGTCAAAAAAGTGCACTCCTATCTTGGCTCCTTTGTAAATATCAAAAGTATATACACGAGGGTTCTTTGCTGTAGGCCTCTGGAGGGGTGGATGAATGTGTGTAGAAGTAAAATGCTGGCCAAGTTGTCTAGAAAGCATCCTGCGGATCCAGAGGGAGCCACTCATCTGTCTTCTTGGCAGGGGATTAGGAGTGATAGCTGATAATGGGAAATGGGAGTTGGGGAGTGCAACTAATAAAATAAAGGAAAAATACAAAGTTGGAAGTAGAGATGGGCATATCTTATTTATTGTTCTGTGTGTACCCAGAAGGCTTGGCACTGGGCACAGTTTTATAAATTGAAATAATAAATAAGTATCCCATAGCGGCTCTTAAACTACGTTTTTTTTTTTTTTTTGGCCCTATATTTCTCTCCTCCCTTCTTTACTTTGAGCCCTCCATCAATTCTTTTTCTTTGCCCTTGCTGTTGGTCTGTGGCTTTGCATCTCTGTTTCTCAGCTTCCCTTGCCTTTCTATTTTTTGCTTGCTCTTCCTTTTGCACTATATCTAGATTCTAGAGTTACGTTCCCAGTAAAGCTAATCTCCCTTAAGGGGTTAATGAGCCACATTAATTTGTTGGGGAGGGGTGTGGAGGGAGGGAGGAGTACAGGATTAATGTGTTTTCTTTATAGGGTCCACATGCCATAGAGTCCCAAATACTTATGAGCCCTGTCAGCCTTGCCCGCAAAGCACATCTTTTCCCTCCTAAGGACTGCATATTGCTTCAAAGGTCTTTATAACCTGTTAAATGGCATCTTCTCCCATTGTATTACATGAAAAAAAAGTAAAAACTTCCCATTTTCTGCTTGATGATCAGAATCTTCTACCATTAAGGTTATCATTCTTTAAAGTAGTACCAAATTTTAATATTATTTATAATGAAAACCTTTGTATAGTGTAATACAATTAACACATTCATGTGTATCAGTTTTGATCCTCAAAACAATCAAGTGTAATAGATAACATCATCTCCATTATTACAGAGAATAACGATAGTGGCCAGGATTTTTGACCTGCTTACTATGTGCTCAGTGCTGTGCTAACAGCTTTACATACATTAATTTACTTGATTTTCATCTTACGGATGAGGAAACTAAAGCTCGGAAAAGAAAAACAATTTGCTTTAACAAAAGCAATATGCAAAACCAACAGGTTTTTGAGATACCAGTAACGAAGAGTTAAAAAATATGATGGCAGGGGGAGAAATCCCATTTAGAGTACTAAGAAAAAATGCAAAATATTTAGTAATAAACATTTAAAAATAGGTAAAATCCCACTATACCCACACTTGCCACAGTGAAATGCCAGAGGCACTGAAGGATGTTTTTAAATTTTTGAAAGAAACACTATATAAGTAATACTGTTAGGTCCCACGTGAACTATGTGCTTCAGGTAGTTCACATCTTAACATTAGATAGTGCTACATTCCTTTTGACAATGTCGTAGTTTCTGTGAAAAACAAACAAAAATACACAAAAAACTCCCACAAGTTTTGCACAATAATGCAGAACAAGAAATGACAATGACTATGTCCAAGCTGATTCCAAGGTTTAAGATGTCATGCAGATTCCGATATCACAATTAGTAAGTAACTGTAATTATTAAGAATGAAATAAGAAAAATGTTCAATTATGTGTATGTTTTCTAATGATTACTAAGTTGCTTGAGCATATTAATAAATCCTTATGAAACTGTTTGGGTCTGACTACTTAATAAACAGAAATACTAGGTATATCTTCTTGCCTAAAGGTGCTATGAAAAAGTTACTGAGACAGTAGGGTGCAGTGAACCAAAAAAAGATTGTTAACTTATGGCAAAACCCATATGAAGAAAACTACAAAACTTGAGAAATACATTTGCATAAAAGAGAAAATCATACCATGTTTCTTGTTGGGAAGAATTAATATTATCAAGATGTAAGCTCTTCTTAATGTATAAACTTAATTCAATTTGAATCAAAAACTTTATGAAAAAATTTTTGGAATTAAAAAAAAAATAAGCCTATATATAAAAAGACAAAAATAGCTAATGAAACTTGGAAAAAAATTTTAAATGTGATGAACTCTAACTCACTAGAATAGTTAAAATAGTGTGGCATTAGCCTACTAACAGAGCAAAAACAGAATACAAAGCCTAGTAATTGAATTAAGATTATTGTAAAAGTGAGGAAAGTATAAATTATTTGATAAATGGTATTGGAGCAACTGATTAACATTTGGGAAAATACTTGTGAATGTTCAAATGTGATATATTCATTATGACGAAATGCTGTAAAGCCATAAAACGTCATGTTCTCAAATAATATTTTAAAAATATTTAAAAATATTTTTCCCAAAATATTTTTTAATCAGAACAAATTACAGAAGTTTTTCTATTATTAAGAAAAGGTGTATACACAGAAAAGGTAGCAAGAATATACATTAATAATTGTCTTTCAATAGGATTATAGTTGATTTTTATTTTTTATTCATAATTGTTTACATGCTCTAACTTTTCTAAAATGAATAAATATTATAAATATAATTAAAGTCTTTCAACTAATAAGTAGTAGAGCTAATATACAAACCTAAGACCTCCAAATTATATAACAATCTTCATTGCTCTTCAAGGTCATGATTAGCAGAACAGTAGGGAAAAATAATCAGATTCTCCTTCCTTTAATCTATGGCCAAATTATTCTAATACATATATACCTACCTAGATTCTCCTTCATCTTCTACATGTTCGCAATGGACGGAGTTGAGAGCACTGACTCTCTTATAATCTTGAGGGGTCAGATATAAATATTTGTATCCCTGTGAAGCACAAATAGTTTTTAACTCATTATTTACCATCATCACATAACCAGAAGACATAGCAAAGAATGCATAATGCAGCTTGTTCCAAAGCTAGCTTTGTATTGCCACATAATTTTTTAGAGTTACTGTCTAACAGAATACCAGCATAGACAATTCTCTCTTGAAAGATAGAAGTGTCTATTTCTCCAGTCACTGACTGTCCTGGAAACAAGATGTCTTGTAGCTGCAACACTAACTATATCCCATTCATTTCATTTTCAACAGACTTGATCAGTTTTCTTATCTTAGTGACACCTCTGTTAAAAATATCAATATAAAATTAAAGAATTGTCTGAATTACTATTTTTCACTTTCTCAAGTCCATACTATCACCAAAATATGAATGGGTAAGTGATAATTGAGAGGATCATAAAACTAGGATATTCAATATTAAAATCAGAAGTCTATGCAGTGCTAATAATCATTAAACACTGAACTCATACTTTTGCTTTTTTAAATAAACAACTAGTTTCTGTTTACATTTAAAAATTATTTAAGACGCTAATATTTCATAATTATTTATTTTTATACATATAAATACATAGTCACATATAGACTTATATCAGTGTTTTTAAGTTAAATGAATTAGTCACTCAACCAAAAAAAGGTGAACAGAGAAAAACATTTTAAATACTATGAGAAATTATGTCCATCATTTAACTCAATGAATTAGAAACTACCTTTAGGCAGACAGTGAGCACAATGTGGAGGAGACATGAATCTGCCAGGGATTTTGCATGACTTATGATGAGCACATCTTGTAGCACTGAGTGTTATTAGTATGCCAGTCAGCACACACTTACTGAGTGCCTATTATGTGCAAGGTACTGTTCTAGGCACTGGAAAAACAGGAATGAACGAACAGAATAGACAAAATTTCCTGGCCTTGTAAAACTTATCTTCTGTGAGAGAGAACGTATACAAAACAAGTAAAACAGACTGTTAATGGAATAATGTTTAAGAAAAAAAAATTAAATAGAGAAGGCCGACAGGAGAATAGCCAGGGAAGGCTTCATTGAAAGTGTGGTTTGTGCAAAGACCTGGAGGAAAATGAGACATGAGGATATCCGGGAGAAAATCACTGTAGGTAGAAGGAACAAGTACAAACGTGCTGAGGCATGAGTGTGCCTAGACGGTTCAAGATAGAGCCAGAGTGGGGAGTGAGGTGAGCTATAGCAAGAAATGAAGGCAGGGTGGTATTGGAAGGCCAGCCCATGCAAGACTTTGTAGTTAACTATACAGCTTTCAGCTTTTACTTGAATGAGTTGGAAAGCCACTAAAAGGTTTTAATCAGAAGAGAGTTTTGAGCCATGATCTGATTTATATTTTAACTGGATCATTCCACTTTCTGTTGAGAGCAGAGTTTGGGTAGGGAAAAGTAAGAAGAAGGAAGGTCAGTTAGGAAACTACTACAATAATGCATATAAGAGATGACAGTGACTTGAGATACCTTGCAGTAGTGGAAGTGGTTAGAAGTGGTTGGATTCTGGATATTTTAAAGGTCAGGAGGTAAACATGATTTACTGACAGAGTGGATGTGGGAGGTGAGAGAACAAGAAAAGTCAGGGATAACTCCAAGGTATTCTATTTAAATGGAAGAATAGAGGTACCATTTATTGAAACAGAGAAGACTATGAGAAGAATGAATTTATGAGATTAGAAGCTACATTTAGACAAAAGTGTAAGTAGAGATGTTGAATCTAGATATATGAATCTGAAGTTCAGTTGTAGGCCATAAATTTGGAGGTTTATCACTTTGTAGATGGAATTTAAAGTGATGAGATCATCAAGGGAAGGTGAACATAGAAAAGAAGAGCAGTCTAGGGTCCAAGCTCTGCAACACATTTTTTTCCCTTACCTCACTTTCTATATAGGCTATTCTGCCAAGGTACCAAGAGAGAGGATGCTGGGCCCTGGGGGGTTGAGACTAGAGAGTCCAAAACTTTTTGGTTCTGCCACAGCCTCTGTAGCCCTGACATTTGTCTCTATTCACATTATTTATATTTATTTATTTATTTATTTATTTATTTATTTATTTATTTATTTATTTTGTAATTTAAAAAATTGAGATAAGATTCACACAACATAAAACTGGCCACTTTAAATAAAGTGCACATTTCAGTATTTTTTAGTATTTTCAGAGGTTGTGCACCCATCATCACTATCCATCACCCCCCAAAAAACCCTGTATCTAGTAGTAGTCAGCAACACTTTCCCTGCATTTTTAAAATTAATTTTACTGAAGCATATAATTTACATGCAATACAATTCATCAGTTTTAAGTGTTGCAGTTTGATGAATTCTGACAAATGTATATACTTGTATAATCATAATTGAAATACAAAATATTTCCATCATCCCCTGAAACACTCTTACACTTAAAGTTGTGAAAGGCAGCAAAGGAAACTGAGAAAGTACAGGTAGGAGGGTAAAAAGAGGACTGGCATCCTGAAAGCCAAGAGAAGAAAGTATTTCAAGGATGAAAGAGTGACTGTGTCAAATGCTGATAAGACGTCAAATAACTAAGGAGAAGACTGAGATTAATGACAGATTTAACAATATGGAATCAATGGTGACCTTGACAAAAATAGCTACAGTGAAATGGTGAGGGTGCAAGCTTAACCGAAGTTGGTTCCAGAAGGAATGAAAGAAGAGTATCTGGGGATAACAAAAAGAGACAACTCTTTTAGAAGCTTTGCTGTAAATGGAAGGAAAAAAAAATGGAGTATGGGTAGTGACTAGAAGGGTAAATATTTGTATGTTAAAGGGACCCATTCAGTAGAAAGAGAAAAAGCGATGATGCGAGGGGGGAAAAGTTGATCTATACCTTTAAGTTGGCAAGAACAGAAGGGATCAAATGAACAAGGAGGGTTTGACCTTAGATAGGAGCAGGGACCGTGCACCCAAAGTACAGGAGAGATGGTGGAGAATAAGGGCACAGATGGAGATATGTGGGAGCTTGTGGACACTGTCTTCTAATTGCTTCTGTTATCTGAGTAAATTGGCAAGTAAGGCCATCAGCTAAGAGTGAGGATGGAGAACGAGGGTGTTGGAGGTTTGAGGAGACAGGAAAAGACACAACATTGTCATTTAGGAGGTTGTTAAGCTTGAATTTAAAGTAAGACCAGTCAATAGCGCTGTGTATTTTTCTCCATCAGCATTCAGCTATGTAGGTCCAGATTCAAAAGCAGATAAAGAGAGTTGGACTTAAACAGGTTTTTGTAAAGGCACGGCATAGACAGAATGAAAAGGTTGAGAGTGTAGGAAAGGTGATGATTATAATGTGATTTTAATATTTAACCTATAATTGACCTTGGAATTTAAGTTAGATAGAAATGAAGTGAGGATGTAAGGAGGGAGTAAAAAACAGAAGAAAGGTTGTAAGATCAGTCATTGTAGGTTCTGTTGGATTCAAAGGGTTTTTGGACTTGAAGTACTCACGAGAGTGAGTTGGAAAGATAGGGTGGAGGGGTGGCAAAGAAAGGGATGCTTGAAAATGAGAGGCTGAGCTGGGGTGGAGGATGAGATCATTAGAGGAGAGGAAGTCAAGGATTCAAGAGTCCAGATTATGGGATGGATCATTTATGTGGATATAATAATCTCCAAGAATTACAACAGGACTAGTAGTATTGGAGAGTGTGACAATGTGCCAGCAACTACAAAATGCAAAGAATGAGAGAGAGAGTGACTAAAGGTCACGGAATGCTATAATAAGGAACAGTGGTGGTATGATACGGTCTAATGACATGAGCGTCAAAGATAGGGTTTCTCAGAGAGAAAGGAGGGGAAAAAAGGTCTAGAAGTAGCAATGAAGCACAAGGAAGACACTATTCTCCCTCTAGGCTCAGTGGTACAAGAGAAAGTGAGAAACCAGTCACTTCTTAAGAAAGCTACAGGGGAAGCAGTGCCTTTAAAGGATAGGCAGGTTTCAAGTAGAATAAGAAGGCTGAAGAACAATCAGAGAAGAAGCTGAGGATATAAGAGATTTTGCTAATGATTGACCATAAGTACTGGAAGCCATAGTGGAATAGTTTGAAGATATATAATTTTGACTTAGCATGTCTCATGCTAAATGCATACCTACTGTTTAATCCAGTGTTCAACCAAAAAAATGAGCAATGTATTTCAGAGCTGGAGGAAAAGCCAGGTGAACATACTGATACAATGCTTCCAATTTGGTTTTGGTTTACCATAAGTACTGACTTTTGAATTTAAACCTCTACCTCACCCCAGCCTCTCTACACAGGCACATGTGTGGACAACTCCCCCCCCCCCCCCCGCCCCACACACACACAGCCATACAGTATCTTGTAGTATTATTATTTTTTAGTCTGTACCTTGTAAGGATCCTCAGGATCTACCCAGGCCACATGAAACATATGACGAATTTCCTCTGCCAGTCCAATTCTTGCTCCACTGTTGGCTGCTACAAAGATACGTGGAATACCCTCTGCCCTGGCAAGCTCAGAGGCTCTGAGAAACAGCCAGTCCTCCTGGGGCCCAAAGGACCCAATTTTGTACGTGATGTCATTGCCAATAACGATGATATCGCGGCCTTCTGGATATTCAGGAGTCTTAAGGGTCATTTTCCAAGCTACCATGCCAATCTGCAAAAGCATGAACAAACAAATAAATAGAGGCTTCTTACATGCAGATTTTTTTCCAGGCTCTTTGAAGGTATCAGATTGTACCCAGAAACACAGCCTTTATGTAAACATGTGCATTTGCACTGCTAACAAGACAAGCTTCCTGTGGGAAACTAGAACAAACATTCTAGCATACTTCTCTAGATTATTGAGAACAGCTGGTTTACTATGTATTTCAGTTATCTCAATTCCTTCTTTGGGCCTGCTCAAAGAGATTAAAAAAAACAAACAAACAAAATCTAAATGTATTCAAGATACACTGGCACTGAGAATTTAATCCAGAACTCTGTATCACCTTATCTATTAAGACACTAGTTCTACCTTTTTTGAGATTCTTTCCAAGAAACCTTCAACATATCAAAGGAGAGCATGGACTGTATAACTTTTGTGATTGTGGGTCCTTTCACTGTCCTCCAGCATTTGGTAGGAATAGCAGCAACATTCCTTTCTGGCTTGCTTACGTATCTCCCATTTCTGCAAGAATTGACTATAGTTCACAATGCATCCTATGAGCATCTCGTCACGTTCTCCCAGAACCAGAAAACCAAAGGATGCAAAGAACTAATCTCTTGCTGCACTATATGTAAATCTCTGTGCTCTGTTCAGCAGCATCTGACCAGCCACACCAATAAATGATATTGACTTAAAAGGCAGGGGTGACATGTTTCTTCCCAAACCCTCACAGCCTTTTCCTCTTTTAATCTTCTTCTATATAAGAACTAGTCAATCCTTCTACTTGTTTACTTGCTAGTTCCATTTCTTTTCTATTCACTCATACCCCAGTTACAGCTGCAGTTTTTCATGTCTGCCTGTCTATTTCCCTATACCTAGATAAGTAATGTTTTCCATTTTCCCCCATTTCTTTCTGTCTCCCCTCCCTTTCCAACCCCACTAACTCGCCCCAAACACAAAGCCCACCAGATGAGCATTTCTGGTCCTGCCTAATGGAGCCCAGCCACATCTGCAGCCTTGGTCCCTCATCCCCAGGCTGCTGCATATCACCTCATTGGGGAGCGGGCCATCAAGAAGGGCCATTAACAGATGTAAATAGCAGCATCCCTGGAAAGCCACATGCATCACCCAGACTCAACCGGGCCAGTGATCATAAGCTCTGAGTACACATTCCTCAATCCAATTGCACATCCACTGTAATCAGGCTGGTTGAAGCTTTCCACACAGCTATTTGTGATTCTCAGCATTAAGAAATATATATATATATGAAACACCCACAGATAAATATAAGCTATTTAATATATTATACCACTGGCCAAATACAAATCAAAATGGATATAATACACAGAAAAAAATCCAATCACCTTCTGAGATATTACTCTATCTGCTCATTAAAGACAGAGAAAGGAACGAGAAACAGATCATCCAAAAAAAAAAAAAAACAGCACAAAGAAACTCCAAATATCAGGACAAGTTTGATCACGGTTTTAAGAAGCTGGTTAATATAATGCCTGCGTGGGGAGAATATTTTACCTGCCTTCTCATGTGGCCCTCTAACCCAGTATCATTTTTGTTTTTCAGAAAGGAAAAGCTATTTCCTCTAAGTTCATTTTTAGTTAGAAAGATTGGGTTTTACACCACATTTTATGATATATTAACCTTAGCCACATAGGCCAAAAGCAGCTTAAGACACAAGCCCCGAAGAATCTACTTCAGCATTTGCATGCTAATGCAAACACTGTGTCTATGTGTCACTGGGCAGGCAAATAATACTCTTATCTTCTGTTATTACCTGGGGATTCTGTGTCACTTGGGCAGTCAGTTCAGCAACTGTCCAGGTCATTATGCTTACAATATTGACTTCTAATTAGGTGTCAACATAGCAGCACCAAGAACACACTACTCTTTATCAATGTTCTTTCCAAAGTGTACTCCTCATCGACCGCGTCCCTCCCTCTTGAAATGTACCATTACAGAATGGAAAATGCTATCCCAGTCTTTATATAGTGAGATATCCCTTATTGGAAAAGATTAAGTTTGGAGTGAGCATAATGGATAAACATCTAAGAAAGCATCTGCTGCTTAACTTATATTAAAGTTTAGATTTCACTGCTAATCAAATGGTAGGTCATATAATGGTGAACAAGGGATTTGGAATCAAACAAACCTGCATCCATATCTGGGCTCTATCATTTGTCAACTTGGTGACCTTGGGAAATCACTTTTTGAGCTCCAATGTCCCCACATACAAAATTAATAATATCTATGCATTTGATGAACTATTAGAAGCCGTAATCGATTGACTTCAACATACGAAGTTTGCCCCTTTCTCTCCTTTCAACCTATCCAAATCTACCCATTCCAAAAGGTTCATTCAAATTCCATTTCCTTAGTAAAGCTTCCCCCTAGCCTAAATTGAGCCCTTTCTTCTCTGACCTCCTACTAAGACCTTCATGTAGAGAATTTATTTGATAATTAATCATACACTGCTTTGGACCACTTTTAGCTTGCCAGCTTGAACCATTATTTCATTTCCTACAGTGCCCTACACATAATATGGGAATAATAAATATCTGCAGGTTCCATAGTCATTTCATTTTTTAAATGATACTTGGAAAACAGTCAACACCAAAGGCTTAGAACATTGTCCATGACTTATCTCTAGGGATCACAGAATGGTTCTAAACATTCGTCAATTATTTATTTTGAAAAATAACAATAGCTACCATTAATTGAACATCTATGGCATGCTGTACTATAGTAAATGTTGAGAGATACTGATAGTAAAGAGGTTAAGCTGAAAAGTGTCAGCCTGTCTTGGTCTAAAACACAGCTTTCTACTGCTAGCTATATAACCTTGAACCATTTACTTCACCTTGTATAGCCTCAATTTTTCCAATTATAAAATAAGGATAATAGTATCTTTCTGAAGGGACTGTTGTGAGGAACACATTAAATTAGTGCAGAGATTGGCTTATAAAATTCCTCAAATAATAGCTATTGTTATTAATTCAAAAGGAGCTATTATTATTGCCATGAGAAAACTAAGGCACAGAGAAATTAAGTAACTTGTTCTTATAGCTAGTACTAATTGTTTATTATTTAAAATAAGTCTGCATAATTTCCTTCTCTAGAGAAATTAAGGAAGAATGTTCCAGGCTACTGCCACTGCACTTAACTGACACAATATGAAAAGATAAATATCAATTATAAAATAAACATAAATGTCATTGACACCTAAATGTGATACAGTGTCCTGGACTGGACCCTAGAACAGAGAAAGGACACTGTAGAAAAACTGGTGAAATCCACCAAACAAAGACTGTACTTAATTGTGTGAAGGGCATATGGAAACTCTCTGTACTATCATTGCAACTTTTCTGCAAATCTAAAATATTTGAAGACAAAAAGTTAAAATAATAAATGCCATAATAAAAACTTTTTTTAAGTGAAGTAAATTGGCTAGTGAGGTCACTGTTAGTATTTTGGACAGCCTCATAAAATGATGTCTATGAAGACTATAAATATAGTAGTTTAAAATTTGAAGAACTAGTATAACAAAATTGAATGTATACCATAATGACTGTGACAGGCAAAACAGTGTGGTGGTTAAGGGCACAGACTCAGAAGCCAGATTTGGAGAATATGATCCTAATAGAATTGGACTCTGACAGAATAGAGATTCAGTCAGTTTTCTAGCCATAATACCTCAGGTAAGTTACTAACCTCTGTGTGCCTCAGTTTCCTCATCAGTAAATGGGGCAATAATAACCTACTCTATTTCAAGTTTGTTGTGAGGATTAAATACATGATAAACTTTAAAACAGTATCTGGTACATAGTAAGTGCATAGTGTTACAATATTCTCTAACTAAAAGTATGTTAGGAGAAAAACAGAAATGAAGCAACAGCGAAATGAGATGATAATTTTTTTAGAATGATGAAATCATGTATTTCTCTCCATTTTCCAAATTTTCTTTAATGTGTCTATACTGCATTGATAACTTAAAAACTTTATAAGGTAAGAAAAAGTAACTGAGAAAAGAGTACCAAAACCTTTTCCCTAGGTGACAGGTACGTGGGAGCTTATACTTCCATCTCTACTTCAGTGTATATTGGAACATTTGCATAATAAAAGAAATTTTTAAAGGGAAAAAATCTCATCACCTATTAGATTTTTCACATTTTATATAAGAACTGACTCTAAATTTCAGTCATACTACAACAGATATTTTTATAATGTTAGAGAGCTATAAACATGAAAATTAAAGTTCACCTCAAAGGGAGAAGAATATCAGAAACTATCTCAGTTTGTTGGGGGAATCATTTAATTTTTTTTAAAAAAATGCTCTGTGATGATGTGTTAGAATGTAAACATATGTATATATAGGTTTATACAATATTAATATCTCTACCTGAGAAGTAACTGCTTCAGTGTTTTTCTGGTCTGATGGTTAAATACATATTTATACTTTTAAAGTCAATATTTGTACAATAGACAAGAACAGTGCCTATCAGCTAAACACATATTTAGGACTGTACCATATGTATTACAAACATGTACTAAAATCGAAAGCTTATATTTATACAGAGCCTTTCATCTCGAAGGGGGCTAAAGAGCTTTCCAAACATATGTACATAAAAGGACGTTTGCAGTGATAGGCAGGCAAGGTATCAATTCACCCACTCCCTATTTCTTCCAGTAGTCTGAGATAGGAACACATGGTGTCAACAGATGCAAGTCTGTAACAGCTGCAAAGACATGTAACACAACAATCCACATAGTGATGCAGTCACTGAAAGAGGGCTTGCAATGTGAGAATAGCAACTGTTCTCCAGTACAGAAGCACCACAGTGATTTCCAAATTTGTGTTTTTAAATTATTCTCTACCGAACTCAACTAATCACTTGACAAAATTGAATTTGATACTGGAAATGGTTTCTGAATGCAAAATACTTTCTGTCTGATGGTGAGAATTAGGTTGAAAAACGCTTCCTCCTGCTCTTGTTAGATTCAGAGGGGGAAAAAGGGTCACAACATTCAGGAGAAATGGTTCAAAATATTCTAAGAATAGCTTTGTCTCAGAGGACTGGGTCATTACTTCAAAAGAGTCACACCCCCTCCCCAATTTAATTAGGACACTGTTAAGTTTTTCTATCAAATTTCTTTATACAGATGGGTCTATTTATATTATACACACAACAGAGGTTTTATATTGAAAATTCTGCAGTCACTATAAAAGCATACATAAAATGTGACAATATGATTAAGAATGTGACATTCACTGATTCCACCTCAGCCCAAGTTGCCTTGTATAGTAACTGAAAAATAATAACCAAAGGAAATTCCATCACTGAATCCCTTGTTTCGGCTTCCCTCCCTTCAGTGTTTTTATGCTGGTGAAACCTAGTAAAAATGACACTCCAGCACTAAGGGCTAAGAAAGCAACAAAAGGGAAACATGTAGCCTGGAAGGGGCTTGTGAGAGTGGGTGGGCTTATGGTCTAATGAGTTTCAGATTCAGGCTTTTGGTCCTGGCAGTTGCCACCAACTTCTTTCCCTGACCACTGCCTCTCAAAGGCACTGATTAATCAAGTGATTCTAGGCACTTACATGCCAAGTTACTAATATAGCCATAAATTACTGAAAAAATACTTAATTCAGATGATTTTTGATAACAGAACATTCCAATTAGCTGGCTTTTTAGGTTTAGGGTAAGCAACCTAATTACCTTAAAGTGAAAAAGGGAAGAGGATCAAGAGTTACTGTGAATAAGCTAAGGATAAACAGAAATAAACACTTGTTTTCCTTATACAAGTTCTAAGGAAGAAAATATTTCTTTGGCCACAATCTGATTCTGGAATAAACACACGCCAAGTGAGAGAGAGGAAGGAATGGGAGGAGAAAGCAAGCAGAAGAGAACAGTCTTATTTAACTGTTTTTATGTGGGTAAAATGATTTGTGCCACAGTATTTCCATAAGAAGTGGGACCATTATTTTCCTGTAGAAACACATTTGGTTCGAAAAGTATCACTGGACAGGACGTGAAAATCAAACCAAATGAATTATTCACAACCTCCGATCAGAGGTGATCATTATTTCTGATGCTCCAAACAGTGATTAGGATTCTGCCCTGAGATGTCATTTTCTCGCTGAGCAACACCAGTAATACAGAAAGGCATTATCTATCTATCCATATATGTATTTTTTCTCCTGGGAAGACCCTGGTTTAATGTTACTATAACAGATACTAAAAAGATGATAATATTAACATTTATTCTGATGGTGCCCATAAATGCCATTAGTCTGACACCAAATGTCAACACTAATTATGACCCAAAGTTAACACCAAAATTGACATCAACATTAATTGTACTATCAGTGTGAACAGAATGTTCAAGTGCACACATTCACACATGCACACCATATGTATACACATGCATTTTCCAAAGCTGCTGTTACTGCAAAATAAACAATATTAAGCAAAATAAACAATATTTAAGGATGTAAGACGCATCCATCAACTTTAGCTATGCCGTGGGAAGCAGAAAGGGAATATCTTTGCCACGGTTGCCTTTCTTATATCTCTCTCCTCAATTTTGAGTTCAATTGTAATAATATCTTTCTATCTTGACTTAAATGTAGGTTAGACTGTGGCTGAGATGTGGAAGCTTTATTTTCTATGCTAAAAGTTTAAAAGCTGAGTTTTTCTGGCAAAGTCTCCAATAGCTTTTGCTCTACTATTGCCAGGGCCAGGAAGATGACCATCCTGCAAGGCCCTGGAGCAGCGAGACAAAGACTCCTAGAAAGTCAGAGCTGAAATAGACTTAAGCATCACCTGCACCACAAAGAAGAGAAAACTAAGACCCAGGGAGAAGGAATCTGAACTCGAGTTCCTTTATAGACACCTAACAAAATGTTACTTTTTTCCTCTTTTGTAGTTTGTACAGAATATGGTATCTGCACTTTAATTAGATACAGTCAAAAAAAAAAAAAACAATTACAATTTTAAGTCATGTTAGAATCTCATGAAAAAAACATACTTGAGGAAATATTGGAAAATACCATGTGTTAAAATGTGTATTTTTAAATCATAAGGCAATATAATATTTGACTTAAAATGTGCCATTCAGAAAAACCATGTTGAAAAAAATGTCAGTGCCTTTCTTTCCATATTGTATTATCTGCTGGATATCATCTTCCATTGCCTAGTGTTCTATGATCACATAAAAGAGCTGAAAACAATTTTCGTAACAGCTGAAAAACTCTTTTTTTCATGCTTGGATAATTCAAAAATGGCTGAACAAAGTTACCTCAATCCTTCTGAAAATCGATAAAAGGGTAAGAAAAATACCATTTTTAGAGCAAAAAATTTTCATCCCGGGGTAACTCTTTGAAAATGTTACCAAAGATTAGAAACAATAAATGGAATTATTTCTCCCTATAATATTTATATACATGAAACCATATTAATTTTATACATATACAGGCAATGTTTTAATAAACATATGAATTTTTCAAAAAACATGCAATGGAGCACATATAAACCAGTGGTATTTGAGAAAGGGGGCATGGCAGTAATTGGTTGATATAGAAATTAACTGAGTTGGCCTACTGCCGTTCAAGAAGCCTCACCCATTAATCATATAAACAAATGTTGAACTCTGATGCTCCATGCCACATCTCATCCTCTGGTGGCATCTGTTGCTGTCTTGATGTTCATTATTGCCTCTATCTGCAGCTGTGTAAAGTTTCTTGACATAGGGTACTATATCGCATCATTTTTCCGTAAAATCTTAAAATTTACGATGTATAAAAATGCTGGTGAATACATTCTTTTGTTTAAAGGCTATCTCTAGGAGTAACTTTTGAAAGTGCTGCACTTTCCCTTTCATCCTGCAGTAAGCAGGATGAGATTTTTCTCCAAATTTGGAGAAAATTGTAGGAATTTGGTACAAGTCTACAAGGAAAAGTCCACAAAAGTGTGGGTTCCCCCCAACTCTCTTCATGAATGAGTCTCCTGGAGTTTTTCACTTTTAGAGTGGTTTATACTGAGCCTTCTGCAATTCATCAATTACAGTTCTGGTTTCCCTAAACAAGCACTGATTCTCTTGGAATTTTCAACTTCTGGGTTTCTGCTCTGAATTATGTTAACTATTCAAGACCAATATTGCTCTGGAGGATACTACTCAAGAAGTTCCTCAGTTTAAGGTGAACCAAATGTTTCTACTGATGACTTTTTTTTTTTTTAATGGTGCCAATTTTAAATAGTTTTATTTAAGACATTGCATTTTCCACTTTACAATAGTTCTTATAGAGTGTATTGTTATTTTCGTTCCCTGTGCACATATTCCATATTCAAGTATCAAGAATGCCCGGTTATTTCCTATATAGCAGTTATTTACTATACAGCAGCTCAACTTTAAAATTGCCATGGAATTTACTACAAATTTGGGTCCTTCCGTATTGTGTGGAACAATGCTAAATCTATGCTCACGGTTGGCTTTATCAACCTCTTCTCCGGTAGGGCCAGAAGAGGCTCCTCTAGAAGGAGGGGCTTCACCACTAGGGAAGCCCTCAGGCATTCCTCCAGACATGCCTCCTGCACTCTGGTACAACTTGGTAATGATGGGGTGCATACTTTTTCTAGCTCTTTCTGCTGATGTTCAAATTCTTCCTTCTCTGCAGTCTCGGCTAACGGATATGTTAGGGTTTTCAAAGTCAGTCAAGCTCGTTGGGCCTTGGTTTGCTACTAATGAAATGAGTCAAACTCAACTAGTTAACCTGAAGAGAGCACTCCAACACCAATAATAGTCATTCATAAGGAATTCTAAGAAAAGTACATGCATCCCAAAAGAATAGTGTTAAAAAGTCAGTAAAAGTAATTCCATGGCAGGAAAACCTGTTTCAAAACTAGCTTCAATATTTTTCTAATGAGGGACTAACTTTGGTTCTGAGGATCATTTTAGACAAGACTTGTAGCCAAACATGCTCACTTAGTATGAAGATAAAAGAAAAGCACAATATAATTTTAAATAAAACTATTTCACCACATATTCCATAATGTCTTTTTTCTGTACTTGAAATTCCTATCTCGCTAGCCCTAAAAGGATTCAAAATTGGTTTTTGGAAGCCCTTGACAAAAAATAAGGCAAGCACAAATTATGAATGTTTATATGTAATCAGTGGTAGGTAATACTTTTCTGCTGAGGATCTCAAAGCACTTACATTCTCCCATCTTCAAGGATAGATTGGTGACAAGGACCATTAGTCTCCTTTTATAACTTGAACAATCAGTACACAGACCATGGTCCTATTTTTTAGATCCATTTTTATCAGCTCTATTTCAGAGCTCACCTTCAGCATACAACAATACAAATTTTCTCTTTTCCAACATATATCTCAAGGACTGACATGGACTCAATTTCCACACCCAGCATGAAAAGGTAAACTGATTTCAAAAGAATGAAACCAAAGCACATCCAAAATACATCCAAATTAGCTTTACATTCATGGAACTATTCCGAGGTTAAAACAAGTTAAATAATATGCACACAAAATTTTTTAAAAATGTTTGTTAAACTAGAAAAATATTTGAGTTCTGTGTGTATGAGAAATGTTCAACACTTTCTCTTCTCACGTCCATAAACATATATACATTCTCTGCAGTCAGAGTTTCAAAGCACAATGGGTTCCTCTAGAACCTGAATCCAGGATAACCAAAGCAATTCCTTTGAGAGAATGGATAATGTCAACGAAGTGAATTAAGACAGAGGGTTATGGTGGTTTTTCTAAAATAAGAGGTCCTTTGGGTTCAGAAGCCCAGCCTAGAACTGTTGAAATGGATCTACTAATTAATTTCTTCCAATCTTTTAGGTTTATACAAGCTTACCAACTTCTTTCCCCTATCCAACTCTTAAATTTGTTTTTACTCAAATTCAGATTTCAAAGGATTATTACAACATATAAGCGAGAAGCAGTGTCAAAATGGTAAGATTTGTTTAAGGTAGTCATATCACTCTCCTATTTTTCTGTAAGTTTGAAATATTTTATAATAAAAAAAATTAAAGACACGCTTATGCTTTGGTGGACTGGACATCAGCGCATTGCCAACAAATATGGGTGAGGCTGGGCAGTTCTGGAACTGAATTCCTAACTCCCACCATTTCCACCAATTCATCCCCAAGAATATAAATCAGAACTGAAACCAAGATACCAGTTATGATGGCAGCTAGTCTTTAATTTACACTACTGTTTTTCCTCCTCAATCTTCTTCCTAAAAAAAATGTTTCCTATAAAAATGTATAGAGTCATGATGTAAGGTTCGACAAATCTCCTCCACCCAAAGAGTTAAAAAAAAGGCAATTGCACGTTGAAGGAATACCAGGCAAAGCTTACAATACCAAGTGAAAAAAAGGAAAAGGATACCGCTAGATTTGCCTCACCAAACAGGGCAATTCAAGAGGCTTGTCTGAATGCTGAGCTGCTGAGAAGGAAAAACCCTGACATCTAGTGTCCATAGGAAAAAATGAAGCCTTGGCACCACTGCAATTCTTAAGTGTGTGTGTGTGTAGCAGGAGTGGGGGGTTGAGTGAGTGAGTGATTACGTGTGTGTGTGTGTGTGTGTGTGTGTGTGTGTAGGTGATCACCCAACTACAGTCAATTTGGAATATATCTATCTCCTAGAACAATTTTAATGAAAAAATTTAATACCATACAAAAATTCCAGTTTTTAACTACCAATCCTTTTTGAAGTATACATCCTGTACCTAATTGTTATAACTGCTTCTAAACGCAGCATCTTCTCATCTCAGTTTTTCATTATGACAGGAGTGATGAGAGGGATGGGTTCACATTGTTAAAAAAAACTCATGTTCTGAAATAGTAAGAAAAACAGGGCCCTAATTTCTATCCACACTAAAATTACTATAAAAGTTGCATTACTATCATATCTTTCATCATTGCCCGGTTTAGAGATTCATGATCTAGTTCACAGAGCTGTTAAAAGAAATATAATAAAAGAATGCTAATAACATTCCAGAACAAATAAGTACATAGTCTCTAGAAGACTAGTGTTTTCTTCGTCCTACCAGGCAAAGTTAAGTTGTTCTCTGTCAAGTCGGTTATAGCCCTTGGCTTGATCTTAGCCTGAGCCTTTTAATAATAGGATTTAGTGCAAAAAGCAGCTGCACTGGATTGTGAACTGTTACTCAAAATGTTCCCACCTGCAATTACAGCCTCCACCAAATGATCAAAACAAGTTAGCAAACTGGCAGGAAAATGAAAACAATTCCTCCAAAATTGACATGTGGTAAGAGAAGAACTGTTGGTTAGCTGCATTTCTTCTGTATCCAGCCTCAACAGCACACATTCATCTAGCTGTGTATTTACATACAGTGCCTATCATAGCAGCTAGAAATGATATCAAATTTAGTCTATGTTGCAATCACATTTTCTCCTCAATTTTCATCTTTACTCGAAACTATTAAAAAAAATCTGGGACTGCTTGTCTTTGAAGCTATTTGCAAGTAACAAAGTTCACAGATTTAGCCTACATCTCTTTTTATTCCTTAATCTAAATTCATAGTAAAAGCAATGCCATCAAATCTGAAAGAGAAAAATATGTTCTCCTATACCTTTTATCATGAATAAGGTAGCATTCCTCCAGTTACATCTTTCTTGACGGTGAAGGGACAACTAGGAAAATATAAAGGAGAAAGTAGCTAACACTGCATCAGAAAAGCTCTCTTTCCCCTGCTTTCGACATGAGCACAATGTTCAAAATGCTGGTCACATCTCTGCTGAAACAGCCAATATTCTTCCTCAAATGGCAAACAAGTTACCTAAAACTAAATGGAACTGAATAGTTCCAAGTCTTAGTTCCATCGCCATTTTACTTATTTACTGTCCTGGAAAAAAAAAATAGGGAAAAAAGACTGGCCATCCATAAAGCTGATGGCCTGATAAGTGCAGGTTTTCTGCCTTTGATTATGGAGAAATGCATCTCAATAAGGAAAGTCAGCAGAAATCTCTTGCTTTTCCTTTATTCCTTGTACCCATGCTCTAGTTTTTAAACACAGAAACTCCAATTCTTCAAGGTAATGCACTATCACCCAGTGATGACCCAGTAGAGCCATCATCTTTGGAGAATACCACATTATAATGATTTAATGTCTGTATAGTATCAATGAATTTACATTGAACCTTGGCTCACAGAACATTAACAGGTCAATTTTTTATTCCTTTTAAATACAACTATTTCTCAAGGCTCTGTTCAGATGCCCATTCTCTTTGGGACAGGACAAATTTGCTCCAAATCTCATCAGCATGTGCTTTTTTTTTTTTCCCCTCTAATCATTCTTGGGGTAATATGTAGAGTGCCAGGCTCATGACAAACTTGTCTCGTAGGCCAAAGAAAATTAAACTGCAATAGCTGAAAGTCAACTTGCCCTGATAAAACTAGGCTGAGCATGAAAAAATACATCCTACTGACACCTCGTCATCTCTTAGGCACAGCTGTCTCTCAGAGTTCTGACTGCTAAAACTCCATCTTTAGATTGGTCAGTCTCTCGGTGGACATGCTCCATTGTATGTTCAAGCTATTGGTAACAGAGTTTGATACTAATACCCCAACCTCATTCCTGTCGTGCAGTGCCCTATAATCTAGCTATGGCCACTGACTGACTTCACCAGCCATTCCAGGCATTAGTCACTAACTGCTCACAAAAGAACTCAGTCTTATTCCAAGCTCAAAAGACTTAGAAACAGCAAGCTAATGCTCAGCCTCAATCCTAGTCAATCATCAGAAGAAAAGGAAAAGAGAACAAAGAAAACAGGCAACTAAGGAGGGAAAAGAGTAGAACCAGAAGAATGTAAGAATTGACAAAAAGAAAAAAATAGTACTATTAGATGTCTAGATTTCAAGATTATTAAAGCACTGGGCAAAGAGAAACGTGGTTCCTGTATTGACTCTACTACTCATAGTTATAGTCTATGACATCTATTTTCCACCAAGGTTGTTGGGTCTTAAAAGGGTTAAAAAAAATCTTTAATTTTTTTTATTCGTGTGTGTGTGTGTGTGTGTGTGTGTGTGTGGTGTCTTTGGGTACAGAGTCCCGTATAATAAGACTATTTGTATTCATACTGGCAGAGTAAACACTACATGTTCATGCCCAGGCAGCTCTGTGCTTGTAATTTCAGCAAGAACAGAGCTCTGTCCCTCTGGGACTTCACTATTCCCCCAGTCTCCATTCGCTCAAACACAGAATGAGAGCAGAGAGAAAGCAGGGGAGAAAGATCATGGCAAGAGGTTTCACAAAGCACTGCATCTAGCTTTCATGTGGCCCAAAATCTCATTCTGTGTTTTAATTACTTTAGTTAAAGCAGTTTCCCTCTCAGACCATGTTCACAAGGTTGCCTTCCATTCCTGAAGACTATACTGTTCAATGAATCAGAATTTAAGTCTAGGGCAATGAAACTTCGTATTGCTGTTGAGGGGCTGACTACAAACATGCTACATACAGTGGCACAAACCTCTGTATCAACTTGGTGTTAATGAGTATGTACCTACTCCCGTCAAAATTCTATGCACCCTTCCTCCCTAGCCCCCTGCCTTAGATTAGAAGAACTCACTACAAGTCTGATACTCTCCACCTGGTCCAATGATTCATCCACCTTAATACCAAATCATCTGCTTTTGGTATCCACTGATGTATTTACTGAAACAGCCATGCACCTTGCACGTACAGTAATATTTTTTTTTTTAAAGATACTGTATAAAAAAAGATTCATATAATCTCCACACGTCTACCCAGCCTGTTTATGGTAAACACCCAGGTAAAGATTATTCCTTCTAAGGAATGAGATTTATCTAGTATTATATCTGAGGTTGAAATAAAAGAATATCTCTTTTTAGGTGTACTTCTGTTATAACTGTACATTAGAAGCATAGTTAAAATCAGGAAGAATCTCTATGTATGCAGGTAAACAGAGGGTATGGGGCAGAACATAACACTTTATCATAATTAATAGTACACAATAGGAGAAGACTCCAAGGCTAGAAAGTGCATTCTCAGATAACTATCAGAAACGGGTTCTCTGGTACTTTCTTCAATGTTTAAACCCCTGGTTCTGATGGCACTTCTTTAAGAAGAATATATTTACCATGTTCAGAACAGCACCAGATCTAATTACTCAAGTATATATATAAAAAAATACTAGTATATGCAAATACGTATCCAAGTACGGAAAAATATCAAGAAAAACAATACTTTAAGATGCTTTTATTATAGAAAATCTCAAATTTCAAACATATACAAAAATGGAGAAAATAGTCCATTTCTATGTATCTACCATCTAGCTTCAATTAACAACTCACGGCCAATCTCTTTTCATCTATATTCCCACTCACCCCTCATTATTTTGAAGTAAATCCTAGATATTAGATCATTTCATCTGTAATAATTTTGGTATGCATAACTAATAGAAAATACTTTTAAAAGCCAAAACTGTAATATTATTTTTTTAAATGTAATACCATTACCACACCTAAAACATTAAACAATAATTCCATGATAGCCATTCAATGGTCTCTCTCTCAAGAATTCTACCAACAAGACTACTATGCTGCCTACCATCTGGATGTTAATACTATTTAATGACCACCTCCATGAAAAGTTGGTATTGATGGACACAGAGATAAGAAAAGGGGGGGGGGACTCAACTACTTGCCTCATTTCCTCCTGGAAGCCTGTTCATGTGGACCAGTTGACCTTGATCATCCAACACGAGCTCTGTATATGTCAGCATGTCCGAAGGCAGAGGGGGTGATGGAAGGAATGTTTGAGTGGACATAGAATCCCAGAGTTTGATCAGGGACTAGTGGAGGAGAGAAGTTTACTAATCAGTGATAATTAACATAGACAAAAATAAACACTAAGATTTGGTCAATCTGGTTTTACTCTTTCTTTTCCAAGTGTTCTGCCGAGTGTTTAAATGTTAGACAGAATTCTACAGCTCTCTCAGTTAAAACAGATTTGTAATTATTTTTTACATAATGTTTTTTACATGCCAAAACTCAGGCACATTTCCAACAAAATCAAACCATTGAGTGATTCTCAATCAGCACTAGAACATTAACAAACACACCAGACCTAACAGTATCTCAGGAAAATTAAAATAACTAAACAGTATCAATCCCCCTTAAAAAAAAAAAAAAAAACGAGAAAGAAAAATCCTAGAGAAACTTGGCAATAGAAGAATAACCAGGAAAGTGACATGACACCCAGCTAATAAAAAGAAACCTCAAGAAGGCAAGACTAAAGTTTCTACTAGAGGTTAAGGAGGAACATCCTTTTCCTAATTATCTTCTCAGATCTATAGGCCCACAAATAGAAATTAGCTCACTAGAGTGATATAACTATTTGTAAATGTGCAGGTCAATTCCGCTCCAATTTGAGTAAACAGGTAGAAACACCTATCCATTTAAAAAACCGCTATGACTTTCATTTCCAACTTCGTATTACCAAAACAAATGCCTCATGAAGTGGGGACTAGTTCATTTGTTTTTTTGCTTGCCTCAAAGCAACATTTAAAACCAATATGACTCATTCATACCTAGATATCCTAATCACTGTGTTTATGTCTAGTCTATAGGAAGAATTATGCAGAATGTCATATCTATTTATAGCGCTGCCACTGCAAAACTGAATCAATACTCAACTTTTAGGCTAACAACTTTTAGGCTAGTAATACTGAATGAAGGTAGCTATGTTTCAAGAGAGAAAACAGAAGAATCTCTTGTGTTTGTAAATAATACAGGAATTACAGATAGACTATTTACCAATGCCACATATACTACTTCAGTAAAATTCAAATGTGATAATATTGGTGGTATTAACTAGGAGATTTGGAAAAATCCTATATTCATAGATTTTTTTTTTAAGGACAAATTCAGTATTCTTTGATACCTTATTCTTTATCTGTTGCATTTTCTGCTAGTGATATACTTTTCTTGCCTTCTATTGATGAAAGAAAAATCTGCAGCACAGAGATGATTCACCATACAGATCAAAGGAATTTATTTTCATATAGAGGATAAGAGTCATAATATCATATTTTCACATGCTAGTTTTTATTCAGCTATAATAAATCTGCTGCCAAAGAACTGATATTTTAAACTGTGTACCATGAACTCTATATCCATTTGTATATGTTATCTATATTGATTCTCATCATATTAACCCTAGGCTATCAGCTCGAGGCCTGGTTATCTTGGAAAATAGGAAAATGAGAACTAGAGTTTCAAACCTCTTTAATATCCATAATTTGAATATAGGCTTAGGAAATATATACCTGAACATAACTTCTCACACAGGTCATTGTAAACTACCATAAAGAGCATGCGGTCTCAGTTTACTCTCTTCTACTCAACAGAGGTTTCTATCCTTACCTTTTCTCCTGTTAACTCATAAAGAACCATCTAACATCTAAGTTGACAGTCACCAAATCCCAAATGAGACAGAAAAGAGATATTTCCTGTCCTTTAGGAGTGCCCCATTCCAGTCTAAACTGCATCTGGAGATTCAAGAAAGCCTTGCCTTCTTTGGAACATATGAGAACACCCCACCCCACTCCCGCCCCCCGCTGTTAGCCACCCTTACCTGTCGAAACATCTCTGGGATATCATATATGTATGTTGTCCCTAAGGATTGTGCCTGGAACCTCTTTGATTGAAGCAAGTCTTTGGTCACATATGGAGTGTTGATTAACATTCCATGCAGTGGACCCTGTTTGTCTCCATATGCCTGAAACATGATCTGTAGGAAAAAGAGGATGGCATGGGGAGTTGAGACAGAGAAAAAAATCAAATAGCTACCTAAGGGGGCTTTTTTCACAAATGTTATTTCTTGAAACATTTTTGGTGTCTTGAGTAGCCAAGATATGCTTCTTAACATTGGGTACATGGTGCTCAGATTAACCAACAATTCACTGTAGACTGCTCTCACTTTTGGATTAGTTGAAATCAACGAGAAAGTACAGTGTAAATTTCACATGTCAGAGGCAGACTGACAATGCTTGCCTTCTAAAGTGACTTGAATACCATATATTCAGAAACAAAGAATGTCAACTACCAGTTTGAGCAGTGCTACTAGTATATAAGTTAAGGACCAGCTATGCACTGAAGAGAGTTCTGTTTTTTCCCCCCAAATAGACGACCAAGTCAAGGCTCTACCATATCATCTATGCTTTAGTTTATATGATTAGAAAGTACTTGAAGGTAACAGGCACACAAAGGCTTCAAATATTTCTGTCACAAGTGGATTTCATTCACCCAGTCTAACCAGTTAATTCTTGTTAGCTCATAAGATATAGTCTATAGTAAAAGAAATACTTTTTATTAAATTACATATCTCTATATGTAGACATATATTTCTGTCTGTATACTATGTCTACAACAAAGAGCTCCTAAAATACTTACATCGTCACATAATAAAATCACATTAGTTTTTAATCATATTAACGCAAATATTTCTAGAAGAATACATCATATTCCATATGCTTACTTTTATTTGCTTATCAATATTTATACAGGATGCCATTATTTCAATTCAATTAATATTTATCGAGTGCCCAGAGACTGTATGACACTAAACTAGGCACTTCATGCATGAATACATAAAATATAGATTACCAATGCAGTAAGATTTGGAGATTTAGATGTAAGGGTATGTACATATCCCCATATATCTTTTCAGGCCTAAAATATATAAGGTAAGTCTACTATTAATGAATAGATTTGTGGACCTGCTATACAAACATAAGAGAATTAAGTGCTTAACTACTCTTAGTTCAGCTAAGTGAATCCTTAGCTTCTTAGATCAGAAGAACAAATGTATTCTGCTGACTTGCCAATCATGTCCTATGCTGGACAAAACTTGTCTTGGGCTGCTCAAAATCCCATGGAATAGTTCTCAGTCCTCTTCCATATGACCAACGGTGAAAGTCATCAGGTGCAAGGTAGAATTAGCAATGTCTTAGGAATGTGAGAGGCAGAATAGTAATGTTTTAAGAGATTCAAAGTGTTACTTGAGGATAGGGTGCTAGTATCAAGGAACTGGACTCACAAGAGAACTTTTAGGGGTATCAAGATACTCTCTATCAATACTATGATGGTGGTACACAAGTGTATACAATTCAGAATGAACTGAACTGTACATTTAAATGAGTGCATTTTATTGTATGTAAATTGTATCTCAATAAAAGTGATTTAAAAATGTATATTTCTCCCTTACACTACACATTGGATATAAACTGACCATATGTGGTGATTACCCAATCTTTTCTCCCACTATAGCTGCCTGACATGAGTGTTCATTATAGTCAATACCACAAAAACTATACAAGGAAAATGCAACAGAATGAAACTCAAGCCAGCCAACCTTGTTCCTTACTGGCAGAAAGAATAAACGATGTGTTGGAGCAAGAGGTGGACAGTAATGGATAGTACTGGAAGCCTCCAAATGATTAGCTATCTATGTTAATTCCATTTTCTACAATATTGGATATCATAATTAAGAACTGGTAAAGTATATGTTTGACAAATTCATGAATATATGTACATTTAATATATCACACACCTTGCACCAGATGCCATCTAAAGAGCTTCTCTTGGAAAACAATCTCTGTTCTCATACAGTCTGTTCCCTGAGAACCCTGCACTTATTTTACAATGGCAGAATCGTAATTATACTGCAGAGAAACTAATTACCTAGAGATGTAAATTTCTTGAGACTAGAGATCACTTTTTATCTCTTTGTATTCATATTGCCTGTTAACCACACTAAAGGTGGTTAACAAGTGTTAATGAACAAAGGAATAAATGATACACATGATTCTATATCATTTAAAATTAACACAACTCACTAGAGCAAAGAAAGAGGGGGAAATTGGCAATAAGCATCAGGTAGGCATTAGGACTGCCAGAACTGAGTTGGAGGCTATTCCTCTTGTGGGTTCCCTCCTCTGGCCATGGGCCCTCCAGTTCACAAGAAGCAGTGGTTGTTGCTCTCAACTGAGGAGCCTTCAGGGCTTCCTAAAAATGCAGGACCCATAATAAAAGGGGTTCTTCCTCAGGCTAAAGGTAGCACATTCATTCTTTCAGATACTGATTGGGTGTTTATTTTGTGCCAGGCATAGTAGTAAACCCTGATTGAAGGCATCTGTGCCTTTCATGCCTCTGTGTCACCACTAGCCAGCAAGAGGGAAATGTAAGTGCTTTCTAATAAAAGAAAGGGGGAAAAAAGTAGTTATGAAGAACAAACTTATTTATCATAAACATTGAAATCTCAAGTGGCCATCTTATTTTTCACAAGAATAGACCTGCCTTGAAGCCATTGTAGAAGTTAATTAAAAACATCCCTACCCATGGAAAGCTTTGACTGAAAATGTCTTTAAGGTTGCCCTGAAAAACATCAAATGCAGCAAAAATTATTGAATACTCTTTCTCTTGCTCACCCCTCGCACTCTTGCACATTTCTCTCTCTCTGTTTTAACTGTTCACTTCTCATGGGATAGATTTCTCTGGCCATCTAACTGGGAATCAAAGCACAAAATGAAAGGTCACTCTGACAGCTATCCAAACTCAGATTTTTAAAATTCATCTTCAAAGTACTGGTAAAAATGTCTTTCCTCACCTTTGGTCTCAGATTTAAAAGGACATAGATAAAAACAAGAGACATAGAATCTCTTCTTGGCACCCAATGCATAGAACATACTGAAACCTTTGTGTACACACACAAGAGCAAGTTCATCCTTTAACTAGAAGAAATGTACTTCTCAAGTTCAGGCCAAAGACCCGAAATAATATCCTAGTTCTTAAAAAGATGTAAACAATGGCGAACCAACCTAAATACAGTACCACAGCAAAGGGCCCAAATATTTAGAAACTAAGGTGATAAAACAGATTAATAAGGAATTCTGTTATCACAGAACCTATCCACTCAAAAAGTCACTTTCCATTTTCACATTCTTCATTTTTCTACCTGAAAAATGGGTTAAAATTTTCCACTTCCCTCTTTTATAGATATACACAACTGTGAACTCTTTGAAGGAAAGATAATGTGTGTAAATGAAATAACATAATGGGTCAATATGTTAAAATTACTGCTTGATCTTGCTCAAGCTGTTATATTATGTTGAAATTTTCCTTCTTTAAGATGGAAGTTGATATATTTTAACATTCTCCTTTCCTTACTTGGCAATGAGCAGTCTAACTAGCCTGAAAACAGAAAGAAGGACAAAGATTGCTCAAGCAGCCCAAGAGCCTTCCAAGGACAAGCCCTAAATCACACAATTACCAATACATGCTCACCAATACATGACAAAAGATTGAAAGTTGTATAACACCCATGATTAAGAACATAGGCACATGTTATAAAGCAAATGAAGTTTTTCAAATTCCTGTAATCATTTAAGCTGATAGAGGACAACCCCACAAGGTAAACCAACGGGATTTATGAGTTTAAGTCTTCCATAGCAAGGGCAAGTGGCTTATCTGTAGGACCAAATAAAAACCTTGAGGAGCCTGCTTGATGACTATACCTGTGCTGTCCTGGAGTCAGTCACTTCCTTGTACAGGCTGATGTCCAAGTAATAGCCAGACTCGTTTGTCAGGAAGAGGCGGATGGGAATTGCTTTTCCAGTTGGTGTCAGGCGAATGTTGATTTTCAGTTCTGCCTGGAGGACGCGTAATTTCCACAGCCGACTTCCATAGCGCATTACCATGCTCCGCACAGATTCCTCAATCTGACACAGACACAGCATCAAGCACAAGACTTAAATACCTTGTAACTAGCACCTGTCCATATTTGGGAAAGGAGGAATGGGAAAAGATGCTGGTTTCTAGAGATGTGTACTACATGTTTTCCTTACAAAAAATAAGATAGTTTCTCCCCAACCCTACTCTTGCTTAGAACAAGTCAGGGACAATTTCATGCTGACCTGTCATTTGTGTAGTTGCACCCATATCTGTGCAACTACCTACCCCTTTCTCAATTATATTCATACCCTATACCAAAGATCTGCAATATCTAAAATTACAAGCCATGGGATTTAAGAGAAAGCCCCAAATATGAATAAAATCTCTAGTTAAATAGCTGTTAAGTAGCATTTATATGCATGGTAACTATGTTTCATTGTACTTACAGGACTTTAAATCAACATAGCAATTACCACCATGAGCTTTTTTCCATACATTTTTATTAAAGTTTATAATATATGTCTCTTGGTAAATTGCACAAATTAAAGACAGACAATTTGTAGGTGGTGCTTCATAGAATGTTCTCTCTAAATAGAGCATTGAAGCTTTGTCATTGCCAAGTACAACTGGGATTTAAGTATATGAAGCAGATATTCCCTAGTTTCTCTAAGCTTTATACCAAAGTAGCTTAGTGCTTCTAGTTTTCAGAGTTCGGTGAGTTTTTTTGTTTTTTGGGTTTTTTTGCTTTTTTTTTTTTTTTTTTTTTTAAACCAAATGGCCTTAGATATGATTTCTCCTTATTGACATAGTAAAGCAAAAACATTTTTCCTAATATGGCTGCAGGCTGCTAGGACATATTCAAAGTTAATGTTTTCTTAAATGAAGTATCTTTCTAAAATGCTTTCTCAACTAGAAAATATCATAAATATTTCATACCATCCTTCTCTTGTGGTTCTTCAGAAGTATGTGCCAGCCTTGTAGTCTGTTTCTACATCACAGTATTTTAGGTATTAGGTTTCAAGGAGTTAACTTCTCTATTCCCACCCTTGCTTATTCACCAAGAGGTATGTATGTATTCTTTTCTCAAGGGAACAAAAAGTCAATAATCTCTCTATACAGGAAATTGACAGCTATCTATAATTAGAAAGGCAGAACCCAGATAGATGAGTGTTTGGAGAAGAACAGAGAGGTTGCTATCAAAAACTCAACGAGAAACAGTACATTAAATCTAAAAATATACATAGTTATAGAGTGTCTAGGCCATGTTTAAGTCTTTCAGTTTCATCAGTTCCAGAATACTTAGAAGAACCTTTATTTAAGCTACATGATGAGACTTGACACCCAGTGAGAAGCAGTCTTATCCTTGGCTTTCCTGAGAGACTAAAGCAACTTGGAGTCTTGAAGACAAAAAAGTAGAAATGATTTCTTAGGTCTCAAATACTAAGTTCAAAAATCAAAAGTCCATGCCTATAACTGATCTTGAGAAAGGAATATACTGGTTCTCCTATCCAAATTCCACGATATCATGATAGAAAAAAGTTGGAGCAGGAACAGAAAGCAGCCTGTTTTTATTACATCTGAGATAAAAAGATCAAGTACAGAATCATCTTGTTTTCCTTCTTTAAATTTTAAGGAATGCATTTCAGAATAGAACCCCAGGGAAGAAAACATACAAAACACGTGAGGCAGTAATTTTGCCAAAATGCCCAATAACAGAAAAGTTAATTATTCTAGGTGAGAAATCCAAGGGCATTATATAATATAGGACCACTATCATGAGAAATATCATAAGACAGGTACCAACGAAAGAAGAGAAAGGTTTTTATGTTTTTGTATTGCTTATAAATGGCAATAAGATAAGATCATACCGCCGCCTTCAGTTTTGAGGTCTGCTTTCAATGGCTATATCAAATTTTTGACACCATCCCAGAAATCCAGCCTTAAAAGCATTCTGTGAACTTTAAAGATCAAGAACTTAACCAGCTGACCAAGAGTACCTGTTTCCAGGTCCATGTGTGAATAAATGTGAATGAATCTCCCTGCTTGTGCTTTTAGTGCTGGGAGAGAAGTGAAGGAGAAATGTACCTTTGATGGGTCCATAATGACTGTAGGCACGAAGTTGAGAAAGATGTGGTTGCAGTCAGTACGGACATTTGTATTGTTGAAAGCAACTTCTAACTCATCCATGGCTTCTAGGAGCAGTCGCTCCCCTTCATTTTGTAGATATTCAAAAGAAGCTTCCTATGCAGGAAATCAAGATAAACATTAATGTGTTTTAAAAGAGGCAATAAAGAAACGGCTATTATAATTACGTAAGCAGTCATACATCATGATCATAAGGCACCTGCCATAGATGATATTTACATTTCTCCTTAGCCTAATAACCATAGGCAGCAGGGGCAGGCAAGGGTCAGATAAAGAGTTCCTGCAGCCCTTCCTCCTGCCTCTTAGTGTATCATTTGCTTCCAATGGGTGGAGATGCTTGGGCATTCCCAGAGCTAGAACCCCAATAGGATTATATCTCATGTATGCCAAAAGGGTAATTTAAAAAGAAAATCTATTTAGAAAGGAAACGTTGAAGGCAGGTTTTGGCTATGGGATGCAGTAGTAACTAAAACACCAGGAAGCGCCTTGCTGTGTACAGAAACCGCCCTACCTCTAGACGGGTTTACAATGGGGTCACCTCAAACTTTTCTCCTTACCCCCTATCGTCACCTAACTCTCTCTCTGACTTTTCTGTTTGCATGCTTTTCCCTTTCTCAAGTGAGTACTATCATGCAATGCTTCCATCACCAAGAAAAATCAAATGAAAGGAAAAAAATGCCTTTTATTATATGGAATATTTACTTCTGTGAGAGAAATGATTCTCAAGACATCTGCTGAGTATTAGAAAGTGAGATGAAAAGGAACAAGAGCCTTGTTTCAAACAGTGAAAACCTGATTTTGAACCATGCCTGTCCATTTCCTCAGGAATAACTTCCCATTAAAGTACAGCACCCACCTTGGTGACCAGATCAGAATGTCTGATGATTGCGCGGACAAAGAACCTGTAGTCTGTCACTTCTGTGCCAACTTCTACCTTGGCTGCCCCAAGATACAGGTGCATCTTGTGATTAGCACATGGAATGGCAGTAAGGTCAAAATTTCTCATCCGGTTCAGCTCTAACTGGAAAGCAAGGGCAGGCTCCAGGTGACGATAGATACGATCCTCTTCAAACTGAGCACAGAAGTGGAGGTAAAAACAGCTCATAAGAGGCCATTCCAAAATTATATCATGAATGTGTATGTAAAAGAGATGCTTAAAAATAGAAATATAAGCTATGATGTGCTAATGAACAACAAAAATGAGCTACATACAAAGATAATGCTATAGCATACACAAGATTAGGCACTAAAATATCTACTTATTTCCCAAACTTTTATTGTTTATGCTTTTACAAGTGGTGATGCTCTCCATTAAAAACAAAGGAACAAACAAAAATAGCAATTCCCTCAGAACTCCCGCAGCATTTTATATCTTTATAATTCATTTTTTATAATTAACTACAAACTGCTTCACATTAATAACTACTGCACATACCAGAATTTTGGGTTAATCCAACTAGTCTAAAATACTCACGAGCAAAACCTCTGTCTTATACAATTATCATTTCCGACATCGTACAAAGGACATAGTATATACCTGGCTTTGGAACATACTATGTCCATAGATATATAATTATTTATAAATATTTTTAAAGAGTTGTATTAACATTTACAGTATGTTCCGCCAAAATTAAATTGTTTTTCCAGAGTACATGTCAATTAAGTGAATGAAGAGAGACCACCAAAAATATAAGCTGGTAAAAGGAAGAAACCAACATGGTCTGAAATTTTGTATTTTAAAATTGAAAAACTAATGCACATACACAAGACTTGAGTATAAATGAACTGTCTGTAGGTGACAAGAATAATCTTATGTACAATAGTCCTTTCATATCACATCATTAGGATCATCCTAAAGCATAAAGATAATTTTGAAAGTTACTGCTTTCTTTGGGTAGGTCAATACATTTGATTATTTCCTAATCAAACTTTTTCAGAAGTAAACTTTGTTTAGTTCTAAGACCATGTTAGGCAAAGGGAAGCACAAGGTCAACTAGAAAAAAAAAAAATGGCAAGAAGAGCACATGGCAAAGATGAGCCACTCTTGGGCTTTTAAGAAAAAAAGGGGAGTAGGAGGTGAAATTGGTTCTTACCTTATCCCTTGCTCGGAACGTGAAAAATTTAGGGAATTCTCTCTGTGTTAAAAGAAGGGGAAAATGTATAAGTCCTTCATAGCTATGGCTCTTTGGGGATAAACACACAGTGCAGAAACACTCAAGCATCTAGAAGACAGTTTCCTTGAAAACACACTCCTTACCAAAGCTGAACCCAGGGTATGTGATCCTCTGGGTAACCATCACTTTGACCCCACTTCCAAATTTGAGAATCACCACACTAATAACCTAACTTCAATAGCTACTCTCTCCTAGGAAAAAATAATTAGTATTTTTTCATCTCCAAAGTAAACAAAAAAAAAATCTTCCTGGTGCTGCTCTTGGTACAACCTGGCAAATAAAACCAATATACTTTAATACTGCAGCACTGCAATAGTAGTTACTGGACTGATTTCCCAAGTTTCCCCTTAAGAAACTCTTAAAATGTAAGCTAGCTAGAAAGCATAGAATCCCCAATCCATGTTTTCCACATTCACTCTCAAGTCAATAACTTCAAAGGTTTAAAGAATAATGTTTCGAGACAAAGAAAAGTACAAGATGTTGCATTGGTCACCACCATTCTATGCATAAGAAAGAAAGGGGGTAGGCGTGGGGGAACTAGTGAACTTGGAATCATTTGGTCTTACTGCTCTTTTGCAGGGCATTATAAAAGAAAGCAACCAATTTACTAGAACCTTATTAATTAACAAAGATGAATTCAATTAGCAGAGTCCATTAGTTTCTGAAATTTAACTTATTAACACCAAATACCCCTGTTTCTCGGATGGGAAGCTCTACTGGCAGTGTTGAAATCAAGTCATTACTATTTGCCTCTATAGGAGGTTTCATTAGGCATCTTCTTCATTATGAGTGCAATATAATGAAACACTTATTAGTACAAGGCAGAAAGACCAGGACTAGCTGCCTAAATATCCCTCAATAAGCTGTAGGAACCATGAAGGAAACCTAAACTGAAATAAGAGCCTTCTAGGTGGCAGGTGCTCTCAAGTGTTGTCTCCTCGAATGCTCTCAACAACCTCTCGAGGTAGGTATCCCATTTTCCAGCTGAGGAAGCCATGACCAAGTGATAATGCCCAGGATCACAAAGCCAGAACATGAAGTTGGGTCCCTTTAATGCCAGAGCCCATGCCCTTTCATCTCTACCATTCTATCTCTCAAGTGTAGGGCATTACCTTTCTATTCTTGTTAAAATCCAAATTCCTTATTTAGAAGACTTCTCTTTGATGAGATAAAACAAAACAAAACAAAACACACACACAGAAATTAAAGCAAAAAAGCAAAAAACAAACAAACAAATAAAATATGCTGAAAACTTGTGGTTCTTGAGGTTACTGAGAATTTGAATACTTTCCACAGATATTATACCTCACCCTCGCTTGCACATTTTTATAGCTTACAGAGTTAATAAATCTTCTTATATTTTCCTTAGCATTTTAACTATAAAACTGCATTTAACAGGCTTCTAGGAGCTTGTTTAGCAAGACCAGGAAACCCCTTGTCCAGGCTTGGGTCTTTAAAAGTCCTTTGAAAGTGGATTTTACACAGCACTGATCTTTTACTAATGGTGTTTTCATTCTAAATAATTCTCTAATTCTCCTGAAAAATACTGAAAACATGATATGACTTCAAGGTTAGACAGGAAGATGTGCAGCTGCATTGGCAGGTTTCATGCTCAGGGATTTATATAATCTAGTTTTGGTTTTATATTTGAGGGGTATGGCTTTCAGAGCATTAAGCTAAAAGAGTAACAAGTCAAAAAGGAAGGGTAATAAAGTCCTTCCATGAAATTTTCTCAAAGAAAAGTCAAGGAAAGGGATAATATAATCTTTTAAGCACACACTCTTGTATTCTGCCTTAACTATTAATTAATTAAAATGTTTATTTAGTACACCATTTATTCTAGTGTATTCAACTGTAGGACCAAAATCATTTTCCTTCAGAAACATAACAGTAACCCCAAACTCCCCTGCTTTCCTTACCACTAAACCAATCAAGAAAATTTGTAGTAACTGAATGGCATGAAAATCGAACAATGTGAATGGAAATGTCTTTACCACAAATAATAAAGGAGACTAATTCTTGGCAGATGTGGGAAAAGACCACCAATCAGAAAATCCACTTTCATTAAGGTTAGCTAAGAAATGGTGTTATGGAGATGATATAAGCAAACTGTGAAAAACTTTTGAGTAAATTTTTAGCTCCACAGTAAAGTTCTCAATTTAAGCATGAAGCATTCAGACCAAAAGATGGCAAAAACTTCTGTGCAATGCAAAGCAAGATCAATGAGCAATTCTTCAAGTCTAAGGACTTTTATAGAAAGTCACCTCTTTTGGCACTCAAAAATCACATAAACACAGAAAACACAGGAAAGAAGAAATACAAAAGTCTGATCCTACAGTTTAAGTAAATTCCTTCATCCTATCTTCTCACACTGACAATTTTTCCACTAACAGCATTCATGCTTATTCTATCACTAATGTAATTGCTTTCCAGACATTCTACTACTGTTATGGGCAAACATCATAATTGAATGTACACAAAGAAAAACTCTCTTAGTGTTCTGGTACCAAAAAACAAAAGAATGAGACATTTCTCAGGGAGAAATTATACCCCTGCTGTGTTCTAATCAGCCAACCATCATCAAGACAATCAAAATAATTTGCCTAAATTAGCCAATCAAGACACCCTGCAAATCGGAGAATGTGAAAACCTGCAACAGAAAACATCATAGCTGATTATGATACTAATAATCGTGTTAAAAACCTAATGAGATGAAGAAATTGAAAGCTTGCTGGTGCAATTTTCTTTTACCTCAACATGCTGAGAACTAATTATATAGACTGTAATTAAAACAAAAACCCAAACCAAAGCTTCAGAAAAACTAATAGTTGATCTACTAGCAAAGAGAATTACCAATTTTTTTCAGCTTATTGACATATAATTGACATATCAAAAAATATTTTTTTAAAGGCATGAACTTCTAACCATGATAACTTTTCAATAGTAGAATCTGCCTTCAGGTCCAAATAATCCCAAACATTTAATTTTAAAGTAGAAGACATTCACATAAAATCAGTAAAAGTACAACTATCTCCTAGGTGACTTATAGCAGAATCTCAGGAAATCTGATAAACAAGAAACAAAAGGAAACTCAACAGATGCAAAACTGATGTAGAATCTCATCACAATTTTTGGACCTAATGCTTTTGCTTAGGTGGCAAAGGATAAGAAGAAATCCTGAAAATAGACATTTTAGTATCCTTTACGAAACTTGGCTGAAAAGAATATGAAAAGCTTCAAAAAGTGTAATACTTATATTCCATTTAACTAGCACTTTTTGCTTAATTCTTTGGATTCTGAAATGTGAATGAAACTAACAAAGGTTAAATACTACTTGAAACTGGAGACCTGCAGCTTATACAGCTGCAAAATTCAAAGAACCTGTTCTTTTGCTTTCAAGGCTTCAATTTTATTTATTTTTTTAACATGGAGGAGATATTTACAACAATAGGCATGTTTTTTCCTCAAGCTTTTTACTTAAATATCGATGTTAAGTAGTTATTCAAATCCTTTTATATATACTTGATTTAATTAGATGATTATGGAAACAGGCTGGACACCAAGCCTCCTTAATGCTAGTAAATATTGCCAGCTCAGAAGAACAGTCTTTAGGTAGAATCAAGAAACTAAGGTAGCAGCAGACATTCCAATGGACAGCTCTCTAGAGACTGTGAAGTTTAAGCAATGAAGTTTTATAAATGCTTATAGCCTTCTCTGGCATCTGAAGAAATACCTAACAACAAGCATACTCTCTAGGATCCTCTCCGCTGGCCCTCATTTGCCTTGTTCTGGTTCTGAAGCAGTCTGAGAGACGACTATGTAACAGCTCAGCTGCTTTATTCCACAGCAGCCAATGTTGTTCTTGAACTAAACTTGGTAACCTTCCTCCTCTCCTTGCCCCCTCATGGACACATTCGCTCTTCTATTCAATAACATAGGGATTTCACAGTGTAGAGCAGGGGAGACTGCATACATCACAGTGGATTACCAAGAAGCCAGAGAGATCAAGGGATTCATCTCTAACACTCACGCGAAGCTTCCTCTTTTTCACACTACACTAACTATGGGGCAAGCACACATCAGACGACATGACAGAGGCTAAGCAGCCTTCATGAATGGCAAGCTACCACCAACAGAGGAACTTATAGAAACACCATGACCGTGAGCCCCAGATTTGTATAACTCCTGCCAAGGCTTCCAGGCTATCATAGATCCTGGATAGAATTCAGTGATAGTTGCCCTTGGCCCCTGTGTAACTACTAATTATTTCTAAGGGGGCTAACATAAAAACACTCCAAATCCTCTGAAATGCAATTCTTCAGAGAAAAACCGTCTACACCTAAACTCTAATTTCTCTATGTCCTAAAACAATGTTTCCTACACTCATGACAAATCAAGTCACTTGATAATATAACTGATGTCCCACTTTATATCACTATAAATAGGAACTGGTCAATGATTCCTGGGAAAGACTCCCTGCTGGGCTCGTTTCCTAGCAGATTTTGCCTATACATGTCTCTATTCAACCTAAATCCAGAAATTTAGCATAGCAGGGAGAAAAAAGTTGTTTAAAGCTGCAGATATATTCTAGGGCATGACACAGATTCAGCGATAAGACAGGATATTTTGCATATATAAAACACACACAAAAAAAGTCCATGAGAATTGCTTTGGCTTTTAAAAATTTTTAGTAGTTTTAATTTATCGTGGAATGCTTATTATAGGAAACCAGTTAGTGTGCTATATAAAGACTCCATCTAAAACATTAGGAAAAAAAAATAATGATTTTATAAATTCAGTATTATTCTCCAGAATAATATATTACTCCAAAGTCAGTGAGAAAAACAATCATGTTAATGCTTAAGAACCTAGCCCAATACTCTTCCCAAATCCAGCGCCTAGCTCTGGCATGTCTACTTTAGCTCTGATCGGCATCTACCAATGATAGTATTTATTTACAGGCTCTCATATTCCATCCCCAAGTATCAATTTTATTCTCTAAGCTCTTGATTTTTCTTCTTAAAGCCCCAGGGTTCTCTTTAAGCTCCTCATACTTCTTCATTGCCTCCAGTTTCCTATCTAAAGCTATTGATTGATATATATCTGTACCCTGCTTGGCTTCCTGACATCAATAACACAGGGAGTTGCGCAGTCCACAGCATTTCCTAAAGCATTTCTGAAAATCTTAGCTCTTTAGTTTGCAGAGTAGGCTCTTGTTTCTCTACAGACTAGACCAACAAGGTGAACTGTGAGAAGGGAAACAAAATGTCAAGTGTCAGAGACCTAATAAACAAAAGGATAATAAAAGCAACTGCACATAGGTCCTAGAGTTTAGAAAAGTCCTTTCCAGAATCCCAGATGTTATCTTCATTATTGCAAATGAACGGGGCTTGAAAACTAAATTACCTTAATTGCTAAAACAAAATAAAGTTCTTATTAGGAAAATAAGGACTTCCTCATATCCTGTGGAATTTTTGCTACATTAGAATTAATTTTTAACGAAATCTTTGGACTACGATCATATTAAAGAATGACCTCTTGATTGCAACCTGGATTTTTGGCCTTACTGCTATCTATCATCATAGTGGGTATATGGGTATACCATAGTTTAGATACCAGGCTATTGACTTATTTCTCTTTTCTATAACATTTTTAATGTCATAAATATTAACAGTTAATTCAGTTAAACTGGAAAACAAGCAACTTAACGCTCAATTCTTATTTTCTACTCCTGGAATTAACATAAGACAAAAGTACCAACTTGGGCTCTTCTAAGGGATTTTAAATAATAGATGATTGTTTTCAGAATTGAGAATTCTCAATAATAGAACTTGAATCTGTCTTTGGTAAAAGCCAAGACCCCCAAGTGTTACTGGCAGTTCTTGATTATTGATTCACTATGTACGCAGAACAAATTGCTAGTTAACTCCTACCTCATTCATCCAGATAAATGCATGCGCTCATCCTTAATTATTTCTCAGAAATATATTGAGAATTTGTTGCAGGGTGAAAAAAAGAAAGAAACTCTTTGGCTTGAAGACTATAGAAGAACTGAATATGCATTGTAATACTTTCTGAAAGAAGAGGGACCAAAAGCCTGTGCAGCCCTTCTAAACAACTCACATACATTCTGTTTAAATAATCAGTGGCAAATGCAAAAAGCAGTAATCTTTCATTATTGTTCCTTTTACTTACATGAAATCTCTGATCCACCTCATAGCTGATCTGTTTTCTGAAATCCTTTCAAATAAAAGACAGAAAGAAGGAAAAACAGCAGAAGCTGGTAATTAGTGATAAAATTAAAACCAATCTGATTAAAAGGTGATGTTTTTCTTAAATTTATAGAAAAAGTTATTTCTCTGCATAAATTCTATAATTAAGCATATGATTATAATACCACTTTTTTTATTTTTAAAAATACTAGCAGCAGCAGATGATATATTAGAAATATAATTCACATGCTAATAATACCTTTTGTGCAACCAGGAAAGTAAGGCGCCGGATTCCATGCTCAACCAGGGTAGCTTTCTATGAAGAAACATGTAAAACATAAGATAGATGAGATCTCCATTCATCTTAAGTTTCACCCCATTCAATCCTTGTAAGGCTCTGATTGGGATAAGTCCCCTTTCTGGTTATCTCTCTCTATCTTGGTTCAGTACCTTTAAACTTGCAAGTAAACAAATCTCAACCTGGCTCCTGGGACTAAGTCTTATGGAATAGGTTTTATACTGATCTAGACAAAACTGAAAGAAAACTTTGTATAGGAAGAGGTCATATGAAGTTACCTAAATTCTCTTAAGAACTGATTCACATCTAAGCAGACAATAACACAATTTCTGCTTAAAGAAATCACAGGGTTGGTCATGTTCGAATGTGAAGATTAAAACCAAAACAGAAGCTAAATGAAATTGGGTCATTCAGGTCAGAGGGAAAAGAAGGAATTTGCATAAAACAGAAAATTCAGGTTCTAACCTGTTGTTTACAGATAGCACCTACAAACATTTCCCCTATACTATACATGAAAGTATTTTTAAAAGAGAGTTCTTTAAAACTTGCTAAAAGCAATGTTTAACAGGCTTTTCAATTTAGTGATTATTCACATCACCACTTGCCATAGGTAAGCGGTATATTAGAAGGCAAAAGAAACCAGAAGTTTCAAGACAATCTCTTATATGAGTCTTGGGCCTTCAGATCTAAGCTTTCTTATACTGTTCATTTATTTCAAAAGGCAGAGACAAAAAGAAACAGATTAATGAACTAAGTAAACAACATGATCTGAAAGGTCCCTAACAAAGAGGGGTTATGTGGCAACAAATAGAAAAGCAATCCTACTAGTTGAATGACTTGGGAAAATATATGAATAACACAAATAGAAAAAATACATGGACTTTCATAACCCACATTCAGAGTTTAGGTTTATCACATTCCCTGCAATAACTCTATCCAAGAGATATGTTCATGAATCAATTCTTGACTTTCACAATACTATATATTTTTAATGTACAAACTGGTGTCCCCTTATAGACAAGCACATTCTCTGGGCCATTACCTCCTACTAGAAAACCATTTCTACTTTGGCATTGCTTAGCAAAAAAATTAATTAACATAAGCCAAAAGATAACTGAAAAAATAAATTTCCTAATAGTAAATTCCCTTGTCAAATATAAATTTTGGTTCAACCATGTTTAACAATGATCCGTATTAGCAATATACCCGTTAGAGTAAATAACCAAGTATTGATACCATGATAAGAAAAGGTAGGGAGAAAGGGAGGGGTGGGTGTGAGTTGGTTGTGGTTCTCAACCTCTTAGTGTGCCAAGGAACCGAAACATTTCTTCTGACACCGACAAAGAATTCCACTATAGCCAAGTCCTTCAAAGACAAGCATCAATAGCTATGTTCAGGCAAGGGAAGAAAATAACTTTAATAATGCCATGATTTAAAGTCAAAATTGTTATTGCTTTTAAAATTCCACAAGTGGCTGACAATAACAGCAGAGCAACAGGATTCTGATTACATTGTAATAATGTGGGTCTCACAGCAAGTCCACAGCTATTACCCAGCGATTAGGCATCAGCACCTGGAGAAACTCCATTTACACTGACTGCTTCAATCTCCTCCACAAGTCATTTACAAATATATGATCCTAATTTCTATGAGAGAAAAAAAGACATGCTGGGACTAGAAGATTATTTGGACAATTTGGATCAACCTATTTGATAGTTTAATGTGTGCTTTTTTTAAAAAAGAAACTTTTTCTAAACTGCTAGGAGCATGATCATGAAGTGAAAGACAAAACTAGTTATCTCTTCAGCTTTTTTTAAAAAAATTGCATTTTCTTCTTTATTTTTATTTTTATTTTTTCAAATATTCCTGGATAAGCACAGTACCTGATGCAGTTAATAGCTTCCATAGGCTTGGAATGTTGGCATAGTCTACCCTTACCCTGCTGAATAGCCAAAGTCAAAGACACTGGATTTCTCCGTGCCTCAGTAAAGGAAAAAAGTAATCTCTTATTGCCAATGAATAAGCATATGTAGTAAACTGCTTCTTTAAATCCACATGTCATGATATACAGCACTTAGATCTTTAAAAAGTCTACAGTAAGAGCAATTAGTGCCTCAAAACCTGGGAAGAAAATTTCGGACTATTTCATCATGCAGCAGCAGCAGCCATGTACAACACTAGGACTCTTTCAACTAAAATTACCTTGGTCCCTGGTCTCAGGTTAATTTTATGTGGTCATGAACCAAGGGCAAGAAAGAAGGTAAATTTCTAAAGAAAAATTCCCAAGCATATCCTCTATTTTAACTTCTTGGTAAGTACCTTTTCTTCATGTTGGCCGAAACAAGCCCAGGTAAGTATATGTGCTGTGAAAGTATCACGAGGCAAATGCTAAGACTCATATTAAGCCTAAAGTTACCATCCTTCCCTGGATATCTACCATTAGCACTACATGATCTGAATGCCTATAGGACTAATTGTTTATACTGCTAAGTTTTTTTTTTTTTAATCTATTAAATTATTTCTTTAAACACAAGCACTATAGCTAAGTGCTTTCCATTGAAAGAAAACCTGTGTCTTGTCATTAAGGGCAGTTAAAGATGGGCACTTTTGGCATCTATCACAAATCACAATGAAAGGTAACTATGCAGACTATCCTTTTGAGCATGCCTAACCAGTCCCTCCAACTAGACTATAAGCATCTTTGGGGCTAAAAATGTATTATTTACTAAAGTATCAAGATCTGTGCCCCTAGAGATGGCATCAAAGCCTAAATGCCAATTTTTGCTCTATCATCTGCCAGCTGGTGATCAGGGATTTAATTAATCTCTCCGAGTTTGAGCTTTTCCCCATGTCTACAATTGGAATAATTCCTGACTAATTTAACCCCATGGTATTGTGGTAAAGTGCAAATAAAAAATGTTCCACTGGAAGTTCTTTATAAATAAAAAGTACTATGACTGCTAATAAATTAATGCTGCCCAATTAGAAATTAAAGGGAGAAAAATATTTTTTAGTTAGGGATAAGTCCTCATAGAAGAGGTGAAATCTGAAAGTTTTTAAAACAAGTAGGATCGTGTGTGTGGGGGGTGGGGTGGGGTGGGGTGGGGTGGGAGGGAGAGAAGAGAAGAGAAGAGAAGAGAAGAGAAGAGAAGAGAAGAGAAGAGAAGAGAAGAGAAGAGAAGAGAAGAGAAGAGAAGAGAAGAGAAGAGAAGAGAAACATTCCAGGTGAAGGGCAGTAGAAGAGATGAAGTAAACAGAACACCAAAGGCTAGATTATTAATTAGCCTCTTTGTTAATAGGCTGGCGTTAACTGTCATGTTAAAGAGGCATCCTCACAGTAATAACAGAGTAACTTGGTAAGGGGGGATTTTGGACATTTAATTTTGTAGTGTGAACAGAATGAAAACTATCTTGAGGGGGAAAGTGAAGGAAGATAGGTAGATCACAAGTAAATCTGCTGCAGTGTCTCAGGCGTGAGGTAAGGATTTAAACTAGAGAGAGAGTAGTGGAAATTAAAAAGAAAAAAAAAACTGAAAAGGAAGAAAGGAAGGGTGAGAGACAATACAAAGAAAAAACAGACCTTGGTGACTGACCAGATACAGATAAGCACAGATTGTGGGTAGAGGAGTAGAATCATGGAATGGCAAGGAAAAGGAGGAAGTCAATGATTTCTGAATGACTAGGAGTAAATGTCTGGTAACTTGTTTTTTGGGGGGTGGAGTTCAGAAGAGGTGAAGGAAAATGATCAAAATTTAGGTTTAAACTACAGAGTTTGATGTCAACACAACATATTTGATTGAAAGGAGGACAGACATATAACTGATATTATCAAGGGAGAAGGAAGAATATAGAAGAAACCTGAAGGGAGTGTGGACATAAACAAGTGGAGTTAAGCCATCAAAGGAAAATATTCAGCAGATGACTGGAAGTTTAAGATTGGAGCTCTGGGAAAGATTTAGGACCACACTTATGTTCCTTAAAACATTTTAATTATTTGAGGTCTGTATTTCTTAACATGAAAAGATATTCATTATGTACTATTAAATCACTTTGGAATTTTATGCCTACAGTCAGATTATGTAAAAGACATAGCCATTATCAGTGATAGGCCTTAAAAGTAGCAACTGATCACAGAATGAATATGATATACAGCCAGCAGGAAAGGGGGCCATCACCAGTTTCCACCCAATTGAGGGCTTACATTTTGCTGGGTAAACTCTCTGAACATCACTGCCAGACTGTCATCCTCAATATCACAGTCAGTCTTGATAGCCACATTCAGAATGTGAATTGGTTCATCCCTGGGGACCTGTAACCCAAAGGCATAAGACAAAGAAATTAGGGGGCTGGCTAATGCAGAGACAGAGAAAGATTATAGTACTTCATAGAAAAAAACAAGATATGCCCCATAGGACATTGCCCACTAGTACAAATAAACAAACTGAACCATTATCCAAAACATCTATAGCAGAAATCAAACAAAGGAAAACATCTAATTTTTAAAAGACAAGGCAGCAATGGCATTAGCTAGAAGTGGCCCCAAATTTTGACTTGACATGAACTTGAAGACCGCTATGTCTCAACTTTTTCACCAATAAAATGGGAACGAAACTAATTGCCACATCTTTTCACAGAATGTGAAGAAAAATGAGTGAAAGAAGCCATCTGAACATGTTCCCACATAATATATTTCCTAACAATTTATCATACAGTAGAAGTGTCAAACCATAGAAAAATAACCTGGTAGAAAAAAAAGAAAAAGAAAAAGAAAAAACAGAACAATTTGTTTACTGTGAAAAGAAGGAACTTAATAAAAGGACAAATTTTTAAACAAAATGCCTATTTTTTCTGCTATCTAAAGTCCACCATTACCTAAAGACTACAGCATCACCACTGTGTAAATATACAAGCCATCAAAGACTAAGAATTAAGCAACCAAAGATGAAATCTTTGAAACAACACTCAGAGACCCAGAGGCAGCTGCAATGGATATAGCTGAGTCTCCTCTATAGATTTCGATTCATATTTTTTTTAACGTTAGTATTTATATTCTACCTGTTTCCAAAATTACTTTGATGAGGTATATAAAATTAAATCATATAAAGTAGGGTAAAAAGATGAATACTTCCCTATGATGTTCCAAAGTCAGAAAGATAGTATCTATGTAGTATAATTCCTGTATCTGAAGGAGCAAAGCAGTCTCCCAAAGGGGACACAATACCTTGTCTTCATCATATAGAGACGTGTGACCTGCCTCAGGAAATGTGGGGCTTTGGGGTGGGGAATCACAGAAGCAGCCTATCACTTCATCAAAGATCCTGGAAGATACCAGAGAAACAACCACCATCAAAATCCAAGTGGCATAAAACCTAAGTGACAGCAAACTAACACTGCCATTGACAGCTCAGTCTAAAAGAACAATGTATTCTACTCTGTGCTCAACAGTCGACTGAATAAAATTACCAGTGGCTAGAGGTGACATGCAAAATTTCACCAAGTGGCAGAAATTAGGAGGATGGATTGTTTAAACTTTAATAAACCATATATATATTTTTTCTTTTTAAAAAAGAATGATCTAAAGCTTTTTGTTTTGTTTTCTTCATATGTAAGATATGAGCACTGCTGTCATCATCAGTCTTAAAGTAACAGAGAAAGAGCCTGGGACTGGAGCAGTGACAGACCAATGTAATTACCCCTCCCCCAAGGGTAATGCATCAGTATACATCAAGAGATAGATGCTGAATGCATTTAATCAAAAGATGTATCGTCTCTGGTGGGGCTCACTCTAGTGTTGTGTTTAATTTCTCCTGACATTTCACTCATCACAGAACAGACAGCTTCTTCTGTTAGCTCTAAGGAAAAGATGGTTTTGTTTGTTTCTTTTTTTCTGACTGGGCTCACATAACAAGCAGGGGCTTGTAGAGTCTGAATGAGAGGTAGAAATGGAAGGACATATACCTCTCCGAGGGCATATACAGTAAGGGCTACATCTCTTTACCTGGCTCATTGCTCTTCTGGGGACTTTTACTCATTTGGCAAAAAATCTGAGACCCCAAAACACAGACGCCCAAGGCTCCCCTTGTACATACACAGTTCCACAATGTCTTACCTGACAAAATCTTCAAAAGTCCGAAAAGAGACCATTCCGCCCATCCGCTGACATGGTGGAGTGAATGAGTTGTCCAATAGCACATCGCTGACACTAGCTACATGAGTCATGCCATAGTGGTTGAGGTTGGAGGAGAAGGACATTCTAAATGATAATTCAATCAAGTTCATTAGACAAGCAAGGTAGGAGCAAGGATGTAGAGAGTAACAATAGGGAAAGGAGCCAGGAGGAAACTCTGAAGTAGGGTCAGGTTGCAGAGCAGATTTGGTTTTTTACCCACAGTGGATAAGGCTGTCTTGCTAGAATCACAATAACCCTTTCATTTGAAATCACCTCCCAACCTGTGCACACACACACACAAAACATAGTTTTACCACCCTCAAATTTCTCCAAATAAAAATCTAAGGACTGCCAGGAATTTCATGGCAGTTTTCAATAATATAACAGCATTATGACATATCTCATGAATGAATAGCACATAGGGGTTAAAAACCATCCTGCATCTTCCCCTTCCCTACAACATTCCCCATTTTAAGGAAGTAAGCAAGCCAATGAGTTGTAACTAGGCAACACTTAAGGCATTTTTCTCTAGGAACTGAAATAGATTAAGTATTCAGATAGATATATGCATGTACAACAACTCTAAGTCACTTGGAATGGTTTAGTAAATCATTATAAAAACATTATTTATCATACAGAAACAAGTCACAGTCTATAAAGGGAACTGTGCTGAGGTATTTACTTTTGTCCTTAATGGACTGATAGAGATAGCAGTTATAAGGCTTTAGCTCCTCCTTTTTTGAGAGACATTTCAACCCCAAATTGCAAAATTGCCATTTTATATTTAAACACCTCTATCCCAAAGTAAATATATCTTCACCAAAAGCCCATTAATAAATCCCATCAAGATACAAAAGGGCAGAGCATAGGTCTCACAGTATGTGTAAGCATGACAAACAGGTGCTAAATGGAGATGCTCGAAGAGAACTGAACTGATTTGTTCAATCCAAAACCATAATGAATTTGTATATTCCTTTATGCACCTCAGTAGTATGTGCTGATAAATAATACTGTAAAGTGTTTCTGAATGCCCGGTCAGTCAATCAAGACAGTTAGGAAGGACTGCACTAAAGGATGCCTCCAAGACTTGCTTGACATGTTACTGGTATACTGATCTGAAGCAAGTTCAGAGCAAGGCAATAGCACCTGAACTTTGGGGAGCTGCTCCAAAATCTCCTTAAGTGCAACGCTGCAGAGTTGCAAGGGGAAGACAGCCAGCAATGTGGACTTAAGATCTGGGTACATACTGTACTCTATTGCAAATCATAATTATAAAGGCAATGGAATTTTTTATAGGATGGAAGTGCTGCTCACACAGACTATAGAGACTGACACTCAAGGTTTTTATTTCTTCTGCAAACAATGACTGTGAAAAAGGTACTTCATCTTTTGACAGTACTAGTGAACAGAAAGGCAGAGTGGGAGAGGAAACCATTGATACAATGAATGAAACAAACAAATGAAACACACATCAAGCAAGTCTTATACATGGTGCTCTCTAGAAACTGGGATTCAGAATTGTATAAACTCAGAAATGCTATCATCCTCTTTCTAGGAGCACCAAATATATTTACTATAGCAGCAAGTTTGTGAGGCATTATATCTTTTCTCCCTGCCCAGTATTAGACAGGAAAGATAACAGCATTCCAGATAACACTTAAAGGGGACTCCCTCTGAATAAGCTGACAGTGTTTATGGCAAACATGGGGTTAAATATCTCTTTCACTCAACTGAACCCCATGAGAAATATTCACTATTCGGTTTCTCCCTATACTATATGTTCATGGACCAGAACAGCTAAAAGCAGGCAGGAATGAACCAAGCCCGCTCTCTAAGGGTAGGCAGGATGACCCATCAAAGCACTCCCTTTCCTCTCCCCATCCAAACTGGACTCTAAAAGTGATAATCAGTTTTGATTAATTAATATTTAAAGGGAGAGGGGCAAAATAAATATAAGCCTATAAATATTTCTGTGTATAATTGATCATGCACAAAAGAGCTCACCACTGACTTATTATTGCTTTAGCATTGTGTGGATTCAATCCCAATCAGAACTGCTATCCTCTCAAACTTGCATTGTTGCCTTGCTTGGCTCAGGAGCAGGAAGAACTCAGAAGACTAAAACATCCCTTGTGTTATACTGGCCTGGAAACCTCTTCCCAGGGTACACACATCGAAAGTTAAATATACTTTTCCAGTGTGAATCTTATTATAGGTCTGAAATAAAACTTGACTTTTATATCATTATAACACTTCAAACGCTTTAGAAAAATAGCTAACAAACTGATAAAACATGAAATCAGCTATTTCTGCATTTGCATTCCTCTAAAAGCAGCAGCAAATTAGAAAACTAAAAATTGAAAAAAATTATGAATAATTTCCCAGGATAGAAGTAACCTTAAGGGTTCCTCCTCTCAAAGCCCCAAACTAGACAGATAACTTAGCAAAAAACGATGTTTACAGCAAAGTTGAACAACTCCCCTATCATATACAGGTAGATGGGAGCTTTTCCATACTGAGGCTTTTCAAGTATTGCTTTTTGAACAGCTGAAGAAAAGCTGAAGACATGTTTTCCAAACAGAAAAGAATAACTTAGTACATCTAAATGGGAGCTCAGGACTCCCTAGCAGATGATAACATATTAGTTTGTCAAGTGTAGTGCTATTTTTTTTCCTGATTTCACTATTCTAAGTTACAAAAAAAAAGGTACTTTTAATTGGAAAAAAAAAACTAAACATACGGTACCTGTTTAGCGTGGGGATGTTCCCTCTGTAATTAAACAACCAAAGTTAGTTACTGATTGATCCGGTTAGTAAAAGCCATAATAAAAGAATTGTCAGAGCAGATACAGACCAGTTGTAAGAAGCTCCGTTTTGGCAGCTCTGGCATTCAGCAGACAAAATCAAGTGCTCATTACCCTTCAACTTCCAAGGTGCCTCCAAAGAGGCAAGCCACCTGACCTACCTCACCACAGCAGCTGTTGATGTAAAGGGTCAAAATATATTTACCATAAATTTTTATAGTTCTATTACAAATAATAATAATGATGATGCAGAGTAGCGATAAAACACAGGCTTATAAAAATTAATTTAAGCTATATGATATAGTATTTTAAGCTTCAACCTGAAATGTAATTCAGAACAAGATTCTTAGAGAATCTTCTTTCTTAATTCTATTTTGCTGAAACTGTAATAAGGAGATCCAGATAAGTTGATGCTATAGCCCCTTGCACTTAACTGCTCTGTAGGATATGTGATAAACCTATAAAATTCCCTCTCAAGAAAATAAGCCAGTGAGTTCCCTGCTGCCTTTTCTAAGTCTCTCTAACCATGCTCTTCCTCCCATAAACTTGGTGGGGTCGTCATGTTGGTGGTGATAAAGAAGGAGGAGGAGGAGGAGGAGGAGGAGGAGGAGGAGGAGGAAAGGGAAGTACTCTGCAGTATAGGAGCTTACAAGAACTGAGTATCATGCAGGAATGTAATGATAAATGATTCTATGACTAGAGTGGTATGTTAAAATTAATTAATTAACACTTTTTAAATTAAATGAAGTTAGGGTAATAGTGACTTTTTAAAATTGCTATAAGGTTAAAAACTCTAGGCCTCTCATAAATAAAACCTTACCCAAATTTGGCTAGCCTTAGATTATTTTCTTGATAAAGAATGTGCCAAAATCACCAAAGAAAGACTAGGGTAATTATGGAAACTGCAAAGTAAGTCTCTTGCATTCTCTATGGTCTTTGCCACCAACTTGTTTTTTTTTTTTCTCCTTAATTTGATGTCAGTCATTTCCTTAACTAAAAAAAAACAAAAATGAAAAAAAAAAAAACCCAAACAAATAAAACTACTTATTTTCAATTTTAAAAGGGCAAAGTTATACTTACCACCCACAATTTAGGAGTACTATAAGAGAGTTGATTGGATGATCTCTTAACCTTCTAACATTCTTTTATCAGCATTTAATCATTGTTGGGGTTTCCTGGCACACAGAGGACTTAATGGGCAGAACATAGTGGGTGGTGCTGATGATATGTGGGAAGGAGGAGAGAGGGAGGAAAATGATGCACTTTCCATGGCAGTGAAAGGAGCAGAATAGACTGAGCTGGCCATATAAATAAAAAGCTGTGACATATCACTGCACACAAACTGTATACCTCATGTGATTTGTGAGTAGCAATGCTCTCTGCATCAAACCTATATCACAGAGTGAATTCATAAGGCAGCAGGAGCAACCTCCGAGAGGAAAAACCTGCTCCTTTGCTGTTTGGATTCTTTGAGCTTCTTCTCACTCAGGAGAACGGGTTTCATTTTACAAGAGAGCCTTAGTTATAATGCACTGGACCCTCATCAACGAATAAAAAGTATGCACAGGTTCTAGAGCAGATGGAGGAGAAACTAAGAAAACTAAATGTAGATGCTGATGAGAATATAGAAACATGTTCCTTTAAGATATAAAGGATTCTAAAGACAGGGGCACCTGCACGGTCCCTTACCATGAACCTCAGTTCAGAGAAGAACCTCACAATCAAAGTAATCTCAGTCTCCATCTATCTAGATTTCTAGAATTTAGAAACCAGTATAATGTCTCTCAACAGTTAACCAATTTCTTAAACTAATAAAATGGTGTCATTGCTTGAGGAGCTATGCTCAAATGCCTTAGGGAGTCTTCATAGGATGAGGGCCATGTTTTCAGTAGAAAAGGGCCTGAATTGAAAAGAACATCACCAACAAAAAGCCCGCCAGCCCTTCTCCATTAGCGTTTCTCAACCTCTCATAGGGAGCCCCCTGCTGCTCTGTTATAGAAATTGTGCACCATCTACACAGTATGGGGTAAGAACAAAAACTCCCAACATCCCCAGTTTTTAAAGGAATGGACCCAAATCAAACATGCAAGAAGTAAATTTAGAGGCTGCTTTTCCTGTTTGGTACAGTAAGAATCTGTAGGCTATAGGGAAGATGAGCAGGGAAAGAAGGATAAATTCTCTATTACCAGGTAAATACTTAGCTCTGTCCATAATGATCATTTATATATTTTGTCACTCTATACAGGGACTATTTGATCAATTTAAGAATATGAGCAATGTGGCATACCACACACTACTGTGATACACTAAAATGTTAGATCCATGGACTACACAAAAATAAACAACCAAGGAAGAGTTTGTATATGAGTAGATATTCCATTCATCTAACTAAAAATAAAATAAAATCTATCACATTCCACTGCATACCCATCATGCAAAAATAGTCAAATCACTCAATCTCTAATAAGGCAATCAACTGCATTTTCAAATATATAAATGGGCAACAAATTCACTTCTTATAAGACATTTGCTATTAAGGCTATTCAAAGCACTTATGATGAATCTTCATTCACAATGTTTTGATAAATATTGGAGTCATTTTCCTTCCAGTAGATTACCTCCATTTTACAGATGTGATCATTGAGAAACCAAATGGGATGCTTTCCAAGGACATTGTTCAATATGGTGTCATAAACCAGAATCAGACCCGGCAATTTCTCATCTTGGTTTCCAAGACTAGCATTCCACATCAATACAGAATAAATTTAAAGAAGGACAAGAGAAATCCTTTGAATTCTGAGATTCTTGGCATTAAGTCACCTCTGATTTTATTGATCTGCCTGCCTAGAATGGCTGGAGAGCCTGCTTCAATATGAATGCAAAATCAGAGTTGCTGCCTGCTAGCTGAACCCTCTTTATTTAAGGAACACTGACTTCTCTGGCAGTCACAAGTCTCTGAGCCTTGTACCATCCCTTCCAGCTGAATTTCATCTTGCTTGATTCTAGCTGGCCCTACATAAATCTTTTATCATATAACAATGCTCTCAATTCTTTTGCCTTCTAACTTGAAGAAAAAAAGACCCTATATGAAAATGATGGTGATGCATGCAAACAAGCAGTGGTTACATCAAGCTGTGACTGAGAGCCATATAGGGCAAATCTTTTGAAATCAAGCAGCAAAGCAGAATCAGAAGAGGTCGGCTGAATAACCTACTAGTCGTCGCTAACAGCAGTACCATAGGAGAAAGAGCAATTTGACTGGCTGTGACCAGTGGTGGTCTCCTTGCGTGAATATATTTCTGTAGGAGAATCCAAATCAAGAGTTGTAAAACACATCTGAACCATGTATTTCTATTGGCATCTCTCCCACCACCTACTTGCTGTTCAGATGTCCTGATTCCACTGCAGAGCTTTAGTTTACAATAAAATGATCATTGATTCATTCATTTGCAGCCTCTTTAGAGCCCCTTCTTTGCTCTGCTGGAAGATTTTGCTCTTTCTGAAATGAGTATGCCAACAGAGCTACAGCATATTACTGCTGCCTGCTGTATAATTAGCTACAAGCCCACAGCACAAAACTATAGGGATTTAGAGGTGCCCTGGATTCTGCTTTTCCTTCCCCCTGGAATCAGCTACTCTTCCTTGACAAGAAGGGACCTTGGGCTACCCTAATGATATATTGAGAGTTTTAAACTCGACTCTCCAATCTTACAAGTCTAGAGTGCCAAAATAACACAGCAGAGACTAGCAGCTGAGCCATGGATACAGGAAAGTACTTTGGTAAGCACTTAAACCTGCTGAGAATTTTTCTCCCAGATGCTTGCATCTTATCAGTATACTACCCTGAATGAAGGAAGCTAGCACTGTTAGGATTTTATTTATTTATAGCTCATTCTGGCCCACTAACTACAACCAAGCACTCCTGCTGCTAAAAAATGCTACAAGTTGGGTGACTTTTGACCATCTCAGTACTATCCAAAGAAGGATCTCATTCTCTAGGAGTCAAAGATTATCAGAATTCTCAAGAATTGCAGCAGGCCGCTGACTATCACTTGGAACACTTCTGATTTCTAAACTCCCTCACAACCTTCTTCATAAAAAGAAGGTCCACAGGCCACCCACTACAGCTAAACACTGACACTGTCAGGAAGCCTAAACTCAGTCATGACCAAAACCTGTGCTATCAAGGGAAAACACAGCCGACCTCTTCTGGATGTGAGACATGGAAAAAGGGAAGTGCTTGAATTAAAACATTATAACAAAGAAGGCCAAATTTACAAGGAGGAAATAGCAGAGAAGGTGCAACACAATTGACTTAACTAAAGCATGGATTTCCACCTAAGAAAATAGGTGGAAATAAACACCAATAGGTCCTCACCCATTACATATGTATAGGAACACACAACAACATACTTCCATCTCCTGCATCAATTTTGATGCTTCTGATTTGAATCATAAAGTTTTTAAACAATGAACTATGTTCACTAATGTGTATTACTCATGAAAATCATTTGGGTTTTTTTCTTTTTTCTTTTGTCATTTGGAGTTTTAAATTTCACACTCCCAGACTGTTATGATAGGCACAGCCATATGCATAGCCAGAGTTTATGGGATAACATACTTTATATGTTTGTATAAATATAGCTATATATTAGAAGATTAAATACATAGGGTGACTAAAGAACTTATGTTTCCAGACTATTCTGAGTTACTTTAATGTGCCCAAAGCTCAGTGAAATCCTGAATGTCAAATGACTTGATGACTGTCAAGAATAAAGACATTCAAGACAATACTTTCATGTAACAAGCTTTTCCACCACTAGAACCAGCGAGTGATAAACTAGGGTTTCAGAATGGGAAAAAAAGACACACAGACACACACCCCTCAGGCTCTAAACTTTGAGCTTACTGGAGGGAGAGAGAAAAAAAAATGCTGAACGATATAGTCTGAGCTCCAGGATTAATCCATGCAAAATACTAGTGGAACTCACTAACAAGCTGGGCTGATGGAATCTTCGACAAGAGAATTAAGTCCTAAAAGTCTGGATAATAATAAAATGTTCTCTTAGTGCAGACCATCTGTCCAGACCATTCCTGCACCAAGAAAATGACTGAAGAAACTCATTCACTTCTCTAAAAACCATTTGCTAACTGGCTACAAGTCACCTTAAAAACAAACAAACAAACAAACAGCAAAAATCCTCCTTCCTCAAAAAAAATCACATACAGTAGGACATAGCCTTTACATGCTAAAGAAGGAAACACACACAAACATACACTTGTCACGTATTTAGGTTTCCTATTATGCTTAAGTCAGGGAAATCTCTGTAGCTGCTGCTATTCAAATGAAGGAGATTTAAGAAGATGTAAATATCAAGCACTTCCCTGAGTAAAGATCTAATAACTGAATCCTCTGGTGAATAAGACCTGGGAATGCCAAATAACTTATAACTACAGTTTCCAGAAAAAACCTGTGAGTCTTGGGTAGAAGATCAACAAGATAACATACCTTGACTGAAGCCTACCCAGCAAGAAGGATGATGCAGAAAGTCATTGAGATTAGAGATACTTTCAATTAGCAATAATTACACTTCAGATAAATCTCATTGGTTATTACGATACTGCCACTGAGCAAAGCTTGAGAATAGAAATAAACTGTTTAGTCATTTGCTTTTTCTTTTTCAATATTGAGAGGAATATCAGAAAAAATAGTCGAATTGTACTGAAACACAGAGTAACTAAATGTCAAGTAAAAGCTGCAGTCAAGCAAAATGAACAAGCGCTAGAGATCTGTTGTAAAACACTATACCTAAAGTCATGACATTAAACACTTAAAATTTTGCTAAGAGGGTGGATCTTGTGTTATGTGCTCTTTCCATAGTAAAATAAAAAACTTTAAGTTTAAAATTTTAAAAATTTCAAGAAGTACAATGTTCTATGATGAATTAAAAAAATAAAAAGGCATCAAAAATGTTGGTTACATACTAACTGCCCAAATGTGCTAAAAAAAAAAAAAAAAAAAAAGTGTCTTCTTCTCCCTTCCTAGCGGCTGCTCCACTTATTTGCAATGGAAATTACTTGTGTTTTGTCTGCTTCTCTAAAAATCAAAACATGTCCTAAAGAGACACGGATCTTCAACCCAAATAGTATCTAAGACATTTTCTTGAAAAAATACTCCGCTGTTGTCAGTTTGCAGAGAGGGTTATGTTTCATCCTAACCCATGAAGGCTAAATCACTGGTCAAAAACAAACTGCAGGGATGGAATTTTACCAGGTAACCCCATACACAACAGAAGACTGTAGTCTTGCTTGGATAATATACCTTAGAAAGATACTTATTTCTAAGGACTTTTTGGATACATTTAGCCTACTTCAAATGAATGCTTGGTTAGATATGTGAAGACCAAGTGCCAGGAAAGAAAATGCAAAAAATTGGTTAAAGAATGTATCTGTTTTCATCCCCAAGAATTTTTGGTTTGTTAACTCCAGCTGGGAAATATATTATAAAATTCTGTTTTGCATTGATAAATAAAATATGTATATTCATGCCTATTCTCTGTTCTCATTGAATAATTTTTAAGCATGCACAGAACAATATAGCTGAATATGTACAGTATCAGGTATGGATAACTCCTGTAACTACTAAGAACAAGCCACATAAAAAAATAAGAATTGTTTTTTTAATCCTTCCTAGAGGCAGTACCATTAACATAAAACAAAGAGGACTCAGCATGATAGCCCTAATTAATTTTTGGTCTAGAGCTGAGATGTCCATGTGGCTAGGAAGGCTTGAAATATGGCTAGTCTGTATTGAGACATGCTCTAAGTGTAAACTACACTCTAAATTCCAAAGACTTAGTATGAAGAATGAAAGCTACCTCATGAATAATTTTTATTACATATTAAAATGATATCTTAGACATAATGGGTTAAAGTGATGTTAAAAGTAATTTTACCTATTCCCTATTACTCTTTTAAATGAGGCCAATAGAAAATTTAAAATTACATATGTGGCTTGCATTATACAGTAGTCTCCCCTTGTCCGTGGTTTTGCTTTCAGTTGCCCAGTCAACCAAGGTCCGAATACATTAAATGAAAAATACCAGAAATGAACAATTCCTAAGTTTTAAATTGTGTGCCCTTCTGAGTACCTCACTTCATCTTACCACACTGGCATACCATCTCATGTCAAAATGGTGAATACAGTAAGATATTTTGAGAGACCACATTCACACAACTTTCATTATAGTATGTTACAACTGTCTTATTCTTGTTGTTAACCTCTTACTGTGCCTAATTTATAAATTAAATTTTATCATAGGTATGTATGTGTAGGAAAAACAGTATATATAGGGTTTGGTACTGTGCACAATTTCAGACACCCACTGGGAGTCTTAGAACGTACCCCCTGTGGATAAGGGGGGACTACTGTATTTCTACTGGACAGTGCTGGTATAGCAGTAGTGATTTTCAGTTGTAGTTGTTCAGAGTTTTTTCAAAAAGTGGTCCCCTGGTCTCTGGTTCAAAACAAATCAGTATCTTGGGACCCCGATGTGTGTATTTTTACAACACTTCCTAGATAATTCTGAGACTCATTAATCCAGAGGTTAGTGACATAATTGTGTCCTTAAGCCTTACAAGACAGGGAGTGGAATGGATGCTAGTAGATAGTTTCCTGTAACTTATTTCTGTAGAATAAGTAAAAAGATGCTTATTGCCTTGTTGTTCAAACAGTAAGAAAAAGAATAAAAGTACTGAAGTTAGAAAAAAAGTGGGAACTTAAAACTAGCTAAAACTAAGAGACCCTACAATTCTTTGATAAGGCGAACAGGCTTATTATATAATAAAGAATTTGGCTGGCCTTTGTCCCTGGTTCCTGAGAGAGAGACTCTAAATTCTTGGAATTTCTCAAGTAATAGAAGTGTCTTCATTCTTCATGAGCCTCTTGGATCACACCTGAATTTATACTGAGAGATGAGATAACTCAGAAGAGGGGCTGCTTGCTAGAAAAACCAACTATGTGATTAGAGAGTTGGGGGCTCTGAGGCAGCTGGACCTCTGGGGAGCGGAGAGGGGCTGGAGACTGAGTTTAATCACGTGGCCTATGATTCAATCAACCATGCTGTTACAATGAAACCCTGATAAAAATTCTGGACACTGAAGCTCAATGGAACTTATTGGTTGGTGAACACATTGATATGATGAGAAGGTGAAAAACCCTGATTGCACAGAGAAAGAACAGAGAAGCTCGTGTTCAGGACCCACCCAGACCTATTATCATAAGTATGGTGCTTTCCTGAGTTCTATAAAGTTATTCTAGTGAGTTACTGAATCTGAGGGGGCCATGGGAACCCCCAAATCTGTAGCCAGTTGGCCCAAAGTACAATGGGGGAACCCCACCCTAGGCCCCACCTAAAGTAGAGACAGTTTTGTGGAGAACTGATCTCTTAACTTGTGACATCTGATCTAACTCAACGTAGTTGTCACAACTGAACTGCAATATAACAGTTGGTGTCAGAATAAGGTCATAATTCCAAAAAATTGAACATATCATTCTAGGATTAATACATTTTATGCTCCTAAAGAAAAGGGCTTTAGGCCTAAAAAAGCATTACAGCAATTTTTACATTTTTCTGGTTTTCAGATTATTTTCTCTCTCCCCCTTTGTCTTTGTCTTTATTTATTTTTACATGTACATCAATACTAATAATAATCACTTTGTAGTTTAAAATTTTATGTACACACATCCGAGGAGGACATTCCAGAAACTACAGAATTACAGTTCTGTCCAAGTCTGGTCTTTATCCACAGGGGTGTGTACACCTCAGATGTCAAGAGGGGCAAGTATATAAGTTTGGAAACAATATCAGGAATAATCAAGATTCAAACCCTCAAGATAGAACAGTGAATAAGATTTTTTAACAAACAGTTAAGAAGCATTTCTCTCATTTTCCAGTTGACTATCCCTCACCAAACTGGACACATATCCTCAAATAAAAAGTAGGACAGGGAGAGCAATTCAGAAAGACAAGGGGAGCGATGAGGAAGGAAGGAAATCAGAAGCAGCTCTGCAGCCTGACTACAAATCACTGCCCAAAGAGAAGAGGTAGTAGAGAGCAGGAAGAAAAGGAGAATGTCCTGAGAATTACAAAGAGCATTAAGTATAGCATGTACTTCTCTACAATTATTCAAGGAATGCAGGAAAAGAAAGATGACCGAGGGCTGAGCCCATGTGTGCCATGAGTACTTCACTGTTCGCTGAAGGACAACCATTCGTTTCTAGAAAATGAGATTCTGAAATCCATGGAGGGAAAAATGTACCGAGAGATGCTTGCTAAATCAAGGATATATGCTTTTCTCTGCCAGCTATAAGGTATTTTTGAGGTAGAGAAGTGAAAGGATCTTCTGAGACAAAGAAGAGAAGTACTTTTTCTGAAGCTGCCTCTGCTCTTCTGCTGACCTCTGCTGGATCAACAGTGGCATCCAGTGGCCAAATGTCTCAGCACAGACTTCTTTGTCTCTAGGAAAGGTTTCTATTGCTTTGGGTGAAGTGGCAATTCAGAACAAAGCCATTTCTGGTGTCTATAACTAAGGATCTCCAAAGACACAGTACTTGGTAATATAAAGTGAAGAACCAAAAACTATAAAGAAGAAATGGAGGGGGGTTGTTTAAGATCAGCTGTGGTATTTATATTTCCTGTGCTATTACTAAAAAGAATAAAAATTCTAAAGGGGAAGAACATATGAGTGGGTGGAATTCCCAGGATTTCACTGTCTGAGGAGTTTAGAAATAAATGAGTATCTAAGATAAAATATTTTCATTTTAAGACCAAAGCAATACTGAAACAAATTTCCATGTCTGTTTTATTTTTCAAAGGGTTTATGAAGGGAAAAATAATGAATTGGCATGGCTTAATTAATTTACTTGAACTTAAGTTTGCTTCTGAAGTGTGATTTTTAAAAACTAAGTTTTAACTGCTAAATTCAGGTGTCTGTTTTTAGAAAGGTAATGAAATTGATTCAGGTATAACCCTAACCCGTTGAAAACATATTGGGAAAAAAAGCATTTCACACAAGATATTTTTATTTTCCAAATGTTCATTTAAACTGCTAAAAGAACGATTTTTGGCAAAGTTCCAGCATATAAAATGCTAGTAGATTCTAACTTAAAAAAAGGGGGCGGGGAGGAACCCCTATGTTTCCTCAGTGACATAATACAAGTAAAAACAAGTGGAATAATCCTAATATTTTATCTTTATTAGACCATACTTTATCTCTCCAGTTCAAATTTCAAAAAAAAAAAAAAAAAAAAGTGGGCACCAAGAGACACCTTTCTCATGGTTTAAAACTGTTCATTTTCTGCTCTATATTTCTAGCTTAAAAAAAACAAAACAAAACATGAAATTATCATACACATTACTCCCCTTAAGTCTCCTGATAGCGCTCTGGCTGGCTTGAGTGCACATACCAGCTCAAACTCACCTGTTTGGATGAGAAGTGGGCAGCATGAACTGGAATTCCACCACACAAGTGTTGTCCTTAAGCTGGCGGTGTTGTACACTGTTAAGTTCATAGGCAATATAAGCCCTTCGAACATACACCTGGTTAAAAAGTAATCCTCAGTAAATACACTCTAAAAACAGAACCTAAGGGTTGGTTAGCCCAGAAAAAAGACAGTCTTGAAAAGAGGTATCTAATGCAGAAAAGGGTAATCTGTGGTGACAGAAGTCCCAAGGTTCTATATAAAAATACTTTGCTTTAACTAATAAAGCTGGAATCTTAAAACTATACCCGTGACTATAAATAGAAACAAAACTAGTCTGCTTCTTCTGGATATTTCGAGGTGTGCCATAAACCTTTCACACTAACCAAAAGTCAGAAGAAGGTTTGATTTTAGCAAAAGAGAGCTTATAGAATCACGACTATTCACTCATTACTCATGATCATTTCAACGGAAGATAAAAGCAAGTAGTGAGAAAAATGAAAGGTGCCAATTCTGGGCTACTTGAGGAGTGAAGACAGAAACAACTGCAGTACAGTTGAACCCTTTTACTATCTTGTACCTTTATTTTGCTTTGTTGAGTTTTCCCATTGCCCAAAATCAATTTTAGATTATTTATATCCCTCAAACACTAGGCAAAAGCATTAAGGCATAGTTTGACATAATATCTCAAACACACTAACTTGACTCAAGAGTTAAAACAAACGGCAACAGGCTATATCTCAGCAAAAACCATCAGTCCAACCTTATGCACTTCACAGCCAATTTGCCATGCACATAAAATGCTACGTGAGATTCCATCAGCATGTTAGGTATATAGGAGATTTCTCATTAAATGACATAAAAGCACTGTAAAACACTGAGATATTTTTAAAATTTTGTATTTACTGAGTAGGTTATATTACACTCTACTCACAGAATACAAATAGCAAGAGTAACTCAAAATAGCTTGCAACAGACTATAGCGATATTCTATTACATAAAATCATCTAAAATACTCCTCTCATCTTCAAAAACATATACTTGGCAATTTTACAGCGGTATTCAGGGCTTGCATTTTTTTGTGCTTAAGGTAGTGAGGTATAGTGGAAACAGAAAAGTCTGTGAGTCAGATTGACCTGAGTTTAAAGCACATTCTTCCACTTATTATCTATCTAAATTTGGACAAGTTACTTAACCTCTCAGAGTCTCACTTTCTTCTTACTTCATGAAGTAATTATATGAATAAAAGAGAAAAATCACCTAAAACGCAGTTCATTAATGTTATTACCTTTTTCTCATGATGAAATATTTCACAAGAGCTGCTTGACAATTCAAAATATAACTAAAATCTATTTTATTTGGCCTGAATGACAAAATGGTACATATTCTGATCAGCCATATATTTTTTCACTTATTGTATTACAGGGAATCCTAATTCATTACGAAATGGGAGAATCAAATAAACCTGAAAAGTAGAGACTATTGAAAAATGCTGGCAGTTATTTTCCTGTGACTGGAGCCTAGAAGTTGGTGATTAGTTCAACTAAAACACCTGGATAAAGCAAGACCATAGTTCGGCATTAGTTTCAGAAGAAAACTCTTAAGAACCAACCTAAGGCCAAAGAAAAAGATTGATATGATAGCCAAATGGACAGAAATCAAGGAAAAGGTCATGTTACATTACTATGAAAACTTACCTCCAGAGCTGCCATCCTCACTACCTGGTTGCTGTGATAAAAGAAGTTTGGCAGGACATCAAAAATAGATGTTTCAGACAAGATGAGTTTCTGAAAAGGACAAAGACAAATAAACCATTACAACCCAAAGAGACCAATTTTAATGGATAATATTTAACAGTTGAAGCTTTTAGCTGTGAATTGGGAAACTTTAGAATTCTATCTCTGAATGTCATGTATGAACTTTCTTTGTGCCTCAGCTTCAAGTTATAAAATAGAGAAAATAATAATACCCATTTTTATAGGGCTGTTGTAAGCATTAAAAGACTTAAAATATGTATAATTCTTAAAATAATGCATTAAAAATGCATTAATTATATGCTAATATAAGTATTTATGACTATCATTATTACCCTTTCTGACATATATCTCTACTCAACTTCTTAAATATTGTCTCAATATTCCACTATGGTAAACCACGGACACGAATCAAAATTGAAATCTATTTCAACTAGGAACCAAAAAAAAACAAAAACATCCTTCTCTAGGTTCTCCAGAAGGAAATCTGAGAGAGAGAGCCTGAAGATTCCCTTGGCTAGATATAACAATATGATCCTTATTTAAGGGTACACAAATAGATCACTCCTGAGAAAATGATGTTGTTTTAAAAACAATAGTCAGGGTCCTTCCAATCAGTAAAATTAGCCAATACTCTTATAAAATTGGCTCTATATAAAGCTTAACAGTAAGCATTAAAATAAAATATAGCACAAGGGGTAAAGACTTCAATAGAACACTTCTATCAAGGCAAGCCTATTTGATTTTTAAGCTACACCACAATTCTAAATGCATTTTTAATGAAAAAATATTTATAAGTATAAATCATTTTAGAAAGTCAAGGTATAAAAACTTCCTTACACAGAAAATCAAAATTGATTAATTACTTAATTAAATTATGCTTAAGAGTAAAGGGAATAAGAGTGCACAGAAATAGAAAAGGGCTATAAGTATACCTGTAGGTTTTCAATGCAAAACTGATGTCCATACATGTCAATAGCTGATAGGAAGATAGACTCTACTTGGTTATGACGAAGCTCATATGATGGTAAATGGGAGGCGATAAGAACCTAGAGTGAGAGCAAAATAAGAGGCGTAAGTTCCTAAGGGAGTGATTATTCTAGGCTCCTATTAGGCAACTCTGATACAAAAGCAATAAATATAAATCTGTAAGTATAGGCATCAAAGATAAAACAGAGACCAAGTAAACCAACTTCTAGGGCCTGTAACATAAAGCCAATGCCACCAAATACTGCATCTCAGTTGACTCTCACCATGATTTGCGTTGTGGGCAATTTCCCAAGGGGAGTAGGGGGAAGGGAGAGAAAACAGCTTCAATCAAGTTCCATCAGTGCATGTGATTTACCATTGCAAAGCTGCTAGTCCTGGAGACTGCCTGACTAGCTGTTAATTGGGAATCAGGTCTGGCAGGGAGCAGCTGTGGGGAAGGTGCATGCAGCAGAGCTAGGCTTCTGCAACTCTGAAGTAGAAAGAAAGACTAGGAAAAGCTGCTCTGACAGCCTCAGATACTCAGTATCAAGGAGAAAGCATCAGGATGTAACATCAATGCATGTGAGGGGCAGGGAGAGTGAAAGCAGTGTCACAAACAAACACGGACACGGTAGGACCTGAATACTCGCAGCAGGTCACTGAGAGGTTCAATAACTTTGAGTAGTTCAGTGACATGGATACAATTGTAGAGAAAGCAGAAGGTCACTGAACAGCTTCAAATGCTGCTCCCTTGTCAATGCCCATGCACTGAAAAACAAAGGGAGCGCCAACTCTTGGCTTCCCTGCTGAAACCTTTTGGAATGGAAATGAAGACTATAAGGTGAAACTAACTGGACTTCTCTGGGGTTGTTCTGATTGCTAGCATCTAAGATTCATTACATTACCTTTCTGCTTTCTACACTTGATTTTTTCCCTATACACTTAAAAGTTTTCACCTGCTTCTAAGCTCCCTTTGGGAAGGAAGAAATATTGAGTCTACCGCCTTCCCTCATTTTCCTTTCCTCCACGTGACCCTGGTTTATCATCACAAGGCTACTAGGAAGAGTAGGGAATGATAACAGGAGGGCTCCTATTTTAAAGAGACTCAAAGTTACTTTTTTCCTTTCTTTTTAAAAAACATATACCACATGACAACATTTGTTCTGAGGGCAATGAGACATACATAGAAAACTGCATCTTTAGAAGATGATGTGTAAAAGCTCATTGCCCAATCTTTGAAAACCATACCTTCCTCAAGATGACCAACACATGTCCTTACCTGGCGTGCTCGAAGTGCCACTTTAGCATTGGTGGTCTTACTAAGTTGAGTTAGCTCTGTGAGGATATTCAGCAACTCATCAGTGAGAGTAGGGTCCCGGCCACACAACTGATCCTAATTGTTAACGTCAAAAAGAACATACACATCCATATTAAAAGGAACTGAGGTGGATCTGACTTTGAAATGGGAAAAGGGGATAAAAACGAAGTAAATGTAGCTGAATTAATAAGAAAATGCAAACTTTCTGGGTTTTGTTTGTTTGTGTTAAATCCCAAACAACGTGGTAAAGAAGATCCCAGAGGAAGTTGCTGCTAGAAGAAACCCAAATCCCTCAGTCATTCATATTCAAAATTCCTAATGTATTTCTTTATAAATCAACATTATACTTTTAACATGCAGAAGAAATCATCAGAGACTATTAAAAGGGGTCAAGAGATTCTGAGTAAGAAATAACAGATGAGGTTTTAAGAGATTTTAAATAATATAGGGATTAAAGGCTTTCCTGTTCTCTCTCTCACTTTTGGAAAGAAGGCAGAATATATAAAGCAAAAGGAACCACTCCTGGTGGTACTCATTCCACCAAATGTTCAGCATCCCAGGAGGGTGTAAAACAGAAACACAAGAACAAATTATTCATTTATAAACACACACTAAATAAAAACACCATCTCATATTCTGACAATTCTAAACCCCAAATCATTTATCCTCTTGCTGTACCAAGAATCACTCCACAATATCTAAACATGGTGAATCCTTAGAGAGATTAAAGGGAAAAAAAAAAAAACCCAGCTCCTACAATACAATCCATGGTTTATTCAGTATTGGGTCCTTCCTCTCCTAAAAATTAAAAATTGTTAAGAAAAAATCTCTATCATATTTTGAGAAAAAGATTTCTTCTGCAGTGAAATGTCAGTTTACTCCCTAAAATCATCCATTATCCATGTAATTTTTCATCTAGGCTGAAATGCTCGATGCAGTTTTTATAAATGCCTGTCCTCTTTTTTACTTTTTTAATTTATAGCTATATATAGTAGTAATTCTTAATACCACATGATGTAAAATGTACACATTTAGGTACAGTTCCCTCTACTTGGAATTTGAAAATAATTGCCTTCATATTTTAGTGCATTTTTATTCTCCCCCTACTATCAAAGGGACATGAAAGAGGACCAGATCCCAAAAGACTCCCTCTCCTTACCTTGATTATCAGCCTTTTTCTTGAAGAATCTCCATTTCTTACTTATCCTTCCCCATCTCAGGGACACTCTTTATAGTCCATGACCACAGCAGTGTAAATAAAAGCTTAGGACTTAGAGCTTTTGGAGTAGGTACGCATTTCCTAAAACACTTTCTGCAACCCCTAGTACTTTCCAGTCACAGGGTAAATAGTTTTGGAGTACTCAGCACCATTATGCTGGGGAAAAAAGGCTTTGCAAACATTTTAAAGCAGGAAATATTTTCTGGTTCCCCAATCCACCAACCAGAGGTCTGCTCCAACTGTCCAGTCATAAACTACATGATGGGATTTATAGTTAAGGAAGTACAAGTATGTATTGTATTCCCCTATTTAACGCAGGGAATTCACTCATCTGCGTAGGAAGAAGAATAGCTGCTGTTAAAGTGACTATAAATCCAGGGTTCCGCCGAGCATGTAGTCACAGACTGGAAGACCTATTCAACCTATCCTAAGGCAGATAAACAAAGAAGAGGGAGAAAATGCAACTAACTCTCATCTTTTCTTGAGAACTAATGAGCAAAATAGAATTGCAAGGGAATAAAATCACCAAGATAAGACCATAAAGACAGAATGAAAAAGGATAGATAACAACAGAGAGTATGGAAACCAAGGTAAATTATTCCTACCTAACTCCCTCTTTACTTAATGTTCCTAATAGAGAAAACATATTCCTTTCTGAGGTATTTACTTCAATCACCAGAACGACCCACTGAAAGATCTAAAAACCTAAGAGGTATCCTGGGGTAATGCGACTCTGTAAATAGCCAAACTAAAGTCTCAACATTAATAACAAAAGCCAACATAACAAATAAGAACACTAGCATCCTACCAACCTGTATCCGATTTGATATGGAATGTTTTCCCTTGGCAGGATATCCAGATTTATCTTTTGAGATTAAAATAAATAAGAAAAATGAAATTATCCTCTTGCCTAACTATAGATCATATTCTAAGTTAAAACAGAGCATACAAAACCACTTTAAAAAAAAAAAAACACTTCATTTCAACTTACAACTATGAGAAAAAGGAAGTAAGAAAAGGGGTAGGAAAAAAAAGAAACAGTATCTATAAGAAAAGTGAACTATGGAGAGTAAAAAACATAGTAGGGAAGTAATTATCTATGATCACCAAATGACTATCTTCCTAAGCTCCTTCTGATAAAGTACACAAACCAGACCATGCTGGGATGAGAAAAATCAAACACAGTATGAATAAACCATTACTTCCATTAGTTTATATTGGACATTTTCTATTCAAATATTATTTTCCCCATTATCATTATTAATACTTAGAAAAAGACTGGCAATAGAAAATTATGTGTAGAGTAACCCTCTCAACCCTCTCCTGTCCTTGACCTAGATACAATGTTCAGGCCCTAAAAGAAACCACCAGAGAAGGAAGATCATTCTGTTCATCAGAATAACCCAAGCCAAGATACAAATGTCCAAAAAGAAGTTTAGGCCCCCCTACCCTGGAGATAGACTTCTTTTGGGCAACTGAACAGCCCAACATCACCATCTAATCCTGGTGAACATTTTCTAACAATGACATTAAACGATACCTATGTCAGCAGATGTTTTCTCAATGTAAAGAGGCTCATTAAATGAGCCTAACTGCTGATTTTGGGATTAAATGGTCACTTGCATAACTCTGCAGGCCCAAGTGAAAATTACTCAATAATCGTTAAGATTGGTACCACACAGTTATTTCTTGTTTTTATTCTTAACCTCGATAGTGGCTATCGACAGGGCATATTTCATATTTGCAGAAATACGACAAACATGCTTAAGTGTCAAAACCATAGCCAAAGTTATACAACTGACTGCCAGAAAAGCTGAATATATTCCAACTTGATCTTAGTATCCTAGCAATTCAAAATGAAAAAAAATGTGACCTAATGTGTAATGCAAGACATCAACTATTGTTCAGCTGGTTGAGGCACTAATCCCAATACCAGCAATGAACTGGTAGCTTCCTCCAGTCACAGCTGGGCTTTTGGACATTCCAGTGATGTCATGGGACAGGTTTAACAAGAAATTGTTAATATCAGACTTATTCAATAAACTGGGTTCACTGTGAAATACTTCTTTACTTAAACATTGGACAAAATTATTTACAGTCATGTTAAGAGGAGGTGCTTATCAGCATTTTAAATGCTCCCTGTTTAAACCAAACCAGAGGATCATAGGCATGGCATTACTCATAAGGAAGCATGCTTATATCATGTTCACGTGGACCATATCAGAAATATAATATTAATGAGGGGACGGCTACTCAAGTCAAGGTGGCTATAGGATATGTACTTGGCTATCCAGACAGCCATGAGGTTCTGATATTTTTTATTGGTACCAAGTAGCTTAATTTGGCTAAAGAATCTCCTAAATACCTCTAAGTAAACATAAACAGTGTTCTATGATTTTTTCTAGAAAATTAAATTTAAGAAATAAGAAAGAGCTTTTCCAAAAAAAAAATAAACTTACTGTTAGGCTTCCAGACTTTGTTTTCAACTGTGGCACAATATTCCTCCAAATGGAGAAAACTCGACAGGACTTTAGGGTTTTACTTGACATTTTGCTTTCCAGATAGGGTGAAGGATTAGAAGAAACTTGCTGGAGAGTCCTTCAGGGAAGTTACCCCCAGGCAAGTTATGCTAATAACTAGAGGAAATGAAGCCTTCCTTGGAGCAGCCCACATTCCTAACATTGATGCACTGAAGACCAATTTTCTTGATCCCTCCCTCTAGGTTCAAAAGCCCCAGAAATCATCATCTACATTCCTACTTCTAGAAAGCAGAGATTGGAATGCCAGGCACATAACCATCAATCAGGAAACCAAGGTAAGCAAAGAAAGGGAAACTAGCTGAGAGCACAAGCTGGGGAAATCAAATGCTACCACGTTCAGGTGATACCTGTAAAAGGCAGTGAGACCTACAGAAAGAGTCATCCAAACAACTAAAATTGCTTTTACCAGCTACAGCCATTATGCAGCTGTGGGGTTGGGGGTCTTGACCATTGTCCAAGAAGAAAAGAGGAAGCACACATCTTACATTCATTAACATAAGATAAAAAAAAAAAAAAGCACGTTTTGAACTTTCATCTCTGCTCCATAAGTCACTGTTGGCTGGCCCTCAGCTCAAGCATATCAATTAACTTCTTCATTTCCAAATCTCTAAATGAGGTAAAAACAGCTAAGATTCTTACTACATTTACTGAGTTGTTTTTTTGTTTTCTTTTTTAAGAAAAATGTGAAATGCCAAAATAAAGAAAAGAACAAATCCATCATTCTGGTTCACCTCTTCAACCTTCTTCCTCCTCCCCTACCTCCCCGACTTTCTCTCTTCTTCTTCCTCTTCTTCCTGTTCTATTCATCCAAACCCAAACACTAAAAAACAGCTCTTTTCTCCAAAGATCTCAGCTTGCTAGAATGAAAGTTTGGGTACTATTCACGCAGGTAAGAAGTAATCAGGATGACAAGGTGGAGAAAAAAGAAACAGCAGCAAGTCTGAGTCTCATTGGCTTCTGCCTGTCCTGACTGGCAAAAGCAGAAAGCAAAGCCTCAAACCAGTTCTCTGACAGGGCCCAACGCCTCTGCAGCACCCCCGTGTAATTACACACTTGAGTGACTGGACTCTGAAGAAAATTGAAGGCCTGAGCTCCGAACAGCTGCCATTTTCTCTCTCCATCACACCAGCGTGATTACTTGAGAAATGAACAGCCCCGGCTCAAAGCTACTCCAGAATTCTCAGAGGAAATATGGCTCCGTGTTCCAATAATGAGATTCTTAAGGCAAGCGTTACTTACAATCACTCCGCAAAAGGAGCGAGCCGGGCCCCTATATCTTACAAATTAGAATTTAAGAAACCTAGCGACAGTCTTGGACGATCATTACTCTTCTGCTGCTCCGAGGATTCTGGGCTTTGGTCTATTTTTAGTGCAGAAAACTGTTAAGTCCTTAAAAAGGTAATCATAATAAAATGAAAACTCACCATAATTAGCTTCCTTAAAAGGCAAATTCTACCCCATTTTAGGGACAAACTGATACATTCTTCTACTCCCTGATTATTACCCTTTTCTACCTGAAAGTCTTGGCTTTATCCAAGGAGAATTAGCAATCTTTGTATTAAAGTTTAAAAAAAAAAATCTAACTAGTCAGAGATTTCTTCCTTTTTTTGATTGAGAAAAAATATTATCAGCAAGGCGCTACAGATATCACTTCTTCGTCAAAACCTCCCACTTGGGGAAACTGAAATAAATATTACATAGTGCTGACATATATGTTTTTCCTTTCAAATGCATCTTCTGGTTTCCCTACCACCTAGCCATTCTAGGTAGCAAAGGTAATAAACACATCCTGTAATTAGATATTTTTAAAAATAAGTATTCTAAAAAAATGTTATCTCCTTGAGAATTAACCAGCTAGGCAGATAACTGAATGAGTGACACTATTGTTAACCAGATGTGAGGTAGACAGTTTCCCTTCATTCTGAACTGTGAAATAAAAAATAGCAGTGAAGATTTGTGGGTTTTTTCCCTTTGAGAAGAAATGATGGAATTAAGCTACCAAGAATAGTCTTACTGTCCTCTAATTCCCAGTACTAACTTGATTAGAAAAATCTATGAGTGAAGAACTTACAAATCATCTTTAAAAATCCGTAAGCCACAAAAATTCCATCCACTGTTCAAATGTACATTAGTCTTATTCACATCTACTAGTCTTACTTCTCATTCCCACTTCACACATAAGGACAAAAGATACTTCTACTACCAATACAATAACCTGAGCTTAGATTTCCATGTAAATAAAACAGAAAGGGACAAAAGAAGGTACAAAATAAATTTAAATATGTTTGGTAGGGGAGGAGCAATACTGGATTGCTAACAGTTGTTTTTTGCTCTTAAATTTTGGACATGATGGCCATTGCTGATATTCATGGAACACAAAAAGAGTTATAATGAAAAAGTACACCTGCTGGATAAGACTAAATTTTAAAGATACTTCCATGAGTGACAACAGGAATGAGGAGACACAGGGCTTCTCTAAGTAGAAGCAAGAGATCTGAGTTTCCGTGCATGAGCATGATTATATGCATAACAGGCAGAACAATCCTTTCCTGATGGGAGCACGTTCTTCCAGGTCAAGGACAAAGGCAGCTATGAGAAACTGTTAATCTACAACCCAAGCCCCACTCATCCCACAATTATAAAAGACAGAAGCTTTTCCTCTGACAACAGCCATCAGGAGAAATGCTTTTTCCTATCATCGACCATCCTTACAGTTTCTGAAAAAACTGTACTCACAATAAGCATTGTAACCAGAAGATTCTTCTTGGTGACTTGAGCATGAGAGAAGATATAGTTCAGTACAGTGTTCATGTCACTCTTGTTCTCCTCTCGAAGGGTGAACACACATTTGTCATAGTGACCTACAAGCAGCAAAAAGAACTGATAAATATCAGTGTTCATATTTATATGCCATTTGTTTCTTAATGTCTATAATTCACCTGATAATCAATGAGAAAAAACAACTTAAGAATTTTCTTGGAGGCATTTGTTCAGAATTAGCAGTGTGGTTTTGTAAAAGGAACACTGGACTAGGAAGTTGGCAATCTGGTTGTAAGACCCAGGCTCAAAGCCTAGCTCTGTTGCCAATTAACTATGTGCTCCTGGGGCAAATCACTTTCCCTCTCTGAGCATTCTTTTCACACACAAAATATCGAGAGGTAGGGGGAGGGTGTGCCTAGAGACTGAGGGGATGGGGATAACTCCAACCTCCACCCTTACTCTAAATTCTCTCTTTTAGCTTCCTGGAATGATTTCCTTAAAAGAGAAGGTTCTGCTGCTTTAAAAGAAATGTCAATGCCATCTTTTAAGCCCACACTCCAGCTTGAGATTCTGGTTCCGTGTCTGACTCACTGAAAATATTTCACCCTAACCAGAAGGAACAGTTTTAGCTCAAAAATAAAATGACACAAACTTATCAATATCCTCAAGGAAGATGGATGCCACCTCTGGAATCAACATATTCCACCAAAGTCCATGAAATAGTTAAGAAATGCCTAGGAATTCCTAATCCAAACTAAGGCACAGATCAAGGAGAATCTTGCATTAACTCAAAAGGTCTACAGGGAAAGTACATTTATGTATATTTTCACTGGCCTTTCATAAGGCCACCAGGGGCAAGTTAGTTTTGGCTAGGAAAGCTGTTTTGCAATAGGAGCATAATCTTCCGGTATACTACAGCAATATCTACCATGGGATATAAGTAATAGTCACTTCTTTAGGAAACAGCTTACCTCAGAATTAAATTTCCAAGTAAAGGAGAATTAGTGTTTGAGTAGTCTCACGGGTCAGAATTTTATAAATCATGAAAATACTAAAGAACTATTGCCTCAATTCAGATTCCATGTTGTTACAAACCGGAATAGTGGTGTTCAAACTGTATTACCACAGATTCCTAGAATGCTGAATACATTCAACCAGGGTAACTCTGCTTTTACCTGTTTTAAATATTAAAGATTGATTTATAATTTTTTTCAAAATGAAACTAAATATATTCAAAAAGCAATGGAGTACAATATCTAGAGAACTGCCTATTTCATAAAAGACCTATTTAGAACAAAATGAAAGCTGTTTAAAAATTGATTGTCCTATATAAATTTATATTTCTCCTGACCAAGACTTGGCTTTGAAGTGACAACAGAACTATATCTTGGTAATAGGAATTACTAAGGCCAGGGAAATAAAAAGAATATTTACCCGGGGCAGAAGCAGCAGAAACACTAAGCAGGAAGAAAGCAATGATACCAAGTGTTCTCTTCCTAATAACGTTTTGTTGTGAAATTTACATACAGGAGAATAAATAAACAGCCACGTAACTATTATCTATCTTAAATAGAACATTTTTAGTACCTCTGAAGGATCCTGTGTGTTCTTCCTCAGAAACAACTAAGCTGAATTTTATGTTAATCATTCTTTGGCTTTTCTTCACATTTATCACTAATGTATAATAGTTTCATTTTTCCTGCTTTTCAACTTGATAACAATGGAATCATTGTGTATGGCTCCTTCGGTAACTTGTTTCTTTCCCTTAACATTACGTTTTTGAGACTCACCCTTTTGTTCACCTGTGTACCTTGGTCCATCCATTTTCACTGCCGTATATTAATCCACTGTAGAAATGCACTGATACCAATAGAATTCAATGATCTATTCTACTTGTGTGCATTTTGGATTGTTTCCTGTCTTTTTTGCTATTTTAAACAATGCTGCCACAAATAGTCTTATATAGTTCTCCAAATAAACATGTGTAAGAGTTTTTTTAGAGTATATTATCTAAGAGTAAAACTGCTATGTTGAAGATTATACAAAAGCTCGACTCTATTAGATACTGACAAACCATTTTACGAAGTGGTTTACACTGGAAATTTCCACTTACCCTTATAGAAGCAGTGGAAGATGATGATGTGACTTTTTAATTCTTGCCAATTTCATTGTGGTTTTGGTTCACATTTCTCTAATTGGTAATAATATTGAACATCTTTTCATAAGTTTGTGGATCATTTGTGTTTCTCTTGTGAATTATCTTTTTATATCTTTTACCCATTTTTGTGTTAGGTTGTCTTTTATTTATTGATTCACAGCAGTTCTCTATAAACTCTAGATACTGATCCTTTGTTAGGTGTATGTTTTGTAAATATCTTTTTCCTCTTGGTAGCTTGTTATTTTCAATCTTTTTATGGTATCTTTTCATGAACAGAAGTTCTTAAGTGGGATCGAATTAATCAACCTCTTCCTTTAGAGTTTGCATTTGCTGTGTCTTATATGATAAAATCTTCCCTACCCTGAGGTCTAAGAATATTCCCCTAAAAAGTTAAGATTTTCCTCTTTAGCACATGTTTAAGTCTTTAAGTCATCTGGAATTGATTTTTGTGTGTATATGGTAGAAGTGATCTAATTTCTTCTTTTGGTTTTGTATAAATAACCCATTGTCTCAGTGTCATTTATTGAAAAGCCTACCCTTTCTTCATGATCTACACTGCCTGCTCTATTATAAAGTAAGTTTTCATATATGTGTGGATCTGTTTCTAGGCTATTATGTTGCATTGTTCTATTAATCTGTCCCTATACCAATATTACTATCTCTTCATTAATATAGCTTTATATTTAGTCTTGACATTTAACTGGACAAATCCCTCCACCTTACATTTCTTAGATACTTGTTATTGTCAGACTTCTTTCACAAAAATTTTAGAATTAGCTCGACAAATTTCATGAAAATACCCAACTAGGATTTTTATTAGAATGTTAACAAATCTACATATGAATTCAAGGAGAATCAATATTTTGAAAGTGTATATTCCAATCTAAGACCATGATATTTAGACATTCTATATTATTATCTGACTATAATTTTCTCTAAAAGAGGCTTGTACATTTTTTGTTAGATTTACTCTTTAGTATGTAATATTTTGATTTGCTATTCTAAATGGCATATTTTTCTAAAATGCTTTTCTAAACAACTGTTCTTTAAAAAAAACACATTTGGATGTTGTGTATTAACTTTTGTATGTAGCAACCTTACTAAACTTTAAATAATTTTAATAAGTATGTGGATTCTTTGAGGATTTCCAGGTAGAGATTGTATCATATCTAATAGTGGCAGATTTATTTCCTTACTCCTTTCTAGTCCTCATACCTTTAATTCTTTATCTTGTCTTACTGCACTGGCTAGGAAATCCAGTATGATGCTGTATAGAAGTAGTGATAGCAGGTGTCCTTGTCTCATTCCTAATCTTAAAGAGAATGCTTTCACTATCTTACTATTATGTATGATGTATCTATAGATATTTGATGGGGAACCTTCACATGATTAAAGAAGTTCCATTTCATTCTTCGTTTGCTGAGTTTACCATGAACAGATTTTAAATTTTGCCAAATGCTTTTCTCCCTATATCTTGAGATGATAACAATGTTTTTTCCTCTTTTAAAGCTGTTACATGATATATTACATTATTCGGTTTTTTCAATATTAATCAAGCTTGTATTAGTGGGATGAAGCCAACATGGTTTAAATATATTATTTTATACATTGCTGAATTCAGTTTGCTAATATTTACTTGAGGATTTTTGCTAGTTATGAGTGGCGGAGCCATCCTTTAAAGGATGCAAAAGGGAGCAAAACAGATAAAAGAAAATGTTAGGTAATATTTCAATTTTATGGTGTTTCACTGCCATCTTGTGGCAGGTAGCAACATCACAGGATGCAGCTTTAAAATCAGCCAGGGTGTTTCACATTTAGAGACTTTATACATCATTTAGTGAAGCTCTTCAGAGAAAGCCAGGGATAAATTCCACCTAAATGATACACTGAAAAGTAGTGGAAAATCTAAGCTTTTTTTTTAGATGCCTGTGGTTCAATCCAGGGATTAGATGCTGAGAGGCAAGCTCTTCGGATAGAGTTTCTCCATTTCAACCTAGTCATGATTCAACTCTTCCTATACAAGGTCAAGAAGACATCAACGGGGAATGCTAATCTCTACTAGAAAAATTATCTCAGCCCTTTCCGAGAAGCACGTGGATTCACGATTTCATCAAGCTGTGTTTTGTTGTTATTCTTTCCTTGGCATTAGTGGTATTATTGAGGTTTAGTTTTTACGAGAGCAGTGAAAGGAGGAAGGGTTTGTTAATGTCAAGTGTTAGTGCCAGGACAAATTGGCTCAGTGTTGCACAGTCCTACCCAGGAACTTTCTCAGATATAGAGTCCTCAGGAAGAGGCTTACCATTCTGAAACTGTGTCTCTACTCGCAGGTATTGTCGCAGCAGATCCATCACTACAGCCTTCATGTGGCCTCGGATGCCACTTCGGTATCTAGGCAAATAGAAACAGTCCCCGCTGAAAAACAAGCTTATACTCTTAAATAATAGATTATTAAATAATAAACCCAGAGCCCAGATTTAGTTTCTAGACTGTCTACTGAACTGCTTTCCTTCTGAATATATGGCAGGATACGGGCCAGCCTAAAATCAACTAACCAGATTAATTTAAATCCCAAGCCTAAAAGAAATCTGGCTATAGATAAGATTTTTTTTTTTTTTTTGTAAAAGAGAAAAAAAGGACAAAACAAAACCAAAAACCACATAATAGCCCTAACTCCTTGGTTCAGTTCCCACTGCTAAGTAGAAATGATTACCTCACCCTTGAAATGGGTAAAAGATATTTGAAAATTCTGAGTATCTTAAGGTTAAAAATATTCTGTGAATATTACTTTAGTCCAATTGTTGGCTTCATCGGCTAAGAAGAAATGTCCCACTAAGCCCTGTGCCAGAAGAAACATTAAGAGTTTCATCAAATTTCAAGGAAAAAAACTAAAATTTCTGTGCCTTAATAATTGACAGAGAAATATAGAATAGAAAAAAGTCATCACAAATATCGAGTATAAGAGCCCATCATTCTAAGATATTTAGAAAATATAAGGTATTTTCTTAAATATAACTGCTTTCTAATTTCTCTAAGTCAAACCTGAAGTAAATCTCTGACTACTTAGAAGGAAGAAGGTATGGGGATGAACAGGTCTGAGAATCTGGAGTCACATGTAACTACCTCTGTACCAGTTGGACAATGCTCTGAGTGTTCATGAAGAAGACTTCTCGTTCAGATTTCCGGTTCAAGGTAGCTGCATGGCTATCTAGGATGTTGGCAATCTAAAAAAGCATAAGAACGTAAAAATGAAGCCCAACCCAACAAAGGGACCCAAGCATTAACTTGTATAGCACCACTATGAATCTTCTTAATTATAACCTGATTATTTCTATCTTTCATATGTTGGGAGTTTCTAGAAGTTACCTGGCATAGTTTAGGGGCTTGTGTTAAATAAGCAAGTAACTTTAATGTCTTTTTACCCTTTCCCATATCAACTAATGAGTACATCGCAAAAACTACCAGAGGCCATGACAGGCAAGATATCCTTAAGGTCAAAGTTCAAACTTTACTCTCCACTTCAATCCCTATATGTAAACTTGTTTTATATGCAAAGGGTAAACATGCTACTGAGGTAGGAAGGAAGTCTCTGATATAAGCTGCAAATATCCCTCTACTTTAAATTTACAAAAATACCTCTAACAGCCCCAAGAACAGACTTCTATGGAATACGTGGCCAAAATGCTTTCCTCATAACCACAGATACTTTGCATTTCAGGTACAGTATTTTCATTATTGGGCTTGTACTCTGAGGCAGTTTTGTGAAGGGCACAATGCTTAAAACTGCAAAAGCACAACATCCAGATAGTAAGGAAGAACCAAACAGGAAGAAATCCTATAACATGAACTTCAGTAGAAAATGATACTGTTACTCTATAGATACCTGCTGGCTGGGAAACTGACAGAGGACTGACGTGATGTTGCTGGCATACTGAGCCATTTCCTTCTTGATAGACTTCTCCACATTGGGAGGGATGCGGCCAGAGACACTGGTCATAATATCTTGCAATTCTAGGAGAGGTAGGGAGGGATCTCTGAGGGTCTTCATCAACCGCTCTACCCAGTCTTTTACCTAAGAAGAAGGAAATAATTAAAAAGGATCCAGATAAAATTAACACAATCCCCAAAATAAAATATTATCTAAATTCGCTATTGTACAGTACTTATTTTGAAATGTCAATATAAGCTTCTAACACTGTCCGTGTTTTCTGGTTTAAATCCCAATTAAATGTGAAGTCAATGACAGAGATAAGAGGCAAGGATTTAAAAACTTCAAATCTCAAGACTAAAGGTGAAAGAGGTCCAGGCCAAACAGCTTTCTCCATCTCCCAAACCCACCTCCCCCTCAAAAAAAATCCTTATGCAACTTTTAAACTACCTTGGAGAACGGGTACCTTACCTTATTTGTACATCCCTTCCCCAAGAGAACTGATTCATACCCTGCTGCTAAAGAAAGGATCTGGAAGGCAGTATCCATTCATTACGTTGACCAGATTATCCAGGACATAGTGGAACACTCGATGGAGCTTTTCGCCTCTGAGTGCTGTGCTCTGAATCTGTGGCAGACTGCCTGTGTGAAGCTCAGCCTGTCAACCCCAATGAGAAATCAAGTCATCCACTACTTTCTATTCAGGGTATAAACACACCACTGCAAGTTGTATTCATCATTCAAAATCACAACATCCTTTCACCAGACCCAGCTACAAGCAGAGAAGTCTATGGAGGAAGCATCATGAAAAAATCATAGAATCCTAGTATTGGAGTACTCCTATAAACTCTAGTTCTATAATACTATAGGCATAAATACCAGGCATAAGATCAGGGGGTGGGGAAACCCTAAGAAAAACTGGCAAACCAAGCACTGAAATCATTCGCCCTTCCAAATTATCCCTACCATGTAATCAGCTCTTGGAGAGCAGTATTAAAAGTACCTTTCTACTTACCTGCTGGACCTTGCTGGGGTTGTCCAACTGCATTTTAGCTATTACACAGCCGGGGTCAAGAGCTGCTCCAGGCCGCTTGACATAATGAATACAGCCAGACTCTGCAGCTGTTAAGGTCATTACCATCTTCATCACCTACAATAAAAAATAAATAAAATTAGAGTTTGACTTCTCTTTACACAGAAGAATAATTTAAAGAGGTTGGTTTTTCTCTCAACGTCTAAATTGGATTATATATCTTATTTAATCCAGGAAAATGAGAATCTCCAAGAGACTACCAAAGGAGCCAATTAAAAAATCTCTCAGAACCTTACTTTAGGTTAGATTAATGACAGCTACTGACATTTCCTGTTTCTAATGTTTAAATCCGTTTTGCCATAGTTTGTGTTTTTACTTGTTTTGTACATTAGAAGTAACAAACAATTTAGCCTCCTCATACCATGGATCTACATGCTCACTCTGTCTACTTAAGATATCCAAACTAAAATCTAAGGGTCACTCTTTACTCTTCTTTGTCTCTTATCTACCAATTATGAAGACTAGCCAAACACATTTTTTAAAACTCTCTCAAAAATCTTCCCTTGCCATCTCTTTGCTTTAGGCCCCCATCATTTCTAATCTAGAGTACTATAAAATCTCCCAACAGATTTTCCTATCTGCTATACACCTCCAACAAGGTCACTAAAAGCAATCATTCTAGAGCCCAAATCTTGTCATATCACTTTTCCGTGTAAAATCCTTCCATGACTCCTCACTACCTTGAGGATAGTCTAAGCTTCTTAGTATGTCTTATAAGGTCCTTCATGATCTCGAATTTTGATTACCTAGCATCTTTGCTTGCCATTTCCCATTAAACCTTAGTTCATTCTCAAGCAATACCAATATGTACTTGCAGTTCCCTGAATATACGATACTTTCTTGCTTTTGTGCCTTTGTATATGCTGTTCTTTACCTTTAAACATTCTTCCCTGCCCTTCTTCACCTGGTCCATTACTACCTATCTTTCAAAACTAAGATCAAAGTACCCTCTTTCAGGAAGTCTTCCCTTACTATCTAATCACATGCCCCACACTGGTTTGGGTTAGGTGGCTCTCTGTACTTTGTGCTTGGCTCTATCAAAATTCATATTTCATTACTTGTCTATTTTGTGGCCCCACTCTACCTACTTTTCCTGTATAACCAGCATGTAACACAATAACACTTTAAATGCTATTGTCTGGCATCTACTTTTAGAGCTAGAGATTCATCATCAGTCAAAGGAAAACTGTGAGCTTTTCATTTGCTGTTAAAATCTTAAGGTTCATAACCCCAACTAAACAAACTGAGCCTCTCTCCTTTCTATTTTCTATTTCCTTTCTGTTACTCTTGAGTTCTATCTAGTCCACTCCAGCCAACTCTTTTCCTACCTTCCCTCCCATGACCCAAAAGCCCAATCACCACCCTGACCTCAATCTCAGCATAGCACTGGCCAGAAAACACATGGCCTCCATCCTCCACAATGTACTGTATTAACTTCCCAGCAGAAGGTGAGCGCATCACTGAAGGGTCATTCTCTTTCTCAAACACACAGGTTTTATTGCCAATTGTGATACGATATCTAGGAGATAAGTGGGATTACATAAGCCAATAAAACACCTCAGGTTCTAAAGGAGAATAGCAAAATAATAATAATCTTTAAAAAAAATCTGAAAACTTTATTCTATACACCCACACACACAATATTCATTTCATCCTTGTTTACAATGCCAAATAACCAAAATTTCCTTCAATAAGGGTCAGATTAGATAAATTATACTATATCCAAGGCAATGTCCTAATAAGCACTTTACATATGTTAATTCATTTAACTGTCACAGCAGCACTGAATGATTGGTGTTGAACAGTCTACAACATATGTTAAGGAAAAAAATAAGGTACAAGACATTATTTTTATATGTGAATGCATTTAAAAGAAGAACATAGTATGTATGGATATGTGACTTTGTAGGTCCATAAAAAATTTCTGCAAAAATACATAAGAAACTGTTAACAGGGGTTGCTTATGCAGAGGGGAACTTAATTTTCATCATCTATTAGCCACATTGGAGTGGCAGAGAAACAATGTTTTTTAATGTAAACACTTTTTGTACTCTTGAAATTTTTGTTAAGTGCATGTACTGGTTTTTAAAATTAAAATAGCATACCAAAAGACCTTGAAAAATCCCAAGAGCTAGTGACTATTGAAAGGAAAGTTTGATAAAATGACCACCAAATGGACTTCAAACAGCCACTCACCTATCCACTTCCTCCTTCATGTACGTGGTATAACTGCTGCCATCATAGGACAAGAGGAGCCCCCCATCACTCAGCCGATGCACATCTACTTCTACACATGAGCCGTTCATGATCACCACATAAGAGTTAGGGGACTGTCGAGTTACCTACAGAAAACAAGAACCAAAAGGGACAAGTCAGTGTCCCTCCCAGGTGGATTCCCAGATAAAATTTAGTACCTCAAAAATATAGGTAAATTATAGGTAAAAAAAAAAAAAAAAATCTGTGAGAGAGAAAGGAAATTCATGGCATTGATGCTCTTAGCCTTAATGTCTGTGGGCATGGCTCAGCCCTGCTGAAAGCGAACAGAGTGACCCTTAGATGCTTCTCCTGGTCCAGTTGTCCTCTGTCTCCTTTATGTCTTGGCAGAATATGTGAAGTTGAGAAACAACTAAAACATTTTCAGAAAATCATCAAATACTGATTCAGGCTATTGACACAAATAATGGCTGTAATTTCACTAACACCCAGCCTGCAATAAACCAAAATTGCCCTCTATCTTGACCTAAAGGAACCAAGCTAATAAAAAAAGATAAAAAGTAAGGTATAGGCTTCAGTGGGGTTCAACATACCTTAAGTACATACTTGGCTCCCTCATAGATAAGTTCAACATCTACTGTATTTAGAAGTGTATGAGCAGGAAGGACTTGACCCCTGAAAGAACGACAATGTGAGAGAAACTTCTGGAGAGTCCTAAAAGTTTATAAGGGAATCTCAAAGCATTTCCTGGAATATCAAGACTGAAAACAACCTAAAGGACCATCAGTAAGGAACTGACACATAAATTATGGAAAAAATATATATATAACAGAATATTATACATCCATTAAAAAGATGACAACTTTTATGTACTAATATGAAATACTCTCTAAATATAGTGTTTAATTTTTAAAAAGCAAGTGAAACTGTGTAGAACAGTTCCAGAGTATGCTAACACTTATGTTTTAAAAAATTAGGAGGTGGGAGGAAACAACTCTTACATGTATATGTTTATATAAATTTATAATATGTCTGGAAGGTTACAGAAGAAACTGGTAACATCAGTTGACTACAGGGAAGAAAACTGGGTGGCCAGGGAAATGAGGTAAGAAGGAGACTTTTCACTATAAACCTTTCGTGCCTTTTGAATTTTGAACCATGTGAATATATTACCTGTTTCTAAAAATAATAAAATTAAAACTTAAAGGAAGAAAAAAGCCCCAGTGTAACCAACCCTCATCCTCTCCTATCAACTGGGATTTTATCTGGGATTTTAAAAAAATGCAGTAGAGCACTGCTGGATGAAGAGGAAAGGGAAGGACAATGCCAAGCAGGGAAACATTATCAAGAAAGACTTGATGATAATAGAAAGAGTGAGTCATAAAGCAAGTGGAGCAAGTTGTTAATAACTGGTGAATCTGGATGAAGAATATAGAGAAGTTGTGTGAACTATTCATGCAGCTCTTCGAATACATAAAAAATAATATTTGAAAGGTAAGGGAGATTGTGAAGGAGATTCCATATGACATTTATACATTAATAGGGAAACCATTTAACTAGTTTACAGAGTGAACACTGAGCGATAATAATTAGTAAGATTGGACTAGTAAACAGGGGCCAAAGTATATAGGGAGTTGAAAGTCACATGGAAAGATTTAGATTTGATATAGAAGGGGAATGTGAGCTGCTGAAGGTTTTAGTGCATGAGAGTAACAAAGTGAAAGATATTTATCACAAGACTTGAATAACTATGAAATCTCAGTTCAATTTTTAAAATTTCTTGCTTTCAGACACCTCAAAAGGGAACTGATGATATAAGTCTGCAACACAGAAGGAAATAAAATGCCTGTAATTAATGTGCTTTAAAATAATTAGTCCTTTGGGCTTTTCTCCAGGGACTCAAAAGCAGAGCTAAGTCTCCAGAACCAGTGTTAGAAATTAGTTTAGCCCCATACAGTCTGATCCTCTACTTGAAAGACTCATGAGTTCATCCAAAATATCAGCCTCAACTATTAATTCCTGAAAGATGTTGTAGGTAATATTTAAAATATTCAGGTTTCAGTGCTAGAGAGAAACACCAGATTTTCATCAGTGGGGTTTGGAAAGATTTGATGCTTGTACTAGAGAGAATGCTTACTTCAGCAGAAATCCAGTTTTTAAAAAGCAATCCATTCCAACTGTGGTATAAACTAAATTCTAGAATCTGCAGTAGAGTCCCAAGGTAATTAATTTATCATAAACTCCTACATTCCTTCCCTTCCCTGCTTCCATGGTCAGTGAATAACAGGTGGCACTCACAAGCTGCCAGAAACAGAAAGAAGAATAAATGGGTCTTTGAACTTTTGTTCTGTACTGAGGACCATTGGTGAGCTTGCACAGCCTATGAGAAACAAAGCTTACCTTTCTAAGGAGTGAAGGAAGTTAGAGATGCTATTTCGCAGGCTCACATCAGCCACATGGAGAGCCCCACAGACAACTCCCAACATGGTATCAGGTCGCTCTGCCTGAAGGGAAGAAAAAGAGGGCAGATTAAAAGCACGGTCACTTGGCACCATGGCCTCTCAATTTAAATTAGGCTCAGATTTGCTGTGAAGATACAGCTAGCATTGAGAATCTTCATCCTTATTGCCCAAATGCTTTTTGAGATTAAAACACATTTACTTTTACAATTTGAAAAGAGGCCTCATTTGAATAGAGATAAAAACCATCTTTCCCTTCACTCTCCCTAAGATTTCAAAGAGCAGCTCAAAAACAAGCTTTTGTCAGAAATTAACTCATAAAGGCACAGATTTAGCTACTGATAATTGCAAAGAAAAACATTATATAAGCAAAATTTGGGCCTTCAGATAATTTATATGAATCTAAGGATTTTATATAAAATCTTTGGTAATTTAGAATGGCCCAGCAATTTAAGAATAATGGGTAACTGTGGATTTATATGAGACTCCCTCATTAGTAGTTGGTAGATAGATATAAAAGTTGGTGGCTCTGAGCCAGATTTAACATCAAGTGACGAAAGAGAAAAGATCTCAATCCCTGTATACTTCTCTTCAAAAATAACCCAGGAAGTAATACTAGAACATATAAAATGACAGTGTAACACAGGCACAAGAACTCTTACAGTGCTAAAATTACAATGACTTCTGATTTTTTCCAAGTAGATCAAGAAGCATTTACATTAGAATCAGATAAATTTTATTTAGTGATATAGAGTGATCATACTACAAGCCTATAAAAACCCAATCCCAGAAGTTATTTGTGCAAATAAGAGAACTATACACACCTGTACTTTTTCTGCTATCAGTCTGTCCAGCCAGCCAGTGTCAATTCTATTCAACTGAAAGCTTTCAGTCTCCAACAATTTGATCAGGTATTCAACTGTAGTTCGAAAGTCACCCCGAATAGATAGCTCCTTCAAAGCCACCACCATGTTTCTGGGAAAAGAACAGAAGTGGATCTGTTTCAGCAACAAACATTTTTCAATCGTCTTAAAGAATTGTTTCATTCCTTTGGAGTCTTAAGAGAGAGGGGAGAAGGACAGACAATTCAAAGAACAAATGAGGGTGCAAACAGCAGTATGCTCATTCACATGCATTCCGAATAGGATAATTTGCAAGAAGTCAGTAAACTTAAGAATTCTGACTGATATTACCATAAGTGCATCAGCAAATCACACATGCATTTCATTATATGCAGTACGGAATAAATTATGTGCAAACCACCCTTAGCTATCACTTACTAAGTCTACATCACTCCAGTCATTTATTGCTGGCTAACTAGAATTAGAGCATAGTTCCCCTCTCCTTACACCTTATTTATTTTATTAAAGCATAATTTATATATAGAAAATATACTTATTTTAAGTATACTGTTCAATGAATCTTGACACATTAATAGCTCGATTTGAAGGTTTCCAAACAATAAGGCAACTGGCTGGATATTGTCACGTATCAGCCTGCCACTTCACGTGAGAGCATTTTAAGTTGCCTTTCAATGTCTGTGGAATGACTTGCTTATTACTTTTTACTTCCCAATTAAATGTCAAATGATCTAACCTTAATAGAATTTCAAATACTATGGGTTTTTTTTTTTTTTTGTATATTTCTGCCAGTGTCTATCCCATACAAAGCAGGTACTTACTTCAACAAATACTTATTATGCACCTCACAGACTCAAGACACATAGTATGCTGATAAGAGAGAGAATATAGATATAATAATTGCTTTTAAGATATATGGTAGACTATCACTGATGCCAGTAGAGAGATATAAACAAAGTGCTACAGAGGTTCTAAGAAGGAAGAAAATCACTTTCTAATGATTTCATGAAGACCGTAGATTCTGATATGGAATAAAAGTATAGCTGGGAATATGACTGTGATAGGAATATTATTCCAGGCATTCCCTCAGCCTAGAACATTATTCAGTTTCCTACTTCCACCCTCCTTTTTATATCCTCTTTCGGCCTGGCTTATTCCTATATACTTTTCAGATATCAGTCTAGATGCCACTTCCTTCTGGGAAACTTTCCCTGGCTCTCTCTAGACTGAGATAGCTGACTCAGTTATATGCTCCTATAATACTTTTACATAATCCTGCTAGCATAGAGAGCAATTTATAGTATCGTGTTTAATTGTTTGCCTTTCTTCCTCTGGATTCTAAAGTTCCATGAGGGCAGAGACCATGTTTTGGTCCTTGTTGCATTGCCATAACCAGTAGATTTTCACCAAATATTTTTTTTAAGGAATTAATCAATAAATGGACAGAGGGAATATCAAGAATAAAGGGAAAGAAGGAAGAAAATAGGAGTGTTCAGGGAACCTCATGAGTGAAGCAGTGGGTATCAGGACAGGAGCTAGTGGCAAACCCATTTGTTTAACAAATATTTACTGAACACTTACTATGTTCAGGGGCTAGAGCAGCAATTAAACAGACGTGGTCCTGTTCTCATGGTATTTAGATTACAATGCTGGAAATATGGGTTGGGGATATTCTAGAGAACAAGAATGTCATGAATGTCATGAATAAGAAAAAGAATATAAATAAGAATAAAAATATAAAATATTAAGAATGTTATGAAGAAAGAAGAAACAATCTGTGAACTGCAGAATGAACTTCTGGCATGGTGTCAAGAAGCAAGCTTACTGTAGAGATTATATTTTTAATATGCTAAAAAGTAACCTAGTTAGCTTTATACCTAAATTAGAGAAATGTACAGAGCAAGTTAGGGAGAGCAAGGCTTCTGGACCAAATTGTAGGATGTGTCCTTAGTAAATACTCAGTGGTCTGCCTGATGAAGACTGTAAACCTAAATACCAATCAAAGCCACTTTGAGACTGTAAATGAGTGAGACAGACTAGATGGGGGCCATGTGCACTGGAGAGTTCATGTTTCCTCGCAAAGAAGCAGCCACACAAAGCTTTAGTAAACTTTTGCCAAGTAGAATATAAATCCAATGCTGTCATTATCATCCCATTTTTAAAGAGAAGGCAGAAATCCATATATTTATTTTCATCTCCCTATTTTTAAATATTGGCAATTTTTAAAACATTAACAACTGTGAGCCAATCAAACACATTTGTGGCTGTAACTAGCTGGCTGGCAAGTCACCAATTTAGAAGCTCTAGCATAAACCTTCTTTACTTTGGCAAAGCAGGATTTGACTGTGAAAGAAAAAAAAAGGGCGACTTTATATCAGATGGTTTTTGGGTAGCATTGTTTCAATTTTGCAGAACCCCATTTATAGTTTTGAATAAATGGAAAGAATTATAGAGGACAAAATAGAAAAAAAAAATTGAGACTTTCCTACTTCTAAAAACATTATTAAAAACCAAGATTATTGATAAATACTTATTGATTACTAGCCTATGTGTACAGTCCAAAGGTCAAGGAATGGTATTAACTGCTTGGTATGAAAAAACAGAAAAAATTGTGGATAAATATTCTAAAATATCTAAACTATCAAAATTACCTCTTAGAGCCCTACTTTTTAGGCAAGCAAAATTGCTATTAAGTTAATATTTAATGTTTATGTTTAATATTAACCAATAACAGTAATGATATACCAGTTACATTCAGATAAGCTGTGTGTATATTTCATAGCATAATGAGATCTCTATGAGCAATGGGGACAGTTCCCTTATGCCCTTTGCATAAAACAAGTAGTTTAATTTTATTATTTTAAATGACTACAGGACATTTACAGCAATACCTTTATTTTAATGACTAATAACAGATCTTATTTGTGATTTATATGATGCTGAACTATTGGTCAAGAATCTACCTCCCTCCAGGAACACACTTTTTTTATGGGAAAATGATATATTTAAAGCAATCAATTCTATAAGTTTATCAAAAATATCTGAAAGCAAAATTACCTGAAAAGGCTCAAGCAACAGAAAAACATCTGCCAAACATTACATAATTTAACACAACATGAATGCAAGTAAAATTGAAGACATATCTCTTCAAAAAGGTTGCTCATATTAGTACCTCTGTAGCAGATAAATTATTCCCATTCCTATGCCCACACCTTCACTGAAGATTAGCTCAGATTTATTTGTTAATGTAATCAAATGCTATTATACTTACGAAATTGCTTCCTCTCTGTTTTCTCCAAAGGAAAAGCAGTGACCGAACTGAGAATCAGCAAATTCATGAAGTCCCCCTGCAGCAGCAACACTGAAATAACCCCAAACATTCTTATTGCTACGGAAATTCAGTTCCTGAACTGTTCCTGAACTGGGCTTGAAACCCTGTTAGAGAATGAAGAATATGAAAAACCATGTTATATTTTCAAGGAAGAAGACATTTATATATTTATTATTTAGGCTCTGTGTTAAGCACAAACAAAAGCCAAAAAGATGCACAAAAATCATAAAGGATTGAGAGCCAACATTCAGTGCCACTGAGGAATCTGGAGTGAGTATAGCAGTTTGAAATGACCAATAGAGCAGTGATCACTTCTTTGTCTCTGATGAAACCTCAATAAATTTCCCTCTCCAGAGGAAGTCCCAAAATATTTGATAAGAAAGCCCTCAGGTACTATCTTAATATTAATGTACGCGGGGAGGTGGTGTGGGAGAGGGCGGGGAGAATCTTTTAAGTGATGAATTACCTCATCTGGATTTTCACTAGTGATCCGAGCAGCAATTACATGGCCCCTTGGGCAAGGAACATGAGCAGAATTTTCAAAATCAATGGGAGCATCGCCCCAGGGAGATACCCCATACATCATACGAATATCCTTGATTCTGTATAGAGGGACCCCCATGGCAATCTGAAAGGTAATAAAACACACATCATTCATTTTTCAGTTACTTTCCTTAAATATGGAGATTATCATATTACCTCCAAGATTTTTCATTTTAGTAGCCACCACCTAAAACATTCTATTTTTATAGCCTGATTCTACAATTATCAAGTAACTCTTAAATTACTTGAAACAAAATATGACACTACAGATAAGTTGCTAAATACTTCCCACTCCTACAAAAAGTCCCCTAATGTAACAGACATAAGTTTCTCTCTATTGTTATTTCTTCATGAAGAGATCAGAATGAAAATATCCAAGGGAAGAAAAGTCAACATCCATGGCTATCTAAAAAACTCAGACAGCTAAAAAGTCCTAACCATGTCACAATTATCTCAATTATTCCCACAAATCACCAAAGAAAATAAATAAATAAGTCTTTAGTCCTTAATGGAAATCCAGAAAGGGTTCTCAATGTGGGCAAAGAATGTTAGATATCAAATATCATTAGCCATTATTGCTTCTCACAATATTTGTTTCCTGGGATGAATGGAGCAAACAATATTAACAGGTAGTGCTTTAAACATTATAAAAATAAATGGGTGTTGCCACAGTCTTGCTCAGAAAAACTTTGACCATCACTGTGATGTGGAACTCCTTCAATATAGGATACTGGGAAAAGGAGTGAAGGGCAATTACAAATTTGTAAGCTTTTCTATGATTAAAACAATTTAATAAAGCATATGATTTTAAAAGTTTCTTTCTAAAATATAATAGCTTTTATCAAATGTGTCTGACTAAAAAGCAGACTGATATTTCTAGATTTGTATCACATTAAGAAAATCCACACATCATAACCTATACAGCACAGAGAGGAACATTAGATAAGACTCAGGACATGTTCTTCTCTTATCAGACACAGGTTAAACCAGTTTTTCAGGGATCTCTGACATTCTCTAGGCAACACTCTGAGCCAAAATCAAGCTGATTCACCTGGAGTTGTGCTGCAGGGAGATTGACATCAGCCACCATCTCGGTACAAGGATGCTCCACCTGGAGCCGAGGGTTCAGTTCCAGAAAGTAGAAACTGCCGTCCTGGCTGTAGAGGTATTCTACAGTTCCCGCACTCACATAACCAACCATTTTGGCAAGTTTCACCGCACACTTAAAGAAGAAAGATAAGCAAAGGTAAGTATCTCACCTTGTCCAGCTAGTGAACCACTGCTTATTTACAGCCTCTTCCTGATTCAACTATCTAGTGTTTATAAGAGCCACCAAAGGCTTTTAGCCACATGCAAGTAAATTTCATTATCTGATTATTATAGAAGATCCCTGGACATGGATGACAATTTCAACTCAAAGCTGGAGGAAACAGTGTTTTTTACTTGGGATCATGGGTAATCTTACCTTATCAGACACAATTACATACAGAAAAAAAAAACTGTGGCAGATTTATTACGGAGCCCTTGTTTGTAGTGTTTCTAGCATTCTTCCTAAAATATGGCTGTCTAGCTAGAGACTGGATTTTCCTGCCTCTCTTACAGCTAGTGACTAAGTTTTGACCAACATAATGCCAGCATTGGTGAGTAATATGCTTAATTCCTGAATTATGTTTTGAAAGGAAGTGCTTGTTCTCTATTTCTAGCTTTTCCCCTTCCTTGGACTAGAACATGATCATGACAGTACAAGCCAGTTTCAACCACGTAGATGCGAACAGTAAGAATGGCAAGCAAAACAGAACAAACCTGAATCCCAAAATGGCCTCACGGAGCAGAACTGTCCCACCAGCCCTGGAGAGCTCACCTCAGATTACGATGGAAAGGAAAAATAAATTTCTATCTTATCTGGTTTGTATTTTTTTAACCTCTTTATTACTACAAATTAACCTATAACCTTATCAATACAGAAATCATTAAGTTCATGTAGGATGCTGCTATTTAAAAAAAGTTAAAATATGTGATGCTGGCTTAGCAATAAGGTAGTGGGTAGCAACAAAACAGATACTGCAGACAGAAAGCTGGTGACCTCCTCGTTAGGCATAACAAAACATTTGTTGAACTGCGTCTTACAACTTGGATGTAGACAACACACCAACTAAGCCTTAAGAAAAATGGTTAGAGAAAGTCAGAATGTAAAAAACCAACCGCTTTTGTGCCAGAAACCTAGGAGAATAACAGAATGATTTGTACTGGAAAAGATTAGATTCTCACCCTAAAGCATTCCAGTGTCAAAGATCAGATAAAAGAAAAAATTCCTGTGTCTAGAAATCTTGGAATGTGGTTACCTCTGCCTAAAGCTGACTAGAAGCAAACAGTCCAGAAATTTACCAAGTTTTGAAGGAACTGTATTTCTAAACAAACCACAAACTTGACCTTCAAAAGCCTGTGATTGATAATTGGAGTATTCCTTATGGCCCCAATCCTGCACCAACAGGAAGTGAGCTGTGAAGCTCTGTCAAAGAAAGCATAGTACCCAAAAGTCAGTCACAGAGACAATGACACAAGGAAGAACTTCCAAGAGAACAAAGCCAGGTGACTTGAGGGACAATGGGCAAGGGATTTACTTCCAGAATGTAGAACCAGGGACAGCCAGAAGGCTCAGTGAGGTATCATTACAATTCCGCCTAGAAGGATTTAATAACTGCTATAGACCAATGATTATCGTATATTTTTCACTCTTTTCCAGATGGAAGTTATCTTGTTTCTATTCCACCACTGTATATTGGGTACATGGGGAAAGGAGGAATGAAAAAGGGTAAGTAACTTGTATTTTAGGCCACTGGCCCATGAAAAGCCACGTACACATTTAATGGAGGATGGAACAAACCTAGAGATCTTGGACTTTGAGCTGTCTACTTTGGGGAAAGGCTAAGGATGTTCTAAGAGTGAGAACAGGGTATGAAAGGAAAATGGATAGCCAGAAGAGTAGACTGAAGCATAGATTACTAACTGCTCCCCAGAAATTTTTCTTTGTGTCATCCATTTAGTATTAGAATATCCTGAATTTCAGCTGAGTATACGGCCCCTAGTTAGTGACTACAATTCCTAACACCCCTTAATAGCTAGGTGTAATTGTGTAACTGAATTCTGTCCAATGGAATGTGAGCAGAAGTAATACGTGTGATTGCTAGATCAAATTTTTATATGCTTGCCTTCCATGTCCTCCCCTCCTCCTGACCCACCCCACGCGGCTACAATGTGAGCATACTCTTGTGAGCTAGCTTTAATCATGAAGATGATGACACCCTAGGGCAAGGGTTGGCAAACTTCTTCAGTTAAAGGTCAGATAGTAATTATTTTCAGCTTGGTGTGCCATGTAGTCTCTGTCACAACTACTCAACTCTGTCACTGAAGCCATAAAGGAGCCATAGATAATACATAAATAAACTAGCATGGCTATATTCCAAAAACATTTTATTTACAAAAGCAGGTGGCAGGCTAGATTTGGCCTGTGAGCTATAGTTTGCTAACCTCCCTCTTAGTGAATGGCGCAGCAATGAACCTGGGTCCCTGGCACCAGCTCATCTCTGAACTGATTAAACAGAATTTATACTTTTGTGTAAGCCATGGTATTTTGGAAGCCTCTATTACAGCAGTTAATGAATGTGTCATTACACACACACACACACACACACAAGTAGAAATTAAGCTTCCAACACAGATGACTATATATTTAGCTTATTTGGAATTCAGGAGAAAAAAGAGATAGAAAATACATTTCCAATAAGATGAAGGCTGAGTCACAATTCCAGAAAGAATCATGCTAGACTGGCTAAAATACAACTATTCCCAAGGGAACTACAAGACTGCTGAGAGATTCTTTTCTATACAAAAATATAGTCCCCAATAAATTTAATAAAATTAAAAAAATAAAAATATACGTAGAATATGTAAACTTTAAAGATACTTAGAGGACCTTTTAAGAGATAATGGATTTGCTTATCTTGAGCTTGTTAAAAAATCAAACAGGAAGATTAAAAATCCCAAAACATTTCTCTTCTTTATACCTATTCAAAATAGTACATTGATTTTTTTTTTTTTCTAAAGCGTTAACTAATTCAGAGCTTGAAATGTTCACTGGCAACTCTCCTAGAGGAAGAATAGCAGAATGATTTGTACTGGAAAAGAATATCATCTTATCAATTATCCGGAATCATTGTTAGAAATTCCACTGCTCGCAGATAGTCTAGGAATTTGAGTAGTAGTTCTGTGTAAGAAAACAAAAATTAGAGCTTTTCATATAAATACCTGTTCCATATGTTCAAATACTGCTGGAGTAGCAATGGCAGCAGGTGCCTCTTCGATAATCTTCTGATGTCTGCGCTGCACAGAGCAATCACGACCAAACAAAGAGATAGCATTGCCATACTGATCTGCTAAGATCTGCACCTCCAGATGACGAGATTGCTTGGCTAGTCTCATCACAAATATAGGCGATCCAGGGACTTCGGCTTGAACCTATATTAGAAAAGAAAAGAAAACAAATTTGTAAGTAGTAAGAAATTTTTTTCTATCTCGACAAGCTGCTTCGATTTCAACAGGCAGATGCCTAGAAGTGTCAAGGACCATGATAATGAATAGGAATACAAAAATGAATAAAATATATAGTTCATGTTCTCACCTATTTTTAAGAGATTGCATTGTTAGTTATATAATCAATATTAATTGATGAATATGAAAACATATGAACATCCAGTGTGTTACACAGGTAAAGAACAACATATTTTGCAAACACACAAACAAATACTCTCAAGAGGGCACAGTACTGCCATGAACTCTAAATAGCCAAATGTACAATTTGCTGCCGACTACATACATGCTTTTCTGGTTCATATTATAGCATATATGGTATTGTTGTAGTGAAAGGACTTTTATCTTCAATTCTGAAGCATACTGTTACTGGATACAGAATTCTACACTGGCAATTATTCTCTTTCAGCACTTAAAAAATACCTCAATATTTTCTGGCTTCCACTGTTTCTACTGAGATATCAGCTATCAATCTTATTTTTATTCCTTTGAAAGTAATCTTTTCTTTTCCAGCTGCTTTAAGATGTTCTCTTTTTTGTCCCTCTCTTTTTAGGGGAGTGAGGTGGCAGATTTACTTAGATAAGCTTCAATGTAGTTTTCTCTATTCTTATCCTGCAAGGCTCATAGTGTTTTTTGAATCTGAGCTTGGTATTTTTTATCAGTTCAGTAAAATTCTTAGCCCTTATCTCTTCAAAAATTGCTTCTGCTCCATGATTTCTTCAAATATTACTTCTGTTCCATTCTCTCTCTCTTCTCCTGAGACTCAAAGCAAATTATGTTATCTTACTTCACTGTATCCCATATGTCTTTTATACTCTATCTTTTACGCTCTGTTTTTTTATGTAACAAGTCACCTCAAGACTCAGTGGCTTGTTTAGGACATCAACTGTTTTATTTGCTCATGATGTTGTACTCATCTGGGTAGTTCTTCTGGTCTTGCCTCTCACGTGCATATCATCCGGTGGCTCAAGTGACATTGAATGGTCTCACTCAAATGTCTGATGACTTGTCTTGACAGCTGGCTGGTAGGTCTAGGGAGCCATGACTGGAACAGCTCATCTGTATTGCATGTGGCCTCTCATCTTCCAGTAAGCTAGACGAGGCTTCTTCAATGTAGTGTTCCAAGAAAGTAAGGGCAGAAGCTCAAGGCTTCACAAGCTCTAGGCTCTAAAACTTATATACCATCACTTTGGCCACATTCTAATGGTCTAAGCAAGCCACAAGACCAGCTGAGAGTCAAGGGGTGGGAAAAGAGATGCCATCTCTTTATGGGAGGAAAGGCAAAGTTGCATTGCAAAGGGATATACATACAAGGATGGGAGGAGTTATTGCGGCCATTTCTGCAAACAATCTCCTATGGTCCTCTCTCTGGCCACAATAATTCACATACCTCCCACATGCAAAATAGACTCACCCCCTCCCAAGACCCCCAAAGTCATCCAATCATGGCATCAGGCTTGACGTCCACTTTCTCATAAGTCATGTCCGGAAGTGAATGAGACTCCTTGAGTGCAGCTCCTTAAGGGCAGTTTCTCTTGATCCACAGATCTGGGAACTAAAAATGACAAGTTATCTGCCCCCAACACCCCCAACATTTAATGATGAGATGGGGAGAAGATAACTCTAAAAGATACTCCTGTTCAAAGAAGAGAGAATAGGAGTATATAGTAGTCATTAGTCCACAGCAGTTCTGAAATCCGGATGTTGTCAGGTTCCCTTACTCCAAGGGTATGAAATGTTTTTGTTTGTTTGTTTGTTTTTGTTTTGCAGGGGTCTTGTTTTGCTCCCTGGGAGTGGTTTCCTAATCCATGGCTCTTCTGCTCTTACCTCTAGCTCTCTAGGCTCCTAGCTCCGCTCTCCGAAAAATCTCTTTTTATTTGAAAAGATTGATGTTTACAGATTAATAGCTTTCTCAGTCTGTTTTCTATCCATAGAAAATTGAAGGCCCAGAGGCCTCTCTCAAGTTTGAACTGTATTTTTTAGTCCTTTTGGTGTGTTCATTAATACAAGTCCCTTGCAAACTTTGTGGGTTTCCTATGAATCATATTGAGGAGTCACTCCTTGCCCCAAAAGGGATATCCATAACTTTTCTGCACAGATCTCTCTATACTTTGGGCATGTCTCACTGCTATGAGACAACACCCTTAAGATTTTTAGAAGCCCTCCTTATCTGAGAGGGAACCTATCAAACTGGAAATGAGAAACAGTTCTTTTTTCAAACTCGACAAGTTTAAAACACCTTCTTTAGCTCATCTCTCTTTTATAGTTCCTTTATATAAACAATCAGAAGCATTCGATAGATACTTTAAACACTTTGTCTAGAAATCCCCTTAACTAGGTCCACAAATTCATTAAATACATTCTTTTCCTTCTAGGTTACCTCAGGCAATTGTTCCATTATTTCAGAACATGGGTTACCATTTTTCCAGCTTTAACCTTTGAGCCAGTGTCAAAGTCAATGTCACATATTTTACTTTTTTTTTTGTTCTGAGAGCATCACATATTTAGGTATCAATTTCTAAATCAGTTATCCATTAATGCCTAACAAACCACCCAAAATTTAGTGACTTAGGACACTGACTATCTTATTTTATTTCCTCATAGCAATTTGAACTGGGCTCAGTTGAGCAATTCTCCTGCTGATCTAGGCCCGGAGCCATTCATATAGCTGTAGTCATCTGTCAACCAGACTGGGGTTGTTAGATGGTTTAATATGGCCTCACTTACATGTCTCAAAGGGGGTACTGACTGCACCACATGGAAGACCCAGTTCAGATACTTTTTCTCTTTAACCCACGACAATGAAGCGAGAAGTTTGCTCATGAATGATTAAAAGAAAAAAGGGAAGGCAAATAAAAAGTAGCTAGAGGGTACTAGTAAAGAAAGAGTGGAAAGCTGGAAGAATGAAAAGGCTAGAACACATCCCAATTTTCATTTTTCTGACTCAACTTTTTTTGGGTATTGGTAGGAAAAAAAAGAGTGAGTCAAGTATGTGAGATTAACTCTGAGGGCAGGGGAAAAAGAGACTCCTGTTTCCTGATTCTCTAAGATTTCTCTGAAAAGAGATCATTTCTTTGGCCTTCACAATCATCCTGTAGTACGGCCACATCAACTTGGCCACAAATTAGCTGCGCAAGCAGAGAAAGACCCTAGGTTCAGCTTTCCCAAGTCACTCATAGAACATGGACCTGCCATAGGATTCCTGTGCCAGGATGTAGTGGCCATGTAGCACAAGCTAGGGTATAGAGTGCTGGGCCAGCAGGGTAGATGACACACATGGCAGAAACTCAGGAGCCTGCAGCCAATTTGAACTTAAGTGAGGTAAAGTCAATCAGAGAGCCTGGACTTGGTGAAGCCAAGAGCATACAGATCAGAAGTTAACCATACCACTTACTTTATCTATAATGCCAGCAGAAGAGGGGCACCAAAATACAGAAAAATGCTGACTCTTCCTTGTCACTATAAGGTCCTAATAGCCACCATACATGGAAGAGATATCTGAGAAACTGAGGATTTTTATATAAGTGAGAATACTCTGTTTTCTGGACATCCAAATTATACTGTGAGTTAAATCAAAACTGTTATACATGTTAATTCAAAGACAACTTGTACTCTACCTGTCTAAAGAGGTTAGGGAAGTCATCTGCATTGTTGACTTTTCTGATTCCCTTTCCTCCTCCTCCTTCTGAGGCCTTGATCATTACTGGATATCCAACTTCCTCTGCCGCCTTCAATAAGAAAGAGAAAAATGGAAGTAAGAGTGGTATTAGTAGGGAAAGAGAAACTGGTATTTTCTTCCTTTAAGAATGTTGTGTTTTGGTAGGTCTATTTGTAGTAAAAATAGAAAGATCTTGAAGATACACTAGGTGAAAGAAGTAACAGAATAATTTGTACTATAAGATTGAACCAAAAGAAATTTCACTATGTTTTACGTATGATTACATACACATTCATACACCCACATATTTATGTGTAAAAAAAATGTTTACAGTATACATCAGTGATGATTTATAAAATGTGGGTGGATATAAACTTTCACTTATACTATATATATTTCTGTATTATTGAAATTTCTTATACATGCAAGTATTCATGTATTAACCATAATTTTTATTTTTAAAAAAAGATATAAGTAAGTCACTTAATATAAGCTGATGGCCTCGGTATGGCTTCTGACAACATATAAGTAAGACTCAACAAATCAGAACTCTTATGTATTCAGAAATTTTTTCTCACTCAACCTTTTATAAAAGATAAAAACAATGAGATACACTAATAAAATTAGTCAGAAAACTAATATTCAACACATACTCTAAATGTGCTTTTCACATTATAGTATTTTATAATTATCACTCCTATCTTAGGAGTGATAATTATAAATAGGGAGCTGGTTAAATCAAGATATATCCCTATTGCTAGAATACTATGAAATTATTAAAAGGAATGAGGTGGTTTTTACATTTAATGATATGAAAGATTCAAAATTGTATTGTTAAGGCAAAAAAGTAAATTGGAGGAAAAGTTAACCAAAAGTTTAAAATAACTAAGTCATTCCTTCATCAAAACATTCCAGTCTGTTAAGGCTTAACATTATAGTAAAATCTAAAAAATATATCACCAGAAAAAGACCATTTCAAATATTAATTTGTCAGTTGATTAAGTATGAAAATCTTTTAATCATAGTATCATCTCTTCTAAAATTCTCTTAACTCTATTCATTACTATTCTTATAAACAGAGATAGCATGATGAACTCAATCACTGGGTTATAAGTGGTCAAAGAGACAGCCATAAACATAGAAAAGAGACTTAAAAAAAAAAAATAGGACAGCCCACACGATGTCAGTAAGTAAGAAGGCAGACATCTTAAAAACATATGAAGGCTCTAGGCACAGGTTGTCCACTTAAAATATTTTAGAAAAATTTTAATACCATGAGGAAAATGTTTATATATAATGTTTATATATAATTTTAAGTAGAAAAAATGAGGATTATTCAATATATATAGTAAGATTCTAACTTTATAATTATAATAATTGTTATGGGAATTTATTAATAAAGATTATCATTACATAATCTATGAATAAAAACTGACTGTAAGAAAATAAATGAGTATATTAACAGGATTTATCTCTGGTTAATAGGCTTGGCAGTGGTTTTATCATCTCTTTTCTGGCTTTCCAAATTTTCTAGCAGATAATTTTATGTTTATAATTATAACCAAGAAAAAAAGGAATATTAATTAATAAGCAAAATAGCCAGGCTTCTATTATTTTGCAAATTTAGCAAATAGAATATAGCATTTGCAATTCAATCAAAAATATTAATTCTTAAGCTTATAGAATGCTTAATCTAAAATGTAAATAACATAGAAAAATTAGTTGAGCATTTAGTGTTCCTCTTGAATTTATAACATACAAGCCAAACACAAATACTGTGTTTTTCTAAAATAGCCTCTTTCATCATCTATCTGGAGGCATAGTTACAAAGTGAAAGGGAAACAAACTGGAGAGAACTATAAAGGAAAGAATACTTCAAAGAATTTCCTTTTTCTTGCGCTCCTGTTTCTACATGGATGGCAACAATTATAGAGTAACACTTTCAGCCTCTCTCAGTTCTCCCACCCCCAACCCTACCTCTCTCCAAGGGAAATTATGTGATTGGTCAGTTTGTAAGGAAGACCTGAGTATGCGTAGCTCAGCCTCTTTTCCCCTTTGGGATCAGCCCACTGCACAGAACATACGCTCTTTGTCAGCTCTCAGCCATACAATAAGCAGAATGATAAACGCTATGCTTCTGTAGAGAAGTCTGTGGTTATTGGGCACCACCAGGAACCAGTGAGTGAGCCTGCTTAATTGATGTTCGAATCACAAATCTGAATGTTGCTACACATTTAAGCCATTTTCACCGATATCTCTATTCATAATAAAATGACATTTTGATCTCTATCTGCCTGGCTTCTTGGTTCTGAACTCAAGCAGGGCAAAAGTGTATTATTTGATAACCCTCCCCTCCCATACACACACACTAACAGGTGGTAGAGGGAAGAACCAGTACCTTCTTAAAGCTCTGATTTAACCACCTAAGAAATGGTCTTTCCAAATGAGAAGTTTGCTTCAAAACAAATTTAAATTATTTTTATTAAATCTAGGTCACTTCTTCACTCTATAAACTATACCTCCTGGTCTTATGACCCTAATCCCATCATGGGTATATGTCATGAACTAGGCTCCAAATTGCTGTATTTCTGACTATAATTGGTCAGTTGAAAGATATTACTCCCTGGAGTTAGTAACCTACCTTTAGCCCATCATCCACATCCTTCACATAACCTTTTTCATATAGTTCCTGGGGAACATTTAAGATACGTTTTGAAAAGTCATTTTCCTGCCAGTCCACACGAAGACCTGCAATAGATAACAGTGACTTAACAGTAGCTATAAGGACTTCTGTTCTTGGCAATTTTTTCCTATACCTTCTTTAAAATGCTCTCATATTTATCCAAAGTTGAAGATAGATGGGAGAAAGAAAAATGCCATAAAACCTTGATCAGTCATTGGGGTTAATGGTATTCATCTATAGCAGAACCTGGTGGCAACTTGGGTTTCCAGTGTAAGTAGGACCTTAACTGGAAAAATCCAGGAGTGCTAACAGGCAGCAAATTATAAAAATGCAAGTACATAAAAGACAAAAAAAAAAAGCATGTCAGGCTTCTCATAGCAACTTGGCAGGCAAATACCTTCAATTTGTGTGTTTAGGCCTGCTCCAGGGCCAGAGGTCTGGGAAATTATTCAATCTTTATGAGCCCTTGGAAATGGAAATGGCGGTTTTATTGGTCTCAGAAGAGGCATGATTCCATGCTCTCTGAATGTCCCTGTACTCAGCCACAAGGGGAATGCTATAGACTCTCCATTCAAACAAGAACAATTCCACCTTTTATTTTAAACTGTTTGACCCAGCAGGTCTGGAGAGGATACTGCAATCCCTCTGGAGAGCTAGCCTAACAAGAGTTCAAATCTGTTCAGCCTTAAGACAATGGTCATTCCCACTTTAGGAAAGGTTTCAGTGTCTGTCTGCTCCCTGTGCTCAAGTACTAAAAAAATAGAAGTTTGTATTGTTATCAGCTATAATAATTCACACAGTACTCTTTGAGGAATCTGTCAAGAATAAATCATTTTCAGAAAAATTTTTTTCTGCATGCCTGGAAGAAAGGTTGACTATTGCCCTCACTTTGAACATCAAATGCAAATGAGAGGTTGAATTATGTATGGTATTACACAGGCAAAACAAATAGTCAATACACTGTAGGCTGACATAAAAAAAAAGCTAGCGAACATTTCAGTATATGGGTTTTAGGTTTTTTAGTGATCCAGGTCACTTCCCAGGCAGGTTTAAGGGCCTAATTCTGCCTAGGAAGTTCATTTCTGAGAAAGGTTCTAGACTAATCAGAGTAGATCCAAATCCATTGAACTATATGAATTTTCCCAGAGTTTCTCCAAATTAAGTCCCAAGATCACTTAAATCACAGTTTAGCATCTGCGTGTCTGGTACAAAATGTATATTCCTAAAACATAATAAAATCACAGCTGTATTAATTAAGCCTGAAGATAAAAGAAACCATTAATTGACCTGGATTCTATTTCTTTTTAAGTAAACAAACTTAAACCCCAAGCCACAGTCTCAAATAGCCTAATTGAACTTTTCTGCACTTCAAGATACAAACAAGAAATAGCTTCTTACCACTGCCACTCCAGGGAAGAGTTGGGATACCCGCAGTTTGAGCCACTATTGAAGATGCAATCTTATCCCCCAAAGCCCACATGGCCTGGCTTGGTGGGCCTAAAAACAAAACAAGAAAAGAACCCTGACTGGAACATCTTGGCCTCATTTCTTTCACATATATTTAATCTTCTATATAATCACTTTTATATTTGTGTTGTCCCCTATCACATCACATATGCAAATCACAAACTTGATTATGAGGACGACTATGTTTTGATTCACTTTTGCACCCTTTATAGAACCTAACAGTAGTAAGCTTTTAGTACACGATGAGAGTTCAATATATATAAATAATGCTGAAATAGATTTCTGACAAATCTAATTTTATCGTCCTTCATGATTCAACTTTACCAGATTAGAAATGTCTTTTTCTTTTTCTTTTTCTTTTTTATAAACAATATCTTAAAGTAAGAACTATGAAGTTTTGGGGTTCAAGTATGAAATATTACCCTCCTTGGTCTTAGGGGAACCAAAAAGGAAGATTTAACTTTAATAGGGTTTACAAAGTATAATCATCATTGTAGAAGAGAAAAATTTTGAACCATATAATCTTTATTTCTCTCTTTGCTATAGGAGAGCAGAAAAGTCAGAAAACAGAGCTCTCACTAATAGGAATATAACCTATATGTTTAAATGCAAAGGTGTTAACCCATATTTAAGGGCACACTCCTAGGGTATCCTAAGTATTCAATTATCTTTGCTATATAAAAATAGGTCCTTTCTCCACATATTTTCCGTAAGGTTAATGGTGAAGTTTTTAAAAGCCAGTGTTTTGGAAATCAGAGCTTCTTCCATATTTCATGGAAAAGAATCTAGGGTCAGAAAACACAATCAAGATGCAGAGACATAAGCAGGTATAAGAAATGAGGAAGGGGAAAAAAATAAATGAAGAGGGTTACTCTGAGAGTCGCTGATTAACAAAAAAAAAAAAAAGGGAGAGAGAGAGAGAGAGAATAAATGTTAAACTGAAGAAAAGCAGTACATAGAGTGGAAAATGGGCAAAATTGACAAAGAGGAAAAAGAAGACTAGAACAGTATGTCAGAAAGGCTTACCCATGAAGGCGATACCATTTTTCAAAAGAAGTTCTGGGAGCTTGGGATTTTCAGAAGCATGACCCCAGCCAGCCCACACTGCCTATCAGGGAACACAATATGGTTCATTCTTAAAATTCGTATTAAAAAACAATACACGATAAACTGTATCATTCTCTACCAAGACTGGCCCTACTCCATGAGGTACAATAGCTCCACAGCAGCCAAATACTTACAAATCTTGAGTTTTCTCTTAGGGCTTAAAGACACTTACCCTAAACTTCTTAACACAAGTGGTAGGGAAGAAATTACTTACTTTTATACCACCGTATTCTGGGCTAAGAATATTCCATTGGAAAGAGGCAACTTTCACTTATTTCGGATAGTTTGAAGGTGAAATGGACTGAATAAATAATCTCTGAAAAACCCTTACAAACTTCCTGTTTGTATTGTTTAATTTTGACTAATTGTATTCTTTCTATTTTTCCTTTCCCTGTCTGTTATATTACATATAAAAGCATTTATCAATTTTCAACAAAGATGCTTTCCATAAAATTAAAAGTTCTCTGGATGTCCCCTTGTGTGTAACTGTAAAATGGCTAAATTATTTTTTCCTGTGACAACTTGGAAATTTTATTTGTGTTTATTAAAACAGCAAAGCATTTAAAACCATAACATGCAACAGTTTTCACTGGCAAGTGTAAGTAGTTCATATATGAAATATAGTGCTGAATTTGAATAATGTCTTTAAAGTGGCAACTTTTTTTTTTTTCCTTAAAAACTTTTGGAAAATTTTTCAATTACAGTTAACATACAATCTTGTATTGGTTTCAGGTATATCATCATGATTAAACCTTTGTATCTTACAAAGTGACCACCTTGATAAGTCTAGTACCCCTCTAACACCATACATAGATAGCTATAACAGTATTATTGGCTATATTCTCTGTGCTGTACTTTGCACTATCATGACTGTTTTTAAAATTGGCAATCTGTACATCTTAATCCCTTCCTTTTTCACCTAGCCCCTAACCCCTCTCCTATCTGGCAACCATTAAAATGTTCTCGGTATCTCTGAGTTTGTTTCTCCTTTATTCCGTTTTTTAAATTCTACATATAAATGAAATCATGTGATATTTGTCTTTCTCTCTCTGACTTATTTCACTTAGCATGATACCCTCTAGGTCTATCCATTTTGCCACAAATGGTAAGATTTAATTTTTTTATAGCCAAGTAATATTACATTGTGTGTGTGTGTATATATATATATGTGTATATATATATATATACATATACACATATATATATATATACCACCACTTCTTTATTTAATTGTCTATTAATGGACACTTAAGTTGCTTTCATATCCTCACTATTGTAAATAATGCTGCAATGAACATATAAATTTGGTTTTAAAGGACACATTGACATCTCTTACTTGGACTGGGATCCTTTTAGCAATGTCAAGAATTAATTCCACATTTGCATAGTTGTTGTTGTTTGGTCCTCCTGGTACTGGCACGTAGTGATCTGCCATCTTAATGTACTCTGAAAATACAAGCAAATCAATAGAGAACACATATGTTGTTTTCTGAAATAGAACAGCAGAGCAAAACTATGTAGAGGACAAGTACCATCATGAGAAACCACAAGACAAACTGCATTATGGGGTAATTTCCAGGACCATTTATTTGGAGGCTCTGACTTTATTAAAGTCACAGACACTAATATCCAATAATCTCATATTTAGGAAGCTCTAATACTATAACAGCAGTTCTCAAACATTTCACTAGATGACCTTTCTAAAGGGTCTTTATGATCCCCATATCAAAAATAATGTGTCTGTCACTAGAGGTCCATGTATAATTATTCTATTCTGGGAAAAAAGTTCTGTCTCTGACACCCTTTACCTTTAACTTGCACTGTACTCTGAGAAAGCCCTTTTCCTGGTATTCAGCTGGGACAGAATGAGGACAGAGGGTAGAGTCTGGAGGGTATGTAGACTGGCTAAACAGGAAAGGTTAGAAATGGGATTATGCTAGGTGTTTGAAAAGGGTTTATCTGGAACATTGGAGATAGGAGATACTTGAAAGACTTTACAAAGGTACTCTCTTTCCCTCTTTTTTTTCTTAGTATTCCCATTCAAATTTGTCACCTGATGTTCTTCTCTTCCTATTCTGATAACAATTGTAGTAGAGCATCTACATTGTGCAGAAAGTGTATTAATAAATACTTTTTATACATACATATAATTTCATTTAACTCAAAGTCCTGCATATGATAGGTATTATTAGGACCCAGTTTATAAGAAATAATGGCTTAGAACACCTAAATAACTTGCTCAAGGTCCATCTCCACCATATTAACATTTCTTATATCTTATTCTTAATTTTTAAAGGCTTTAAGTCCTTCTAAAAGAAAATTCTATTCAGTGTAAGATACAAGGCCCAATAGTTGGCTCAAAATAAAAATTTGTTTATTGTTCTCTTTGTTAATGAGAGACAAAGCATGCTAATTATTAAAAAAAATTTAGATAATATAATAGGATGTAATAATACTATTTTTTAAAAGTCAAAATCATCCATTTTCTAGCACTTGGAGGTAAGGAGTTCGTACTTTGATATACCAGAAACCATAAATTGTTAAGCAATTTAATGATATGTTGTGGATATCATCTCATATTATGACACAGACATATATTTTACAGATTTATATATAATACAATTGTTTATATGTTTAATATTAATATATCAATGTTAATGGTTGTCTGATGCTTCTACAGTCCATAATTGGTTTAACCACTAACTTATTGATAAACATGTTATTAATAATTTGGAATATATTATAATAAAATGATGACTATCCTTATGCTATGGTCCAATTATATCCTCAAAATATGTTCCTAGAAATAAATCTATTGGGTTAAAGGGTATGCACATTTTCAAAGATTAAACCACTTCAGACTCTAACTAGCAATATGGGTGCCAAATTGCCTATACTCTCACTTGTATTAAGTATCACCAATCTTTTATGTTTTGTCAGTCCTATAAGTGAAAAAAAATTCAAAGTATACTATTGATTTAGTTTGCATCTCTGATTATCACTGGTATTAAATCTCTTTTTGTATGTTTATTATTACTCTTTAATTCTTTTGTGGACTACCTATTCATGCTCTGTTCATTTTCCATTGAAGGCTGCCTTTTTCTCATATTAAAGTAGAAATTCTTTGCCACTAATGTTTTTCTAGATTATTGTTTGTCTTTAACATTTTTGCTTTTTTTATTTGCTAAATTGAAATTTTCATTTTCATATAGTCAAAACTTTTCAGTAGTTTAGCGTCCCTAGATACAGAAAAAAAAGTTACTTTAATTGCCGACCTATAACACACACACACAGAGTCTGCAAAGGTATTGCTGTTGCCAACCAACAACAGGTCAGAATTCAATATTGTTACCATTCTCACCATCTCTTAATCTGTCAGTGTTGCCTGTTCCTTTCCAATCTCAGAGTATGAAGCCCTCTCTTTATGTTAATAACCAACTCTTCTAAGGCTCCTTTTCCATAATCTTTTAAATTTTAAAAATATTTAGTGTTTTAAACTGGATTACAGTCATGATTGCACAATGGTATGAATTTACTAAAACACAGAACTGTATACTTTTAAAAGGGTAACTTTATGGTACATAAATTTTACTCAATAAAACTATTAAAATAATGTAATACAAAATTTAGAAAAAAGGAAAAAGGAAAAATCATCCAAAATATTAATTCCTTAATTCAATACCACTGGTATTGTAATCCTTTTGAGTTTTTTTTTCAATTACATTTGATATTCAATATTATATTAGTTTCAGGTGTACAGCATAGTAGTTAGACATTTTTAAATTTATGAAGTGACCTGTCTGATAAGTCTAGTACCCACCTGGCACCATACACAGTTATTGCAATATTATTGACTATATTCACTATGCTGTACTTTACATCCCCAAGGCAACTACCAATTTGTATTTCTTAATCCTTTCACCTTTGTCGACCAGTCCCAAACTCTCCCTCCCATCTGGCAACTATCAGTTTGTTTTCTGTACCTTTGAGTCTGTTTTGTTTGTTCATTTATTTTCTTCTTTAGGTTCCATATATAAGTAAAATCGTATGGTATTTGTCGTTTTCTGTCTGACTTATTTCACTTAGAATAATACCTTTTAGGTTCATCTATGTTGTCACAAATGGTAAGATTTCATTCTCTTTATGGCAGAGTAATATTTCATTGTATATAAAGCTATTAAAATGATATAATACAAAGTTTAGAAAAAATGAAAAAGGAAAAATCTTTATCCAGTTGTCTGTTGATGGGCATTTAGGTTGCTTCCACATCTTGGCTATTGAAAATAACACTGCAATGAACATAGGGTGTATATATCTTTTCAAATTAGTGTTTTGGATTTCTTCGAATAAATACCTAAAAGTGGGAATTACTTGGTTGCAAGGTAGTTCAAGTTTTGATTTTCTGAGGAAAATCAAAATACCATTTTCCATAGTGAGCACACCAATTTGCAATCTCACTGACAGTGCATTAGAATTCTCTTTTCTCAATATCCTCACCAACACTTGTTTGTTGATTTATTGATGATAGCCATTCTGATAGGTGTAGGTGATATCTCCTTGTAGTTTTAATTTGCATTTCTCTGATGATTACTGATGTTGAGCAACTTTTCATATATGTCTATTGGCCATGACCTCTTGGGAGAAGTGTCTATTCATGTTCTCTGTCCTTGTTTGTTTGTTTTGGTGTTGAGTTGTATCAGTTTTCTTTATAAAATTTGGAAAGCAAACCCTTATCAGATGTATCATTGGCAAATATCTTCTCTTATTCAGTAGGATGTCTTTTCATTTTCTTGGTTTCCTTTGCTGTGCAAAAAATTGTTTAGTTTGATGTATGTACTCCCATTTGTTTAATTGTTTCCCTTGCTCAAGTGTATCAGAAAAAAAATATTACTAAGAGCAATCTTAGAGAGTTTCTCGGAGAGTCTGCTGCCTGTGTTTTTTTCTAGGAGGTTTATGGTTTCAGATCTTGCATCTATATCTTTAATCTATATTGAGTTTGTTCTTGTATACGGTGTGAGAAGGTGGCCCAGGTTTTTTTGTTTTTGTTTTTGTTTTTGCATGTATCTGTCCACTTTTCCCAATACCATTTACTGAATAGACTGTCTTTACCCATTGTATATTCTTGCTTCCTTTGTTATAGATTAATTGACCATACAGGTGTGGATTATTTCTGGGCTCTCTATTCTGTCCCACTGATATCTATGTGTCTGTTTTTATGCCAGTACCATGCTGTTTTGTTAGCCTTGTAGTTTGGTTTGATATCAGGTATCGAGATACCAACTTTGTTCTTCTTTCTCAATATTACTTTGGCTATTTAAGGTCTTTCATGGTTCCATATAAATTTTAGGATTACTTGCTCCAGTTCTGTGAAAAAACACCATTGATATTTTGATGGGAGTTGCATTGAATCTAAGATTGCTTTGGGTAGTACGGACATTTTAATAATGTTAATTCTTCCTCTCCATGAGCATGGTATATGCTTCCATTTATTTGTATCTTCATCAATTTTTTCTTCAACATCTTATAATTTTCTAAATACAGAACTTTTACCTCCTTGGTTACATTTATTCCTAGTGATTTTGTGTGTGTGTGTGTGTGTGTGTATGTGTGTGTGTGTGTGTGTGTGCACGATACAACTGTAAATGAGACTTGTTTTCTTAATTTCTCTTTCTGATATTCTGCAACTGATGTATAAAAAAATCCAATCTCTGAATATTAACTTTGTATCCTGCTACTTTACTGAATTAATTTGTTAAGGCTAATAGTTTTTCAGTAGAATCTTTAGGGTTCTCTATATATAGTATCATGTCATCTGCAAATAATGGCAGTTTCACTTCTTCTTTTCCAATTTGAATGCCTTTTATTTCTTTTTCTTCTCTGATTGCTGTTGCTAGGACTTCCAATACTATGTTAAATAAAAGTGGTGAAAGCAGACATTCTTGTCTTGTTCCTGATCTTAAGGAAAAGGCATTTAGTTTTTCCTACTTAGTACTTTAGCCATGGGTTTGTTATATATGGCCTTTACTATGTTGTGGTATGTTCCAGTCCCACTTTGCTGAGAGTTTTTATCATAAATAGAGGCTAGATTTTGTCAAACACTTTTTCTGCATCTATTGATACGATCATATAATTGTATGATTTTTATACTTTATGTGCTGTATCATGTTAATTGATTTGCGGATACTGAACAAATCTTGCATCCTAGGAATAAATCCCACTTGACCATGCTGTACGACATTTTTAATGTATTGCTGAATTCGGTTTGTTACTACTTTATTGAGGATTTTTGCATCCATGTTCATCATTGAAATTGGCCTATAATTTTCTTTTTTTGTAATGTCTTTGGTTTTGGAATCAGCACAATGGTGGTCTCGTAAAACGAGCTTGGGTGTCCCTCCTCTAGAATTTTTGGAAATAGTTTGAGAAGGATAGATGTTAATTATTCTTTAAATGTTTTGTAAAATTCACCTGTGAAGCCATCCAGTCTTTTGTTTGTTGGGAGCTTTTGGATTACTGATCCAGTTTTGTTAGTAATAGTCAGTCTGTTCAGACTTTCTATTTCTTCTGTTTCAGTTTTGGGAGATTGTGTGTTTCTAAGAATTTATTTCTTCCAGATTGTCCAATTTGTTGGCATATAATTGTTTGTATGATTATGATTCTTCATATTTCTGTCAGTATCAGTTGTAAATTTTCCTCTTTATTTTCTGATTTTATTTATTTGGGTCCTCTCTCCTTTTTTCTTGAAGAGTCTGGTTAAAAGTTTATCAATTTTGTTTATAATTTCAAAGAATCTGCTTTTGGTTTCACTGATCTTTTGTATCTTTTTTTTTTTTTTTGAGACTCCATTTATTTTTGCTCTCATCTTTATTGTTTCTTTCTACTCATTTTGGACTTGGTTTGTTGTTCTGTTTCTAGTTCCTTATATATAAGGTTATATTTGTTTGAATTTTTCTTGTTTCTTAAGGCAGGCCTGTATTGCTATCAATTTCCCTCTTAGGACTGCTTTCGCTGTCCCATAAATTTGGGGTCACTGAGTTTTTGATTTCATTTGTCTCAATGTATCTTTTGATTACTTCCTTGATCTCATTGTTATCCCATTCATTGTTTAGCAGAATATTATTTAGCCTCCACGCGTTTGTGTTTTTCAGTTTTTTTCTTGTAATTAATTTCTAGTTTCATTGTGGTCAGAAAAGACGCCTGATGTGATTTCAGTCTTCTTAGATTTATTGAGACTTGTTTTGTGGCCTAATACGTGATCTACCTTGGAAAAGTCCCATGTGCCCTTAAAAAGAATGTATATTTGGCTGCTTTGTGGTGAAATGCTCTAAAAGTATCCATTAAATCCATCTGGTATAATGTGCCATCTAAGACCACTATTTCCTTGTTGATTTTTTATCTGGAAGATCTATCCATTGATGTCAATGGGTGCTAAAGACTCCTACTGTGATTGTATTACTGTTGATCTCTCCCTTTATGTCTGTCAATATTTGTTTTACATTTTAAGGTGTTTCTGTGTTGGGTGCATAAATGTTTACAAGGGTTATATTCTCTTGTTGGAGTGATCCTTTTATCATTATGAAATGTCCTTCTTTGTCTCTCATGATAGCTTTTGTTCTAAAGCTTATTTTGTGGATATAAGTGTTGCTACACCAGCTTTTTATTGCTTCTATTTGCATGAAATATCTTTTTCCGTCCCTTCACTTTTTGTCTGTGTGTATCTTTCAATCTGAAATAGGTCTCTTGTAGACTGCATATTGTATGGGTCTTGTTTTCTTATCTATTCAGCTGCCCTATGTCTTTTGATTGAAGCATTTAATCCATTTACATGTAAAATGATTATTGATAGTTACTGCCATTTTATTATTTATATTTATGGTTTTTTTCCCCCCTTCTTCTTCTTAAAGAAGTCCCTTTAACATTTCTTGTAATACCGGTTTAGTGGTGATGAACTCCTTTAGCTTTGAAATTCTTTATCTTCTCCTTCAATTTTAAATGAGAGACTTGCTGATTAGTCTTGGTTGTAGGTCCTTGCTTTTCTTCATTTTGAATACTTCATGCCAATCCCTTCTGGCCTGCAAAGTTTCTGTTGAAAAAGCAGCTGACAGTCTTATGGGAGCTCCCCATAGGCAACTGCTTTTCTCTTGCTGCTTTTAAGAGCCTCTTTTTGTCTTTAATCTTTGGCTTTTTTATTATGGCTTGTCTTGGTGTGGGCCTCTTCTTGTTTGGAATTTTCTATACTTCCTGGACTTGTATATCTATTTCCTTCACCAGGTTAGGGAAGTTTTCAGTCATTATTGCTTCAAATAGGTTTTCAATCCCTTGCTCTCTCTCATCTCCTTCTGATACACCAAGATGCAAATGTTATGCTTGATGTTGTTCCATATTTCCTTAAACTATCATTTTTTTAGTTTCTTTTTTCTTTTTGCTGTTCCGATTGGGTATTTTCCATTACCTTGTCTTTCAAATTGTAGATCTGATCCTCTGCTTCATCTAATCTGCTGTTGATTCCTTCTAGTTTACTTCATTTCAGTTATTATATTCTTCATTACTGACTGGTTCTTTTTTATGGTCTCTATATCCTTTTTTATGCTTACTATCTTTTTGTTGAAGTTCTCATTAAGTCCTTGAGCATCCTTGTAAACAGTGTTTAGAAATCTCTATCTGGTAGACTCCTTGCCTCCATTTTGTTCAACCCTTTTCCGGTGTTTTCTCCTGTTCTTTCATTTGGAACATGATTCTTTTTCTCCTCATTTTGGCTCTCTTTTTCTATGTATTAAGTATATCTGCAACATCTCTCAGTCTTGCCAAGGTGGCCTTATGTAATAGGTGTCCTGTGAGGCCCAGTGGCACAGTCTCCCTGATCACTTGAGCTGGGTGCTCCAAGAGTGTCCTATGTTTGGGCTATATGTGTTCTCCTGTTGTAGCTGAGCCTTAATTGCTGTTGGCATGTCAGTAGGTGGGACTGATCCTCAGGTTGACTGACTGTGAGGACTGGTCATGACCACAGAGGATGAGCTACTGTGCAGGGCTGACCCCATGGAGCAAGATTTACCCCAGAGGGCCTGGTGCTTGCTGAGACGACCCTTTGGGTATGTAGTTCATGGGGCTAATCAGGTGGTGCACAGTTGTGGTCTGAAGCCAGCCACTGGGTATGTTGGTTTTAGGGCCTCTCGAGAGGAATGGTGGTGCAGACCAAGATCAGCCACTGCCTGTGACCTGCCAGGGGTCACAGCAACCCATGGTTGATACCTCTCTGTGCTGGACCCATAGTCACATGGGAGAGACCAAGCTGCTAACCAAGGCCAGCTACCACCAGTATCTGCCATGGGGCAGCTAAGCAAAAGGCATAGGGCACACTGAGGGCTGTCACTGCCTGCCAGTACTTGAGTAGTACACAAGTTGGGGAAAGCGGGGGTCTCAGGAAGCCACCAGGGTGGGGCAAGTGGTGTTTACCAGGTTAATGCAGATTCAGATTTGGTACCAGTGCTAAGCCTGGGGTGGCTCAGCAAAAGAGATAATAAATGTCTATTGTTTTAAGCTGCTACATCTATGGTAATATTGTTCCAAGTAATATATAAATAATATAGCAATTTATCAGAATGTATTCTCAGACTAATAAATGTCATTCCACAAATATTTTTAATGGCTGCATGGTATTTTATAGACTTTGTGTAGTACATTTTACTTAATCCACTAATGTTAGACACTTGAGTTACTCCTAGTATCTCATTATATTAACAACAAATATCCTTGCATGAATATATCTGCCCCCATTCCTGATTTTTGTTCCTCAGAATACCAAAAAACAGAATTTCTTAGTCAACAGATATGCATATTTTGTCCATTTATGCTCTTGATCCCATCCCTTTCCATCTTCTCTAGGTCCCTTTCCGCATTTTGGATCCTCCCTCTCAGACTATAAACATTTCAAGTCTCTTTTATTCCAAAAAATTCAAATCTTTCCTTGACAGTGATTTCTTTTTAGTTACTGCTTTTTCTTCTTCTCTTCTCATCCAAATTCTAAAAAAAACTTGTCCACATTGGCTGTCTCCATGTCATTTCCCATTCATTCCTTAAAATCCTATATTAGCCTGCAAACTCACATTGTGCCACTTAAACTATTCTTGCAAAGGTTACCAATGATTTCTTAATTGCTAAACAGTTTCCTACTTCTATTTTATTGAATGGTGACACATTTGACCCTTCCTTATTGAAATTTTTTTTTCTCTTTTGGTTCTTCTCAGTATTGTTCATGGGCCTATCTTCCTGAATCTATCCCTAAATTCTAGTCTTCTATAAAATTTCATCCTTAGCATTTTCTATCTGTTCTTTCAAAGGATAGTGTCAACTACCATACATTTGTCGATAATGTACATTCTTAATCTCCAGCTTTTTTATTTCTAAATTCTGGAAGAAAATATCCAATTTTTTGTAGGATTTATAGGTTCTGCTTATGTCACAAGTATTCCAAGTCTAATCTGTCCCCTCAAAATCTTGCTCTTCTTGCTATATTATCTATTATTTTGCCCTAGTTGATGACACTAGCATCTACCTAATCAACCAAACCAGAAACCCAACAGTAATTATTAACTCTTGGCTCAATCACCCAATTTTACCTCTTAAATTTCTCTAAACCAATCCCTTCTTCTCTATGTTCAGTCTCCTCATATCCTCTAGTATTGCTTTCCACAAATGGATCTTCCAAGATGCTACCTGAATCATCCATCTTATTACTTATGTTTTTAAAAATGTATCTATCATTTAGAGATACATGCTGAAATATTTACAGATAATATAATACCTAGGATTTGCTTCAGAAATTGTGTATGAGTGAGGGAGGAGATAAAAGTACAGATGAATAAAAACTAGCCATGAGTTGATAATTGTTGATGCCGGATGACAGGAAGATGGAGAAAAGGGCCAGTTAAAACTTATTCCTTTCTAACTTAATTTCTTGAAGTCAATGTTCTTCAGAATGAAAAACAAGGCCCTCTTTGACAAATACTGGATCACATTTTTTACTTTAACAAGCCACTTATAATTTCCAGAAAACTACTGTGTCACATCTTCAAATATTTGCATATACTGTTCTTTCAGCCTGGAACACTTTTGTCTTCCCCCTCATTACTTCACTAATTCTTACTCAGTCTTGGCTAGGCATATATAACATCTTAACGAAGCTTAACAAGAGCAGGGGGCAGAGTTATGATGTCTCATCTCTGTGTTCTCATAGTATCTTGTGCATATTTCTATTATCGCACACTGACTTCATTGTATTGAAATTTTTTGTTTCCTAGAGCAAGATCACACCTTATTCAACTGTAGGCCTCCATGTTCATTGAGTGAATGAATAAAGGAACTAATAAGAGCACCATGAAGAAACAGACAAAGAAAAAGTAATAAAGTAATAAAAGTAATAAAAGTAAACATCAATAAGGCAATTTCATCTTTACAACTACCCAATGAACTAGACATTATGTCTTCCTTTTACATATATGAAAATTGTGGCTAAGGGTTGTTAAAGGGTCAATATAAATGATTTCATATCGTAACATCTACTTTGCAATAAATTGGTGCCTTCTCCATTTCTAAATAAGATAACATATTAACCCTTATTCCTTACAAATAGTCTTTACATCATTGTCTCAATACAGAGAGAACATATACAGACTAAAATAGGTTTTAAAAGATAGCTCTTTAAAGAACTTATGTTATCTGTGGGCATTCTACCTTCGAGATTATACTTTAGTCATAAAAAATATGGAGAGGAAAGACTGGCCACAGCAGTCTTTATCTACAGCTCAGATGCAGGACCAGCTGAGTAGAGAGAACATATAGAAGAACTGCAGAGTGAAATTCACCTGGCCCCCAAGAGGCCTCTCCATCAGGAAGAAGGGAAAAAAAGAATCTTAAACATAAGATTTTCTAAACTTCAATGTAACTCATAGGAAAATAGCATTTCCTTCCAAACCTTTCCACTTATACATGCTAAAGTATGGGGTTTAGCAAATACTTGACATTGAAAAGGCATACACTTGAAAACCCAAATCAACACTTTGGTTAAATTTCTACCAATTTTTACTTAGACAGGAGTCTTCGTTGAGGTTAAATATAGCACAATCACTTGTATACGCCTATTATTAACATTTTCCAAAAAAGATATTCTTTTAAAAGGTTTCATTGGAAATCCTTGAGTTTGAGAATCCCCATAAATTATCATTCTCCTACTTAGAGGTTATGCTATTCAATGTTTTATGCTCAAGGGTAATGCTTTCTTAATGCTAATAATAATGCTAATAACTCACCTGCATTGGCTTTAAGGTCTTCAGGTGTGACCATGACAACAAATCGGATTGCACGCTCATTTCGAAACATCTCATAAGACCACCGACGGATAGATCGCATGCATTTCACTGCTGCAATGCCATTGTTGGCAATAAGAACCTGGAGGAGTGGGGGGATGAGAATTGGAGAGAAAAGTAGACAAGGCGAGCAATGATGGAGGAAAAGAGATGAGACAATTTTTGTCGATCTTTCTCTTATTTTCAATAAGAATTTTACATTGCTGGTCTAGGCAGTTAGGAACCAGCTCCCATGTGAGCAAGCGTTATTTTTTAAATGGTAGCTAAGGAAATACTTTAATAAGCACCCGTTAAAACTCCTTTCTAACTTCATTTCTTGAAGGGAAAAAAACACAGTTACTCAAATTTGTAAGTTTGTGAATTATTCTATCACACCAATTACTAGAGAACAGAAGAAGATGAACTTCGGAGGGATGATATATTATCAAATGAGGAATGGAGGAAGATCAAAAGTGCAGTTTCATGCAGTATTCTCTGCTATAGTAAAACAAGGCACAGAACCCTGAATTTGTATAGAACCCTGGCACCAACTACCACCTCTCTCCAAAATGCTGAATCCCAAATGCCTTAGAATTGTAGAGGCTGCCTCAGAACAAATGGTCATAAGAAAGAAAAAAAGTAGAAGAACCAATGGTCCTGAGACTTCTCTATAAACAAACCTTTCATCTCCTTAACTGTATGTAATCATGGCCCCAAGTATAACATAGGCTAGTTGGAAGACTAACAGAAAGACATTGCTGAAGCAATACTTTTAGGAGTGGGAATATAGGTTCCCACCCTTTAATCTTTTAATTACTGCAAACTATTTCAACCAAGTCATCCTCTCAGCTCTGTTATGGGTTAGATAAAAGTGACACCTAAGTATTCATGTGGTATATTCCCTCTAAACATCTCAAATTCTTAGCGGAAGCCAGTAGGTCAGTGTATCAAACTGTTCAAGCTTTCCCTCCTGAAATTCTCTACACTCTTAGCTCTAAATCCAATGCTATGACATACTATCTCCTGACCACCACCATAAGTGTATCAGTTTCTCATACCCTCTCAAATCAGTGTGGGCCAAACCCTGTAAAAACCACAAGATCTTTTTAAAAGGATGTTATGAGTACCACTTCGATTTCTTAATTAGCTGTGACTAACTTATCAGTGCTTAATACATATTTCAGGAAATAGTTAAATTATTTGATAGGATGCTAGGGAGTCAGAAAGGATAATTTTCATAAAGTTGCAAGCTCTCTGAATGTCTAAGTATCAGTTTTGAGCAAATGTAGACAACAAACCAAGGCATTATATCTCATGTACTTTGGAAAAAAACTTATTAAGTTATAACTTACCTTCTCAATCACTTTATTCCCCCCAAAACGAGTAACGAATTCTGCTGGAGAAGCTACAGTGAAATCTCGCTGTGAGTCTATTTTCTTTCGGTCTCGACCTTGCTTTACTAGGTGCAAGCCAGACATGCTGGGCCTATAAAAATAAAGAAACCATGAAAGTCTATGAATAGAATTTCTTCACACCATCTATCTCCCCTGGAGACCTGCTTTTTACTACCATCCTTATAACAGCACTTCCAACTGCACCCTTGTGAAGACTGAATGCTGGCAGACCATAAATTTTTTAAACAAAAGAGAGGGGGGGAAATGACCTTTCATATGAAAATTTAAGGGAAAAAAAGTGTTCCTGAATAATAAAAACTAATATTAATGTTTACCAACAGAGATCAGTTTTCAGGGAGGGAGTAAAGGGATGGAGAAGATATAAACCTAGAATCAATAAAGAGTTGCCTAAGTATAAGATTAAAAAAAAAAAAAAAGGCAGTCTATATTGATAAAATTAAGCTAGGGGAGGAATTCATCACAAGATTTAATCTTGAGTTTAGAAACAGAATGGATCTCAAAATCTTTACCTCTCACATGCATTTCTCTGGAAACTATTAGAGAGTGTTGCCTTCCAAGAAAAAAAAAGACAAGGAATCAAGAAACAGAGGATCCAACACAAAAGAGAAGAGAATTCCCCTGGAGTAGAGATGACTGTTCAAATTGGAAGACAGACTGCTCCATGAGGGATGCATTCTTGGAATAAACGAACTGATCATCTGCTGTATTTAACCACAGAAAAACAAAATACATGCATGTTTTTCTTTATTTACATATGTTGTTTTACATATATAAAACAATAAAACAATGTTATATATAAATTTTTGGTATATATACACATATAAATCATTTCGATTATGTAGATTGTATATATCTTGATTGTTGATTATATGTATGGGTTGCTTTTTACTTGACTCTCAGTGGAAATTTTGCTTGGTTTTCCCCAAAAAGGGTAGAAGAAGTTAAGTGAAAAGGAAAGGATGACTGTTCTAAAAACTAATTTTGCCAACTTGGTATCTTTTGTCTGTTTTCTGTCTTTGCCAAAGTCCAGTTTAATTTTCATGTATTTTTTTTTTTCAAAGAAAAAATCCTCAATATTACAAAAATAAGCAAATAAAAAAGATAAGAGAGTGACCTGCTATCAAGCAAATCATTCAGGGCTTTTATGCCAATCCTCTGATGAATAAGGCACAGACCTATAAGAGGCCTAAAGGAGGCCAAGAAAGTCTGACTCATTTCTTCCTCAGCCTGAGTTTGAACAGCAGGAAGTAAGACCCCAGGGTAAGAAAGCCTGGCACCTTTAACAACTCCAATTTGGCTACCCACTGTCACGTGATACAAAAACTACAGCAGAGACACATTCTAAAAAAAAGTTTTCCTGTAAATCCACCTCCCACAGGGATGCCACAAACTATGAATGATTGGTATCTTCCTTCACAATTGTTAAAGAGACTTCACTCTTGAAACCAGCCAAATCCAGCGAGCAAATCTAGCACAGATTGAGTGAGATCCCTTAATGAAAAGAGCAGAGAAAGAGCTGCACAGGGGTTCTTGCTTGCAACGTAGCTACAATATTACACATGGGCTCAGGTATCTTTGGTTCAAATTCTGAATGTAAAATAAAGGTTGAGAAATCCAGGATCGAATATGAGAGGTTTTCTTCACTTCCTTAAAAAAAGATAGTTTTTTAGATATAAAAAAAAAAAAATTATCAAATCTAATTTCTCATAAATTCTGGGGCTTAGCTGCAATGTCTTACTGTTTTTAAAGCATATATACTGCCCAATATGGCACTTTAAAACTTACCTTTGAAGCATGTAATATCTCATCTCCTTATTTTCCTCTGCAGAACTCTCCATATCAAAATGGCAGAGGAATGGAAGTTTGTCTTCAGATTTCAGCATTGTAAACATAAGCCACAGCTTGTCCTCCTGTTGCAGGTGCTTAAAACCCAGGAGGACAAGAGATACTGTGCCTTCTGCCTACTTCTTGGCCCTGCATCAGTCAGACCACAGTATTCCTGATGGCCTCAAAAACTACAGTCTTTTTGTCTACTTTGTCCCCAATTTCCATATTTCTCCACCTTTCCTCCTTTTTGTGTCCCCCCGCCCCCATATTTGGTTCACATATACTATTAGCTGATTTCCTAGGGGGACTGAGAGGAAAGGGAGAGAAATATAAAAGCTTGTATAACTAGAAAACAGATTGTAGCAACTCCGCATTAGCCGCAGTAAATATGTTTTAACAACAGTCACTTTCTTCTGATGGTCATGAGAGAAAAGTTCCACAGTCTCTCCCAGCTGCCAGGAGCACATGACAGGGAGGGCAAAAAAGAGAGACAGTTTACAGGGACAACTAAGCCAAGAAAATAATGGGGTCATGAAATCCAGAGGGAGGAAGACAGTACAGCCTAAGTAGGTAATTTCTGAGAACTAATCAAAACAAATAATACTGATTATCAGATGTGGCTGGGGGAGGGGCAAAAAGCAGGTCAAACAGTAAACAATTACAAAGGACAAAACAGGGCACTAATAAGGAACTGAATAAAAGAGAAGCGACGATTCTAATTTTTAGGCCAGAATAGTGATATATACCAAAAAAACTTTTTAAAAACAAAAAAATCTAAGATTTTATTCACTAAAACTTGAGAATAAGAATAGAACTGGTACAAATGGGACACAGAGAAGATGTGGATAAAATCTGAAAAGAAAAGGGGCCCACACAAATATTTTAGACACAGAGGTCTAACTCATTTTAAGCAGGAAAGGAAAATCCTGCCTAAAAGGCTACTAGGAAACATCTATTACAAAAGCAAATTTGCCACAGACATATCACTTAAATAAATGGTGGATGAATATTATACAGTAACATAGTTCTGTTTTAGTTTTTAATTAATTATATGCTCATGATATTCCTGCCTTGTAATGAAAAAAAAGATTCTTAACAGCTAGAATGTACCAGTCACATCTAACCTAAACTATGCACCATAGAAAAATTCCCGCCAAAATTCTGAATAGAAATAGTTAATAGTCTGATGCCAGTTATGCTGAGAACCTAACAATCTTCCAGAAAAACCCTCCAAAACAAAAGTACACAAAAGTACACAAAAGTAAACAATGAAATAGAAGATAAAATGATTAAGGTAAACCTTGATCTTAGGACATTCAGGTAATCCCAGTTGAAAAGATTGAATCAGGCCACTCAAATGACCACCAGACATAATAGAAAATGGAAGTCCTGGGTTGTTTTCTCATCTGTAGCACTTTGCACCATTCCTTTTATACTAGGCCAATGCCTGATAAAGTTAATCAAGTTTACTTTTTCTTTAAAGAACCAAACTGACACATAGGCAGGCTCTCTTCTGTCTCTTCAGAGTAACGTCTCAAAATAGAGCACCAAGGCCTTTGTTTAGAACAACTACATTGGCCACTAGTGTAGAAGGAGCTCAATTGTACACACATTTAAGTGTCTCCAGATGTAGGCAGTTGCAAAAAAGAATCACTCTCTGCTTTTATTATATAAGTTGAACGTTCAAAATCCAAATAAAGCATTGATTATAGAATAAAGCAGGCTATTTTGCACTCAATGGTATCAGAAAAACGAGCCAAAGAGGCACATTCAGTCATCAAGTTTGTGTTTTCTTTCACCAAAGAGACCTTTCTAAAACAACTAAACACTAAGACAGCACATCCAGATTTAAAAACAAAATTAGAATTTCTAATCTTTTATAGATGTTGCTTACAATCCTTCTGTATTAGAACACAAGAAATAAAAAGCCATTTTCATTCATTCCTCCAAATTCAAAGTATCCTCATTTTCTACCATGAATAGAGTGTCAAAAATAGACACATACCTGGCACAAAATCCAACTAGAAGCCCACACTGATTCCAGCATTGTAACATGCCAACCACCAAGGATGACGTAGCAGTTTATCTGTCAGACGCTGATGCATTAGCTGGCTTGATTGCAATGCAGTCTGAGTTATACTGCAGCACACTGTGAGAGACTGTTTCACACTGGGGCTCTTCCAAGCAGAGAAAGCTTGAATCGAGGATGTACCTCTTTTGAAAAATCATCTGAATAAACACACGCACACACGTACGTGTGTGTATCTAGGTTTGAAATGAACTCTAAATTCTGTTCCACTGATGTATGTGCCTATCCTTGCAGCAATTCCACATGGCCTTGATTATGGTTTTATAGTAGGTTTTGAAATCAGGGAGTGTAAGTCTTCCAACTTTATTCTCCTTTTCTAAAATTGTTTTGTCTATTCTAGGTCCTTTGGGTTTCCATGTAAATTTTAGGATCAGCTTACCAAATTCTAGAAAATTCTAGAAAGGAAAAAAGCCTGCAGATTTTGATGGGGACTAAATTTATAGATCAATTTAAGGAAAATCACCATCTCGACAATACTGAGTCGTCCCATCCCTCAACATAGACTGTTTCTCCATTTATTTATATCTTTAATTTCTTTCAGCAATGTTCTGTAACTCTTAATGGACAAGTCTTACACTTTTTTGGTTAAATTTACTCCTAAGTATTTTATACTTTTTGATGCCACTGTAAATGAAATTATATTAATTTCATTTTTGCTTGTTCATTGTTAGCTAGTGTACGGAAATACAACTGATTTTTGTATACAGATATTATAGCCTGTGATATTTTTCATGGGTATATAACTAGGAGTGGAATTGATGGATCATATGGTAAATGTTCAATTTTATAAAAAATTTCCAAATTATTTTCCAGAGTGGTTGTGTCATTTTACATTCCCACCAACTATGTACAAGTGATCCAACTTCTCCACATTCTTGCATAATTTGGTGTTGTCACTAGTTTTCACTTTAGGCACTCTGATAAGTGTAATAATATCTCGTTGTTTTAATTTGCATTTCCCTAAAGCTAATAATGTTAAACATCCTTTCACATCCTTACTTGCCATCTATATATCTTCTTTGGTGATATTTACTTCTTTTTTATTTCTCTCCTTATTGAGAATTTTGCTTATTGAGCGTTGTCCTAGCTTAAAAAAAAATTCTTTAAACATGTTTCCATTTGGTTCTCTGAAAACATTTATGATAGCTATTTTGAAGGCTTTATCTGCTAAATCCAGCATTTAGAGACACTTTGAGACAATTTCTATTGACTTCTTTTTCCTAAGTATGCGTCACACTTTCCTATTTCTTTTCATATCTCATGATTTTTTGTTGAAAATTTAACATATTAAATAATTTATTGTAGCAACTCTGAATTCTGATTCCTTTACCCATGAAAATTGTTGTTACTGTTGTTTGCTTGTTTCTTTCTTTCTTGTCTTAATAACTTGCCTGGGCTAAATCTGTGAAATCTGCCACCCCCAAAGTGTGCGGCCACTACTACCTCAGTTCATTTTCTTTCTATTGCTTGTTTCTATGTTCAAACCTGCTTTCTAAGGGGTTACCTATATGTCTGCACTTAGATGTTAACCAATGATTAGGCAGGAGTTAAATTCAAACACTTTTAGTCAGAAAAGCATTTGTACTCTGTTCATGTGTCTATATGTGAGGTAGGGTAGCACATTCAAAGTTGAAGGGCATTTTCAAGTCTGCCCTGGCTTTTACTTTATCTTGGGCCTTCTCATCTATTCTGTGCATGCACATAGCCTTAGCCAGCAATGTGTTTGCCTCAACCACAAACATATCTCAGTCTATTAGAGTTTTTGGCCCAACATTCCTCTCAGTTGCCTGATATGGTCACTTCCACTGATGATACCACCAATTATACTTGTTCTTGTATTTGGTTTTTGGTGGACAAATGAACTCATTTCTTTTGGGTAAATAACCAGGAGCAGACTTGCTTATTGATAGAGTATGAGTATGTTTAACTTTAAAAGATACTGGTAAATAGTCTTCTAAAGTGGTGTGTCAAATGATATTCCCACCAGCAATGTGAGTTCCATGTTCCCCACATCCTCGCTAATATTTGATATCATCAGTCTTTTAACTTTAGCCTTTTTGGTTGGGGTGGTATCTAATTCATTGTGATTTTAATTTGCAAATCCTTGATGACCAACAGTATTGAACACCTTTTTATATACTTATTTGCCATTCGAATATCTTCTTTTGTGAAGTTTAAGTCTTTCCCCATATTTCTATTGGGTTGAAATGTCTTTATAAAACACTGAAGTATCTTTTTCTTATTGATTTATAAGTCTCTGGTAGTAAGATATTTTAATAGTCCCCTTTCAGCAACAGATAGAACAAGTAGGCAAAAAAAAGTCAAGGATATATAAGAATAACACAATTGAAAAAATTGACTTAACTGACATATACAGAATTCTATAACCAACAACTGCAAAATACACATTCTTAGCAAATGTTTATAAAACTTTACCAAAGTAGACCATATGCCAGGCCATAAAGTATCATTTTTGACAAAGACATTAAAATATATCCAAGTGATTTTAACACATATCCAAATGTCTTGAAATTAGTAAATACACTTCTAAATGATTTATGAGTCAAAAAAAAAAATCACAATGGAGGTGGGCAAAATGAGTAAAGGTGCTCAAAAGATACAATCTTTCTAGTTATAAGATAAATAAGTCCTGGGGATGTAAGGCACAGAACAATGACTACAGTTAACAATACTGTATTGTGTATTTAAAGTTGCTAAGATAGTAGATCTTAAAAGTTCTCGACACAAGAAAAAGAAAAAAACTGTAACTGTGTGTTATGAATGTTAACTTATTGTGATAATCATTTTGCAATATAGACATATATTAAATCATTAGGTTGTACACCTAAAACTAATACAATGTTATATGCTAATTATAGCTCGGTAGAGAAACAAATCAGTGAAAGTATGAAAATATTTTAAACTGAATGATGATGAAAGAAACATGGGTATCAAAGAAGGGTTTTAATAAAAATGGGAGTTATAAGAGCTTGTCTGAATGCCAACAGGAATGATTTAGCAGAAAAAGGGATATTTAAAATGTACAAAAGAAGAGGATGATAGAAAAAGGGGAGGATCTTAAGAAGTCCTTATAGCAAGATGGAAAAACGCGATTATGAGTATAGACACAAGAAAGTTTGAGTATAGACACAAGAAAGAAAGAAAGAAGAATGTCTTGTTTGACAGTTTCTGTTTTCTCAATGAAATATGAGGCAAAATTATGAACTGAAAGAATATCTGGAAGGGGCAGGGACTATTAGCTTAAGGGAGACTGTTGGCTTAAGAACAATGAAGAATGAAATTGTCCTTGTGGAAAATGGAAGGTCAAACTACTAGAAGAGAAAAACAAAATAGGAGAAAAACAAGAAAAGTTTCACAGCACAGGCAGTATTTGAAAAGGACCCTAAAAAGTGTGAATGGAATTTCAATAGTCAGGGGAAAGAGACATCAATAAGAAAACATGGAAACATTGCGGGGGAAGGGGAATCCTACTATCCCCCTCAGGTAACTGTTCTATTTTCTTCCTTGCCACCAATTCCTTAAGAGTATTGAATTTCTACTCCTTCACCACTACTAATTTCTTGCCATCAACTAAAACTATTTGCTCCAAGATCTTCCTATTAACTAGCTTCAGTGTTTTCTCTGTCTTCTATTTCTTACATCTCTATTCAACACTATATGTCCCATCTTCTACCTTACAATTATCTTTTCCCTGGTTTTCTTGGTTTTTCTTCTACCTCACTGATAATTTTCTGCCCCCTTCCACCTAAAGATAAACAGTTCCCTAACTTACATTTCCCTTTTACCTTATAATCTTCCTCATCGTGATCTAATCTATTATAACTTTAATTTCAATGTAACAAACATTTATTAAACATATACTGCATGCCAGGCATTGTTCTAAACTCTGAAAAAGTGGTTCTCAGCCAAGGTTTCATATCAGACTCATTTGAAGAGTATGAGAATGAAGATTCCTGGGCTCCATGACCAGAGACTGTATTTTAATCAGTTTGAGATAGGCTCAGGAATCCATAGTTCTTTAAAACTTCACAAACATTTCTATTATATAGCCACACCTAATTATTGTTTTCCATTTTGTATGTGTCTTAGTAGGACATACTTAATGATCTGACCTCTATCTCAGCAGTCTTTTCTTCCACTTCACTAGCTACCCATCTGGACCCTTACATTCCAGTAATACTCAATGACTTATAATTGCCTGAACATGCTAGATGATTCACAGTCTGGTACCTTTCAACATGTTGTCAACCTCACCATCTCCCCCATTCCTACTATACACACACCTATTTTTGTTAACAGGTCTATTTCCTGTTCATCCTTCAAAACCCAGTTCAAACATCTCTGAGACCTTATTGGGCTCCTAACATTTCATCGAGCCAACCATAATAATGACTGGAACTGTCATAAGCATCAGAAATAACATTAAGTACCTGGCACAATGAGTAATAGCAACCCAATGAAGTAGTGCTGTGAAATGATCAAGCTTATCTTTCAGAAAGATCCCAGTGGCCATGTGGAGCTTATACTGAAGGTGAAAAGAGATTGGAGAAGAGCTAAAATACTACTGCCATAATCCAAACAAGAAATAAGAGCAAAAACAATGGTGACAGCATTGGAAAGAAGGGGATGATTTTGAGAAGTATTGGGGGATAGGCATCAACAAGAGTACCTGATTGGGTGTGAGGGGTGGCAGAGACAGGAATCTAGCATAACGCCCATATTTATGGCTTGGGAGACCAAAGTAATGGAAGCACCATTAATTAAAGACAGTCAAGGGAGAAGATATAGCATAAGAAGAGAAGAGGACTGAAGCCAGTACTCCTTGAAGACCAACAATTAAGGGGCAATGTGAAAAAGTCAAGCCTCTTCAAGCCCCTAAGAGGGAAGGCTCAGAAAGGAAAAATTGAGAGAGAATGATCATAAAACATAGAGAGTAGTTTCAATAAAGAGAGTCAAAGGCAACACGGATGCTGCCATTAGGAGTCATTAGAGAGTTTTCTAAATACAGTTTCAGAGGAGTGGTAAATGCAGAAGACTAACTGCAACAGATTGATAAGAGAATGACATTACCAGCTAAACATGGCAGACTGAGTGATTGTTTATTATTGTTCCCTACCAAAATCACATAAAAATAATGATAAAATAATAAAAGAGGTATAAAGACATAAGAACAAAGAGAATGGAAAGGGAGATCCTAATAGATTAAAAATGTCGAAAAATGTTTGGAAAAAAGAAAGTGGATGATTAAGAATTAACTGCCTCAGAAACTAAAGAGCCGATAGTAGGGAAAGCTACTTAGAAACAAGCATAACTCTACTCAAGCACTCTGGAAAACTTCAGAAATCGGAAACATTACAGTTTATCTCTATTAGCAAGAGTGGAGGTAGAGCTGAAAACCAAACAAAGTCTATAGTTTACTTAAAAGTACTGTACCAATGTTAATTACTTAGTTTTAATAAATCACAGGATGCCCATTTCAATTTGAACTTCAGGCAAATGACAAATATTTTTCTATATAATAAGTATGTCTCGTGCAGTATTTGCAGTAATTTTTTATACTAAAAAATCATGGATTGTTTAAATGAAATTCAAACTTAATTGGGTGTCCTATATTTTTATTTGTTAAATGTGACAACTCTAGTTAAATGATTATGGAAAATGTTAATATTAGGGAAGCTGAGCGAAGGATACACAGGAACTTTCTGCTATCTTTACAACTCTTCTGTAAATCTAAAATTATTTCGAAATAAAAAGCTAAATAAAAAATTAAGTTTATAAAACATGAGAAAATGTTATGTGAAAAAAAACAAGAAACAGCTATATATTCACTACAATACCCTCTATGTATGTATTTTTTAGTAAAATTTATCCTTAATGGGTAAAAAACACTGAAAATAAACATATCAAATATTTACAGCTGTTATCGCTGAATGATTGTATTCCATATTGGTTTTCTTTCTTTATACTTTATTATTTTTTTTTTTACACCTACAGCGCCGGTCTTCCTGGGTAGTCTCCCATCCAAGTATTAACCGGGACCGACCCTGTTTAGCTTCCGAGATCAGATGAGATCGGGTGTGTTCAGGATGGCATGGCCATAGACGCTTTATACTTTTTGAATCTCCAACTTTTCTATACATCTAATAATTTACAATTTTTCAGTAGTAAATGCAGACTTCACTTGTAAATGTATGTTAACAGGAAGAAAGAAGGGGAAAATGTATGCATTACACCTGAATAACAGTAATAGACATTGTCAAGCAGCTGTCCTGAACTCTACTTAAAACATCCATAATTAATTTCTACAATTGGCTAAGTTTATAGAATAAACTCTGGAGACTATAACACATACACAGACGCAGACAGCTCCTGTTTTCTGAATGGAAAGGAGTGGGTGGGAGACGGAGAAAACTATTACCCTCAGCAAGAGTACCAAGTTGCAGATCTCATAATGACCTTCTCTGTCTACTCACTTCTGAGGCACCATGGCAACTGGGAACCTCAGAATATCAAGGAAGGAGCATTGAGAGTAAAGAGTTTAGAGAACTGTTGGGGGAAGGGAGAAAGCTCAGGGAAGCTAACTGAGAAACACTAAGATAGCCAAAACATAAGAACATTTTCACAGGCCAACCAACAAGAAAAGCCATAATATAAACTCAAAACCAGAGCCAATTTTATTATTTATTTCCCATGTTAAAGCTTGAGAGAGATGAGCCAAAAAATAGGAAGGGGAAATGAAATTTCCTGCCCTCTCAGTTATTCCTGTGGAGGTAAAAAAAAAAGGGGGGGGGAGTTCTATAGAAAGTAACTTCTCAGGGTGATCTGATCATAAATTCCTCCCCGGGCAGGTCATGGTGGGTAGTCATACCCCAGGCATATAACTTTTTTAGTAACAGGTTTATTTTTGCCTTAACCAAACCCTGTCCATTGTTTCCATCCATCTAGGTTAACAAACCTTTGAAATAAGTGTAACCATCCTCAAGAGAGCACATACTCTTAACTATTCTGTAATCCAATCCCTACTTGCCTTCTCCCACCCTCATGTAATTTTCCTCATGCTCCTTCCTGAATTTCAAATGCATAAAAGATACTGTGAAATAGTCATTCATCTGAGCATTTCAAATCTTGCTTTCCGGCAATTGTCAGTTTGGGTTGAAATAAACTCAAAAATTCTCTACAGTTTTGGATGTTTCTTATATTGACATTCTCAACATTCAAATTATAATACTGACAGTACATGTTTATTGTAATCAAAAGCTTTTCAAATCTAAATTTCCAAGTTTTAAGTTCTGATATGCAAAAGGCTTAAAGAGGTTTTACCAGTTAAAAAATATTACTTCTATACGAAAAGATAGTTGCACACCAATGTTCATAGCAGCATTATTCACAGTGGCCAGGACATGGAAGCAACTAAAGTGTCCTACGATAGATGATTGGATAAAGAAGCTGTGGTACATATATACAATGGAATTTTACTGTTATAAGAAGAGATGAAATACTGCCATTTGTGACAACATGGATGGACTTTGAGATAACCATGTTAAGTGAAATAAGCCAGACAGAAAAAGTTGAAAATCACATATCACTTATATGTGGGATATAAACTTAAAAGCAACAAATGAACAGGACAAATGAACAGAGACTCATGGACACGGACAATAGACTAGTGGTAAGGGGGATGGGGGAGGGAGGAGATAGATGGAGTAAAAGGGGTCAGTCAAATAGTGGTGACAAAAAGAAATCTAACCATGGGAGGTGAACTCATAATGTAAATATATATGTCTTACTGTTAAAATGTATGGCTGAAACTTATTGGATTTCGTTAACCAATGCCACCATAAAAAGTAAATGAATTAATTAATTTAAAAAATTTTACTTCACAAAAGGACTTCTCCATAATAAATTATATCATATAATTCCAGTATGGCATATTTTACTTTTCCAAAAGTTTTTGCAGCTTATTATTTAATTTTATTTCTATCACTAGATTTAAATAATATCAAAAAGTACTTTTTTTTCCTAGACCAGAAAGGAGATAGGAATATAATTCACCTTCTGAATGAACTTAACCATTCTCTCCTTCTAGAGTAGGAACTACTTGTCTTAAAACAATTACAGATTGTTTTCAAATGAAGTTGTTAACCAAACATGCTTGCTAAATATAAAATGTTAGTTTAGCCCTTTGATATTTAGAGCATATATTTCAAAAAATTTTAAGAGAAATTTGAGATGGCATTTCAAATACTATACCTTGAATTATAGGATAAAAGAAATCACACTACCCTTAGAAGTAAAAGATCCAACTGTAGAGCTAACCAGGACTTTAACCAGGAATTCAGCAAACTTGTTGACAATGCTAATTATAATCTTTGTTGATAAAGGTTGATGGTGTGGGGTGATCTAGATTTAGAGCATATTGTAAGTATGAAGAACAATTTGACTACAAGTAGCATCCCAGGAGGATCAGAGAAAACGTCAATACCCATGTAACTAGATAGCTCTATTACATGCTATCAAATCATACATTAGTTGTCAAAATTAAGATGCCCACAATCAGTCTTCAATAGTATTTTCTCGAATGTTCAATTAAATATTAATAGTGAGATTCAGAAATATATTAACCTAGCTGATTGATATATCAACCCCTAGAGCTGATCTTATATAAAAAGCAGTTGTCTATTATGAGGAATATACAATGTATGTTCCCATCAAGCTATAACTACTTTCTTAGGATGTTATTTCGAGACATTTGGGTCATAAAGCTTCAAAAGTAATTCATCTAGTGTTTTATTGGTACACTGTGGAAAATGTGTGCTGCAAGTCATTTCCATCTCTGCAAAAGTCTATTTTCTATTTCTGCCTACCCATCATTCTCACTAGATTTCTCATTTAGCACCTAAAGCCAAACCCTAAACTTAAGAGGCTCACTCTCATCCTATATGTACAGAGCATAAAGAAATGAGGACTTTTGGGACTTTACAAAATGGATTCCATGGGAGCCATGACAGTCATGTCAACTGGCACATAATGAGTATGCCTTTAGGGTGTAACCAAACTGCCCAAATCCACAGAACCCTCAGCCACGGCTGACCTGGATAAACCCCCACTGTAGGAGCCAATAAGCATAAGGATCCTACTTTATAAGGTCTATATAACCTGAACCTCTTAAGACAGGCGATGCTCAAGCCAACCTGAGAGCATCATGGACAGGTGTGGCAAGATCCGAAAACTCTGACCTTCTGCCTGTCATAGCCACTGGCTTGGGACCAACACACAGATTGCCACCAGTCACCAAGGACTTTTATCCCTTTGCTCTGTTGTGTAAGACTCTGTACTTCCCCTCTCTCTGTGTTGTGTGTTAACCTGCATGATTGGTTTATCTGAGAAGGTTCCACTCAATAAACCTGGCATTGTGGAAAGGCACAAACATGTTTAAGGGTGTTATTTCCGTAGCTGCTTTCCTTGCTCACAACACTATACTATGGCAATCACTACAGATGGTTTCAGATGACCTCCAGTTAACAGCTCTTATGAATGTACTTGCCCCTTTAAACTATGACCTGTGAAGGATTAGGTTATTCATTTAGGAAGCTAACCTAAATTCAACCAGTTTCTATTTAACTTTGGGTTCAAAGAGTGAAAAGGAGTACCTGAATGAATATCCTCATTTTCATAGATGAGAAAAACGAGTCCATAGAGGTACCATAAATTAGTGTGGTCATACACCTAATTGGTGGCAGATGTCAAAATAGAGTTCTCTCTACTATCAAATAAATTTGACTCAATTTAAATTATCCTCAAGGACAACATATTTACAAGTGACTTAAGAAATCAATCAATGAAGAAACTCTGTTCTATTTTGGAACATTAGGTGAGAAGTGAGTAGGAATTGGCACTGTCTCCTTTCCAAGCTGTTGATCACGCTTCAGTCCATGGCTCCTCCACAAGCTATCAGCATGAGATTTGCAACTATAGGGCATGCAAATGAATTCTCAGGCATGCATGCCACTGACCACACAGTCTTTGCAATAAAAGCCATCAACTTTGGGAGTGATCTGGCAACTACATACTGTTTTGTAACATCGTCAGCTGAGTTTGCTATAATGGTATTTCTTACCATTATCAAACTCACAATTTCCTACTCCAATAAATGAACATTCTATTTTACACAGTGCCATATTAGACAAATTTCTTAAGGCACTATGTGGCTTTAAGTATTTAGATTTAACTGCCTTTCCTAGCAGGAGCACTATGATATTTTGAGAACAATTGCTGGTAGTGTGGGATCATCGAGTACATTAGAAAAGGTTTAGACTCACTGGTCCGCTTGTCCTCTAAACATAAGTAGTCCCACCAGTCACAGTCCCCACACATTTACAAATGATCTGAAGGGGGAAGATACCATCACCGGTATTAGCCTTCAGGTCAACCATTAAATGAACTATAAACAGAAAAACTTTACGTAAGAATAAAGACCTGACCTCTTTTACCTGTCACTAAATACTGCCCTCTATTCCTTTTCATAGCACAGAGACTAAATTAGTCATGCTCTGCACATAAGGACAGAGATACATTCTGAGAAATGACTAGGCAATTCTGTTGTTGTGCAAACATTATAGAGTGCACTTACACAAACTTAGTATAGCCTCCTACACACCTAGACTATATGGATATAGCCTATTGCTCTGTAAGAAAGGAAAAATAATTTTCCCTCTATCCTTCTGTGCTCTTGATTGAGATACTCCTATAATCAAAGACAGAATAACAGCAGAAAAACAAATGGAAGTTTAATAACATGTATTCCTCCTGTATATATGGGAGACACCTAAGAAAACCAAGTAACTCACCAAAATGGCTGAATCCACCACCTTAAACACCATCTTCATCTGAAGACAGAAGATGTTGGGGATGTCAGTTATGAGAGGTTATCAGAAAAAGCACAGTAAACAAGGGTAAGGTTGTTATACAGATTTAAGTCTGAATTTCTAGAGATGAAGTCCTCCCCCACTTCCCATATAGGGAGAAAGACATTCTTACAAACATAAATGTCTTTTACAAAGGGTAACTACTTGGTCTTCAGAAGTCTCATGTCTGTTATTTCTTAAAGTTAACTATCCTAAAATAATCCTTATGCTAAAAAGACATATTTAGGGTGACAAGTTGTGCCTTTACAACTCCTAGGCTACAAAGCTATATAGCATGTTACTGTACTGATACTGTAGGCAAATTTAACACCATGGTATTTGTGTAATGCATTGCATCACTAGGTGATAAGAATTTTTCAGCTCAATTATAATCTTAATCTGTAGCCCATCATTATGTGGCAAATGGCTGAAATACTTTGTCACTGATTCCTTAAAACTAATTTTGTCTGAACTAGTTATATAATTAAGACATTTGTATGGTCAGGGAAGCAGAGTAGAAAAGTTATTGAAATGGGATCAGGGAAACCGACTTTGAAATTCAGTTTTCAGGCTATTCATCCTTAGGCAAGTTTTTTCCCCTTCTTTAGGCCTCAGTTTTCTCATCTATTTAAATAAAAGGAAATAGGCTAAATTATCTCTCTGGTTCATTGCAGTTCTAGGAATCTGTAAAGTAAAACATAATTAATCTGCTTAACTCTTTTCTTTCAACCTCCAAACAGTTAAATGGGAGTGACTACTGACGTTCTCCACCTCATCTTTCAGAAGCAGGGATCCCAAGTCCCAGGGATAACTATAATATAGGGCAGTCACATTCAGCCAGATCCACTATGGGATTTTACTACAGTCTGTATATTAAGTATATAAAGAGGAGCTGAATTATTTTCTGATCCATTAATAACAGAAGCACCAAGATAATAACAGCAGCAGTGCTACCCAAACTTATGTTTATCTAGGCTAGACCTATAATCTTAACCCTGGCAATATATTAGAATCATCTGGATAGCTTTTTAAAAAGCTCCAAGCCAAGCTAATATCAAATGAATCAGAATCTATGGTGATGTGGCTAATTTCTTGAGGCTTCCCAAATGATTCTGATGTGCGGTGAAAACCAAGAACCATTAACCCAGAACCTTTAACCCAAAAAATGCAAAGCAAATGACCAAAGATTAGTATATCACACACTGGTTGTTTAATCAACATCAACAAATAGAATAATCCAGCGTTACTTTTACTGACATTCTCCATTACATATAAAGAACTGTGTTTCTAGAGAAAAAAGAGAGCTCTGTGACAATCCTTTGTTCCTACCAGAGTTCCTTATTGAGGGCTGGCCCTTGCAAAAATAGAATATAACTTCTTGACATAATGAAGCAGTTCAAAGAAAAATTACCAGTCTACGACCATGCCACCCTGAACAAGCCCAATCCTGTCTGATCTCGGAAGCTAAGCAGGGTCGGGCCTGGTTACTTGGATGGGAGACCACCTAGGAAGACCAGGTGCTGTAGGCATGAAAAAAAAAAAAAGAAAAAGAAAAAGAAAAATTACCATAAATTTGCCCACCCCTGCAAAAGTCCTATCAATCACCAAGATAGTTACAACAATGGTAGTTGAAGCAATACAAAGACTAAAATTCTTCAACCTCTCACTCTCTAGGTCTCGGCAAAAGACCTAGTATATAGAAAGAATCAGAAAAAGTTGAGAGAAAAATTTAGGAAAAGACACTTTCAAAACCTATACTCCAGACAAAATACATCATTTTCCACATACTCATCAAAACTTTAAGACCAGTGACGTAGGAAAAGGTGAAGCAATCTTGGGTAAAATTATTCTTGCTCTTTTCAGAACAAAATCAGTGAAATCACTAGGGCAGATCAAATAAGTAAAACACTAAACTTCTCTCTCTTACCTCACGTGTAAGGCCAAGCCATCTTGTAGGCTAGAGAGCCCTAAATCAGAGAGTGCATCTGAGCTGACAGAGGCTGGTGACAGAGAGCCCTCCTTTTCCTCCAGTAAGTCTAGCTTCACCAGGCTGCTGATCTCATCTTCTGAGTTATCTTCAGACACAGAACCAATAATGAATCTGGTGTGCTGGTTCAGCTCCAGAGTTTTGGCTGATGGTTCATCCATTATTCCTTCAAAATGAGCTCTCAGAGCTAGGCAGAAAATGAAGAGAAACACAGGTTATGGATAATAACTCAGATCTGAGAATAGCCGCAGGTTATACCTAATATGCCACAGCTTGTACCTGGAAGCAAGGCAGAGTTTGAGAACTAGTTTCCTTGGCTCTTCTGTATCAGACCTTTGTTTTCCACAAGGGAGGAAAATCACGATCGTGGTAATTCTGCCTAAAAAATTAAAACCATTTTCCTCAAAGAACTCTCTCAAAAGACTCTATCAATTTGGCGACATCCAAGAGATAATTATGATCAATGGAGAAACCTTTCCAGTATGTGAAAGCTGCTTGTTTTAATATTATAATCTTGGTTGTTAATATTGGAAGGAACACAGGGTAAGGTTTTGGGAAGAGAGGTGTTCATCTGAAACTTGGTGTTTAGAGTAAACTATGTAACTATCATCTAGTTCCAAACACTATATTCTGAGAGTCTTTGATTTTATTAAGTGCATTTTTATATAAAAATATACATAAAATGTTTACATACATATATATACACACACACATATACTACATAATGGATATACTATATATGTATGTGTATATACACATACACACACACAGCGTACTTCAAAGCAAATTCCAAGGGGGGAAAAAAATCAAATGATACATCATATCAAAGCGTAGATCAAAATGAAGATGTCAAACACACGCCAAAGGCTCTCATAAATTACAAATTATGAATTCACCCCCAACTTTATTTTTAGGCAAATAAAATATCTTAAAAGTCTCATTATGAAAGCAACTTCAAAGATGATTTGGTGACAGTATTTTCCCAAAGGCTTTGCCAGTTTTATATGCCAAAGGTTTCCAGAGTTAGAGGGGTCCCATAGAGTCCAAGCCCAAGCAACCAATTTAGACTTTGAGATACGATCCTCTATTGAAGGACAAGAAGCCCATTTTTTGTGATCTGCTTCCCATTTCCTTCTTAAAAAAAAAAAAAAAAAAAGCAAACTCCATATGGGTATTTTTTAATTAAAAAAAAAATCTTTACTTATCACATGAATTTTTCTTAAATTGCATCTGTCAAAAATTCACCCAAAAATGTCTACTTTTGGCTCTAATGTGCTGACAGATAGGGAGAAAGTGAAACTACTATCAAATTAAAATCTAAAATTCAAATAATGTAGATATCACTTCAATTAAGTACAAGTTTTCCAGATACCTAATCCTAGTCAGGATCAGATATTGTCAATCGCTAGCAAACTAATTAACAATGATCAAAACAGTTCAAAGCCCATAACAATAAAAACCATAAGTAAATGAAACAATATTTATTCTGTCATTCCAAAAATACTATTTAAAAAACTTCAAAACTACACATCAACTTATTATTAAACAGCTTGTAGCCTAACCAATAATTTTAATTCAGAGACTAATGATTCCCAATTCTGATTCTGAAGTGCTCTAAGACAATATATCAATAGATAATAAGAGATTTATATTAATTAATTTTACATGTTGGAAAGCACTCTGAGGTATGAAAGTAGGTAGAGAGCAGTGTTCTATGACATAACAGAATATCAATATTTAAAAATAATTAGGAATCACTACTAAACATCTTAAAATTATACATGCACCATTATTTTTGTGTAATTTGTGAATCAGAGCTTATTCATTTATAAAAACAAAACAATCTTTGTAAAGCTAGAATAGTGGTTCTCAAAGGGTAGTCCCCAGACCAGGAATGGTATCACCTGGGAATCTGTTAAAAGTACAAATTTTGGGGCCCAGCCACAGACAAACTAACTGTATCAGAACCCACAGGTTGGAGCTCAGTAATCTGTATTTTATCAAGTCCTAAAGTTTGAGAACCACTGTGCTAGAAGAATAAAACAGTAATAACAAATTGCCAGGAATACTGAAAAATACCTAGACATTTCCTAAAAGTGAGTTGGACATCACTTAAGCTAATTTTTATTTTTAAAACTACAACCAAATATAAGAGTATCGTGTAATAGAAAAAAACTTGACATCTAAATTTGCTATATACTTCTTCCTTGAAATATTAGGGTTCTTAAAAATGTTTTTCAACTGTCTTGAATTTTATAAAGTTCATCTCCAGAACTGCAAAAGAAAACCAAATCATCTAAAGAGAAAAGAAAAAAAAGAACAGGAGGAAGCGACGTAAGGGAAGGAGGGAGTTCTAACAGACTGACCACTCTGATACCAGAAAGTATAGCAGCAAAAAAGCTGCTTCTTTCACATTTTAGAGCAGTGAATAATCAAGTTTAAAAATAATAGTAGATAAAAAAAAAATTCTAACAGAAAATAATAGCTGCCTTCTTCAGAAGAGAAATAAGTAAGGCGCTCAGGGGCAGAGTCTAGATTATAGTCTGAAATCAGGTGACTACACTAAAAAGTAAAATTAATGAGAAAGGAGCATTTCTTGGACTCCACGGGAGAAGGAAAAGAAAAGATTAACTAATAAAGAAAGGGCTCCAAAAGGTCAATTTCAAATTTTTCTTTCCTAGCTTAGAAGAACAGGAAGGCAGCCTTCCCTAGAGGACTGCAAATATTGGAAGCAGCTCAGTGTCAACAGCTAAAGAGCCTGACCACCAGACAGCAACTCTACTGAATGGTATCCCAGGAACAAGCCTACAAACCACTAGAAGAGAGGTCACGTATGGAAAATCACTGAGAAGCTGTCCAGACACTCTAGAAGCTACTCCGCAGTTTGTCCTACTTTCATTGATTCTAGTCCTGAGTTAGAGAAAAGGTGCTGGAATACTACCACTGTAACACTTGTTCACTCACGTTATTCCCCCTAAATCTGCCTATATTCTTTTGTGAAAGGCACTTTTAATAAAAGCCTACAGTTCATTATTTTAGCACGTGAATATAAAATTTTTATCACACTGAAAACATGAAGGAGCATTATTTGTAACTGACCTCTTATAATTCTTACTGTCTGAGCAGATATCCACTTCCAAAAAGAACTAGAGAGAAAGAGAGAGAGATTTGAAGTGTTTTTATCAAAGAAATCCAACTTTTATCAATAACCATTTTGTTCAGCATACTAGAAAAACTAATAAAACTTATAAAGTATCATTTTTCTGGTCAAATCTATTATTTAACTTGAAGTATAAAGTTCAGTTAACTATTATTTGTTCAAATCTGTAAATCAAAAGCATTATATATTCAAGATTTTATTATTCATGAAAAGTATTAAACATTAATCCAAGCTTACTATTTCACAATGTCTTTTCTAATTGTATACTTGGATGAACACATTCCAACCCTGAATTCCAATATTCATCAAAAAGAAGGCAGTGGAGAAAAGAGAACTACTAGATTCTCTACAACTCAGTCCGGCTCTGATTATGTTTCCAAATGGTTATACTTACCCACAAAGCCAGGGAGAGGACAAATCTCCCATTATATTAAGTCCCTTGGGTTTCCTTCTAGGCCCAACAATTTAAATGTATCCAGGGTATAAATTCTCAACTTTGACTCTATATAACAATCACCTGTGGAGCTTTTTAAAAACATATAGTATGTCTAAATTCCATCCCAGATCTACTGAATTAGAATCTCTGCTGGAGACCTGGACATCTAAATATTAAATTACACAGGTTCTTAGACATAGGTCTAGGGTGCAGAAGAAAACAGGAAGAACCTATTACACAGAAAGGGAAAGAACTTCTAAGAGAGGACCCTGAATGAAAAGCAACAAGACTGAGGACACTGCAGGTATGTTAACTGGGAGATTAGGATTTACCCAATTATGTAGTCTGAGCTAGTATTATTCCCTACAACTATAGTAGGGAAGGTGAGAAAAGGAAGAAAAAAGAAAGTACAGTTGATCCTTAATCGACACGGGTCTGAACTGCTCGGGTCCACCTATATGTGGATGTTTTTCAATGAGTACTGTAAATGTATTTTCTCTTCTTTATCATTTTCTAAATAACATTTTCTTTTCTCTATTGTAATAATATAGTATCTAAAATATACAAAATATGTGTTAATTGACTGTTTATGTCATCAGTAAGGCTTCTGGTCAACAGAAGGCTATTAGTTGAGTTTTTGGGAAATCAAAAGTTATATGTGGATTTCTGACTGTGGGGGGCAGGGAGGGCGGTTGTCACCGCAAACCCCACACTGTTCAAGGGTCAACTGTAGTTTGGATCATATGTAACCAAAGGTGCAGCAGAGCTGGAGCCAAAGCCTCAGACCCAAGAGCAAACTCTGACTATATGAAGTATTGAACAAGTCTCTGTGCCTCTTGATCTGTAAAGATAAAAAGATCATATGTACCTCGTGGGACTGCTGTGAGGACCGAGTGCTATGAAAAGGTTTTGTAAACTATGATGCACAGACCATTGTTTTTCAAACTATGGGTTACCACCAAACGGAATAGTAAGAAATCAATTTAGGGGTACCTTATCAAAATTTTAAAAATGAAATAAAATAGAAAATAAGAGTGTACCATACTTTATAAGGATAAATATTGTTTGATAAATCTTTTGATACTTTATGACGTCAACATCTTATTGAGTTGTGTCAAAAGTCTTAAAGCCACGATTAATCCTCACTCTCCTGCCCCCTCGACTTTATGCCCTCACCACAGAGCAAGCACAGTGAGTTAAGTACCTAAACCAATGGTTCTCACAACTGTCCTAGGTCGACACTATCAGAAATCTGATCAAAGCTATGGACCTTTTCCCAACAAAAATTCACCCTCACACAAAATTGTTTGCATATGAGTTTGGGGTCCCTGATGCCTTGCCATGAATTAGTTAAGACCTCTCTCATAGAGTTGACCCTCTGAAGAGGACTTATATAGCTGCTGTCTTAACTACTCCCTAAACCAGGCCTTTCCCCAAATATAGCTGAAGGATATTTTGCTTATCCAAATAAAAATTTTCTTCATTATATCAAATTTTTGACAATGTCAAATTTTCTTTTATTTTAAAAATTATATATGTTCTTGAACTTTTATTTGGAGACTTCTGAAAATATTTGCAGAAAGCTCCCAAACTGTCCTATGCTCCTGAAAATGGGGTAAAGCTGATTATAGCTAATGCACTTATTGAAAAGTCAACGTGCATTTCGTTCAGATATTTTTCTAAATAAAATATAACAGTTTTACCAAGTGTAGTTAACACGTTCTTCTTGAACTCAAATGACACTATTTTCCAAGTTCTAATAAAAGTAATTAGTTTTTATAGCCACTGATATAAGTATCCAAGCTAATACAACACATCCTTGCCTTTTAAGTCATAGGAGCCTCATTTAAATTTTTTCAAAACGAATCACTGAATTTGCCTTTTTTCAATTTTGTCATTTTATTAATGAACTTTTAAATGGATTCTGGTATTAATTCAGTATCCACAAGAGAGTTATAGATTTTTTTAAGCTGCATTTTTTATATTTTTGCTAGTTTTAAATTTTAAGATAACAAGAACTTGGGTTCCAAATAGAGAGATGAATGATGTATATTTAAAGATAAATAAGAGTTGATCCCTAGCCAAGTGGCTAAAGACACCTAAATAAACAATTACAGTAGTATAATCGCTAGGTGTGGAAACACAAGGGTACTTTATCTAAATTTAGAGGTGGTGATGGTGAGGACAGGGATCAAGGAAAACTTCCTGCAGTGAGATGATATTAGCAATGAAGTACCGGGGAGATAAGCAAGGAGGGAGAGGAAGGAGCATTCCACATAGGAGCCACTGAATAAAGACCCAGAAGGTAGAATATGATGATTTATGACAAATACTAGATCTGAATAGCTGCAGTTTGAGGTCATTTCCTTCCAGAGCCAGCTGGAGACTTTAATTTTTTTTGTAAAACAGGAGTATACTTCTTTAGGGTATAGTTGTCAGAGAGAATAACAGGGTATAATTGTCTGTCCTATTCCTTATATCTCACTCCAGGGATAAGGATATTTTTCAAGGATAAAGCTGTGCAAGCTTCTGCATCTTTCAAGGATTCATTAAAGAAAGTTTGCCAAACTTCTGGATAAAGATGGTGGGTTATTCACTTTTGCTCCTGTCTGAAATCCCATTAAAATAAAAGTTAAAAAAAAAAATTTGTTAAGGCATAATCCCCTCCCACCCCCCCAAAAAAAATAAAATAAACCACCAAAAAAAATCAGGGAAGACAACAGTAAGATAATTTTCTTGGAAAGCAGGTAGAAGAGTGATAAATGACTATGCAAGCCCAAGAAAAATGAATCATGAGCCATCTGTGGTAAACTTAGAATCAATACAATTTAAATCACAGAATCTCCAAAATGTTCAGACAGTAGAAGTAAAAAATGGAGCTAAAATAAAGAAGACTGGTTGAAATTCTGTTTCAGAACTTTGGATCCTAAGATTCACTTTCCAAATAGTAAAGGCAGGTGCCTGCTACTCTACCATTCTGATAAAAGACTGAAGATCTATCCTCTAAGGAGGTTAAACAGAGGGTTTCTAGACTGGGGTATACTAGCAAAAGTACAGGGATGGCACCATACTGAAAACAGAGAGGTTAAGTAAACATATAGAGTAAAACTTCCCAATTTTCACCCTCCGGGGAGGAAATCGAAGGATATTTCTTACACGATCTTACCAGACCAAGGGGAAAAAACCTCAGGTAGTACACTGGAATGCCCGACCAGATAACCCTGTGGTGAAATTAAATCAGCAAGCCCACTCACATTCTCATAATCTTGAGTTAGCTTTTCAATCCTCCTTCTCAAATTTAAGATGTCAACTAAGGATTACTAGATATGAGGGAAAACCGCCAACACGAAAGAATACAAAACAAACAAACAAAAACCACCTCCCTACCTCTAGGAAAAAATTGCAACTTGAAAAGATTATGCAGAAGAAGAAAACATTAAAAATTAAGGGATAAGGAAGGCAACCCCACCTCTATGGTGTTTTCCCAAAAAAATACATAATCCTAGTATGCTCATGAGAAAACATCAGCCAAATTCGAATTAAGGAACATTTTACAAAATACTTCAACAGCCTTTCTCTAAGAAAAAAAAAAAGGAAAGACTAAAACTCTATCACAGATCAGAGGCAACTAACAAAACATGACTACTAAATGCAATGTGGTATCCTGAATTAGACTCTGGAACAGAAAAACATCAGTTAAAAAAGGGATTGGGGCGGAATCTGAGTAAAGTCTATAGTTTAGTTAGTAGTATTTAGCCAATGTCCATTTCTTAGTTTTGACAAAGATAGTGTAACTATGTAAGATATTAACAGTCTATGGCAATGCTACCCTGAACACTCCTGATCCCATCTGATCTTGGAACCTGGAAGCTGAGCAGAGTCTGGCCTGGTTAGTACTTGGATGGGAGACCACCTAGGAAGACTAGGTGCTGTAGGAGTAAAAAGAAATCAAGATATTAACATTAAGGAAGCTTGGTGAAGGGTATGCAAGAATTGTATGTACCATCTTTGCAATTTTTCTGTAAGTCTAAAATTACTTTAAAATTAAAAAAAAAAAAGTTTTAATTTTAAAGGACTATCATCCTGAGAGCTAAAAGAAGATATTACATACATGAAATATAACAGTATATTTTTAAGAGAAGCATTTAAAGAACAATAAAGAGTTCTTAGAAGTTAAAAATATAATCACAGCAATTAAAATACAAGAGTTAGATGATAAAGTTGAGAAAAATCTTTCATAAATAAGACAAAGAGATGAACAGTAGGAGAGAAAAGATAGGAGTATTAGAGAATCTGTTTAGAAGGTACAATATATGAATAATAGGAGCTCCCTAAAGTGAGAACAGGAATAGAGGGTAAGCTACAATTAATGTAATAATTCAATAAACTTCCCAAGACTAACAGGCATGATAATCAGATTAAGAAGGACCACCAAGAACATACTACTGACAAACACCAAGGGAAATCACTGAAATTACAAAAACTGAAGACAAAGAAAAGATCTACAAGCTTCCAGAGAGGGGAAAAAAAAGGATCAAGAATCAGAATGCCCTTCAGACTCAGGAGCAATAACACAAGAAGCTTGAAAGTAATGAAAGAATGCCTTCAAAATTCTGGAGGAAAATTATTTCTAGTCTAAAATTCTAGACCCGATCAATTATTGATCAACTGTGAGAATAGGATAAAAATATTTTCAGACAGCAAGACCTCAAAATAATTACCTCCCAGAATAAATTAGAAAACATATTTCATTTTACAAACACCAATGCAATGATTGATACAGGCAAGGATCGTGAGTGTATGTTAAAACTGTGGGATAAAAGGTTATGCAAAAACAAGATATTCCTGTGGTCTTAAAAATTTTATAGGAGAGGATTCAGGAAAGATAATGGAGTAGGAAGTACTAGGATTCTGTCTCTCCATCTTGACAATAAGTATACTGGCAGAATCTGCCTCATGTAACTATTTTGGAACTCTTAAATCTACTGAAGGTTTGTCTCTTCAGGGGAAGACTTTGAAGATTAATTTTAATTTATTAGAGTCAATACCATCTCTTAGCACAGTAGCAGCTATCCATCCCCCAACCTCAGCCACATGGCAGACAATTGTGCACATGCTCCTGGAGCTCCTGCATACAGACTGCAGAAGCCAGAGTGAGCAAAAACAACTCTGTCCTCCAAATACTGGGGATCCGTGCTCTATCTTAATTGCTGCTTCTGATCAAAGAGGTACAGACTAAGAGGCAAGCAGCCATTATTGTTGCACCTTCCCCAGTGTTGCAAATCCCTCCCTCTCTAACTGAAGTGACTTCTAGGGAACTTACAGGACCAGTGCCCTTTTATCCCCTCTTTATTTTCTTCTTTTTCTCCTTTTGAGAGCCAGACACAAAACACTAGTACATTAAAAAACTACTGCATATACAGGGAAAAATTAGAAAGTAACTGGGAGTATGCCCAGAGAAAGACTCAGAAAAGACCTATGACCTTAACACCTCAGGTTGACCCTAAATAAGGGACAGCCTAAAACAGTCAAAAAACCAAAAGAATAATAAAAAACATCAAACTCTGGAAAGGAAGAGAACCCGATGTCTACAGTTACCACATTATTAGATTCAAATGTCCAGATTTCAACAAAATATCACAAGGCATATAAAGAAACAGGGAAGTATGGCCTATTCAAAGGAAAAAATTGTTCCTAAAAAATATGATGGCACATGTACTAGGCTAAGATGTTAAAACAACTGTCTAAAAGACGCTAAAAGAACTAAAGAAGTGGAGACAGTCAAGAAAAGAATATCAGAACAAAATGAAAACATCATTAAAGAAATAGAAAACATAAAAAGAACCCAAAAAGAAATTCTGGAGCTGAAAAGTATAATAACTGAAATGAAAAATTCAATAGTGGATTCAAAGGCAGATTTGAGCAAGCAGAAGAAAGAATTAAGGAATAATATTAAGATAGGACATGGAAATTCTCAAGTCGGAGGAACAGAAAGAAAATAAGATTGAATGAAAGTGAATAGAGATTAAGGAATCTGTGGTACACCATCACACATACTAATATATGCAGTGTGAGAGTCTCAGGAGGAGGAGAAGGAAGGAGCAGAGAGAATGTTTAAAGACATAATGGTATACATTTTTGTATATTCATATGTTTGCATGTGGAGATCTAGTTTTCCAAGCACCATTTATTGAAAAAGCTGTCTTTAAATGGTGTTAGTACTCTCGTCAAATATCATTTGATTATATATACAAGGGTTTATTTCTGGGTGTTCTATTCTATTTCATTGGTCTATATATGTCTTTATTCCAGTACCACACTGTTTTGATTACTGTAGTTGGTTGCATGGGTGGAAAAGGCAAAGGTGAACAGTGAAGGTAAGGAAAGAACCAAATCCTCATCTTCCACAGTAGGATATCAATAGGTAATGCTTCATAATGAAAAATCAAGATGTAGGAAAATGAGTATGTTATTTACAAACAAAAGGGTGTAATAACAAATATATCAGCTACAATAAATGAAAGTAGGAAGGGGCTAGGGACTGCTGTTTTATTGTAACAAACTTTGTGGAACAATTGGACTTTTAAAACTATGTGCATGCATAACTTTGATGAAAATAAAAATGTAAAAAGTTAATCTCATATCGAAGAAACCAAAGATAAAGAATAGTGTGTAAAGTATGTATAATTTGTATAAAAAAATGGCAGAGGAGAGAATATATGAGCATTTGTTTGAATATGAATACAATCTCTGATAATAATTAAGAAATCAATAACTTTAAATTTAAATTACTATCATTACTATTAAGAAATTATAATAAGAAATTAATAATACTGCCTGCTTCTGGTGAAGGGAACTAGATAGATGGCTGCAAGACAAAATTAGGGCAGAGAATAACACCATACATGCTTTTGTACATTTAAAATTTTGAACTATGTGGATGTATTACTTATGTACTAGCAACTAAAGATTTTAAATAAATTTAATAAAAAGCTTTACCTAATTAATTCCATGCCATTCTGACCCCTTATCTCATATCTGCCTGAGCATTTAAGTAGACAACTAGCATGTCATTCGCTTATTTATTAATATGTGTAATTGACTCCATTATCTCCTCAATGAAATTGGAAAAGTTATTATCTCTTCCAAGTGTTTTAGATCTACCACCCCAACACCCCATAATGTTGTGTAAAGACTAGGCTTTTGCAGGCTGTGTTTCATAGGAATTCTAATGAACATTTGAGTTACAAAACATGAACCATGGGGTTTATTTCAAATATTACTCCCTAGATACATTTAGAGGCCTCCAGGTAAAAAGTCATTTTGTGAATTCAAAAAGCTTTGGGATTATGAATCAATTCTTGCTCAATCTTATTTCATAGAACAGCTTTTAGAAAAAGCTGGAACCATGATTCAGGTGTGTCAGCTACCTTCTAAAACATCTTACAGATAAGAATAATTTCCTCCTGGAAGAAATATTGCTTGGGTTTTTTTGCCCCCAAGTCCTTTGGATGTTTTAAGTCTACCTAGCTGAGAAGTGGAACTGGAGAAATTTACAGGTTAAAGCAGAAGTTCCTAATCCTCTTGGAGTTACAAAATCTTATGTGGTTTTAAGGAGAGTTTTAAGTTGAAAAAAATGAAGAACTCTCAAAAATCAGCTGCCCCAAGACGCATTAGATCAGATGAACTGCTTATAGCTGGAAGTTTTTAACAGAGTATCAGATAAAATAGTCTCAAATTAAGTGGAAAAGTGGAGTATAAAATTCCTAAGGTACATTCTATTCTAAAAATTCTACTAAATTCTTGCTTTGTCAGGGCCAGGAATACCATTAAATGCTGACATGCAAAATACAAACAACCCAGCTATCTATCGTCTTGATGCTAATCTACTGATATTACTATCATTAAAATTAAAAACTAATCAAGCTCCCATCAACCTACTACCCCCCCCCCCAACTTGTGAATACAAGCATAAACATGTGTACCAATTTATTTAACTAAGGACAGATTGTCTACAAAAACAGAAGGTAATTTTTAGGTACTTCATTAGTGAATGCACTCACTATTTCTATCATAGGAGGTAGCCAAGTATTCATAAATGAAACTTTATGAAATTTCCTGAAAAAGATTCTCCAAAACTGAGTCTGCTTTTCAAACTTAACTCCATTAATTCATTTAGAATTTTCCAACTTTGTGTTATCATTTTAAAAGTGAAAATCATTTATATAAACTTATTCTCTCTGGGATAATAGCTTTATAACTAGTACTGCCATGCAATTTCAATTCCTGTTGTCATATGATAAACGTTACTACGGTTCCTTATAAAGGAGGGAGGAATGGCATGCTGAAAGGATGGTATAAGCCTAAGTCCCAAAAAATATCATTGGAAGGCCAAATCAATTGGGGCCACCAACCTTTGAGTAAAGCCCTTAATATCACTTGTTGAAGCCACTTTTGTCTTGCTTCCTTAAATAACCGGAGACTAGATGACTTTATGATAGCTTAATAAATAACAAATTGGTAACAAGAGAACTGTCTCATTTGTGCATACATACTAAGATAGAATGGCACTCCTACAAATCTCTGCCCTATCAATCAGTTTCATAGTCCTTGTGCAAGTGCAATGTCCTTATGACACAATCAGTTTCCTATCTAATAGCATCTTCACATAATCATTAGATTCAAGTAGTGAATACTCACTAAATTGTAAAATTAATGAAACAAAAAACTAGTTAAGCAATAATCTGCTAAAGTAGATCAACGAATACTTCCTTTAAAAATGTTACGTTACCTCAATAGTTAAATAAATTTTGGGGGCCAATGAGTCTTCAGTGTTCTTTCACGTCTTCATAATCTTATTGTTTTAAGAGTTTGGAAAGATGCTTAATATATAGCTCCTATTATTATTAATCTTTAAGAACATGTTAGGAACCGATATGCCAACCTTTTTTTCCAAATTGTAAAAAGACTCCTCCAATTGGAAATACTAAATTTCAGTATATTATTCCAACAATTTTTATTTTAATTTTTTTCTTCAACCAAAACTATTCGAATATTAATCTTTTTAAAAAAAATTTTAAGAAAAATACTAGCCTCAGATCTGTTAAACCAGTCTATGTGACAGGCAAAAAAAAAAATTTCCTAGTCATTGACTGAAAGAGAAATAGAATTTACATAATGATCTATACGTGAACCTGTACTTTAGAGAAGTCAGTATCAGATGAGGGAGTTCTGAGGCTGGCTTTCTTTCAAACTGCCAGTTCGATATAACCTAGGCATTATTCGAACTATAAATTCACTAAGCCAAATGCCACCATTTCCCAAACTTTCCTCCCATTTCAAAAACAATTAAATCTTATGCTTGATGTATTTCTGTTCTGTAGTGATAAATCCAAAATAAAACTTCTGCAACACAGGTTAATATTTTGTCTTTGACGTTTTTCATATGACCACTTTACAATGCTTGTTAATTATTCTAGGATTCACAACAGTCCTCCTATTATTGGAAATGAAGAAAATGAGGCAAGAGAAGTGGGAAGAGACTTGCTACTTTTTAACAAGTAGGCACCTACCTGGACACCGCTGTTGCTGTCCTGTTCTATGTTAGACCACAATGCTTTCCTTAAAAGTGCCTGTCAAAAAGGCAGCACCGAAATCCTCATCACAGACATCCAAGGCATTCCCACCAAGAAGAGACAAGTCAGAGAATTCCTACCACCCAGGAAGAAGAAACCATTAATGAAAGTAAGCATGCCTCTCAACCTGCACTATGGGCCTGGGAGAGAAAAATGAATGAAAAAAAAAAAAAAGCGAGATTAAAAGGACCAACTTCTGAGACTGAGGACCAAGTTATTAGGCTTATTCCACACACTGAGAAATCACAGAAATACTGCTTAAGTAGAAATGGAATCAATTATTAAGTTCTAGGGTCTTTTGATTTCAGTCTTAAATTTAAACCCCAAAACAAAAATATCTGAAATTAAAGTATTTCCCCTACTGGAGCAGCTATATTCTTATGTTTCTATAAAACCTGCAGGCCTACATGGAGTCCCTGGTATTTAGAGCTGATTGCAAATGTCCACGAGTGTCTACTTTCCCGTGTCCAAATCCAAAAATAATGTTGGCGCTGACCCGGGCAAGACCTTGACTCACATTTCTCTTTGAAATCATTAGCCTCACTTCACCTTCCGACGTCCTCTCTCCAACAGTTTCCCTTGATCAGTATGGCAAACGGAAAGTAGAGAGTAACAACAGGCACATAAATTTTACTACGTCCCCAATAGAAAACAAAATAAAACTCTAAGAGCAGGAACTGGCCCTTGCTCCCACCATGTTACAAAGACACAGCGAGAGCAACAGAAGCCCGGGTCTCTGCTCCCCACACTTCGCTCTGCAAGAGAGAGTTAGAAGACTTCAACACAGCTGGACCCAACCCCTAACATCACTTTCCCACGTGGGTCTTCTCCCTCTCCCGAGCGCAAGGTCGCACGGGAGAGACGGGTTAGAGGAAGGAATCTGACCACGCCGAGGCTGGGGCGGGAGGAGTGGAGGCTCAAGCTCCAGACAGACATCCCAGCCCCTTCCTAGAGGCCCTGAGCTGTATTCCCAGTTATGGGGTCTGAGGTTCCACCTCCAGAGACCTTAGGCCCCTCCACGTCTCTCCAGAGGGGAACTGGAGGCCCCGGGGCTGCAGGGAGGGTTGGGCTGCCTGGCACCTGGTCCGGACTGGATGGAGCCCGGGCCGCGTGCAGGCGGAAGATGGGAGCCGGCCCTCTGCTGCTGCCGCTCCTCCCTGGGCCCCATCCTCTCCGGGTCCCAGATCACAGACTCTGAGGCGGCCCTCACCTCCAGGAGGCGACGTCCGCGGTCTGGCGGTCCCGGAGCCCCTGCGCGGAGGTGGTGCACGGCGGGAGGAGACGCCGGCAGCTCCGACGATGGCTGACAGGCGCGCAGCCCCGGCCCGGCCCAGCACACGGGGAAGGGGCGGGGCTTCGAGGGAGCCGGCCCACCCCCGCCCCGCCCCGCCCCGCCCCGCCCCGCCCCTGCCACCCACCTCAGCGGGCGAGCCCCATGAGAGGACTATGTCCGGGATTACTCGAGGCCATTCACCTCCGACCCCGCTCTGGGCTGCGGCGCGGTCTGGCAGGCAGAGAGGCAAGGCGCGGGCCGCGAGGGCCAGGCAACAGCCAATGGGAGAGCGGCGCGGGGCGGGGCAACGTGAGGCGATGAGGATGGTCCGAGCGCCGCTCTGCCATTTGGGACCAAGAGGCAAGAGGGCGGGTGTGGGTTCCGGCCCGTCGTGGCGCTCGCGTCCTGGCCTTCACCGCTCTTTCTGCCGAGCCGGGTGCAGAGGTTGCCGTCCGGCTCCCCCTCCTGGTGGATATGGGAGTGGGAGAAATGGCCTTGCATACACCTCGCATCCGAGAAAGAGGCGCCTGGGGCGAGCCTGCGGGTAACGCGGAGAGAGCCCAGAACCAAGAACTGAGTAGGGTAGTTGGTGTGCGGGTCTCGTAAGGACCTTTTCGTGTTCAGTCCTAACGCCCTGAAGAGGTGGGTACTGCATCTGTCAATTGCTCAGGATTACACAGGCTGATTTCTAAATTAGTGCAGGGTTTCTGACCCGTATTTTGTAACAGCATAACCAGTCTCCCTTGAATTGGTCCTCAGACCCAAAGCAGCCCTCTTCTAAGGAATCTGAGATGCTGGATCCTGGAGTATTAAGAGGAAGCCTCAGTAAATGAAGCTCAGTAAGAAGGGCAGAGTGCCAAAGGAGAAAGTCTTTTCTGCCTGCCCTGAACACGGAAAATAGATGGCAGTATATTGCTGACTGCTTGGATTGGAGCGTGCCTCGCGACTGCCACTGTGGTTACACTAAGGCTTTGAGAAGAAGCCAACAAATTTCTCCAGTTTTGCCAGTTATTTCACACCAAGATTTGCATGGTGGCTGTGTGTTGAAAATAAATAGGAATTGGAAAGAGTCCCAACACATAATACAACTATTGGGCAAGAGAAAAAGAAAATTGGAGAAAATTGCACTTCAGAAGACTGGGGTGAGTTTAACCCCTTCCAAGGATTTGCTGGAGCACCCAGAGTCCTTTCTGATTCTTACACAAGCTTGTGCTAAAGGCCAAGAGTTACAGAGGATGTGATTTGGTGGGAAATTCTATGCAAGAGGGCAAACAGAGTAGAGTAGAGTAGAATACTCTATAGAGTAGAAATACACACCTGAGGTTATAAGTTTTGGGGTGGAAGTGGAGACAGATTCATCTAGGAGCCCTCATAATACCACTAGGTGGTGGCTTCTCCAAGGGTTTACCAACCTAAAATAATAAGGACTAGAAACAAATTTGGAAAGATGTCAACTTTACAGAGCAGTGAGTGACTCCCGTTTCACAATAGCTGTTTCTGTCATTGGATGTATCTGTCAGTTGAACAAAGATAGGAAATCAGAGCTTAAAGATAATTAAACACAACCTCCTGATTTAACAAGATGTTTGATTTGGCAGAATGGGAAAAAAAAAAAAAAAAAAAGGCCTAGGAAGAGGGAAGTTTTACCTCTCCCTAATAGTGGTCTTTGAACTGGCCTGAAGAAAGTGACTTTGGAAAGAACTAAAAATCTTGATGTTACCTCTTTTATTTTTCATCTACCTTTTCCAGTTACTATTAAGTAATAGGATTCCCAGTTCCTATTAAGTAATAGGAACTCTGGCCTCAAGAGTTCTTCTTAATGGTTTTTGCTGTTTATCAGCCTTAGAAGCGCTGCAAAACCAGGAGGTTATCCTCAAAAACCGTCCTTATGTGAAACTTCAGCAAGCCCTTACATGTCTTGATTTTGACGTCACTGAATGTTTGAAGTAATTAAACTCCCTAAAGAACTACCCAAGGCAAGACCTTATGAAAGAAAATGAAGGATGACTTAGGACACACCAAGACCACTTACAGAGGATTGAATAATCTAATTATTATCATCAAATGTTAAGACAAATGGGCAAAGAATAGGAAGAGAGCTGTGTCTTTAAGATGATACACTTAGAATTTCAATAACTCCTAAGTCTTGTGTTATTTGGTACATGCCACAACCTGCTATAGGCTCTTTAGAGGAGTTCCATGAGTTCTTGCCACACAGCCATTATGTCTGTAAGAAGGAAAGGGTGGAGAGAACTTACTATACAAGACTAACAGGTGGAAGAGAAGGGAATGAGTAGAACATTTCTAGAAGGTGAAACTAGACAGCTATAATGGGCTGAATTGTGTCCCAAAATTCATATGTTTAAGTCCTAACCCACACTATCTCACAATGTGAGTATATTTTGAGATACGATCTTTAAAAGGGAAATTAAAATGATGTCATTAAGGTGGGCCCTAATTCCAAATGACTGGTGTCCTTATAAAAAGAGGAGATTACGACATAGAAACACAGGGGAAAGACCATCTGTGAATCACAAATTGATAGAGCATTTGCCAGAATTGTGGCTCTTATGCTGGAGAAGATGGCCATCTATAAGCCAAAAAGAGAAGCTTCAGAAGAAACAAATTCTGCTGACACCTTGATATTGGACTTACAGCCTCCAGAACTGTGAAGAAATAAATTTCTGTTGTTTAAACCAGGGGCCTCCAACCCCTGGGCCACTGACTGGTAGTGATCTGTGGCCTGTTAGGAACCAGGGCCCACAGCATGAGGTAAGTGGCATGCAAGCAAGTGGAACCTTCACCTATTTCCAGCCATTCCTCAACTCCACCTCAGATCATCAGGCATTAGATTCTTATAGGAGCACGAACCCTATTGTGAACTGTGCATGCAAAGGATCTAGGTTGTACATTCTTTATGAAAATCTAATGCCTGATGATCTGAAGTGGAGCTGGGGAGGTGATGCTAGTACTGGGGAGCTGCTGCAAATACAGATTAACATTAGCAGAGAGGTTTGACTACACAGAGACCATAATAAATCAACTGCTTGCAGACTCATATCAAAACCTTATCGGTGAGTGGCAAAAGGCAATTCAGTTGCATCTGGTGGCAGGCTCTATAGTGGCAAGTGAGTTGATGTATTTCAGTTGTACAGCTGTATCTGGTGGCATCTGATTCTGCATTATGGTGAGTTGTATAATTATTTCATTATATGTTACAATGTAATAATAACAGAAATAAAGTGCACAATAAATGTAATGTGCTTGAATCATCCTGAAACTATCCCCCCAACACCCACTCAGTCCATAGAAAAATTGCCTTCCATGAAACTGGTCCCTAGTGCCAAAAAGGTTGGGGACTGCTAGTTTAAGCCACCCAGTCTGTGGTACTTTATTATGGGAGCCCTAGAAAACTAATACAAGGTCCCAAATATCAAACTAAACACCAAAACAGAGTGTCTATGCCTTGCAGCTTAGATGATAAGCCATGTGAATTTTATAAGAGCCATAGATAGGAGAGGATAAATTCTCAAAAATGAGTAAGCCCAGAAATATATAAATAGTTTGTGTGTCACTGTCCAGGCCATATTGGCACTTACAGGTTTTTCAAGAAGGTTATATAAAGGTATCAAGGATTTATCCTGAACATTACAGCTATCTTCCAATCTTGAAGATGATCTCTAATATTGTGTATCACTATAATTGAAAATAAATTTTTAAAAAATTGAAAAAAGAAAAGATGGTCTTTCACCCTACTGTGGGGAAAGAAAGAAAAGTCTAAGGGGTCCCTAACTTTAAGGCGATTACAATCTAGTGGGAAATACAAAACTAAACACCAAAACAGTGTGTATATCTTGCTCCTTAGATGGTAAGCCATGTGAATTTTATAAGAGCCAATACCTAGAGAAAGTGCCCTTTTACCCAAAGGCAGGAAGATGGACAACATGACTCCTTGTCCTACCCAGTATGGGGATTCTGGTAAGTTCACTTTCTGCTCCTGTCCTCACCTTCTCTTCAGATTTCTCTAGTATCTTCATTACTCATATTTCAGACTAAGTTTTTTCCTACTACATGTTTAGGCCTCCACCTATCTACTCCAAATTCTCAAAAATAAGTCAGCCCAGAAATACATAAATAGTATGTGTATCACTGTCCAGGCCCCATTGGCACTTTATTGTCAATTCTACTTTATGGCAGTGTTTCTAAAAGTCTGTTCCATCAGAGCCCCTGAGACAGAATCACTAGGTGCTTGTTTAAAATGCAGATTCACAACCTCACTTCAGATTCTTTTTTGAGCAGTAATTATTCACCCTTAAGTTTGAGATTAATAGTTGAGAATTTATACTTATTGCTCCCCTCTTTGCTGCCAGTGTCTCTCGATAAACAGCAATGCCTCCTACGCCTGCCCTTCCAAGATAGGAAAGCATTATTAGGTCAGGCCAGAAGTGACCAAGAGAGGGAAGAAAGTACCTTAATAAAAAATGGAACTATGAGGAGCCCCTTGTCCTGGTGGCTGACATATTTCCAAATTCCTTAAGTGGCAAGGTCAGTGATCAACCTTTAGAACAGAAGACAGAAGAAATACTGGGATGTTATTTCCTACCGGTCCCCAATATATAATATACACTCTAATCTGGCCTCTAACTCTTGCCATGCTTATTCTTACCTTTGCTTATGCTGGCAAACTCATCCTTCCTCCCTTCTAATTTTCTGAATCTTTCTAGTCCTTGGAAGTCCCCTGTTCTCTAAGATCTCTTTACTTCTGCAGCTTCTACTGATCTGTCTCTTCTCTTCTCTGAATTCCTGTAGCAATCTGGTCACCACCAAACAGCTCTGCATTTATTAGGCTCTAATTTTTTGCGTGTATGTTATCTCTCCAGCTAACTTTAAGAATCTGAAAGGTAGCAAGCATTTCTTATAGTTTGGTACTGTCCTCTATAACTCTTAGAATAGGGCTAGGTATGGCTATTATCAAGTGCTTCGTTGACTGAAATAAAGATTAGCTCTGTACCTGAGAGGCCACACTGCTTCTGATGTCTGCTTATCTATCTTCACATCACCTCTGGGAGGCAAAGCCTCCAGTAGAATACTTAGCTGCTTTAAAGATGGACAGACTTCATCAAGAAAATCAGTTCACTGATGAGAATTGTGGCTCCAGTCATGAGACAGAGAAAAACAAGACACAGAGGCCTTTATCCAAATACTATGTTTCTTTGCTCCAATCAACTATTCAAGTTCATCCAGAGTTAAGAGCCTGGGAACTTCATACCATGAGGTCAGAAAATGTCCTTGGGGAGGCCACTTTTTCAGTCCTGATGATGAAAGGTAGACTTGCACAAGAAAGGACAGGGTTCATAGTGGAGGTCCACCACGATGTTTTCACATGGACACTTGGGTTTTCACAGGCATTTCAGTTCTCCCTCCTTCCTTATTATCTAATAATGAACACCTCCAGTCCCTAAATACACTATTTATAATTATAAATAGTATATTATAAATAGTAAATTATAAATAGTATATTATGATTATAAATATACTATTTATAATAAATATACTATTTATATTTGGCAGTCACTAAATCTTAGGTGCTTCTACAACATCTCCAATACCTTTTTTTTTTCTTTTTTTAATCTTCCTAAGTCCAACACACCTCACAACTAAGTACCTAGAGAAAGTGCCCTTTTACCCAAAGGCAGGAAAATGGACAACATGACTCCTCGTCCTACCCAGTATGGAGATTCTGGTAAGTTCACTTTCTGCTCCTGTCCTCACTTTCTCTTCAGACTTCTCTAGTGTCTTCATTACTCCTATTTCAGACTAAGTTTTTTCCTGCTACATGTTTAGGTCTCCACCTATCTACTCCAAATACCCTCCCTCTCCATTGTAATTTTTATCTATGAAACACAATACATAATAAAATACAACATTAATCATTTTCATAGACCCTTTACTTTTTTCAGGGAAAACTAAGCCATTGCTCAACTTCCTTTTATCTTATTAATCTTCAGTTTTAAAATTTTCTTTGTTATAGGAAGATTTCACAATGTCCCTGTCTTTCTTTTTAATCTCACCTCTGGCTAAAATACTAGCACTGGAGGTAGAAAACTATTTCCCTAACATAAGTCTTGTGTATCAGTAGACCTGTTGTGCTGATATGCCACATTTTCTTAACAAAAATAAAAAAGGATATAGAAAACCAAAAATAAATAAAAATAAAATGTAGTTTAAATAAGTCAATGAGATAGCCATAGTTATCTGAATAGCATAGTTTTGGGGGTGAATACAGGCAAGCAAAACTGAAAAGAACTGATTCTTGGTATTGGCAGTCTAAGCCAGATACCTCAAGAGCAGCAGGAACATTGCCTTCTCTGTGTTCTGTATTGCAAAGAGCTTGAACTCTTTAATCAGATAGACCAGGCTTCAAATTCTGACTGTCACTAACTAGCTCTGTGCCCTTGAGCAAATGACCCCCTTTCTGAACCTCAGTTTCCTTTTCTATAAAACTGAGGTAAAATATCTACTTTTCAAGGTTATGTTTTAGATTAAATGTTATAATCAAAATGTAAAGTTTCTAACACAAAGCTCAGAACACAGTAGGAAAATTGAAAACATTACTTCCCCTTTTCTGTGTCTCCCTCCATTTCCTCCTAGTGTTCAGGACAGGAACAATATTTTCTATGGATGCTCACTTGATTCAGGAATGACTGTGTTATTAAATTTACCACCTACTCTATCCTGGGCCAATATTACCAAGGTAATAGAGTGTGTGGTCAGGGACGTAGGGATAATCTGAATCCTCTACCTTTACTTGGAGGGAGCAAATAAACAGAAGTGACTGTGTCCTGAGCTTCTGAGAACCAACCAAAGGGTTGGCACTGTGAGAGTGTGCCTGGCCCTGTTCAGTCCCATGACTGTGTCACATTGAAAAGACTCTGGCCCCTTAGACAAGGATGTGGAACAACAGGAACTTTCATATACCACAGATAAAAGTCTAAATGAGGACATGTCTTAGAAAACAGTTTGGCATTAATAAAGCAGAACATATCCTGCATACGCTATAATCCAGCTTCTATTTCTGGATTTATACTCTGGAGAAACTTTCAAATGTTCCCCAGGACCATTGTTCATTATAGCCCCAAACTGGAAATAACCCAATGTCTCTCAGCAGTAAAATGGATAAATAAATTATGGTACATTCATATAATGAAATAGTATAAAGCAATGAGAATAAACAAACTATTGCTACATGAAACAAAAGGATGAATTTTACAGGCATAATATTAAGAAGAAAAAAGAAAGCCAGACAAAAGTGTGTTATATAAAGTTCAAAAATAGGCAAAACTCATTTATGATGGTAAAAATCTGAATAATGGTTAGGGTGGTGGGTAGTGACTGGGAGAGGCTGTAAAGAGAGAAGTATTTGCTTTGTGCTTGCTTTAAAATCCATAGAGTCTGAAAGGCAAGGGGCACCAGAAGTAGGCACGTAAGACAACAGAACCCAGAGCAGAGGCTGTGCTTTCCCCACACCGGGACTTTCCTGACACACCAAATCCTTGTCCCTGCCCTGTGCAAGCACTGACGTTGTCCACTATCCTCGTGTCTATGACCACCTAACACTTGAGAGAAGTTTTATACAAGGGTAACAAGATGTTCAACTACAATAGGCCCAGTGCAGGGGCGCTCCCTGATGGACAGTAAGATAGTGGGTACCCCTACCGGTGGGGGCATCTCCGGAGGCAATCCGTCACCCTGCCCAGCTCCAGGTTCCACAAAAATCAGCTCCTCAGGGGCGAGATGGCTCCAGCTCTGAGCTCTCAGGATAGCCCCTTGCGAAGCCACTCTTTCTCCCAAAGGGGCTAGCGGCTGTGCCCACATAAAAGTGGCTGGGAAGCGGTCAGGTCAACTCCAGCCACTAAAAGCAGCAGCTATGCCGCCTCCACGAGAATGGCGCCTGTAAGTGCAGGGACAAGTGCCAGTTCGCGCATGACATCCATGAATTCCGAAGACTGAACCGCCACCCCAAGCACCAGATGGAGCTGTGCCGCACCTTCCACACCATCGGCTTTTGCCTATATAGGCCCTGCTGCCACTTCACCCAAAACGCCGAGGAGCTTCGAAATGGCTATCCCGAGGGCCCGGGACCTATCGGCTGACTGTCCCCGCCTCCTGCATGGCTCTAGCTTTACTGGGTTTCGCAGTGCTGCCGCCACCACTGCTGTCCCGGGGATGCTGAACAGCCGCGTGTCCATCACCCCGCCCTACCATCCTGAATGCCGATAACCTCCTGGTCTCCCCAAACCCGCCAGATGGCACCAATAACCCTTCTCCAGCCAAGATCTGCTGAGCCTCTTTGCCCCCATCATGGGTCTTCCCGGGGGCGGCTCCCGGATCACCTTCCTCTTCCGACCCATTTCCGAGTTCACTCACATGTTTGACTCTCCCCCCATACCCCCCAGTCCTCAGGATTCTCTCTCAAACCAGGAGGGCTACCTGAGCAGCTTCTGCAACAGCCAGTGGCTCAGACTCCCCCACCTTGGACAACTCAAGATGCCTGCCCATTTTTAACAGATTGCCATGTAAAATGACTAAACCAGGGTAGGGAGGGACCCCCTGCCCACTCCACACTATCCTCCACCCCATACTCACATCCCCTACCCGCACCTCCCTACCCTACAAACCCTACGTTAACAAGGTTAAACTCAACCCCTTTATCTCAGAACCTTACAATGCCCCTCCCTCTCCCCCCTTTTCACCCCCTAACTGGAATCCCCCTCCTTAAGTTTATAGCCCACTTACCATGCATAACAGACAAGTCCCATATTTGTCAGTAGATGCCTTTTTGTCTGCTTAAGCCTTAAGTGCCAAATCACAAAAGAAAAAGCAGTAACAGTTAACAGAAGGTACTTAGCGCCTTGTAATCTAACTTTGTCACAGTGACTACTACATCGCTTCTTCAGCGCCAGAGGGCACCTGTGGGCGGTCCGGAGCTTCTGCCCCAGGGGAGCAAGACCAGCAGCTCCCTCCGCTGGCCATACAATTAACTATCTTCTCATATTCAGTCTCCTACACACTTTCTCTCCTTTCCCCAGTACCACTCTATACTATACCCCTTTGGAGAGTTGTTGCCAAACCTGGGTTTTGGGGAAACCTATCTTGACATTCAAAACCTTTTTCTTCCTGAACTAAACCTCTTGATGAGTCTTGCCTGGGTTGGTGTAGGTCTACAGGAAGGAAAACTGAAAAAGTGGATGAAGAATGTGATATAAGTGGAACTTTGTGATTTATTTATTTATTTTTTGTAAGTGGGAAGGAAAGGAAAGCTAGATGTACTATGAGAGGCTTGATTTTGGTGCTAAAGTTTCCTAGTTCATGTGAGACATCTTTAAAAAAATGAAAAAAAAAGAAAAGCTAAAAAAAAAATGTAAGGAGTGAGAGTTCATTGGTATTCATTCCACATACAATATCTGTATAAAACGATTTCCCATAGAAGTAGCTTTAATGGGTTTTGCTCTAGAATACCATAGGTCTCAGAGCACTCATGTTATGCTTTTTCCCCTGGGTTTTAAACTTCATATAACTTTAAGAAATTGGAGAGCAAGTTTTGCTTGTCACTGCACATCAATATACAAAAGCTCATTTAATTTGTCAAAACATATTTATTGCCAAACTATGCTTTTATATTTTTTGTTAATTTTGTTTATATTTATCGAGATGATAAATCCATAGAATATATTCTTTAATGTCAAATTATAATCTTCATATACCTCTTAAAATTTCGCGATGTGTCCTTTCCTTTATTCCAGTTTTAACATATTATTCTTCAATGTAATTTTAGATTGTAAAATTATTTTTGTAACTTTACACTTATTTTGTTATTTTATTTTAAAAATGAAATACTTATTTTAAAAAATGCAATATTTATTTTTTAAAAATTCAAAGAAACTGTTGGACTATTTATTTTAGAAATTTTTCCCTTTTGTGTTGGACTGGAAATTGAGTTTCTTTCTCTTTAGGCCTTTCCCAACTACAACTGAGAATGTATATAGAATTTCTGTGACAGTACAGGAGGAAAACAACTTTATATATAATAGCTTCTAAAAGGGGATGAGGGAGAAACCCTTCCCTGTGCCCATCTCAAGGCATTCTGATGGCAGATTTGAGATTCTGGATCCCAGATTTAGAATTTTCCGTTGTTAATGCAAACAGAACTAGCAGACATACATTAAGATAAATGCAAAGTTGTTTTTAAAAAAACTTTTTGTAATGACTATTTGCAGTTTAAAAATCAATAAACTTCATTTTTTCCAATAAAATAAAATATATAGGGCCTGAAAAGATGTTCAACATTACTAATCATCAAGGAAATGCAAATTAATTAAAATCACAATGAGATATCACCTCACACTCATCAGAATGACTATCATTAATAAATCAACAAGCAGGTATTGGTGAGGATGTGGAGAAAAGGGAACCCTCATACACTGTTGGTGGGATTGTAAATTGGTGCAGCCATTAAAGAAAACAGTATAGCAGCTCCTCAAAAAATTAAAAAATAGAACTACTATATGGCCCAACAATTCAACTTCTAGTTATTTATCTGAAGGAACTGAAAACACTAATTCAAAAAAGAAATATACATCTCTATGTTCGCTGCAGCATTATTTACAATAGCCAAGATATTGAAGCAATCTAGGTGTCCATCAATAAGAAAATGGATACAGATGGGTATACATACACAATCGAATATTACTAAGCCAGAAAAAAAGAATGAAATCTTGCCATTTGTGACAACATAGATGGACCTAGAGGGTATTATGCTAAGTGAAATAATTCAGACAGAGAGACAAATACCATATAATTTCATTTATATGTGTAATCTAAAAAAAAAAAAAACGAACAAAAAAACCAGAAACGAACTCATAGATACAGAGAATAAACTGATGATTGCCTGATAGGAGGGCATTGGGGGGATTGGGTAAAAAAAGTGAAAAGGATTAAGAAATATAAATTGCCAGTTATGAAAATAGTCATGGGGATGTAAAGTACAGAACAGGGAATATAGTCAATAATATTGTATTAATTATGTATGATGTGAGATGGGCGCTAGACTTATTGGGGTGATCATTTCATAAGGTATAGAAATGTCTAATCAATATGTTGTACATGTGAAACTAATATAATATTATATGTCAACTGTAATTGAAAAATAAATTTAAAAAATAAATACTACATAGAATATAATCCATTCATTTATATAAATTCAAAAGCAGGCAAAATTAAAAAATATTTTTAGTAATATATAGCTCACAATTTTTAAAAAGTATGGGAAAATAATGATTTAGAGGAGGAAAAGGAGTGGGATCAGAAGAACAGACATACAAAGAGCTTCTAAGATACTGGCAATGTTCAATTTCTTTGGGTAGGGTTATGTGGTTTCATGTTATTACTATCGTTGGTTATTATTATTTAACATATACTATATTCTATATACTCTTCTATATGTATGCTATATTCCACAATAAAAAAATTTAAAAATAAACTCAAGTAAACAAATAAAAAGCATATACCCTTAAAAGAAAGAGTAGCAGAGTGTGGTATTAAAATAATTTTAGAGCTCGAAGAGGTCTTCGAAACCATCTTGTCTAACAATCTCATTAAAGAAACTGAAACAGAGACCAGAGAAATTAAGTAACTTACTCAAAGTGATTCAGTCTAATCTAGAAGCTAGGTGAGCCTCTTGTGTTCTTGTCAAGTGCTCTTCCCACAGATCCACCCCTGATCATTCGGTCAGTCCTAGTTTCCTCTGATTCTTCCAGAGTCATATCTCTCATCCGCACATACCATAAGATTTACTTACATTATAGTGTTTTTCCTCCTAAATTGGAATTTTTGTTGTGGGGAAAGGAGATCAAGAAAGAGATCTTTCCTTTCCTCCACTTAGAAACCAAATATATAGTAGTAGAGAAACAGTTCTAGGTCTATTTCCCTACTGTTACTTATTTTGACTCATTAATGTAGCTCTCCTACTTCTTTGTACTCCACAGTAAGGCTGCTCCAATATAAAGGCTGACTTTTGGGGCTTTGAAATGCAAAGAAAAAAGAAAGGGTCTGAGAAGTAATAAAAGAAAACACCTCCACTTTATCTTTGTCTAAACACAAGGTCTCTTTGGGAAGAGTGAGCTCTCCTGCCACCTTGTGGTGTATAGAATGAGAACAGTGAGCGAGCCTTCAGATCCTTTCCTACCCCTGCTTCAATGTGGCAACATTATAACATGGCATCTAGGAACTAACTAATCTACCAAAATTCTTAAATAAAGTGGCAGTGTTTGATACCATAAAGAAGTAGAGAATCATGTAATCATGTTAAGGTAATAATAAGCAAAAACCACGTGCCCTACCCACCTGCCCTGCCAAGAGAATCAGGCAACTGTAGCAGGGAAAAAGGAACAAGATAGTACTGCTCTGGACCAAGAAAGACTTGAGGCACTTATGTTCCCTCTACTCAGCTGGCCTCTCTTCTCTGCTCCCTTGCATAGCAAAATGTCTTGAAAATATTATCCACATGTCTTCACCTCCAATCCCCTCTCAGCCTTCTCCTACTTCTACCACTCTGCTGGAACTGCTCTTACAAGATTGTCAAGTGCAGTGAACATTCTGTCCTCATTACACACACTTCTCAGCATTTGACCAACTGATCATTCCTTCCTTGAAATACTCTCTTGGCTTCTATGACATCCATGCTCTTGGTTTTCTTAGTTGAGAGAAGTCTTCTCTGACCACCCTACTTAAAGTAGCCTCTGCCAGTAATCCTTTACCTCATCACCTGTTTGTTGCTTCTCCACAATGATTACAATCTTTAACTATCTTGTATATGTATCTGTATGTTGTTTATTATTAGTCCTTTGCATGTTTACTGACTGTTTCCCATCTTTTCATATGAACATAGACTTGGTCTTGCTCACTGCTAGAATAGTGTCTGGCACAAAGTAGGCTGACAATAAATATTTGCTGAATAAAAGAATGAAAGGCATTATGGCTAGGTGTTCAGTACTTCCTCTCCTCCTTCACATTTTAGGCAACACGTTGTCCTTTGGTGACATCTCTTTCTTTTCTGTTTTCCCACTAACATTTCCACTGATGCTCAATTTCCCCAGATTTCAATCTGAATTAAAATGTCAAGCAACATGGTAACATTTAAATAACGATTTGATCAGAGATCATGAACTCCTTCATGGAAAGTCCCTTGAATCAAGCTCCCTTTACATCATTATCAGAGTGTCTGCCTCTAGAACCTTCTTTCACATAGCCAAACCTATACTGGTTCCAATAGAGTATATTTATAGTAGGTAGAAAGACTACAGAGGATCTGAGTCGATTTTGGTTTCTGCTTTATGATCCACCTAGGTATGCTATCACAAAGTCTACAGAATCTTACACTAGATTTATACTTTTTACTAAAATATATGATTTTTGAAAAATCTTTAACAACAATTATCTGTCTAGGAAAATCTTCCCGAAATGCAGACAATATCACTTGTCTAGTGTATTTAGCTCTCCTCGCAACCTCTCAGCCCGATTTATGGGAATGCAGTCTACCTATACTCACTTTACTACTCAGGAGTGGAAAAATGTACAAAACTAAATAGGTATGTCAGTGCTGATGTAAATTTATGTGTGTAACTGTGAATAAATTCTAGAGATCATTCGGTTGAAACATTTATAGAGAAAAAATCAAGGTGTAGAGAAGTCAAGCAATTTTATCAAGATAATATAGTTAACAATGGCCTATATTAGAACCCACATCTATTGACTCCTAGTTCAGTGCTCTCTCCAGTGTAAATCAATGACTCATCCTTTTCCAATTTCCAGCTTTATTCTGGAAATCACTTTCCTTAATATCTCTATCTCTTTATGTTGGTGTATAAATCTATGTGCCTGTGTCAGACAGCATGCTTGTGATTGTCTACGTGTCTACCTGCAAGTATTTGTAAAGCATATCACTAGGCGTTTTTGCCCTTTCTCCTAGGGAAACCTCTAGGTAATTACAGTTCTTTATGTTGGCACCAGCAGTGAAGTCAGGAAAGACCTTCTGAGTCAATTATTAACAAGCAGACTTGGTCCTCTCTCCAATCAGCCCTATTCCTGGGTCTTCAGGAAATGGGGCACAATAATTAGGGTGAAACCAGACTTTCCCACAGTCAAACTTGGTTCCAGGGCAGTGAAAACACCTAAAGACAAAGCTACAAGGGACTGTCACAGATTAGCAGCACACTGTCTCTACAAGGAGCATGTACTCAAGCTGACATGGATACCATCTTGGTTTTCAGCTTAATCATTACATCCTATGATAACAAGAAAGGTAAGTACTTCTCTAGTCTAATATCCTGGAAAACTTAAAAAGAGTCCTATGACGTGTTTGGGGGTCTCTTCTAGCAGATTAGAGATACAGCCAATACTCGGTAGGCAATGCTTGTCAGCCATCCAATGTATCCTCTTGCCTCTAGGACCAAACTTGATTCAACGCAGAGAGCTAGCTGTCTGTTTCACAGTGAGAAGTCTTCATTTCACAGTGAGAAGTCTTCAACAAATGTGATACATCCTTTTGTCTTGTTCATGTAACTAAGATTAAAAGTCCTTTCACTATCAGATGGCTCTCTTTCCTGGACAGAGCTATCACAATTTCGGTATTATCATCACCTAACCCCCCAATTTCATAGCCCCTCATAAGATGTTGTCTTCCTTGTTTAAGGTGTCACATGCAAGTATAAGGAGATGCTCTTGGGTGGAGAGAGTTAAGGAAAAAGGTGATGTGGGGTGAAATGGCACTACTTTCTACTCTTTGATAACTGTTTATGTAAAACACGATTTTTCAAAGGGTCCTAAACGTTTCATCTCTAAAATTCGTTCATCAGAGTTAAGGCCAAACAGCATAAGATGCCGTAGTAATGAATTTAACAAATGAAGAAAATTCATGACACCCTGTGTGTTATGTGCCAAAATGCATAAATAACTATAACCTATGGTTTTATAAAAATCTGGAGAGATACCTTCTCCAAGGTTACATTTAATAAACTTTTGAAAGTTTTAAAACAAAAAGGTAGATAGAACAGGAAGTATAGACGATGATAAGCAGTGTTTGAAGGGATGGTTTGATTAGTTTTTCACTAACTTCATTTAACTCTATTTCACCCTTTTTTTCCCCTAAGGGTAACAGATTGGTATTCAGTTTTCTTTATACTCTCTAACTCCTACTTGTATATATTTTAAAATCTTTCGAGGGGAGTTTTTATCTTCCTAATTGTGAGTTTTATGAGAAGAAACTGCATTCTTTTGTATCTTCCTCTCCAGTGCCTGGAATTCTAAAAAGTAAACACCCAGTAAATCTTTTTTTTCCTTCTAGAACTAAGAGACAGCAGCTGCCAAGTGGAACAGCTGCCTGGGCTCTTCTCAAAGGGTGCGAGAAGCATTAGGAATGTGCTAATGCCAGGTAGGAAATGGGCCCTCTCTTTCTGAAAAATCACTTCCTGTCTCCCCCATTTCCTAGCCCAGATCTCAAATACCTTATTTTAAATATATGTATTCCCCTCAAGATGCTTTCTGGAAACCAGTTTTTAAAACTTAATGTTATTACCTAAGGCGTGACTATATAAATAAAAAAGATGGGGATAATGAATGAGAAGGAGGCAGCACTCAACCGAGTCTACATTACAGAAAACAATCTATGAGCATTTTTCTGGGCTGAAATTTACTAAAGTCACCTATCTTCGTGGGACCCATAGCAGGCATGAAGAAAGGCAGGGCTTGTGTATTTAGTACCATAAACACATGCCGAGGAAGAACTAAAAGGAAAGTACAGCAGTAGAGTTTAGCCATTCAGATTAAGAACCAACTTCCTTTATTCTCTCTGGCTTTTCTCCTTCCAGAAGCTCAGGCAGAAGCCAAAAGGTCCACATTCATCCAAAATCTGACTGTGGCTACCCTGCATTGCCTTGGCTCTGGAAACAAAGTGAAAGTCAACCTTGTATATTCAGAGAAAAGCCCAAAGGTCAAGCATACTCTGAAGAACTTGAGAGCCATTGCTACTCCCCACAGAAACAGCACTGCCTCCCCAAGCTGTCACCTAATTCCCACATCCAAGTTTCAGACTGGATTCCTTCTAACAGGCAAAGGTGAGACTGGCAAATGAGATGGAATTATGCATGACTTTCATCTGACATCCCTGAATGTAGGTAGAACTTAGTAGCAGCTAAAGCCTCAAAGAAATCGATTATCCTTTCCTTGGGCAAATCTCTGTCCTCTCTGAGACTCAGTTTTCTAATCTCCAAGGGCCTATCTAGCCCTGATATGCTGCAATTTTCACATGATCTCCATTTCTGATGGGTCTCCCATGACAATGGTTATTTGAATTTGATTTACTTTGAATGTACATAGTAAAATATTCAAATAGCACTGATCAGTGAAAAATAAATCTCCCTCCTACTCCAATCTCTCAATCCTCCAGTTCTCTCTCCCTGAGGGAACCACTATTAGGATCGTATTGAATTTCCTTCTAGAGATATTCTGAGCATATGTTTTTAAACGTAAATGGTAGCATACCATAAACATAGTTCTGTACCTTGCTTTTTGCCACTTAACATTATATCTTATAGGCTGTTCCATATTAATATGTATAAATTTGTCTCATTCTCTTTAACAGCTGTACAGTATTGCATTTTATGGCTATACTACAATTTATTCTGCCAATTCTCTGTTGGATATTTTGGTTGTTTCCAGTCTTTTGCAAAGACAAACAATGTTGCAAGAATAACCTTATACATTTTTTTGGTGTGTATCTGCAATTATTCCATAGGATAGATATTACTAAATTACCCTCCACAGTGGTTGTTCCATTGCAATCCCAACCACATTCTGTGAGAACACATGGTCCCGGGTACTTGATGAACAACGGTTCTTAACCTCAGCCTTAAGTTTCTGTTTCTGCCCTACTTTCTTTTTCCCACCATTCTTTCTGTCAAGTGGTTTATGATCAATAAATTGGTATTAGCAGTTCCCCTTTATATATAGGCAATCTCCTAGATGCCATCGTTGCACTGCTAGAAAAATAAAACTTGACACATTCAGAGAAACTAGGGGTTCACAAGCATAATGAGGGGAAAAAAACTTCTAAAACTACAGTTTGTTTAGAGAACTAGAGATTGGAAAATAAGTAGATAAGATCTTGGGCTGTAAATTATATATCCTCACATGACATAAATGTTTCCATTCCTTTATCATACCTTCTAAAGTTCATATGGTGATAATTTTTGTGTGAAAAAAAAAAGTCTTAAAATCTTAAAAGCCTTTGTCAGTGTGTAGGGACTTTCACTCAATATTAATGTAAATTAATTCAACCAGACTGTTTCCCTCCTAACTTGTGACACACTCCTTCAGCTAATGGTAGGAGTGATGGGTAAGAGCGAACTTAAGTCATTTTGGAGTCTAGAGCACTTTACACAGGGTGAGTCTTTCTTGGATATAGGGCTATGCAATGTTAGAGTCAGAGCGATTAAGGACACAAGCTCTTAGAAATTTGGAATGAGGAAAACCGGGAGATTAAGGGGGAGGAGAGATGCCAACAATTAACCTGACCTAATTCAACAATTTGCTTTGGGCTTAATTTACTGCTGGGAATCCAGAGAAGGAGGAAGAGTTTAAGCTAATACCCTGTACTATTTGACCCATACAAAGAGATTAAATGGATGTTTGTGGGTTAGTTTGGGGACCTAATCATCATTTAGGACACATTTCTACAGAACAATAAATTACAAACAACCCACTTATGAATGGGGTTCTGAAATATTGCCCCATTGATAAGTTTGAAACGGCCTATTCTGAATTTAACACTGAGTACCAGGAGGTGACAGACTCCAACTAGGGTAGAAATAAAAATTAGGTAAATGGTCAAATTTACAAGGTCATAAAAGAGATGACTATAATAGGTGACATCAGTCTGCACAGGAGGATGCCCCAGAAACAGAAGACGGTTCATGGAAAAATCCCCAGAGCAAAGTAGGAATCTGAAATTGCTCTACCTTGATGCTCACTCAGTTTCCTAGCTGATGAGACCTAAAAGTAATGAGCTGCCAACATGAATGGACATTAAAGCAGAAGCTAGGCAGAAATGAAAATACCCTGACAAATGAAGCCTATTAAGTAGACTTTGAAACATTGGCCTCTAGGAGGTAGGAAGACATGCCACAGTGAAATATCATTATCCCTGTGACTAGAAAGCACAGTTCTACTTGGAAGATCTTTAGGTTTTTCTCCTTTCGATCATATCACATGCAGAGTGTTTTCACACCTGTTTTCTCTTTTTGTTTCTCATCTTCACAACATCCCTGTGAAATAGGCAGACTAAGAATTATTTTATTATAATCATCTTACAGATAAGGAAACCAAAACTCAGAGAACTTATGACTTGTCCAAAGTGAGACTCGTTTGTCTTTATCTCAGCTGTCTCATAAACACATTATCACTTCAGAGAACTGACAGGCACTATGCTGAAAATACTTCACATAATTTTCTTTTTTTTCTTTTGAACCTGTGGCTCTTTGTCTCTGCCTACCTTTCCAACATCATCTTCCTGATCAAATTGTAATCAAGGACTACTCTTTATCCTGTAATTTCATGTACGGTGCCTTGGTACTGTGGCCACGGGCCTTTTGAAGCAAGCAACTATCATTTTCACGTGGATTCAATCAAGACATGGGAGAATAATTTAGAAAAGTCAAGTAGAACTTACAGACCTTAATTTAATAAGCAATGATTGGAGATCATAAAAAAAAAATGGAATAGAAACCATTGGATTAGGTCAACTCTAGAGGCAAGCGAAGTTAGTTCCAGACTATTGCCAGACTCCATCTGCACCTTATCACTTCTGCAGTTGTTCTAGGTTACCATCATTTCTCATTTGGATTTCTGCAATAGACTCCTAACAGGTGGCTCTGTTTCTATCCTTCACCCTTACAGTCTATTTCAGTGATCCTTTAAAAACAAAACCATCCTGTCACTCCTCTGCTCAAAACCTTGCAATGGATCCCCATTTCAACCAGAATAAAAATCAAAATCCGTAAACTATCCTACAAGGCCCTCAGCAATATGAACTCATTTCCTTTAGATCCTCATCTCCTACTACTGCTGTCCCCTTGCTCACTCCACTCCAGTCTCACTGGCCTCCTTGCTCTTCTTCTAAAACTGAAGCATGCCAGACATACTCTGCCTCGGGGCCTTTACTCTAGCTCTCCCCTCTGCCTAGGTCACTACAGCAGGTCCTCCAATAACGTCATTTCATTTAACATCATTTCACTATAATGTTGATGAGGACTAAAAAAGGATTTCCAACTGGGGTCCACTGTCTGCATGGGTTTTCTTCTTCAATACTCTGGTTTCCTCTTACAGCCCAAAGGTGTGCATGTGAGGTAAACTGGCATGTCTACATGGTCCCAGTCTGAGTGAGCGTGGGTGTGAGTGTGCTCTGTGATGAAAGGGCATCCTGTCCAAATTTGGTCTCTGTCTTCCATCTTAGGCTGTTAGAATAGTCTGTGGCCACCCTGAACTGGCATAAGAGGGTTGGAAAAGAATTACCTTACTTGTTTTTATTAATCTTTATTAAATGTATATGTATCTGACATTTATTTCAATGTTTAACATTAAATGCTTTGGATCTTTAGAAGTTTGGTGATGTTTTGATGACATATGCTGTAGGAACTTAACTCTTATTTATATCAATTAGCCTACAGTAAAATTGTGTTGTATGTTATTACACTTGGAAGAACCTATTGATGGCATTATTGAGGATTTACTGTACTTCCCCAGGCTTCAACTTGGCTAATCTCATCTCCTTTAAGTCTTGGCTCAATTCTCACCATCTCAATGAAACCAGCTTATACTGCAGGTTGCCAAACCATTGCCCACCTGCACCCCCAGATTGCTCCCTTACCTTGCTCTACTTTTAATTTTTTTTTTTTTGGTAGTACTTATCCCCTTCTAACATATCATAAAAGCTATACTTATTGTTGTCTGCTTCCTCCTCACCCCCACCTTCCTTCTACTTTGCTTGTTCTCTTACTTGAATGAATCTGATATGCCTAAAGTACTGAAGCACTCCCTGGTACATAATATTCACTTTTAATAATTTGGTGAATGAAACTGAGGAGTGCATGAAGTCAAGTGGTCTTTCCTTCTTCCACCTCCCTCTGCTTTTGCCAATCCCCTCTCAAGAGTAGTTGACTTAGACTCTACTGGACAGACTTATAGTAGTTATTAAGGCAAATTATATTTCATGTTCTTTCTTGGACTTTGGAGCTACCTTTTTTAAAGAAGGAAACTTTGAACAGTGTTACACCCTCCATCCTTTTATTATTATGGCTTTAAGAATGATAGGCAAACAAGATATAGTCTACTCCTCCACTCTAATCTTACATTAGTCAAAGGCCTCCTGGGGATTTAATTCATACCTCTTACTAGTATCTCTATCCTCATTTCCTCTTGGCATTATTTGGTGCCCACACCCTAAATTTATGGACAGATCAATGAGACCACAATTAGAAGTTTAATATATTTATACATATAAAACATACATACATGTACTTAATATATAATATATATACATATATACATAATATATACATATACATTTAATATATATACATACATATGAAAGAAGTTTAGTATTAGCTGGGTAGAACTAGGGTTTTATCAGGTAAAATCAAAGGCAGGATAAAGTTTTCTCAGTTGTCCTTTTATTATTTCTTTCTTATTTTATAGCCTTTTTACCAGGGATCTTCCAATGTAAGGTCTATCCAGTGATGGGGACTTCGTCAGAGATTTTTACCACCACCATCACCATCTCCATAACTCCTGGGAATAAAGGAGATAAAACTACAAGTATTGATGATTTTTCCAGTCCTTCGAAACAACAAGGTACAGAATAAGTAGGGGTGAAACAAGAACAAAAAGAAAAAGAAACATTTTTAGCCTCAACATTAGTCTGGGTCTCCTAGGATTTTCCCAGAGGTTGAGAAATTACACAGTTTACATTAGAAAATCACTTCATTTCTATGCAAAAAAAATCAGATTCTTCATAAAGAAAGTCCCAGAAAGGTTTGTAAGTGTACCTTAAGTGTACAGTGTTTATTAAATCTATAGTAGTGTACAATAATGTTACACTCACTCACCACTTACTGATGCACCCAGAGCAACTTCTAGTCCTGCAAGCTCCATTCATGGTAAGTGCCTGATTAGGTGTACCATTTTTTATCTTTTATATTGTATTTTTACTGTACTTCTTCTATGTTTTGATATATTTAGACACACAAATACCACTGTTACAATTGCCTGCAATGTTCAGTACAGTAACATTCTATTCAGGTTTGTAGCCTATGAGCAATAGGCTATCCCATATAGCCTTGGTGTGTAGTAGCCTATACCATCTAGGTTAGTGTAAGTAGTATAATGTTTGCATAATGATAAAACTGCCTAACAATGCATTTCTCAGAACGTATCCCTGTAGTTAAATGGCTCATGACTATATTAATAACCCTTTACCTCCACACAAGTGAGCTCACATTGTAGCTAGTTTGGGGAAAGAATAAAACACATTCTGTAGTAGGTAATTCTACCCATTGCATGTATAAATAGATGACACTTATGCACTAAAGAATCATTACAGTGATGACAACCAAGTGCATGTTTTGTCTTCACTGTTTTTAGAAACGCCTTCCCTAAATTGTCTGGGACTCAAATTCTTAAAGATTTCAGTTTGGGTTACATCCCAGTTCCTACCAGGAGAAAAATAAATATAAGATATGTAGTAACAAGATGCATATGAGCCATTTGTCCCTAAATTTGGCTTATAATCCAGGAGCAATGCCAATTCACCTTTGTTCTGCCTACACCCCATTAAAGCCACAAGATGCATAGGAAAGATGATTTTCTAATCTAATATAGTGCATCAGAGCATAAGGGTAGAGACCTTGAGGGCTACTAGTAAAAGATGGGTTTAGAACTCCTTGAGAACTCACTCCTTTTACTTCCCTGAGAGCAGTGTAAGAATTAGTCCTACCTGATCATGGAAAATCCTAAATCCCACGGAAAGTGTCTCACTGAAAAGAGGCTACAAAGGTGATTAGAGCAGAACCCATGATATCCACTCCACTCCTGAAACTGAGTCTGAACTAGAAATTCAGCCTCTGCTTCTGAATCAAGCTGGACCCCTATTAGTCATATGAGCCAGGAGAGCTTCAAGTCAAGGGTCAATCTCTTTTCTCTCTTAAATTCTCTTTTCTCCCTCTTCTACTCCTCTTTCCTTTAGACACAGATGGAAACCTAAAGAAGAGGCAGAAATGGAGCACTGTGGTCAAATTTCTGATTGCTGTCACTCTGTTGTTTAGTGGACTCGCCATTACAGTGTTTGTCATTTTTGAAGTCCCATGCCCTGTAAGTTTGATGATGTTTTGGGTCTTTGGAGTTGATCTATAAACATTCCCTTCTGTTTCAGTCAGATTGCCATAATGAAACTTTGGAGTTTGGACAGACCTGCCATTCACACTCACTAACTGAGTGGTTTTGAGAAAGTCAATTGACTTTTCCAACCTCAGTTGCCTCATCTTTAAAATGGAACTAGTGATATTTGCTTTGTATGGTTTATTGAAGTCTTTGCTAAATGTGAGTTCCTTTCCTCTGCTTACTTGTACATTCTCTAGGGAGGAAAAAGCCAATAGGGCTGAATACTTTTTTAGAAAAGGTGGTTTTCTTTAAATGCCCTAATACAAGGTTTGGAAGATAATCGAATGCATACCAGCCACCTAACATTAATACCAGTCATTTTCTCCCTTCAGAGTCGATGCCTAAGAGCCAGAGAGCTATGCCAATGCCGGTGGTTGTGGAGAAAGCCAAGGAAAGGAGGCCAGGAGCAATGTGAGACAGCTGAATCCCAGCCAGACTCTCAGTCTGAGAAGGAAAGTGGTTTCTGTATGGTTTGTGTCATTTCCTTGGAGAAAATTGGGCTGACATATAAGTGCTGGGAGACAGGAAGTTGCCTCAGTTATGAAGCAAATGGGGGTAATTCTGTGTCAGGAAATAGGCAGGTATTTGTACTGCTATTTTCTTAATATCAACTCAGCCATAACACAATAGGGTATGTATGGAAAATACAGATTTCTTGGCCCCGGATATAATGAATCAGAATCTCTTTGTATCTGGGGCTAGGAATCATATTTTTAAGAATTTTAACACACTCCCTAAGTAAAGGTGAGTTTACAGTGAAATTAATGAAATTTAAGCTTCAGGACCTATGGGACCTGTACAAGGCCTTGTATCCAATTTTTTATTTTTAAAATCTGTATTCTTTTCTTAAAAAAAATGGTCCCCCTAAACTGTAAGAGCTTCAGAGCCCATGGCTATGTATCCATCCCTGCCCCTAGGTAACTCTTATATACACCAAAGTTTAGGAACCACCACACTGAACACAGTTTGAATACTTGGCAAAATAGCTTCCTTCCTCCCTGCCTTTGGGTTTCCTGACAGGATTATAAATTCATATTGCCCTCTGGTGTCCAAAACAGACACTCTACCACTGGTTCAGCACAGCTGATCTATATCTAGTTTCCCCAAGAGGAGTGAACTCAGCCGTTGAATACTAGAAACTGATGAGCACCTTCCCTACAATATTTGCAATACCCACTAGGGCAAAGAGATGGGGTCTCCAATACTTTTTAAATTAAAAAAAGTGTCTAATTTTGTAGAATTACAGCATTGAGAATGGATCTCAAAGATTACCTAGCCTAGGATGGTATACATGCTGCTATTCTTCAATTCTGTCAGCTGCATATATCAATAATGAAGCATAGTACAACTAGAAGACAAGTTCTGGAGATCTAATGCACAGCATAGTGATTAGTCAATGATACCGTACTAAATACTTCAAAATTGCTAAGAAACTAGATCTTAAATATTCTCACGACCAAAAAGAAATGGTCATTATATGCCATGATAGAGGTGTTAGCTAAAGCTATGGTGGTAATTATATTGCAAAGATAAATGTATCAAATCAACACATTATATACCTTAGGCTTACACAACACAATGTTATATGTCAATTATATCTCAATTTTAAAAAATCGAGCACTGCACTCTTTCCACTTAGGCGCAGCATCAGAATCTTTCTTATCCCAATGCTTCAGGTACCCAACATCAACTTATTTGTCATGTCTTGTCTAGGTTGATATTTTCTATAATTCCATTTCTGCTAATTTTGGATGATGAACCCATGTAAATTAGGATGGTTTTGTCATGTAGTCTACTTTTAATTTTTTACTCCAATCTACATTATCATTTCTACTCAACATTGGAAGAAATAGGCCTGTAGGTAACTAAAAAGTCTACTTCAGAATTAGAGGTAACTATGAAGCAGCAACTCTGATTAAACTTTCTTCATGAACAAAATAAACTATTAATCAAAGATTTAATAGAAATCATAAGAAGCAAGTTTACACACATTACTTCATTTGAGCCTCACAAAAACCCTTGGAGGTAGCTAGGGCAGATATCTGCATTTTATTGATACTTTTACAGGTTCAGAAAGGATTTGTGACTTTCCCAAGGTCACACAGCTGGTAGAAACAGAATTAAAATTCAGATTTTTAAATTCCTATATTAGATGTATTGGCTCATTCATCTATTCTACAAAATTTTACTGAAAGTGCAAGTTTTACTTCCATACGCCAAGCTCCCTGCCTTCTGGGGGCTTACAGTCAGTCTATGCTCACAACAGATAAGCATTTAGGGAAGTGCATACAAAATCAGACAGGACATAGAGTTAGGTATGGTAAGAGTTGAAGACCCAGATCTCTGCCTCTATTCACACAGTAAGACTGTTTGGGCCTGATTTAGCAAGAAAGTAGAACATATCCTTGTGCATCTGGGATGCAAAGTAGCTGCAGACCCAGGGCCTTTTCTATTCAAGGCAAATAGGTTAAGCAAGGGGTAGAAAGGCTCTTTGCTAATAGGTTATAGGTTCCAACAAATTGTATGTTTCCATACAAAGTGTGCCTTGCTAATACTTTCTCAATGTAATGATAACAACTTTTCCTAGAATTATTTGGTAACAAAGAGGCAAAATGATGTGTATTTGGAATTATATATGGTCTTGTACTTAGCTATCTCTTTGTTGGTACATGAAGAAATACCCATTTGCATCCTTATTTAGCTTTCATATTTCATTTCAATCTCTAGGTCGGACAAAATGCTCCCAACTCAAGATCAAAGGTGGCTGCAGGGATCACTGTTATCCACCAGACATACTTCTGAAAAGTTCTGCTCTGCTTCATATGCTGAATGATATTACACCATCTTCTCCCTATTATTAATCGATATGGGCAGATTTTACACTCATATCTTCAGCAGGGACATTACGATTTAACGGTAATGCCAAGCCAATGAAGGCTTAGTTACCCTCATGCCACTGGTAGTGACTGAGTCATAAGCTTCTGAGATTCACTTTGTACTTCCACAAAAAATGGGTATCATCTCATTCCATCAAATGAAAAGAGAAAGTCTTCCCACTAAGCACTGTGAATGGATCTATTGCTCTCCTTGACAAAAGGTTTAAATACAGTTTCCAAGAAAATGGGCAAAGCAGCCACAGTGGCACAGTTCACCAACTCCTCTATTATTCTCACAGCTGACTTCATGCTCAGAGACACTCAAGTGGCTTAGGGTGGAGTTCCTGTATTCCCAGGCTGATAGTTAATAGAGTTTTATGATTTAGCTTCTGTCGCCACATGTAACTTATCAATACACTGGTGAAGAGGGCTTGACTTTAAGCATCCCATAAGTCCTCTTCAGAAGTCATCCCCAAGGGGCTTAGGGACTGCATACTTATAGGACCCAGATGAGGTCTCCCAATAATCTAAAGTTCCTAAAGTGGGTCTGACATTATACTCTACCATCACAGTGAGCTGCATACATTTTGAAAAAGGATGCCAGAGCAAAATGATTCTGATCTTTCTCACAGTGGCACAGCTATGTCAAGTCTGATCTGTTTAAGAATACAGTGAGAAAGTGGAAAGAGCTGATATTAAAGTAGCATTTAGTTAAGAAAGGGAATGGTAAGAGGGATAAGAGTGTTGCCCTGCTTTTTTTCATGAGAGGCTGAAACCATCCCATGCTGTTTTAGTGAAATGTGTCTGTTTCTAAATAATTCTATTTTCTTGGTTCTCTGGTAAAAACCATATACGAATTGTATTCTTTTTTCTTTCATTTCAAGTTGTCCAAAAAAGTGATTCTCCAAACTATACCAACAGGGGAATATTGCTGGTTCTAAACTCTAATTTAATATTCAAGCTCGGCCTGGAAGAGATGGAACAGTACAAAGCGCAGATGATGATAGTTTTCAAGGAAGCCCTGGAGATCCTCCAGGTATCCTAAAGTTCCATAGAGATTTGAAATATAGTAGGTAAAGAGGATAGAGCACTGGTGATTTTTGGATAAATAAGTATAATATTTGCACCCTTACACTGATTCACAATTTACATCCAGTTTATCCTGCCATTTGTGGTTCAGTGTGACCATGAAATGGGGTGGGTGCAGGGAGAAGCTTGCTCCTTCCCAAGACTGTTAGGGGGGAATTATTAAAAACATTCTATACTTTGAAGCTCTTGGTCTAGTACTGATGCCTACATTCATCCCCACCCTTCCCGGCCTCATTATAATGTCCCTTAACCCAGAAACATGATATTTCCTAGGAGATAAAAACTGGAGCAAAGTCTACATGCATTAACTCTTCTGCAAGAATATAATTTGAGTGACATTTACAGTAACTTTCTTTACAAAAATTCACTGATGGGATCAAAACTGTTTATTTTGCTTTGGGGACAACTTATTCCCCCTGACACAGCAAGGTCCCTCTGAGAATTTTATGACTCTTTAATCAGTTAACCATTTTGAATTCCATAGTCTCTTACCAATGGAGATTTTTGAAAACTAGGAGATGAGGCAGACAGCAAAAGGGAAAGGGGAACTCCCACGAAGACTTTAGGATGAGCTCTTTAAGGTCTGCAGAGCACTTCACAGCAAGGCACAATTCTCCTTGTTACCACTATAGAATAAGTTACAGTCTCAACTTGATAAAACGTTTCTGTAGAGTGCCAATCATTCCTCTGGGAAGTGACTAGTCAGTGAGGTTTTTATTACAAATTATTTCTCATTAAGATATCATATTTTGTTTTTTGATTATTAAAGTACGTTCTCATAACAATTTTTAGAAAATACTGAAAAATATAAAGAATAAAAAAAGAAAAAATATTACACCTAATTCTTCTTCTCAGAGATAACTATTGTTAATATTTTGATGCATCTCTTTTTAGATATCACTCTATTCTAAACTTGTATCCCTTTTTTTGGCTAACATATTACTCCCACATTTCCAGTTAGCACAAGTATTAAGTGCATTTTTTCCAAGTCTTAACGTACAGAGGACTGAAAGTCATTCCACCTTTTCTAAAGGTCTAAGTCACCCCAATACATTTTGATGGGTACAAAGATTAAGGTAGGCGGTTGCTTAGGGCAGAGAAGGCACATTCACAGAAACATCCAATTTAAACTTTTGAAGGTACTGCAGAATGACATTATGAGTTGTATTTATATGTATGCTAAAGCATGGCTTTGTTCAACAGAAACATTTAAAATATACAACAATTTTATATCTGTTTTGGCATTTCTTCACTTTTTAGATATACCTGTGTTCATAAAAAATCAAAGTGGCCTAGGACTCTCTAGACCTCTCAAAGGCCTAAGCAAGCTATTAGCATCCCTCCTTTTCTGCATACTCAGGTTAGTGCAAGGGGTTAACCAATCACAGAGAAACTTAACTGTAGTTCTAGCCCTAGTCATTCTTCCCCTCTCCTCATTTCTTGTTTTGGAGCCTTTAAGCACTATCCAGTGATTTTGACCTAAAGCAATTTCTGTTTATGTCTAGAACCAGCCATTTTCCAAGGAAGACTTGCTATATGTACTAATAATTAGGGGCTAGGAACCTTTCTCTTTTTTTGCTCTGGGGAGGTTGACAGTCTTATAGGCGCTCCTTCCCTCATATTCCGATCTTCTGCTCCTGCCTGCACTCCTTTTCCCCACTTTCAGAAAGAATTCCATTTTCGAGTTCATACAATGGCTCTCATGTTGCCTTGAGTTGCCCTTTACCTTTTTATGTATACTTCCTAGTTCCTGTGCTTGAAACCTGTAGGGTCTTCTGGACATCTACATTTGTATATCTCTATATTACTTGTATCCAATAAAGCATTATGTTCATAGACATTCAAAAAATGTGTTGATAATGTTACATCACTAAATGGGTAGCTGAGGTATCATAACTGACTTTCTAGAAGAAAATTAAGTAACTTTTATTTTTATATCAATGCTGCTATTGGTTACCAGGTGGCTACAAACCAATGAAGGGCCATCTTGTAATTGTTGGTAACATTTGAATTCATCTCTTTAGACTTATGTGCTTTTCTCTCATATTTATCTCTTCATCTTTCTCCTCTTGCCCTTTATTCTAACACTTTTCTTTTTCCTTTCTATTTCTTTCCCTAATTCAGTGACTTGAATTGACAGTCACCTAATATTAAAGATTTCCCTTAATTTGTATTCATAGGGAACTTATTTCCATGTTTATACTTGTTTCAGGCCCTCAAAGCCGTTTTTCTTCTACCTAACCCTCTTTCACCTGAGGCAGTGTAGCAAGTATGTGCACCTTGGGCTGTAATTAACATTTAATAGACTCTTGTGATCCTGTGAATTTGCGCCATCCAGTGGCTGAAGTTGCTAACTTCACTCTCTGAAAAAAGCAGTGGGCATAAAAAATTAAACATAAAATAAACAAATGAGAAATGGGAAGCCCATATTACTGCTCCCAAGGAAGAATAAAAATATTCACAATAGCCAAATTTTGACCTACTATAAGTTCTGCTTTCTAAAACTTATTAAAATAGGATGGAGAAGGACATGTTAGAGGTATATAGTATCATGGTTTCCATGGAATAAGATGAAGTCCAGAAGACTCTCCAAGGATTTATTCAAGTCACTACTGCTCCCTACTGCACTGAAAAAGAAACAGTACAGGATATAGGGTAAAATTCTTATTGACCTGTAGAAGAATCAAACATTCAACAAAAGAGACACTGAATTTGAGGACTTATAAACCATACACACGATAAGATCAGATAGCAGTTAAACTTTTTTCTTCTACAATGAATTTTCTTGGACATGTCTATATCTAGGACATATGCCAAGGAGAATTCATGGGTTGTAGGAAAAATATATCCTTCAACTTTGCTATGTTGCATACAGTTCTCCAAGGAAGTAGTACCAAATATTCTCCCCAGCAGTGAAGTCCCTATTATTCCAAACAGTCTTTGATTTGGAAATCTCAAATTTTTGCCAAGCCAATGGCTATGAAGTAGTATGTAATGTTCTTATTTGTATTTTTCCATTTAATAGTGAGGTTGAGCATCTTTCCATATGCTTATTTGCTTCATATTTTCTCATGCTTGCTTATAACCTCTCCCTCTTTTTCTATTGAGTTGTTAAGTCTTTTTAATTAAGTTGTAGAGTCTTGTATTCCTGGTGATACAGTCAGATCTCCATATTCGCATGTTGTACATCCACATATTCAACCAATCTTGGATTGAAAATATTTTTTTCAAAAGTTATATTATTGCTGACATATACTATGTAGTTAGGCCCACAATGGTTGCATTTGTACAGATTATGCACAGATTTTTAAAAATCATTCCCTAAACAATACAGTACGACAACTATTTCTACAGCATTTACACTGTATTAGGTATTATAAATAATCTAGAGATGATCTAAAGTATACAAGAGGATACGTGTAAGTTATATACAAATAGTATGTCATTTCATATAAGGGACTTGAGCATCCTCGGATTTTGGTATCCAAGGGGTGTCCTGGAACTAATCTCTTGTAGATACCAAGAGGCAAGTGTATTATTATCTACAATTAGAGATAAACGGCTTAAAATTAATCTACCAGGAAGAAAGATCAGCTCGGAGTGAAAGGATTTCTTTGAAAGTATCCATATGGGAATCAGATTATTTCCTTTCTCATTAGGAAGAAGGGAGCTAGAAAGCTAGAAGGGTAAACGGTGATGTATGGCAGAGAGAAGGCCAAATTTCCCTGCTGTGATATTGCTCTGGCACACCAACTATCTGTTTTGCCCAAGTTCATCTTCCCTGTGTTTAGACAAATAAAAATGTTGTGCAAAGGTACTTTATGGCTTACTCAGGAGAGCTCAGTGATTTTTCGTGGAAAATATACTCAGGAGTTTAGATATTGCTGTATGATGAAATTCTTTTCAACACCATGGAGTTATTAAAAATGCCTAGGAAGACAATATCTAAATAAATCATTCTGAAGTTGAACCTGTGCCTTACTTAACTGGTTTAATTTCAGAATAAGACCATCACAGATACTGGTAGTATTTTGAGAGATTTTTTTTTTCTTCCTGCCATAAAGAATTGAATAGGGTTGTAACATGTTAAGTACCCAGCTACTTTTTTTTTTCATATATGTATCAGCAAAGCAGAGTTCTTCAAAATAAGAGTCTCTGAAGTCCTAAGAAATATGTTTTTTTGTGGGACTGTTAGACATAAGTGTCAAAAGCCGTGTAAATGAAGCCATAGAAGGCAAAATGAAAATAGATTCTTGGAGCCAAATGAGACTCCGAAAGCTTTAGAGCCTGAGAGTTGTTTATTTATGGGTAAATCTGCATGTTGAAGAATATTATACTAGAAATACACTTTAGGTCTACGGCCATGCCACCCTGGACCAGATCTCATCTGATCTCGGAAGCTAATCAGGGTTGGGCCTGGTTAATACTTGGATGGGAGACCACCTAGGAAACCAGCTGCTGTAGGCATTAAAATTTTTTTTTTTTTTAAAGAAATACACTTTAGATTGCAACATGTTTCACAGACAAAGGATTAGTATTCAGGAATACGGTAGTCCCCAATTACCCATTGAGGACCCCCAGTGGATCACTGAAACCACACAGATAATACTGAACCCTGTATACATACAATTTTGTTCCTGTACATACATACCTATGATAAAGTTTAATTTAGAAATTAGGTAAGAGATTAACAACAATAACTAATAATAAAATAAAACAATATACTATACAATATACTATAATAAGAGTTATGTGAATATGTCGTCTCTCTCCCCCCACACCTCATATATGCTGGACAAAGGGATGATTCATGTTCCAGGAGAGAAAGAGTGGGGTGGGGCAAGATTTTTTCACAGTGTGCAATTTAAAACTTATGAATTGTTTATTTCTGAAATTTTTTTCCTGAAATATTTTTGGGCCACAGTTGATTGCAGGTAACCGAAGCCATGAAAAATAAAACTTCAGATCGGCGGGACTAATATACATATTCTGATATTCTGTATTTCCCAGGAGCCATTTGATTTCCTTAAAAAAAGCTTTACATATCTCTATTAGAGTCCATTACCTTCTGAGGTTGTATAAAGTGTGGTGAGAGGTTGGAAATAGAAGTTTGAGTCTCTACTATGCTGCCTGCTTACACTCTCCAACCGTTAGTTTCCTTATCAGTAAAATGGGAGTAACAACACCTCCCTTAAAAGGTTAAGGACTAAAATGAAAAACTATATACACAGAGCTTTGAGAAGTAGCTAGTTTTATATACAAAGTTAGGAGGAGAAACCTGTTATCATTTTGAAGAATATTAACCCTGAAAAAGAATATACCTTACAAGAATGGCTCCTATGGTTAATTGTGCCCAAATTCATAACCAAAAGATAGCAGCCATTGCTTACAGAAGTCTCTCAAGCACCCTGTATGTGACGGAAAAGCCACAGACTAAGCTGCTAAGCCTCCTGCACCGTATTGCTCTCTGAGCCCATTATTAAGAAGCTCCTGTTTGTATTTCAACCAATGGGACTGAGACCTTCCCGTCTAATCGGAGCTGTGCAACCATATTCTCATTTGCTTCTACAGGGACCAATCAGAGCAGCCCTACAGCAATCAGACTGTGTGGAGCCAGGCAATCAGAACAGTGCAATATCAACCAATCAGGGAGCAGGGGCAGGAACTTCTCTCTATATATGCCAGCCTCCCCATCTCAATTCCGGCTGCATTTCCCCAGCCTGTGATCCCTAATGCTTGAGCTGTTAACATTAGAGCTGTAAAACTTGAGCTACAACACTAGAACTGTAACATTTGAGCTACAACACTACTTCTGTAACACTTGGGCTGCTTCACTTTAGCTGTTTCACTGGAGCTGTTTCAAAGTTTCTCCTTTCACCACACCCCAGACTGGGGACTCCTGTTTGCATAGAATTGGTGGCAGTAAACTTCAGTGGACAAGAGTGTGTCTCTGTGTGTGAGCACATGATTAAATACTAAAGGGTTTCAGAGAAAACTGTTGTCTTGGCATGATTATAGATTCTAGAAAATTGAATAAAGTGAGCAAACACACACTAAAAAATGTGCTTGGCTGTGTAAAAATAACCAATTACAGTCATTTATGTAAACAGCTTAGCATTAAAGGCTTAATTAACATGCAGCATTACAATTGCAGATATCATTAAATATGCATCAGGTTAACCTTGTTGTTAGTTTTATTTGACTATAATAGTAAAGTACTCACTCTAAGGAACAGTCTTATAGGTAACTGCTTATAATACATAAGTCTATTCATTATTTACATTAATTAAATGAGAAAGAGCTCCTGAGTTTGTTCTGCATTTGAGGTAAGGCTGGATTATCCATCCTTCACTGCAACTACACATTTGCCCTGTGATCCATGAGATAATGTACATTTTTGTTAGTTCCGTATAGTGTGGAAGGTGCTACAGAAGCAAGCGGCAAAAGAAATTCTGGTTAATTGCTTAGTGTTCTGGAAACCTACAGGTTTCCAATAGATAGTTCTTGATTTAAATAATGAAAAATGCTGAGCACTAGCCAACCTAACCTAGGACAACTTGTAAACAAGTCCTATAGTCACCCTACAGGGCACTTATAGAATTAAAATTATAATTTATTTGACTCCCACTATCATCACAAAACTCATAGGTATTATTTTTCATATGAGAAAAGGGGCACAGATAATAACTTGCCTAAATTATTGAAGGTAGTTAAGGGTGGAGATAGGATTCAAATTTTGCAAAGTTTCAAAATCCATGCTTTTTCAATTATACTAAACTGTGCAGGTTCCTTACAAATCAAATTTCAAACATTTATTAGGCACTTGTTGGTTGCAAAATATAGACTGCCCGTCATTGAATAATGCAAAATATTTTAGGAGCCTGTTTTGACAGTCCAAAGGTGGAGGCCCTGTACACTAGGCTGAAAAGTATGCAGCTAGGCTGCCTAGTAGGCATTTTAAAGTTTTCTGATAAACAGAAGTCATCCAGCAACAGTACATTTCTAGTTCACCTAACTTTTTGGACTCTATCCAAAGCCTAGTGACTCATGAGACAAATATCCTGCACTTTTCATAGATCAAAAAGAAGTCAGTGAGGTGATAAAGAGGCAGACAAGATAGCCAGCAAGAGTTTGGATTCATGAAAATCCTACTTAATGGCCATAGCATTATTAAAATCCTGATTACTGCTAACTCTTCAATTTTAAACAGTCAGAGGCAGTTTGTTAGCTACATTTGGAAAGATCTGGTTTTAATTCTGGCTGTGCTACCTAGTAAGTCAATGTCTCTGAGCCTTGTTTTTCCTTATCTGTAAAGTGGAATACAACAGAATCCTTTAGCAAAAAAATTTTTTCCCCTCTTTTTCACTTGTGAGATCTTTAGCACCCTCCTGCTTATGCAGAAGCACCCAAGACAGGTCACTGTGTGGAAAAATGGCTGTATGTAAACCTCACATTTTTTTTAAGATTAGCAGAAGTGCTTCAACCTTTCCTCCGCAGACTGGTCATAGTTGGGGTAGATCAAGTTAAGTCTAGGAAACTTCTGGAAGGAAAAGTATTGATTCCCTAACTCCTTTGACTAGGGCGGCCATGAAAGGAGAAAGATACAGAGGGATAGAAGGAGGGGGGCAGGAAGGAAAAGGGCAATGCTCTTGATGCAAGAGGCAGCAGAAGAGGCTAAGGAGGTGGAATCTGTCCTGAGCTGGGACTCAAGAACTGTTACCCGTGAGGCTCAGGTCTCTCTACTGAGTGCATCACAGGAGGACTCCCTGACTGAAGAGCCCCCTATAATGGGCAAAGGGCTCTGATCTGGGACCTAAATCTCTGGCTTATTTACATTGACTGGGTATATTTCAGAGTTAAAAGGGGGTGGGAGGAGCTGAAACCTAAAGGGCATAGCTAGACTTTTAGACTTTTTGTTTTACTTATTTGTATACCAAACTTCAAAAGCCACCTCAGTTACAGAAAAAATAAATAGTAGATGAGTTAATGTTTATTAAGTCTTTCAGCACTCTGGATATAGTAACTAGAAATAGTAAAGAATCATTTCAATAGGGAGGGAGGCTCAGAAACTGCACTTCTGATTTTAACAACAGCTTAACAGTCGAAAGGCATTGTTACAGTATTTTGGACTCAGTAAATGGCAGCCACATTAGACAGCCTGAGAGTATGATACAACTTTCCTTATTGGATTTTGAGTTTAAAAGTCAATCTCCTAAGTTAGTTATAAATGGAAGGGCTTGGAGAATGTACTATTAAGTCATCCTGAAGGTCAGTCTTCAAAAATATTAGCCTAACATGGACTGACCTTGGATATTATTAATGTAAATTTCTGTCTTAAAAAGAATGAAAAATGTTTTTTACAGGTTCCTTTACAGACATGTTTAGTGAGGGGAGCAACAACGCACTTAGTCATCTCTGCTATGACAGGTTAAATACAGGTTGCACTGAAAGTATGTAAAGAGGATACTTAACACGGACTTGGGGACTAGGAGAGATGTTCCTGAGGAAGTGATATCTAAGATGAAGTGGAGATACCTTGGCAAAGAAAGCTGGGAAGAAACACAGTGTGTAAGGGGAAACTGAGGTATTTCTATCTGGCTAGAGAATGAGTGTGAGATGCAGTAGTGATGACAAAGAAATAGCAAGATGCTAGATCCTGAAGGTCCTTCTACAAAGAGTGACCATATAATTTATTGCACAAACTGAGATACTTCTGAGAGTGAAATGAGATAATATTATTAATTATATGGGGACAACAGGAGTAAACCAGGACTGTCCTGAGGAAACTGGAACTTATGTTCACCCTACTTGTGAGTCATGTTCAGGTGTTTGGACCTCTGGTAAAAGCAGAGATTGGATATCTTCTCTTTTTACCTTATACATTTTGCCTGAGTGACTTCATCCATACCTTTGCCTTTACTTGCTCATTTCACAAATACTCGTCCAGGATGCACTTCTGGGCACTGAGGTTACAAAGAAGAAAAGAAAATGTCTGTCCTCAAGCTCTGTCTAAAGAAGACACACATCCAAAGAAATAATTCTAATACAGCTATACAATTTTAGCTCTAGCCTCTCCTCTGAGCTCTAAACTCATACATGTCATTTCCATTCAGATTGCAAAACACAGAGCTCAAACAGAACTTTTCATTTCTCCTCCAAATCTGTTCTTCCTTCAGCTGGTCTTATCATTGATGTCACTATCTACTACATTCCTGAAGGTAAAAACCCAGAAAAGCATTACCTTAATCAGTGCTATGCTTGTTCTCACTGTACATTTTTTCTCCACGGATTTTCTTAATCACAATGACTAAACTGGGGCTTAGAATTCTGAAGGCTCAACATCAATTGAAGAGGAAAGGCAATTTCGAGGTGCTTAAATTCGATGTTTTTAATGAATAGATCCCAGTGCTAAGTGGAACTATCTTTTCCACAATAGTACATTGACTCATATTGTTTGTTGACATTCATGACATCCAGCTCTGGATATACGCCAGTCTCAAAAAATTTCAGTTTAGGTGAGAAAGACATGAAGATAAGACCTGAGTGTTTGACCTTATGTCCTCTTTGTGGGATGTAAAGGTGTAGGTGAAACACCAATGCTAAAAATCTGTGGACAATTGTGGTGCAAAAGAATAATTTATGCTTTGAAGGGCAATTTTAATGTTTCTACCATCTATTCTCTGCACAGCTTTCATAGTGATTCTTATAAAACAAATCTGATCATTCCTTGGCTCTCAACCCTTCCATATTAATCTATCATATCCCAGTAATCTCGAAAGTACAACCATGGCTTACTGGATGATACATGATCTGGCTTCTGCATGTATTCTCAACTTATTTCTCTAATTTGGTGTGCTTCAACCACACTGGGTCCCTTGCTTCCTCTCCGACACGCCAAGCAAGTCCCTGTCTTAGGGCCATTGCAATTGCCATTTCTCTTCTCCTAGAACAGTTTCCCTTTCGAAATCTGCATAGCTGCTTCCCTCATCTAATGATTAGATTTCTACTTACACGTTCTTCCATTAAGAGGCCTGCCTTGTCTATCTCACCTAAAAGAGCATCCTCACATCACTCTTACCCCTTTATCTTGATTTCTTTTCCCACAAAGCTTGCCACATTGCTGGGCATTATTTATTATTTAGTAATATATTATGTGTATTGGTTATTGTCAACCTTCCTCACTATTATAAGAGGCAGACTTTTTTTGTTCACTGCTGAATTCCCAACACCTAGAACAATGTCTGCTCCTTAAATATTTGTTGAATGAATAAACAGATTTTTCAGGATATATCAAATATAAAACTAATCTATATTTATTGACATTATGCATAGGAAAATGTCTGTAAGAGTGTATAGCAAAATGTTAACTAATACAGTAGGAGCTGTTTTTTCACATTATTTTTGCTCATGTGAATTTTTTACAAAATGAACTTGTTTTACTCATCTACTAAAAAATGAATAAAGAAGCCACATAGAAAGTGTAAATAAATTCTTAAAAAGGTTGGGCAAATTTATGAAAGACAGACTTCTAAACAGATGTAACAGAACAATGATAGACCAGTTTGACTCTTTCCCTAACACTTTCTAGCAGTGATCCCAAGTTATTTATTTATAAGCCACTCTAAATGTCTTCGCCTGGAAAATGGGAATAGTGCCTACCTCATAAGGTTGCTTTTGAAAATTAAATGAGACCTCGTACGTAACCTCCTTTGTACAATGCCTGGCATGCAATAAATGCTTGACATTTTGTAGCTGTTACAATAATTAGTAGTAGTAAGAGATGTTAGGACATACCTAGCCCTCAAGATTGCCATCAGAGTGGACCAGCACATCCTCTCATCATTGCGCCTCAATCGGGGCCTCTGAAGCCCAAAGAGGGAACGGTTCTTTCCAAAGAAGATAATTTCGACGTTCCAGAAGCATCTGAATAAAACGTACCCTGCTCACCCTTAAATCACTCAGTCTGGTTAATCCATGAGCAGCACTCCGAGACCCGGATTCCAGAAGCGGCCACGGCTCGGGCCTTGGGCCCAGTCCCTTAGCCTCAATTTCCTTTACTGGAATAGGGGCGAGAATGTTAAAAACACAAAAGCGGGACAGTACCAGTCCGCCCCACCTCACGGCACTCTGGAGGGGATCAACGGCACCACGCCCTGCAAGCCTTTGACGGCTAGCAACGCCCCTCAGGGGAAAGGTGATTACTGATCAGACCCAAAGGCAACCTGCTCACACGCATCCTCCTAGGCTTCTGCCCGAGGACAGCGGCAGACACGCCTCGCGACCCCCGCTGGGGTTGAGGGGCGGCGGCGGGAGCGCAGGCCAAAGAGGGAAGGCGTGGAGGCGGCGGGCGCGCGACACGCGGCGCGGCAGCGTGAGGAAGGGGCGCGCTCGCGCCGCTCGGGGGCGAGCACGCAAGCCCAGGGGCGCGCACGCGGCTGGCGGCTCCTCAGCGCGGCGGGCGATACGGCGAGGTGAGGCACGAGGCGCTGGTGTGGGGGTGGCGGTGGGGCGCGAGCCCCTCTAGCAGGGTGAGGAGGAGGAGGAGGTGGGGACTGCCGGACCTGGCCCGGGCCAGGGCCAGGCTGCAACCCCGGCGGCGCGGGGTTCGCGGCAGGCGGGCGGGCGTGAGGCGCCGGGCCACGTCGCTCTGTGGGGGAGGGTGGTGCGGGGCCGGGCTTGACCCCTCGGGCTCCGCCCCGCGACGAGCCTGGCGCGTCGAGTCCTCTGCACTGTCCCAGCCTCGGTGTTCCTGTCTCTGCAGTGGCTCGCGTAGCTACGCAAACAGTAGTTACTGTGTCATGCTCTTACCGACGTTTCCCGTTGAGTTTTCAAGTACGCCTTCCAAAGTAGGTACTTCGTCTCCCTTTTAGAGCTGAGGCTGCTTGAGGCTTAGGGAAAATGACTTGCCCAAGGCCATACAGCTAATAGTGATTAATACAGCTAATAGAGATTAAACCTTGTGTGCACAACTTCGCAGCCTTCACCAGCCCTCAGCGCCACACTGAATGTTGTTATACCTTCCGTCCTCCCAGTCACTTCTTTAAATTTGGCAAATGTTAATTTGTAGCTAGCACCCTCCTTTCATGGATGCTAGTGTAAGAAATGTCTCTTGTGAGAAAAAAGGGAGAGGAAGAAGAAGATTCTGCTTATTGCAATATTGTGCTTATGACGTGGAATGTTTATCAGACTGTTTATACCTCCTTGACCCTCTCTATTAACCCCTCTTGAAATGACGCTGCTATTCACTATCTTTAAGACATTATACAAGTAACAATCTTTCAGGGCTTCTTATCCTTTGAAAAAGCAGCATGGTTCAGTTTGTGAGGCTTCAAAATGATAACCGCATAGTGTGGTAGCACAATATCTGACATTTGAGAAAAGTTCAATACATTTTGGCCATTATTTTATTACCAAGTGCATAATATCCCTTGCTAAAATCATTTTTCTTCAAAGACTAACTTCCTAAGACTAGAGAAGAAAGAGAACTATCTCCTCCTCAACCCACTCCAAAAAAGACAGGTTAATTGATAGCCATGTTATCTAGGTGTTTGTACACTAAATGATGAATTATTCCTCAAGCTAAAAATGACATGAAAGAAGTCACTTCAGGAGAACTAAAGATTAATCTTTGAAGAATTAACATTCATGTTTACTGCGTTTTTTCTGTATGCTTTGTATTGTGCTTGGTACTTTAAGGCATACAAATTTGTATTGATGTAGTCCCAGCTTTCATTTAGTCTAAAAATGGAAAAAATACACATTTAGAAGTAATCTTTACAAAGTAGAATGTGAAAAGTGCCGGAAAAGAGATAGATAAAAAGCTATGAGAGTATAGAAGGAGAGACGTTTTCTTTGCTCTCTGACATATGATTTCATTTCTGCCTTCAAGAAGATACTTTGTATGTTGTACATACCTATTAAATGTTCAGAGAGTACATTGGCGTACAAATGTATGTTGTAATAGATAAAATTCCTATATTTTTAATAATGGAAACTCATTCATATTAAAATATAATACTTTAAAAAGTTGGGCCACCCTTGGGGATGGGGATCTCAACAGCTAGAGCTCATAGTAAGATTCTTTGTCTAGTGAATGACTGAGCTCCGACTGACTTCTGTCATTGTATGTCTTACTCAAGATTCAGATTTCTCTAAGAAGAGATCTGGCTGCTTTAGCTGTTTTAGGGGTGGAGGGTAGAGTATCGCTATTGGCATCCACCCAGAACCACATGAAATGTCTGAGAGTCAGTTTCCCAAAGGAAAGGGGGCTAAGGAGAGAATTGATCCCAGGCAGGGAAAACCATTAGTTGTTTATTAGAGATATGTAGCCTTTGTAAAGGACTTACTATGGACCAGGTACCATGGTACATTATTTATATGGATTTTGATATTTAATCCTCACAACTCTAGGAGGTAGGTACTATTATACCCATTTTACAGAAGGAGAAACAGGCTTATAGATATAAAATATTTGCTTAATGTTAAAAAGCTAGAATGTGGTAGAGTCGAGTATGTTGCATTATCTTTTCTTGTCCCTTTGAATTGTTTCCTGATCCATATGCTACTTTTGTTCACAGGGGTCATCACGTTTTGGTTTATATGTTGGCCAGTTCCACAGCATTGAGGAAGATCGAAGTCTTTGCCAGTTAGGGAATGGACCGTTTGGGTTCCTTTAGCAGTAAGTACCGTGTGAACAAGTCTCAGGTGAATATTAATAGCAGACTGAAGTGGAAGTTGATCAAAGAAGAAAAGTACTTTGAAGTTAAACAAAGCCCTGTGAATCTGATTCTAAAACAGTATGAATATAAAATCAAAATAAAATCAAACAATACTTATTGACTGCCTGCTGAACACATGACAAACATATAATCTTAGGTCTTATAAGAACTCAGATGAACCAGGCATAGCATAATTAACCTGCATTTAGACTTTAAAAAGCAGTTGGATTTCTCTTTATAATAACATATTTGTGATGTCTTGTTAAATAATGTCAGAAATAGAATAAAGGAAATGTCCTGTCCCCCTTTTAGATGGCATTCATGTTCTAAGAGTAAACTACAGTATACTGTGGAGAATTATGGTATACGTGTGAAATAAATTCAGACAGCCACAGCTATGGAGAAAAATATATCCTGCTTTTTCCCTGATTCTGAAGATTAAGAGATTTGGCAGAAATAGATATCCATTGGTAGATGTTAGTAATGTCCCAGTGAGAAGAAACAGAAAGGTACTTTTTGGGTGTTGTTTCCTCTTCAGCAATTTCTTAAAGGGGCTCCAATTTACTCTCTCATCACACTCTATTTAAATTTACTACAGAATAAAGTCTTCAAACACATCTAGTTTATATTTTTCCTTTTGCACATGGAAAAAGAACCTAAACGAATTGCCCCTCCTTTTTAAAATACTTATTAAACTTTTTATTTGAAAATTATTTCAAACTTACAGGAAAGTTTGAAGAATAAGAATAGTACAAAGGATACCTGTATACCTTTCGTTAATCTTTTATTCCACTTGTGCACATTTTCTTGCTGTCTATAACTATATATTTATTATATATTGATTTACATATATTTGTAGATAGACATACCCCCTTTTGGGAATCATTTGAGGTAAGAGACATACAATAAGTCCTCATTTAACATGGTAGGTTCTTGGAAATTGCAATTTTAAGTGAAACGACATGTAAGAAATAATTTACCATAGGCTAATTTATATAAACAAGAGTTAAGTTCCTGTGGGATATTTCTGGTCACAAAAACATCACCAAACTTCTAATTACAGACCCCAGACGCTTCTAATAGTAAACATTATGCAACTATAAAATACAATTTCTGAAATATAATTTGAGAAAGATGAATAAAAACAAGTAAATTAATTCTTTCCCAACCTGCTTATTCCAGTTCAATGTCGAAGGTGGCCAAAGCCTATCCAAGCAGGTCAATATGCAAGGGGAGAACCCATCCTGGACAGAAGGCTCTTGCATAACAGGACACACACACATACACCCCCATACTCACACTGGGACAATTCAGACAATGCCAGTTGACCTCATATGCACATCTTTGGGTTGTGGGAGGATATTGGAGTCCCCGGAGAAAACCCATGCAGACATGGAGAGAATGTGCAAGCTCCACACAGTGGGCCCAGCTGGGAATCTCATCAGCATTATGACAAAATGACATTGAATGAAACAGTGTTTATTCAAGGACCAGCTGAATATCGACTCTACTCCTAAGTACTTCAGTGTTTATTTCATAAGAATAGGGATATTCTATTATATAACCTCAGTAAAGTTATCAACTTTAATAAATTTAACGTTGACAGAATACTTTTATCTAACCTACTGTCTGTATTCCAGTTTTTTCAGCTGACTCAATAATGTCCTCTACAGTGTTTTTTTCCTTCTAGTACAGGATACAGTCTGGAGTCAGGTATTGCATTAAGTTGCTATGTCTTTAGAGCCTTTTTTAAACTGAAACATTTACACAACCTTTGTCTTTAGTGATTTTGACGCATTTGGAGAATACAGGCCCTTTCCCCCATTTTAAAATGGATGCTTCTCATTTTGGGTTTCTCTGGTCTTGCTCTACTCCTTATTTTTTATGTTAATTTTGAAAACCCAGTAAAGATGTCTGTTCAAGTCCTTCACAATACAATTTCTATTTTTTCCCTTGCATATAATAAGCAACCCATAGGGTGATACCTTCAGGCCATAAACTTATCCTGCTCATCAAAATTTCTCCCTAGATTTAGTGTCCATTGATGATCTTCGTCTAATAAGATCTTGTCTACGATGGTTGTGAAATGACGATTTCCGTCGCTCACCCCCAAATCCAGCACTCTTTACATGTTACTGGTTGACACTTAGCATTATACTATAATTAAGAAACCACCTATATCGCTTATTTATTTTTTGTAACTACAACACATGAATTCTTATTTTTTTCAGTGACCACTGTGAGGCCCTTCAAACTGGCTCTTGCATCCTTATGACATGCCCTCCATCACTTTTTCTGAACATCTTTTTACTTTTCGGCATGACTATGTGTTTCAGGTGCATCTTGTACTTCCCCTGCCCCAGCGCTGGAATCAACCACTTTTCTGAGGAGTCCTGGTTCCCTTTAGAGGCAAATGACATTAAAGACCAAGATCTAATCATTGCTTGTTGCCACTAGAATATCTTTTTGCATTTTGGCCCACAGAACAAAGAAATGCATGTGCCATTTTTACAGATCCTCTTGTATGCATGTATACGTATATATAGACACATATACCCATACATATATATTTTTTTAAATAAAAGTGTTCACATTGATACTTGTAGTTCATCTAGGTTTTTTTCTTATTTTCCCTATCCTTTACTTGTAACCCTTTTACTCATTGAGAACCCTGGCTCCCAACATCATCACCATTTGCTCAGTCTTTTAATACATCCAAAATTATTTCAGATTTGCTATGCACCTATCACTACATAAAATGACTTACTTCAACAAGTTTTAGGATTTGTTTGCAGTTCTGTATCACCCAAGACTGAAGGTATATTGTTAAATGTTCATGAGTTACTTGAATTGGTTCTTTCCCCACCTTCAGTGTAGTTATAGTATACTTTTAAAATACTATTGGGTTTATCTGTTCATTCTGCTTTCAGTTTTCCCTTCCCATATTTGCTGATTTAACTTTTTTAAATTTGTAGAACATAAATATGCTTTTAAAGGTTAAAACTATACAAAAAGATATATTTGGCGAATAATCACTCCTTCCTATATCTCTCCCGCTCCATTCCTCCCTTCCCCAAGCCTTTGTAGGTATTCTGACTTATTTTCAAGTTTATCTGTCCTTTATATTTTTGCAAAGATAAGCAAACACACACACACACACACACACACACACACTCACACTCACTCACTCACTCACACACATATTGTCCTTTTGGTTTTTTTCACTTAATAATAACTCTTGGAAATACTGTATTAGCTTATATTCTCATTGTTTGTAGTTGCATAGTACTCCATTGCGCGGCTATACCATAGTTTGTTCAGCTACTCCAATGTTTGGACATCTACGTGGTGTTTTGCAGTTACAAATAATGGTCTAATGTGTAACCCTGGGTGTACATATTTTTGTATTGTCAGAGATGTATATTTATGGTAAATTCCTAGAAGTAGGATTACTAGGTCAAAAAATAAATGGATGTAGTAGTTATATTTAAATACAGCTAACTTCCCCTCTATTGGAGTTGTGCCATCAGCAATAATATATAAGAATGACTTTCCCCGCAGCCTTACTAAGTATATTATCAAGCTTTTGAATTTTTGCCAGTCTGATAGCTGAGAAGTTATATTGCAATGTAGATTTCTTATTGTGAGTAAAGTCGAATGTGTTTTCCTATGTTTAAGAGCCATTTTTATATCTTTTTTCTAATTTTCTCTTCATATCTTTTGCAATAGGATTTTGATCTTTTTTTTTCTCCTCAATTTTTAAAATTTATTTGCATATTAGGAATTTTAGCCCTTTATCTGTGATGTTTGCAAATATTTTCTTCCAGTTTATTTGCTTTTTTCCTTTGCTGCTGGTGTTTTTTGCCACTTAAATTTATCAACCTTTTATTAGCCCCAGGTTTTGCATGATGATAAAAAAGCCTTTCCCTACTCCTAAGTTATAGATAAGTTCTTGAATTCCTTTGCGAAGGATGTTTTGACTGTATATATCAAAGACCCTTTGTATATTCAATAGTTCTAAGAAAGTACCTATCTTGAGGAACAAAATGTGAAAAGTTGCATATACAAGAATGTTGATCTCAGCAGTCTTTATAATAACAATAATTGGAAACAACATAAATGTCCACCAGTAGGGAATTGTTTAAATTTAGTTGTTCTCAACCTTATGAGACCCAGTGATTTTTTTAAAAATAATATTTTTAAAGCTCTTTATTTGGAAGAAAATACATATAACATATATACAACCATAATTTCAAAGGAAAAAAAAGTTCCCTAACTATATACAAAGAATAAATAAAGGAGAAATATTTCTAATGAAATAATATATATCTCAATATGTTTGGACATGATTACAGTAGAAGACATAATGACTTAAGTAGTCAGATGCATGCACACATATGTTGAATCACTGTGCATCTTACAACTACAAATGCAGAATGAATGATTCATATGTGTTGTATTGGTGACTCAGAAATACACAAGCTAGAAAACTTCGTAAAGTTTGGAACAAAATGATACATTCTCTAGAAGTGTGTACAATTGCTTTCCTGGAAAATTCAATAAAAAAACTATCAAAAACATTTTGTTTTATATGTAAAATGGAATTGGGTTCTAGGTCTTATTATTATGTATAGATATTTTACCCCTTGAATGTCTGATGGGACATTTGAAAATTTTGCAGGACACAGGCCAAGTCTTTGTTATGTAGGAATGTCTTGACCATTGCAAGATATCTAGCATCTTTGGTCCCTGCCTGTTCCCTAGTCATTGTGGAAACAAGTATCTCCTCAAATTTCCAAAATGCCTTCGAGAGGTCAGTTGAAAACAATTAGGTTAGATAATTGATATAATGTAATACTGTTGATCCATTAAAAAGAATGAGGAAGATCTGTGTCTACCATCATGAAAAATGTTGACAATATGTTGGTAAGTGAAGAAAACACTTGACATCACGTGGAGTATCCCACTTGTGTTAAAATAATTACATGCACACACAGAAGAAAGATTGGAAATAAAATGTTAATAGAGGGTGACTTGTACTTTATACTTTTATTGTCTAAATCTTTTAAAACTATAAATTGGATTACTTTTACAAAATTCTTGACAGCATTTAAAAGCTCTTTGGTCAGTGGCCAGTTTTTTTGTTGTTTGAGGAAAGAAAAACAGACATTAAAAAAAAAGATGGTAAGAAGGTAATATGGTAAAAATTGGCATCTAGCAGTTAACATAAATAATTTTTGTTGAGCCCTCCGCCCTCACACTGCATGGACATAAACTGGATCACAGAGGTCACCAGGCCAAGGGTTTCAGGGAAGCCTCCCCCAACTCACAGCCTCACCCAAGCCACATCCAGGTATACCAGTGAGTCAAGTGCTGCTTGCTGAGCAGAGCCTAGACTCACAGTGGAGGCAGCTGGCCTCAGTTTCTGGTGTGGCCTTTTGAGACAACTGTAAGCTCAGCTTCGGTGGACTGCTTGCTAAATCTTAACAGATGACCCTAGAGGGGCAGAGTCTTTGGCTAAATTTGGCCTGCAGCTGAACCCATCTCAGGACTGTGCCGCTGGACAACTACTTTACAAATCCACACTAAGAAGACTGAGAGACTTAGGAGCTTTGCTCAGTACATAGAAACAGACATGGAAGGCAGCCAAAATGGGAACATAAAGAAGCAGAAACCATATGAGAGAACAGAACAGAGATCCAGATATAATGGAGTCAAGTAATCTAACAAATGCAGAGTTCAAAACACTGGTTATAAAGATGCTCAATGAACTTTTAGGAAGTAAATTCAATGAGAACTTCCAACAAAGAAATAAAAAACATAAAAATGGAAATTATAAAAGGGAACCAGTCTGCAATGAAAAATACATTATCTGAGATACGAAGTATATTAAATGCAATAAACAAAGTGAGTAAAAGGCCCTATCTAGAGGACGGGAAAGCCAGGGACATGCAATCAATGGGAAGAGATAAGATGCCAAGACTATAAAAATTCTTTAAGGAGCAGATGGGACACTATTAAGGGTTCAAATATCCATCTGATGGGCATAACTGAAGAAAATCAAGATGTCGAACAGCTGTTTGAAGAAATAATTATGGAAAACTTCCCTAACCTGGTGAAGGAAATGGACATACAACCCCAGGAAGCTCAGAGAACCCTAAAAACTGGGGATCAAAAGAGGCCCACACCAAGACACATTATAATTAAAATGCCAAAGGTTAAATACAAAAAATGAATATTAAAAGCAGCAAGAGAAAAACAGTTTTAAGGGAAAACCCCGTAAGACTGGCAGCTGATTTCTCAAAAGAACCTATGCAGGACAGAAGGGCTTGGCAAAAAATATTCAACAGGATGAAGACCCAGGATCTGCAACCAAGAATAGTTTATCCAGCAAAGCTATCATTTAGAGTTGAAGGACAGATAGCTTCTCAGACAAAAATAAGCTAAAGGAATTTACCACCGCCAAGCCAGTATTACAGGAAATATTGAAGGGACTTCTTTAAGAAGAAAAAACGTATCAAAAACAAGAATAAAGAATGGTTAACAACTACATTTCTATCAATAACTACTTCAAATAGAAAAGAAGTAAGTGCTCCAACTAAAAGATACAGTGGATGAGTGGAAATGAAAACAAGACCCCTACATGGGGTCTATAAGAGACTCATTTCAGATCGAAAGACACACAGACTAAAAGGAAGGAAATAGAAAAAGATATTGCTTTGATGGACCTAGAAGGTATTTAAGTCAGACAGAGAAAGATAAACACTATATGATTTCACTTGTATGTGGAATCCAAGGAATAAAAAGAACAATCAAAAACTGACTCACAAATATAGTGGATGATTTGGTGATGGGCAGAGGGGAGGGAGGTTTACGGGGCTGGGAGAATGAGGCGAAGTGTTAAAGAAGTACGAATTAGCTGATGCATGATCACGTGGATGGGGATAGGGAACACAATTAACATTAATATGTTGACTAGGTAGAGGGGAGGGAAGGAGCAATTGGGGTTGTTTTATGAACTGTATAGATGTCTAACCAATGTACTGTATATTTGAAATTAAATAATTTTTTTAAAAAATTTTTCTTTTATGTCAAAATTTAAAATAGGAAAGGTGGGGTAGCTGCTATTCCTTATATTTATTTTGAAGCTATTGCCAAAAGGATTCTTTTCTTTTCCCTGTCATTTTCCTCTATGTCTTCATTTAGAAACAAATGAAAAGAACAATAATCACCATTTACAAGAGGGAAAGGTGCCTTGAAGATTTTTCTGCAGGCGTTTTCTTGGATTTTAGGAAGGAAAATGCTATTATGGAATGTGAGAAATCCGGCCCAAGCTAAACAGATTAAATCCCTTCACTTACCTTCAAAGTCTGTGTTTCCTAAGACTCCTGCTGTCGATCACAGAGAATGACTGCTAGGTTGCCCTGTCTCTAGAGGGGCAGAATCTGGGGGCAACTGGGGACAAACAGAGCTGCATTTTTCTGACTTTAGAGAGTTTGGATAGTACTCCTCACCTTAATACTTAGTAGACAATATTGTCACTGGAACTGAAGAAAGGTCTGCTATGTTTCTTTGCTATTATGGGAAAAAGAGCTTTTCTGGGTTTAATTCTCAACTCAAATATAAAGTAGTAGATCTTAAGACATATTTGAAGTTTTTTTCCCCTAGCTTTTTATTACAATTTTAAAAATTACAGAAAAGTTGAAAGAACAGTACAGTGATTACTTGTTGCCCACTACCTAGATTCAGATTAACATTTTATAAGATTTGCTTTATTTATAAATATATGTGTTATATAGGTGTGTGACATTTTCTTCCCTGAAAAAAATAAGTCATGAGTATTATGAAACTTCCAGTTACAACTTGTGTGTATAAATTTCTCTGCAGGAGCGATATCTGCTTAGTTGCCATTTGAAGTAGGTGCACTGTAGGAAGGAGTAAAGCTGCTCTGAAATAAAAAGGAACATAATTTTTTTTTTTATTTGGAATGAGCTCATTTTGTCTCCATGAACTTTTCAGCAGAGTTCACTATCTTTGTGGTCATTTGCAGATTTTCACTTTCTTGCTCTTAAGGTGTTTTGAAGCTAATATATATATATATATTTTGTTCTAGGTGATCCCTCTGATAAGCCACCTTGCCGAGGCTGCTCCTCTTACCTCATGGAACCTTATATCAAGTGTGCAGAATGTGGGCCACCTCCGTTTTTCCTCTGCTTACAGGTAACTCATTAAGGAGAGGCTTGCCTGTCCTATTCTAGTTTTATAGATATAATAAATTCAGAGATGACTATCGATTGCTTAGGATGATCATACCTTATTAAATCTATTTCTTCCAGTCAATCTTCCAGTACACATTTTACTAGTAAAAAGTTGGGGAACAGAGCAGATGCATAAGAGAGAGACTGTTGAATATGGGCATACCTCAGAGTTACTGTGGGTTAGATTCCAGAGCACTGTAATAAAGTCAGTATTGGATGTGGTTCCATAGCGTAGCGGTTAGCATGTCTGCTTTACACGCAGAATGCCCTGGGTTCGCGCCCCAGTGGAGCCATGATCCATGGTCTATGGCCACGCCACCCTGAACAAGCCCGATGTCTGATCTCAGAAGCTAAGCAGGGTTGGGCCTAGATGGGAGACCACATAGGAAGACTAGGTGCTGTAGGCATAAATAATAAAAATAAAGTCAGTATTGTTGTAAAACAAATCATAATCTTTTTGTTGGTAGAGGGTCTTACTTTCACTTTGTAAAAAAACGTAACATCTGTGAAGTGCAGTAAAATGAGGTATGCCAGTGTTATACATCTCTGGATCAACATAATGCTTAACACTTTTTGCTCTAAAGAGTTAAAGTAGTGAAACTACAGGAAACAGAATTGGAGGCTTATCCTTTTGATAGCTCCTATAACCCTGCTTATTGTCTTATTAAAGAGTATCTTTGGGCAGGTGACAAAGGAACAAACCATTTTGTGGATGATAATGGTAATAATAGTAAGTGCTTACTCTGTACCCAGCACTATTTTGAGTATTTTACATGAATTAACTCTTAAATCATCATTACAGCCCTATAAAGTAAGTATGATTAATATCTCCATTTTGTAGAAGAAACTCAGGCAAAGAGAGGAGGTTAAGTAGTTTGCTCAAGGTCACACGATAAATACCATATTTTATTGGATCCAAGACATTATTGATTCTAAGAAGCATCCCAATTTCACAAATGTAAAAATGGCCGATTGAAGTTATGTAGTTTTTATTATAAGATGAATTCTCATTTCAGAGTTTTAAAATATGAAAAAATATGTCTTAGAATTACTGAAATACAGCAAGCATGGAGCCAGAACTTAAATTTGGGCAGTCTGATACCAGGGCTTATGCTTTTATCAAAGGAAGAGTTGTCACAGGGAAGTCTTTTTTTTCAGATTATTGCTTTTTCTCTATGAGGGCCACTGAAAAGCTGGTATCATGAATATAATCATCCTATTGTGGGTGCAGACAAGAGTAAATAAATTGTTAAAAACTCATCACAAGAGTAGAGTATTCCCCAAACCATCTTTTATCCTTTAAGATAGAATTTCAAAAAGTAACTTTTTGGTAACTTAATTCCCCCCCCCTTTTTTTTTTTTTACAGTGTTTCACTCGAGGATTTGAATACAAGAAACATCAAAGTGATCATACTTATGAAATAATGGTAAAGATGAAGTTGCAGGGAATTTCTGTTTATTTTCAAGTTTTATACTGGGAATTATTCTTTTTTTTCTTCATCTCTAAGAATCTCTTCTTTTCTCCTCTTCTGAATTAGGTAATCATTATGCAATAATTTTTTTAGGGTTTTATGGATCTACTAAGGTATTTTAAGTCCAAAAATCATTCTGTATACTCAGTTTTTTTAGAAGGAATTTAACAGAAGTACTTTTTGAAATTCACTGATATAAAGATAAAGAGTTACACTGCTTTTTAGGTTTATTAATAAACATACCATAGATGTATTGTTGATAAACATACAGTAGATGTATTGTTGGTGTATTTTATGTGGTTCTTGTGGGTAGCAGTGATGTTTATGTCTGGCACTCCATCCCCCTTCCTTAGGGGAGTTAGTTACCTTTCGAGAGTTAAGTTTTAAAATGAACATAGAGTGAATGATACAATACACAAAATCACTTCAAAGATACAGACTAGCTTATAGGCCAGGATAAGACTTAGCTGTAATTTTATTGTATCGCCACCTCTAAAGAAGGAATGAGAGGCAGGTGCTTGTAGTGTACTTCCCTGCTCTAGCCAGAAGAATGGGCGTTTTAATAAGTCAAAGTGAATATCTGGTCTGCTTGGCAGATATATATATATACCTTTGTCAAGATAGTTTTGTCAGTTATCACAGCATAACAAAAAAGGTATATATATATATATATATATATATCTGCTTGGCAGATATATATATATATATACCTTTGTCAAGATAGTTTTGTCAGTTATCACAGCATAACTAGTAGTTCAACCAGTAATTTCTTACATTTAGCCTCCATGTAGTTTTTCTTACAAGAAAGAATGCTGGCTGGGGCATCCATTTGACAGTAACAATTTCACATCATGGATTAACTCATTGACACCTGTATTAGTTTTATATTGCTTCCATAGCAAATTACCAAAAATTAAGTGGCTTAAGACAGCACAAATTTATTTCACAATTTTATAAATCAGAAGACCATTAGGCTCAGCTGTTTTTCTCCAAGTCCCAAAAGGCTGAAATGAAGGTAGTAGCCAGCCTGGGATTTGATCTGGAGGCCCTAGGGGAGAATCTGATTCCAATCCACTTCTATTCTCATTCAGGTTGTTGACAGAATTCACTGCCTTGGGATTGTGGGACTGATGCCACTGATTCCTTATTGGCCAGGGCTTGTTCTCAACCTCTAGGCTCTTGGCCTCCTTTCTCTATATTCAAAACCAGTAGTAGTAGGGAGTCCTTGAGGGATATTAATAAGATGTTTGGAGTCTCTTTCCTCTTTTTCTGCCTTGTCTCTTCTGTGCTGAATCTCTCTGACTCTTTTCCCCTCATCTTCTACATTGAAGGGCCCATGTGATTACATTGGGCCCACATGGATAATCCAGAATAATCTTTGTTTTCTAAAGTAGATGGTTTAGTGCCTTAATCCCATCAACAGAGTCCATTCACAGCAATAGTGTTTGATTAAATAATCAGGAGGAATCCTGGGGGCAGAAGGGGTCATCTTTAAAATTATGCCTACTATGGCACTATAGTATGTCTACTTCAGTCTCTTAAAAATTTAGGAAGGGTAAACCAGCATCACTGAGTCTAATTATCTGTGGGGTCCTGTTAAGATGAATTTTTGGGCCTGCAATTCTGAGAGTCAGATCCTGGTTTATAATGAATTAATCAAAAAATGCTCCCTAGAGTTCTTAGGCAGCCAACTAGCTAGCCTTTCTCTACTTCTCTCAAAACACCTTACATTTTCTAAATACTTTCTTCACTAATTATATGACTTGGAATAATTTTTTTTTTATATTAGACTTCTTTTTAGAGCAGTTAGAGGTTTGCAGCAAAATTGAGTAGAAAGTACAGAGATTTCTAACATGTCCCCTGCCCACACAAACACTTAGCCTCCACTATTATCAACATCTCCCACCAGAGTGGTACACTTATTATAACTGATGAACCTACATTGCATTATCACCCAAAGTCCATAGTTTACATTAGAGTTCACTCTTAGTGTTGTCAATTCTGCGGTTTTGTACAAATATATAATGTCATGTATCCACTGTTATAATATCGTATAGCATAGTTTCATGTCCTTAAAAATCCTCCGTGGTCTGCCTATTTATCCATCCCTCTCCTTAACCCCTAGCAACCACTTCTTTTTACGGTCTCCATAGTTTTTTTCCAGAATGTCATATAGTTGGAATCATACAATATGTAGCCTTTCCAGATTGGCTTCTTTCACTTATTAATACGTATGTAAGTTTCCTCCATTTCTTTTTATGGCTTGATAGCTCATTTCTGTTCAGTGCTGAATAATACTCCATTGTCTGGATATACCAGTTTATCCATTCACCAACTGAAGAACGTCTTGGTTGCTTCCAAAGTATGGCAATTATGAATAAAGCTGCTCTAAATATCCACGTTCAGGTTTTTGTGTGGACATATTTTTAGCTCCTTTGGGTAAATACCAAGAAACTCGATTGCTGGGTCACATGGTAAGAGAATGTTTAGTTTTGTAAATAACTGCCCAACTGCCTTCCAAAGTGGCTTTATCATTTTGCATGCCCACCAGCAATGAGTGGGAGTTTCTGTTGCTCCACATCCTTGCCAGCATTTGATGTTTTCTGTTCTGGATTTTGATCGTTCTAATAGGTGTACAGAGGTCACTAGTTTTAATTAGCATATCTCTGATAACATGTGGAACATCTTTTCATAATAGTAAAGTTTTTCCCCTATTGTTAATTGGAAAGTAAATGAAGTTTGGTCAGAGTAGTTATGGCTTTGAGTTCAGTTCACCAAGGTTATCAGGTGTTCAGAAAGCTGGTTTATTCTTCCCAAATTGACACAAGAATGCTTAGAAGCTGAATATAAATTTATTCATTTAAATTGTGAAAATAATTCCTTCAAGGGTAATTAAGTACGGGTTGAGTAGATTGTTGATTATTTACTGTAGAAAAGCTGACCATGAATTCTTAGGTGTTCTGGGCACAGTGCCTTTTGCATAATGCTGAAAGCACTAAGTTTCATTCCCAGTCCACTTAATTCTGATTACATCATCCTTTTCTCACATACTCAACACCAATGCAAACACATTTCAGAAGTGTGTCTTTTACTTTTGGGAGATTTTGGAGGTTACTATTACTCTTTTTTTCGAACATTCTTATCTAGTCCCAGATCAGGAAAAGAAGAATCTTTTCTTCAGTAAGAATGATGGCCAAATTTTTGCTTTCTACACATGAAGCCACTAAAACCTTGAATTTTTTTTTTTTTTTTTTTGGTGTATGAATACTCAGAAAACTTTAAATGGTTTTCAGTACTTTTGTCATCTCACAGTGTTATATTTTTGGAAGTTACTCATGCTGTGGTGGGTGGCACGTTAAGATTTCTGAGTTCTTTGCCTATTTTTGTCTTATAATTCTTAGAACTTTAAACAAGTCAAGGCACCACTTGCTGCCACACCCTTATACCAGTGATTCTTAAACTTCAGTGTATAAGGATCACCTGGAAGCATCTTAAAAATGTAAATTCCTAGGACTTGCTGTTAGATTGTGGTTCAGTAGGGCTGAGATTGGGCCCAGGAATTGAATTACATTTATAAAACTTTAAGAAAAACTGTATTATGCCCTTTTATTTGTTTTCGATGTAGAAAGTTGTTCTTGTTTATCTCAGTAAAGTTGGTTAGGACTAATTAGTATTCTAAAATACACTTTTAGAAATAACATAGGCTCTTCAACTATGAGTTGTTGTATGAGTTGTATTTACATATGTTTATGGCACTTGCCATATTAACTAATTATTATGAATTTAATATAGACTCTGAAATTTCTTTTTGATCTCATAGTACCTAAGCATATTTATAGTATGTGCTTAGATAAAAAATATTGCTTATCAGTACAACTTCACAAATCTCAGATTTTTTTGTCATTAACAAAAGATAGAACAATTTCTAAATGCTTGTGTAACCAGAAGATTTCGTGTCACTTTTCAAAAGTTTTACTATAGAAAATTTCAAGTGCACACTAAAATAGAGATAATGATGTTTCAGTTATTGATTGCTACCTAACAGCTACTGCAAAACGTCATGGCTTAAAATAACAACCATTTTATTATCTCCCACAGTTTTGTAGGTCAGGAATTCAGATTGAGCACAGTGAGGGTAACTTTCAGTTTCACATGATGAGCTGGGGCTGGAAGTCCTTTAAAGGGCTTTTTTCACATACTCTGGCACCTCAGGAGGATGGCTTGAATTGGTTCAGAATTAGCTAGACTATTTTAAACTGCCTCAGTCCTTAATTCTTTTCCAGGTAATCGTAAGGCCTCTTTCTCCCTGTTGTGGCCTCTCTACCTGGTCTTTCTAGCCAGGAGGCTAGATTTCCTGCTGGTGGCTCAGGAATCTCAAGAGCATAAAAGTGGAAGCATCCAGGCCATCTTAAAGCAAGTCACAGGTTCAGTTCATAGTAAATGCGAAGGGAACACACAAGGATGTGGATTCTAGGAGAAATGCATTAGGGGCCACCATTAGAACAAACTGCCACACGTAATAAATTCCCACATACCTGTCCGTAGCACTTAAAATGGTCAATTTATAGCCTACCTTGTTTTATCTGAACCTCTAACCCTTCAGATTATTTTGAAGCAAATCTCCTAGACATTATTTCATCTATAAATGTTTTATTAGATCTCTCTAAAATTTAAAAGTAATTTGAGTCATTTTTCACATTTCTATAATCATAAAATCTTTAAAGAAATCTGCCCCTTTCTCCACCCTGAAACAGTTGTTCTGATTTTTATCACAATAGATCAGTTTTGCTTATCCTAGAACTATATGCAAATGGATTCATACCGGGTATACACTTGTTTCTGGTTTCTTTCAGTATATTTTTGAGATTTATTCATGTTGTGTATCTAGTAGTTCATCCCTTTTTGCCACTGAGTAATATTCCATGGTAAGAGCATAACTGTTTATATATTCTTTTGATGGACACCTGAGCTTTGCCTACCTAGTTTTTGACTATTATGAATAAAGCTTGTATAAGGCTTTTCATGGATGTATATTTTCATTTTTCTTGGATAAATACTTAGGAATGGATTGTTGGGTCATAGAATAAATGATTTTTAAGAAACCGCCAAAAAGTTTCCCAAGTGGATGTATCATTTTACACCTCCACTAACAGTTGCTAAGAGTTCTGAATGCTCCACATGCTTGCCAACTTTTGATATTGTCAGCCTCTTCATTTTAGCTATTCTTGTGGGTATTATGAGTGTCTACTAGTGTAAAAAATTTTTTTAAACTTTTACGGTCTGTTCTAATTCGGTTACAAATAAGGTCCACACATTCTAATCAGTTCCCTTATATATTTGCTATTCTGTTGGTTCGCACTCGCCCTCTCCCCCTTCCCCTGGCCCTCTTTCTTTCATTTCTTATAGTTTACTTGATTTTTTAAAAAATCCATTGTCTTATAGATATTAGACCAGGCTAGATTTTGCTGATTAATGTGTTCCTCCATCTTCTGTGTTTTTTATAAATTAGTAGTTACATTTAGTGCATATATTAGATTCATTTACGATCATTGTCTAGATCTATTTGTTAGGTATTGCAAGTAGTTCTTTTAATTCTGTCACTCCTTTTAATTTATGAGTTAAATTCTGTAAAGAGAGACTTCTCATCATTATCTATGTGATCACCCTGAGATTAAGTTTGTAAAGGAAATGCAGGATAAATACCCGATATATTTCCTTTTATTTAATAGCTTTGAAAATACGAATTGATTTCCTGGCATCCTCTAGATATTTGTAATATTTGATGTGTCTCAGTCCTTTGCAGTTATCCTTATTAATGCTCAAAATGTTCTATTTTTGATTAGTGGGATCTGCTACAAGTTGGCCTCTGAATCTCTTTCACATGACCCTTATAGTCTTTGAGAGCTTTTTTGCTTTCCAGTAGGGTAAAATGTTCAGGTCTCATCTGGTACATTTCGTGACCCAAAGCTAGATCAGCTTTTCCTTCAAGAAGCCCTAGTTCCTTTAATGGAAATAGTATATAGAGAAGCACTCTATACTGGGCACAGAAGTGCTCATTGCTACTGGACCTTGGTCATTGTTTTTAGACCTTTTCAGTGAACAGTGTTTGGACATTATTCTTGTAAGACAAAATACTCATGAGTTTATACTAAAACTTTTCATTCAAATACCAGACTACATGGTTTTACATAACCTTATATAGCTTTTATATCTTATTTTCCTCAAGCCAAAAATCCCACTGCTCAATAATACCCACAAAATTATTTATTTGTTTTACCCTATAACACCTCTCATACAATAATCATAGAATATACCAACACTACTAAAGTGGTTTAAGTTTTTTTTTTTTTTTTTTTTGGCAGTTCTTTTTACTTTTAAGGTATATTCCACTACAGACATTTAGTTAAATTACTGTATTTTAAAGTGAATTGGAATAGTTTCCTTCTGTGTGATTATGACTTAAGATTAATTTATATGTTTATTTGTTACATTTTGCTTTTAATTTTTAGGATTTTAAAAGTTAATAATTTTGTACAGTATTCATGCTTTTGAAGTCAAATATGCAGAACAAGAAATACTCAAAGAAGTCTAGTTTCTGTCCCTGTCCTTTCCACCCTGTTTTCTTTCTCCCTTATAGGTAACCTTTTTTTGTTTGTTTGTTTTTTTAACCATATGGTTTAGTCTATCTAAAAATAAATATGCACACATTTGTATTCCCCTCTTCCTTAGTTAACTGGGAACATACCGTAATATTTATCTCTGCCTTCATGATAAGTTTCTGCATGAGTTATATAGCAGTTATGTGTGATAATATTTATGGGAGACCCTTGTAGCTGACAGTGGAAATAGGAGTGGGAGAGGTAGACAACTAAAGGAATGTAGCTTTTGGTACCTCTCAGTACCATGAGAAAGACAGTCATTAGACTATAAATTAATGTTACAGTTGAGGTTGCTAGGTTTCATTTCCATATCTGTTCTTAGGTAAAACTTTTTCTTCCTTAGACCTCAGATTTTCCTGTTCTTGACCCCAGCTGGACTGCTCAAGAAGAAATGGCCCTTTTAGAAGCTGTGATGGACTGTGGCTTTGGAAATTGGTAAGAGCTTGGTGTTAGAGGTTGTCCTGTCCTAGTGGGCTCAGAGAAGAAGGAGCTCTTGAAGGACAAAGGGAGGAGCCTTGGAAAGAGGACTTTGAGGGTCATATGTTGTTTTTCTATTGACCCATGACTTAGAGACAAGTCTTCTGAAATGCCTCACAGGAATATGGAATGTTTTGTGGTCTATGATTGGACAGGCCTAAAAGGCTACTTAGATGCATCAACAGAGAGAAGGTTGGGTATTTTCTGAATAGTGGAGAGGTTTAGACTTACTAGTTATTGTTCCTTTCTGATTTTGTGAATTTTTTTTTGGCCATAGATGCCCTCGTCATTTAGCCGAGTCAGACTTTAGGTAGATGGCCACAGATTACATGAGATTCAGGTTTGACAGACTTCTATTTGCATTCCCTGTGTTTAGCTTTTAGTTTAAGTTGGGCAGAATTGAACAGCGGTCATTGCTGTTAATCCTAGGTTGCAAAAACACTTAATAATAGCACCACCTTCATTTTTTCCCTTTAGGTGTACTTTGATACTGAAGATATTTTGTGAACTGTATAGCAGAGGCATATTACAAATATTAAATATGTTTTGTTTATGAAAAATCTGAAGCTTAAAGGAGTTAAAGTGGTTTCTCGTGATCAGATAGCTTTTTAGTGAGGGACTCTTAACTAGATCCTGCTTGTCCTAATTTCCTAGTGAATGTAATCTTTCCTAATATTAATAGAATGTACTGTGCTGCCTTAGATCGAGGGCCCTGAAGGATACTTGAGTTCTGTTCACATTTTGCTTGTATTTATTCATTTAGTATTTTTTAAGCATAAAATATTGTGTGCTATAAGGAATACATAGAAAAAATGATCACTTATAAGACACTTGCTAGTCATCTTTGGCCCTTTTGATTTTTCATTTTTTGCCTGCTATTCTAATGCTCTAAAATGGGCTAATCCTCCTTCACCTTCTCTCTGAGCAAAGAACACAAAAACTATTGTTTCTCTGTATACTGTGGGTAAGGTACTAAACTTGGTGGTGAGGATGGTGAGAGCTAAGAATTACGACATTTACTCTGCCGTGAATAAACTTATGGTCTAGTAGGAGAATCAAAATATATACACAGATTATTGAAGTACACAAAGCAGAGCATGGTAATACCTTAAGAGAAGAACAAGTGAAGTGCTGTGTAAGAGAGAGGTTGAGAGGGAACTTTTAGAGATTTCATTATCTGGGGTAGGAGTCAGGAGTCAGGAGTCTTGAGAACAAATTCTGGCTTTCTCACTTTTGTACTTTGTGTTCTTGAGCAAGTTTCTTGTCTCTTTGGGTCTTCTTTGTTCATCTGTTAAAAAAATGAGATAGTAATCCCACACAGTTAATCGTAGGATTAACTTAAATTATGTATTGGATGTTTCTAGCTGATGTTTGGCCTAGTGTCCAAAGCTCTAGTAAAGATATGCTTGTTCATGTAAAGTGTTTTGTAAACTCTTAAACATTATTCAAATATGAAATTGTACTTATGTACATTTTGTGTGTTTTGGAGTGGCTTATTATTTAAGGCAGTTCTTTTCCTGGTGCCTAACTCAGGGAAATTACAGATTTTTCTAGTGATCTCTTCTTTAGGTGGAAAGGAAAGGGCTTTTCAGATATTGTTTCTATGTCTTAGAATAGCAGGACTTGGAACATCAGGTTACACCAATATTAGGCTCTATTAGTCTTATTGTTCACTGTTATCTCCATGGTATCAGTTCTGAGGTATCAAATTCCAGACATTATATGAATGGGCCTTAAAATATGGAAACAATAAACCTCACTTTTACCATGGTGTAAAATTGAAAGCATGACTTCCTTCTCTTTTCCTCATACTCCTCTAGGCAAGATGTAGCCAATCAGATGTGTACCAAGACCAAGGAGGAGTGTGAGAAGCACTACATGAAGCATTTCATCAATAACCCTCTTTTTGCATCTACCCTGCTTAACCTGAAACAAGCTGAGGAGGGAAAAACTGCTGACACAGCCATTCCATTTCACTGTAAGTGCCTCCCTTATTTTTAAGAGCTTCTTAAGTCATTCTTGGGCCCTGTTGCAGTAGCAGATAAACAATGGTTTGATGACTTGGATGGTTAATGAGTTTATGGAGATAGGATGAGTTGTCGAGGCCATTATTTTGATGAGGCAAGAAGGGAATATATCCCAGAAGTCAGAGTTCTAAACTGGTTGTCAATGCCTGGATCTAGTGTATAGTTCCACACACTCTCAGACTCTAATATATTAGTTAACTTTAATGCTTCCTTCTGTTAGATGAGATCTGCAGAATGAAGCAAACTTTCCATGCTCTTGTGAGCACAAGCCTTTTTATAATCTCTTTGGAGAGTTCATGATTGTAGATATTAGTTACTTAAGGAAGTCTGGTATTTGACTCATTATTATTAATTATTAATCATCCCAGCATTATGTCCAAAAAGCAATTTGTTATTTTTGTTCACTTGGTTGTAGCAGTAATGATGAACTTTTTTTTTAATCTCCTGCAGCTGAGGGACCTGTGGGTCTTCTAACAACACATAATCATAAACATGGTGAATTATAAATGGACATCTTTCCTGAATGACTCTCAGACCACAAATAATGAGATATGAATGTTTTCCCTTTCCCCCTCCCTTTCCTCATACTCTTTAGAAATAGTTTCATAGCTGAGTAACTCAAAGCCTGATGATACCTCCTATTTGGATACCACTCATAGAAACTTAGTGAAATAGGCAGAACAAGTGCTTTTGTTTTAGACAGGAAGAAACAGATTCAGAAAGGTTAAATACTTTGCAAGATTAAGGGACTAGTGGATATTAGAGCTGGGACCCAATTCCAGGTAACTTCCAGATTCAGTGGATTGTTCGTTTTTTTTTTGTTTGGTTTTTTTTTTGCCTCTCAGTTGGATGAAATTTGTAAATTGAGATTAGTCCTAAAGCATAAGGGAGCTAAAGCAGAGAAGATAAGTGCTTATGTTCTATAACATCAAAGATCCTTGGGTTTTTTTTTCATATGTTAAAAGCAAAAAGCAGAGGGAATTTTCTCATATTTACTTAGAGGATTTTTGAAGTCTTGGTTTCCTTTTTAAGAAATCGGTTCATTTCCATAATACTTTATCTTGTTCACTTTTCCCTTTATAAAAATCTTTTTAATTTTATTTATTCTCTCAGACACTGTCTTTTTCCAAACAAAAATATTTCAGAGTGTAAATGAGGATTATTTCTGTGGCACTCTCTTCATTCAAACATTATAAAGTAACTAAGAAAAACTAAATTCTTCCAGCTGCAGATGATCCTCCCCGACCTACCTTTGACTCCTTGCTTTCTCGGGACATGGCAGGATACATGCCAGCTCGAGCAGATTTCATTGAGGTAGGAAAACTTGTTTTTGTTTTGGATGAAGCGTATCTCTTACCCCTAGTTTCCATATCCCTAAAAAGAGGATTTTCAGAGCACTGTAATTTGTAGGGCTGTAGGCAGTCACATTTTCTTCCATTTGAGTGACTTTTCTCATTTGTAAATATATTCACATGTGAAACAATAAAAGTTCTTCAGACCAAGAACCTGTTTCTTAAGTTGCATGAGTATTGGCTCTTACTTTTCTTAGTAACTATGGAGCTTCTATAGTCTGGGTCTCATTTCACACCTATGGACTTTCAAGGTTGTACTATATCAGAGATTGGCAAATATTTTCTATTAAGGACCAGATAGTAAATATTTTAGGTTTTGTGGATCATAAAGTTTCTTTTGCAATTAAACTTCGGCGTTATTGTGCAAAAACAGTAGCAATAATATGTTAGCAAATGAGCATGTCTATGCTCCAGTAAACTTTATTTACAAAAACTGGCAGTGGGCTGGATTTGGTCCATACACTGTAGTTTGCTAACCTCTGTACTGTATTCACAGGTATATAGAGAATGATGAATGCATATGAAAACTACATGTTCCTCATTCAGCTATGGAGTTAAAAGCCATGTGAATGTAGTTAGTTGCAAGTCTCTTGATTTATCATCTGATTTACAATTACAATGTTCCTGGAAGTAATTGCAAGTTTAGTGAGCTACAGTTTTGCTAGCCACACCTAGGCCAGCGTTTTGTTTATGGCAGATAATATTGTAGAGCTATTCCATAGACACACTGCCCCTACGAATTGTACTCATTGAATAGAATATGAACAAATCTACCTTTTGAGCTGTATAAGGAATATTATTAAATAAATGGAACCCTCAGACAGTAGTAAAAAAGGTGTATGAATTAATGCAGACGATTTTTTTTTTTTTATCCGAAAACCTTTTATGAACAGACTACTTTTAATTTTTAGAGCAATAGGTTTGGTTTTTTTCTTGAACTCATATAACTATTCTCATTTTGTTGTCACTACTGCCTGAAAGCCTCTCAGATACTTTTGGCAGTATCCTGGCTTAGCACCCTATTCAATGTACTTCTTAATGAGTGTTTGCTTATGTATTTCTGTTTGCTTCTAATGCATGGCTACTATAGGGTATTACTCAAAGCTGATGGGTTTGGGGTGGTAATTTTTTTTCACCAAACAGGAATTTGACAATTACGCAGAGTGGGACTTGAGAGACATCGATTTTGTTGAAGATGACTCGGACATTTTACATGGTAATGTTCTGTTCCAGTAAATGTTTTTATTGATTGCAAACTATATGATGACACTGTGTTGGGTGCTAAGAATATACGGATGAATGAAACATGTCCCCTGCCCTTATGGGACTCAAAATCTAGTGGTAAAGGTGCTGAACTTCCCCTGTTGTTGGGTTTTCACCACATTGAAAAAGATCATTTGTGATGATGGTGAGAGTGTTGATTATATAATGGTAGTTGGGAATATCCCATCCCTCAGACTGTGTCATCTTTCTTTTGACTGAGGGAAGCCTGCACTGGGGTAATTGGTTAACTGGCCCTTTCTGCCTCCTTAAAAGGAAGGAGATCAGTGTGAAGACCTTGGGACTTCAGTAGCAACTGCTGATTCTAGATATTCACTATAATTTGTTACCTCAGATTTCCCACAGAAGGGGAAAAGATGAAAGTTGTTCAAGGATCTTTAGACCAATATTGGGAATTTCTTGTTTCTTAGAACTGTTGAATTTTTGGCATTTTTTTAATTATTTAAGATTAACCATCTAAGGATTTATGTCAACTCTTGGGTTATAATATAAGTGGTTAATGCCAACAGGAGGGTTTTAAAAGTAGATGGTTAGATTTTCATTGAAGCTCTCTTTTTCCATCTTTCTGCTTTCAGTGAACTACATTTTTAAAATAATCCCCAATCTTTTCTTTCATTTCAATCCAGAATTAAATATGATGCAATAGATGAATAATGGTCCCTTGGATTCTATATTCTCCAAACAGCATCTTCATTTTTTCTCTTAAATCTGTATCCCAGGCAGGAAAGGCAAATAGAATCCTTGTTGAACTATAAATCAAGTTTTTATTTTGCATTAACTGCTACTCTGTCACTAGAAGAGGAATTTGATTCTTCTCTCCATAGAAGAGCTGCCTAGGTGTTTGTTACACCACATCTAGGACAAAGAGAGTCCTCATAAAATTTTACCTTCAGAATTTTTTCTCTATATATTTCTCGAGCGGTTTTCTTTGCAAAATTTCATTTCTTTTCTCCCACACTAATTTCCTAAGGAAAGGCAGTAACAAATTGAACTAAAAGAGGAAAGCTTGAAAACAAACCGCTTTAGCATTTATAAGACTCATTGTATTTGGTCAGTCTGCATGTCAATCTCCTTTTCAACCCTGGGTAACTCATATAACTGTCTTTTCTCACCTCTCATGTTGTTCCCTTCAAAGTATTGTACAGATTGCCATTCAGTATTTCTCATATACATCAGCTGTAGGTAAAATGATGCCGTTTCCTAGATTGTATCTTTCTTTTCCTGAATGCAAAAGAAAAGAAAAATAAACTTTATAAATATCATCCTTTTAGATACTGTTCAAAAGTACCAAACTTTTGAAAGTCAGGATCTCTAATGTCAGTAATGTCTCAACTGTGTAAGAGACTTGCTGAATCACTTCTCTAGGCCCTAATCCAAGGTCTTCATTCTTAAGCCTCAATGCTATTAAGAAAACTATAGTAATGGTTGGCATTTAATTTCACTCTTCATTCTTTGTGGAAGCAGGATTGTAATTTCTTCTGCCGCACTTATGCTTCTTTCTGTAATTAAGTGGGGGAAAAAGGAAAAAAAATTAGAAGCAATTGATCGATTAACAATTTTTATTTCGTTATTTCAAACCTGTAACATTTTAGTTATTTGAACTCTTCCTATAATTTCTACAGTCTTGTAAGTTGCTTCAATTTTTGATTATTATACTTAAGTAGCTTTAACAAAATATAAATAATAATCCCTGCCTCTCCTTTCCTTCCCTGTCTAGTATGAACTATGAGATGTTTAGACAGGTGGTATTTAAAAGGTGATAACATTTTAAAGAGGTTTAGCAGCACTAAAGGAATAGCTTGCTGATGTCACAAAGGGATGCTTTGTTTTATGGTTCTAAGTTCTTATATTAACTTCTCAGGCAGCATGACCCACTGTCCAGTGGGACATACTGCCCTTGAACTGAGCAGTTTCTCCCGTAGCATTCAGTGAAAGGGACGAGGAACCCAAGGAGACTCAGGAAGGAATGAGAAGGAATACACCTAGAACAGAGAGAGGGACACATATTTTGTGCAAATCAGATCACTGATTCATTCAACCTTGGGCTTGCTTCTGAGTCACTATGTGATTTGGAGCAAGTCAGTGGAATCTTGCTTACTGTTTCTTCGTGTACCTTGCTGAAAAAGAAGGGGTAACACTTATTAGAGTGTGAATATCTCCGGTGAAGGCCGGTACATAATTCAGGATGGTGATATTACCATTCCATTATTACCATTATACTCTTAATACTACTGAACATTAACAACATTCCTTTTATGTTCCCTTACTTATATTCTATTCCAGGGCATCTAGAAGGTCAACTGATGCCATCAAGCCCTTTTCCTTACCCTAAGACTTGCTATGATTCATGAAATTTTTCTAATAAAATGGGTTTGAATGGTCCATGGTAGAGGCCTGGGACATAGTGAAGGGATAATAAATTGCATTCCAACCATACCAGAAGGCTTTCAGAATAGGCCCAAAGAAGATACTACAAATGAAGCAGTGCATGAGGAAGAAAATAAGGAAGTCCTGGGATCCCTAAAACAACACCTCCTCATATTTTATTGAAACAGACAGAAATTACGGGTTCAGAAAGAGAGATGCAGAAGACTCATGACTTGGCGTTCTCGTGTGTCATGGTATGTCATGGGATCTTAGTGCAGACACATAGTGTAGTTCCCTTTTCTTGAGGGAACATCTCTCTCCATCTGCTTTCATTTGGGGAACTCTCTCCTAAATTTATGGCCTCCTCTTTCCCAGAGTTTCACAGGTTCTGAAACTCTGAGTGCAGCATCTTCCAATCATTGCTGTCCTATAACCCAAGCAAGCAAGAAACATCATAAGCTCCTTAGTATGTGTCGAGTCTGTGCTTTCAACACTTTTCAGGGTTGCACATTAAAATAGTTTATTTCCCCTTTATTTGGAAAGATAATTTCAGCAAAATTTCTTGGGCAGGCTTGGATTCTCACCCACTTTTTCTCCCCTTTGGCCCATATTGTCAGCCTTTAGATCTTTAACAGTTAGTAGATCAGAGGTTTAGCCTGGTATCTGTGCACACTCACTTACCTTTTGGCAGCCCCCTTCCCTTTATTTGGGTATTTTATGTTTAGAACATTTGAGACATAAATGTTATTAATAATAGCTAATACATATAGCACTTACGTTTGCCATGTACCATTATAAGCCCTTCACATATGTCAACTCATTTAATCTTCACAAAACTATGTGTTGGGTATTATTATTATTATTATTATCCCATTTTATAGATGGGGAAATTGAGGAATGGAAATATCAAGTAACTTGCCTGCGGTCACGTAACTGCAAGTGAGAGTGCCATCTCCAGAGCCTGTGATCCTAATACTGTCTTATACTTACTATCTTTCCAACTTTGAATTTTTGTTGCTGTTTTTTAGGGGTAACATTTCACAATTTGTTATCTTCCGTGGTTTAAGTACATTCTTGAGAAGTAGGAATAGATTTCCCTATTTTACATTCAAGGAAATGCACAAAGGACTTAACTAACTTGCCTAAGGCTTTCTAATTGCAGACTTTAACCTTTAGGTCATGTAGTCTTCTTTCCTTCACAGAACTAATTTTGTACAGCTAGGCCAAAAGTTTAAATGGGGGGGGGGGTGTTGGGGTGGGGGGGTGGTATTACTTTTGAAAAGCTTTGCTTCTGGGGAATACCTGAGTCACAGGTTTGCACTTGTATATTTGCGATAGGGATTTTGATTGGCTTTCCTGCAGTTAAGGCCTCTGAGTTGATTTTCTTGCCAAGCAAACAGTAAGTGCCTTCTGTCAGGAAAACAGAACCATGTTGCTAGCTATTTTGAACAATGTTAGAAATACATTGCAGTGGGAAGGAGCTGCCTCTGACTTCTGCCCACTTGAAATATTTTAAGGCCAGCCGTTTGGAAACTTTTGTTATCAGTCCCCAGGGTAATCACAAGGAGACTATTCTCCCAAGACTGAGATTTCAGAGGCCTTACATCAGTGGTTAGGTTATGGGTGGTTTCGGTTTGTTTATTTTTAATGATCTCTGGTTCTTCATTTGCCCCCTTTACTAGAAGGAACTTCCAGTTGCTATAAGCAGAATGAGAACTGATGATTCTCATTATGCAGTGTCTACCTTCTTTTTTCTATTCTTGATGTACTGTGGTCCTCCCTGGGTTGTTATTCATGTGGCTAAGATCTTGTAATCACTTGCTGCTATCTTAGTGTACTTTATAAAGAAAAGAGATAGCTTCAAATGTGAATTTTTCTCTGAAAGAGTTCCAGTTTTTCTCTCATTTGTTTCTCTCTTCCTTCTTTTTGTTCCCCATAGCCAGTAGTACAAGTTTAAATGACTGAAATGACTAGGCCGTAGAATCAATTATCAGCAGTATTTATTTATAGATTTTTTTTTGGCAATACAGGCTATTCAGTTTTTTTTTCTGTTTTAAGTCATTCCCACTTCAATCTCAGAAACAACATAAGTTAGTGTCTTAGAAAAATGACAAAATATTTCGTCAAAATTGCAGATTTCCATTGAATCTAGTAGTTTCTCTTCTATTGAACTCTTATTATTTGGTGGATAAAAGAGATAAAGCACGTAAAAAGCCTGGAATATGATAAATATTCAGTATGTTTTAGCTATTTACTTAGCTATTTGCTTGTCTGTCTTGAACTGTCGATTTCCTAATTCTATTTCTCATAAGAAGTAGAGTCCACTAAAACTTATATTAGGTTATACTGCATATCAGAGACATATCCTCTCCTCCCTCTCATCTGCTTTTTCTACCATACAGACATGTAAAGTGTATTTCTATCAGCATAGAATTCAAGAGCCTGTTATTCCACAGCAATAGTGTTAGAAAACAGTGGCAGGGTATGGGGCCTTCTATTGTACCTCGGTTTTTATACGGAACAACCCTGTAAATCAAGAAAGAATTCATTTGTAGAAAGAGTTCTACTACTTTAGAAAAAAAGTTTGAAACCCATTACCTTAACTCTTGGATGTGATATTCTTGAATTATTTTTAGTTTGTGGCATTTATGAGGAAAAAATGAAACAATGTCGTTTAAATTTTTGAACTTGTTAGAAAAGAACCAAAAAAATTCATGGTAGTTGAAACTTTTTTTTTTTTTTTAATACTTAAACTTTAAAAAGTATTGCAGTCACTCACCTCTTCAGATCATCCAGTTAGAATTTATGTTATTTTTATCTCAGATCCAAAGGAGAATGGCCTAGATAAGATATTTCTGGTCATTTCCCAGTGATTGAAATTATATACATATATAGTGCTTCTCTTCATAGCCCAGCATGTTAGATTTGGGTATCTTTTCTTTCTAATCTGAGATACTATTCTTAGGACAAGCAGACAGTAACGAGTCATGATGGAGTCTCCAGAATTTATTTCTATTACCTTCCCAGGGCTGTCATGTTGATAGTGCATCAGGATTATACATTGCTTAACTTCTGTTTGCTTTCATGCAATGAAAGAAATTGGTGATTCTAACAAACCATTGTGTTCTGTTCCTTTACTTAATTGTTTTCTTTTTTTTTTTTCCCCTACCCTAAAACTAGTTCCAGCTGAAGTGTAAGTTTCAAACTGTTCCATGGAGGTACCCTCAGGGACTACTATTGGGAAAGGTAGCTGGATATGGAGTAGGGGGAATCAGTTAGAGCACATCTAATTTATCCATTCTAAATAAGAATTTATTGGAAAACAAGATTTAAGAGTTACTCTAGGAGAACATATAAATCTGTGGTGACTCATTGCCCACATGAACTAAACAAACTGGTATCTCACATTCTTTGGATAACTTTGTATTGCTGTTTTTCTTTATTGGAATTACAGAGGCTCTAGGCTTTATTTTGCAATGAAGCTTGCTATCCTGAAAGAAGTGACTGTCATATACAACTAAATTCTATGGTTCAAAGGCTGGTGTGTTATTAGAAATATGTTATCTAACATTTGAATAATATATTTTATTTTTTTGGAAAACGCATGTCAGGTCATTATGTTATATTCTAGAGCCTCTTTATTCTGTGAATACATTCAGTAATTAAAACAAAACCACCAAACTTTCAACTTAAATAAAACTTAAGGAGATAACAAGTTTAATATTAGGATGGGTCCAGAATCTACTGAAATGCTAAATCTTAACATTCCTTCAGAATCCATAGATTATAGATGAAAAGAATGGTTTAATGTAGCATAGTGCTATTATGTATTCCTCATATTCTCTTGTAGAGTTGTTAATGATTGGTCTTCATTTTTTAACTCTAGAGGTCTTCAGACTATAAAAAGCATGTGGGAGTTTTTTACTTCTGAGATTTTTTAAAATATACATTTTATTTTCATTTAAACCAGATTTAGGATATAGGACTAACACAGAGAAAGTAAACATGTTGGGCAATTTCAGTATCCTTCCTTCTCAAGGCTCTGAAACCAGACAGTCTAGGTTTGGATTCCTGCTCTGTACTTAGCAGCTCTGTGACCTTGGGCAGGTTGTTTTATGTGCATGGTGTATAGGGCACATGGGAGAATGGTAGGAGACAAGACTGGAATGATAGACAGAATCAAGACAAGGGGTCATATAATATTTAAGAGTTTGAACTCCTATAAGTAAGTAGAAGAATTATACCATTAAGTTATGCTTTAAAACATTATTCTGGTACCATTTGCAGAGGACAAATTGTTGGAATAAGATAGGAATGGAGTCGTTAAAAGAGTGCATACAGTGGTCTGGGTGAAACAAGATGCCTGAGTTAAGGAATAGGATTAGGGACAAAAGGAAGAGATGAATTTAAGACTGATTTACTCTTTAAGTATAGATAAGATTCATTGATTGACTAGTATGGAGAGAGAGGGAAGGAGAGTCCACATTGATTTCTGTCTTTGACAAGTAGGTATAATGTAATATTGTTAACCAAGAGAAGAGTTTTGGAGGATAGAGAAGAGGTCGAATACAGCAAGTTTGCAACTGAAGACCACAGGAGTAGAGATATCCAGTAGGGTCTGAAGCTTAAAATATCTGGGTTTGAGATGATATATTTTGGTGGTACTCAGAACTTTGAGTGGATGAGTTTACAGGAATAAGGTGAAGGGTGAAAGGAGAGATGAGAATAGAAACTGAGGAACCCCGAAGATGGAAAAAATTGGCCAAGGAAAGAAAGAACACCAGAACTACTGTATTGATGAAAACTTTTGCTACCCACTGCTTCTTTTCTTCTAATTTTTCATGTCTTTTTCATGAGAGACTAAAGCCAGGAAAGGACTAGGAGATGAGCAGCCAACCTGGGCCTGGCTTTGGGGTTTTTAGGCTATTTAATAGAACTGTCACTATTGATTGCAAAACTATGTCCTAAATGATTGCTGCTCCCCAACTGAAGACTGCTACTCTGGGAAAATGTCTTGCTGCACCTTATTTACATCAGTCTTAACACTGTCTCCTGAACTTCTGTGCAGTTATAACCGCAGTCAGTATTCATATCTATGACTAATAGATGTCATTTCTAGCCCATATGTTAACAAAGTTAAGACTACTTGTTGAACTGTTGAATAAGAGCTAGGAATATACATAACACGGCATGGCCAAAAGAGGTGTTCAGTAGAAATCAGAATTGTTATCTAGAATAATGCCATATAAATATACATAGGAAAAAAGAACTTTAAGTTACTGATAAAGAAACTCAGTATCTGAGGATATTTTTGTTTCCAGGAGACAAACTTTGTAGATCAGTAAGTGAGTGTGGAATAGTTAGCAATATGAGGTACAAAGTTTGAGTAAAAGATTTATTTTTGTCTTGGCTTTTTCATGTGTATATCTTTGTTTATTTATAGCTCTGAAGATGGCCGTAGTAGATATCTACCATTCCAGGTTAAAGGAGAGGCAAAGGCGGAAAAAGTACGTATGGAACACTGTATCTTGCCTTCTTTCAGCTTTGGACTACTGACCACATACACATATGGCCCGTAAGAATGTTCCTGTTGTGGCTTATCTTGTAATCTTGAGGAAGATACTTACTCTTCTTGGGTCTCAGTTTTTCCATCTATAAAGTGGGGATGATAATACCTGTCTTTTATTTTTTTTTTTACCTCCTCCTTTTTACCCTTTCTTGATATATTGAAGACCAGAAGCTTACCCAGTTGCTCTTGTGAGAAGTTTCATTGCTATTCATGAATACCTCTGGTATAAATCAAAGTTTCCAGACATATAACTCTGCATTTACTTAAATTCTCTTTTGCTTAAAACACATGATTAGAGCTAGACAGTATTGTAGAGCTCAGTTGTTAAGATTGTTATTAGATTTTATGGTTTATGATGCTCTTCCATTAAGCATGCACAGTATTTATTTCAAATAGTTCCAAAGCATTATGTGAATGTACAGTTGTAAATGTTTAATGTGTGATCATGGTTAACAGGTTTCCTGAAATGGCTGTTATCAATTATCATTTCCCTAAGCTGAATAGATTAATTTCTATAACATGGACATAGATTCCCTTATGTTTCATTTAATTTATAGACATGTATTTTTTAGTATTTATGAATGCTTATTGATTCATTCTTCCAGCAAATAGTTATTGAGAATCTGCCAAGCCCAAGGAGAGGAAAAATATATGATGCTTGAGAGCCTAAAATCGTGTTAGTAACTCATTGACCTACAGAACTTTGTGGGGAGTGACTTCTTTGGACCTTGATATTTTACCTCATAGTGTTCAGGATGTCTAATAAAAGCTGCATGTGGAAGATACTATTAAATGTAAAACTAACTATAATAAACATTACTGTGGTTTTCATTCTAGAATTATAAGAGACCATGGATTAATCAACCTTAGAAAGTTTCAGTGTAAGTATTAGCTGTTTTGTTTATTTTAAAATTTCTTCCAACATTATTGAATAGTTTTAAACAAATTATTTATGGTAGTAGATCTTGATCCAAGTTACATTTTAGCATTACCTAGGAAACTTTAAAGAATTCTGATACCTGGGTACCACCCCAGACTAATTAAGAGAAAAATCTCTGGGGGCAGAGCTAGAGCATCTGTTTGTGTTTTTGTTTTTGTTGTCTCTGAATCATCTGTATTTTTTTAAATTCTTCAAGATGATTCCGTTACATCATAAGAGTAAGAATCATTAATATATAGTCAACAGAATTTTTTTTTAATTAGTATAGTAATTATAGTATGAATATTAATGAGTCATTTTCTGAAACTGAATAGGATTATGTTTTGTAACTATATGTTATACATAATCGTGATCATGAGGTTGTGAAATGTTTTATGGAAAAATCAACAAAATGATTTTTTAAAAAATTTTGTATCGTAGTGGACAAAAACTAACGTTTAGCATTGTGTGATGGTGATCATAAACCTAAAATTATTTTTAAATGAATAATTTTGACCTTACTGTTTTAAATATTGGAGATACCCAGGCTGGGCAGAAAGAGTCCCTGTACTTTTTTTCTTCTACATTGTAGAGTTTGTTCAGTAAATAAGAATGACGATCTCATAGTAATTGTAATATTTAAATTAAAATGTTTCTAATACTGTTATGTCACAAAACCCTTTTTTTGTAAAAATGCTTAATAATTATTGTGGTTCATATCCTAATTGATAGAATCTTAGAGGTTTTGACACACTGTGCCCCTGTAGGGTTCAGGTCAGCCAGTCATGAGTTAAGGGTTTTTTAATATAGACATGATCATAAGTATGTTACATTTTATGTTCTTTATTTTTCACTTACCATTACATACTTTTCAAGTGATTGTGGTGTTTTGAGGATGTCACTTTTAACAGTTTATGTTGTGTATATACATAAATATATAATAATATGCTTAACCTGCCTTTTATTATTAGCATATTTTCAGTTTCTTTAATCATTGAAAATAATGCCATGATTAACCTGTTTGTCTATATTTAGATTTTCTTTTAGGTAGATTCCCAGTAGAATTAATAGGTTAAAGAATATGACCATTAAAAACTCTTGACACATGCTGCTAGATTGCTTCACAAAAGATATATTTCTTCTAGCAGTATGTGAGATTGCCTGTTTAACCTTGTCCTCATTGAGAGTCGTGAGTTTGCAAAAATAACTTAAGAGCAGATTTCCCTTGCCCTTTCTATAGACAATAATTGGTCATGTTCTGGTAGCCATCGTAGTGGGTTCCTCTGTCTGAATTCCTGAGCTTTCCTTAATAGGTCAGTTGGGTTTTAACCTTTATTCAGAGTATACCTTGACTCTTGCATATATTCTATTCTCATCTGGCAGACAGAGGTCAATTTAGCTTTATTATTATTTTAACTGTATGTTGCTTCTGAGAAAGAAATGACTTTCATTTGTCATTATACTAAATGTATATGTGACCTTAATATGGGTGGTAGACAGAGGTTTTCTTTTTTAATCAAATTTTAAAATTATACTACAAATTCTTCGGTATTATCCCTGTAATGAGAAGCCAGGGGCGCTGGGGGTAATGGGGATTAACAGTGAAAATAATCAGTTTGTGGTTGCCCATCAAAACAGCACCTAGAATTTGTGGACAAGAATATCTCTTGCAAGGGAAGAGAGTCATCTGAAAGAGGACTTAATTGAAATAACTGTCAAAAGTGGACAGAACTAGCCCAGTTACTATTGATTATCTCACTGATATGACTAAATAGCAGTTTGAGAGTTCTTGGCCACTCCTACCAGTTATTGTTAGGTTTTACTCCCCATCTTCTTTGCTGATATTTCTCTATTAGAAATTTGGTCAGTAGTGATCGTCAAAGTTGCTGATCCGAGCTACCCTGCATGTGACCACTTATTTGCATGATAGTTTTCAAAATATAACTTCATGTGTAGTAAATTAAATGGTGGTACTTAATTTTGTTTTGAGAAAGGCAAAATGATCCATATAGAGAGTGAAGAAATATATGCCTTACTTGAGTGTGTGTAGGAAGGAGGAAGATTTTTGGTGGGGCATGCAAGTGATCACACACTTTTTCCAGTCTAACATCGTCTAGATAGATTATTGTGTCTGCACTTCCATTGTTTTCCTACAGAGGTTGATACCTGAAATTTTGTCCAACACTGACCCTAAGAATGCATGATCTGCCTTTAATTGTCTTTTCCCGTTAACTGCCAGCAGTTCCTGCCCCTGTGGAGATTAAGAGATAGTGAGGTGTGGAGGTCACCAGGGCACTCAGTAGTGGATGCTCTCCAATGATAACAAAATGCCTAGGTGATAGTCACTGATGCTGTTATCATTATGATTATAGTGTTTTGCATTCTTAGCTTTCCTGTTTGCTTCCTGTCATGGGTAAGTTAGTCATGTGAGGTTGTAGAAATTCTTGTAGAAGAAATACAGTAAACTTAGGGATTTTATATTCTCTATGAAATGGTTGTGTTTTACTTTCTCTGTAGTAATGGAACGGCGGTATCCCAAGGAGGTCCAAGACCTTTATGAAACAATGAGGCGATTTGCAAGGATTGTGGGGCCAGTGGAGCATGACAAGTTCATTGAAAGCCATGCATGTAGGTGGTTTTGAGCCTTGAGCGAGAAAGCGAGAGAGCGAGAGAGAGAATGTGTGTGTGTGTGTGTGTGTGTGTGTGTGTGTTCATGTAAATAGGAGAGATAAATGGTGCGTTTTATGTGAAGTTCTATAAATAAATAAATTGATATTTTTGTGCGTGTATTTCTATAAATAGGAGAGATAATGATGTGTTTTATGTGAAGTTCTGTAAATAAATAAATGAGTATTTTTGTCTTTTGTTTCCCTTTATTACCATGAAATAAATTTGGGATTTTGGGAGTGGGAGAAGAGAGGTTAAAAAGCCTAGTGGCTTTCTTTTTTTCCAGATAAACAGTAGTTTAGTAGTTTTCCCTCTTTCTTTTTGTTATGGGAGTTTTTAAATACTATGTACAAAAGTAGAGATTATAGTATAATAAACCCTTGGGTATCCATCACCCAGCTTCAGTTGTCAACACGTGGTCAATCTGGTTTCATCTCTAGCACTTTCCTCCCACCCACAACTGGATTATTTTGAAGCAAATCCCAGACATCATATTATTTTGTTCATAAATATTTATTTTAGTATTAAAACTAGTTTTTAAAATGGGGACAGAGTTGGATGACTCATGGAGATTGTGCTTCCATCATTTTCTTACCTTTCTCTCAGAGAGATCTACTCAGTTATTTGATTTTTCACTATAAAAAAATCGAAGTTGTAAAGGCAGGAAGGTCTAGAATTTAAATAAGTCCAGACTGGATGGCTTAGTCTGTACCTTTCACCATGAGATTTATGTATTCAACCCCCAAGTTTATTTCAGGGAAAGTACTTTACAACGGCTCTTATTCTATTCTCATCATCCAGATATTTCTTGCATGGCATTTATCTGAGCCAGGTTGGTTGTTCTCACTAAACACTGTCTGGTTGTCCTTTGTGTAGTTTATACGAGGTGACTGGTCCTTTACTTCCTGTCCCAGTTTGTGCCATCCCTGGTTTATGTGTCACTCCAAGGAACACCCCCATGGATAGTCCAGGCATTTCCTTCATCCTCTGTTTCAAAACACCCAAATTTGAATGTTCAATTACATAATAACCCAAGCAGTACAACCTGATCAGTGTGCTCAGAGGAGGCAGAAATCTTTGGTTTATGGAAAACACAATGCTCTTTTGTTCCTATATGAGAAAGAAACTATCTAGGACTTGAGCAGAGAGCTTTCGTCCTTCTCTTGTAAAAGAGCCACATCAAGTAATCCCAGAGACAGATTTCATAAAAGAATTTGGTTATGTGGTAAAACTTCTAACAAGATAAATAGAGCAGGGAAACTTGGTTTTAAAAAGTGTTTGTTACTTCTGTAGCTACGTGGTTTCAGACAGTTCACTATAAGTTTTCTAGGAGACAATTCCAGCTGCTGTTTCCAGCTGGGGACAGCAGCTGGAAGACAGCTGGAGTGGGTTTTTCTCAGTTCTTGGGTAAAATTTTCTAATGAGATGTTACCAACAAATAGGATTCCTCCAATGGAATTATCCCAGCTCTTATATAAGGCAGAATTACTGAAAATACTCAACAGGAAAGTGCTCTTTGATGTTGATTTTGTTTTTCCGATTTCATTCTTTTCGGGATACACAGTGGAATTTGAACTCCGAAGGGAAATCAAGAGGCTCCAGGAATACAGGACAGCAGGCATTACCAATTTTTGTAGTAAGTACTACATGCTATATTAGAGAGCAAATATCTTCTAAACACACAGAAGAAGCCTCTTTGAGGCAGTGTGGATTTTTTTAAACAAGCTTCGCTGTTTCATAATGAGTTTTTGATCCTTGCAGTAAAGTTTCATCTATTTAATCCTTATAAATACTATTATATGGATTATCTGAGGTAAAATAAAATTATAAAGAGAAGCACTGCTTTATATTTAGAATTGTTATGGCCTCTAAAAGGATTTTGTATTCTAATTTTTAGCCTTTGCCTTTTAAAATATAGTGATGCGTAGTCCGATCATTCTTATGACTCAAACTTCAATTAGTTCTAGATGCTTACATCCCAGTTACTGGAGGTAGTGATATTAATAGCAGCTAACATCTCATAAAAACAGTTGACCATGCACCAGGCCCTACACTAAGCATTTCACTTGGATCATGTCATTTAATATCCCAAAAAGACTTTTGAGATAGTTGTTTCTATTTAATGAAGAAACTGAAGTTTAACATGGTAAAAGATATAGTAGAGTCAGGTCATAGGGGAAAGCAGTGTATAGTGTATTGTAGTAGTTAAGAGCTTGAGGTCTAGGCTTATGACAGCTTGGGTTTGGATTCTGGCTCTTCTGTTTACCAGATCTGTAACTGTGCTCCAGTTTCAATTTTCCAAGTCTCTTATAATTAATATAAAGATAAAGTAGAGATGATGTATGAAAACATAGCATAGTACCAAGCACAGTAAATCCTTAATAAATTGCAGTTTCTGTTGTTTAGTTGTTGGAGTGATCTTTAGTATTTCTTTCTGTTGGTCGAAAGTGATCACCCAGTACCCACAAGAAGTAACCTGTGGGTGTAAGTTTAGCCTAGTATAATTGTTCTTTATTTTTAACAATGGGAATCATTTTTGAAATAAAAATTTTTGTGGAGTCCTAATCTATAAGATAAAGGTGGAACTACTTTGGTCGAAGACTGGTGGTTCAGGTCATGTGTAGAACCTAGGACCGCCAGTGCATGGTGGTGCCCTTGCTCTTCACAGTAAGCTCCAAGATATGTTCATGGTATTCTGGGGCTCTGTGGAACATAGTTCGAAACTTTTTGGAATCTGTATATTTTTGTTAACATGGAAAAGACCATGCAACTTTTGTTTTAGCAATATGCATGTAAAGACATACCAGGTTTTGGTTACCTGATATTGGCTGCCTCTGGGGAAGAGGGGAAAGGAACAATACTGGTCAATGAGGACTTAGTTGTAATCCTACTTGCTTTTTAAGGAAAAGTATATACTTATAGCACTTGTGTGACTTCAAAAAACATATAGCAAAAATAGGACAGGAAGCAAATATAACTATTAAAAGTTAGTTTTAGAGATGGAAATATGAGTGACTCTTAACTTTCTTTGTACCTTTCTGTTTCCTTCCTCCCCCCACTCCCCCCAAAAAAATTTCTTATAAGTAGAAAAGAAATAAAAACATTTTTATTTCTTATTAAAAAAGTGATTTCAAAGTAGGGGAAACCTACTTTGCTCTTGGAAAAATAATTATGCAAACAGTTTCACAAAGGAAACCAAAAGAGGACAGACTGTTTGCCAGTCAGTTAGGAAGCCCTTCAGTTCTGCATTATCATTGAAGTTGTGCTTTTTTACACCTCTAGGTGCCAGAACCTATGATCACCTCAAGAAGACGCGAGAGGAGGAGCGTCTTAAGCGCACCATGCTCTCCGAAGTTCTCCAGTATATCCAGGACAGTAGTGCTTGCCAGCAGTGGCTCCGCCGGCAAGCTGACATGTGAGTAATTAGTCTAGGGTGAAGGCGCATCCTTTGGCTTTTACATGTATTTTCAGACATTTTCATGAGCACCCTGCCCTAGATGGCAGAGTAATAATAGTTGGATAGCTAGAAGAATTCCAAAAATTTTAGCAGTCTATCTCAGAAACAGTGCAGTACTGACAGTTTTGAGAAACAACTGACCTCCCAGAATCCTACTTTGCTACTTTGATCTTATTTCTAAAAATAAGTAATTCCCTCTACCCATGTCTTTTCTCTCCCTCTATATTTATTGGTATATGATTTCCACTAGAGAATTATATCTGTATCCTTTCCCAGTGGGAGGTCTTTGTAATGTTCCAGGCTGAGCTTTTAACAAATCCAAGTGATTTTCTCTCCCAGAACAGATTTCCTTTCTCAGTACAGTGGGATAGCCTGAAAATGTGCAGTCTATCTTATATCTCTTAAAAGTAACCGACCCGATAATGGCACCCAGTCCCACATGGGCTTTTGGAAATGGCCTTCTTTTGTGTGACATAAGTTTAAATTCCTCTTCTTCATTGTAGTGATTCCGGCCTGAGTCCTTCTGTTCCAATGGCTTCAAATTCAGGTAATTATTTTTCAGGCTAGAGGAAATGTTGATTGTGACATTTTCATTGTAGTGATTTTGATAACCCAACAATCTCAACTCTTTTGTCGGAGAGGCAGAGTAATGGTGATTATGTCTTGTTCCAATTTATAAGCATCAGCAAGTTTCAGAATCTTCATGGCCAGATAAGGTTAGAGTACAGAGACAAAAGAACAAACTCCAGAGAGGTGGTTTCTTTATTTTACCAGTGTCTGTGGGCATTTAGTTTACTATGGTTGTATCTACTACAAATTTTGAGATTTGTCTCAAAGGGGATAAATTAAAGGCTTTGTATCTTATATGAGCAAAGAAGCATGTTACTTGCCAGAAATGCGATGATTTCTTTATAAGTTGGAGACTTAAGATATTTCTATTTCTTATCTTTACTTCTTCGCTTATGTCTTATTTTGAGGCTAGTTTACAGAGATAGATTAACCCATATACTATCTGGTAATCACTTGTGCTTGGCCATCAATGACTGGAAATATGGGGCAGTATTAGTTATATAGAGCTCTGATCCAAGATTGTGGTATTTCTTTGCCTGTTCTCTTGGTTATCATTCATCCCTCCTCTGTATGGTAGATTAGCCATGCTCCCTAATCAGAACATACAGACCACTCTATTAATTAAAAACAGTTTTACCATTCTTTGGAAGGTTGGAACAACAGACCTGTGTACCCATTTTCACATCTCAGTAGATTCAAGATCTAGGAAGGATTCAGAGGAGGCCATGTTAAGGATGATACTTTGTTAAAAAAATTTATTCCTTCGTTTCAAGTAATTATTTCTTAATACTTAAAGGCGAAAAAAGAGTCTTTTAGGGAGTAGCCAAGACAGTGAAATACAAGTTTTATTTTATGTTTCTTACTTCCAACCTCTCACCCCCAACCTAAGCACAGAAATACAAATAATATTGACTAATTAAAATGAGTAAACTAACATGATCATGCAACTTTGGTGTTTGTGTTTTCCGAACCATTCATACTCACTTATTTGTTGCTTCCTAGGTTGCTGTTAGCCTTTCTTACCCCCAGGACTTAGGTTGAGGAGACCCCTTGCTCCTCTTCATGTTCTGAGTTGGTCTTAAGGCAATACAGAGTTGGAAACCTGGATTCTTGATTGTAACTTAGCCTCTGGTAACATTGGCGAGACATCAATGATTTTAGTATCCCCTTTCGAGCTTTTAGGCTAAGGTTAGGTGTGTCAGTTATTTCCTTTGTTGATATTAGAGAGAAGCACGTTGTCTAGCAGAGCAGCTTGTAACAGTTCCTCCCCTTTCTCTCCATCACCTAAAAGGCAACTCCCATAAAACCTGTTAATATATTATTCTACACTTTCTTTTGCTTTGCTCAGTCCACCCATCCCCAACTGAACACTAATCTCAAATAAGCATTCAAAACAAAACCCAAAATTTTTGTATATCAGGCTTCCCATCCTGACCACTGTCCTCGTACTTGGGTTTTTTTCTCAGATATGAGTTCACATCAGCCTCTACTTTGTCATACAATAACTCATTTTTCCTCTCTGTGGATCTTTCAGGTAAACAGGGCTACTTTGGAAAGAACAGATATTCCGTCACATAATAAATAAGAAGGGCCTCTTGCTGGCTTAACAGACTGCCTTTGATCTGAAGGCAAATGGTACTTGGTTAATTACTGTGTTTGCCTTGTACTACTGGCAGAGTGCAAAGGTTAGGAAATGTCTCTCCTGCAGAGTTGTTATTTCCATTTTTCAGCTGTCAAGGTGGGTAATGTATGACCTTAACTGGATGACATCTGAGCTGTAGATTTTAGAATCCCCTATGAGTTAGTAATAGATGGATGATAACTACTGTGGTCAGTAGTTGTATTTGATGCTAAGGTAAGTGTGGTCATAGGTGTATTTTAGCAGAACAAAGAGCACACATATTACCATTTTTATTTTCAAGTGAACATTGTCATGTCTATGTTGCTTGTTAAACTGAGGCCTAAGGTATATATGATAGGTAGAGATTACCTACAGCTGGATGTAGTGATCTTACACCTAACTACCCTGCCTGTGGTGAATCGTGTTATGCTCTACACCAGAGAAATTGTTGCTCCAGTGAAATATATGCCTTTTTCTGTCTGTAGGCAGACGAAGTGCACCACCCTTGAACCTCACTGGCCTCCCTGGCACAGAGAAGCTGAATGAAAAAGAAAAGGAGGTAACAAAAAGAATGGGAAATAGAGGAAAGCAAGTAGGGGCTGCTAATTCATTGAGTAGTCTTCCAGTCTATCCTCGAAGTCTTAAAAATTGACCTCAGCAGGTTTCAGAAAACTTATCATCATTCCAAAAGCGGGATTCCTCTTTTGTTCCTTATATATTCCTGTTACAGTTCCCAAGATCATTGTTCCCATCTGCTACCTTGTACCATTAATTCAGGTCAGACAATAAGGAAAAGTCAAGGAGTAGGGGCTAGTATTTTTATTTTATCCACTAGGAATAGTAAAAAATAGTTTGGGAGTAGAAGGAAATATATGTTATATCCAGGTATTGCTAAAGATCACAGGCCTTTCTGATTCAAGTATTGAATGGCCCAGTGTTTCAAGAAGTTTTTATCCTTGCCCACAAAGTAGTGACCTCAGATTGCTCATTGCTGTGTAATGGCAAGTGAACTGGAACTGAGCCAGCTTTCTAGATTTTTAGCAGCTAATGTGGCCTCTCTTAGCAAGATCTCTATTTCCTCTCCCTCCAAAGTAGGAAACACAGTCACAAAAGCAGGGACTACAACTTTATGCAGATACTAAAAATAATGTGATTCACACTTGGGAATCCATGTATCTGCCCGCCTGCCCCCCATACCCTGTGGCTCTTCCCTGACTGGCTTTGCTGGAATGTGCTGGGCCTCTACCTTGGCTGCTTCTCAGGGCACATGCTTGTATTCCCTGACAAACCCAGGTGAGCCAGCCGACACATGCTAAAGACTCTAAGCGTCATACCCTGGCTTCCTTGTCCTGAGTGTTTGTCTTTAGTGAGTATTCCCTCCAAAGAAGAGACTAAATGGAATGCAGTCCAGCCACCCAACAGCTCCTATAAATAGTTGGAGGTTGATGTCATTTCTTAAATTTTATTTTGGCTATACCTGCTGGATTAAATTATGAGAATGACAGATGTTAATGTTTATTAAATTTGCCATCTCTTACAGCTCTGTCAGATGGTGAGGTTGGTCCCAGGAGCCTATTTAGAATACAAATCTGCTCTGTTGAACGAATGTAACAAGCAAGGAGGCTTGAGACTGGCACAGGCAAGAGCGCTCATCAAAATAGACGTGAACAAAACCCGGAAAATCTATGATTTCCTCATCCGTGAAGGATACATCACTAAAGCCTGAGGTTCTAAGGGCTTGGGGTGTGAAATCACAAGTTTGGAAAGTGATGGGCCAAAGGACAGTATGGGCATTCTGAAGAGTTTCTTTTTTTTGAGCTGAATTCTCATTGTAAATAGAAGAGAAGGACAAAGGAAACCTTACGTTGTGTTAATGTCTGTTTTATTCTCCAACCTGCTTTAAAACACTCCTGTTGTTGGTATTGTGCTGCAGAGTTATGTGCTAGATAAGCTATTATTAAATGTGAGTGGGCATTCATTTCTAGCACCTCTTGTAACTAAAACAAGAACCGTAGTACCTCACATCACAGTGTTGGTAGAAATAGAACTAAACCAGTCTTTAGTCCCAGGAGTCCCCCTCAGATCCTTGTACTTGAGAGATTAGTTTTCTAATTATCTGTTTTGCCTTTAGACCTTACAGACAGATTTAAAATAAAGAGAAAGATTATATAGAACATGAGAAAGATTTCTCTTTTGTTCCGAGGATTTTTTAAGCTGACAATTTATGTTTATGAGCAAAGAGGAGGGGTGGAATCTCATGATGGTCTTGTCCCAAACTACGTCTTTAACTTTAATGTTTGGCTTTGTACTTTGTAGTTTGTCTAATCTGCTGTAGATTTTTAAGGAGATGGTACTGAATATAAAATGTCTCTGTTATTTTTAGAATTAATGGATTAAAATGTTTTGCTACTTAATTTGTGGGTGTGTCAAACATTCTGGTAACTAAAGCACACTTAGGGTGTTGGATGCCCGCCTCATTACGCTGCACTGTCGCTGCTAACATGTGTCCTGGACTCACCCTGTTCTTACCCTGGGTTTCCCAGGATACCAGGCCCCTGAGGATGCAGATGATGCAACTAACCTCAGCTTTGCTTGGATTGAGACCTGAACCCTGATTTCTTAATGGTGAAAGGCTAGCCTGCAATAAAAGCTACTTTTAAAACAAAAGTAAAGCTGTCTCATATATGGGACTCAGTAGATATGAGGGCAAGTAACTCCACCACATCTGAAACTTAGTCCTCAAACCTTTCTGCAGAATAAGAAGCCAAACTCAGAGTCATGGTTATCCCATTTCTATTAGAAAGAATGTTGTATACAGAAATGACTCCAGAATTTGCACAAATTACCTTCAGTAGCTGACTGACTCTTTAATTCTTTAACTGTTCAAAATATCTAATAATATTATATGCTTTGTTGGAAGTATCTGCTCAAACTTCCACTGATGTAAATATGCATGTTGCTTGCTAATAGACTTTATCTAGGGGGTTACAAATGAAAAGAAAACTCTTAGGTTCTGAAGGAATTAGAATAAAGGACTTTAATCTTTAAAAAGGGTGGCCTGTGGAAATGGTCTCTTTTCTTTGCATAGTCATCTCTCTTAGAAAAACATTCTACTACCACTGTCACCCTTTCTTGGTTATAAAGGAATTGTTTCTTATCTTTGAAATGTAATTCTGGTTCTGAAAATTTGGGATGCATTAGACATCTATGTCATGTGATATCTGTTGTAGTCTGAAGAGTCCTTAGTCTTGATTAAAGAAGGCTTCCTGGGAGAGGTGAGCTTTTGAGGCAATGATAAGATGGAGAGGAGATAATTTGGCAGTTGGAAGTGGAAGACTGTTCCAGACATAGTGGGTAGAGGATGGTGTGGAGGCAGCAGTGGGAGTAAGGAAAATGGTGCCAAGAGATATAGTTGGCTAGGACACCAGAGGCAACTGTGGTAGTTAGGAGTGGGAGAATGGTGGGACCGTCTGATAGAAACCTTGGAACCAGTTGAACTTTAAAAAACTGGGGAATCAGTAGATTTTATCAGGAAAATGGCATGGTTGAAATAGTGATAGAAAACTTAAGGCTGTAATTTTAAATGACTGGATTTTATAAAGTAATATTATTATTGTTTTGGTAAACCAAGCTTTGCAAAATTTAAGACCTAGAATCCCTAGAAGGTTTCTCAAAGATCAAGCAATATTTTGGGTGAATTGTACCCTGAAGGGAGTCACTGAGTTGCTCTCTTTTTGCATTTACAGCAGAAAAGCACGTTCTGATATTTGATGTGGCTGACAATTGCATTATTTTCTTCTATGTTCTTACCCCCAAAGGAAGGCCCTTCTTGTTACTATAAATCCAGAGCTAGCAAGGCCCTTTTAAAGAATATTCTGTCCTTCCCCTTTGCTGCTACATAAGGGTGGTCATAAACCAGCTGTGCTAATAGAGGTCTCTCTTATTGAGACATCTCAGAAGAGGAAGAGTTTACTCTGAAACTCAACAACATGAATAAAGACCTTTTACTGTTAGGAATTTTTATTGTAATTTAAAGGTTTCTGCTGGAATTTTATGTGTATCCTCTGCCAGAGGTGGGAAATAGGGAACAAATTTCTTTCCCTGTAATGACCTTTTCCTGTGCTCAAAGACCTGGATTCTTTTGAGACCATCTAACTATTGATGGTTTGTCTCCTCTTGAATTCCAGTTTTCATCCTTTTACTGTTTATAGCCCCCACTCCCATTTTAAATCTGAACTCAGTAGTTAATTAACCAGTTTTTGCTGAGAGATATGAACAAGCTTCCTAGTTTTTAGTAATGAAATCACCAGCTTGTAGTTAGCTGGAAAGAAGAAAAGACCAATAACATTAATCAAAAACAGCAAAATTCCAGTTGGTAAATCATTATAGCGTTAGGAAATATGTAGATATGTAATAAAAGAATTAAAATTTCCACTGCGAATAATCAGAGGCCCAAATTATAAAGAGAAGCTTGGAAAAACTCATTCCTGTTTACTCCAAAACACTTCCACTGGTTTCTAGGCGGGAGAGTAGTATTGTGTTCTAAACAGCATCCTGGAACATGGTTCATCTATTTTTAAGGATCTCTGTGGATACCTTCTAGATATACACTTTATTATTGTTAATAAAAAAGGCTTTTCCACAGCTTACATGTACCTGGCTTTTTGTTTGAATTTCTAAAGATTAAAATTTGATCCAAGAGGGACCGATCTGGAAACTTTGCTTTCCTTTCCAATGTGCTTAGCCAGACGTAGTTAACCTCTCCCTGATCTGCCAGAAGAGACCATCACAGTGGGACTCCGCCATGTCTGTGGCCTTGTGTAGAGAGGCAGCCCAGCTAAGAAAAAGTATTTCTCTTCAACCAGAAACAGTCTGAGTGAATGTGTTTAGCCATTCTGAGTGAAATTGAGCAGGATCTCAGAGCGTAACCAGGGTCTGAGCAGCCTATATAGGATCATAACAGTCATGCTGACATAGGCACTTAATTTGAGAGTGAGGACAATAATGAAGAGCATTTCACTAGGGAATATTTTGGAACCTAAAGAACCTATTCATGAAGTATGCATGAGAACTGTTATTGTGCTGCTTTTGAGGGGTGGAAGTAGGGGGCAGATGAATAATTTCTGTCAATTTTAGAAAGTCAGTTTCTAAATCTAAATGGGAGGGAGTTCTTTTTCTGTTCAATGTTTGCCAAGTGCCTTGGCTTCTATCAGTTGAGATATGCTGGGATGAAAGCATTTACTGCCCTTGGATATGATTGACAGGGCTTACTGTCCAGAGACCTAGGTATTTAAGAATAGGATGAATGTCTCTATCTCACATTAAAATTCCTTTGTCACTGTGAGTTACTTGTTTCGTATGCACTGAATACTGAACCCCATCCCTGTTAAGAGGAGGAATAAGGAAATTGTGATAAAAATGCAGAAGCTGGCTATTAAAAGGTTTAAAACCCAAAACTGAGGGATGCAAAAAAAATTGAATGTCACCATACCTTGTTTTTGAAAGCCCTATAGTTAACCTTTGCCAGTCCAGACTTGTTTTATGTCTTTCAGGACTGGATAATGAAGTCTGATGCATTTATATTCTACTTGTAGAGCACAGGTGATAGAGTTCTGTGGCACCAAACTAACGTGATTGAAATAATCCCTCTTTCTTAACTAAGCAACACTTTTTTAGCTTGCTCTGGTCTCCCATGAAGTCTTACGTGGCAGATGCTTCCAGGTGGCTTGCTAATTAACCTGCCTTGGTCCAGAGTTGTGTTGAACAGAAGTAGCATCTTAGGAGGTGTGGAAAGAAGAAGACCTCATAGTTTTTTTAAAATACACTTTTTCTTAAAGCAAAAATACCAACGTGCTGTTATCACCCTTGTTCAGTGAACTGACAGCTAAGTGCCAACTCATGACACTTCTAATGCATCACTCTTCTCCTTGGAGAGCTGTCTGCCAAGTATACTCCCTGTTCTTGAAATTATTTGCAATGACCTTCTCTTTTCTCCCATTAAATCAGAGGTCCCTAACCACCACTCCCCACTGCCCCTGTGGGCTGTTAGGAACAGGGTTGCACAGCAGGAGGTGAGCAGCAGTGAGCTAGTGAAGCTTCATCTGTATTTGCAACCGCTCACCTGTGCTAGCATCACCGCCTCAGCTCCACCTCAGATCATCAGGCATTAGAATCACATAGGAGCATCAGTCTCTAGTGCCAAAAAGGTTGGGAGCTGCTGCATAAAACAATAGTAATTGATTTGGATTCTCCCCTTATCACACTTCATTGAGAGAATTCCTTTAAGATAGAACCTGCACTGTGGAGCTTGATTTTAATGTTCCCAATCAATGTTGCCTATAAGAAAACTGATTTTTAGTTTGGCTAAGTGTCTAATGTTTTCATTTCCTTCTATTCGTAGAATGTTTTCTAAGATGAAAAGGGCAATTTTTAGGGTAATTTAATAGATTTTCCAAAAAAATTACTGAAAAGGAGTGAAAAGTTCAGCAATGTTGTAAAGACACTAGCTCCCAAATACCGGGTGCCTTAGAGATGAGTGGGCTGATTTAAGCTTTGGTAGAGGAGGGGGCAGCAGTGTTCCAACCCTGATTCTATGGGAATTTGCTGTCTGCTTTGGACAGGTAGAATTCTATACACTATGCCGTTAGCCTCTGCTTCAGAAAAAGCCGCTCGACCGGGAGCAGGAGCCAGAGCCCTTACATTTTGCCTAGAGGATAACACTTTGATATTTGTTTACCAAAGGCTACGTATCTAAGTGTTAGCCATAGATAGGTGATAGCAATGTCCACCTTAGCTGGCTGCCCCTAGTGCCCCCCCCCCCACACAAGAAAATCTTTGCCTCGTTTTGGGCATGCATAGTTTCAGATTCAGGACACCTGTCAGATCTAAGTCAGCATAAGTAACTTTATGATGCAAAGCAAAACGCTTTTGAGAGCAAAATCTCTCAGGAGTGCTTTCCGCCCCCAGCAACTGCAGAAAAGAAAGTGTCTGTAGGAGAGAAGGGTGGCTATAGACGTCATTGCATCTTCCAGATCCCAGCTGTGACCTGGCTCAGAGTTTTACAGTTAAAAATAACCATGGCTTAGAGTTGGGGGAAGAAGTAAACTGTTGCGTCTCCATGGAAACTAGGAGACGGAAAAGAGGCAAGCCATGGATTTCTAGCAGATGTGGCAAGGTGGGGTAGTTATAGGGGCTGGGAGCTTAGAGGCCCTCTGGTAAAAAGAGATATGCTGATTAGCATCCAGGATGTAGCTAAGACATTGTTACAGGGCTCTGGAGACACTTTGCAGCCAAGATATGTTTCTAACAACAATGGGTATGTACATCTTGGGTCTTGGGTCAACTTCTTGGAACGCAAATTTGCCATTATTTGGCAAAGAAGAGAGCAGAAGAGCAACACAGGTTAGATATTGCCTTCTAAACAACTTGGGAACCTCTACTACCCTCCCTCCCCCCAATTTATATTCCACTCTTTCATTTTCATAGTCAGAGACTTGATGTCACAAGTAGCAATTTATAACTGGAGGGGAAGTGTTCAGGCTCTTGGGCTGATATGGACATTTACTCCTGTTAGTAAGACCAGAATTTTTTTTCCTTGGAGTAGGAGATTATACAAGGTGGCATTAATTACCTAGGCTGTCCTTAAAAGTAAGTATGTATGTCTCACTATTTCTGGTATTGTTATGACCAGGGGTGACTCCTGGGGGGAAATATTTTATTTCTTAACTTCCCCTTTCTTTAAAGTTTTCTTTAAAAACAATTATTTTTTTCCCCTAAAGAAATATGTGAACACATTCTAGTTGTAAAAAAATTTTTAACCCTTCTTTTCCTTTTTGCATGAAAAGTCTGCATGCTTTCTTGTTTACCTGCCCTGTGTATTGGAAAGACCTGAGTGGTAATCCTAGTTCTGCTCCTTAATAATACAAACTTGGGGAAGTTTCTCAACTTGTACCTAAAGTGGTTGATAATACCTACCTGACTGGGTTTGATGAAGATTAAATGAGTTAAGGTATAGTAACCTGGCACGTCCCTTCCCCACACTTCCTTTCCCCTCCCCTATGGAGCCTTTGATATTTTTGTTTAACTCTAGCCAGGTATGAACAAGCAATTGAGTTTCCTGTACCACACAATTCAGAGCATGGTAAAGTCTCAGAGAGGGACACAAAGATCTAAAAGATACAGAGCCAATGTTAAAACTGGCAGATGTGCATTTTTCAAGAATGTTGTTTATATTGGAATTATCACCTAGCATCATTGCCACAGCCCTAGGATTGAATTAAGGGCAGAACATTTCTGGGACAGATACATATTAAACGACCTAGTTATCCTAGACATATTGTAATATTCTCTTATATAATGCCTAGCTTAAGAAGTCTGAAGTCAGGTTACAAAACTTGTATGCACTCTATGAATGTCACTGTGTGAAGAAAACTAAAAAATGCATAGTAAAAAGACCAGAAAGAAAAGATGCTAATCATTTTAAGTAGTAAAATTATGGGTGATGTGCTTGTGCAGGCACGTGCTCGCTCTCACTCTCATGTGACATATTTTATTAATGGAAAATAATTTTTATGAGAACTATGAATACTCTAAAAATACAAGATTCAAGTATTTTACATTAATACAATTTAGTTAATCCGTATGATAGCCTTATAAGGTTCTTTCTATATTACATCTTACAAAATAGCACAAGCTTTAGGCAATGTCTGTAGTAGATGAAATGTGTTTTGGGATTTCTGTCTCCTAGTTTCTTTATCTTTTCCACTTTTATAGAATTTCCTACCAGATACCTGGTGTCCACTGTCCTTCTCAAACCTGTCAAAGGACAGTAGATTAAAGATTTACTTCTCTGGGGCCGGGGGTGGGGGAGTTGCATTTTTAAGCTATCAGTGGCATATACTCTGGAATTACAGGAATTAGCAAGCAGGCGTTTGAGACATGTGTGGAGTAGAATGACCTAATGGCAAACTTCTGTAGACAGAGGATCCCTGATCACAGCTGTTCCCCAGTTCTGACAGTATATCAAAGCTGTTGTCAATTTGTTATCCAGAGGCAATGATACGAATGGAAGATGCAAATCTGCTTTCTGAGGGATCCATAAAGGTCTGATCAAGGAGCTCAAGCAATTAAGGAGAATATTTTTGGAAAGGCAGACATCAGAAGCCAAACAGTAGAAGTTTCCACCCTCTACTTACTGTGTCTAATCAGATCAGCTCTCATTCTGTACAGAAGCTGCACTGCTCTAAAACACTGCTTATTTAGATGCAGTCAGGAACACCCACACCTCCTTGGGCATAGACAAGTCATACTTTTCTAGCAGATGACCTCAAAGATGTTTCTACGTTTAAAATAGTTGATACCTATAAAGATACTTATAGTAATGTGCTGCCCAGTAAGGTGGCCACATAGCTACATAAATAAGCCTCGTGTGGCTTTAAATTAAAATTTATTAAAATTGAAATTAAAAATACAGTTTCTCACACTAGCCATATTCAAGTGCTCAAAAGCCACGTGAGACTAGTGACTACTGTAGTGGACAGTGCAGACACAGAGCACTTCCATTACAAAAAGTTCTGTTGGACAGTGTTGGTCAAGAAGATAACACCAAGTTGCATTCTTTCTGGACGAAAATAGAAGCCCACACTTACACTGTAAAGGCGTGAAGCACCTCTCCACCCACAGGCCTATATGTACAGTCACTAAAGGGTCTTGCCTAATTTAGCACTTCTTCCTACTTTCCTTAATCTCTAGCTCTACACATACATCACACTCAACACAAACTCTATTTTAGCCCTCCTCTCTCCTCCTCACTGATGAGGATATGATTCTTCATGGTAAGTTTAGTTCCTATAATCCGTGAAAATGCCCTGCTCCTTGTCATTAACTAGAGCATTCTGGAAACCTGCCTTCCGGATAACAAACAAGCTTGAATTTGAAGAGGGATTCATCTATTTGTGCTGCTGAGTCACTGAAGGGAAGACTGGATGGGGGGGAGGGAGAAAGAAATTAAAGCAACATACAATCGTTTCTATTAGAGATTTTGCTATTTTGGTATTGGCAAGTGAAAAAAAAAAAGTCACTAGGTGAATTAATGGTGGAGCAATTTAGTGCTGGGCAGATGCTTTTCCCAGGCAAGATTTGAACTCCAGTGTTTTATTCTGAATCAGTTTCTACTTTGTTCTCACACAGAAGGATTAATTTTGCCTAATTTTAAAGCTCTGATTATCATTTTATGAAGGCAAAATAGATCTCTCCATTCTAGGCATTTCTAGCTCCCCTAAGGTTATCAGTAAATTGCCTTCGATGTTATATTTTTGTCTAGGAAGCAGACAGAACTTTCAGATATTCCTGCACCCACAGATGACTCTGAGTCTAGTTGAGGATCAGAAAGTGTGGGAAAAAATCTCAAAGCTTTTGAAGATGCTTGGAGATGTAAACCCAAAACGCGGTTTTAAGTTCCCTCACCAACCCCCTCCCCCCAAACCTATGAACTGCTCGTTTGATTGTTCAGCAGTTCTGATGCCAACGATTTACAACGGTGAGGAGCTAGGTCTGGTGAGTAAAGGGCTGGGTGTGGAGTCAGGACTCAGGTGTCTGACTCACTGCGGAGCCCTGAGGAAATCGTTTATACCTCCCCTCACCTGCTAGGGCAGGGTTGTGCTGAAAAAAGTTCGTTTTGCATCCACTCACATTACAGATAGGCTAACCTACATTAAAAAACGACCCTCAGAGTGACACAGCAAATAAGCCCTTAACGAATCCATGTGTTCGTCCTGGGCTCCGAAGACCCTACAGCTCCACCTCGGAGGCACCGACTGTGCGTCTGGTGTTTGGAAACTCAGATGGCGTTGTTTGCGGTAGTGGGTTGGCGGTCTCGGGGCAGGCAAAGGATGGCCGTATCTATGGCTACTTTTGAGTCTCGGATAATATAGCCTCCCACAGTTATTTGAAACTGCCCACACCTGCCCAAGCAAGTCACCAACAGTTGCCACGAAATTTATTTTCCTTTCATTCTTCGGTCTCAACTCCTAGGCTCCCCAGTGCAGAAGAGAAGGTGGGGTGGGTGAGCGTCGCTGATTAGTCACTAACCAGTCTTCACTCCTTTTATATTTGTGTTGTTTTCTGCCTTAACCCTCTCACATCCAGAAGTACCTAGTACACCACCCCTGCACCCCCACCCCAAACCCAGCTTTAGGTAGACACTGAAGTGGAGAAGGGAGAAGTCATCCGTAGGAGAGAACAGGGCACCCCCTAGGCAGGGTTCCGCCGGGGGTAGGGCTTATCCAGTGGACCGGGGGCGCGCCAGGGCCACACCGCTGGGCGGCCGGGGGCGCAGTGCGCACGCGCGCCGCCCGCGGATCCGCGCGTTCCCCGCCGGCTTCCCCCGCCGCTGCGCGCCTCTTCCCGCCGAGGCCCCGCCCCGAGCGCCCTCCCCGCGGGAGAGGGCGGTGGGGCGCAGGGAGCGTGCGCGCGGCCCGCCCCGCGCGCGGGCGGAGGGGCGGGGGAGCGGCGCGCGCGGCGGCCAGCCAGCAGAAGCCGGGAGTCGCGCAGGAGTGCGGAGCGTCAGCCGCGAGCGCGGCGGAACCGGTACGGGTCCCGCGGGCTCGGGCGGGGGGCCGCGGGTGGGCGGGCGAGACTTGGCGCGGCTGGGGCTCCGGGGCGCTGCGGGCATCTAGCAGTTAGGGCCCCGCGCGACCCTCGTCTCTGGAAACTTTGTGCCGGCGCCCCCACCTGCTCCCGGCGGTTCTCGCATCCTCTGGGCAGCGGGGTCAGGAGAGGCCCAGGGCCCTCGCACAGCCCCTTCCTTATCGCCGGGTCAACCTCCTCGCTGACTCTCGGCGCGCACCCCCTGCGGCTCCTCTCTGCAGCGGACTCGCGGCCCTGGATACCGGCCCTCCGGCTCCTTCGCGAGCATCCTCTTCTGCTCCCCTCTTCTCCCGACCCCTCTGCTCTCCGGCCCCGCCGTGGCCTCTCTACCACCTTATTTTGCCCTCAGCATCCACCCGCTGCGAGCCACAGGGGCCGACCGCTGCCTTTTGCGTCTTCCAAAGGTTTCTGGTGCATTGGTAGAAACAACTCGACTTTCAGCAATGCCGAGTATTCAACTGGAGTATTTCTCTGCGGTGGTAGATTAGTGTGCACAGGGCTAGCATGTCTTTTTATTCCTCCTAAGTACTTTGCTCCATAGCGAAGTTGCATGTGAGGGAAGTTGCGTGCTGTAGCTAGCTTAAGTGGATTGTATAACTATCTTTTATTTAGGTAGATGTTGCTAATGGTACCAGCTAGTGTTATGGTAACGGGGCATCCCAGAGGCAAGGGAAATGACTTACAAATGCATTTCTCCCCTTGGGGATTTATAAACAGAACAAACCAAAAAAAAAAAAAACTCTTGCAGTTTTCATGCAGCAGGATCTCAAAGCATTCAGCATGTGTTAACTAGCCTGTTCGTCGTAGTTTTATAAGCGAGGTAGGGTAAAAAGCATTACTGTCCCGTTTTACAGTTGTAAAAACGGAGGCAAAGAGCTGAGTCCTGATTTTTTACTCCCCTTAAAGGAATATGGACCCAGAAGTTTATCTCAGAGTTTCCTAGAATTCCTGATCCGTAAATCCACTCAGAAATATAATTCAACGTTGGAACATCCTCCCTGAGATTCAACAGATCAATTAAAAATCAAAGAGGCTGAAACCCGCGGTCAGCATCCATGCTTGGGACTCAGCTCTCTCACAAAGTTAAGTCATACTGGACAAGTCACAACTGCTAAGCGTGTTTCCTGCTCTTTAAAATGTGGGGAACAAAAGTGCTGTATTCTTTGTAAAGTTGTGTGTGTCTGGAAGCTCCACTCTCTTGAACTGCATTTAATGATAGTTACTTGTCGTGGACTCATAAAGGCCCTCATTTTTGTGTTCCCTTTAGAAACCCAGGAAATGAGGCACCTCCAGAATGAATAACTATCTCTCTTTACCAGAGACACCTGAGAATTCATGACAGGGACAGGCCCTACCCAAACCTGGGTGGGGGTAGAGGGTTCCTGGGTGGAGGTAGAGGGTTCCTGGGTGGAGGTAGGAAGAAGCCCTGCACAGGCGGCTTGACACATGGGCCCTATTCCTGCCTCCAGCTCTGACTCATCTTCTGACGCTTGGGGGAGGAGAGGTAGTTGCATGATATTTTTGGCTTTCCCCCATAAAAGGGGAGAAGTTTCCTTCATTCCAAGTCTTTTTAACGTCAGTGTTGAACGTGTCTGTGCTGTGTTCTCATCTGAAATCTTTCATATTGGTTGAATGCAGGTATGATTTCTATAATATTCTTTAATAGAATGGCATAAATGTATATTCATATCATAAAAAACTGGCCAGGTATTTAAGTCCAGGGAATCCTTTAAAACGTTAGCATAAAAACTACCATTTTTAAATGATAATCTTTAGGGAGTATCTGGGTTTGGTGGATATCTGTGCAATTGGGATTTTATTTAGGGCAAGGTGGATTAAAAATGCTTTTTCTTGTGATTAATATATATCACAAGATATATATTAATCATTTTCTATGTAAAAAATTAAAACTTTACAGATAAGTCTAAAGCCTTCTTTTTAGCATCTTTCCCAAAAAGCAACTGCTGTGTGTATCTTTATTGGTAGTTTATCCCTTTCGACTTTTCTAAGCATTTTCATAAATATCTGTTTGCAGAAAATGACTTTTTAATTGAAATGAAGTAGTGTGAAGTTAACTAGTCCTGTTTATAGAGATTTGGTTTCTGTCAAGAATAGATAGCGTGTGTTTTAATGACAGCTGGTTGTAAAGTTTTATTAACCCTGATCGCGTGGTGGTATTTCCCTGGACAGTGGGTAGATGACCCCTTCTTAACCAGCTTCAGAGCAGTGAAATCAGTAAGACCCTAGGCATTACTCTCAGTTGCAGATGAAACTTTGCCATTAGGAGAAAAGAAATCTAGGATTACTAGTGTATTCATCTTTTCTTTGCTTTGCTTGTAAGGAGGCATTAAAGGGAATGGAAGGCAGGGAGAGTTGCTGAAGCAACAGCGCTTGGGTATAAACTTACAGAGTGAACATTTAAGGTGGTAGCTTTAGTTATTTATGAAAGCTTCACTGCGGTGAAGACAAAGAAGGGGAAGTATTAATGTGCACAGTTCAAATCAGTAATTTCAGGAAATGGGTGAGTTAAAATTCACATCAAGAGTTTATGGGTTTAAATGTTAGACATGTGTTGAGGACTTTTGCTGTGCTAAAGAAACTGTGCTCAATACTAGGGTAGAAGGCAAATAATGTTCCTGACCTCACGAAGCTGATAGTGACGTTCAGAGAGGAAGTGTTTTTTCCCCAGTTAGCCAGAATTGTAATGGTTTTGAATTCATGGAAATCAAAATTGTATTTAACCATTTTTTTTATTGTGAATTAAAATACACAGAAAAGGGTATAAAACAAATGCATAACTTCATGAATCATTTTAAAGAAAAAACAGTCATAACCATCCAGCAGGTCAAGAGGTACCCTCATCCAGCTATTTCCCAGTGACAGCCTCTCCCTCACCCCAGAGGTAACCTTGCCTCGTTTGTGTGGAAATCACTTCCTTTCTTTTCTGTAGTTTTATCCTATAAATATAAATCTCTAAACAGCATAGTTTCATTTTGCCCGTTTTTCGCCTTTATGCAAAGTGATCTTTTAAATCTTTTTTGGGGGGAATCAGTATTATATATGTGTCCATATATAATATTATATTTATATATATATATTGAATGTCAGAACCATTAAAATTCTATATACATATACACATATGTATATAGACATAATTTTTGTTTAAATTCTTGGAGCATTATATTTTTTTAAGATTCATCCGTGTTGTTACCTGTGACCATAATTAGTTCATATTTGTATGAATCACAAGTTATTTATCATCCATTGCTGATGGACATCTGGGTTATTTCTGGTCTGGGGCAGTTATGAATAGTGCTGGGTCATAGGTATGCGTATCTCCAACTTTACTAGCTGATGCCTATTTTCCAAAGTGGTTGTACTAATTTACATACCTCCAGTGGTGTCAGCCTCGAGTTTATAATCCACTGTATTTGCTGTTTAATCACAGTATGTTTGGATATTTCTTGAATGAATACATGTCACCTGTGTGGACTGATCTCTGGTCCTTTAGATACCAGTGTATTTATATATACTTACATTTAATTGTATGGTTTGGACTAATGTATTACCTAAAGGCCAGAAATGGGTTTTCCGCTCTATTTAGTTGACAAATAACCCCAAAGAACCCTTCCCTTGATCCTCTTTTTCTTTAACAGATGTGTAGTTATAGGGAAATCTAAATATGCAAAATGAAGTATTAAAAATAAAAGTTTCTAGGACCTAGAAGTCTTTTAAAGGTTTTGGTGAATCCTCTCTATTGGGCTACCAGATGTCTTACCTTGGTGACTTGCCTTGTGCTAGTGAATGCTTGCCTTGTGCACAGCCCTGAATGTACAAACCAGTGTTACTGGTGTTAGTGTGTGACATGTGCAGGAACCCAGGCCAATTCCTGTTGAAGTACCCTCTGAGGATAGGTACTCACATCCTGGTGTGCCTGTGCAGGTCTCCTAAGAGGCACCGAGCACAGACCACAGTTTGTCCTTCCTTGGCCATTCCAGAGGAACCACAGCTTCTTCGCTACCGCAATGAATGACTCTTTCGCAATCTTTAAAATGTACTTTTCTCCAAATCTTCCTTTGTGTCAGAAGAGGTAGTTTAAAATTGAGTTTGATATAGAAAATTCCTGCTTTCTGAGTAGACAGTTGTCAGATTAACTTTAATTGCCTGCGTTTGGTGTTGCTAGCTAGACTTAAAGCTGAGGGTCTGTGGGGGTGTGTGTTGGGGGAAGGAGGACAGGGAGTGAAAGAGATGATTGGGAGAGATGGAGAGGTCACGGCAGAACAGTTATTAAATTACTAAATTCAGGTATTTGTTGAGTACTGTGCCTAGTATTATCTGATAAATCTATTTCTAACTTAGAGCAGAATGTTCTGCAATTCTACAGGTTTAGAAAATACCCTCAGGGAAATCTTTTTTCTTAGCTGGAGGGATGATGGAAGAACAATATCCCTATGAATGTGAGATTCGCAGTTCCTTTTTATTTCTTCTGTTAGTCATCTTGGAAAATAGCTAAATTATTCTATTTTAAGTCTTTGCATAAATCATGAATACTTTTTTACTTGCATATTAAATATTTTTTCATATTTTCTAAAATAATAATCATAATTTAAAAAATTGCTTATGTTTAAGTTCAAGAAAAGACATTCACAGTGGGAGGATAAAAAGTAATGTCAGAACCTCTTAATCTATGTGACGGGGAAAGAAATCCTTTTTGTGTTCTTCTATATCCGTTCGGGTGGGCAGTAACTTAAAGAGGGACTGTTTTCCACGTATTGCAGGAAAGGGGTGGTGGCCTGGGTGCGGAAGTCAGGTCCATGTCCTGTCACATGCATTCCGCAGCCTTCCCACCTCACCACTTCCCATTCTTGCTCTTTCACTGATGGAGAGTGACCTTCCATCTAGTTTGGCCAGCTTTCCCCGCCCCCCTACCATCTTGAAGTCTCATTTGGCCAAAAGGCCCTTTTGATATTTATATACAATTGTTGGGCTTCTGCCTTTGTTTCAGTTGCCTGTGGTAGATCCTTTTGACATCTTAACTCTTTGAGTTTATGGATACACATGAGAAAATTCTTAAACGAGAGCACGTTGCTTCTATTGACTAGTAAACATTTACGTGGCAGAGAGAACATGCGAAACACCAGCCTTCCTCACCTGGAAGAGAAAGACCATGAGGTGAGCTTGCTTAAAATATTTGAGGAAGTACCGGTAAAAATAAAATCCAGGGGAGTACTGTCAGCATACAAGTTATATACAGATTTGAAATCAAGATTTATAATTAAGAATTTCCCTAATTTAGCCATTGTGTCACTCTGGTACCCTTGCCAAGTTCTTTCATCAGATTGACTGTTAGTCTGGCTCTTGGGTGAAGAGCACTGCCAGGCACAAGCCAAAGCCTGGAGAGGGAGCTTGGATTGACAGACATTTGTTGTAGTTAATTTTCTTCTATTCCAAATAATTTTTAATTTTAGAAATTGCAATCACATAGAAGATTACAAAGAACAAATTAACCAGCACTATTACTCATGACTCAAAATTGGTCATACTTAATTTCTTTTATTTAAAAAAATAAAACATTATGAAGTCGAGGCTTCCTTGGGCCCCTTCTCATCCCCACTGACAACCATCCCCATGAATTGGTAGGCTTCCTTCCAACTCACTTTATTCAAATACAGTCATGGGCCACATAATGATATTTGGTCAATGATGGATTGCATACTACACAGTGGTGGTCCCATAAGATTATAATGGAGCTCTAAAATTCCTAACACTTAGTAACAGGGTAGCCATCCTAATGTTGTAGCACAAGGCATTACTGCATTTGTGGTGTTGCTGGTGTAAATGAACCAACTGCTCTGCCAGTCATATAAAAATATAGTACAACAACAAAAACCAATCCAATTAAAAAATGGGCAGAAGACCTGAACAGATATTTTTCCAAAGAGGAAATGCAGATGGCTAACAGACATATGAAAAAATGCTCAAGGTCACTAATCATCAGAGAAATGCAAATTAAAACCACAATGAGATATTACCTAAAACCTGTCAGAATAGCTATCATCAATAAATCAAAAAACAGCAAGTGTTGGTGAGGATGCGGAGAAAAGGGAACCCTCATACGTTGTTGGTGGGATTGCAAATTGGTACAGCCTCTATGGAAAACAGTATGGTGGTTTCTCAAAAAATTAAAAATGGATATACCTTTTGGCCTAGCAATTGTACTTCTGGGTATTTATCCAAAGAAAACAAAAACAATAACTCATAAAGCTCTATGCACTCCAGTATTCATGGCAGCACAATTTACAATAGCCAAGATATGGAAGCAACCTAAGTGCTCACCAACAGACAACTGGGTAAAGAAGTTATGGTTCATATATACAATAGAATATTACGCAGCCATTAAAAAAATGAAATCCTACCGTTTGCAATGACATGGATGGATCAAGAGATTATTATGCTGAGCGAAATAAGTCAGACAAAGATAACTACCATACGATTTAACTTATATGTGGTATCTAAGGAACAAAAAGAACAAACTAATCAAAAACAGACTCTCAAATATAGTGGACAATTTGGTGACAGACAGAGGGGAGGGGAATTGGAGAGCTGGGAGAATGGGATGAAGGGTTAAAGAAGTACAAATTAGTAATTGATAGTTGGGCACGGGGATGGGGAGCACGGCAGAGGGAATACAGTTAGCATTAATTAATATGATGGCTAAGTGGAGGGCCAGGGGAGGGAGAGAGCATTTGAGGGGATCGTTTATGAACAATATAGATGTCTAACCAATGTACTGTATACTTGAAACTAACTTAAATAAATTACATAAAAAAATATAGTACATACAATTTTGTATAGTACATAATTCTCAACTATGTTACTGGTTTGTGTATTTACTATACTATTTATTGTTATTTTAGAGTATATTCTTTCTACTTATACAAAAAGTTTGCATAAAAGAGTATGCCCTGTTAGGTTGGTAGCAGCCTCATATAGCTCGTGTTTACTTGCATCTCTTGGTTGTATCATTTTCCCTTGTGCTTGATTTAATCTCACATAGTTTCGTTCATGATCTCTAAGCATACAAAAATCCACTGTTAATATTGCCAGCAAGAGGTCACTTCGAGTGATTGACCTGGAAACAAAATTAAAAGTGATTAAGGACTGTGAAGGATGGTTATTGCTTGTCAGTCAGGCATGTCCCATTCCACCATTGCTACCATCTTAAAGAACAGTGATTAAGCTATTAAAGGATCTGCTTCATTGAAGGCAACAAGGCTAACAAAAGTTTGAGAAGGGCCTATATCAGACATGGAGAAATTTTTAATGACCTCGATTGAAGAAGCATATCCCTCTCAGCACCATTATGGTCACAGCCAAAGCAAAAAGATTCTTTGCAATATTGAAGGAAAAGGCTGGACCCAAGTACAGCATTGGATTTACTGCTAGCTCTGGGGTGTTTAAACAATTCCAGAATCATTATTCATTATGTAATATGAAAGTGAGTGGTGAAGTCTGTGAGTGCTGATGTGAAGGCAGCTGAAGAATTTTTGGAAACTCTAGATAAGCTGATTTTGAAGGGAAATTATTTGCCAGAGCAAATATTCAGTATGGATGAAATCTCCCCTATTCTGGAAACAGAAACTTGAAAGGACCTTTATCCGTAAAAAGGCCAAGTCAGTGCCAGGTTTCAGGACTTTTAACCACAGGATAGCTTGGGGGCAGTGTTGCAGGCTACAAATGGAAACTCTTTGTGATCTGGCACAATGAGAACCCCAGGGCCTTCAGACATATCAGTAAACACACACTGCCAGTGTACTGCAGGTGCAGTAAGTCCTGAATGACCCAGCCCTTCTTCCAAGATGCTCTCCAGAATTGCTAATGCCCACGAAATGGAGTACTGTTTGGAGAATAATGTAACTTTCAAGATTTTCCTTTTTTTTTGATAATGCTCCTGGACATCCTTCTTTTATTGTTGATCTTCATCCCAATATCAAAATGGTGTTTTTCCCTCCAAACACCACCTCTTTGATCCAGCCACTGGATCAAGGAGTTATAGCAGCTTTGAAGGCCTACTACCTGAGGAGGACCCTTGCCCAGACTATTGCTGCAACTAAGGAAGACACAGAAGACACTGACGCAATTCTGGAAGGATTAGAACATCTATGACAGCATCAAGAACCCTGCTTGGGCCTGGGATGATGTCACCGAGGAGCGTAGGAATGGCATCTGGAAGAAGACACTCATGAGGTTTGTCCATGACTTCAAAGGATTTGCCAGGATTGAGGAGGTTGAACAAATCAACAGGGCTATGGTTGAGATGACAAACAACTTTAACCTGGGTGTGGATAAGGATGACATTGAGGAGTTCCCAGAGGTGATTCCTGAAAAATCAACTAATGAGGAGTTGTTGGAACTGGAACAGGAACACATAGCTGAAGACGAAGCAAGAGAAAGGAAACTGCTGCAGGAGAAGAAAATAACTCCTAAGAAAATTGACAATGAAGGGTTTAGCACAAGCTTTTGCAAACTTCAGCAAAGTCCTTAAGTTTGAAAACACAGACCCCAACCCAAAAAGTTTTCATTAATAAAGAGTAATGTTCATGACATTGTCTGCTTACAAGCAAATCTGTGATCAAACCACCATGGACGTATTTCTGAAAAGAGTGTCACCTCAAGAGGAGCCTCAGGCAAGTCCTTCAGGAGGCGTTGCCAAAGAAGGCATTGTTATCAGGAGGTGACAGCTCCGTGTGGGTTGCTGCCCCTGCAGACCTTCCAGTGGGATAAGACGAGGTGGAAGACAGTGCTACTGATGATCCTGACCCTGTGTAGGCCTAGGCTAACACATAGGTTTGTCTTAATTTTTAACAAAAAGTTTAAAAAGTAGAAAAAAAAGTTTAAAGTGGAAAAAAGCTTATAACATTAAGGATATAAAGAAAATATTTTTCTACAGCTGTATGATGTGTTTGAGTTTTAAGCTGTTAATTACAAAAGTCAAAAACTTTAAACATTTTAAGTTTATAACGTTAAAAAGTTACAATGAGCTATTGAAGAAAAATATTTTATAAGTTTGCTGTAGCCTTAGCGTACAGTGTTTATAAAGTCTACAGTAATATCCTAAGCTTTGACATTCATTCACAACTCACTCAATGACTCACCCAGAGCAACTTCCAGTCCTATAGGTTTTGTTCGTGGTAAGTGCCCTATGCAGGTATACCATTTTTTATGTTTCACATTTCCTTTTCTATATCTTTTACTGTACCTTTTCTATGTTTAGATACACAAACATTGTATTGTAATTACAATACAACACGTTGCGTTGTAATTGCCCACAGTATTCAGTACAGTAATATTCTATGCAGGTTTGTAGCCTGGGAGCTAGCCATAGGCTATACTGTATAGAGTAGGTGTGTTGTAGGCTGTACCACCCCAGTTTGTATAAGTGCACAATGACAAAATCACCTAGTGATGCATTTCTCAGACCATAGTCCCAACATTAAGTGAGGTATGACTGTATTTATTTTAAATTAAACTTTTTTATGTCAAAAGGACATAAACATTTCTAATAGCCTTTAATTTGCACTGTCACTTTTATGTTTTGGGAACAGAATTCTTTCAGGATTAAAGGTTGTACATCACATATTTGTTAACAATTGTGGAGTAGCATTCCATGTTTTATAGAGCTTCCATTACTTGGTATAAACTTTCAGGTAAAGATGATCCAAAATGTAAATGAAATGGAACTTGCTTTATACTGGATTGTATCTTAAATTTGAATAGCTAGTGTATTATTTTATTTGAAAATAATTTTAGAAAATTATTTTTTTAAATTATGGAGTTTCTTGTTCTATTCCCCTAGAAATTACAGTAGATAATATTTAATCTTTTCCACAACAGCTTTATCTTATTTTAAATTCTTTTACAGAGATGTATGCTCTATATATAATTTCCCAAGCCTTTACCCCCAGAGATTGACTAATTAGGTCTGGGGTGGGGCCTAGGAGTCTGCATTTTGACTAGCAGCTTAGGTAAGTCTCATGCAGTATTCTTATTTAGGGATCCTTAGGACCACACTTTGAGAAACATTCCTTTGCCATACCATGATGGCTTTACAACATAATTTCAACTAGAATCGGCAAACTTCTATAAAGGGCCAGGTAGTATTTTAGGCTTGTGAGCCATACAGTTTCTTTTGCAACTATTTAACTCACCTTTGTAGCATGAAAGCAGCCAGAGCTAGCATATAATAAATGAGTGTGGATGTGTTCCAATAAAACTTTATTCATAAATACTTAAATTTTAATTTCATACAATTTTTATGTGCCATGAAATAGTTATATACAGATTTTCACTGCAAGGGAGGTCAGTGCCCTAATCACTGTGTTGGGTCAACTGTACTGTTATTCCTTTGATTTATTTTTTAACCATTTAAAAATATAAAAACCATTCTTAGCTCATGGGCTGTACCAAAAACAGGTGGTGGGCTACACAGGGCCCATCGGCCATGGTTTGTCAACCCCTGGTTTTCTGAACAAGAGTAGAATGTGGTTCAGAGGCCATTGCATTCCCTTACAGTATGTGAATAATAATTAGTAGTATCATCTTAAGAGAACTATGTATATTGTCTTATTGTATAAGACTATTGTTTCAGAAGATAAAGCCAAGAGAAATAACTTCAGGATCCACTGCCTTGTGACTCTTGTTTAGTTCCCTTTGCTACAGGAGTACTCAGACACATCCAGTTGCCCTTAAAATGTACTCCAGATGTCCCTCAGCATGGAAAGGGTATGTAGCTTCATGAGGTTCTTTCCATCCAGCTAATGACAAGAGATTCACCCAGTTATCTTATTCTGTTCAGAAATTGTAGATGCCTTTGACGTTGGAAGAAAAATGAGAGATTAATTTATCAGTACTTTATAAATGAAGTTGATTTGGTATAAAATCACCAAAAATGTGCAGTTGGGCCAGGAGTATGATAAATTCTTGTAGAGAGAAAGTTTAGGCTCACTACTTCAGTTTTAAGGATTTTGATTCCTCCAATGAGGGCAATTTTGAGGCACACTTAAACCTACCTTGGGTTTAATTGCTGATGTGATTTTTTTAAAAGTACTCTGTCTAGATGTTCTGACCTGTATTATAAATCAAAGTTCACTGCTTAACCAAGGATGTATGATATCTAATTTATACCACTTATTCCTTGACAATTTTAAAGTGTTTATATAGGCTATGGCACAAATTGGTTTATAGTTGTCACCGAACAAATTTAAATGTGATTGTGGAATTTTGCAAGCATTTTCTTGGTTTAGGTTTATCAATTTTTCACACCCAAAGACCATCTCATACCACACACAAGTTTAGGACTTTTTAGTTTAATATTCAGATTTTAGATAAAGCACAATCAGATTGACCTTATGTTCCTTGATTTCTTTCTTTCAAGTTTTTATTTTCTTCCCCAATGAAATGCACATTTTGGTAATCTTTAGATCATTTGATGTTTTGTGGTCAGATTTTTGTCTGACTAATCATCAGACAATGTATGGAAAGGGGTTCTGGTCCCAGTGGGGTTACTAATTTTCTGTGTAGAATCTGGAAAAGCCTCTTAACCTCCATTTACCTCTGATTCTTCATCTGGGAGCCATGACAGCAGGATGATACTGATCTGTGAGAGGCTGAGCGTGCTTATGTCGTTTAAACAAAACAAGTGCTTGAGTTTGCTTCAGTGAGTCCAGAGGGACAGACTGAGGCAGATTAACGAGTGGTGCTTCTCACACTTTAGTATGTATACCGATCACCTGTGGAACCCAATTCCACAAGGGCTGAGACTCTGCATTTCTGTCAAGCTCCAGGTTGACGTTGCTGGGTCTTAGATACACTTTTTGAGTAGTAAGAGGTTATAGAAAAGAGCTTGTGTTCTCGAACTGGAATCTAAAAATAAGGAGGCTCTTGACAGGCAAGAAGGGCAGCATATTTTAAGTGGACCGGTGCAAAAAACCATGATAGTATAATGACAGTCTTTAAAACAGCTCCCCAAGAAACAAACAACTCAGTTTTTCAACACCGTTGACTTACTTTGACCCTGTACCTTCTCTGCATTGCCGTGGCACTCACTGTTTGCATTAGTCATTTGATTCACCTCATGTTAATCAAGCTGTTGTTATTCGGCTGTTTTATATGAGTGTCTTGTGTCATCTCTTTGTGATAAAATTCAAACCCACGGTTACGTCTTATGTTACCTTTATATCCCCGTTCTAGTTACTATTGCTATATAGCACACTTCCAAAACTCAGTGTAAAAATGGTCATTTATATTTTGCCGACAGATTCCGTTAGTTCAGGAATTTGGACTTAACATAGTGGGGGCTTTTCTTTGCTGGGGTCCCTGGTAGGAGATTGAAAGCCCGAACGTGACTTCAGTGATGGCTGGGAACCAGAATCCTTGAAGTATCTTTACTCATGTATTTAGTCATTGATCCTGGCTGTCAGCCAGGACCTCAGTTGGGCTGCTGGCTGGAACAGCCATGTAGACTTCTCCACGTGGTAACTCTGTTGGGCTTCTTTGGGCTTTCTCACAGCATGGCAGCTGAGTTCCAAGAGCGAGTCTCAGGAGAACAAGGTAGAATAATCCAGCCTCAGAAACATCATTTCTACTCTTTTGGTTGAGTTGTTCATGCTGTTAAGAAGGTTGTGTAGAATGGGAGATATTGTTGTAGCCAAGTGTGGCAAATACATTCTGCCACAGTCCCCAGCGACACTTAGAATAGTGTTGAACGCATGGCATGAACTCAGTAAATACAGTTGTGTGAATGAGTGTAAGTAATTTGTACATCTAGGTGGATGAGGTTGAAATTCAAAAATTCAATTACAAATGTGAACAAACTACCCCATGATACCCAAATACGTACCTCCACCTTTTATAGTTATTGATAGTCTCTTTTTCCTGCTCTACTCATTCTGTTTCTAACATAATTTATGAATTTATCATATGGAACTAAACTTGTTAATGTCTATGCATCTATGTCACTATATTGGTATGCTTCCCCCAACCCCCTTCCTCATCAAGTGGATTGCCCATGTCTTTCTTTGGGCTATGGTGTATTCTCCATCCAGCAGCTGACTTGTGTCTGCTAGGCTCAGTTAATGGGCTGGTGGTCCACATAAGGCCATGGCCAACCGGGTCCTGACTACACAGGTTGTTATTCTACATCTCTTTTTAACACTGGGAGAATATCTGTGGCCAAACCAGAATGCTGACTTTTAGCTTTGTGTGTGTTTATCCTCATCCCATGACACCATCATTTCAGTTAATTTATACGATGGGAGAAGCAAAAACCACCTCTCCTCCAAATGTAAGATTTTGAAGTATTTTAGCTAAATTACTAAAGCTTTCCAGATGACTGAGAATAATTTGTGAATATTTTTTAATTTCCTTTTACTTTAATATAACTCTACATTTAAATTTTATTCTTAATTGTCTGTTAGAAAAATTTTTTTTCCCTTAATGAAAGATTGCCACACTGTGATTTTTATTTGTAAGAATATATTAACTTTTTTCCCCAAATGGAACACATTTCTGATTAATTAATGAAGATTAATGAGAAAAGTAGTGTTTATTTTATGGCAGTGTAGGCTAAAATGCTTCTGTTTTTAAAATGGTGACTAAGGTTTGTTTTTATTTTGTTTTTAAAGAACTTGATAAACATTTACTTTCATGGAAGGAGAAGTGTGATTACATAGGTTTTTCAGGTATAAAAAATAACAGTATATGCCTCCAGTAGATACTGTGACCCTCTGAAATACCTAAATCTAAAAATATTTGTCAGGTCATTTTACAGAGTCATCTCTAGCACCATTGTGGCATTTTTATGCTTATTCAACACGAAGAGAGAAAACAGTAGATAGAATTTCAGTTCTTTAACTGCTGATTCTGGTGGTTTTTTGTCATGATTTTTTAAAAATGGAAAGAAGCAGCCTCCATGGCACTGGGATGGATGCTCTGAACAGACTGTGACTCTGGCAGTGATTCTGAGTCTGCTCCAGATATGGACGCCAGTGCTAACATGAGGCTGGTGCCCACATCCCAGGAGCTTCCCAATGCAAGGAGTAGTCAGTTCTTAATAGCTTGTGTATTATTGCGATTATAGGCCCACTGGGCAAACACTAATTCTGCATTGTGTTTAGCACTTAGCACTTTGATATTTATTATTCAAAGAGACCAGCATCATCTCTGATGAGATTATAACTTATAAAAGTACCTCTCTGGAGTTAGTTTAGGACAGCTCTTTCTTTTTGTTTTTCACCCCACCCCACCTTTTTCCCCTGGCCAGAAAAGCATTTTTCCCTCCAGGAAGTAAAGGCAGCTGCCACAGCAACTTGGGAGGGCTGAGGTGAATACCATGGACAGCAACATGGACATTGCTTCTGGTCATTCTCCCAGAGACCAGTGAGCTGCAGTGGGAGTGGTATGTTCACTCAGAGAGCACCTTGCAATCTTTGATCCTTCAAACATGGGTTAATCTTTTACTCTAATAGAAATCTTTTCTCTGTCTTCCAGTACATATTTACTAAGTTGATTTTGACACACCTGTGATATAATACCCATATTTTCTTTTATTCTTTATGATCAGAATCTGCTAATCCTAGAACTGAAGCAAATTAAGGCTTACTATGGGGCTACTCCTTGCTAAGGTCCCTTTGCTATCAGGAAGTTTTTCTGGTTTAATTACTTGTGTTCTCCACGTTGAAGTCATCTCACCCTTTCTGAACCTTGTATTTTCCGATCTGTAAAAGGGGTCAGGACGGTTTGTTAGAGGAGCATCTGTAATATCTGTGCCCTCTGAGTGCTTTCTGGCAGAAGTTGTTTTTCTAAACCTTGGACCCAGCTTTGGCATTTAAAGCAGGTTTGTTGGCATGAGACTGACTAGCAGCAGCAGGGAGGGAGCATCATGTCTGTCTCACTTGGATTCTGCCCTGAGGACTCACAATCTGTTTTCTTTCCCCTGCAGCACCAAGTACCCTATCACTGCCCAACAAATGAGTTAACAGAATAAGCTAGGCTTCTGGCTCACTCGTTACTTATGCTTGGCCCTTGATGAAGACCTTTCTGCTGAAAAGGCCAATGAGCCTGGGATCATCAGGAGGGCAGGTGGCTTCCCAGAATGATTATTTGGGAGACCACAAGACTGATTCCCTATTAATTAGGCAGTAACTAGATTACCTGGTTGGAAATTTGATTAGCTTGCTTATTTATTTATTTATCATTTGTTTGTTTGTTTTTTATGCCTATAGCACCTGATCTTCCTAGGTGGTCTCCCATCCAAATACTAACCAGGCTTGATCCTGCTTGGCTTCTGAGATCAGATGGGATCGGGGTGGCATGGCCATAGACCTGATTAGCATCCTTAGATTTTCTACATTGAGGAAGAAGTTCTCACCAGCAGTTTGAAAGCCTAATTTTGTGTTTATTACCATAGTGACTTTGCTTTTTAAACTGTTAGGATTCTGCCAGGGAAAGTCTTGGAATGGTAAGAGACTGTGCTCTGCTGCAGGACAGGATGTTCTCACATAGAAGTTCTGCTGATTTCTATCTAACACACGTATCTGCATACTTTATGTGACTACTTTCTTCTTCCTGCTCATGATGCGATCGCACCTATATCATTAGTTATCAGATGTGGGCCCTTGAAGAGGGGTATAACCTTGGGTGAGGTAGCTTCCTTCAGACAAAGGCAGTTTCTGGGGAGGGGTTTGTGCTCTCCTAGCACTAGCATTCTGAGTGCCTCAGTCTTGAAGGGAGGAATCTGGGTGGTGCATCACAGCATCCACCTCTGCAGTGGACTCAGTGTGTCCTCTGACTGGCAGCATGAGCATCACCTGGGAAATGGCGGTTATCGGGTCCTGCTCTAGAACAACTGAATCAGAAACTCTGTGGACAGGGTTCAGCAGTCTGTTTTGACAAGCCCTCCAGGTGATTCTGATGTTGCACACAAGTTTGAGTACACATTATAAAACTATAACTTTATTTTTTAATTTTTTATTGAGGTATAATATATAACGTATTAGTTTAAGGTGTACGTAATGATTTGATATTTGTATGTGTTGCAAAATGGTCACCAAGATAAATCTAGTTAATATCTGTGAACATATAAAAATTTTCTTCTGATGAGAACTTTTAAGATTTACTTAGAAACTTTCAAATATGCAATACAGTAATAACTGTAGTCGCCTCACTGTACATTACATCCCCATGATGTATTTATAACTGCAGGTTTGTGTCTTTTAATCCCCTTTACGCATTTAGCCCCCCTCCTCTGGCAACCACTCATCTGTTCTCTGTATCTATGAGCTTTCCCCCCCCCTCAGATTTCACATATAACATGCCAAACGGTATTTGTATTTCTCTGACTTAACTTCACTTAGTATAATACCCTCAAAGATCCATCCATGTTGTCAGAAATGGCAAGATTTCCTTTTTTTAAGGCTGAATAATATTCCACTGTTTATATATACCATATTTTCTTTATCCATATCCATTGATGGACACTTAGATTGTTTCCATATCGGGGCTATTGTAAACAATGCTGCAATGAATATGGGGTGCATATATATCTTTTCATGTTAGTGTTTTCGTTTTCTTTGGCTAAATACCCAGAAGTGAAATCGTTGGCTCATGTGGTAGGTCTATTTTTAATTTTTTTAAGGAAACTTCGTGCTATTTTCCATAGTGGCTGCACCAATTTACACTCCCACCAACAGTTACACAAGGACTCCCATTTCTCTATATCCTCTCCATTACTTATTTCTTGTCTTTTTGATGACAGCCATCCTAACAGATGTGAGGTGTTATCTCATTGTGATTTTGATTTATATCCCTCTGATGATTAGTGATGTTTTGAGCATCTTTTCATGTACCTGTTGACCATCTGTTATGTCTTTGGTAAACTGTGTGTTTAGATCCTCTGCCCATTTTTAAATCAGATTTTTCCTCTCTATTGAGTTGTATGAGTTCTTTATATATTTTGGATATTAACCTCTTATGAGATATATGATTTGCCAATATTGTCTTCCATTCTGTAGGTTGCCTTTCCATTTTGTCGATGGTTTCCCTTTGCTGTGCAGAAGCATTTTAGTTAGATATAGTTCCACTCAGTTTTATTTTTGCATTTTTTTTTGCTTTTGCTTTTGTTGTCAAATCCAAAGAATTGTCAAGATATACCGCCAAGAAATTTGCATCCTATGTTTTTTTTTCCTAGGAGTCTATGGTTTCAGTCTGTGACCACAGGATATCGTTCCATTTATTTGTGTCATCTTCATTTTCATTCATCAGTGTATCATAATTTTTAGTGTACAGGTCTTTCATGGTTAAATTTATTCCTAAGTATTTTATTTTTTGATGCAATTGTAAATGGGGTTGTCTTAATTTCTTTCTGATAGTTTATTAGTGTTTAGAAATGCAACAGATTTTTGTATATTGATTTTATATTCTGCAACTTTACTAAATGTATTCTAACAGTTGGATTTTTTTTTTTTTTTTTTTTTGGTAAAGTCTTTAGGATTTTCTATATATGATATGTCAGCCGCAAAAACTGACAGTTTACTTCTTTTCCAATTTGGATGACTTTTATTTCTTTTTCTTGCCCAATTGCTGTAGTTAGGACTTCTAATACTGTGTTGACTAAGAGTGGTGAAAGTGAACATCCTTGTCTTGTTCCTAATCTTAGAGGAGAAAAGCTTCCAGCTTTTTACCTTTGAATATGGTCTTAGCTGGGGATTTGTCATATATGGCTTTTTATATGTTGAGTTCCCTCTATATCCACTTTTGTTGAGAGTTTTACCATAAATGGATGTTGAATTTTGTCAAATGCTTTTTTGCATCTATCAAGGTGATCTTATAATTTTTATATTTCATTTCGTTAATGTGGCATATCACATTGATTTGCAGATGTTGAACCATCCTTGGACTAAATCCCATTTGATCATGACATATGATCCTTTCAATGTATTGTTAAATTGGATTTGCTAGTATTGTGTTGAGGAATTTTGCATTATGTTGTATTATGTAATTTACTCGTGGTGTCCTTGTCTGGTTTTGGTATCAACATAATGCTGGCCTTGTAAAATGAGTTTGGTTGTATTTCATCTTCTTTGTTTTGGCAGAGTTTGAAAAGGATTGTTATTAATTCTTTAAATGTTTGGTAGAATTCACAAGTGAAGCTGTCTAGACCTGGACTTTTGTTTGTTGGGATGTTGTTGATTACTGATTCAATATCCTTACTAGTTATTGGTATGTTTAGATTCTCTTATTTATGATTCAATTTGACAGGTTGAATGGTCCTAAGAATTTTTTTTCTAGGGTGTCAAATTTGTTTTTGTAAAGTTGTTCAGAGTAGTCACTTATGATCCTTTGTATTTCTGTGGTATTATTTCTGATTTTTTTTGTCTTTTTTATTTCTTAGTGAGTCTAAAAGTTTTTCAGTTTTATCTTTTCTACTCTCTTTTTAGCCTCTATTTCATTTATTCTACTCTGACCTTCATTTTCTTCCTTCTACTAACTTTGGACTTTGAGTTGTAAAGTTAGGTTGTTTGAGATCTTCCCTATTTCTTGATGTAGGTATTTATCACTATGAACTTCCCTCTTAGAACTTCTTTTGCTGTGTCCCATAAATTGTATGCTGTATTTCCATTTTTCTAAAGGTTTTTAACTTCTCTTTTAATATAGTATATGACCCCTTGACTGCATGTCTCATCATATTTTTGAGTTTTCGTTTCCTTCTTGTAATTGACATCTAATTTCATACCACTGTGATCAGAAAAGATGCTTGATATGATTTCATTCTTTTTAAATTTATTAAGACTTGTTATAAAATCTAATATAAGTTCTTTCCTGGAGCTTGTTTCATGTGCACTTGAGAAGAATGTGTATTCTGTTGATTTGGGATGAAATGTTCTATGTATGTATGTATGTATGTATGTATGTATGTATGTAAAGTCTGGTGTAACTTGCCATTAAGACTAATATTTTCTTACTGATTTTCTGTCTTGATCATTGATAAAAGTTGGGTGTTAAAGCCCCTGCTATTGCAGTGCTTTCTTCCTTTAGGTCTGTTATTTTGCTTTATACATTTAGGTGCTCCTGCGTTGGGTGCGTAGATGTTTACAAGTTACATCCTCTTGTTGCCCTGACCCCTTTATCATGATGTAATGCCCATTTTCTCTTATTACAGTCTTTGTTTTAAAGTTTATTTTGTCTAAGTATAGCCACCCCAGCTTTCTTTTGGTTGCCGTTTGCATGGAATACCTTTTTCTATCTCTTCAGTTTGTCTGCATTTGTCCTTACATATGAAGTCTCTTGTACACAGCACATAAATGGACCTTTTTTAAAAAAATGTGTTTAGCCACATTTTTATCAATCAAAATGTGTCTTTTGATTGGATAATTTAGGCCATTTACAGTTACTGATTATTGATAAGCATGTACTTACTGCCATTTTGTTCATTGTTTTCTGGCTGTTTTGTAGTTCCTCTTTTCCTTTTCTTGGTCTCTTGCTTTGTGATTTGATGATTTTTTGTGGTATATTTAGATTCCTTTCTCTTTATCTTTTGTGTATCTACTGTAGGTTTGTGATTACTGTGAAGCTTACATATAACTTTTACAACAGTATTTTTTAAGTTGATAACAACTTAAATTGGAACACATTCTAACGTTCTACAATTTTACCCCCTCACAGTTTACATCTTTTTATCTTTTACATCCCTTAACTAATTGTGGCAGTTAGAGTTGTTACTACTTTTGTCGTTTAACCTTCATACTAGCTTTATAATTGGTGAATCCACCACTTTTACATTATTCTAAATTTTACTATATTTACCTTTACCAGTGAGATTTATACTTTCATATCTTTTCCTCTTTCTCCTTTCCAGCTTAAATACATCCCTTTAACATTTCCTGTAAGGCTGGTTTAGTGGTGGTGAATTCCTGTAACTTTTACTTGTCTGGAAAACGTTCTCTCTCCTTTGATTCTCAGTGGCAACTTTGCTGGGTGTTCTTGATTGGAAGTTTTTTCTTTCAGCATGTTGAATATATCACACCACTGCCTTCTGGTCTGCAAAGTTTCTGTTGAAAAATCTGCTTAGTGGGTTCTCCTGTTTTTCTCTTGCTGCTTTTAAGATTTTCCTTGTTTTTTAACTTTTAACAATTTAATTATAATGAGCCTTGGTGTAGGTCTCTTTGGGTTCATCTTATTTGGAATTATCTGGGCTTCTTGGATCAGGATGTCTGTTTCTTTCCCTAGGTTAAGGAAGTTTTCAGCCATCATTTCTTCAAACAGGTTTTTCTGTTCCTTTCTCCCCCTCTTCTCCTATAATGTGTTGTTCTGCTTCATGTTGTCCCATAAGTCCTTTATCGTGTGTGTGTGTGTGTGTGTGTGTGTGTGTGTGTGTGTGTGTTTGTGTTTGCATTATTTTGGCTGCTCTATTGTTTCAGTTCCCCTGCCCTGGCTTCACTGTTCCTTTCTTCTCTTTCACCTAGTCTGTTGTTGAACACCTCTCGTGTTCTTTAGCTTTGTGACTTCTATTTGGTACTTCCTTATATTTCCTTAGTCCATTTGCCTCCCGAGTTTAGTGAACATCTTTATGATCATTATTTTGTACTATTTTTCAGGTAAATCACTTATCTATATTTTATTAAAGATTTTAACCGAAGTTTTATCTTATTCTTTGTATTGGATCATGTTCCTTTTTTAAAATTTATTTTCATTGACTGTGTTGGTTTATGTGTATTAGAACAGCCACCTCTCCCAGTCTTGAAGGAGTAGCTTTGTGTAGGAGATGACCCTTACCATTCAACTGTACTTCAGTCTTGGTTTTCTCTCAAACTTTTGTGATTGTCCACGCAGTGTATTTTACTTATAGTGGCTCCCAGTAGTTGTGGGTCTGCCGATAGCTGTCGGTGTTCTAAAGGGGACGATCTCAGCAGCTTTTAAAGTATACAGAAATATCTGGCCAAGAAGGCAGAATAGGTGAATGCTGTACTCACCTCCTATGACCACATCAAAATTATAACTAAATTATAAAACAACCATCATTGAGAACCACCTAAAGACTAGCTGAACAGGAGTCATATAACTAAGGATATGAAGAAGCCACGATGAGACTGGTAGGAAGAGTAGAGACACAGAACAGGTAGGTCCTACACCCACATGTGGCAAATAAGAACTGGGAGGGATATCTTGGCTGCAGAGGTCTTCTCTGAGGAACAAGGGGTCTCAGGCCTACACCCGGTTCCTTAGCCTGGGGCACCAGTGCCAAGAAGAGTCCCCATAACATCTGGTTGTAAAAACCAGTGGGAATTGCATGCGAACGAGATGGAGTCCAGGCAGTCCTCTTGAGGGGCCACACACAGACTCATTTGCTCTGGGCTCCAGAGTAGGGGTGGAAGCTTGAAGAGCACCAGGACATATTAAGAGAAACTGAACTGACTGGCATTCAGGTTGAGGGCTACAGGGGCAGGGGTGGAGTGGTTTTCTCTAGGGATAGAAGAGCTGACAGGCACTATTGCTTTCTTGAGTCTTCCTCACAGCCAGTCAGCAAGCACAGGTGTGTGTCAAATCTGAGTCTTCATTAACCTGGCTGACACTGCCTTGGTGATTCCCTGAGACCCTGCCCAACACAACTCACATGTCTGACCTGAGCTGCTTCCAGCAGCTTCTCCACACAGGTGGCCTACTTCGGTTTGTGCTGTGGACGTTCCTAAAATCTCTCAGGTCCACAAACCCCAAACAAATAGCATCTGGCCTTGGTATGCCCTATACCTCTTGCTAAGTGGCCTCAAGCACAGCACAGATGGTGACCAGTCTCACCCCGCATTGTAACTCCCATCAGGTAGCTTCCAGCCTGGTATAAGCTGTGGCCATTGTTAGCATGGAACATGGCCACAAACCCTGCACAAGGGGCAGCTGACCTCAGCTCACATTGTGGTGCCTACCAAAGAGTCCCAAGTCTGGCACTACTGGCAGTTGGCCTGTTTATAGCATAGCTCCTCCTAAGCACCTCCAAGCCCCAGCACAAGTGGCAACCAGCCATAGATCCCTTTGTAGCTCCCACCAGACAACCTCAGGCTGGGCACAAATGGCATCTGACCTTGGCTTGCACCAGAACCCCTCACAAGAGCCTCCAGAACAGTGCACTTCTTGGCTGTTTACACACTACACCAGAGCACCACCCAAACAGCTCCAGATGGACTCACCTGGCACCAGAGCCCCGCTAAAGCAACTCCTGCTCCATGAGGTCAGCACACCACACCACAGCTTGTCTACTGTAGCTATAGCCAGCCCTTACAGCCAGTCAGCCTGAAGGTCAGTTCCATCCATTGATGTGCCAACAGCAGTCAGTGCTTGACTACAACAGAAGGGCACAAACAATTCACCCAAATGATACTTTTAGAGCTCCTGGCTCAGGTGACTAGGGAAATGTAGCAGATCTACCTATAATATAGAAGCAAATACAGGGAGTTGGCCAAAATGAGGAGACAAAGAAACATGTCCCAAAAGAAAGAACAGGACAGAATTCCAGAGAAAGAACTAAACAAAATGTAGACAAGCAGTCTACCAGATGCAGAGTTCAAAACATGGGATATAAGGACGCTCACTGAACTTAGGAGAGGTTGGATGACCTCCGTGAGGACTATAAGAGAGAGACTGAAACCATAAAATACCAGTTAGAAATGAAGATGACAACAACTGAAATGAGAATACACTGGAAGGAATCAACAGATTAGATGAAGCGGAGGATCAGATCAGCAATTTAGACGACAAGGTAGCAGAAAACACTCAATTGGAAGAAGTAAACAAAAAAAAAAAACCTAAAAAAATGATTGTTTTAAGGAATAGCAAGCAGGTGTATACATCCTAGGGGTGCCAGGAGAAGAGAGAGCAAGGGTTGAAAACCTATTTAAGGAAATGACTGAAAACTACCCTATCCTGGCAAAGGAAATTAGACATACAAGTCCAGGAAGCACAGAGATCCCTAAACAAGATGAATGCCAAGAGGCCCACACATTATAATTAAAATGCCAAATTTTAAAGATAAATAGAGAATCTTAAAAGCAGCAAGAGAAAAGCAGTTAGTTACATAGAGTGGAGTTACCAACAGACTATCAGCTGATTTTTCAACAGGAACTCTGCAGGCCAGAGGGACTGGCATGAAATATTCAAATTAATGAAAAGCAGAGACCTACAGCCAAGATTACTGTACCCAGCAATGCTATCATTTAGAACCGAAGGAGAGAGAATTTCCCAGACAAGAAAAATCTAGTTCACCACTAAACTGGTATTACAAGAAATGTTAAAGGGACTTCGACTAGAAAAGATAAAAATATAAATAAGAAAATACAGAAAAAAAGTCTTTATTGACAAAGGCAAATACTTAGTAAAAGCAGTAAGTCAACCAATTGTAAAGCTAGTACAGAGGTTAAAAGGCCAGAGTAGGAAGATCATGTGTAATTACAACAGTCAATTAAGGGATGCACACAAGTAAAAAATGATGACAAAGACCAAATGTGGAAGGGGTGAATAGTGATTGTAGGACATGTTTGAATTTAAGTGACTATCAACTTAAAATAGACTGCTATAAACATAGCTTGGTATATATGAAGCACACAGTACCCACAGACCAAAAATGAGTACGAAAAAGGAATCCAAACATGACACTTTAGAAAGCCATCAACAGTCAAAAGATCAAGAGAATAAGGAACTAAAAAGCATTCAGAAATCAATTAATAAAATGGCAACAACCACATTAACCTGTTGATAATTACTTTAAATGTAAATGCTCCAATCTGAAGACATAGGATGGCTGAATGGATAAGAAAACAAGACCCAAACATATGCTACCCAGGTGACACTCAATTCATATTGAAAGACAGCGTGAAAATGATATAAAAGATGTTTTGTGCAAATGGAAATGGAAAAAAAAAACCTGGGGTAGCAATACTTAGACACAATAAACTTTAAAACAAGATCTGTAACAGTAGACAGAAAGGGCATTTCATAATGTTAAAGGGATCAATCCAACAAGAGGTTATAATTCTTGTAAATATCTATGCACCCAACACAGGAACACCTAAATATATAAATATTGACGAACATAAAGGGAGACATTGATAGTAACAGTCATAATAGGGACTTTAACATCTCATTGACATCAGTGCATAGATCTTCCAGATAGAAAATCAACAAGGAAACAATGGTCTTAAATGACACATTAGACCAGGTGAGCTTACTTGATATTTTTTTTAAAGACATTTCACCAAAAAGCAGAATATATATTCTTTTCAAGTACACATTGGAACATTTCCCAGGAGAGATCACAGATTAAGCCACAAAACAAGTTTCAATAAATTTAAGATTGGAATCATATCCAGCATCTTCTCCAATCAGTGGTATGAAATTAGAAGTTGATTTCAGGAAAATTGAAAAACAAACACATGGAGGCTAAATAACATGGTATTAAACAATGAATGGGTTAATAAGATTAAGGAAGAAATCAAAAGATACCTCAACACAACTGAAAATGAAAACTCAACCCCAACACAGCCAAAGCAGCTCAAAGAGCTTGATAGCAAAACAGGCCTACCTCAAGAAACAAGGAAAATCTCAATCTTGTACCTAAAGGAATGAGAAAAAGAACAAAGCCCAAAGTGAGTAAAAAAGAAGGAAATACTAAAGATCAGTGGAAATAGAGTAAAAAATAGAAAAGCTCAGTGAAATCTAGAGCTGGTTCTTTGAAAAGATAAAATTGATAAACCTTTTAGCCAGACTCATCAAGAAAAAAAGGGGCCAAATAAATAAAATCAGAGATGAGACGTGACAACCAACACCAGAGAAATTCAAAGGATTATCTGTAAATACTACCAACAATCATAAGCCAACAAATTGGATAATCTGGAAGAAATGGATAAATACTAATGAAATCAAATGAATAATAAAAAAAACTCCCAACAAACAAAAGTCCTGGGCCAGATGGCACTTTTGGGGAGTGATGAATATGTTTGTTATTTTGAGATCATGGTGTCTCAAGTGTGTATGTGTCAAAACTCATCAAGTTTTACACTTGATCAAGTTGTACCAGTTATGCCTCAAGAGAGCTATAAAAATAATGTGATGGTTACCTGGGAAAAGAGGAAGGACAGATGGAGGAACACATTTTTAATGATGCTCATTAATGCTCATCATATTGTTACATAAAATGAGTAAGAGGGCCAACACTGAAAACAAGGAAATTTCAAATTGCTCTCCTTGTCACTTCCTGTGGTTGGCATTCATGGCTGCAGCCACATCTACAGCATTGCTCTTCATGAAGCTGTCTTCCAGCACCTGGCTTAGCTGTCGTACCCACTGTGGTGTCTAGCACACTGCACAGTCTCCCACACTGCTGGGTGACTGAGGGCACAGGGAAGAGACCTGTAGATTGTTTTGCATCTCTTGCTGGCCCAGTGAGCATTGCCTTACATTCATTGATACGTTGTGATCTCTGAATCTCCCTTTCAAAAATTTTCTTCATTATAGCCAAAACTGTACTGACATGTGTCACACTGTGGGTTATGTGTCATTAATGAAAAGCTGAGACTTAGGTTGCTCTTTCTTACTGGCGTATTCTTTAATTCCACATCTAGATATATTTAGCATGCTTTCCATTTCCTAGAGTTATTCTGGTCAAATCTAATTTAGTAGTAAAAACTCAGGAGGAATTATTTTTAACTTCTTGATTAGCCACTTTCTTGCTTCTTTGTCTTTCTGTAGATCTGATTTCTATCTACTTGATCAGACTCTTAACGTAGGACTGTCCGGATCCAGACCCAGCACTCCAGGGTAATCAGATTCCTCACAAGTGAGTAGCCCTAGCACTGCTTCTGTCTGTGGAACCAGGGATATTCTCATCTGACTGAAATCAGTTTGAGCATCCCTCCAGTACCCTGGGTGGGGATAAGCAAACACCCGGTGGGCACAGACTATAAAGCAGTATGAATTTGCAGTTAGAGGAATTGATGTGTCTAAAATCTCAGGAAACCAGTAATTTCCTTTTCTGTTATTACTAATGTGTGCTATATATGTTATAATACTGAATGTCTTTTATAGTAAACACTGTACTAATGAGAGAGTGTGGATCTGTAAATATTAAACACATCTGAAGGCAGTGGGATTCATCTTAGAGCTTAGAATTGGCTGAAGAAGGTGAAGTTATTTAACCAAAACCAGGGTCAGGTCATCCTATGAACTTAGATGAATGAATATTTGAGACCATGGCCTTCAAATTGCCTGGGATTATTTCCATGGAAATGCCACAGCATAAGTTACCCAAAGCTAGTTGGATTTCTAAAGTGTTCAGATGTCACAAATATGATAGGAGTAGCTGGGTTTGTTTTTTTTTTTTTTTTAAATAATTAAGGGCTAAGATGACCATGTGTCCTGGTTTTTCTGTAACTGAACCAGTTCAGTATCTTTAGTCCATAAAAGCAGTTCACTTAACATATTACCTAATGCATTATCATTTTTTACCTTTGTAAGATCTCTGTTTGGAATTAGACATGGAGGTAGGCAACGGTGAATTGTAAGAACATGGCTATAGGAAGATCAGAATTTCTGACTTCTTCCTAATTACCAAGGAACACCACTCCCTTCAGTAAGAGCAAGACCCTGCAAGATTGTTGTTCAGAAACCAGTTGGGCATGTTTTTGTCTTTTACATTTCCTAAAACAGGATGACTTGTTTCCATTTAGTACCCCACCCCCCTTTAACCCATCACCAGAAAGCTCTGATGTTGATTTTACACACTGGTGTCTTGGGGTACTTTTCCTGTTACTCAGTAGAAAGTGATTTGTTTACATCCTTGAAAGTGCACACTCTCATTCCAGAAAATAACCATTTCTAATCCTTTCACCTTCCCATTCCACAGGCACCCAGAAGGCTGTGCTGAATCAATAGCATTTAAAATACTGACAGATACCTGTATTTTGCAGGAAGGAGATTCTAATTTTGGATTCCTTGGTGGAGAAAAACAAAACACTCTGGTCTTGCTTTCAATGATGCAAGTGTGATTGTTGGCGTCTTCATGAGCTCCAGAGGTCACAGCACGCTACCACGGACTCTCATGGCCCCTCGGATGATTTCTGAGGGAGATATAGGAGGCATTGCTCAAATCACCTCCTCTCTCTTCCTGGGCAGAGGCAGTGTGGCCTCCAACCGGCACCTCCTCCAGGCTCGTGGCATCACCTGCATCGTTAATGCTACCATTGAGATCCCTAATTTCAACTGGCCCCAATTTGAATATGTTAAAGTGCCTCTGGCTGACATGCCTCATGCCCCCATTGGACTATACTTTGACACAGTGGCTGACAAGATCCACAGTGTGAGCAGGAAGCATGGGGCCACCTTGGTGCACTGTGCTGCAGGGGTGAGCCGCTCGGCCACTCTCTGTATTGCTTACCTGATGAAATTCCACAGTGTGTGCCTGCTGGAGGCGTACAACTGGGTGAAAGCCCGGAGGCCTGTCATCAGGCCCAATGTAGGCTTCTGGAGGCAGCTGATAGACTACGAGCGCCAGCTTTTTGGGAAGTCGACAGTTAAAATGGTACAGACACCTTATGGCATAGTTCCAGACGTTTATGAGAAAGAGTCCCGACACCTGATGCCTTACTGGGGGATTTAATGCCACCAAAGCCTGCATCAGCAGCCCCTTGAGCAGTACCAGCATCTGCTACACACCATCTGCTCCCTTCTTCACCTTTCTTTTCAAATGGTTGACTTTTGGTTCTCCCTGAAGTGTTTTTTACACTGGGTATTCAAGTTTATTTTGAGAGGGAGGGAGGGAAGGAACATAAGGGGAATGCATACATTGCTAGTAACATTTTTAACACTAACATTTTGGAATAGTGTTTATGAAAATCTTTAACTGGCTTTTAATCATTTTTAATAATTTGAACAGTTTAGTAAAACTGTTCAGTTCTGCTCTATTCTGAATTCCATGCCTTTTGGCATCATGACAGGTGCAGGAGGAGCTCAGTGCAAAAATCACTTTGGGCCCTGATTAACCCTTTAGAGACAAGCTTTGCCTACGGCTGCTGACCACACAAGTGCTTAGGGAAGATTGATACCAGCTTCAGTCTCTACTGGATTAGCCCCACTCTTTCTTTCCCGTCTATTAGTTAGTAACTTTGTAAGTTAAAAAAAAAAAAAATCCTTTATTATTGAGCTGTTAATTATAATAAAATCTGCTGCAAACATCCTCTTGGAATCAATGTGCCCCAGGACTATATTAGCATTATTTTTAATAAACCTATCTGCTTACCACGTTATAGATTTTACTAAGAAGAATTTCAGTGTGTGTGTGTCTCTGTGTTGATGGAAGGAAGATACTCTCCAATACTTGTGTTAAAATATGGCTGCTGTGGACAATAATGAACATTACTTAAAATAGACATCCCAGCCGAATCTTGTCATTGTTTCACATTCTTGCAGATGGGCAGATATTAATTAATATCATTCACAGTGCTAGAACAGTGGAAAATAGCATAGAGTGCACACTCTGATAAAAGATGGTCTTCATTTGTCTCTTGGTAATAACTGCACAAAAGCAGTGAATCAATTCCCCCATCAAAGAAGTTGGTTTTTAACAAAAGGTTTGCCTTTGCTTGATTATTAACACACAAGTGCCCTAAACCAAACTTTAATATGTGACAGATAACAATGGCTTGTTTTGTTGAAACTTGGAAATGTCATCCAGTTCACTGTTCCTAATAAATGTGACAACACAACTCTTCAGGGACTTGGTAGTTTAATTCGTTCTCTATTCCATGTTCCTGGAAAACCACTGGGCATTACCAGTTTGACCCTTACTTTTAGATGGGGGAGCCACTTGCCACAGCACTGCTTTTTTTCCTTTTTTCCATTTGCCAGGTAGGTTGTAGCTAGCTTACCCGTGGAATAACTCTAGATTTTTTATCTAGTTTGGTAAGAAGCCATAAATATAATACCAATGGATGCATATTTATATAAATCATATCTTCCAGATTTTACCTGGTCTGTGGCAGTGGTTTCTATCTAAATTCTACCTTTTCTTGTTTCTTACCATTTGCCCACTTCTATTTATAGTCTAAAGAGAAATTTTCAAATAAAGTTAATAGTTTCTTTGGGAAATCAGAAGAACCCTTAAATGTTACATCACACATGATTGAAAATCAGAACCACCACCAAACAATACTCTGGTTGTGGAGGCTGTGGCTGCTTCTGAATGAAGGCAAACTCTTAAGTCTGGTAGTCTCTGGGTCTCTGGCTTAGAGTCTGAACAGTCGTTGTAGTATAGTAAGAAAATAGCTGGTGACAGATGTTCTTAGTAATAAAATCTCCTGCAGAAATCCTGGCAAAACACCACTACTGGGATGTAATAACTAAGATCATTCTTAGCACTTGGGAAGCCTAACACCTTCCTGATCTAAATGTCAGACTGTATTAGCTAGTCACAAAGGAAGGTGTGTGACCCAGAAGGTGTTAACGGGAATTTCTGTGGTGAAAACCCAGCGCAGGGCAAGCATTTCAAATTTTTATAATCTATTCAAAGTTTAAAACATACTAGTCATTAAATAAAAGGCAAGTAGAAGATATCTTTAAATAAAAAATACATACACAAAATATTCAAATTAACAAACACAACCCACATAGAGTGCGCTAACTAAAAGCCAGAGGAAAAAAACCAAGTATGGATAACATCCTAATAACCCTGTGCCACTTCTACCTCAAGCAAGTCCAGACAAAATATATACACTAAGCCATAAAATTTTGAAGGCAAAATACAATACCCTCCCCTCCCCCAAAGTGCTTATTAACTGCCACTCAAGCAGTGCAGTGAAGCTGCCTGCAGCAAAACGGTATGAAATAAGTAACCTTGGTTACTGTTTCCAAGGACACTGGGCTCCTGGCTAACAAGAACTGAGGTGAAGCTGAATGCAGTGTTGAGTCATTTTAATAAACCTGCATAAATAAAATCTGTAACAATATTCCACATTCCCCAAGTCCTTATTGGTGGTATCTAATAAAACATTTCCATTGTTACATGTACTGAAAGTAATGAATACTTTTCATAGCAAAGGCTTTTGTTGTTGGCTTCTGTATTTTCCTCTTGCACCTCCCATGGAGTGACTAAAACTACCATACCTGGTAATAAGGTCGGCAATAATTATACTCCAAATTTTTATCTGAAGCATCCTGAAATGTATCTAGGGATGGAAACCAATCTAGTCGGCAGGGAAACAAACTTCTAAAAATGTTTTGCTACAGGCCATTGTGATAGAATAATAGTCCATATGGCATTTCCAAAAAAATAAATAAATAAAAGCAATGTAAGTTTTGCCAAATTGGGTGATATTCTTATTGCAAAGATAGATTTTATCATAGTCTATTATGGAATGTACAAGACCAATTAGACGCCTGGAATTCTGGTGTCATGTCAAAACCCAAGGTGCTCCTCAGGCTGACTTGGAGCACAGAGGCCTCAGGAAAAGCCTGCTAGAAACTGGCCCACGTGTGCTGTCAGTAATAGTCCACTAGCTCTGTGGAGGGCAAAGGCTCTGAAGAGAACAATTCAGAGACAACTGTCTCAGTCCTTACTAGCTGGAGATGGTATTATCTGGAGTAAAGGAGAAAAAACTTTGTCTCATCGACACTTCTCTGCATTCTAGTGCAGAGCAAGGTAAAGCAGAAGCCTCATCACTAGCTGTTTAATGACAAATGTTCTATACCTTTCTTGGAGAAGATAGAGGTAAAAGGTAAGATGGAATAAAACAATTCCCTCAAGTTTTTTCCTGAGGGAAAAAAGTAATCTAATTATGCAAAGCAGCAACTATATAAACAAACCAACTTTTTCAGTTTACAAATAAAAACAGTCTAGTCAGGGAACATAAGTCATACAAAAGGAAACATACATGATTCAAAATTTCTTCTAAAAGCACGCAATTAACAATTCAGAGAAATGTGTGTCCTAGAGTGGCATGCTCTTCCCAGGAATAATAGTCCATAACCACTTGGTTTTTTTCCCCCCTTGATTTATGCATTCAGTTTAAGTGGCAAAGAAAATTACCTACTCTCAAGAGCACAAGCCTTTTCCTTCTAAAATTCAGTGCTATTCTTTGTCTGTTTTACATGCAGAAGCTCCTGGGTTTCTGCCCCAGTGGAGCCACAGTCCACAGTGTATGGCCATGCCACCCTGAACAAGCTCGATGTCTCACCTTGGAAGCTAAGCAGGGTCAGGTCTGGTTAGTACTTGGATGGGAGAACACATAGGAAGACCAGGTGCTGTAGGCGTAAACAATAAAAAATAATAAACTAAAATTCAGTGCTATTTTTAAGTAATTTCCTTCCACTGCTTCTAATTTGTGTGCTTCTACCATAGATACACATCGTGCTACTCGCCTGACCAGACCAGGAACTCCACCTTCGAACCTCGAGCTTCTGGTCTCATGGATATTGCAGAGTCGGGCAGTACTGGTCCTTATGTAGTCATTTCTAGAAATCCAGACAGGCCACACTGAAAAGAGATTTCATTCAGCTGCCTTTCCAAATTTTTTGTCTGGAAAAAAAATACTATGTTCACAGTCTTTGTGTTAGGTAAAACAGGTTTTCAGTGAAGGCTCCTAAGGGCAAGGATAATCGCCCTGATACACAAAGATTTGGGCCTTTATCAAAATGAACATTGTTTCCCCACCGCAAAGTGCCCAGGTATGTTTTAAGAAAAAGTCTTGAAAATTGATAGTTTTAGAAATGAATGAAAGAAGTGCAGAACTGGTTCCATTGTGACAGCAAAGCTGATAAATCTGCCTTCGCCTACCTGCCACTGCCCAATGGAGACAAGCAGAATTCCTTCTATAAAAAGAACATAAGATTAATCACAATTTCCCGTTTTTATTCATCTAAGATATTAACACACTTAATGCAGATAAATGCACTCTACTTCACAGGACAATAAGTACCTAGATATAAATAAGCATTGGCTCAAAACATTCTTGCCAATTCCAGTCCTACAACAATAATTTATTTTTCTTCGAATGTCAATTCTTCACAGTTTCAACTGCAGCAGCAAATTATTCCTTAGATTAGAAAAACTGTGGTGCATATTTTAAAACATCTTAAGAGAACTACAGGTGAGTCAGCAAACTGCTGGTGCCACATGCAGTTTGGGTAGGGCAATTTTATCTCAAATCCCAAAGACTGGCAGTGGGAACCAAGGGACAAAGGTCGTCTGTAGGAATGATTGAGAACTTCCTCAGCTTCCACCTCCCCCGCGCCCCCCTCCCCCAACCTCTTGGGGAATTCTCCATAAAGATTCATAGAGGTGAACTTTGCAGTACTTGTCTTCTGTTCATTGGTCCCTGTCACCCATGGGTGTGACAGAAAAAAGAAAAAAAACCCAGCTGGTACTTCACAGAGGAGCTTTTCAGAGCAAATCAGGCAGAATGAGGCCAGGAGGTTTTGGTTCAACACAGTTGATCCAGAAGTTGGCACAGCTGGCATGATACTGGTGTCCTCCGTATGCCAACTTGAAACTGTCCGTTTCTGAGTTGAAGGCCTGCCGGAAATAACAGAGACACGAGGGCCAAGTCAGGCTTCTGCACCTAAGAGCTAATCAGCAACCAGCACGTACACTCCTCCAGGCCACAGAGGCCCAGGCTAAACTGGCGCACTCACAAAAGCTGAGCTGAGCAGATGGCTATGGAAATTCTAGTAAGAATTTATTTTTTTATTTTTATTTTTTTGCTAAGGTATAGAAAAAATCTTTACTATTTTACCTAGTTTTAGCAAAAGAAGGCCACTTTCACAGGAAAGGCAGACGGAGTTTATGGGGGGAGGGGCTGAGGGAGGTGTCATGATATAAAGAACTAAAACAGCCAAGGGCTGTGGCTACTTTTTATCCCTCCTGATAAAGGCAACCCTTTCCCTAAGGCTGGCATTTGACTATCATGTGCAATCTCTTAAGTTTCTGTGGCTAATTACAGTCTTATCTTCAAAGAAAGAAAATATTAAAAACTCTTAGGGTCTAATGCCATTGGGAGCTGAGAACTGAATGTACACAATTCGAAAGTCCAAATAGGTACAGGGTTTGTAAAAAAAAATAAAATAAAATAATGGTTAAACACGCACGAATTATTTCCAGATGAGTAATGCTTATAGGTAAGTTACAGCCAGCCAGTCCTAACCTCAACCACGGCCTGGCCTGGCGTGTTTCCTTAAGCACAAGTAAACAAATAAATAAAACTCTAAAACCCAAACAATTTGTTTTTGTCTGATAATGGCCAAATCCTGAAGCTCTTTGATCTCATTCTGTTTATCACTACAACTTCCAGTCTTCTAGAAGTTGTTCATCTGTTACCCTATTCATCACAGAGAAAAATAACCACAACACCAGAAGCCAATTAGGAGACACAAGCATGCAAACAAGATCGAAGTGGACCCACACAGACGTGTTAGTTGATTAAATCAAACATGGGAACGAAGATGACTCAGAAAAGCATTCATGACTGGAACAGTTCAGGATGGCAGTACAATCATCTGATTTGCCTTCCACACTCAAAATTAAGATGGAGACGCTAAGATAATGTGTAACTGGTTCATACTTTTTTAGGATGTTCTTCTGCAGGCTTCTCTTCTTTCTGAAATAACGTTGAAACCGTAAGGTCAACAGAATTCCCAGAATAGGGCCTCCTGCCTACAGACAAATCCTTATGGGTCTAACCTGTTCTCTTTACCACCCTACTGTGCACAGGGGGCTGTGGGCGCAATGCGAACAGTAGGCTTGTTAGAAAGGGGAAAACAGCATCCGTTCCCTCAAGAGCTTCCCCACTGCTCTCTGGAAAGACCATACCTGCTTCTGCAGTCAGATTTCAGGGCTTCATAAAATCCCCACCACCTCTGGGCACAGACCTTGTAGTGAAGTGTCCCCCAGGTCATGTTACAGAAGTGCTTTGCCATCTAAGGAAGGGAAGGTGTGGGACTTACCCGGCTCCTGGAGTCCACATTCAAAAGGCACACCCCACAAGCAAGTTCCTGAGCATTTTTAATACCAGGCCGTAGCATACAAGAAGAAAAATCCAGTGACTTTTCATCGGGCTGCGAGGACAAGACAAATGGGTAAGAGAGTCCAGTAACTCCAAATGCTCCTGGCTTTACCGCCCCCATCACTCCTCTCCAAGAGGTCCCACAACAGCAAGTTAAGGAAACTCTCTAGTACCACCAATTAGTCAATTTCTCAGTTACTGATTTGTCTTCCACACTCAAAATTAAAATAGAGATGCAGATAATGTGTAAACTGGTTCATATCTGCTGTGTTCTAGGTACAAGAGATGCTAACATGAGCAAAAAACGGGCCCCTGTCCTCTGAGAACGCATGGTGTAGGCTGGGGGCCAGGTGGGTATCAGGCAACACAGTGTGACAAGAGCTATATAGGGGTAAGTACTGAGTGCCAGGGCATACAAGGGGTGGGGTCACTTATCCCAACCCAAAGAGAAAGAAGCCTGATGGCAGAGAATGCGTCCTCGAATTCAGAAACATTTGGCTGAGACTTGATAAGTATAAGTTCGGTAAAGGAGATTGGGTGAATGAGGTAGGGGAGGGAAGGATGTTTATACTATGTAGAACAAGCAGCCCAGGCAAAGGCCTCTGAGCAAAAGACTGGGTGTGGGAAGTAATCTAGGGGGTAGGAGCCAACCTTACAAAAGGAAGTAGGAAATGAAATTGGAACATAAGGCCTTAAAAGGAAGATAAAGGGTTGAGACTTTATATGGGGAAGCCATTAGGGGTTCTAATCAGATCATGACAGGATCAGGTTTGTATTACGAACAGACGCCTCTGGTTGCAGTGACGGCAGTGAACTGGGCGTGACAATCTTCAAGGTATGAGTCTCAGTTACAAGGCTGTTGCAGTGCTCCAAGAGACTGAAGGTCAGAACTATGACAGCAACAGTGGGTAATGGAGAGAAGTGGACACGTGAAAGAGCTATTAAGGCAGTAGAATCAACAGGCCCGGGTGATCTGTTAGACGTGCAAGGAGGGGAGAGGCTTGGGCGACTGCTCTTATAATTAGGCACATGAGAGCAGGGCCAGGGTTGGGCATGGAGGTTTGAAGAGGTCAGTTTCATACAGGTTGGAGGTGCCTGTGGGACAGCCGAGTTCCAATACTATAAAAGCAGACAGATGGATGTATAGGCCCAGGGCTCAAGAATGAGAGATCTGGAAGTTATCAGCTAAAGAGAGTAAATATAACAATAGCTAATAAATCAAGTCCTTACTTGTGCTAAGTACCACACTAAGCTCTTTACATGCATTATCTAATTTATTTCTTACAACAAATCTATACAGTATGGAGAGTGTAGCCCAATGATTAAAAGGGCATGTCCCAACTTTGGAAAGTTGTTAATTTCTTAAAAGTTAAAATATATGAATGTGCAGTTGCATCCCTATTTATCCAAGAGAAATGAAAACATATATTTAACAGAAGTCTTGTACAAGTGTTCATAGTAGCTCTATTCACATTAGCCAAAACTGGAACTAGCATGTTTCTATAAACAATAATACGGAATTTTTAAAAATGGTATATTAATACAATGGAATATCACTCAGTGATGAGAGATCAAACTGATACACACAACATAGATGAAATTTTAAAACAGACTAAGCAAAAGAAAACAGACACCAGAATATACTACCTCAGTGGTCCCCAACCTTTCTGGCACCAAGGACCAGTGCTCCTATAAGAATCTAAAGCCAGATGATCGGAGGCAATGCTAGGCAGCAGCTGCACATACAGATGAAGCTTCTTGCCCGCTGCTCACCGTGCTCTGCTGTGTGGCCCGGTTCCGAACAGGCTATGGACCGGTACTGACCCAGGAGTTGGGGACTCCTGTACTACCTAATTTCATTTATATAAAGTTCTAGAACAGGCATATCCACAGTGATAGAAATCAAGGGAAAAGAGATCAGTAGATGTTGTGGAATCAGATCAGGGAATTGACTAAGAAGAGCCAAGAGGAAACTTTAGAGGGAGACTGAAAATACTCCATATATTTGTGGGGTCTGAGCTACATGGCCGTGTGCATTTGTCAAAACTGATCCAATTATACATTTAAGATCTGTGCATTTTATTGTATGTAAGTTATTCCTCAATTCAGAAAAACACTTGAATAACAAAACAAAATAAAAACCCACCAAAATAAAAAAAATAGCAATTCAGAAGAGTTGGATCCTTAATGTGAAGACGTTTAAGCTACATCTAAACCAATTTATTTTGCTTATATATGTCCTAGAGTACAGTTTCTCAAAATTGGCACCACTGACATCTTAACCTGGATAATTCTTTCATGTGGGACTTGTCCTCTGCATTGTAGAATGTTTAGCAGGATCCCTGGCCAATCTGGGGGCAAAATAGCCCTCCTCCCCCACCACTGAGAACTATTAAAAGAAGAAAAAGTATGCATGTATACACACAAATACATATATACACAAACATACACATACATGTTTATTATAAATTTTATTGATATAAAGGATGTGCAGTACACAATTTACAAACAATAATATATATAATCATCTTCATTGCAAATTCTATATAGTTGCTTAATTTTCACAGAAAGCTATGAGAATTTTTGTCCAATTCTTTGATCCATTGTCAACCTATGCTTGCTTTCATGAAAGAGTGTAGTTCTATCGTGAATGTTGATATTTTCATGTTAGAGATTAGACTAACGTGAAACAGCAAAGACATAATTCAGAATTTCACTCATCTATCAAACATGTGAGTGTTCTTTACTAATCAGATAACAGTTCTCGAATCCTGGAGAATGCTTCTTCTATGTACTACTATTCACAACATAATGGCTACAGACACAGTACACTTTAAGGGTTAATCTGCAGTACTAACATTTTCTCTAGAACTCTCTTTGTATTATACCAAGGATATATAAATACATATATACACAAACATGTATGTGTATGTTTGTGTATATATGTATTTAAGTCTAGACAATCAACAAATCAAGTCCTGATTTGCAGCATCTGCCGATTTCCACGGTAAAAATACTCTCCCCGCGACCCCCTCACCCCTGCCCACCACGGTAGATTTCAAGTTACCAATGTGTTATCACTGAACACACAGTTGGGAAGAGGGTCCTTACAGTGCTTCATATAGTAGTATGTCCACATGTGACTATAACAGACTAGGGTGACCAACTTCCTGATTTGTGCAAGACTATTCCAGTTTTAACTCTGAGGAAATCCCCCGGGGCCTGAGCAAACCGAGATAGCTGGTTGTCCTAGGACAGAGATAAACAACCTCAAAAGCATTAGGAAAGGAAATGAAGATGAAAGGGAGCCAATAGGAACCAAGTGAAAGGATCAAACAATTGTCCTGTCTTGAGAACCAAAAATAAGAGCCTAGCAAAGGCAAGTGTGAGAAACTTGGAGGGTTACCAGTTTGGGCTCAGAAAGATGTCTGAAGTTAGGATTGCACAGGTACCGCAATTTGATGTGATAACACAGTCCAGTATAATCATGTGAATGGGTGGCTGAAGTGAAATGGAGACCAGGGTCCTGGAGTCCAGCTGTCAAGGATCTGGGAGCCTACTGTGTTGGCCAATTTGACCTCATGGATGCTAGATGACCCAGGATGATGGTAAATTCCTGTCAAAAAACAGCTACATTTCCTCTAGTTTAGGTTTAATCTGCAGTACTAATCTTTTCTCTAGAAATGTTATTTTAGACTCAACTACACTTTTATATTTGAGAAATTGCATTACTCTTTCCCAGGGGAAAAAAAGCTCCTCCCTAGAAAAAATGTATAGGTTATATAAATGCTTCCCCATTCCTTTCTAATTTGAAACAACAAACCATGTACTAACTCCACAAACTAACCTTAAACCAACCTTAAACTAGTTTCTTAAACTAACCTGAGCTGAATCCATTCAAATCACACCTAAGGAAGGAAAGGTAGGCAGTTTTCAAAGAAAAGAGGAGGTGGATGTTTAAACTGTGTGCATGAGGGCTCTTATCCAGGTGACTGAAATAAACCTACACGGCCTTAGCCAATCCACAGGATGATTTTTCTTTTCTTTTTTAGTGCAATCATGGCCACTCTGGTCAAACCTAGAAGCAGGCGGTACTATCATTTGTTTGCTGTACAAGTCTGTCATTTGTAAAATGGTAACAATTTCATTTGCCCTACCTACCTCCTTCAGTTGGTATTGGGGCCCTCAGAGATATATAAAAAAGTGCTCTGGAAAGGATGAAATACTCTAAATGATTACCACAATTACTCACTTCAGTAAATAAAGTCTAACAAACTTTTTGAAAACGTTAAAAACACAGTAGCATACCTATAATATACATTATAGATATTTTTCATGTTATTGAATAAGGGCTATTTGAGAAATAATTAGAATCTGGGAAAACTCTGAATCTTAAAATCAATCAAATAAAAGCCCTTTAATATCTGTTTACCAAAGGCATAAAGAAAATTAATGAAAAGGTCATATTGTAATTTTCCAGTGAAAATTATAAGGCTCTGCATAAATTTCTCTATGACCAAGTTAATCTTTCAAATAATAAAATTAACCTTTATAAATACACATTTCTAAGCAGGGGGATGGTTATGGTACAGAGTAGCAGTGTGACACCCACCGATGGCAATAATTCTGTCAAGTGTGCCCTCGACAGCCCACCTTAACTGAACATCACTTACTTTAATTGGCAAGTATTTCATGCATTTAATAAAGATTGAAAAAATAGTTATAGTATACATTGACAAGTCTCAGAGCCAGGCTAGGATATATAATACTGAATCTTTAGCTAATAATAAACTACTAAAACGATGTCCAAGAAAATCCTTATTAAGGAAGAAGACTTTGGTACTAAGTACTGTTCTCCAATATTTTCATTCTCCTCCTTCTGGGTAAATGGCTTTCCCTATTCCCTTAAATTAGGCATGGCCATGTAACTTGCCATGGTCAACAGACTGTGAGGATAAGTCACGTGTGTCACTTCTGAAGGAATCCTGTAAGACCAATGTGCTATATGTCACATTCCCTTGATTCTCCCATGGTGGCCAGCTATGTTTCACATGGTGGAGGCTCCGTCAACCTGAGTGAAAAGGACATGGCACGAGAGACCCCCTCCAAATTGAGACGGGCATGTAGCAGCAGCAAGAAATAAAGTTTTGTTGTTTTACATGGCAAAGGTGGGTTGGGGGTTGGTTGTTACTGCAGCATGACCTATAGCCCAATTTGACTGATATAAAGAATGATGTAGACACAGATTCCACAAGCAATTCCAGACTTTGGTTTTGGTCACAATGTAGCCTCTTGGCTACAGTGTTTTATGTAACTTTTCCTATTGCTGCTATAACAAATTAACAGAAATTTAGTTGCTTAAAACAACATAAGTTTATTCTCTTACAGTTTTAGAGGTCAGAATTCTAAAATGATTTGGCAACGCTGCATTTCTTCTGGAAACTCTAGGGTAGAATCTGTTTCTTTGCCTTTTTTAGTTTCTAGAGCCCGCCTGCATATTTCTTGGATCATGGTCCCGTCAGTCTTCTTCAAAGCCAATAATGCAGCATCTGCCAATCTTTCTGTCTCTGCTTCGACTATCATCCTGCTTTTTCTCATTCTCACTCTCCTGCCCTCCTCTTATAAGGATTCTTGTCTAACAGATGATCCAGGGTAAGCTCTTCATCTAAAGACTTTTAACTTAATCACATCTCCAAAATCCTTACCACCATATAAAGTAACAAATTCACAGGTTCTAGGGATTAGGATAGGAACATATTCTACCAACCATATCCACCTTCTGTCAACTAAGGATACCCATGCAGAGACATGATGAAGATTCTGTCTCTAAAACACTGTGCAGACTGGCAAGATGACAAAAATGCGGTCATTATTAAAAATAAACTGTTCTCCTGATATGCCACATTAATAGGAAGTACTCTGAAATTCACTGCTTATTTCACATTGAAAAGAAGCACAAAAGAATTTGTATTATACCAAGGATAATAGTGGAATCAAAGGGCCTGTGTGATTTTCAATTGACTAGAGGCCAGGAGAATAAGTCCTGTCTTTTTTTGTAGATTTTACATGGCAAAGCTGATTAGTTTTGTTTTCCAGGACTGAGTAGCTCTTTGTTCCACACCTACTGTACTACAACCCACATCTACAAGATAAAACCTCAGATAACAATTCACTCACTTCACTAAAACAGATGATTTTTACCTGAGTTCTTGCAGTCTGTACCCAGAGGAGATATGCTTCTACCACAAGAGGGAGTTTGAGTCCATGGAAAAAGAGGGTATTCAAAAGAAAGGGGAATATAGAACCTTGCTAGTATAACTTGCAGCTTAAGTAAATAATAAGGAACCACTGTCTGAAGTTTAGGACTGTGTACTCTGCTTCCCTTAGCCCGGGCATCACAACTGCAATGCAGCAACAACATTCTGGGACTTCTTCACTGGAGAAAAGCAATGCAGCCATCTTTGGATGGGAATCATTTCATGCGGTCTTCAGGGGAACGAGTCTTTTTTTTTTATCATCTCATCTTTTTTTTATCACGATAGGAAGAAGAAAGAATTTTTAAACGATGCTATGCATTTAAATCCCAGATTTCTCAGTTTCAGGCGAGTTTCACCTCTGAGCCTCAATTTCTTCACTTATAGAAATGGGGAGTATACTACTGACATCATGGGATTGTTATGAATGCAATACATATAGCACAACGTGTGGCAGGTTCTAGGTGTGAAATAAACAGTGACTATTATATTAGTATCAGTGTCAAAGAGCTAACTGTGGCAATTTGGTTCATTAAGGAACTTTAAATTCTACCTAAAATGAAGCAATGGTGTAAAGAGTTAAAAGATTCCCATCCAATCTCAATCAAGTCTCTAATTCTAGTAATGATTTCCCTTCTCTGAGCCTCTAATCCAGAGCCCTTGGAGTTTGTATAGTTTTGTTCCAGCCGAACTGAAATATATAGATGTTGGTTTGTGTCATTTATATTTATGCACCTATTTTTAAATTGCTTCTTCATGACAATTTAAACTTTATACTTCCTCTGTAGAATGTACATTAATCTTCATGCTGTGAGCGATTCAAGTTTTACAGACCGAGAACCTACCAGTTATCAAGAAGAAATGATATGGTATAATCAGGAAAAACATCTGAGCAGAGAATGATTGTTCTTCTGTCATAGCTAACCTGGCGAGAAAAGCAATTATAACTGGAAAAGCATGGTAATTAGAGAAATGAATACTCAGTGGTGTTCAGGTACAACCTGCAGTACATCCCTGTATTGTCTAGTTACAGACTAACTCATGTCTATACCTTTACCTGGTGCCTACGGAAATGTCAGATAAACTCACTTTGTAGACAGGGATGCTGGAAGTGGATGTTCCTACTGGGAGTTTGGAGGAGAGGGCCTGGATGCCTGGCCACTTTTCCCATTTACCTCTCACATTTTACAACGCTGAGGGATTTAGAACCACCGTATGTGAAGGCTAGGTGGGTGACCGAACCCAATAGGCTTTCTTTGATATCACAGAATCTAATTCTATGGCTTTTTAAAAAAATATCTGAACAAAATCAATTCTTGGTGTAAAAAACTCAACATGGATTATTTCTGAGTGAGCTGATGACAAAAAAGGACCATAAGGAAACTCTCTAAAGTGAAGGAATAACCTACATCTTCATAGGGGCATAGGTTACATGGGGTAAGCATTTATCAAAACTCATCGAATGATTTAACTAAGATTTCTGCATTTTACTATATATGTATATTAACAAAAAAAGACGGGCAGACAGGAAGGAAGGACGGATGGACAGACCGACCAACCAGCCTAGAGCGGCAGAGGCTAGAAGGCAAGGCTTTCTCATGAGCAGCTGTAGCACTGCAGCAGCTTGAATGTCTAGGAAGATGGACAAGGATGAAACTGGCTTCCAGCTCATCAGTGATAGCAGTTACCTTTAGAAGTAAACACAATGACAGCAATCCAGGCCAGGATTCTCCCCAATTATCCTTTGCCCCAAATTAAAAAGAACTAATACATAATAAATTTGGTTAATCCACTTGGTCTTCTGTGATACCTTTTTTTCAAAGAGCTCATGGCAAAGAGGGATGCTTTGCGATCACAGCCATATTTTTCTAACAGCACCAGAAGAGAAAAGATAGCTTGCTGACTTGAGGGTTTGTATAAAAATCTAGTTTTCGAAATGTTAATTACAATGAGAAACTGATTGCCACCAAAACAAAAAACCTTCAAATCTAAATGGAAAGGGGAAGCTTTCAAGCTACTCTATAGTCCTGGGATATAAATCAGGAAAAGAACTGGACTGTTTATCAAGTTGCTGCCAGACAGGCTCCTGGTATTGCATCTCATTAACCTTGATGCCAAATAACTACCCACTCTCCCCCAAAAGACTTTTGCTCATCTCTGGTTTTACCCACCCAGCTTGCCCATTTCAAGGAGGCAACAGATTGTAGTGGTCAAAAAAGAAGACTGACTTTCAGATTGAATCTAGGTCTCACCAATATCTCTGTGCCTCAATTTCTTCATCTGTAAAGGGAGGAGAATAATAGCATCTATCCTCGAGACTTTTGTGAGTATTAATTACATCTTTATGAAGGGCAAAGAACAGGGTCTAGCACACAGCAAGCACTCAGTAAAATTTGGCTAATGATGATGATGATATTCAGGCTTAATATAGTTCGGAAGCAGAAGGTTAGGAAGCAGAAGATGGGTGAATTAGGAGAGACCCAGACGTATACTGATCTTGAGATTCCTAATGCTTGGTCTTAGATACCTTTTTGCTGTGAAAACATGGAACAAATGGGTTTTGAGGTAAGACCTTGTAAGAATGAGTAGAGAGGCTCTGATGACTTGCAACTATAACACCCTGAACTATGATACACAACTGGTAAACTGCAACGTCAAAAATGCAAAGGTAACGCACTGAATAAACAACTGGAAACACATCCTTCTCTGTCCCACAGCCTCACTGGCATCCTCGCATACATCACTAGCCAACAAACTTCATTCACAGCTAGAGTTTAGAAATATTTAAAAAATCCAGGGTTTCATCACCCAAACACAACTCTCTTACCATTTTGGCAAATTTTCTTCCAGCCCTGTAAGTAACAACTCTGTGTTATTCCAAACTTTGTGCCCTTTTTAAAAAATGGTTGCATAACATCCTACTATGAAGAGTCACACAATTTACTTGACTAATCCTGTAGATTTACTTTCAGGTTATTTCCATTTTTTCGCTTTTACAAAGAATGATTTGTGCATTTAACTTTCTTCTTTTTGAGAGCTAGAACTGTTGTTATAGGAAGTTTTCCTAGAAATGGAATTACTGAGTCAACCCCTCTGAATGTTTCTAAGTTCTTTAATTTACTCAACTTTTACTGGGTATTTATGCAGCGCCCGGCTGTGCTCTGATCAAGAACAAAAGATGAACAAAACGTGGTCTTGGTGCCTGTTCTCAAAGAGTTCAAGGGCAGGAGGAAAGCATATTGCTAAACACCTTTTCCATAGGGTGGTACCTATTTATATTTTCTAATAAATTCCCTTGGGAATATTATTCATTTTACCACTCTGATGCTATCAGGATTCAAATAAACCAAACAAAAACTGGACTTACTAGTAGATAAAACATGAAATCTAGTTTTAATTTGAATTAATGTTTACTGATTAACTATGTCTCCCCTTTTATGAATCACTTCAAGTTTTTACTGATTTTACTGGGATGTTGGTATAATTCTCATTGACTTGTTATGTTTTCTTTACATAGCAAAGACATGAGCCCATCATCAGCATGCACTGCCACGCTTTCTTAGTTTACAATTCAGTGTATTTTTTTTTTCACATTTAGAATGTCTTCAACTAATTTGTACTTGGAGCTATGCCATTTGCCTATGTTGAGATTTCATAAGAAACTACTCAAGGAAACCTGTTGCTCTATTTACTGAAAGGATATTTGAAGAAACCGTAGGTTTCATTAGTTTCCTCTTTACAAAAGCCCACAAAAAAGAGTTCTGATATTAGTAAAATTAGGAATAATTATGTTTCTCCTGAATCGTGGGTTTATTTTTATGTTACGAACACAGTGAATCATGGAACTGATCATTTCCTATTCACATTAATTCCTACGAAAGGTCAAGTCGACTCTAAGCTAGCAAATGCAAGCATGTTAAAAGCACATTTTCGTACACTTAACTTTATCCCTGGCTTTATCTTATCTTCTCCACTTTCATTTTCCCTTTGTTTCATTTTTCCCATCTATTTAAAAAATTTGCACTAGTTATTAAAACTATGAGATACAAAAACATGAATATCTAGTTTGAAAAAAATTGGAAAGTTCAAAAAAGTATAAGATAAAAAGTCCCACCTAGCTCTGTGTTAGAACACAAAGAAATACAGGCCACAGTCTGGTTGTTAAGGAGCTGACAAGCTAGTGGGCGAGAAAACAAGTAAACACACAATTATCAACAAGTGTGATAAGTACTATGATAGAGAGAAATACGCTATGGACACACACAGGGAGGGCATCTAATTCAGACAGAAGGGCTCTTTGGAAAGACTTGTGGGGGAAATGATGTAGAGCCCAGATGGAGAAGCAGTCTAAAAGAGAAAGAGAGTCAAGGACTGTCCAAGTGGTAGAAAAGACCTTATATACTGAGCTAAGGAATTTAAACTTGATCCTGAATACCACAGAGAGCTCACTGCAGGATTTTAAATGGAATTTAAATAACATGATCAGATTTGCATTTTAGAAAGAAATATCTAGTAGTGATGTGCAGAACAGATTGGCAGGGGATAAAAAAATAAATCAGTAACCCCAGCTATGAGGTCAGAAGTGATAAAGGCCTGAATGATTTAATATATTTAAAAAAATAAGTTTTCCATTTTATATTTTCTAACTATTGTTAATATGTAAGAATGCTATAAATGTTTGCCAAACTCATTAAATTTAACTTCTTGAATTCAGATTTCTAGAAGTATTTCACATGACCAAATAAACACAATTTCATCTCTTCTTTTCAAATATTTATACTTAATTTTTTATATTGGCCAGAACAGTATTTTTTAAAAATAATTACCCAAACTATATAATCTTTAGCGTATAAATTAAAAAATGGTCCAAGGAAACAAAATAAAGATTTTGGAAATGACTTAAACTCTTTAAGAACTTATTACAAACCAGAAGCAGCATAACAATGGGGAGAGGATTCGCTGTTTAAGATGTGTTGTTGGGGTACCTGGGTACCTGCCTGATTATCAGTACAGTGAGGGAAGAATTGCTTCCTACCACAATGCTGCGATCTCGTTCTGATGGCTCACATAGTTAAATGTAAGAAAGAAAAAAAGAAAATGGAATAGTATATTTATTCCAGCTGGAGAAGGAAGATAAATTTCCAACTATTGTGAAATAAGGGATTTTATCAGAGACGAACTGAATAGGTATGAATATATAAAAATAAAACAGTTTCACTCAATAAAATGTAAAAAAGGGGGAAAGAAATAAAAGAGGAAAAAATAACTGATAAAAGCTTACTAGCACATATGTGTATGTGTGTACGTACCCATGTGTGTGTAATTCTATTACAAATATGAAATAAGTAAGGTCAACCATATTTCATCAAATAAATGGTCAAATGGTCAAAAGAAACAGATGATCAATTTACATATAAAGGAAATAATAGTAAATTATTATTTGGAACACTGGATAGCTTCTCAGGAAATGAAAGAAATGTAAAAAATACCTTTAGGGAATCATTTACACACTTGTTAAATTAAGAAACTGACAAAGAAAGCTAGAGCGCAATGTAAAGAAATTAATACTTAAAAACTGCTAGTAGCACTATCAACTAGCTCACGCTCTCTGGAAAGCCATGGACCAAGTGCAACAGCGGCTATGCAGGCATGAATGTATGTACGCGTGCAATCATACACTCTGACCTCGCACGTGCACTTGGGAGAACCATATCCCCAAAAGGGGGAACAGCCAACTGTTTAAATATGTTAAGAGTACAACTATTTATAACAGGAAAACATGAAAACAATCCAAGGATCGAAGAAAAAGGCTAAATGAACCACAGGATAGCAACAAGATGTATCATACAGTTTTTTTTAAAAGGACACACATATGAGGACATAAATAGCTAGAAATGCAAAGGAAGCAACTCAAACCAATGCTTTGCAAAGCATATATATACATATGTGAATTAACAAGGATGTGATTAAGAGTGAATGTTTTCCTACATTCTATTTTATTTAGGTACAACTGGCCTCGAAGCTATCCAGAAGCCAAGCTGGCACTAGTCAACTAACTACACATATGTTCTCTCCCTCCTCCTTTAACATAACATGATGCAGTGGGCACCTTCATCTTCTAATATGTGCCATCGTAGGAACACACACTCTGCTTTACAACTTAGGTTTCTGGAAAGGAAAGCAACTGCTGAATTGTCTTACCGTGAGTGTGGCAAGTGACATGAAGCCGATTAGGTTATTCCATACTTTATCGATGTCCTTTAGCAATTGCTGAAGTTTCTCACTACACACTGCAGTGGCTTTTATCCCCAGCTCGACGCGTTTGGTTACCCTGTACACCTCAACAACACCTGACAGGGTGAGAGAGTAGAGAGTTAGGCGCTGGAAGTGTAGAGAAAGAGATGAGCAAGACAAGGCAGCATCACGGCTTGCTGATATCTTAGTTGGAAATAAGGATTATATCTGGACACAAGTGAACCTACTATTCTTTGGGACCAATCTGCTACTCAGTGCTTCAGAATAACTGACTGGTAAGAGCAGACTCTAGAGCTATACTGCTTAGGTTCAAATCCCAGCTCGGTCACTTACTAGCTGTGTAAACTCTCTGTGCCTTAGTTTCTGTAAAACTGGGATAATAGTACCTCCTGAAAGTATGTTTGAGAGAATTAAATAAGTTAGTACTGCAAAAGGCTTAGAACAGAGTCTGTAGAACAGTAGGCATTATGCAAGTATTAGCTATTTTTTTTTCTGGCTTCTTTATGAGTCCACCCTTTTAAATTTGGGAAATACCATTAAACTTAATGAAAATGAGAATATTAAAAGTTTAAAAGAATCTGAATGTCCATATCATCACAAAGTAATTAAGAAATATCTTGCTATTCTAAATAGCCAAGGATTTACAGACTCTGTGGCTTCATGTATCTTTTATACACTTAACAGGGCACAGAACAGTTCTTTTCTTGTGGCCTCTGAATTGTAGCTGAACTCTTTAAGCAAGGGAGATAGGTGCCAAGTATCTCTCCATTCTAAGGACAGCCACCAGACACATCCACAGCCCCTAACCCAGCCTCTATAAGAGAGGGCTAGAAGAACTCCAGGGGGTCTTCAGAGCGGTTCATCATCAGCCCTGTGTATAGCACTATGGCTTTTCCTCTTCCTTTCCCAGGGGAAGGACGGGAATTACTGCTCAACCTAAGCCACGTAAGGGGGCTTCTAAGACAATCTTTCATAGGTACTAGGAAACCTACTAGGAGGAAAGACAAGCACCCATTACCTGGTGAACATCTGCTTATGCAGTAGAATTGTGCCTGTCTGGGTAGGTAAGTGGAACTAGAGTGAGGTGGCAGGAGTAAAGGAAAGACCACATTCCTCCTATATCCACTCATCCAGCAAATATTTTTTAGTGACTACTATGTGCCAGGCACTAGACTAGGTGCTGGAGGCACAACGGCGAAAAAACAGGCCCAAATCCCTCCCTTCTTGGAGGATTAGTCTAGTGGAGGGAGGCAGATAATAAATAAGAACAAAAAGTAGAACACATAAGATATTAAAGGTGATAAGGCTAGGGAGAAAATCTAGAAGGGAAAGGGATAGGAAGTACCAGGATGAGGAGAAGGCATACATATGGGTAAGGGAGGCCAAGGAAAAACTCATTAGAAGGTGACATTTGAGTAAAGATCTGAAAAAGATTAGGATCCACTGTACGTAGGTCTGGCCACCTGAGCCTGGGGAGGGAAAGAACATTGAATTAGACAGAGATTGAGGTTTCAAGCTGGAATAAGATGGCCAATCACTGAAGGTCATCAGGAAGTTAAGATATCTTTAATGTCATTAAGGGGTAGAGAGGAAGAATGGACAAAGTATGGTAAGGCACGGATTGGAGACCCAGTGATTTCATTTTAATACCTCACCTAGTTCGGACTCTTTGATAAACCAGAAACCAGCAACAGATGTAATTTTACGTTGTTGCTATTATGTTATAACAGGGACTGGGAAACTTGGTCATAGAGACCTTAAGTCGAACAGCTGTTACTGATTATGACTTAGGTGTCTTATTTACAAATGCAGATGTTACTTAGTGAAGTCATATATATGTATCTTGAGAGACCAAGATTAAACTACGTAACATAAGGGAAGAGTGAAAATATTTCCAAGTGTCGTGACTTTGAATAAGAAAAATATCAAAGAACACACACACACACACAAAAAGGAACATACCTAATAGATATTCCATGCCTTGAGCTGACTGAATTACTTCTGTGCACACAGAACTACTACTGATTCCATTTAAGGTATCATTCGCTTTCTTAATGACCTACAAGAAATAAAATCACATCACCTTACATAATAAAGAAAAGTCATTGCAAATCAATTTACTATTACTAGAAAACCCTCTAGAAAAGCCAGGTTTGAAGAAGCATGACTAACTGATGTGTGTATATGACTATACTGAAACAAATCTGAGAATTTAATTTTAAACTGGAAGAAATAATCCCCCATTTATTCAGAAGAGAAAAGACAGGGTTTCTTTTTAGCTTAAATATTTTCATTTAGGCAGATACTGTTTTGTTATTTCTTAAACACAGTGACAGATGAATGACCCAGTGCTTTTAAAAATGTGAAAGAAGCTTCACTTAAGAAATACGACTTTCCATAGAGCTTCACTTTGCAGAAGGCCATCAAGGTAGGGCTGGCTCTCTTCCAGTTTGCTTCTGTCCATTCAAATCAATGAAGGAGAAGGCAAAATGACACATGACAGCACTTACATATGGGTGAAACGCCACAAAGGTGACATACTCACATCTAGGGCACTCCCCAGGCATCTCTGCCACTCATATGCGTATCTCTCATTCTCCTGTGAATTTTATAAAAAGAACTGGGTTAAAAGGGCAAGTCTGGAATCTTCTATAACTGTCAATTCAGAGAGCACTGGAAGACTTTCCTTTTTATTAGAATCACTCTAGTTCAAGCACAGTTTATCTTATGAACCCATTAATGACTATTTAAAATTACTAATAAATGTAACTTCCAAGCACATGACTTGTAAATTCGAGGGAAATGTTTTGGAACAGCTTCTGTCTGCACCTGTTGCCTCATTTTTTCTACAGTTAGTGTAAATTTCTTCAAAGGTACTCACCACGCAGGTGGTCTAACACAAGAGGCCATATCAAACCACCAGCTTTCCAGTTAAGATGCTGTGTGCGTGTGCACGCTCGCGCACATGGTATGACAACAGGGGAGGGAAGGAGAGCTAAGAGTGTTGGCTGCAGGAGGAAAGCTGCATGGGACTAAGATGCAGCAAACATAAACACTAGAAGATCCAGAATATTTCCCTTTCTCTTCTATTTTCATGTGTTAACATACACTAAAATCATAAAATCTAAGTGCTCAAAAAGAATTCCCGTAAACACATCCCTCCTTGTGAAGTCCCACGAATAATTTCAGTTTTAAGGTTATTAACTACTTTCAGTAGATGCCACATCTGGGAGGTATTTTCATCCAAGGCTAATGTCACCATTCTCACATTTTAATTACATATTTTATATCCAGTGCCTTGTGACTCTCTGCCCCTTGTGTCCGCACGTGAAAGCTGCATTTTTTTTTTCTGGGGCCTTCAGTGACCAGCTGGTCTTTTACTTGCCCCCTGTGGAAAACTACCTCGCTCACCTCCACCTCTCCTGTCAGATCTTTGTACTTGTCACGGATGACAGGCAGAGCAGGCTTCTCACTCAGAGTGTTGGAACGGTCTCTGAAAGGCTGCTCCAAAGCCGGAGAAGGCGAAGAACGGCTTATTTCTTTATCACCAAGGCTCAAACTCCTCTTATGCGATCCTGGGAGAAGTGGTGGCACAGTTAAAGGTTTTGATTACTCAGCTTAGTTCAAGCACAGGCTCTTCCTCGCTAACATGACCCCTTTCTTTAGATGTTTATGCCATGAGGCATTCAGAAACACCACACTTATTCATTCTGTCTGACAAGCTATATGTTGAATCCTTTCCATTGCTCTCTCCTGCTTGGATTTCCTGCCTTTCACTTCCTTGATTACTCTTCCCTGATTTATCATAATTTTAAACACAGAGTCATTGAAGTCTGAAGGACTAGTGTCTTTCTAACTATCAGTGCATACGAGTTGTACTGCTTTTCCAGTCATCACTTATAGAGTCCTACCAATCTCCTACATACTCTCTCAATCTAATGGATATCAACGATCCCTTCTGTCAAAATAGGCTTAAAGCAGAGGGGGCAAACTCGAATGCCTTCGGAGAATAGGTAAGTAAATGACTGAAGTAAGTTAACTGGAGATAGGAAGTAGAAGGGACTGTGACACTGGGGAGAGAATACCTCATCTACTAGAGCGGGGATTGCTCCTCAGCTCCTGCTGATTTGTAAAAGGTGGGAATGCAGGCCTAGTATTGCTAGATATTACTTAAGAAAAGCTAGTAATCTAGAAATCTCAGGACTTTTACATATTTGTTACTGCCTCGTACATTCATAAACCATCTTTTTGGGTCAGTCCAAACAAGTCTGCAGACTGGATCCAGATGTAAAGCTGCCACATGGCAGCCTCTGAATTAAAAAATACAGTCTGTAGCCAGGGAACAAGAGCAGAGCTAACTTGCCCACAAGTGGATCAAATCCATTTCTCTGGTTCATTTAACATAGCACACCTCTGACTAAACCAGCTAATGAACAACAGACTGTGTGCTCAGCCCCAAAAGCAGTTATCTGAGGGATAACGGCTTGACTTCAGCTCAGTCTCAGGGAAACCTTGTTTTTTAACAGCTATCAGTAATAGACTGGGTTTCAAACACTGGAAAATCTAATTCCTGTTAAAGCGGGGACCAACTTTTTTATTCTAAGAAAGAACATCTAACGCCTCAGTAGAAGAAACCGTGACAGTAAAATTTACATTGAAAGCTACTCACCTTGAACAGAAAGGTCAAAGGTTGCCAGCTCACTTTTGATCATTTCTTCACTGGATTTCATTTTGCTTTGTGAATTGGCCACTAAAAAGTCAAATTTGCTGATTTTTGGCTTTTCACTTTGAAACTCTCCAAAGTCATCTAAACACTCTTTGGGGGTGTCGTGAGAAGCACTGCTGGAAGCTGGGCTAGGACATGTGGCCTCTTGGTTCTGTTCACTTGAAGGCAGGTCCTGTCTTGTGAATTCTTGATAGTCCCCGCTTTCATAGTCCTTTTGCTCTCTGGTCTGAGAAGTCACATTTTTCAAGTTGGCAAAAGCTGGGAAGGTAGTCTCTTGAAGAGCATCTTCACTTGCGAAGGTTGTGACTTTGGACAGAGATGTCATGGTGATGTTTTCAGAGCTGCCAAATGAAGTCTCTTTCTTTGGAAGAACTGAGGCGGCTGAGGAGGATCTGCTTCCTGCTGAGAGGACAAATGGAGAGAGTTTTCTGCCCTGAGATGCATCATCCCTGTCTGACCAGTCAAAGCTCGTAAGTGTGCTCACTGCAAAATTGCTACCGCAGGTTCCAAAAGCAGCATATTTTAAGTCCTCTATATCTGAAAGGGAAATAAGACCCCACAATTAGAGGCAAGCTCACGATTTAGGCAAAATGCCCTAAACTCTACAGAAGCAAAAGGTCTAGCATATTTGATTAATTTTATACTATGTTGGAGTTTACTAAATTTAGAACTTGTACTAAAATTAAAGGAGTTGGGCTGTAAAATCTGATCTTTAAAAATCCACATTAGCTTTGAATTGACATTTATATTTAGCTACAAAGAGTCTTTTTTGGGGGGGGGGGTGGATATAAGAATTACTAAAAAAAAGATAGGTTCATTTACCAATGTGTATATATACTCTTCAGTATGAGAACAGGGCTGTTTAATAAACTGTTCACTTTTTAACTTTAAAATGTATTTATTACAATATTTCCTGCTTAAAACATCTCATTCACCTTGAGTTTGTTGGAAAATGATCCTTTAAAACAAGGTCATATAAAATGTACATGAAAGCTAATTAAAAATTGACAATTTCTCAAAACTAAAGTGAAAATGTTACCTAAACTTAAATCAATTATTGGGAATTTCTGTCTCAAGCAAGGCCAAATATAAGATTTTAATTAAACAGTTACTTACCTAGTTGTTATTTTGGTCAATATGGACGTCATATTGCTGTGATGGAGTATGAGGAAAGAAAAATCAATCTAATCTACTTTAGCCCCTAAAAAATAGAATCAAAGGTCTGAATCCTGTTTCTCTTTCAAGTATGTGTCAGCCCCTCGTTTGAAGAAAAGGAAGAGGAAGGAGAGGAGAAAGAGGAGGAGGAAGAGGAGGAAGATGATGATGACGAAGAAGGAAACGCTGGGGCAGAAGACTCATTTTACATCCTTAATATATGTTTAAATAATTTAGGAGGTAGCATAAAACAGCAGAAAGAATTTAGGCTTTTGATTTAGATAGATCTGCATTCAACTCCCAGCTCTGCCACTTACTACTTGTGTGACACTAGGCAAGCTACTTAACATTTTTTGACCTTTGTTTGCTTATCTGTAAGATGAGGAGAAGGCCATGTACTTGGAAAGGCTGTGTTGTGAAGATTAACTGATAATGTGTGTAAAGTATCCAATCCAGTGAGCAATACAGAATAGCGATATTTGTACAACAGAGCTGCCACCAGCTTCAACTGGACATTTAGTTGCTCCTTTAGGGCCGAAAATGAAATTAATTCAAAGCAAAAATGAAATATCATCATTTTAGTGGTCTTACTAGGGAAACTTTCTTGCCCATTTCAAAAAGCAAAACCAGCTGGGGCTGAATAACTCTGTGCATGACAGCATGTAGAGAAGCCACCTTTTTGGCAGCACTGTCCATTCAGTCTGGCTGACATGTGTTTAGTTTCATTTTAGTCATTGTATCTGAGGCAAGAAGGCCAAATAAAAGACTCCCTCTCTGACGACCACAAACATGGTTTACAGGGAAATTCTCAAAAGTTCTGTGACCCAGATTTTCATAACTAATAGGTGAACCAATACTGAGTCATTGTGTCTTTCTTTCACAGCAATACTGCATAGTTTATGACAGTTAAGGGACTCCTGACATTTCCATAGCTCTTCTAACAGTATTCATTCTTGCTTTTTCTTCCTGTTTCTTTTTCATCCTTCCTTCCTCCCTCATTTCCTACTTTCTTCCTTTATCTCTCCCTCTACCTCTCTCAACCCTATTAGGAAAAGGGTACTAAATTAATAATAAAAGTGAAAAACCTTAGATGTACAAAAAGGCCAACCACTGAAAAAACAGATAACGTGCAGAACAATAGTACATTTTAAAATTCTGTAATATAAATAATACCCTTCAAATTTTGGCTTATTAAACAGAAGGGAAAAAATATTTGGGTGGAAAACATATAGTTTAGAATGAATAAAACAAGACTTTAGGCAAAACGCTTTCTTACTCTCTGGCTGTGGTGTTTAGTTTTCCCTCCAACTTAAAGGAATCAGAAGGCACCCTGCCTCAAATGAGATGAAATTCAATTAGGAGACAGATGCAGTTAAACACAAGACTAGTCTTTCAGGGGTATATTCAGAAGAATATTTCAGTTTGGATTTTTAGTATTAGACTACTAGAAAGCTCTTTAAGGAAAGCTATATTATAAACTGCTCCCAGAATCTACTAAAAGGGTAGCAATTTTCCTGGAGACCAAAGATAAATTTAATGAAAAATTAAGCTCTAATTTCAACATCACGACTAAACTTCTATGGTAATAAAAAGACCCTTTTGTGTAATTATGCAACAAGAAAAAAAAAGCAAGCAAATTTAAAAAAACAACAGAAATCGTTGTAGTATATATAATCAGGTAAAAGACATTATTATACTAAGGGATTATCTTAGTTGAAGAAGTATTTTTATAATACTAGAGGTCTTTTACAAATCTTACTTTTAGTACAAATATAAGCATAAAAATTTGCCTTTTGGAGTAACTCACAGAAATAACCAAGTGAAAAACTAAAAAATCAAATAAAAGGCTTAAAATATTTTATACTTAAAAAAAAATAATAAAGAGTAAATATGTAGGATATACTAACATCAAGCCTCAAGGTAGATTTTTAAATTTCACTTTGCTTATTTATTGGCTACTGCAGTGTAAAAAAATAATTTACTAAAGTGCAATTCATTTGAACACATAAAACTAATATTACACAGGAATGTGAGAACATTATATTCCTAAAACTTAGCATTTACAAACAATATAAAAACAGTAGTATTTCTTGGCATGGTGAATATTAGTAAGCCATTTTCTAAGAAAATATGGTATATCAGTTCCCTGAGGATAAGCTAAATCAAGAAAATTCCTCATTTTCCATGTTAACAGTTCTACATTTTCTAAGCAGTCAAATTATATGTATTATCGTACAATGTTCCTAAAAATATTAAAGATTCTGTAAAACCTACAACGTAAGTGATAAAAGCCCTATCTGGAAAAATAATATGGAATAACCCACATTTTATTTTGTAATCACTGAAGTTACTACGGATGGGTTTTCAATTTGATAGCTGAATTCTGAAAATTGCTCTTGAGAAAGGAAAAAGAAAACAGTGAATGGGTGCAATAAAATGAATAGAGACTCACCACTCTACTTCCAATTCTATTAGAGACCTCTGAGGCTGTGCTAGGCTGAACTGCAATTGCACACAGATAATGTGCCAAATTGTGTGCTTTAATACACGTATTTGTTTGCAACCAGGAATGTCCTATTACAAAGGCCAAAGGAATAAACTATACAACCTGCTTTTCATCCTGGATCTCAAATCACAACATGGATTTCTTGCTTATGCTAGCAAGTAACCCTATCACAGTCTCTTCCATAACCTCTATTTAAATCCTTTCTGAACAGATGTTGTACATGAAAACAAGGCATTTCTTGGAACAAAGGATGTGAGCTGCCATTACAGGACATGGAAGGCCATATCAATTCCCATGGATATTTTCTAAAGCTGTAAGCATATGCCCAGGTGATTAAGAATTACTGACTTTTGAGAAAGGGGTTTGGAAAAGAAGGAGATACTTGCACAAATTCCACTATTCCCCAGTGTTTTATATAGCAATAAAAATGTTCAATGGACTGAGGAAGAGTCTTTAAAAATTAAATATCTTAATTTCCAATACTGATTTAATTCAAACTTCATTTACCAAAGCAAACCATGAAATATTTATACCTTTCAATTTCTTTCCACCCCTGAGATCAGTCATATTCACATTCCCTAATAATTATTAAACCTGGTCTGACTGTGTCCCGTAAGTCTCAAGTACCGTGATGTGTGTTGTTGAAAAAAATAGGAATGAAAGTGATCACAATGGAAGTATGACAGGCTATAAAATGCTGCTGTATAATTGCCTTCCAGTGTTTTCTAACCTGCAGAGAAACCTCCCATTCTTCATTTGTACTGACTCGTATAAATCAATGGTTTAGACGCTATACATGCTATCTGTACACACATGCAGGTTTGTGTCAGTGCTTTAAGTTCAGTTTTTAAAAAGTGGCAATCCTGCGGATCAGTTTAAGTCAGAGGAGGATGGAGGGCCAAGAAATGGTGTCAGGATATATAATCAGTCTGCTCATGGTCATCATTAAAAATTTCATCAAAACCAATACCAGATGAGCACAGAAGATGGCTATGCCAGGGAGAGGGTAGTACCCAGGACACCCTCCAATGCATATGACCCTCAAAAGCTACTGGGCCAGCATTTTCCAAAACAACTTATCAAAAATATTCAACTAATGGAAAAACAAAGCTAGAAGCAGTCCTTTAAGAATAATTTGATTCTTTGAGTTATTTTAGGATTTAGCCTAGCTTCTTTGATATTCCCAGTGTCCTCTTCATGTTCATTTGCTGCTTTTAAAAATTGTCAGGGATTTAAATTTGAATAAGAGAGTGACGGTAGAATATAAATACATTTGTATAATTTCTCAGGCACTGATGTATGAAGTCAAGTACTAACCATATCTTACTCTACTTGGTATCGGGATTAACAAAACATAATATTTTGTTTGTTTGAACCTATAGCATAGAGTTCAAGTCTCTATTGAAAGTTTACATTATAGTATTAAAAATTCCTCCCTAAAAAGTAAATGTTACTCCAGAAACATTAATTGTTCAATTTGTGACTGTGATTATGTTTTATGCACAGTTATATTCAGTCTTTTTCTGCAGGCTGCTCAGAAAAATTCAGAAAGGAATTAAAATAATGGCAGTCCCAGATGGATCAACCTAGTATTAGGTGATTCCACTGACAAAGGAATTCCTTAGCTAAAGCTATCACAAGATTGGTTTTATATATGGCACACACACACACCAAAAAAATCCTAAATGAAAGGCAGCTGGTATTATCATTAGATAGAGTCTACACCAAGATCTCTTTCTTCCAAATTAGTTAGCAGCATACAAGGTTTCTGAAACCAAGTATTATTCAACTTTCCATAGCATTATGCTCTGGAAAACATGGTATTTTGAATGGCAGACTCAGCTTTCCTCAGAGTGACTCTAAACCCCAATGCACGACTTTTTTTCTCTCTCAAATGGCATATTTCAGATACTATAAGTGATCTCTCAGGAACGCTATTCAAAATCCTCATCTACAATGGTTTAATGTCTTGTCTGACTCAAATTTTAAAAAAGAACAAAGAACTAAAGCCTCAAATCATAAGAAAAAAATTTAAACCATGGAAACAACCGTGTTTTCTAAGGTTTGTATTGGCCTTGGGTTTCTGATCTGTAAACAGTAATATTCCCAAGGGTTTTTGCTATTATTATACTGTAAAGTGGAAAAAAAAATATTTTTGAAATTTGGCATACTCTTGCTGCTAACTTTTGTGGATCTTCTAGAATCGTTTTCCTCAAAATGAAAATATTTAAATCTTCCTTTGTCCAAGACATCCCTTAAATTCATTTTAAGAACTTGCTTTATGGACTAAGTCAAAAACAACTGAGGGTGGCTTCATAATACATTCTGAAGTTGGAAAGATAATTTGGCTCTATAATTAGAGGATGGAGTACCCCATTTCAAATCCAAATCAATTTTAGTCCTAAAGACTTCCTGGTATCAACAATGAACACTTTCCATTACAGAGATTGTCAATTTAAATTATCAGTTTACATTAACTGTGCTCAGAGGTCCATCTCGATACCATTAGATAGTTTATTTAAAATTAAATCTATAGCTATCTAGTTATTAACAGATGTGTCCCCCTTCCCCAAGTACTCAAGGATGCTCCCTCGTTTTCCCCATCTCTTCACAGTGTAACTCCTAGTGGAGATGGGCTCAGTGAGCCTTACTAATCAATAAAATCTACTCCGTTTCTTCATTAAAAGAACGCAGCAAATTTTCTTTCTAATATGTAAAATAGTGTAAAGTTTATACTTTAAAAAAATATTTAAAGTTCTATTTCGACCCAGTGCCATGTTAAAAACTTTTATCAGTGGAATTATAAGGGGAAAAGGCTAAAATGTACCAATACTTTCTTAGGAGAAAGGTATTGGAGGAAACAAAACAGACAAAAAGGAAAAACCCTCTAATCACAGGAGATGCTATTGCTTTAAACTTGATATGAAACAGGTATTTCTTTGGTCTAACCCTGAAAAAGTACAAATTACACACATCCCCACACTTTCAAAATATGCCAAAGAATGATTTATTAACATAGGACTTACAGATCACAAAAGAGAGTAGTACAGAAGAGCTGGAAAAGAAGTCATCAGCATAAGCATGCAGATCAGTATTTGCAGAGGGATATACCAAAGCAAGTTCAAAAAGGCACATTCACACAGAAAATGTCTAAATTGAAAAAAAGACATCAGAAAAGCAGCCAAAAAAGGTGGTGGTGGTGGGGCACTGATTAAAATACAAAGATTTTCAATGTCGAAGAAGAGCTACTTTACAGGTAGGTAGGTAGGTGGCTACAGAAATCTTGCTAACCCTTTGAGTGTCACAAATGAGGGTAAGCTCTTGCTGCCAACAAAACCAGATGATCTTATGACTGCACATCAAGATGCTTCAGTGCCAGACAGATTAAATTTAGTGGGGGAACAAAAGCAGCCTAGTTGAAATTATATGCAGCAAAGGCTCAAAGGGTTAAATGTAATAATATGCAGCAAAATCAGGCAACATTATTAGTATTATCTACCTTCCATACAAAGAATTATAGCAGAGTTAAAAGAGACAGTATCCCCTTCAGAGTTAAGTTAGGGTTTCTAAATAGGATTAAGGTCCAGAGATAGGAGTCTACTGGTTTTATTCTCTCTTCATTAGCCCACTTCTAATTTCCCCAACAAGAAGTACCTTTAACCTGCAAACTAAGAGAGCAAGAGATACTGTGGTCAACGTGAGGATAAGGTAAACCACATTGCCTTAAAGAAGTCCCTGGCATTTACCCTCTACAATACATTTATGCAGCAGTTTTGCTCAACAACAATATAGCTTATTGGTTAGCCTCAACCCCTTTTAACAACCGCTCTAAAGGGATACTGCTCCTTTCTGGCAGAAGGTTTACAGATCAAAAGGAGGAAACAATCTGCTTTGAGAATATCCTCAAACTGAAGAAACTTGGCTTGAACATTACAGGTTCCAAGGCTGGAAATGTTCCAAACATACATAAAAGAACATGGGCACAGCAGATTATTTTAACAGGTCAATCAGAACAAACTCAGTCAAAAAACCAACCCCCCTTTCCCAAATAAAATGGGGACGGGGTGAAGGCATCCCAAACCCAGATCAGACTCATCTCATAAAGACATCTAGCTTGGCACTGTGAACGAATATAGATTCACTTTCAGAAAAATAGCTTTTAATTAATAATTTCAAGTCCAAAGGCTAGTTTACTTGTTATGAGATTTGAAAATAAAAATCAAATATTGTTGTTCAGAAAAATGGAGCACTTTGCAACCAACTGCTGTGGCTCAAGCAGCTCATACAAAAAAGAAACGACATCACTATCAAACAAACAGCAGCAAAAAAGAAAAGAAAATGGAAAAAAAAAACATTTGAGGAAAAAGACAAAACAAGGAAGTAGACAAGGGCACAAGGAGCTCTGCAGACAGCCCACCACACCTGGAAAACGCCTAAGCAAGTAGCAAGGTGAAACACAGTCTCTGACAGCTGCTCCTCACTCAGCACCCTGTTTAAGGACTCCTTCAGCACGTCAATGGCCAAAGGATGGACGCGACTTTGTTTTCTGACTTACCAATCTGAGATATGCAAACGTCATAATACTTTACAATTTCTGCCTGAATCTGTAAACTTAGAAGTGTGTGATGCGTCCCTCTCTGGTTTAAAAAACAATAAACCCTTCATATGCGTAATAAATTTTCTAGAGTAATACTGAGATATTTGTTATTAAAGGCCACAAAATAGGTTTATCTTTCTATATACATATCAAATAACAAAAAAAATAAATAAAAACTAGGACACTTGGGAATCTAGTTTTTACGACGAGGAGTTAAACTAGAGAATAAACTGCTACATGTAACTCCATAAAGAATTTTAAGAGGGCTCCCTTATAAGATGTTCTCAAACATTTTACGAGAAAGTGAATAGTTACCCTATTCTACCATCTACAGATTTGTTATACTTTAATACTTCCAGTAATAGAGATAACACTAAAAACCGTACCTGAATTCCACTGACAACTCATGCCCTCCTCCTTGCCAGACCCTGGCCCACAGGACATCCATACACAAGCTCTTTCCCTCTTCTTCTCTTTTAGGGACGAGGCAAACTGCCATACAACTGGCTAGTCATTTTTACTTGCTTGACCCAACAACAGTCAGTTTCTGTAAACCAAACAATACTATACTGGCAGCTGCCAAATATAGCCAAGAGAAGAAAAAAGGAGAGGGAAATGGTGACCTCACTCAAAAAAATGGAGGAACATCACTAACACTGCAAAAATCTATAAAATTTCGCCAGAATGTGCTGTTCATTTAGCAGTGAATTTTTATATGCCTCTAACACCTAGTTGGTGTTAGATTTGAAAAATAAAAATATTTTAGCTATCCGATCTGAGTTCCTTAGTATTCATGGTATCCTTCCATCCCAATATACATAGAATCAAATTTAACACTGCTTTAAGGGGACTGGCAACAAAGAGGTTATTAAAAGTTCATAAAAGTTAAGAGCCAGAGCCCTACTCTTCTGTAAATCGACACCCACAGAATCATCTTTGAAATCTACATCACCATCACCAGAGCAATCTCACCAATTCCTCACCTGCGGCAGGAGGATGCTGGCCACTAACTGTTGGTAAATCCAAAGAGCTATCAGACATGACATGTTTAAGATCTCCTCCCACATCAGCCAGTTTCATGTCAAACTGAACAGAGAGTGCGTCTTCAGAGTCCTCCTTGCCGACACTGCTGCCACCAATGGAAGGGAGATCCAAGGACTTCACTGAAGCAGAGTCTTCTTTGGTGGGTCTGAAAGTCACTGCTTTCTCTCCCAGGGATTTGTCCAAGTTCATGGAAGAAAACTTATTGGAGTGGAAGTCGGCAAAATCGTCATCGCTTTTTCCTGAAGGAGTGTTATCTTTCAGTTCCTCAACACCCAGTCCAGATCCTTCCAGGGAAAGATGTTTGAAGACATCGTATTTGGTAGATGCAGAAGCTGAGTTTTGTCCAGTTTTCAGTGCGCTGCTCGAGCTGCTGGTTAAAGGAACAGGACTAGTTTCCTCTTTAAGAGCATCATATTTATCATTTGACTTTTGCTCAGATGAAACAGAGCTGTTACTGAAAGCCATAAAATCTGCAAAGTCATCCTGCTCCCCAACAGATGCTGGACTAGAATATTCCCCAAAAAGGTTGAATTCTCCAAACTCATCAGCCAGACTAGAAGATTTAGTTGATGCCAATGCTGTTGCAGCTGCAGCAGATCCTGTTGACTGTGGTCGTGTAGAAACAGATTTTGATGCACTAAATGCAGCTGGGAAAGATAATGGTTTCTCGCTGCTGCAATTAACTGAGGAAAACATATCTAAGTCTGCTAAGTTCAGAGGATTTTTCACTTGTGTTTGTTGTTTCTGTTGTATAGCTCCTGAGGGGAAGGCTGCTGGAAAAGTTTTGTCTTTTGATGGTGGCTCTAGTGGTGATACACTATCGGCAGTTTTAAAATCGGTGAAACCATCATCGGTTCCTGCAGATCTGAATTCTGCAAAGTTTTCTCCTGAAAGAAAAAACACAACCAAATATATAAGAATGCTGAGCTGAAAACCACATGATGCATAGCATATTAAATGACAAGCATACTTTCATAGATTTCCTTCACTGGCTTGATATCATTTAACCACGGTTTAAACCCTACCAAATATTCTTTTAGAAACTACATATTTGTTTCCACATTGAAGGCTAATCATGTGGAAATAAATAAAAATCAAACTGAGAGCACTTATCATTTTTCATTTGCTCCTTTAGTGTGATATGTCTCTTGGTGCCAGATCCAAAAACATTGCTCTGAAGACTTTTTCTCAATATGGCTAACCATCCGAGTGTACAATAGAATAAAAAATCAGTGCTGGAGGTTACTGAAGAGAGACATATTAAAACAGTGGCCCTTTAAGGATAAAATGTATTACATGGTGTTCAAGCAGGAAAAATATATCACAGGTACCAATAAAGTATTATGAAAAGTCTAATATTTAGGATGTACAATACTTTGCTCAACTAGGCAGGTTAAGCATATCATCAGATACTGTGGTCTTGCTCAAGTATATGGAGGCATTAATTTGAAGGCAACTTCGATGATAAGTTTTGAAAAGGTATCTACTTATTTGCAAAGCACTCTGGCCAATGGCACATTGTAAAGCCGCTTCTCCCTGTACTCTCCAACAAATAAACTGAATCTCACAGAAAAAAAATCTGTAAATACTTGGGTTTATCTTGAAATTGGCCATCTTATTGTACCAATGAGCTTATTCTTATTAAAATTAAAAAAAGGATTTGAATAAATACCAACTCTATTATTAAAATTTCCAAAGGAAATGATTTAAATTTTAGCATTTATTGTTCTACTCTTAGGACGAGGTTACTGACAGAATTTTTTAATTAATATTTTAGGCAAAGAAAATAAGTACTAATGTAGTTCTCATAAATAATTAAATAGACTCAGTTAAGATGCTGAGAAAAATCTGGAACCATGATTCTTATTAGGTTTTTTATTCTTTATTATCATAGCAATGTTATCGTTCATAGGAATGAGGTTAGGATGTAGATGAGCTCAGTTTTCTAATGGTGTCCAAAGGTCTTCCTTTATGAACTACAAAAATGTACTTAAAATTGTAAATTAAAATTGTTATGAAAACAATATGGGCTTTTAAAAATATTGTGCTTGTAACATGATACATACATTGATGTATCATATGAAATAAACGCGGAAAACAATGGAAGCTGACTGACTGTTCCTCCTAATCTGAGATACTTCACTATAATTTACCAGCATAAGTCATCAACACAGAGAAACCTATTTAACATTCTTAGGGAAATTTTAGAAAGAGAGGAAAGCATTCAGAATTCTTGTATTTTATGTTTGTAAGACGTACCATCAATAAAACTAAAGTCAATTTCACAAATTGACAGGAGAAGCAGATTTAAAACTTAAAAAAAAAATCACCTTAGTACTTTAGGCAAGTATATCATTGATAATATTTGTATTATTTCTGTAAATGAAAATAAGCAGCCAATTTTGTCACAGCATAAATTTTTGATGTGCTACTTTGAAATATTTGTGAAATTGACAAGTTTTGCTTTGTTATTTTTTGAAATCACCACAGCAAACTAAACTTACTGATGAATTGTAAACTTTTCCATTAGAAATGTAAGCTGGGTGAAAGGGTTAAAAAGAAATAAAAATGGGTAGGTTTACAAGTTCAAAAACAAAGGGAATTTTTGGGCAAATAATTTAGTTGCAGTCATTTGAAGCTTGCATATCGGGAGGTACAATAAGCATATTACTTCATAGACAGTTCTTCTGTCAGCTTCCGAAACTTCATAAGTTTCCCTAATTGCCACTTTTTAGGCTCTAAAGGCATTTCAAAAGAGATTACTTTTCACTAAAACTTCAATAAGAAGTGGCACTTCTCTATGTAGAATATTTTTCTCATAGACTTTAATTCATGGTTTAAACAGTAGGGGTACAAAAAATGAAATATTATTAAACTCTGTCATTTAGTAACTTAACAAACTCGCAGCTTTGAACATGATACTATAAGATTCAACATGAATTCTAAGATACTAACAAACTTTGATGAAATTAAGCCAGTGTGCTTTAAATGCAAATAGAATATATTCTAAAACGAACAAAGTTGGCATCTCTACTTGGAAGGCCTTACAGTTAAAGATAGGAAAGTAAGCGATCAAAAACGGCAACAACAATCTAGGATTCTGTTAATAAAGTACTGTAAAAGCAGAACTAAGGTGTTGCTTACATTTTGGTGGCACCACTGTCTTTCCCAGGAATAACATACATATCATAATACATAAAGAACCCTGATGTTAAACTATGCGCTTTGCTCCAAATTTGTCTTGGCCTAAGATTTGATGAAAGCGTTGCTGGGAGTAAATGACAAATTAACAAGCCAAAAAATTCCTCTAGGGCTTAACTCTGTACTCCTAGTACCTAATATAGGCACAAAAGAAGAAATAGTTATTATATCCTAAAGTCTTGAATGAAACACCAGGAATCGTTTCTAGAATCTAAGGGCTGTAAGGGACTGAGCATTTTCAGAAGAGGTGAGTTTCCCTTCTTAGAGATATTTAAGCAGTACACTCTCTATTTCAACTTTCACATATTCCTTACCTTGTCTATATTCTCCTCCCACCTCTCCACTCCCATCCCTATCCCCTGGGCAGAAGAGTGAGAACAAATGATTAAAGGATGTTCCAAAATTTAAGCATTCAGTACACAAAGGTAGATAACCACAAACACAACTTTCAGTCTTTACATATAAGGATCTCAAATTATCATTCCATATTCTTTTCCACTCTATTTAATAAGCCCTTCTATCAGAGATGGGAACCACGTATACACAAAAACTCCTCTTACTTCATCTTTTGATTATAACCAATTTTGAAAACCTTGAAAAGTAAAAGACTTGTTGCTGCCTTCTGTACAGTCCACAGATTGCTGCACTGCCAGTAGTTCAAGTCTTATTGACTGTTAAAATAACTGAAAGCAGTCACAACCCTCTATTTGATACAGAAGTCTAAGTGGGCTTAAAGACTACCAGTGAAAGGAATGCACTATTTTCAGAGAAAACTGCTTTGATTTGGGGTTAGCCCTAAATTTTAGAAAATAATTCCCAATAACTGCACCACACTTTGCTTCCTTGTAATTTACACACACACACACACACACACACACACACACACACACACAGTGGGGTGGGGTTGGGAAGAGAGGGGAAGAAAGAGGGAGGGAGGAGGAAAGGAGGGGGAGGGAAATGGAAAGAGAAGTGGGGGAAGGGGAGAAGAGAAACCCTATGCACAATAAAATAATGTTCCAGAGTGTCATTGAAATAGCCATCGAAGATCTTTTATTAGAAATTGAAATAATTTATCCATTTAAGGAATCAAAAACTTACCTAAGGATTTACTTTCTGCTGTCTGTTCAAGTTCTCTGAAAGCACTATATTTATCACCAGGCTCTATGATGAAAAGATAGAAGCTAAAGTGAGGTTAAGAGCCTTGAGGTCACAACTCAAGAAAGCAAGCAGACTGGGTTGCCCAGACACACTCAGCATGTGGCATAACCATTTTACACATTTACCATAAAAGTTCAACACTATAAACAAAGATTTACATTAACAGGTTTATGAATTTACGAACTGCTGTTACCTCCAAATGAAACCGTATTTTCAGAGGACTTGTCAGGTGCAATTCCTTTAAACACAGCATACTTATCCATTGACGCTGATGCTTTAGTTCCAGGAAGTGGCATCAACAAAGAAGGGGCACTAAGAGAAAAAAGAAATATTTCTTAATGACTAGAACATTTAATCCTTCCCTAATCATCAAGTAAGATCTTAGAATTAAAGTGGCAAATAGGTACCTAGTTAAAACTCATGGTCCCGTTTTAAAACTAAGAAACTATATATATATATATATATATATATATATATATATATATATATATAAAAAAAACACACACACACACAGACACACACACACGATATATACACCACAAATGACAAAGGTAACATCTTTTTCCTTGAAAAAATATACTGAAATAACACCCAACCAATAACTCTTTTCTTGATTATTTAAAGAGGGGACAGATCCACACTGACCATCTAATCATCTCTTTAAGCCATAAAAATCACTGGAATGGCATTGGAAATAGATTATAGAATGATGACCTCTTGCAATTTTAACCTAAGGTCTATAAAACTGCAAAAGCGAACTGCTCTAAATAGGTATACCCAGTATTTTAAAGTAAATTATGTTAACCTTAATAGAAATTATTCTCTAAAATGAGGTCAGAATGCAGAGGTGAAATAGTTAAGAAAAAAAATCTATTTATAAAATGTTGTTCCAGCCAAGATGTAAATTGTTTCTCTTTTGATCATATGGCATTGCTTACTGGCAGAAGTTCACACATCTGATAAGCAGCAGTAGAGTTAATACAATTTGCATTTTTACAAGAATCACATCAGCAGTTCCAGAAGCTATCTTTGAAGCAAAACAACAATCACTTCAAAATTAGATGAAGATACTTTTTGCCTGTGGACATATTTCTCCCTGGATGGAAAAACAGTGTAATGAGTAGTATCTGTGTGGGTATTCTTGGACGGCTTAAACACATACTATAAAAGCATTGCTTTTTTTCCCCCTCTTTCTTATCAGACCCAGGCAGCTCCCAAGAAGAACCACCTTTACATATGAATAACTATATTCCACCACTGCTTTGTGTCATTCAATACCACACACACGTGCAAGTGATATAAATGGATTTCTATTGAGTCTTTGCTGTAAAGCAAAGATCTTTCCACAGTCATTTAAATCTTTTGATCAGTGGCCTCCAAGCAAGGTAAGAAACCCAACTCTTGCACATGCATGCTAATGGGGGTCGACAGTACTTTAGGACTTAGTGTTATCAAATGTTATAATTTCACATCACTACATATTTGATCTTGACAAATAGGTCATCACCTATACATTATAGGTGAATTTTTTAAATTTCTACAAGTGATTAAACTTTAACTCATTGAACAGAATGTTACATAGGAATAAAGGTACTTAATGTCTTAGGAAAAAAACACAAAGCTGAATTGTTTTTCATGACCTGCCAACTTTAGCTGTGGTCTTTTAAAGCCCATTGGTAAAATCTTCTAAAGGTGACATTTAATTGAATATTGTTAATTTTAAAATTGTTTTCAAAATTGAAGAAAAATGGAGGCTCTTCCGGGTAATGAAGTACAGCTGACTGAAGTCAACAAAATAAAATTCCATTCAAAAAAGCTATGACTCAGATCACAATTTTACACATATTACAAATGAATAATTCATTCCAGTTCTTCCTCTGAAATTATTTTTAAAAAACCAAACAGTAATCACTATGAAAGTATTTATGCCAGTTATAAAGTAATCTGCTCTAAACATGAAAATAGTTATTTCTTCTACTCTTTAATACTAATGAAAGGTACTTAGTGAGAGAAGCAGAGTGTTTAAAATTTAAAAACATGAATTTTACTGAAAGATAATACTGTAAAGAATTCGGCCATGAAAAAATATATTTTGCTTTTTCTCTAGTGAATCTATTTATGTTTTACAATCACTCCATATGTCTGTGGTAGATGGTTTTACTTAGTTGCTCAATATACCCATTTAAAAAGCAAAATAAAACTAACCAACTCAAAACCTCTACTATTCAATCATCAGTGCACCATGTCTATTCAATGATTGAACTATTCTATCATCAGTACACCATGTCTGCCTTATTATTCTAGGCTCCCCAGTGCCTGAGACATACTAAGTATTTTCTGAATGGATAAATAAATGATTCTGCTGTCTTTCATGTCCCCTTTCACGCCCGCCCACGTGTTAGTTCTCCTTTGACTTTGACATCCAGTTCAATATTGAGTCCATCCAATTTCTCAGATTCATCCTTTTTAGTATCTGTAACTCTTAAACCCAGAGTACCTCTCTCATCATCTCACAACAGGATTACCACGGCAGTTGAATTTATCCCATACAGTAGTAGGAATCACTTTCATCATGCCACTTATTTCTAAAATGCTTTACAGATTATGCCACAAATCATAAAACACCTCACAACTGGCGCCACCCCTAACTAATGTGATTTTTTCAAACTAACAATACTCTCCACTCCAGCCTACATCTAATACCTTGTCTTCATCTTCTCCGACAAATGCCCATTTTCTGCTTAAAAATACTGCCCACAGTGGTCCCACCTAGGCTTAGCTATTGATATTTCAATTTAACAAATATCTTTTTAAAATAAACTCACAATATGAAGATAATAGGTTATCATCAATTAGAGAATTCATTATATATGCATATACACAAATTTAAGGACCAATCCTAAGAGAGTTTTAGCAGATAATATAAATACCTAGATAAAACTAAGCTTCTTGAGAGCAGGAACTGTGTTTTTTGCTTCTATATTTCCAGTGCCTACACCAGTATCTGGCCTATGACAGATGCTAAGTAAATGTTTCTGAATGAGTAAGTAAACAATGAGCGTGGATTCCTAGACATGAGCAAAATGTTTTCATGCAAGGAAAGCATGAAAGTAGTCAAATCAGAACTGAAAAAGGAAAATCTGCAAAGAATGGCTGTATATATGAAAGTAAACTATTATGGGGAGATAGTGTAACACAAAATTGCTCATACCCCATATATCTCAAGTTTGAGCACCATCTTATTAAAAATTTCTATGCCCAAGTTTTCATTTCATTTACTGGAAGAGGTTTTTTCCCAGAGGAATGAACCACCAATTTGATAAATTCAGTTTATAACCTTCATACTAAAATATAATCATCCAACAAACCTTTATTAATTACATATCATGGGCTAAGTATGACATATAAACATATGAAAGATTGTCTTCAGGTATTTATAGACTAGTGAGGGAAATAGGCAAACCAGTAATTATAATTAGGGCACAGATATTCCATAAGGTACCTTGACAGTAGAAAGGGAGGGGACCTTAACTCATCTTGGAGGTAGGGATTGATCAAGAGGGGTTAGTAAAAATATCCCATATTAACCTGATTTTTGAAATGGAGCTAGAATTATCTACAGAAACAATTTCAGGATGAAGAAAATGGAATGTAAAAGGTTATAAGCTTTAAAGAGAATGGTGAGTCTGAAGTTGTTTTGGTATAGCTGGAATACAAGCTGTGGTGAAAAGACAATAGTTGAGAGAGAAGGCAGAAGCAAGATCACAGATGGCCTTTTTCAAGTCGAGCAGAGTTGACACAGTTGATGATGGTACAGGAGAGAAAACGGAGCCAAAATAAATAACATGGTTTTCACCTGGTGACTGGGCTTAGAAATTCCAGTACTTTAAAGACGCATGCTTCATATTTTCCTTCTATGTGTCATTTACGTGTGTTTGATATATTCTTAAAATCAGAATAATTCTTTCCCTAATTTATAATTCTACACAAAGCCTACCCCTCAGTCCTTATTACAACATCTATGCAGGGAGTGTTAACAGATTATCAATTGGTTAAAAGGAAAAAGATGAATGGAAATGCAAAAATAGGAACATAAAAGAAACAAAATATGTATCCTGACAAAAACAAGTTCCAAAAATAACCAAAGAAATCACATTGCTTACTCAAAGTCTGGTATGTTGGAAGAAGTGTCTAAATACTTTTTAAAAATGAGAGAAAGGTATTGAGAACATAATCGGTTACTGTACCTAAAAGTTAAGCTAGTACATAAAACATTAAAGATACGTTTATGCAACTGTCTATGCAAACAAACAGAAATATGAAGGCCTAAAAGCAACTGATGTCAACTTACTTTAAGAGAGATGTGAATAATCATATTTATGTTTCAAAATTATGATTTCTGTGGAAAATCAATAATATATTACATTGTAAAAATATCAAATTACGTGCCCCTGCCTAAAAAGCTTTTTAACAGTTGAAGACCTGGATCCATTACAAGAACTTGAGGTCATCATTGCACAGATGCACTCAGCTATAATAAATCAGGTTAGCACAGGCAAATAAAATATTGGCAAGCAGGTATGTGCCAGGAGGAAATGGTAGGAGCTAAAGTTTAATGTGGACAATGAAGAGGGAAGTTTGAAGAGTAAAACTATGAATAAAGAGGGATTATTCAAGAAAAGCAGGAGAGTAAGGAGTCTTAATTCTCTTATTTAGACTTTTTGTTGTGGATGCCTCTTTCTCAAATTATTAAATACGAGCTTAAGCATATTTAACTCCTTTCTACCTGTTTCCATGCTGGGAATTATTTGTTTTTGAAGAAACCGGCAACTCTTGGAAATCAGTGAATGAGTCTTCAAGGGATCCCGACTTAGAAGCATCTTGAAAATCTTGAAAGTCATCTTCTTCTGGTTTCACCACCTAGGTTTATAGAGGACATTTAAATAGAAACCATTCGACTGATAACATAGCAAATAACAAATCTCCATCTGTCAAATTCAAGGACTATCTTTAAAATCTCTGCATTTAGGTACCGCTACCTAATTATCGGAGAACATCCTCTAGATAAAACAGCAACGCAAGTGCTTAAGGCAGGAATCTTGTCTTGTATTACTGTTACTCTCTGTACAAATGGTAAAACAAAACAAAACAAAAACATGTTTAAAGGGCTTATCTGAAAAACTTTTAAACAGCTAAATCACATTTAATAGATTACGGAGAACCTGCTATCTTTAAAACACATTTTATACAAGTTTGTAAATTATAAAAGTGATATAAATTTATTATAATCCATCACACACATATAAAGTCAACAGTGAACACTGACTCCTAATTCTATAATCTAGAAGTACTGTTAACGGTTCATTTGTTTTATAGAAAAATGAGCTCATGAGCTTACACTATATTGTTCTGCTCTTTAAAAAATGTAATGGTATGAATTGGACATCTTTTCAATGCAGTATATATCTATCTCATTCATTTTAATGATCAAATTGTTTATCACTGTATGGATGAACCAAAATTTATATAACTTTTTTTTCCTAATGGACATTTAGCTATTTCTAATTTTTTACCCTAGCAAACAATGCTACAACAAATATCCTTGTACATCTTTGCTAGAATTTGAGTTACTATTTCTGTGGGATAGATTCTTAATAGCATGACTGTTAGGTCAGAAAATACACAGATATTTAGAATTTTGATAGCTATTACCAAAAGTGCCTTCCAAAAAAAGCTGTACTAATAAATCTTTTTCCTACCATTTCACTGACACTAAATACTATGTTTTAAAAAATTTTGCTAATCTGAGAAGTGAAAAATAAACAGAAGCATTTTAATTTCAAGTTTAATGTTGCTTCTTCAAAGATACAGCCTAAGAATTTCATTAAGTTTACTGGGCTTGTGTTTAAAATGTATATACTATAAAAAACTATAAACTTTTAGCCAAAATTCAACTATCTTAAGGCTTAACAAATTGCTTTGTATTTTTTAAAGAATAAAAATTAAATTTTTTATTGTTTTAATACTGTTTAATTTTCACCTCCAGTATCCATCATAATCCAGAATCTTCTTTGCATCCCCAGAAAAAAAGTGTAGATTCACTTCCAGGGATTATCTGGAATACACAGTTTCTCCACTTACCTGATTTGCAGGGTACGCTGGCATGAAGCCACTAGAAACTTGGGCTGCAGCTCCCCCTACTGGTCCGACAAGGTTAATGCCCATGACCGGCTGTCCGAGATTGAGGGGCAGGGAGCCTGCAGGGCCTGAAGGCATCCCAGTCGGCTGACTCACTGCGGTAGGCAAAGTCATTGGAAAGCCACTTAAAGTTGGAACGGGAGCTGCTGGGAACTGGTTTAAAGCATCAGGACTCATGGCAGGAACACCCCTCTACACAAAAAAGGAGGAAAATGGAAACATTTTAGGAGATTGCAAACTACATACAATTTAAATCTGACAAACATGGACATAAATGTAAAATCTGTAGCTTTGATATGTTTCTACATTAACTCTTCCAAAACTCATGAATTTGATACAAAAAAGTTATAAGGTTAACGAAATATTCAGCAAAGTAATGGCCAACACATATCAATTTTGACATTTGACTCTCTGATAAGTTTGGTTAATTTACTATAATCAAATCAAGATTACACATATTACAAATGATTTCATAATATAAGAAAAATTACTACCAGAGAATACTTTATCTATATCTAAAGGATTTTAAATAAGGACTTCAAAGGACAGGGAGTAATTTCATTTATTAATAACTTTCAAGTTCAGAAGAGTTACAGTCTTTAAACAAAGGAGTATTTTGCTTGTATGCACTTCATATAAATTATACATTTTTGAAGTACTGTATCTTGAAAATTATTTAAATTTCAATGTACAAGGAATTCTATGAAGTTGTAGTCAGAAAGGATTCATATTCTTTCAATTTACAGTGGAAAGTTACTTACTCTAACTTAAGAAACAATGTCTACCTGTGTAACTGCTATCATGGCGAGAACGGTATAAAGTTCTTCTTTTGTAAGTTTGCCAGGTGTAGTTCGATTGGCTAAGGCCCATATCTGTCCAAGAGTTTCCCTGGGAAGTCCAGATGACATCAGAATGGGATAGAGTTTAGCAGTATCTATTCCAGTTGGAGTCATTGTGGTTTCTAAGATTTTCTTATAGGCATCTATTAAAGGAAAGACCGGATTACAAATGTAAACATATTACAACTGATTGATTTTTTTGCTGTCATTGTTGGTTGTACAAGAATAAGCTTAAATCGAACTGCTTTAATAGAACTAAAGCCACATCGAGGTTTGCATTGCTAGAAAGACATTCAAGTGGAAATATCCAGCAGACAATTGGGGTCTGGAGCTCGGTCCTAAAGATGGAGCTTTGGGACCAAGGTAAGAGAAAGTCTTCAAATTCAGTAGAAGACAGTAATAAAAACAAGATGAAGGTGGTACAGGAAAACGCTTTGGATTTTAAAAGAATAGTTGTGGAGTAATGACGATGGAAATAGTTGAAAAACAGCAGTTGAAAGCAGCAGTTACACCAACACCACTTTTTTCCCTGCCCCAGAGAATTAGAGGCTGTAAGAGAAAACACCATTGGATAAGGTGCTACAGAAATAGAGCCTGCAGAGAAAGACAGTTTCAGTTATGGTGAGGAAGCAGAAAAAAGGGACTGTGGGGGAGTTTTTCACAATAAAGTGGGGTTTCAAAAAGACAAAGTGAGAAAGGCTGTTAGAGATAGGGTTGCCATATAAAATACGGGATGCCAATATTGCACAGGACATACTTATATTAAACAACTCTTTGCTGTTTATCTGAAATTCATATTTAACTGGATGTTCTGTATGCTTATTTGCTAAATCTGGTGACCCTAGTTAGAGAAGTTTTGGGAGCTGAAAGTGGCTAGGGCTAAGGTAGACAGAGAAAAATGTTTAAGACAAAAATTTTACATCTATAATTTAAATATGGATTACAGGTTAATTGATAACATATATTTTGGCTAGGAAAATATGTGTGTATGCATGTTTGGAAGGAGAAGAAAGAAAGAAATACAAGCTGGAAGAAAATGGATAGAACTCTAAAACATACCAAGATCCAAAATTTGTTTGGCTTGAAGACAGAAAGGAAGAAGAAAAGATTAAAACTGTCTAATGGGCAATTGGAAGAAAACCTATTATATTTATATACAACTGAAGTCCCATACTGGTTTGGGAGTTAGCTTTTCAACATATGATTATGTGATTACAATGTAAAGTAGACACTACTGGTTTCTTCCAAAAAAAAGTTCAGCTATAGGGATCTTTTGCATGGCTTTTATTTAATCAAGTGTAGAACAACTTTAGTCTATAACCAATCTAGGAAACGAAAGATCTGATACCTTTGGTTTACAAAGGGTTGGCAAAGTAGAGTAAATTAAGTTACAATTTATTTCAATTAACATATACTGCTGTAATAGTCATTATTCTAGGTACATAAACCATGACTTAAATAGACTTTTCTCTTGTATCAGTTGAATATGAAATGTGCTCCTTATTAATTTTTTGGCTCAGCAGTAATAATATATTTCAAGAAATAAGTGAACATTGTCTTCTAGTGTAGAAAAAGATGCTATGGTCTCCTACCTCATATAATATCACATTACAAAAAAGTAATGATTTTAAAAAATATAAAGTAATCAGTTCAGTTGATGTTTCTAATAATCTATGAAATAAATATTTGATAATGTCTTTCAAAGCATGATAAATCTGAGAAAAGCTTTTAAAAATAATGTATTTGATGGTCAATAAAACATTAAAGCAAAAACATTTCTCCAACATTTAGTTATTTCATATATGAGGCAGCCTTACAAAATACTAGATCTATTTAATTTTCTGTACTCTTTCAGAAAAAAAAAAAGAAAAAAGTTATGATTTCTTTTGTGTATTTTGTAATCAACATTAACTATTTTTCAACCTTTAAAGTAAAATATCCGGATGGGAATCCTGGACAAAGAAGCTTATTTACCTGGAACCAAACTCTCATTGTAAATCCAAGGAGGCATTCTGGGCTGAACAGGATCCTGTGAGGGAAATACTCCTACACCTAGAAGACAAAGAACATTATTTAATGTATATAATGAATGGTCCATGTACAAGATAAGGAAATCATGCTGACTCATGGTTTTTTATCAAAAGAGCACTGACTAGGGACACTAAAAAAAAGTCACCAATACAACTAAAAGATCTGGTTTCTAAACAACTCTGATACATTAACCATGTCCTCAAGAGTAAACTAAAAAAAAAACCTAAGATGTACCAAATAAATATTCTGAATCACTGCAAGGCTTGCACCATTTCGCGTATATTACAAATTAAAGGAAAAAAACGTGACAGATGATTTAAAAATTATATATGTAAAAAAAATGCAGTTGCCTAAGCTTGACTTGCAGCTCTTCATAATGTTTCTTAACAAAGTCTGATGTATATTTTTTTACCTGAATAAGATCCTGCTGCCTTAGAGGCATAGATTTTTGTCCTTTATTTTATCCAGTAAAACATCCTCCAAAAGTTTACCTCCTAAGCTACCCACATTCTAATTCATCTCTGCAAGCTGAATTTAGAAAAACTTGACCTTTTTCAGGCAGCAATGTGTATGGTTTATTTCAGAGAAGCAAAACTATATTCTCATTGGTGACTTTTCCAGTTAAATTTTAACTTTATGGAAGAACATAAAGTGCAAGAGGGAAAAAAGAGTTTTTATAAAAGAAATTTCAGAAATCATTCTGATTAAAAAACTGTCAAAAAAATTTTTTAAAAGATTAACAGGTGTTGAAAGAATTGAGAGCAAAATCATAGGGGTTAATTGGAGAAAGGAATGCATTAAATATATTTTAAGCAAAATTTTGATTAGCAAAATCAAGCAGCATTCATTTTAAGATTAATGCTTAAGGTGTTAGCACTTGAGCGACATTTGGTTAAATGAGCTTTTTGCTGAATATTTCATGAGCTCACCACTCTCTTCAATGGGCAGGTTTTGGTCTGAAGTCTGTTCTGCCTCTGCAGTAGTGGTACCACTTACACGTCCATCTACAGCACCCCAGTTATTGGCCGTTAAACTGGGATGGTTCTTACTGGAACCTGGGCCCTGGGCTTTGTGCCCAACTTCAGAAGTATTTAATTTAATTTGTTCCTGCCCAGATGTACTTATATCACAAGATACTAGGAGCTTCTCCTCCAAGGAAGGGCCTAAACAAACAGCATGAAGGATTATTTGTATATAACTGCAGATTTCTAATTTTTCCAATCATCTATTTCCACACTGAGATTCTAAAGGGAAGACCCTGTCGCATATAATGTAAACTTTGAAATAATCCAATCACGGCACATTTGCATAGGGCTTAAGAGACTTAGAGATTTTAGGGTACTTAAATATTATTATCTACTTTGATTCTCAAGAATTCCATGAGACAGTAGGAAGAATAGTACAGTGGAAGGAGTACTGCCTTAGAAATTTGGCCACCCATACAAGATACAGACACTTCCACTAACTACTGGGGAGACCCTTGGCCGGTAACATCATCTCTGGGTCTGTTTCTACATCTGTCAACTGAGAAAGCTTGGACTACGGACATATCAGCAAAGATTCCTCTCAGCACTATTCTGTGTCTCAAGACATAGTATGTAACTTGCCCTTCCCTATTATTTCACAAGTGATAAAACTGAGGTACAGAAATGTTTAAAGATTTGTCTGAGGGCAAAGTGATAGTAAATGAAGAACCTAAACTAAAGACAGCACCTTCTAAAGCAGCTTTCCCTGGCTCATCACTCTTAAAACGATAACGGTGATTCTCACAAACAAGAGTAACCTCCTAAGGACATCAGTTTGTTTTTTAAAGATCTAAGGTGGTTTAAACAGCTCCTAATTTAGGAGCTAAAGTTTTAAATCACTTTTCTGGAAAGTGAGCCTGCCTAGCCCCAAATTCAAAATCTACAGATTCTTTGGATTTCGATAATAATCATATATTTAGGGACATGTTTCTTTGCCAATGACATTGTATTCTTCTATTTATATAAGAGAAATAAATGATCCTAGATTATCTTAAGAATATTTTATTAATGTTCCAGGAATTACCTGCTCTTTGTACTTTGTATAAGGCTGAAGTGGGAGAGAAATAAGAAATTTGCCTAGGGACACCATGTAAGGCAAAAGACACTGGAATCTGACCTGGAGAGAGAGGCTGTGCTCCAGCCTTCTGTGTATGCAACTGGCCAAGTGGGGTGGTGGAATGGAAAGACTGAAAAGGCTGGGAAGCAGAAGAAGGCCCACATGTGGGAACCTCAACAGGCCCCTGCATAAAGTCACTGAATTCTTCTTCATCAAGAAAGGCAGGTGATGGGGAGACAGTTTTAGTAGAATGAGATGATGTGGGATAATCTGCAAAATGGAAAATGGTAATGAAACACACGGAAATGAACATCAATGGGGAGAAAGAAATTAAGATGTAGTAAAATTTTAAAAGAATATACTAAACAAGAACAGTGGAGGTGAACAAGAAATAACATGTAACAAGTCAAATGGAATTATACAATGAATGCAAAAACACTGATGTCTATTTACATAATTTTTTTCTTTTTAAAAAGTGTTTTATAGCTATTTTGCATTTGGTTCAAAAACAGAAAATTATAAAATTCAAAATTTCTTTCCTTCTCTTATTAAATCAGTACTATTCCTGCCCCACCCTCTTGAGAGCATTTATAATTTACATCAAGGTGGTGATTACTTTTGAAACTTAAGTGATCTGTTTTTCTGGATAATATTCTTTCAAAGCAATATATACCAGAAATAAGAAAACCTACCAAATGCTGCTGAAGATGTTTTGGACAGACATATATATATTCTGATGATTTCATGAGGCTAATACATACTTGTAATTTTTAATATATCATCACTAACCCATATACTTTGTACAGGTCACATTTCAGTAAAGCTACCATATGAGGAATGAAAATTACAAAAGACAACAACATTAAAAACATTACCAATGTGATATTTTCTTGTGAAAAGCATTAAAACTGGGACGCCATAAAGTGCTAAGTCAAACAACTCAACAGTCAGTTTAAGAAATGAAACCTTGACTAAGGACTACGTTTAAAAGATCTTTTACTTTAAAAGATATAAACATCGCTGTGGCTTTTTTTAAATGTGAGAGTCACTTATGTAACAAGTCCCTCTACAGGGACTACATTTATTATGAGGCTCATTAACAATACTATTATTGTCATATTTTTAACTACTTTGAATTGCTTTAATATTTACTAAAGTCTAATGTCACAAGGGACAGTCTTTTTTTTTTTTTTTTTTTTTAAAAAAGGCTCTCATTTGAAAAAATGAGAACACTACGTACTTCTTTTTTGGACACTTCTCTTCTGGATCTGTGAAATAAAACCTACAAGCACTGAAAGTTCTAGGAAAGATATGAAATGAGTATGCAAAATTATTGCCTTAATTTTGTTTAAAAAAGAAAAAAAAAACATGCCACAATAAATTCCAACCCAATAATGGTTACTGAGAGTGGATTTAAGTTCTCCATTTGGGTTCTCAGACCAGTGCTGGTAGAAAATAGTAGTAATGGAAAACTGAAAGCTACTATGAATGTTTTTTAAATGAACCCTGCCTATTTATTAGCAAAAAGGCTGCAAAGGCTAAACCAATGTTTCTTTGTACCTCACTGGAATTATACTAATTCTGTGGGGCATATATTTTGACTTATCAACTCTCTCGCAACTCTTTATCTGATTAATAAGAAGTACAAAAATTATATGGTCGATATACTTGCATTCTCAATATCCTAAGGTAAATAGTCTATGGGAGGAAGATTAAAAGATGCCATTTGTGGTAAAAAGGCTGGAAACTCTTTTTATATACTTTAGGCCTAGGTATAAAACTCTAACTGGAAAAGCTCTGAAATTTCCTTGGGCATGCTTCTGAAAATTTTGTCTAAACTTAAAGCAGTTAACTAAAAACAGCTAACTTCATGCATGTTGCTTGAACTCGCAAGTTTATTTGAACATCAAAACATCAATTCATCGTTTAACACTGAAGTTGTAAAACTACATCTGGCTGTCCAAAAAGGGCATTCGATATGGGCAGAAGATCTGACCTAACAATGACCATTCCTCTCTGCTGTCATCTCTTAAGTTCCACGGGGGGTCCAGTTTAGCATTCCAATGTCATTCTTAAATTTCTTCTTGACTAGCTTATTCAGCTTATAATTTTCACTTTTACATATGTTTTTCCTTTCTAAACTCAATCTGTTTGCTAATATCCATTATCTTTTCAATCTTGGTGTACATTTTATTTTGGGGCATATTTTTGAAATGATAACCTGATATATAATCTAATTAATGAAATTAATAGGATAGAGTCAAAGCTGCCCTAGAAAGTCAAGAACTGGTTACTGTGCCAATGTTAGATTATTCCCTCCTGACATCACCTATATAAGGTGATATAATACAAGAATTTATGATAAAATTTATCGATATAATTTGTGCCAGCAGAAAACAGTACTTGATTGGCTGAGTGATTTATGAAAATTATTCACCTATTAATGGTATGTTATTCTTGAAATCAGTTGAGAATAAAATGTCAAATATCAAATTTTAAAAAAAGGATGTGGTAACGGTTATGTAAAACACTCATTTCAACTGCTTAATGTTCAAAAAACAAAAAAAACAAAAAGGATCCTTTTACCCTGCTCTAAATAAGCACTTTTTTTTTTTGCTTATCTGATGATGAATGATAATAAAACTACAAAGAAATGCATTAAAAAAACTAAAATTTCACAAGGAGCATTATTAAACCTGTGACTTTTTTCCCCATCACTTTCTTAAAGGGGCGTTTAAAAAATTTGTACATTTAATCACATTGAATAAAATGTGAACTAGTTCATAAAAAGTAAAGTTCTTTTTAAAACAATGAGACTAAAATGATAAACTCCTTTATTACATTTGCTTTGACTGAATGGATTTTACTAATGTTAACATACTCATTTATACAAAAGATTTACAAATGAAGTTGTCATACTGATATTTACTAGAAGACAAAGAGGTTTTCTCGTCCCAAGATGGTTACCGATCAGAGCTCTTAACCCACTGTAAAATTTAAAACATTTAAATCTGTACTTAAAGGAACAGTTCAACATTGACTCTTCACATATATATCATGGCCAATTAAACACACATGGACTATAAAATTAAAACTACCTGGTTTCTTAGGGTGCGATGCTGGAGTAGGGTGCATCTTAGCATCTCTGGAAAATCCATCTAAGTTTCCTTTTATGGCTTCCAAAGCATCATCTCTACTCTTCTCTCCTGCCTAAGAGACAATAAATGTATGTATATTTCTTCACTTATCTCTCACTTCATCCGAAATCCTCCCAAATAAAAAGTGCAGATATTAGTCTGCTCCCAATACTTTTACTACATACTTTTTATAGTGAATTCTCCAAGTCAGGAAAACATTGATTAAGTGTCTAAAACTACGGCACAAATGACACTCTATAGAATATAAATATTTAAAGGCCCATTTATAAACATTTTAGGATATAGCTGTTAGATATTAAGTATTCTGTACTAATGCTCCCAAGAAAAGATCACAAACATTTCAATGGTAGCAAAATAGAGTTGAGAAGATTGGCTGATATCGCATTCCCCTCAATAATAGTGTGTCTTTACAAAATAATTAAAATCCTTCACTTTTGGACTTAAACTAAAAATGAAATCAACCATAACCTCACCTAGGGCTAGTGCCTAAATAACAAAACCCACTGAATGAGTGTGAAGGTGCACATGCAGGGTGTGTGTGTGTGTGTGCACATGTGTGCAGGGTGTGCATGTGTGCACATATGTGTGTGTGCGTGCGTTTTAGTGGAGGGGTGGCAGAAAATATTACCTTGGGTTTTACACTACTCAGAAGTCTGAGCTTTTGCTTCTGTTCTTCAAACTGGCGTCTTTTTCTTTCTTCTTCTAAGAGCTTTTGCTGCTGTTCAAATCGTTTTCTGAGGGAAAAACAACCTGGTAAAGAACCAGCTTCAGGGACCATCGACTGTGTTATATTCATATTTCCACTAATCATTTCAGCAATAGATCTTACATTTCTAGAACTAAAAAACTACTCTGCTAATTATATCTAATTTTCTTATGACAATCATATTTTCACGCTGCATTAATTAAAAAATATATGAAATGAGTCTGTAAATGATTTTTCTAAATGATAGGAATTTGTCTAATTTGCAAGGGGAAGAGATAACCTTTTGCATTCAAAAGGAATTTCAAAAAACAGATAGGGAGGTAGACAAGATAAAAACATACTTTGTTCTGTATGTTAAAAGAGAAACTTCCACCTGGGAAGCAGTGTCACAGGGAAGAGCAATGCTCTAGGAATCAGGAGACCTACATTTGGGTCCAGGCTTTGCTCATAACCTTGTAACCTGGACTGACAAGTTGCTTCATTTCTCTGGACCTCACTTTCCCTAGATGTAAAATTAGAGGGTAAATTCGAGAATCTCTAAGTTCCTTTCTTGCTTTAGACTTAAAAGTATTTTAAAGAGTTTTAAAAGTAATGTGAGTGTCTCTCGGCTTCAAATCTACACTAGAGAATATGTGACAATTTAAAAAATAACTGCTATCATGTATCTTTATCCTTGAATCCTGAGGTCCCTTACTGCTGCTCTTCCGCAAACTGCTTCTGCATGTCTGGAGTGTACTGTGGGCCTGCAGGACGCATCCCCAAAAATGGTGCTTGTCCCAGGTAAGGCATTCCCGCTGTTGGCATTGGTCCCATTGGTATCCCTGCCTAGAAGAAAAGAAGAGAGGCTTTAAAAACACAATTTCTCCTTTTACTTATTACAAAGAAAAACTATAACTTACATATTATTGAACTATATAAATGCATTTTATTAAAATTTTTAAAAAATCTTTTTAATTAAGATTAAAAGGCTAAAAATGGTAAGCTCCCTTAATGTTTCTCCTCTTTTATCTTCTTCACTGTCTTAGAGGCAACCAGCGCTAAGTGTGTGTGTGTGTGTGTGTGTAAAATCTTTCAGGCTATGTGTATATGGAAACGCGCACGCGCACACACACGTTATATTCTGGTGAGCTCACTAATCCATACTCTTGGAGAAGAGGTATCATAACTTATAAATCTTTGTATTTTGGCACTAGATAAGACTGGCATATTGTAGTTATTCCACAAATGATATTAAACATGTTTTAACAATATGTATGAATAAAAAATATTTTGATGATTATCATTGGCCTGATATCCAAACTTTTACAGAAAACAAAATATACTTAATCAATAATAAATATCAATATAACAGTATAAAGTTTATTGATGTGTCCAGAAGAAATACAGTATTACATAATGGCTAGTCACAAAATCTAATATTAATAATAATGTTGATGACAATGATAATGATGATAATGGCTAATTCTTATAGGGTGAAAATTCTACTTTTCGACCTTCTCCCTGAAAGGTTCCCTTTTTCCCTAACTACAACCAGGCTGGAAGCCCTTCTCTTTGGAGACTGCAACTCCTCTTCCACATTTCTTGTAGATGGGGGGAATATCCCTCCTTGATTCTTCTAAACCTTTTCTCCTCTCGCTTCCTTCAAAAACCTGAATATGTTTCAATTTCTGGTCATCGGACTTTATCATTTACTTCCTGCCTTGTTTATGCCATCTACTCTCAACTCCCTCATTCTTCAACTGAAGCCTTCAGAACCTTGCTATCTTCTATTCTACTCCTAAATTGCCTTTGGTGACGTCAGTCATGTGGATGACACATCTAACACTGAGGCCTTTCAGGTCTTTGATCTCTACATCACACGATCTCATGTCCAACATACCATTCTGGCTTCCTATTCCACAGTCATATCTTTGATCATCCACTCCAATAACTGCGTCATCTCCAAAATCTTGATTTTAAGCATCCTGACATTTGACCACTACCTCCTACCCTTCCAGCTCATGTACTCCAGCAATACTCTCATCTCAGTAATACCTTCCATGTATTAATCTTACCACTTTTCCCACTGTCCACCATCCTCATCACATCCTCACTTCTCTTCTTGTTAAATTTAGCTTCCAGTGTTCAATATTAAATACCCTTGTAACCATTCTTAACTAACTTACCTCTCACTCTCTCGGTATGGTCTCACCCCTGGTTAGAGTCAACTAGTCACCTCTTATCCTTACACCCAAAGCACTGAACCTTGCTAATGAGAAAAACCTTGGGGATTCATTTAAAATTTTTGACTTCGAATCTCAAATGGATCCGCAACACAGCTCTCCTAATATGGAAGATTTCAATCCTTCGAAGTTTCCTTATTTTTTCCAGCTTTACTGAGGTATAACTGACATACAACATTGTGAAAGTTTAATGTGTGCAATATGTTGATTTGATACACATATATATTGCAAAATGATTACCACCATAGCATTAGCTAACACCTTCATCAGGTCACATAATTACCATTTTTCTGTGTATGTGGTGAGAGATTAAATTTCTTTTTAAATTTGACTTAGTTTACCCAAGCCACATAAAACAGAAAAGAAACCATCCAAATCATATAAGCTAAAAGATAAAGTGAAATAGTCTACAAAAATAATAAAAAATGAAAGAAGTAAAGGTATTGTTATGCACATTACCTTCCTATTTGCAAAATGCTTTCTTCAAGATTTAAATTTACTAAATAGCACTTTGTGTTTCTCCTTCTTCTGAAAAGTAAGGTTATACATTCATACAGTTTATACATTCTTTTGAAATATAGATAAACCAAAAGGTTAAGAGATACTAATCCTTCCTTATACACTGAGTAAATGACACATGAAAAGAAATAACTCAGAAATCTGATATACATCCAATAAACTACCAAAAAGACTAAAGACAAAGAAGTTTACTTCCAAATTGAAGGACAATTAAGGCTACTGAAGACTTAATTGGAAAAGTACAACAGTAAGACTAAAAGAGTAAAAATGTAAATTTCAATTAAAATCCCAACAGATTTTATGTGAAATTTGACAAGCTGATATTAAAATTTATACTGAAGGTGAAAGGACCATAAATAACTCTAATTCTTTAAGAGAAGAACAAGGAGGATCCATACTCCCAAATATCAAAGGCTGATTTTAGGCTAGAATAATTAAAACAGTAAGATATTTATTGATGTAGGGATACACAGATATAGCAATGGGACAAAGAGAAGAGCTCAGAAATAAAGCCAAAAATTATAAAGAAATCTGATATTATAGGAGTAATCTTAGAAATCAATGGGTAAAGAATGGGCTATTGATAAAGTATTTGGAAACAACTGTCTACTCAAATGGAAAATGATAAAATTAGATCCTTCATCCTCACAATGATAAGAAAGAAAAACTCCAGGTAAAGACCAATATAAGAAAATTTTAAAATAAGGAAATACTGGAGAATATCATGAACTCAGGGTAGGACTGTGTCTTAGATGACATAAAAAACTCAAACTATAAATAATTTATTCATCTGACCTAATTTCTACAGAACGTGACACCATAAAGAAAATTAAAAGACTAGCCAAAGTCTAGGAGATGTTGGCAACACAAGTAACCACAAACACTAGAATCCAGAATATATAATGAACTCGTAGAAATCAATAAAACCAAAACAGATAGCAAAAAAATGGAAACAACTTAAATGTCCATCAATAGAAGAATATAAATTCATGCAATAGAATACAATACAGCAGCTATATGAACTTAGCATCGCTCTATAAAAGGGATAAATCTTGTGGCAAAACGATGTTAAATGAAAAAAAGCAAATGCAGAAGGGTATACACTTCTGTAAAACTAGAAAATTGAAACCCAGAAAATTATATAATGTTCATAAATATATAAACATACATAATAAAAGTACAGAAATACATATGGGAATAAACAATGAATACATGATAATGATAACTATATCTGGGGAAGTAGAGGGAGGGAATTATAAATGTATTGCTCAATTCTTTTTAAAAATGTGAAGCAAATATGGCGTGCTGAAATTTGATAAAAGGATGACATGACTGTCCATGTAGAAAATTCTAAGGAACTTATAAAAAAAATTCCTAGAACTAGTGATTTCAGCAAGATTGGAGGTTACGAGACAAACATACAAAAGTTAATTGTATTTCTATATATCAGCAATAAATGCAAAACATTGAAATTAAAAATACAATGTCATATACAATTACTTAAAAGAATGAAGTACTTAGATGAAATCGAACAAAACGTTCATGGGACTTGCATGCTGAAAACTATACAACACTGATGAAAAACTCAAAGAAGACCTAAATGGAGGGACATACCATGTTTATATATTGAAAGACTCTATATATTAAAGCTATCCATTTTATCCAACATGATATAAGGTTTGATATAATTCCTATCAAAACTCCAGCAAGAGTTTTTATAGATCTGGGTAACATTATTCTAAAATTTATATGGAAAGGGAGAGGAATTAGAATAGTTAAAACAATTTTCAAAAGAAGAATAACATGGGAAGAATCTGTCTCATACAGTTACTGAGACCGATTCAGTAAACAAAAACTCTCATCCAAGGAAAGCCATGGACTTGATGACTTTGCTGATAAATTCTACCAAACATTCAAAGAATAGCAGTTCTTCCCAAACTTCCAAAAAATTGAAGAGGGGAACACTTCCTAACTTTCAATTAGGTCAGCAAAACCCTGATACCAAACCCAGACAAAGACACTATGAAAGGAAAACTAAAGACCAACATCCCTTATAAATACTGATGCAAAAATCCTCAATAGAATATGAGCAAACAGAATTCAGCAGCATATTGAAAGAATTATACAGTTGTGCACCACATAATGACATTTTGTTCAATGATGGACCCCCATATATAATGGTGGTCTTATAAGATTATAATGCAGCTGAAAAATTCCTATCACCTAGTGACATCGTAGCTGTGGTAACATCACAGCACAACATGTTACTCGCATATTTGTGGTGATGCTGGTATAAACAAATCTGAGCTGACAGTCACATAAAATTATAACACACATAATTATGTACAATACATAATACTTGCTAATGATAATAAACAACTATGTTACTGGTTTACGTATTTACTCTACTATACTTTTGTTATTTTAGAGTGTGCACTTACTACTTATAAAAAAAAAAAAAAAACCTCTGCTGTAAAACAGTATATTGTGTTATGCCAGCAGCAGCCTCATATATCTCATGTTAACCACATCTGTTGATTGTATCATTTTCTTGTGCTAGATTTAATCTCGTGTTGTTTTGTATAGTAACATACTTTACAGGTTTAGAGACTAGAAGCAACAGGCTATACCACAGAGGCTAGGTATGCAGTAGGCTATACCATGTAGGTTTGTGTAAGTACACTCTATGATGTTTACACAATAATAAAATCACCTAATGGCACATTTCTTAGAACGTATCTCCACTGTTAAGTGGTACATGACTGCACACCATGACCAACTGGGATTTATTCCCCAAGGATGGTTCAACATATGAAACTTGATCAGTATAGTAAGCCACATTAACAGAATGAAGGAAAAATAAATCATATGATCATCTCAACTGATGCAAAAAAAGCATTTGACAAAATTTAACACCCTTTCATGACAAAAACACTCAACAAACTAGGAACAGAAAAAAACCCACCTCAACACAATAAAGGTCATATCTGAAAAATCTATGGTGAACATCATACTCAACGGTGAAAGATTGAAAGCTTTTCCTCTAAGATCAGGAATAAGGCCCACTTTCTCCACTTCTATTCAACATAGCAGTGGAAGTTCTAGCCGGAACAATTAGGCAAGAAAAAGAAACAAATGGCATCCAGACTGGTTAAGGAAGGAGTAAGATTATCTGTTTTCAGATGATATGATCTCATATGCAGAAAATTATAAAGAATCCACAAAAAAGCTGTTAGAATAAATGAATTCAGCAGAGTAGTGGGATAGTCAGCAAACAAAAATCAATTGCACTTCTATACACAATGAACAATCTGAAAAGGAAATTACAAAAATAATTCCATTTCCAATACCATCCAAAAGAATAATATACTTAGAAATTAACTTCACCAAGGAGGTGAAAGACATACAATGAAAACTACAAAACATTACTTAAGGAAATTAAAGAAAATATAAAGAAATGGAAATATCTCATGTTTGTGGATAGGAAGACTTGCTATTGTTAAAATGTCAATATTACCCAAAGCAATCTACAGATTCAATACAGTTCCTATCAAAATCCCAATGCTTTTTTTGTAGAAACAGAAAAAACCATCCTAAAATTCACATGAACTTTCAAGGGACCCTAAATAGCCAAAACAATCTTGAAAAAGAGGCTCCCACTTTTTGATTTCAAAACCTACCATAGACTAAAAAATATCCACACAAACATCCTCACCTGATTTTTGACAAAAATACAAAAGCACTTCAATGGAAAAAAACTGCCTTTTCAAAAATGTCCAGCAACTAAATATCCACAGGCAAAAATATAAACATTAACTTTACTCAAAATTAATAAAGCAACACCTTATACAAAAATTAACTCAAAATGTATTATGAACATAAGCATAATATGTAAAACTAGAAAACTAGAAAGGTCTTTGGTATCTAAAGAGAGGCAAAAAGCTCTGACTTATACTAATGAATGTTCCATAAAAGAAAAAATTGATAAATTAGATTTCATCAAAATTAAAAACTTTTTCTCCATGAAGGACTCTGTTAAGAGGATGAAAAGATAAGTGCTATGGTCTGATTGTCCCGCCTCCCATTCATATATTGAAAATCTAACCCCAAAGGTGATTGTACTAGTAGGTAGAGCCTTCGTGAGATGCTTAGGTCATAACGGTGGAGGCCTCATGAAGGGGTTAATGCTCTCATAGAGAGATCTCACAGAACTCCCTCGTCCCTTCTTCCAAGTCAAGACACAACTAGAGGGCCCCTCACCTGACCTTGCAGGCACCCTGATCTTGGACGTCTAGCCTCCAGAAGTGTGAGAAATAAATTTCTGTTGTTTATAAGCTACCCAATCTCTGGTATTTTGTTATAGCAGCCTGAATGGACTAAGACAACAAACTACACTGGGAGAAGATATCTGAAAGCCACATACCTAACAAAGGACCAGTACACAGACTATATAAAGAACTCTCAAAAAAACTAACAGTTAAATACCAAAAATTCCAATTAGAAAATGGTGAAAAGACAAGAAGAGACATTTCTCTGAAGAAAATATAACAAAGGCAAATAAGGACATAAAAGACATTCAACGCCATTAGTGTTAAAAGAAAAACCAAACAGATGCCATGGTTTGAACAAACACTCATAGTCAACTAACCAAAATGTAACACTGTCCTGATTTCCCTGAAATACTGACTCTGTCCCGGAACAAAACTTAAGCTTTCTTTATGTCAGTGTGACCTTACAGTTTCCTAGCTAATCAGCTATAAACGAGAAGCTTATGCAATGAAAAGAAATGTAAGTTTCTATTAAGTAATTACAATAAAAAACAACTTATTCAGTTTTATAAACTGAGCTGTAACTGCTGAAAGCCAAACTTCTGACAACTTTTGGTTTGAGGCGTCCCTGTTTGGGAGTTTGTTTCTTACTCAATAAAATATTCATATCAAGTAAACCTCTCTTGAATTTTTTGATATTAGCCCTTAGGAAAATGTAAATTAAAAATCACAATGAGATACCCCAACACATCTATCAGAGTGGCTAAAATAAAAAATAACACCAAATGCTAGCAAGAATGCAGAGAAAGTGGATCACTCATATATTGCTGGTGGAAATGTAAAATGGTGCAACCACTTTAGAAAACATCTGAGTTTCTATAAAAACCAAACATCCAACTACCATGGCACCCATCAATTGCACTCCTGGGCATTTATCCCGGAGAAATGAAGCTTCATGTTCACACAAAAACCTCCATTTATCATAGCCCGAAACTAGAAACAGCCCAGATGTCCTTCGATAGGTGAACAAACTGTAGGACATCCATACCACAGAATACTACTCAGCAATAAAAAAGAATATTGATACATGTAACAACTTGGATGAATCTCAAAGGAATTATGCTGAGCAACAGAAGCCATCCCAAAAGGTTAATATTCAAATTTAGATAACATTCTTGAAATCACAAAATTAGAGAAATGGGGAACATATTAGTGATTGCCATGGGATGAGGAGGTGCTCAGTGGGGAGGACGGAAATGAGGACGGCTACAATATGGCAACACAAGGGGATCTTTGGGGTGATGGAATGTTCTATATCTCGACAGTATCAATGTCAATATCCTGATTATAATATTGTCCTATAGTTCTGCAAGATGCTACTATTAGGAGAACTAGGTAAAGGATCTCTGTATTATTTCTTACATACATGCGAATAAATACACATTTATACACAAATAAAAAGTTTAAAATGTTTTAATAATTAGCTCATATGTGTTCATCATATTGTCTATTCTTACTATAGGCTTAAAATATTTTGGTTAGGGCTATTCAGTTTGGGGGAAAAATAAGATCTGAATGAATTTTTCCTTTAAGAACAGTGAGCATGTTCCAAGCATTATAAAACCTGTAGTGAGATTATTTTGGAATCATTAATTCTAAGCTCCTAATACTCAGGGAAATTATTTGAAGGACAGTAAATCTGATGGTTTACTTTTTTATATTATTGTTCTTCATGTCAGACATATTTGTTTTTGGTTGTATCAAACCTTAAAAACATTTTTCAGATAACTATGTAAGTTATAAAACAATGTTTACTGTGAAATCAATGACTAAAAATTTTATCAGTTGTTATCAGTTGTTATTAAGATTCAGCAGTAAGCTCACTAAATCTTAATTAAAAACACATTGTATTCTATGGTAGATTGTTTCCAGTTATTTGTTGCCCTTACTCTTAAGAGTATTACACATCCTTGTGTGGTATGTACTCCTTCTGGTACATTCCCCTTCTAATGTTCATTTTGGCCACATTATTTTGGTGAGCAGAAGTGAGTTAAAAGGGCTATGTCTGAGAGAGAGCTTTAAAAGACATCACAGGGTTTGGCCATCCTTTTCTCTATGCCAAGAGTCTGGGATGTCCTAGGTAAGGGTCTCAGAATAAAGAGAACAAAGAGCTGAGCCAATCCACAAAGGACATGTATCACAAATAAGAAATAAAGCTTTGTTTTTGTAAGTCGCTGAAATTTTGGAATTGTTGTTTCTATAGCATAACCTACTGAAAGGTGAGTAACATGAATTTAAAACCTACAAAAGCTCAATTTATTCTTATTTCCCTCCTACTACAGATAAATAAAGACTTATTCTGGAATTTTTTCTAAATCTTTACATAAAATATATAAGTTTTATTTGCTTAAATAACTTCGACATGACAATAATTTCAACTTAAATTCTGATTATAAACTCTCAATATTATTTATAAATTATATACATATGCTACTGTACTAATATACTGTATACATAACAGAACACATAAATAAAAATTAATTAGATCAAAATGAAATATATGGCATTTAAAATATGTACTAACAGTACAAAACCCTTTTTGGTTCTGATTTATTAAAAAAAAGTAGTAATATAACACTTTGGATTCGGCCAAAGATCTGACTCCTGGATTCAACTGATTTGGTTACTTGGTTCAAATGGATATCATACATAGCTGTAAGAAGATACTTCACAAAGATATAGAGATGCAAGAGGAAAAAACCTACCTTAAGCATTACTTACTAAATTATGATACTACTCATGTATGATCGTGCCAGTTACGCAGGGACACATGTTCAGCACGCGATAGCAGGAACACTCTTTAATTCTCCTGCAACTCTCATTTAGGTCCCCTTTTATGTTTCATTTTAAGTGCTATTGATTTTTATTCTAATTCCTCCCTTTTTAAAAATTTAAAACTCATAGAAAATTTGGAAGAATAGTACAAATTAACATCTTACCCTCTTTACTGTTTCTACATATATATACATTTTTTTTTCCTTTTGCCAAATTGTTTTCAGGTAAATTGTAGCCTTTCCTTGTTTTCTTTTTTCTTTTTAACAGAAAGTAAATGGGGGGTTTATAAACTCCAATAAATAACAGTATCTAGCTAGAATTCTGTTTTGATTCACCATATGTTTTTTGGTGAATCTGTTTACAACAAATAAAGATTTTCTATTTACTTTAGCAATATAAAGATTTTTAGAATTTGTTAAAAACCTAATCAATTAAATGTTAAGTAGTACATAGCAAAAATCATGAAGGTGATACTCAAATGACTGGTTTGGGGAACAATGGTCATTAAGAACTCAGGTTCTGAAATATAAGAAAGCTTTGGTTTAAGTGTTTGAAACAAGTGGTATGGCATCAAACAAGACACGGATTCTCTCTGACTGTAGTTTCCTTATCTGTAAAATGGGAATAAAAATACTACTTATCTCACAGAGTTGTTATGAGGACTGAATGATGTAACAGATACAATGAATATAGAACATAAAAACAACTAGTGGTTATTATTACTCATTATTACTACTACTCGAAAAAGAATTTTTTGGTCAGAAATGAAGGTTGTGAGTCAATGAAAGCATGGAAACAGATGAATTTAAGAGACATAACATGAAATGAAGTCAAGACCATTATATTAATATTAATGTTAATATCATTATATTATATCATAATATAACATTATATTAATGTTAATATCAAGAATGGTCTTGATATTAACATTAATATAAGAAATAAAAACTTCTTACCACTTCCTGTTCACTGTACAATGCTAAGCGCTTTATATATTTTCTTCATTCAATACTTTCTACTATCACACTAGCAAGGTATTATTACACCCCTATTTTACAGGTTAAGTAGCAAAGTGGGATCTGAACTTGAGTCTGCCTGACACCAAAACCCATGTGTTTTTTTCTTTAATCCCCCACCCCCCCGCCCAATTCTGTGGCTGTTCCTCTTCGATCTCCTCTGTTGTCAACTCACTCCCTTTAAGTCAAATGTTGCAATCCTGACGACTCTCTCCTGGACCATTTTTGTCATCAATAGTATTCTTTCATGCTCTAATTCACCCCTATGGCGTTAATTACCTAGGTGTGGATGATGCTGAAATCTATCATTTTCAACCCAGAGTGAAAAATGACTAGAGTTTAGTTAATTGTCTCTGAACGGCCCCACTTGAATGTTTCATGGATTCTTCAAAGTAAACAACACGTACCAGCAAATCATCTACTCCAGTGTATATTAATAAATGACACCACTAGTTAGTTGCTCAAGTAGAAAATAAGGAATCAATTTGATACACCTTCTCCTTTATTTTAAATATCTATTTACTCAGGAAGTCCTACTGATTTTATTTCCTAAATCATTCTCAATACCATCTATGTCTCCATCCCTCTGCTATCACCCCAATTTAAGCCAACATCTCACCTGCTCTCAGTACATCAGCCTTTTAATGATCCTCCTTACATCTACTTTTGCTCTTCTCTCTGCCTCCATCACTAATTAGCAATCAGAATGATCTTTTTGAAATACAAATCTAATTGTGTTATTCCTCTGCTTAAATGGCTCCCTACTGCTCTTAAGAGAGAATTCAAAGTATAATATGGTTAAGTATACGCGTACTGAAGACTTAGGTTCAAATATTGGCTTACTGTGTTCTGTAAGCATCCTCACAAAGCTTCGGTTTCCTCATCAGAAAAATGGAGATGCCACCTCTTTAAGAAGTTGTTATGGGGATAGATGAGATACTTCAATGTAAAGAAGGCTCTGAGTCTTCCATACAATGACCCTGTTCCTTTCATAAGAATAGTGCTACTTTTTCTAACAATGCTACTTCATGAAATCCAGTCCCTGAGTTTTCTAAGACATTAAAAAATTTTTCTAAGCCAGGAATCATATCAAAAAGTCACCAACTTTTCCTTAAATGATTTATTTATTCTCTTATAAACATATCTTCATTGTATTTTAAAGGAGGCCACCTAAGACGTAGCCTACATTTATTTCTAAATATAACATTAAGGTCCTAGCATGTAGTTCTTAGTATGTCATTCTCATAACAACAAACAATAACTCTATAAACAGCTAAAGAGGCAAGTACCTGCATAGCAATAGGTCCTTGGGACATTTGAGAGCTGTAATTCATTCCTATCATGCCTTGCATATTAGGCTGCATGACAGACACCATAGGAAATCCTTGTTGCTGCATTGGCATCAGACCTGCTAAAAAACATAAAGGTATCATTAAAGTCAATGCGTTTTAAACCTATTTTCTTAAAACCATTAAGTACCTAAAAAACTTGTTACTTGGAAGGCGGCACAGTATAGTAGAAAAAACAAAGATTCTGAAGTGCGATAGGCTTAAGTATGAATTTCAACTCCATCATTTACTTTTTTGATTAACTTTAATCATATTTTGATTAAAAAATTAATGTTCTAGTGAAGCATACTATGTTATTGTGGGTTCGTGAACCTTCAAGTTTATTTATAGTTGAACTTCACAAGCATGGACATTCATATTTGTAGGTGACATTTATTAGTGGCAATCTATTCATTTATTTATTCAATCATTTATCAAGTATTTGAGGGCCTCCTCCATGTCAGGCACCATTCTAGGAACATAGCAGTGAGCAAAACCAGGTCTTTGCTCTCATGAAACTCACTGTAATTGAGGGAGATAGTACAAAATAAGTGCATGTCAGGTGGTATAAGAGCTAGGGTAATAAAGCAGGGCGAGGGCAAAAGGGAGTGTCAGGGAAAGGAGTGCTTGCTATTACATAGTCAGAAGGTTTCACCAATAGGGTGGCATTAAGCAAGTACTTGAAGAAAGTAAGAGAGGAAGCCATGTGAATACACGAGAAGAGTACTTCAGACGAAGGAACATGAAATGTCAAGGCCTTGAGTTATCATAGAAAATCAGAATGCACAGACTGAATATAACCATAGTGAGATGTTTTTCGTCTTATTCCTTTGGACCTAAAGTTTTATTTAATTTTTACTTAATTCTTATATAACTCAGGTATTTGGTACAACATTTAAAGGCATAAAAGTATACACAGTGAAAAATAAGTCTCGTTTCTCCTGTTCACCTACTCATGATCTTGTGGCCACTCTTACTGTCAGTTTCTTCTCTATGCTTTCAGAAATAATTCATGCATAATTAAAAGCCTTCAAACGATCAGAAAGTCCCCTCTAACATACTTTGTAAAAAGAAAAAAATCTCAAAAACAATTCCAAACTCCAGAAGAAAAAACAGCAGGCAACTTTTGGAGATCTCTTTTTGTCTTCTTCTTTCATACAATTTTTAAAGTTTATAAAAATGTAAAATGAACCATGATAAGGAACACATAACTCTGTAATGCCTTCCTAAAGAACAAAAGACCTCAAACCATTTGATCTAAATCTGGGACACATCTAATTCCAGATAGCTTGAATAATGCATAAATGTGAGCACAATGAAAAGGATACAACTGACCCTTGGAAAAATTTATCTGAAACTCAACCTCCATCCCTGATTATAAATGGAGACAAAGTCAGTTTGAGACACTGACCATCTGCTACTGAGCAGCTATTTATCTTTCATCTCTCTTGGTGACCTAGGAGTCTGCTTCTCTGTTTCTCAAGTCCGCCAGAACTAATCAACACTGGCTTTGTGAGAAGCAGCTTGGTGTGTGGAGAGGAGGAGAGTACAGTGAAGTGGGAAAAGTGAGCAGAAAGAAGGGCAAACATATTTTTCCGTCAACATTGTGTCCCAGTGGTACAGCACCGTGAGTCAAGATTATATCCCTTTACTACTTGCTTCCTTAAAGTCAAAGTGATAATTGATATTGGTGGTCCCCTGTCTGAAACCATGAGAGAAGAGGAATTACTAGGAATAAAACTGAGACTTAAAATAGTTAAGTCAGAATATGCAATCTCTTATATAGCTGACTATAATAAGATCACATTCATATAGGAAAACCACGGTAGTATTAAATAACTAAAAAGGTTCATTTATTTATTCAACGAACATCTACAGAGACCTTATCATTTTCTTATTTTCTATCAACACGCTGATAAGCTCAAGGCAGACATAGCCATTGCCCTATGGAGCTAACAATCTAGGAGAAGACCAGATAGAAGGAAAAAGATGTCATTCAGAGAATAACAGCTCAATTCATATTTGTCACCTGTTCATTAATACTCTTGCCCTGAAAGTCTCCTTCATTTCTGAGGTTAAATAACAATCTGTCAATGTAATGTTTAAATAAGTTTGGGAGAAATAATAAATGATTCTTATTATTCCTCAAATTACAAAATTTTGAGAAATTTTCTGAGTAGCCGTCATATAGGTTCAATACTATAGGAAAAGCTTACTCTGTTTGGTGGCAATAGAACTTTTTACCCACTTAATCCCCAAGTTTGAAAACATAATAGTGAAAAAAAAAAGTTCGAAACTTAACCTTTCACATACCTTGCGGGGGTCTTATTCCACCTGCAACTGGAAACATGAAGCTGAAAACAGAACAAAAATACGTTGAGATCTTTATATGTTCAAAAATTTCAAATAAAACACGTAATTTTTCACATAAATGACGGAACTGTAGGCAGACCCATGGCATTTACTCTGCAGCACAATACTGAACTAATAGTAACACAGACTGAACATCCATAGGCTGCACAACAGTCAGCATGTTCATGTAAGGGGGTAATTTTTTGAACTAGAAGACAGAAGGCCTTAAATTAGTCCTTGCTCTGTTACTGTGTGACGTCCCCTGGATTCCAATTTCCCCATTCATAAAATGAGAGTGCCATGTCAGATTCAATTCAGTGACCATTTATTGAGGGCCTACTACATGAATGGACTGAATTAGCTCAGTCTCATTGGAGACACAGATGCAGGCAAATAACTTTAACATAGGACAAAATGTGCTAAGTGTTGTGAGAGGTTCAAAATACTAACAAAGGAAAAAGACTAATTTCATCAGTTATATCTTGGGAAGTTTTGTGGAGGTATCTCTTCAGTTGAATCTTAAAGAGAGGCACATTACATAGCTTAAGCAAAAGCTCTGAGGCCAGAGCTATCGGTGTATTCAGAGATACGATCTAGGGTTGAAGATACAGGATTAGAAAAGTAAATATATTGTAGAGTGCCTTTAAAAGGTTTAATTTTATTATGATTATGTGAAATTGTCATTTTTTGAAATTGTGGTAAAATATACACAACGTTGTATAATCATCACCATAATCCATTTCCAGAATTTTTCCATCATCCCAAATAGAAGCTCTGTACCCATTAAATAATAATTTCCCATTACATCCTCTCTGCAACCCCTGGTAGCCACTATTTTACTTTTTGTCTCTATGAATTTGCCTATTCTAGCTGATTGTATTAAGTAGAATCATATGATACATGTCCTTTTTTATCTAGCTTATTTCACTTAGCAGTTTTCAAGGTTCATTCATGTTGTAGCATGTGTCAGAATTTCATTCCTTTTTATGGCTGAATAATACTTCATTGTATGTACATACCACATATTGTTTATCCATTCATCTGTTGATGGACACTTGGGTTGTTTCTACCTTTTGGCTGCTCTGAATACTACTATTGTGGACATTTGTATACAAGTATCTGTTTGAGTCCTTCTTTTGGGTATATATCTAGCAGTGGAATTGCTGGGTCATATGGTAATTTTACATTTACTTTTTGAGAAACTGCCAAATTGTTTTCCATAGTAGCTGCACCATTTTACATTAACACCAGCAATGCATGAAGATTCCAGTTTCTTCACATCCTTACCAATACTTGTTATTTTCCTTCTTTTTTATTTTTTGATGATAGTTACCCTAATGGGTGTGTAATGGTATCTCACTGTGATTTGGATCTGCAATTCTCTGATGTCAGAGGTTTTACGTAGGAGAGAGAAATAATCAGAAATGTGCTTTAGGTTTCTTTGGTAACAGGGTGTGGCAGAGAAGATCTAAAGTAAAAAGAACTAGCTAAGAAACTATCATAACCAGAGTAGTGGGAATGGAAAACAAGAAGTAAATGAAAGCTATATAAAAGAATCAACAGGACGTGGTAACTGCTAGCATGGAGAACAGTAGTGAACAAGTAGAAAGAGCTGAGGATGCTGCTGAGATTTTGAGCCTGAGCAACTGCAAGAATGCTGATATTATTTATTGAAAACAGGAACCTAATGTGAGTAGGTTTGGAGAGAAAAGTGGTAAGAGTGTGTCCATGAGGAGCAGACAATCAGAAAAAAAACTCGAGCTCAGGAGATGGGTCTATGTCAATCTAGCTAGGCTTTTACAAATAAAGATAAGAAATAAATTATGCTCCAGTTGTGGATGAAATAGCCAAGGGAGTGTGCATATATAGTAAGCAGGCAACAAAGGAGAACCTTGGAGATTTCTGACAGTGAAAACTGAGTAGGGAATGGTCATTGAGAACCAAGAGAATTGGTTATAAGTGAGAATTATAACAGAAAGGACTACATTTCAGGAAGAAAGTACCAGTTACTAGTGTCTAACAGCGTAAAAAAAGCTGATCAGAATTAGGATTAATAAATAAAGATCACTGCTGTTGAAAATGGTGATCTCTGAGTGAACAATTTCAAGAGGAAGAGAAAGGGACCCATAGGGAAAGATTGAAGATACAAAACATACTTAGTATTGATAAAACAAGGTTTTTTGAGGGAATGGGATAAACAGAGCAAGGCAGCAAAAGGGATTTGATTTGAAAAGAGGTGTTTCTTTCTCTGAGATGGGAGGGGAAGAAAATGGGACAAATCAAAGAAGAAAATAGTCTGAGTGAGAAACACTCTTAATCTGAGAGTCAAGGATCTAGGGGGTGTTTCTGGATAGCCTTTAGAGAATGTAGTGAAATCCAGAAATTGTATAGTGAATTTATGTGCCCTTGCATTTTTCTATTGTACAACACCCAGCTTCAGAGGAAAAGGGCTAGAAATCTAACTTTAGCATCTTTTTGCACTAACATATTTATTTTTTTTAACTGTAAGATGGTATACGAAGTACTAGTTGAGCATCTGATTATGTGTTATTACAGCCCTATAGAGGATCTACCTTGACGAATAGGCCTGTACCAAAGAGATGCCTGAATAGTGAAGTTTTTTCTGAACTGCATGAGATATATTAGCTAAGTAATATGTTAACTGAATAAAATGTTTAAACTGTAAGTTGAAATTTGGTAGTACTCAATTTTTTTAAAAAGTTACTCATATACTCATATAAGTTTACAGATTGATAAACTTAGAAGCAATGCATTTAAGTAATCAACTTGTCGAGACTTTTCAAAATCAGTCTTAAAAATTATGATTATCAATATGGTGTAGTGACTAAGTAAAAACTGAAAACTTGAGTTATATATTTTTTCCAGCTCTGCCATAAAGTGACTGTGAAGCTCTATGCAATCCCTTCACCACTCTATCCTGTTTCCTCAAATTTAGGCACAGAACCACGAGTTTCCCAAAGTCCCAACTAAAACACCAAACAGACAAGAAGAGATGTATAGATGTATAAAGGTTACTTTGAAAACACAAACAAAAACTAAATTAAGAACATTACTGACAAATATGTCTTACTCCAGTAATTATTTAGCAACCCAAACTACTTACTGACCTATGTACCATTCATATGACTCTCCGAAATGTTTGGATGACTAACATCGGTATCCTTACAGACTAGACAAGTAGCTAAGATATTGATAAGACAGCAAAATTTTGGCAAAAAACCAGGCAATTTGATTTCAAAGATAAAATCAATATTTTTACTGGTATGCTAATGTGAAAGCAGAACTGCGAGCTCGGCTTGTCACATGCTTACTTCATTCTTCCTTTTCAGTTACCTTTGCTGCTAATCTAGATCAGCCTTGACTTTTCAAGTCTGTATTCCTGAGACTTCCTAGTGGATCTCCCTACCTTCAGCAGCTCATACAGCACAGGTGATAACCATCTGATAACCATTCCTGAGATAAAACTATGCAATGATTCCACTGTAAACCGAATTTCCTTAGTTTACACTCAACGACCGCTCCAGTTTTAGCACAACTTTTTTTTTTCAGCTTTATCTTACAGTATTCTTCTCCCCCACTCGTCTACCATAGGGCCACATTAGGCCTACCTGCTGTTCCCTAACGTCCACTAGGCCTTCCCACCTTTCTGACCCTTTCCTCTTCCTCCAAATGAGGCCCAGCTGAAATGCTGCTGCTGCTTTGCCTTCAATGTAGCTTGAATCTCCAAATGTTCAGAAAATGTTTTTATGTACTAGAAACAGTGGAAGATGAAAAGATGAGGAAGCTCTTAAGGAGCTTATAAAAGAGCAAGAAAAAAATAGACAAGCTCATAAATGATAACATCCTAGAAGGCTACAGACTAGTCAAGATCTTTCAACTTTTCTTTCTGCAGTACTTGACTTAAAAAAAAATACTTCTCATCTCTTGGGTAAATTTTGCCATTTATACAACTCTACCATTTATTCTAAAGAAGCCCGTTCTAAAGTAGAATAACAATCAAAAGTAGGGTAATATTGATAAGGTTAGAAAACATCATTGCTTTTTGCTTAGTCTCTTAGAACATAGACAAATATCTAAGAAATATGGGAAATTATAGTTCATGAATTTTCTCTATTGAAAGCTGAGAGGTTACCTGGTTCTTTTCCTTTTTCCCTAAAATATACTTAGGCTACCATAATGTTAGCTTCCTCATAAAATAACCTCAGCCCTCACCACTGCTCTCTGAAAACCATAATATTTTTTATTTGGCATACAGATTTTCAGTCTCAGAAAGTTTCCAATATATGTTACACTTACCAGATGTTATTCAAGGTTAGGATCATTTTAACCATTTTTCTCTCCCATATATCCTACAGTTTTGTTTTTATTTACTTACTTTATTATTATTTATGCCTAAGCACCTGGTCTTCATAGGTGGTCGCCCATCCAAGTAAGTACTAACCAAGCCTGACCCTGCTTAGCTTCCAGAAGCAGACATCGGGCTTGTTCAGGGTGGCATGGCCATAAACCATGGACTGTGACTCCACTGGGGCACAAACCCAGAACCTTCTGCGTGTTAACCACGACACTGTGGAACCACATCCTACCCTACAGTTTTAGAAATGCAGATATAACCAAATTTTACAGAGGAAAAAAATTTAAATCAATTATTCTAATTTCTATTACAACTCAGACCATATTTAAAAAAAAAATCTTGTGTTCATGGGCTGATATTTAAAAAAATACTATAAATTAAGGGGAAAGATCCACTCAACTTTCTGCACCTGAGGTTCACCCCTCCCATAACATTGAAACAAATAAATAAAATCTGGACTTAGAATGCCAAATTCTTTTACGTTTACATTTTCCCAGAACTTGGTGCCATGATTAATCATATAGTTGATCATATTAATGCCACTCAGAAACGTTTTAGAAATTGTTATCCCATATAGAAAAGAAATTACACATTTGTCTTCAGCCAGAAACTGACTTATAGAGTATTCATGAAAAACTCTAATGAAACAGTGTAAATTAGAAAACAAAAGAAAAAGTTTTAAATCTAAGTGAAAAATATGCAGAGAAAATGAAAAATGGGGCTGCACACAAGTGGTTTATTGAACAGTGACTGCCTCTTTTTTCCCAGCATACATATAAGCACCTGCAAGAGGTGATAACTTTAAAGACTCTCCAGTTTTGTAGCGTTCATGACTCCTAATTAAAACATTGCACATCAAAAAAAAAAAAACTAACACTTTATTTTCCAAAGATAATTTAGGATGCTGAAGATAAAAACGCTAATTTTATCTCTAAATGTGTATACAGTATGTGTTGGCTAACAAAACAGAATCAGACTAGGTCATTCATTAAAGAAGTGGGGAATAAAATTGCCCTTAAATTATGAACTTGTCAAATTGTAAATGTTCACGCCCCCTATCGTTCTGGGTAGGACAACCACAGGTAATTACTAGCTGAAATATGACAGAGGATAGATTTGTTTAAGGGCTAAGTGAAAGTCTGGAAGCTTTGTTCTGATAACTGTGTAACTGCTGTTTAACAATGAATTGTTTTTCAATAAGGAAACAAGTCTTAAGAGTTACATCTACGAGAGCTCTACTTACTAATTCAAATATATTCAGATTTTCCTGCTGTTTCTCGTGCGTTAAGGAAATAAATAAAAAGGACAGGACACTGAAAGGGGAAAAGACAAACAGTACCCACACACGCATCTTGGAAACGGTTGTCCAGCTTTGTGACCAGATTTTTTAGAGCCTTCCCTACAGTGTCCCTGGTCAAGCCCTGGGAAAGGGAAGTCTCTGGTCGCTCCAGAGCCAGCCAGGGAGAGAAGCGAGGCGTCGGGGTTCTTCCTTTATCCAGCCCCGCCGGTGCCAGCCCTGCCGAGCGGACCCTCGCCTTCGCGTCCTCTCCTTCCAGCACTGGGGCGCGTGCTCGCTCTCCGCTCGGCCCCAGTGTCCCTGAGCCTGGAATACAGGAGTCAGGCGCCCGGGCTCTATCCGCCCCCTTCGGCCTACGTGCCTGGACGACCCTTCTCTTGTAGCCCAGTTCCAAAGCAAAAGTGGTCGGAACGGGTGAAAACCTCCGTAATCTCCAAACACCCTCCGCCGCTGCCGAATCCCTGCCCAGCTCCTCGCACCCACCTGCCTCCGCCGGCGGCCCCCGCACCAGTTCCCGCGGCCCCGCCGCCGCCGCCGCCGCCAGCTCCGGTTCCCGGTCGCAGCGCCATTTTGCTCCGGGCGTGATGCCGCAGCTGCTGCCACTGCCGCCGCCACCTTACAAGCAGCTGTCAGCTGAAGAAGCCGCTTCCGGGGCAAACGCCAGACCCCACCTCCGGGCCGACTGGGGAGCGGGGCGGGGCCGTGCGCCCACGTGACCCCGCATCCCGGGGCGGGGTGGGGGCGGGGCGTCCCGTCATTTTACCCTGCCGCCGCCGAGGTCCTGCGTGCAATTCTAGTTCTGGAGCAGGTTGATGCAGTCTGGTGCTCAGTTGCGGGGAAACTGATTAGTCGTCTGGCAAGGTCTTCGGGCCCAGCTGACGGCCTTGCTGCAAGGTGTTGTCGTCCCTCCACTTGAAAAACGATCATTTTCGTTAGCAGAAAGAGTAGATTGAGTTCTTTTATTGTTACCTTTTACACAAAAGAGTAGATGGCTCCTGAATGCCCCTTTGATACCTTCACGGCAACGATTAATGTTCAGCACTTTTCCCCGCCCCGGAGCTCAACGGCTTTCTTTTGGTATCCACGCCTAAAGCTGAAGGTATTTAAAATTTATTTTAATAGATCAACTTCATCCGCATATAAACCTCCACCGTGCACAGCTCTTGTATTTGCTCCTGCCATCCAGTAATGCGTTTTTTCCTATGCTGGCATACCTCAGATATTGCAAGTCCTAATTTTATTGCTAGTGGAGGGTCTTGCTTCCAATTTATAAAAAATGCAGTATCTGTAAAGCGTAGTAAAACCAAGCTCAATAAAAGAAGGTATGTCTGTACTTGCAAGCAGAGGCAAAACTGGTGTTTGGAAAGTAGTCTGTAATTACCAAGAACCCATCTATGCATTTTTACTGGGATTCTTTTCCAAATCAAACTACTGTCAGTAAAATATAAAAGTTGAATATAAACTTTTTCAAGTCCTCAGTTTGCTTACTAGCAAATAATGGATTATAATTAGCTTTATCTTTCACTCTTGCTTCAGAGCTTTCACATGGACACAAGTTTTAATCGGTTATTTATCACTTATTGGACACAAAGCACTGGTCAGGAACTTTACTGTATTTTTTCAAATCTGTCCCTAAGAGTTAGTGTTGGTATTTTACAGATGAGAAAACCAAGGTTAAAAGAAACTGTAATTTGCTTACATTTATACAACTGCAAAGCAGTAGGACCAGGATTCAAAACCAGGTGTTTGACTTCAAAGTCCTTGCTCATGTCAGTAGAACCAGCCATTCAATTATCATGCGTTTTTTCCTAATTGTCTACTAATTTCATTCCTCCCCTTCTTTAGGTGAAACTGATGTTTGTGTAGCAGATTGTTCCCACTGATATAAAGGTGTAAAACTGTTATTAGTCCATTAACAAACCAAGTTGATTACAGGTTTATGTAGCCACTTTTATTTACGGATGGGTAGTTACACGGGAGGAAATACGAAAAAGGAGGAAGTCAAATGTAGGGAGTTTATCAAGTATCATAGATCTGTTTCTGTCTGGGATAGTTTGTTCTCTTTTGCTTACTGATTCTTACATGTGCGGGACTCAGCTCATGACGTCAGCCTTTCACGACATTACCAGTATGGACTAGATGCCCTTCTGTGATGCTTCAGCATCACGGCCTTATGTCTAACACAGCATTTGCCACACTATTTGTTCCTTTATCCCCATCACTACACTGTAAGGGTAGAGACTGTGTTATCAAGCCTTGTATTCCTAACCAAATATTATGTTTAAGGAATATCGGTTGTGAATTTGCATGTTAGGAATAGTGCTAAGTACTTCTAATCTTGAGACATAACTGACATTACCCTCAACTTCATAAATGAAAAAAAAAAAAAGCTGAGAAATTACTTATTCAAAGTCATATAGCTGGGAAATGAGTGGCAGCAATACCCCTTCCTTCAAAATATATCTTGAGTCAGTGATCTGCTTGTAAAAACTAAAAAACCCACATGCTTGTATTTTTTGTACCTTGTAGCAAGAGATCTCTATTTTTATAAATTCTGAAGATGGAACAATTTTTTGTTCTATCTAAAATATTCAAGTTGGGAGTCTACCTACCCTGACTTTAGAGTAAAAATCTGAGAATAAAGGAAATGTTTAATTCAAATGCTGCTGAGAAAACATTATAAGACTGAAGTAGTGTTAATAATAATAACTAATGTTCATGTCAGATGTCATTCTAAGTTCCTTACATTAGGTTTTTTTTTTTTTTATTCCACTGTACAAAAACTATCAACTGAGAAAAATCTAATAGCGAATAGTCTCCATCATGATCCTTTACCTTTGGCAGAGACCTGCTTACTAAATGGATAAAGGGCCATAAAGCCTCAGGAAAGATAAGCTGTAAGAAAAAGAAGCCAGAGGTATATCAAGTATCGGGAACATTCTTCCTTATCAGGATAAAACGTTTATCAGTTTTCACACAAAGTCATCTTGAATGGAAAGAGACAAGAAAGAGCTCCGTTAAATGGAAAATGAAGAAAGGAAAAGGCTAACCATATCTTGTAGTTGCAACATTATGACAGGGAAGGCATGAGCTACCTTGCTGATGAGGTATAAGAACACTTAATAGACTAAAGAATTTAAAAATCTAGCGTACTTAAATAACCAGCCACAGATGAGGCATCTCCTTTTTGTGGCTCATACCACAAAAGGCCAACAAGAAATTAAGAAATAGTTAAATAAATGAGCAGTAGGTTTCTTCTTGGTAGATAGCATGTGCTGCTTCTTATCCATTCAAAAAAAAAATAGGTGGGGTGGGTGGGAAGCAGCATTCAATTTCAAGGCTTACTTTGAAATTTGGTTCCAGATGTCTCTCCATAGCATACATCACACATTCCTTCACACTTGAAAGGAAAAATCCTTAAGAATTCACCATATTTCAGGTGTTGTAATTTTTAGCATAAGCTTTGTTCTTCTATAAGAAGTATCTTTCTGGGTTCAAACCACAGAAATGTCAATGAATATTCTTTTCATTGTGTTATCATTTAAAAGTTACAGTCACCTACAATTGAAATTTGACATAATGCACAGAAAGTTTATAATTTTTTACCAGTCCCATATTCTTGTAGTTGATTTCAAGTGTTTGATACAGGTGATTCTAAGACAAAATATTCCGTGATAATAACATTCATGCTAGGATGATAAAATTACATTTCTGATACAGTCTTTTAACAACTCTATTTTTAACTTTTGTCTTTAGGAGCTACTTTCTTCCGGCTGTTCTGAGCAGTGAGCTTTTTCCTGTGACAAAGAAAGTAAGGAAAGTTAAATTAGAAATTCTAGAAATACATACTTTCTAAGTCTACCAGTTTAATAAACATTTATTGAAATCTACTGTATAAGCAAATATATGAGGCATTAAGTCTGTGCCCTTTAGAAAAACCACAATCATCTAAGGGACACAGAAAGATCACAATAAACTACACTACACTACAAATTCTGATCCTGACCTAACAGTAAGAGTTGATGTTGATTAATGGCTAATACTATTATAGGTGCTTTTTATGTATTACCTTGGATAATCAGCCTAACTTATGAAAAAGATTATATTATTAAATGCATTTTACAGATGAGGAAAATGAAGCAGAGTGGTAGGCAACTTGCTATCACACACTGGTAATAAATATGAGACATGAACCCCAGTGGTCTGATTTTTTAGAGTTCAATAAATGGTGACCGCCATCAACTAAGTGTCAACACAGGAAAACGAAACAAGTTTTTAAAAAATAATCAATGTTTGCATATCATAGTATAATAATGACAAGTTCTCAATGTTATTATTAGTTTAATCCTCAAACAACCTTGAGTGGCAGAGTTGGTATTACTGTCAGATTTATAGCTCAGTTGGGAAGCTGGACCTGAAGATATAAGTTATCAACATAGAGGCATGAGGCTACAGGTGTAGATCAGATCATTAAATGAACACCTAAATTGGAAAGGTAAACCAGAATCAGATAAGCTCTCGTTTATATGCTATGTTAAGAAGTATGGCCTTTAAATGTGAAGAAAATGGAGAGCATTTTACATAGGGGTCTAGAGAGACAAAATATATAACAAGCATCCTCAATCTTAGTGCAGCTTTAAGTTTTAATAACCTCAGAAGTATATATGCTACAAACTGACAAAAATTAACATTTAAAATGTAATCATCTAAAAAACTGATGTTTCTGATTAAAATTCAACATAGCTACCATCTTATGCTCTAGCCGAGTTTCAACCTTTGTAAAAACTTGCATGAGCTGTTGCTCAAGGCCTGAAAGGATTGCATTTGCAATCCTAGCTTTAAGGTTACCCGAAAAACAAGGTTCTAATGCATGTACAACAGTTCTGATGTGGCCCACCAAGAGAAAGAGTCTAACAAGACAGATCAGGTGGCCAGGCAGAGTGCCCTTCTCTACCAATCCCGTGGTCTAAGTGTTATCCACAAACTACTGCCACAAAAAATTAAAATAAAAAATGTATTAAGAAATCACAAACTAAGTACAAATGAAATTCAAAAGATTACTCTTTCAAATGACATTTTTTGTAAGTTTGTAGCATTGATTCATCCCAAGTTATTAAAGCTTAAAACTGAATTAAAACTTTGGGACACTGCACTCTCTATATACTTGAGCTGAATCTTATTTCCCACAGTCAATACACAATGTTAGGTGTTCTACCTCCTTGAAACTTTGTGACTATACCAAGCCATAATGACTTTTCCCTTCTCTAAACTATTTTATTTAAAAATTATTCTCTAACTTTCGTCTTGTATACTAATATCCTTTTTCTAACTCAGGAAATGGGTCTCACTCTATAGTCATTTGTATAACAAACTACCATCAAGTATGTGTTCAGCCTGCTCCTATCAAAAAATGAAGCTTCCAAGCAGTACGAGGCAAAAAAAATTAGTCTTGTATGTATCCTAAAAAATCTCTATTTTAAAATCCTCATAAAACTCAGCTAAACTACTACAAATTTAACCAAGTCATACTTTTTAGAGATGTTACAATGTGTTTCAGCATAAGTCTAACAGAAATCCTGCCCAGAATATGGAGATTCAAGTAAGGCTCCATCAATGTGAGTCCTAACTATTGGCCTCAGTTGTTATGTCCTCATGTAGGCTGTGTAGAGAAGGTGGGCAGTGCAATTCTAATTCATAGTGAATTAAAATCATATTTTCAGAGATGGAAAAAAAAACAGATCATTGATATACAGATATAGAAAAATTCCAAAATGAATCATCCAAATTCCCAAATCACAGCCAACCTAAGATATATACTTTAACTACATTCTATAACAAACCGTAGGCCTATCAATTCTACTTCCAAAAACTTACCCTAAGGAAAAATAATGCCTACTATAACTATGTGATGGAGTCAGTTACTTTTTTCACATGCACTTACCGTTTATCCTTAGCTTTTTCTAAGAAATATTTTGGAGTTGTACTAATGCTTTCCCTTTTCAATGGCTTCTTAATCATCTTTTTCTTTTGTTTGCTGAAAGTTACAAAGTAAAAGAGGAAAGAACTAAATTTAATGTAATTTAATTTAAGAGCTAAAGCTAAAACAAGGTTTGATTCTTGATCATAAAATTTTTTTATCCACATATCGGTTAACAATGACAGCATATCTATTTTAATATACTAGATTTCTAATAGCATTTATAAAGGTAATCCCAAGGGATGATAAACTTAATCAATTTTTTTAAATGAAAAAGGCAGTGATTATGAATGAAATATGTCTTGTATCAACCTCATATCCTGTACCAACAAACATTAGAATTTTGTCCAATTAACTGCTGTTTACTAGTTCTATGAACTAAAATAATATTAAATAATTTTAAATAATATTAAATAATTTTTTAAAAATCTGAATACTTAAAATTTCAAGGAAAGAACAAAGTATTCACAAATATTTAAAAGGAAAATTTGTAGCTTAAAATGTTCTAACAGTATTTATTAGAACTATAAAGTATAAGAGCATAAAACTAAGAATATATATACAAAGAGATAAAGAGAGAATCTCCAGGTAAATTCAAGACTGTACCTTAGTAGTTTTTGGAAACCTTTTATGTATTCTGGCACAGGACATCCGGCCTGCTGTATAACGTTGGCGACGCTGAAAAATGTACCCATAGACATGTATTTGTATCTTATCAAATTGATGTTTATGAACTTAAACCCTCTGCACAATACAAATGGAACTAAAACTACACAAACAAGAAAGTAATCCAATAAAGTGTTTTGATATATTATCAATTATCACAAGATGTAATCATATTGGATTACTGAGAGAACTATCTGGTGGACTGAAATAAATGAATTGATGAGCAGAGTCAAGCTTAAATTTATTAAATGATAATGCTTACTATGGGCTTGGCATTGTTTTAAGCTTTTCATGTATAATAACTCATTCGATCCTCACAACAAACCTTTTTAGCAAATACTTCACCATCCCCATTTCCCAGAAGCAAAACTGAAGTACATAATTACACTAATATGAGAGTCGTCAGTTTCACATGCTTGGAGTTGCTGGGGAGACTTTAGGTGAATCTAAACTTTTGAAAATACATCCCTATACATAGACACGTGAAAGTGCTCAAAGCAAAACTAAGGCTGACAGAGCCAAGGCTCAGAAGGCACAAATCAAAATCTCTGTCAAAACTGATAAACAGAACAAAATACAAGTGCTTTCGGCCATAACTCAATTTTGATTATAGAAATGTGACATGCTATCAATTATCATCAGCCTAAATTTTCTATAGGCAGCCAAAGTGTAGGACACTCAGCTTTTATATTAAAATCTATGATGATGAACTAAATTAAGACCCATGATTCTAAAAGTATATCTATCATACGTTATCCAGGCTTCAAGGGGCTACCATTGAATAATACTGGAGTCTGTCACTAAAACAGCTTTTCCTGGTACTAAACTCCATCTGCCCCTAAGAGCAATGAGAATGATGTACCATAATAAGACATAATTTTGACTGGGCTGAAGAGACTCAGGGGTTAACTTTAAACTCATCCAAAAACTTTAATGTCACATTGTGAGTAACATCAACTATGGCTACTGGGAAAATTCTGTAAGTCTGAAACTTAATGAATATTCCCAAATTCTAATAATGAAAGGGCAAAAACAAGGCTTTTTGATCATTTCTTCCTTTTCACATAGCTAAAATTTGGCCATTTTGTAATTACCTGTTAATTGTATACATGTATAAGAATAATAAATCAATTTTATCAATTTAATACTAAATTATTTTTCTTAATTTACCTTCTTAATAATGGTTTATCATCTTCAGTGAAAAATGTAACAGCTTTTCCTTTATGGCCTGCTCTTCCAGTGCGACCTAAGAGAAATCAGATCATAAAAAACCACTTTGGGGCAAGGAAAGGTATCTTCGAGATTCATATAAAAGTTGCTGGATTTTCATAGCTTAAAAATTGATCATATTTGTAGGGAAGAGTAGAGGTGCTAAGATGGATGAGTCATGAGGCAGGGGACAACTCACCTATCCTATGGATATATTCCACTGAGCTGGTTGGAAAGTCATAGTTGATTACCAAGTTCACACCTTTAAAATCAATTCCTCTGGCTAGCAAGGCTGTACAAATAAGGACCCAGATTTTTCCTGCTCTGAAACTGTGGACTGTGTTATCTCTCTGGTTAATAGAACATATATTAAATGTTTTAGTACAACTTTAGGAATGCAAAATAAGTACTTTATAAGTTTAATACCAATATTTTAAAATTTAGTTTTATCATTTCGAAAGTATACATTTTTTACCTGTTGCTGTGTTCTGTCTGCATGAATAACATCCACATTAATACCTTCATATATGAGCTCACGAAAAAGTTCCTTAGCCCTTTCAATGGACTGAACAAAAACAAGAACAGGTGGAGTGAAACCCTAAAAGACAAAAATAAGCACACATAACCCATAATCAAAAATATGATCGCAGTATTTCATGATTTTAATTCTTAAAAGAACCCAATTCAATTTAGTGTACTTTCACTGCCAAATTCCTTGGACCAGTGTTCTAAATCTGTCTCCTTCATCATCCATTCCCTATAAGTTCTTCCTACTCGAACTGTACTCTCTCTCCATCTTGCTCATTCCAATAATTCTGTCTAACTAACCTCCTTTACCTTTCTTTAGCGATGGACACCTACTCCTTGAAACAATAATCTCTTGGCTTCCATGCCTCAGAACTTTTTTGATTCTGCTTAAAATGTGACAACTATCTTTTTAATTCATAATCTATCCTGTTTGTGGGTATTTCTCCAAAGCTTAGTCCTTGGTTCTCAGTTCTCTCAATATAACCCTTATCTTATGAATTAACTAAAATCTGTTAACTACCAGCTATAGGCAAACAATTTTTACATTTATAGCATCAAACTCTGCCTCTCTTTAAACCAACTTTCTGTATTTTTAGCTTAACCTTTTTATTTTGGTTCATACACACTTTTCACAATCTAATAAAAGCTATGAAAGCTTTCTAACAGGAAACTATACATTCACACAAACTCTAACATATAAGTTCAAAGGGTTCAGAAACCTCTTAAAGCTCATACATGGCTAAAAATTGCTGGTGTACAATCTCATGTGAGTATCTGTGAAAACCTTAAATTTCCTATTGCCAAATAATACCCTTGAAAATATTTTCAAAACTAATACATAGCATTTATTATAAGCCAAGTACTATAATAAGTACTATATTTTGTTAACTCATTAATCCTAAAACAACTCTAAGAGGTAGATATTAACCTCATTTTATAGATGAGGTCACTGAAACAGAGGTTAATCTGCCTAAAGCTGGAATTCCAATCCAGGTAGACTGGCTCCAGAGTCCACGCTCTTCGCCACTTCTGTAGTCATCGGGTACTTGCGAACATCTTTCCCTTTCATCTTCTAACTATTCTTAACACTCAGCCATTTATTATTTCCTCCTTATCTCTAACAGCCTAACTTAATGGCCTGCTAATTGGTTTCAGTACATTGTCTTTTTCTGTTACAACTCATCTTATATACCATTGTTTAAGTAATTTTTCTCAAAAATCATGTGGCTGTATTTTAAAAAACATTTTAGAGAGCCACATTTTAAAATAATGTTCAGTAGTTTCTCTCAACTTGACCCCAACTCTCTTGTCCAACCTGATCTTTAATTCTCACCGTAAATTCTATGCCTTAGGTAACTTCTTCATTAGTCTCCAAATACAGTGTTCACCTTAACCTCTTTAGACTTTACTCCAGTTGCTCCTCCAGCCATCAATACTCTCCCCACTTCACCTTTTAATCCCATCGATCCTTCAAGGCCCAGATTAGCAGTATTTCCTCTAAGAGACTTTTCTCCCACCAATTCAACTCATCCTGATGGCACCCTTATAATTACATGAATGTTTAAGAAAAATACTCTATTGCCTTTCATGGACCTTTATCACAAACTACGCAGTATATTTATTTTACGCAAATATATTTTAGCCCCTAAAAAAGACTAAATTCCAGGAGGCAGTGCTTACGATTTACATTTCTTTTATTACCACCCGTCCCTGACCCTTTAGTACTTAACCTTTTAACTATGGCTTCTACTCAATATTTACTAAAGGGCCACAAAAAGAAAACCCTAGTCAGTGTCCTACTCATTTTACATTGCCCCAGTTCTGTAAGAAACCAGTAAAGGGGTGGGAGTAGATAGAGGGGGCAGATGCATACCCGGATGTGGAAAAAGGAGGCTTTAGGTCATCAGGTAAGGCTTTCCCTAGACTAACCTGAGCTGAGAACAGAAATTTACTATATTCTAACAGGTGAGCCTGTCCCCCTTGGGACGAGAGTTGGTTCAATGTGCGTCTTAACAATTTACCACTGGATTACTAAATATGATACAGGAATTACGCTCAGCCTCTTGTCAGTAATATCAGACTTAGTGAACTTTCTCAAAATTCAAGAATGTATTTCAAATGTACCTTTTTAATAAGTTCTCTCATGGCTAGAAGTTTTCCAGTCTCGGACCCAACAAAGAGAAGCTCTTGTTCTACAGTCTCTACTGCAGAATTCCTGAGAAGAAAACACTACAGTTTGTAACAGCCAATTCTCAACATCCCCAAAAACCTAAATAAATGAAATAATTTACATGCAACAGAATGAACTTTTTCACTGTCAATATGTAAGTACTTATATTTTAACTTGAAGATGGTTATTTTTAAAATGTTTTATTCCACTTACAAAAATGTTATCTCAAGGATATTTGAAAAATACAAACACTTACAATTCTATCATTTTAGAATAAACTTTGATATTTTGCTGTGTTCTAGTCATAAATTTTCATACATCTAATTATTTACTTACAAAATATTTCTCAAGGTAAAATTATTGGATAAAATAATGAGAACATTTGTAAGGTTATTCATATGACTAAGTTCTTTTTATTAATGATTAGCAAGGGTTTATCTAGAGACAGACAATTGGTGGTAAGATATCTTAAGGCTTTATTAACACTCTATAAGCTGCTGTGATACATTATACAATGTCACATTTTTTCCATTCTGTGTCCGTCTCTCCATTATTCTTAGGCCAAAAAACCTATCTCCTTGAATCTAAAATAAAAATGACTTGTATTTAAGAAAACAGTCAATGAGATAATGAGGAAGAACAATTACCTTGCTCCAATGGATACAGTAATGACATTGTCCAGGTTGAGTTTGCACCACTGCTCAACATCATATGCAAAAGTTGCACTGAACATAGCTCTTCTGATCTTGTGAGATGTGCAGGCCAGGAAAATGGAAGCCAGCTGGTCTCTGAACCCAGTTTTGCCATCTTCAAACAGTTTATCTGATTCATCTACTACCAGCCATTCAACACTAAGAAATAACAAAATAACTTGTAGGTATTGAACAGGAAGATCCAAGACGCTTTACTGAACTATGGGAACACATAAAGAAGTCAAACAAAAAGGTATAGGAAAAATAAGCAGGAAAAAGGTAAAAAGAACATAAACATAAATTAGTGTACCTATTACATTAGCCCCAAAGACATGATGTTTCATTAGCAACAGAGCTTCCCATAAACTTTATAAAACCATAATTATTGCTGAAAGACATAAAAGAAGTCTAAAGAAATTCTGTACTAACTGCTCAGCAAAATCTGTAACTTCTAAACCAGATAGTTATTTTTCTGTGAGTTTAATGAAAACCATTCTCAATACCAACACTTAACTGAAAGCTGGCAGATAGCAAGCTCTAAAGGGTAGTAATATAAGCACTTGACAACAAAACATAATCATCTAAATGAAAAACACTCATGGAAGACATTAAAATATTATCTGTACCTTGTTAAGTCTATTCCTGGAGGATCTTGCTTTAATAAATAGATTAGTCGATTTGGAGTGGTCACAAGAATATCTATAGGGAAAACGAATGGTATAAATTGCAAACACAAGATTCATCCTTCTTGAACTAGAGAATTAAGCCTCCTAAATTTGTTAATAACCTGAAGTAGAGAGAGGAGGGAATGGTTACACTCACTACACACAAACTACATAAGAGTTCTTGTCAGTAAGCTAATAACATGTATTTTTCTTTTATCACGTAACGCAAACTAGTATATCCCTATTCTATTATTATATTTAATCTGTTTAGCTTCTAAGAGGCAAGAACACTATAATTCAACAGTTTAATTTTCAAACTTCTTTCAGAAAAATCCTTTTTTTAAATGAAATTTTATTCAGAAGCTCAAGATAAGACAGGTAAAAGCAGATTCTCTGGCTGATGTAAGGGTAGGGATATAAGCTATTCTTGTTTGCAGAGTATTTCCACAGCAGGTTAAAAATCAATAGTGTAAAGTAAAGGAGGGCTTCTCGACCTCAGCACTATTCACATTTTTAGTCCAGACAATTCTTCGTTGTAGGGGGCTGTCTTGTACATTGTAGGATGTTTAACAGCATCCTGCTATAGATTAGTATCACCCCTCCCCATTTTTGACAACTTAAAATGTCTCCAGATACTGCTAAATGTCCCTGGGGTCGAGGGTGAGGTAGAGTGGGGAGGCAAAACTGCTTTTGGTTGAGAACCACTGGTATATATTTATAATAACTACTGGGTGAGAGTGGGGTTATCTCTTTTAGCTTAAGAATCAAATCTATGCAATGACTACACTAAGAATTCTTAGATGGCAATTAGCATATTTGTAATTTCCAAATCCCCTTCATGTTCTAACATTCCAAGCATGCATCCCTTACCAAACTTCTTAGATGATTTTGGTCCAAATTTCTTGGCTGCAACTGCTGCTTTGTGGATCATGTGTATCCTGAATCCTGTTCCCTCAGATATTTTTACTAACTCTCGGTGAATCTAAAACAGAAAATGATAAAAACCTAGTTACTAAAATACTTAGATTACATAGTCTTTTACATTATTAATAAAATAAATCTTTTACTAACTCTCGGTGAATCTAAAACAGAAAATGATAAAAACCTAGTTACTAAAATACTTAAGATTGCATAGTCTTTTACATTATTAATAAAATAAATCCTTTACCAATTCATGAATATTTGAAATTAAATCTGTAATAAACTATAGATTAACTTGCATTTCAGCATTTTGCAACATCAATGCCTACTAAGATTCGGTAGTTTCTTCAGGTCTAGTAAACTACTTTTAAGAGATAAAATCCAAACTCTTCCAATCTGTTACATATTGTTTTTAAAATAAAGTACTACTGTTAAACTATTTCATACTTGGCATGTACTTTATATTAAGTACATTGGGAGAGAGGGTGGAGCAGATCATTGTATAGTTTTACTTTCTCAAAAATTGAGATGAAGTTTCATTTTCCTAGGTGAGAAAATAAATTTTAGAAAAACTATATATTATCATAGCCTTTTGACTTCAATGATCTCATACACCAAAGTATAAATGTTAAAATGTTTTAGAAAATTATAAAAGATTTGCCTATATGCAATAACATATACTGAAGTGTGCTCTGTATAGAATACTTGACCATGACAAAAGACACAGGCCTTACTCTTTTGAGACCTTTTTATTACCCTTAAATAAGAAGATGACTGAAACAAACACCAAACATATCCTCTTCAGGAACCACAAGTTATACCTGGTTGGCAAGTTCTCGTGTTGGTGATATAATCAGGGCTCTGAAGCCTTCATTTGTGGGTTGTTTCAAGTGTATTAAAATGGGAATGCTAAAAGCCAAAGTCTTTCCAGATCCAGTAGGAGCAGAAGCCAGAAGTTCTCGACCCTATAAACAGAGTACGTTAAGTACAAGAAAAAGTACATAAATTTTTCAAAGCCTAGTCAAAAATGCTACCAGCCATAAAAATACCAAATAAAATTACATCTAACAAATCCAATCATCATGTTCCCATCACTCTTCTAATTTCTCCCATATCCGCTTTCCACCCCTGCCACCACCACCCCAATGGAGTTTCTGAGCACTGTCACTGAAGTCCATCTGAACTGGCTAAAGAATGTGGATAAGTAAGATTTGGATAATTCACAGCCTCAATCATTTCCATTATTTCAATTTTCTTTCCCACTAAACTTCTTATCAAAGCAAAATTACAAAACCAACTTTTTGTCCTGCTCAATCCCTAGGAAGATTTTAGTAACAGAATGGCTGAAAGTAAGAAATAAAAACTGGCAATAATCTGAGTGACAATCTCTGGGAGACAATCTTCAGAAAGTCAATGTGATTTGTTTAAGCTTTAAGCTAAAGTCATGAGAGAAATAATCTTAAGTGAAAATTAAAAGCAAATTTACTATGAGTTAACATCGTCATTCAAATGTATTCTCATTTCAGTTTCCAAAGAAAATGCAAAGGACTAGTATGAATGAAACGGTACTTCGTAGCCTATGGCTACCAGAAATGAAGGTCACCTTGGTTATGTGGGGGGAAAAAAGTTCTCATCGCTACAAAATGAAACCTCAGAAACACTTAATTTCCAAACATCTAGGTTAACCCATGCATCAATAGGTGGATATCCAAATTGTAGTACATTCTTACAACAGAATAACACTTGGTAACAAACTACTGCTATAGGTAATATGGATAAATCTCAAAAATAGTAGGCAGAGTGAAAGAAACCAGAAATAAAAGAATAATGATTACACTCATATACAACATTTTGGAAGAGGTAAATCTAACATATGGCAACAGAAATCAGAATAGTGGTTACCTCTGGGTAGGGATGGGGTGAGGACAGAATGGAAAGGACACAAGAAAATTTTCTGGAGTGATAGAGATGTCACACATCTTCATTGGGAAGATGGTTACATAGGGTATATATTGTTGAAACTCACTGAACTGTATACTTAAAATCTAAGTATTTTATTATATATAATGTACATTTCAACAATAAAAAGTATTGAGAAAAAAACAGTCAGGTTAGTATAAGAATTCTGTATTTCTGAAATAGTTCCTGGAGATTAAAAACAAAATCATGAATAAACAAACAGAATACAGTGCCTATCCCCAGATTTGCACTAATTATATTGATCTTTTCTATTTACACTCTGGTAAAATAGGAAGAATGATTACTACAAATATACAATAGTCTAAAGTATAAGATTGATGCTGCAAGAAAAAGAACACTAAATATCACGGAGACTTGAATGGTAGGGGAGTGCTGGTAAAGAAAAAAGACCACACCTAGCTGTAGTGATCAACACAAGTTTTATGAAGGCACAGGCGTTTGGGATGGACCTTAAAAGTAAGGGAAGGATTTCAGTAGGGGGAAGGCAAGGTAGAAAGGAAGATTTCAAAGACAGGAAAGAGAATGAGCAAATACAAAAAGGATTGTTAGAGGCATTCTAGATCTTCATACTCACATGCAGCATCACCGGAATGGCTTGCATTTGGATTGGTGTAGGTACCTGGAAGCCTGCATCTAGAATATTCTGAAGTAGTCGAGAATTGATTTTATATTCCTGTTCAAGTTGCTGAAATGTAGTAATTGGGTCAGGAAGATCAGTTCCTTGGACGTGAATTTTATGTTTATTCCGCAAGAAGTTTATCTGAAAAGTGAAATAAAGTGACACCATGGATATGGTCAAATGCACTGTCAGATATTGTAAAGCAACAGTAGTTTCTAGGATAAGCTTTAGTAGCCTATGGAATTTTTCTGTTAAATTCCAAGCCCCCAAAGATAGAAATATTAGGTACATTTCATGCCTTTTCATAGACAGAAGACATTCATAACAATGAAACCTATCTCTCCACACTTTCCTCAAATAATGTGTCAATGCCAAGAATGTTTTATTCATATTAATCCACTATGTCCTAGCAATAACTTATAATCTCATATAAACTTCTAGAAGGTAGACATTGAAGCCTTCTATTTTCTTTGTATGGCACTTAGCATACAAGTGTCACTGCTTTTTGATGATTTACCATAAACTCTACTTATTAAAACTGAGTGCCAAAAGCAGAGTCAAGTGGTGTTGATTTGGTTTGTTTTTCCATTCTCTGATCCAGAAACAGTCAAATTCTGGATTCTGGGTTACTGAAGTGAGCTGAACAATAAATTCTTTCCATCATCAACACAGCAGATGTGCAGCAGACATGACAATGGTTTATTTGTTTGTTCTGTTTCCAACTCTCTCTAGTTCTGAGTTATAAACTAGGCTTAAGAATTCTAACTCTCACATCCCTGTCAAAGGAAATCCTTCTAAACCAGTGAGTTTAACACAAAGGAGCAAGAAGGTCAATTTTATGTTTATAAAAAGAGGATAAGAAATTTTAAAAACTTAATTCTAACCACACTGTCAATCTTGAAACTTTAACAGGTCAAGAATTACATAGTATATACTATAAGAATAATTGCTCTCTCTCTCTCTCTCTCTATATATATATATATATATAAATAAGCAAGAATAATTTATATATTTTCATTTAAGTTTCAAAATTTTAAACTTAAAAATTTTCAGCCACAGCACATTTTACTTTTTCATTAGAAATTCAAACTAATATAATCAATCTTTCAGCTTAACAAAACCACATTCGCTTTTATCAACAAAATAACCCAAGTCATTAGGCCAGAAAAGCACTTGGGGCTGACATTTTTCTAACCTTTTCTTTTCTGAGATGCTCCAACTTTCCTGAGGTTAGTTTATTTTCTCTTTTAACTTTTTTATCTTCAATCTTTGCTTCCACAGATGATATCCACTGTATAGTAGAACTTTCTTCCGAAGTAATTTCTAAAACATATTATAAAAAATTAAAAGATTTTAAGTGCAACATTGTTGAGTGTAGCCCACAAGCCATAGCTCCACATTAAACAAAAGAAAATGTACGAGCTGTGGCAACTAGATAAAACAGGACGTATAAAAATTGGAAAAGGAGAGGTAAGTTCTAAGTTGGTAAAATCAGCACTCTGAAGCTCATCCTTTTCCTTTTATTAGTTATTTCAGCTATGTAATATGTAAACTGTACACTTGAAAACATAAAGACAGTAACTGAAATACTACTTAAACAAAAAAAGATTTCAATGAGGCAGCCAGCTTTTCCACATCCAAACAACAATCAACTAGAAAATAAATAGGACGAAAGGTAGAACAAAGATAAATATCCCTATGGTAGAGTACAGGGGGTAAAAAAAAAAAACCTGTGAAAAATAGGCAAAGAGTAAGAACAAATGCACAAAAGTTGAAATATAAATACCCAGTGAAGTACATGAAAAGATACTCAAGAAAAAAATAAAGTTTCATTCATTAAATTGGCAAAAAACTTAAGACCAACAGTACAGAGCATAAACATGATGTGGGAAGTCATTTTGCAGTATCTGTTCAAACAAAGAAGTGGGTACACCTTTTGCCCAGTGACTTCACTTTTGGAATGCTATTTACAGAACTAGCCCTACACAAAAGGATATATGTACCACAATCTTTATTGTAGTAATATTTGTTATGGCAAATACCTGGAAGCAACCTGAATGACATCAACTGACAAGTGACTGTATATTGTCTAATTTGTAATCATAAGCTTGAATTACTTTTGTAACTGAAAAGAATTAATGAGAAAAAAAAATTATGCACTAACCTGTAGTCATCATCTTCCTCCTTTTCTTGTTATGCTCTCTCTTTTCAGTTAAGCTCTCTTCTTTCTTCTCTACATCTTGAATCTCCTGATGAGTTTTTGATCCTCCGCACTCACCTGGGACAGACTTCTTGTTTCCAAAAAAGTCTAGTTCCTGAAGCACCTCTGAAGAATCAAAGTCATATTTCCTTTTTCCTACCTAAAACCCAAAAAATTTGAAATGAAATCTATGGACTGGCATGGCTTTCACCTAAGCAGCACTGGCATAAGAACGTGTGACCAATGACTCCCCATCATTTTTACCCTTTCACCAGATATTTGTTGAGCTGACAAGTGTTTGGGCATATGGAATCGAATCCCAGACAGTATCTTTTTGGACTTTATAACAGTAATAATGATGAACATAATAGCACCTAACACGTATATGCTTATCAGTCTAACCTTTATATGCTGTCAGGCAGACTTCTAAACAGGTTTACATATATTATTTCATTCTTCAACAACTCTATGAGGTAAATAGCAATATTACAAACGAGAAAATCGAGGCTTTAGGTTAATTAACTTGATCAAGGTCTGAAAACTGTTAACTGGCAGATCCAGGATCTGAATCCAAATAAACTAGCTCCAGATTTCAAACTCTTAACTATATTATACCACTAATGAAACACCCCTGTCGCGCGCGCGCGCGTGCACACACACACACACACTCCCCTAGTCACAGTGTCAAGGTTTTCCATAATTGGATCCAAGCTAACTTCTCTCGATTTATCACTCACTACTTACGTATATTAAGATCCCACCCCGCAATTTCTAAATCGTTCCTCATTGTTACTTAACATGCCGTAGGGTTGCGGGAATCAAAAGAACCATGCCCACTAAAGTTATATGCCAAGCCAAACCTGGGAACCCGGGTAACAACTGTTAAAGAATCTGTTCTATCCATTTCAAGTCGTTTCTGCTTCCGAAATTCCTTTCCACCAGTTTCAGAGAAAAAGGTGTTTTTGAAAGGATTACAATTACCCTTTGAATAAACTACGAGGCACGGGGGAGGGGAGAGGGGACGTCTCCGTGCCAGACCCAACTTAGTTTACAAAAACATGTGGAAAGCATTAATGCAAAAGACCGGGTAGGTCTGAGAGTAGTAAACTGAACGCCAAAAGAGGGAAAACGCCCCCAGTTCCAGGCCACGGTGTCTCCAAGGGTTGGGTACCCCAGCAGTCAGTTCGTTCTCCGGCTCCTGCTCCTTCTTAGTTATTCCGGACTCTGTCCTTCTACGCACAGTACCTGGAATCGGGCTGCGTCCGCAGAGAAGCGTCTCAGGTCGAATTTGGCTCCCGCACCCAGACGGCAAAAGAGATCGTGTGCATCCATTTTTACCCAGAAAGCTCCGCGGTCCCAAAGCGCCTGCGCGGAGAACTTCTCCCAGAAGGTCTCGGGTTAGGCGGTGGGCGGAAGTGGCTCTAGGGGGCGGAGCCTGGCGGTTCTACGGTACTTGTCCTTTTATTGTCCTGTTGTCATGTACGTTACTATGTGTTAAGTTGTCCGTCATTATTTATTTGTCCTTTCAAAAAATGTTTATCAATATTGTCTTATGCCTGTCACTGTTCTAGACTTATAGGGAAACAACTTTTTACTGGGAACAGAAGATTTTGTTAACAAAACAAGATAATTTCTGAAAGTGAAAAGCACTGTGAAACAAAACAGTGTAATAGGTAGAGAAAGGGGGAACTACTTTTAGGTAGATTACTCAGGTTCATTTTGATGACGTAATATTTGAGCCTTTCCCAGATAGAATAACTTTCCAGATAAAAGAAACACATGTCTCAGGAAGGGAAAAGTTTTAGAACATTGAGGAAATCGCCATGGTGACTGGAGCCAAGTTGCATTGAGGAAATGTAGTACAGAGAAGGTTGGAGGAACAAATAGAAACTAGATCTCATAGAGTCTTATAACAAGGTCATAGTAAGGAATTTGGATTTTTAATCTAGACATGCTGGGAAGCTTTCAAATATTTACTGAGAGCCACTCTAAAACTGCAAGAGATTTAGCTTATCAGATTTTATCTTTGTAAAATGAAGATCATGATATCTACCTATTTCAGGATTGTTCTGAGGATTAAGCTAGGCTGATAGGCATTGGTGTATAATGGAAAGAGCATGGGTTTTGAGTGTCAGAAAGACGAATATGTAAATCCAGTTGTATCATTTAATAATTTAGTAATCTTGGTATTTCACTGGTCTGTGCCTCAGTTTCCTCACTGGTAAAATAAGAATTATAGGATTATAATATCTACCTTTAAGGCTAGGAGTAATATTGTACTCCACACAGAACTCAAAATGGTTGAAATGGGTCAGGGTTCTATCTATTTAATCCTGATATATGTAGGTTATAGTTACTGTATAAAGCATTTGAAACAAAATCTCAAGTATAGTAGGTGCTTAATAAATATTAGTTCTTTTCCATTTTTCAGTCCATTCTCCTAGAACAGTAAGTAGTTCTTGACCCTAACCACACATTAGAATCCCCTGAGGAACTTAAAAAACAAAAGAAAACTGGGTGTCACCCTCAGAAATTTCAACTTAATTGTTCTGGAGTATCTTCCTGGCCTGTAATTTTTGAAAGCTGCTCAAATGATTCTAATTGCAGTCAGGATTGAGAGTCACTGTTAGAATTACCTTTCTAAGGTCCAAAGAGGGCCACGTTGCTTCTCTGCTTAAAAATCTTTCATGATTTCGCATTGTCTACTGAATGTAGTCCAAGCTACTAGAACTTGTGTGCCAGGCCCTGAGCAGTGATTCTCAACATCTCAAGAAGAATAAAACACTCTCGTAAATAACTTCAGCTTGGGTTCAACTCCCTCCAACCCTTTTACTTGCCAGCTATGTGATTTTAGGTAAGTTGCTTGTCTTCTCTAAGCTTTAATTTTATCATCTTATTTCAGTGTTGCTTCTTCTAACTATGAACCTTTGTACGTATTTGTCTTTCTTCTTGGAATATCCTCTCTCATTTTCCTCCTTGGCAAAATCCTTACAATCTTCAAAACAAAACACAGTTTATACGTCCTCTCCTCTGTGAAGCTTACCCTCAATGTCCCCTTCCTGACATAGTCCATTTTCTTTCTCTGATTTCTCATGCCACTTTGTAAATACCTCCATTTTAGCCACGTACTTATTGCATTGTAATTATTTTTCCACATCTATTCTACACCAGACTTTCAGCTTTTCAAGGGCTGGGCCTGTATCCCATTTATCTTCATATTATATTTGCCCAGCATGGAGCCTGTTTCATAGTAAGAGGTCAGTAACTCTTATTGAATTAATGAAGTGAAATAAAATAGACAGAGATCTTTGAAACTACCAATCTTGTGGATTTAGGAAAAGACCTGTGTCTTTTGCTTGGTATTTTGTAATAAACTTTGGCTGAATGAATGAATAAAGTCAAATAGAAACTGTTGTACTTATATCATTTTTTACTTTGACAATGTCCAGCTGAGCTGACTCATTAAGGGACCATTTCCTCTTTGGAACAAAACAAAACAAAACAATTTAAAACCTCGTCAATAAAAGCGGCAAGGAACTGAATCATGGGTTTGTATAACTGGAATGTCTCCAAAATCCAGTATTGTCTGACTGGTAGACACACATGATTTCTCAACTGTAACAAGTGAGAACACAAAGTCTGTCTAACACTACGGTGGGAGCTAGTTGGGATACCTTGTTGTTATGAACAGAGTAATCACTCCATACCCTAAAAGTATGTTTTTGAGACTCTTTTTCCCTTCTATTCCCTGCTTATCATTCAACAAATTTTGTTGTTGTTTATACAATCTGCTTGGCTAGGGCCTAAGGATACAGAGGAAGATTAAGCACAGTCTTTGCTCTCAAGTAGCTTAAGGTCTAATAAGGGCAGAGAGCTCTTTTAAAACAGCAAAAAAATGTCTATAGACACTGGTACAAGTTATAGGAGGTAAGGGAGTGGTTGCTCTATGGTGGGCTGGGTTTTGTGGCAAGTTTGGAAAAATTTGTAGTTTGTAGTTTATCAAGCTTACATACCCTTAAAAATAAGATATTGAAAAATAAGGCAAGACAGGTAAAACTACTTTAAGTAAAGGGAACAGTATCAACAAATGTAAGGAGGCATGAAGAAAGCCTGTTGTGTTTGGAGATTTATTCGTGGTTCAACTAAGTTGAAAACAAATAATGCAGCAAGAGATGGAGCCGGACATGGAGCTCCCATACACTTTATGGATATACCATCGGGTTTGGACTTGATCTTGTAGGCACTAAGAGCCATTAAAGGATGTTAAGCCAGTGATAGAAACAGTTTTTAATTTTAAAAGATCACTCTAACAGGAAAGTGGAAAGGAGGCAAGTCTCGAGTCAGGGAAACTGGAAGAATATTGCAGAAGTAGTCTAGTGAGGAAAGAAGGCAGTAGCAAAAAGGAAGTGGAGAAGGGAGCAGATCTAAAAGACATGGAGGTAAAGTTGACAAGACTCCCTTAGTAGTTGAATGCAGAAAGATGGGGAAATGGAGAAACCTAAAACAACCCCCAGGACTCAAATTTAGGTGACTGGGTGAGGGTAGCTTTATTCAGGGAGATGGGAAATGTTAGAGGGCTGGATTTGTATAAAGACAACATAATAAATTCAATTTTGAGTAGGTTGAGTTTGAGATTTCTGTGGGACACCTGAGTGGAATTTCTAATCATTTGGAAATAGTAATTACTTTTTCCTTGCAAAGAGAGCTAGAAACTTCTAGATCACAGCTTCAAGGTCCAATTAAAATATAAGTTGAAGAGAGGGTGATTGGCTATAAATGTTTTAAAAACCCAGCAGTCATTTACTCTTAGACAAAAATCTCACTTCCCCTGGAGCTAAGTTTTCGATTTCAAATTCTCAAGATTCACCAATACTCTAGTAATTTAGAAATCCCAATCGAGTACTTAAGAAATCTAAATTCTTACATTTTATGTACTTAAAAAAAAATTTTTTTTGCCTTGAAAAGTCAACAGAGCACACTTTTCAGGCTTTAATGTAAATAGTTAGTGTAACTAATCAAATAATCCTGTAATCAGGACAGAACACAGTAAATATCTTCAGGACCAAAACTGACCTCATGGTGGCACTCCAGTCTTGTTAGAATAAAGTGCTCTAGAATCACCTTACTAACCTCTAAGTGGACAGTCCAGATTGAAGTAGAGTTGGCATGAACTCTCCAGGTCCATAGATTCCACAATTAAAGTTCCTGGGAAGAATTTACGGGGAAGATATGCTTAAATGTTTTTAAACAAATCTAAGGCTGGGTCAACAGTATAGGTATATAATGTGGCAGAACATCTTCATCCAAAGAAGATATTTCGTCAGGGTTCAAAACTAACCAAAATAATATCTTCATTATTTATTACTAGCTACCATTTATTGGGATATACTATATGTCGAATACAGTTTTGGGTATTTTTTATATTACATGAGCTCATTGAACCCTCACAACAACCTGATGAGATTGATAATTATTTTCTTTTTTCTGAGGAAGAAATTGAGGCTTGAAGACACTAAGTAGCTTGTTTTTCAAATCATATAGGTAGTAAGTAGGTTGCATTTTTAACCCAATCTGTGTGATTCCAAACCTTGAGCTATTTAAACAAGGCTGCATTGCCTTATATAATTGATACCAAGATTAAAGCAGTAACAAATAAAATGTGGTTTTCTTTGGGTATCGACTGTTTGGCATGACATGATTTAAATAATATTTAAGGAGATCTGGTGAGGATCCCAATTGTGAATTTGAGGCCTTTTCATGAACCAGTGTATGTACACGGTCACAAAGTATATCTCATAAGATATTTATTAATTACAAAGAAAAAAATAGAAAATCTACAGCAGAGAAATCACAGATACAATGTTAACAAAATAAAGTATAAATGATAAAGCAAATGTGGTAAAATATCAATATTTGTGGCATAGAGAGATTTTTTTCCTTTTATAGTAAAAAAAAAAAAACAAAACAAAACCAAAAATCCCCAAAGGACCAGGGAGGATTTGTTGACATTATTGGTCAGCATGGAGCTTATCTTTGATCTCCATCTGTGAAAGCCGAAATCCCACAAAGATTTCCAAATAAAACATTTACCTTTCTAAGGGGTAAAGAATTATTGATGAAACCTAGACTCTATATAAAGGAAGACTCCCAAAAGAAAGACACAAATAATAAAACTCCAGAATAATGTTATTATACTGAGCATAGACTGTAGAGGTGGGAGTTAGTTGTCTTTACTCCTACAATGTTTAATTAAGAGTGTCAAATCATATTTAGAAAGCATTTTTTAAATGCCTTACTGACTTCAAAGCCTTAAAGCTTCTCTGCATCTCTGAGGGTTAATGTCAGCATTTTGTTACTCTCAGCCCAAGATAATTACTAATCTATTTTTTAAAGAATTGTTCTTTTAGTGAGAAGGAGAAGATGTCTAGAGAAGCTTTTTGTTCAATGTGTCGGCGTTTGCATGATCTACAGTATAATTAACCAATCCTGTAGCACCAACAGAGCAACCGCGTTCACTATTCATCATGTTTTCAGTGACTTCAGACCATCAACTCTGCTGGGAGAAAATATCTCCTTCTTAGAGATGTAAAAATATTATATCCCTGATCATTCCCACAGGCAGAATGTGATCCATTCTTATATACCAATTGTTTTTCAGATCTAAGGGATCCCCCCTCCCCTTGTTTTTGTACATCATTACTCTTGGAGCTAAAAGCTAATTAAATAAAGACATGCAACATCTAATACTACTTAGGAAGAATTTTGCTATTCAATTGCTTATAATCACTAGAACACATTTGTTAAGGTGTAATTGTGCTGCTTAAAAGACATTCAAGGCCTGGTAACTTAGCATCTAAAACAAAAACACCAAAGAAACAAGTAATGAATATTATCACAAAAAATACTTTAAATTTCTATATTAAAACCTTATTAGGTATCTAAAAAACTTCAAATGTCTACTTTTGGCCCAGTAATTCTACTTCTAAGAATTTACCCTAAACAAATACCTCCAATAATATGAAAATACATATGCATTAGGTTAATTATTGTAGCACCGTTTTTATTTGCAAAATATTAAAGACAACCTAAATGCTCATGTAGAGGAGAGTGGCTGAATGAACTATGGTACAAGCACATAATAGAGCACTATATATCTGCAGAAAAGGAAAGAGAAAGATGTCTGCAAACCAATACAGAAATATTTCTAGCAAAGTACAAGAGAGTATCTAAGTATGATATCTTTTATGTAAGATAAAAAGGGAAGTGAGAAAAATACATGTGCCTGTTTTTTTCATTTTTGTCCAAAAAAGGAAATAGGAAGGATAAACAGGAGACTAATGAGATTAGTTACTTACAGGAGGTGGGAGGAAAAGAAGTGGAAAGGCTGAGGAAGTGGGCACTGAGTATAGGATAGAGGGTGGCATTTCCCTTGAATAATATTTCTTTGTGTGTGGTTCTATCTTTTGGAGCCATGGTAAGGCTTCATATACTAAAAACAAAATAAAACAAAACACACAAATAAGGGAAAAATCTTAAAGTTAGAATACAAACAAATCAACCTAACATTTTCAAACGAATAATATAATCACTGAAAAGCAAATGTGTATGTGTGTGGGAGGGGGAACTAACTCAACCCAAGTAATTCTAGAATACCTTTTTCTTTTTCTTTTTCTTTTTTTTTTACTGTATACTCTCAGACTAAAGAAAAATGAACTGCACATGAATATTAAACTCAATTTGTTTGGGGTCTTTGCAATGGTTGGAGTTTCTTTTGGTAGCAATTCTGAAACTAGAAACTAGTGTGTTCTAGTATAGGGTAAATAAGTGAATATATTATAGACAATGGGATTCAGTTTTCTCACTGGGAGAAGGAAACAAATATGGAAAGAGAAAAGTCGAATAAATCCTATAGTACTGGATTAGAATTATACATGATGGTATGAACTCATGATTTTTAATATAGACAGATATGAGTTCACTAAGAAAGCCCAGAAACAATGACACCCCAAGAGCAATGAGTATACCTATCACCCAGAGCTTGGTTTCTAAATTCTGCTTGCTACTAAAAGGAATGATGGCTCCTTGGAGAACTGGCTGATTCTAGAGCAATAGCCAGAAAAGAACAAGATGAACTTTGAACATCGTATTAAGCTAGTAAGTTAGGAAGCATTCAAAGAATAGTGGGACATATCAAAATGGCAGAGTCAACCATCAACAAAACAAAAAGGCAACCTACTGAATGGGAGATGATATTTGCAAATGATATATCCATTAAGAGGTTAATATCCAAAAATATGTGAATAACTCATATAGCTCAACATAAAAAAAAATCCAATTTAAAAAGGGGCAGAGGACATGAATAGCTATTTCTCCAAAGAGGACATACACATGGGCAATAGACACATGAAAAGATGCTCAACAACACCAATTATAAGGGAAATGCAAATCAAAAACTACAGTGAGATATCACTCACACCTGTCAGAATGGCTATTATCAATATATCAACAAATAACAAGGTGGCAAGGATGTGGAGAAAAAAGAACTCTTGTGCACTTTTGGTGGGATTGTAAATTGGTATACCAACTCTAGAAAATGTATGGAGGTTCCTCCAGAAATTAAAAATAAAATATCGTATGACTAAGAAATTTTACTTTTGGTTATTTATCTGAAGAAATTGAAAACACCATTTTTTAAAAGATATATGCACCCCTATGTTCATTGCAGCATTATTTATAATAGCCAAGATATAGAAGCAACCTATGGATAGACAAATGGATAAAGAAGATGTGGTACAACTACACAATGGAATATTTGTTGGCCATTAAAAAGAACAAAATATTACTTGCCATTTGTGACGACATGGCTAGAATTAGAGGGTATTATGCTAAGTGAAATAAGTCAGACAAAGAAAAACAAATACCATATGATTTGGCTTATATTTGGAATCTAAAATACAAAATAAATAAAACAGAAACAAACTCATAGATACAAAAAATAAACTAATGGTTGCCAGATGGGAGGAGGTTTAGGGGGCATGGGTAAAAAAGGTGAAAGGGATTAAGCAGTACAAATTGCCAGTTATTAAAATAGTTATAGGGATATAAAGTACAGCATGGGAATATAGTCAATAATAGTGCAATAACTATGTTTAGCAGATGGGTACTAAACTTATCATAGTGATCTGATCACTTTGTAAGATACATAAATGTCTAATCACTATGTTGTACACCTGAAACTAATATAATATCGTATGTTGACTATAATTGAAAAATAAAAAAGGGAGTGCATGAAATTAAAGAAAAAATAAACAAAAAAGTGACAAAGAGCCATACCTACCGAAAGCAGTCCTACTGGCCAAATCTGTAATAATTATGCATAAAAGTAAATAATAATAGTAAAATATAAACAATAATAGGAATGTATAATAACCCAGTGAATAAAATGAGAATACATAGGCATATAAATAAATAAAAAGGTAAATGAATAAATGTGGGAGAAGGAAAAGTGAGTTCTTACAGCAGAATTTCAACTAATAAATTTAGAAGGAATAATGGAATTAGAAAATTTGGCAATCATCAGAGAAATCATTGAATCATCTATGGATGGTTAAACATGAAATTTGGATGAGACACAAGATCATTGCTTTATAGCAAAGCATGTGCTTACAAGATATTTATTGATTACAAAGGAAAAATAATACATTTATAGTGGAGAAACCTGGTAGACACCATGTTAACAAAGTGATTAAAGTAAATGATAAAACAAATGTGATAAAGTAACAATATTTGGGAAATTTTGATGAGAGGTATACAGGATTTTTTAATCCTATTTTTACAACTTTTTTTTATGCCTGAAATTACATCAAAATAAAAAGTTAAAAAGAAAAGATCATGAAAGCGCTCCCTAAGAGTTTGTTAGATTACAACCAGCCAGGCAAAGGCTACAATCAACATATAGCAAGTTAATTCTGCCTGCCTCCTCAGCAGATCAGCTATGAAAAGCCATCATTGGGGAGTAGGGAGTGGCGAGAGGGCAAAAACCTTATTAGATGTTTCCTCAAACAAAATTTTAAAATATATGTATACATATTTTTTGTTTTTTGAAGAGCTGTTTGTTGGACAGCTGTTTGTTGATAGCAATTTTGAAAAAACTCTGTCATGCACCAGAGACAAATTCTGTTTCTAGTCATTTAAAAAGTGATTGGATAAAAATTTCAACCCCAGGGAACCTAAATATCAAAGAACTCAAAAAATATAAAATGGAGTAATTTCTCTTCTCTTTTTGGATAGTAATTTTAAATAGAAATTCCTGATTATGATGGTGGTTATAAAGTTTTAATGTTACTGATGCATAGACATACTCCAAAACTGTTTTTTTCTGTCACATAGAAATAAGTATAAGATCATTGAAAGAATTATTTTTGGTAATGAGGTGATAATATCACTACTTTGATTACTTAATAGTTACTATTCTAAATATTGTTGCCAACTTTTTTGAACACATTATTTTACAAAATATCTCTTTGTCATTTATATCACATTTGAGTTTTCTGTCTTTTAAAAGGATAGGAAGCAAAACCTTCATCTCCTAATGTACACAAAAGGAAAATGAGACAGAGAGAAACAGCGAGTTTATCTAGCATTACACAGTAAGAAATTAGAAGGCATTATTGACTCATTTGGGTTATAAAAAAATTCATGTAAAAAAATTCATGTAGAGTTAGTATATGTGATTTTTGCCCAAGAATTAAAGTCTGAATTCTATTGACCTTACTAACACAGTCAAGATAATGCCAGTATATAGTACCCTGTGAGTCAAGTGATCAAAATAGGTTTAATGACAGATGAGAGGAAATGTTCACTGCTGTTTGACTCCTATAACTGTGATAAAGGGGTTACTTTGATTAGTGCAACTTCAGCTTTTATTAATATCATGAAGAATCAAGAAAGTTTCACTTCATTTTGCTGTCATCATTTTGATGGCAATTGACCCTAGAAAGCTGCGGGTCTCAGTGCATTGAGTAAAACACCTCTGAGGCATCTTTGTAAAGTTATTCTGCAACCCAGACTGAAATACTGTGATCATATCTTCCTTGGGGCATCTGTTACTTTAATTATGGAGAAGTTACAGAGCATCACCTTCAATAGCCAGTTAGCTCCCTTTCTTTTCACTCTTCAGGTCTGAGTACTTGGGATTCTTTAAAGTAGAAATAAAGACATTTCTTTTCCTAGGTCCTTGGGAATGCAGAGAAATCTAAGATAATCCCGATGGAGAAGCAGTCTTTCTATAGATCTGAATACTAGCTCTGTTGTTGTTCAGGTGTCCTGAACAATTGTCTTCAAGACTGTGAGCCATAGTTTACTATCTAAAGTTTCTTTTAAGTATCATGATGAATTGGGGCAAAGAGGATGGGAAGGAATGTGAAAGGGTTTGTATAACAAAGAACTATAAATCATCTCTGGTACCGTGGGCCCCTCATCAGCCTGTGGGCTTGTCAGAGGAGCTGCAGGGAAAGAGATGAGCGAGAATAGGGTCCTCCAGCTTCAGGGGCCAGACCAGGAAAGCCATTTACCCTCGACCAAATTCTTCCTGAAGTATGGCTCACATATTCACTTAGGAAAAGCCTATTATATGCGAGTCATCTATTCTAGATGCTCTTGGGGAGGGAAGGGCAAGGAGTAGGGAAATAGTACTGAGATGAGTAAGATACAATACCTGTCTTATTATTGATTAGACACGTTTATGACAAGGACTCTGCCATTTCTTCAGCATAAACACTGGTACATAATTGGAATGTTCCTCACTTTATGAAACAAATGTATTTCTGAGCCTTACTGACATCAAAGCAAATTTCCATCAAGGTAATCTCCTTTATGTTCTCTGGAAAGCTGTCCCTGTTACTCTAAATTGGATTAGTTTCCTCCTTCTCTACATTCCTGTAGCCATCTCTTCATGTATATACCATATACGTGGGTCTGTGTGAGTGTGTGTGTATATGTGTGTGTGTTTGTGTGTGAGTGTGTGTGTGTGTGTGTGTGTGTGTACGATAACTTCTTCAGTAGGCCTTTTTGAAGCAACTCTCATAGAATGGAACATGAAAGAGCGTAGGCTCTGGAACCAAACAGGTAAAATTAGAATCTCAGCTCTACTGCTTATTAGCGCGTGTGATCTGGGTTAGTTTCTTAACCTCTCTAAGTCCCAGATTCCTCCTCTGTAACATGGGAATAAGAATAGTTCCAATTTATTAGAACTTTGTGAGGCTTAAATGAGATAAGATAAGTCAGCATTTAGGAAAATGACTGGAATACAGTAAGCATGAAGGACTAGTTAGTCATTCTTGTTTCAGATGAGTATTTTACAGGTGAGGAAACTGAAGCTCATAAAGATTAATTTATATGCATTATAACTTGAAGAAAGTATGGCATTGCATGTAAGAACTTCAGAGTCACATATACCTCATTCACATTCGTGTTCTGCCATTTTTATGCTGTTTATTATTTATATATCCCTGAACGAATGATTTAATTTCTTAGACTTCATTTTTTTTATTTGTAAAATGGAGATGCTAATTGCTAATAACATCTACCTCACTGCTAATTATGAGGATTAAATGAGATGGTGTTGTAAAGCGCTTGGCACATGGAATGTACTTAGAACATTGGAAGGCACTATTATTACCAAAAGCCACCCAGGTGACAAGTCGCAGGACCTGGATTTAAATGCTGTGGGTCTGACTTTGAAGCTCCTGCCCTTTTCTAATAAATTCACCACCATCTCCCTTGCACTCTGAGCTAGAATTCAAAGAAATTAGAAGATGCAATCAACAATTGGAAGGCTTCTTTCAAGTCCAATAACATTAGCTTATATTAGTCTTTTGATGATTGCTTTACAGATTTCCACAAATATGTACTCACATATCCACAATCTTGAACTAGCCTTTCCCCTCTCAATCAACAGAATATGTATATATTTTCCAACCACATAGAGAAATAGCCAGCATCTCAAAGGAACATACTACTTTGCCCACATGGACTTCTCAAAACATAAGACTTTGAAAGAAATCATCATCCCAGAGAAAATGTTACAGAAACTTTCTTGCAGTGAAGAATAGGATTAAAACTCAAGTTTATGGAGTGAAACCCAAGTAAAAAAGAAAAGCGAGAGGTTGCCTTCATCTTCCCAGCAAGCTCTGCCCCTCCCCATCCCCAGGAGGGGAGAGAGACCTGTGGTAGGGTCAAGGAGTGGTGACCAGGTTAGCAACAAGGGCAATGAAAGGAAGAGACAAAAGAACAGAAAGTGGAAGCGGCTGGCTGAATGTTTGAGCATGTTTCTTTGCTGAAAGAGAATGGCAGGGACGACAACTCAAACTGAGAGAGAGGATGGTGGAGGGGGAAGAGGACAGCTAATGGATGGGGTGGCCCAGCAGGGGTCAGAGGTCATGAGGGTGCTCAGTGAACTAATTGGCCACTCTGTGCATATTCACTTTCTGCTGCTAGCCTACAGCTGGGCCTGCAGAACAAGTCCTGGGATTGAAGCTGGCTTTATTTATTTATACCCTGAGATGTGAGGTCAACTGGTGAAAGGCAACTGAAACTGAAAAGTGAAGTAAGAACTCTCTTTTCTTTTCTTGGAACAACTGACCAGGGACAGCCTTCTGCAAAGAAAATGCTAAAGATTCTACTTCATTCATTCATTTATTCATTCATGCATTTCATCATCATCATCATCATCATCATCATCATCATCATCATTACCATCTCTCTATGTTAATTGGATACCTTAGGAAATGTTATACCCTGGGCACATTCCAGATGGGAAAGGATTATAGACACCTTTATCTTGGAACGTAGAGATTATCAGAGTCAGGCCTGGGCTTTTGGGATCATCTAGTCCATCTGTATTGTTTCATACTATAGGGAATGAAGAAAACGATTTGCTCAAACTCACGAAGAATAGCAGAAGAGGGAGCAGAGCTCATGTATTCTCACTCCCAGTTCAGAGATTTTTCCATTACACTCTTCTCAGAAACATATTAAGTTTGAAAACTTGTGCAGGCTGGTGTGGTTAACAGCACGGCCTCTGGTTCTGACAGCCTGGGCTAGAATGAAGGCTGCCAGCTCTGAGGCCTTAAGATAGTTAGTTAATCTTTCGAAGCAGCAATTTGCTCATCTGTAGAAACACAGGATTGTTATGTGAATCAAATGAGGTAAATGCATGTAAAGTGAGCATATGCTTCAATAAATTTTAACTGTAGTTGTTACTCCTGCTATTACTTTAGAGTCCAATATAGACTGTGCTTATGATGATAAACATGTAACACAATGAATACCAGCTCTGTCCTTTCCTATAATCTTCATGCACAACCCATTCCGAAATGAAACACTCACTTCCCCCTCAGTTAAGAGACCTGTGAGGACAGAGGGGGAAATGTTCAAGTCCTGTCTGGACTTTTTACAGACAGAGCTGTCCATGTTTGGAATGAGCAAAGGGCTTAGAACAGTGCCAGGCGCATCATTAGCACTCAGGAAAGGTTAGCTGTTGTTGTCATTTGTTATTGTTACCAGGAAAGAGGGAGCTCTTTGTCACTGCAGAAGTTCAAGCATAAGACTGGCTTACCCTTTTTCAGGAGTGTTGTAAGGAAGATTCATGGATCAAATGGAGGTTGACCCAGATGGGGTCTAAGTTCTGTGAATTTTCATTTTAACTTCTGTGTAGCTGAATAGAACCAATTTGCCTTGTTCTCTCCAGCGTTCTTTGTGCATTTTTCTCTTAGATTGTTGGTCTTTTTCTTATTGATTTGTTAGAATTCCTTGTATCATCTGGAACATATTGTTTGTTAGTAATATTCATTGTAAACTTTATCTTTCACTCTGTAGCTTAACTTTTAACTTTGTAGTGTTTTATTCCATCTCAATATAATTAATATATTAAGTACATTTAATATGTTAAATGTCCATGTTAAAATAGTCAAATTCATCCTTTATAGTATTGCACTTTGGGTTCTTAGCTATGAAATCCTGCCCTATTCCAATGACACAAAACTACTCTCCAATACTTTCTTCTAAGAGCTTTAAAAATCAAAAAAAAAAAAAAAATTATGCCAGAAATTTAAGTTGCTCTTTATATATAGTGTGATATAAGAAGCTAATTTTAGTGTCTAATATTGATAATCAATTCTTCTAGCACCATTTATTGAATTATCCATCCTATCACAGTGATCTGTGATGTCATTGCTATAATATACGAAGTTATTATATGCATAGGTCTATTTCTGAACTCTCTATTCCATTCCATTAGAGCTATTTTTCTCTCTGTGTGTCAAAATTACACCATTTGAATTACTATAGCCTTAATAAAATTTTTCACATGTAGTAAAGCAAATGCCTCCTTCTTCTTCTTCAAAATTGTCTTAATTATTCTTGTCTCTTTTCTATAGTATTTTAAGGTTATCTTGTAAGTGTCCCATACACAGATACTGCCAAGTTGGGGTTTTTATTTGAATTGTATTGAATTTATAGAGTAATTTGGGATTTAGAAATAATATGGGAGTATCTCCATCTGCGAACATGGTATATTGCTTCATTTATTTAGGCCTTTTGTCTGTCAATAAAGTTTTATAATTTTCTAAGTTTGCATCATGCTCCTTTTATTAGATCCATTGTTAATACTTTTTAATTTTTGTGGATAATGGTTACAGGAACTCCTAAGAATTATATTTCCTGATTAATTAGCTTTTGCAGATGTATAGAAATGCATTTGATTTTTTTTGTATGCTGATCTGAATTTGGCAAACTTGTGCGGTTCTTTTAATAGTTCTGATAATTTGTCTATAAATTCTCTTGGATTCTCTATCAAGACAATAATAATATTGTTAACAAATAGCAGTGATTTTATTTTTTCCTTTCTAATCCTTTTACTTTTTATTTCTTTTCTTGTCATATTGCATTTGCTGGGATAGCCAGTAAAATATTGAATGAAAGTGGTGAGCTGATAGCTGTTAGTTAAAGGAACATGCCACTTTAATGTGCTATGTTGTCAAAATGTTTATTTAGAGCTATGCTGTGCCTGCTAGATTGGTATCAGCAATGTGAACATGCCTTTGGTGTTTGAGAATAGGTATTTTTATTCTCATTTAATAGATGAAGAAACAGAAACTCAAAGAGGTAAGTAACTTGCTTAAGGCCACACAGTTATTAAGTAGGAGATTCAAACCAAAACTTCTAATTTCCAGTTGAATGTTATTTTCATGATTACAAACTTCCTTCTAGATATCTATCTATGCTAATATGTTACCTTTCTCATGTAACATATTGTATCTTTAAAGAGATATTCCAGAACAACAACAAAAAAATGCCTTTGCTCAATTAAACAACTTAATCGTGAGAGATTTAGGCAAATATATTGTTTGGCCAGAATAGAAGAAAGCCTGTTATAATTTTTTTAAAACAGATTCATAGACACTTAGGCAATTCATACCTAACCCCTTATTTAATGTAGATACCCCATACTATATCACTGAGAGATTATCCTCCAGCCTTTACCAACTGCCAGAGTAAGTTCACTTCATTGACAAACTGCTGAATAATTCTCACATGAATTCACAATCTGCCCACTGCTCCAGAGTGTGTTTTCTCCTCTATATAACACTTCTCATGTAGTTGTTCTCCTCAGATCTTCACTTTCAGACAATTCATCACTACGATATGTGTTACTGTCTAAATGAGAGAGTTTCCAGACTTTTCACTATCCTGATTATTCTCCTCCTTAGGCTTTCTACTTGTTCAATATCCTCCTTGAAAAAGGATGCCCAGACTTTAAGGTGGGGCCTGATCGCAAATAAGATGAGTCTCTTAGGGCACACAATCTAGACACAGTTACTTCCATTGATGCAGTCTAGATTTTTGTCTGTTTAGCAACTATGACACATTGCTGACTTATGATAAATTTAGGGTTAACTAAACCTAAATATTTTTCATTCGAACTACATTACTAAGAATGTGTTATTTGTATATTTAAAAAGGGAGAGAAAAGCCCTGAAGGCATAAGTATATCTCTATTTATATAATATATGAATAATAAATATATACATAAATATGTATGTCTTCACTAAATTTAAACATATGTGTTCCTACTTTATAATTAGTCATCTATAAATGTGATAAAGCATGCCTTTTGTGTAGAGTGGGGTCTGGAATGTGAGGAGAAGTTGTCCTGCGTTGCTTAATCATTCAAACTAGAAGCCTTGGTGGCTTATTTGGCTTTTTCTCTTCCTTCCATTCCCTGTGCCCTTTTTTTTGCAGCAATTGGGCGCTCTCTACGTCAGGGTGAGGTCTGTAAAGAGGCAACCAGGACAGACAGACGTCTACTCTATTATGGAGACAAAAGGAGCAGCATCTGCAGCTTGGAGGCTGCCAATAGGTCACCAGGAAACACTTGGGTGGTCAGGGTAAGGGAAGTCATTTGGGGCTGCTGACCCAGGATGAGATAAAATTCAAATTTCATAACATTGATACTATGAGATTTTTTAATTAAAATTATTGGGATGATATTGGTTAATAAAATCAAATTTTTTACTGTAGAGTTAAAATTCAGTTTTATACAGGAAACTAAAAATCTCATGATTTTTTAAAACTTAAGAGATGATGCAAGAACCACTGGATGGAAAGGGACAGCAGGAGTCAGACTGCTTTGCTCAGCTTTATACTACCTAGTTTGTGGGGTTACTTACCACTCACCTCCTATCTTACTAGAACAAATGAGTTTCAGGGTCTCTCTTTGAGACTGAAATCCCAGCTACCCAAATCTCCTTTGCCTCTCTCCTGCTCACAAATTCATACATGTAAATCAAGAAACCTCCCCCCACCCCACACATGTTCCTCATCTTCATCAAATACGTGTAATTTTGCCTGGACAGTATTTACAAGGACAGTGTTCTGTGACTCTAGAATTGACAATACAATAGTAAAAATTGCAAATATGAAATGGCACTATGTTTCCCCAATTCTCTAAGCACTTGATATATGTAAACTAATTTTGTCTTAACAACAGTTCTTTGTGGCAGAGACAATTATTATCCTTGTTTTAAAGATGAGAAGACTGAGGCACAGATATTAAGAGTTTGCCCAAGGTCCCACAGCTAAAAGTGGCAGGGTGGGATTGGTCTCCAGCCGGTCCAGCTCCAGCATCTGGGCTCTAACCCACCATGGATGCTGCTTCTCTCGACTGTGAAGGGATCTGCAGCAGATATCAGACACACATCATCTGCAGCCTTGTTTTCTGCTCAAAAGTTATTCGTTGCCCAATGATTTCCTTTTAAGATCACTGAGAATGTTATTTTTTAGGGTAAAATCTTCCAGTAGGTTTTATCCCATTTACAAATGAAGAAATGTAGGACTAGAGTGTTAAATAATGGTCTAAAGGCCACATAAGGAGTAAATGGCAGAATTAGGATGTGAACCCAGCTCTGAGTGACATTAGAGTCCACACACCTCCCTCTGGCCTACACCGCATCTATCATGATGCCTTATCTTCAGAAAGAGCCTGGACACTCTCAATATCCTCTTTTGCATGGGATGGAGGATGTGCAAGGGTCATTCTTCAGGGAAAAGTTATCATTTCCATAATTACTACCAAATCTTGTTAAAGGTCTAAATGAATGCAGAATGCTATAATCTGGGACCTCTTTTCAAGCTTCAAAGTGAGAGCTCCTGAAAGTATGAGCAATTCGTCATTGGCCTGGTAGAAATTAGCTAAAGGGTAAGCAAGTCCTAAGATAGATTTCTCCATCTCTTGAGCTGACTGCTTGAATTAATTTACTGCTTCTCATACACCATTCTCTGCTCTTGAGTTTAGAGAAAATAAAATTTCTTTTCAGAATATAAGTCAAGGGCCCAGTCCTTAGAAAATTGTGTTGTCTGGGATCATTGGGATATGCACATTCCTATGCACACCTGTGCCTATGTGCACACATACACCTGGCACGGACAAACGCACACATACCACACTGCCATATTTGTGATGAGTAGTCCCTGGAAACAAGACTGCCTTCAGAGGAGAAGCAAACACATTGGATTGTGGTCTTTATTCCCCACAGTGACCGGCTGCATCCCACAGTGGTAGGGTGGAGCCTAACCTTTCTGAACTGAGTCCCTGTCTTTCCAGAGGTGGATCCAAGGGCCTTGGGACATAGTTTCATCAGACCTGCTCAACACATCCCCTGGGCTGGACTGGCAAGGGAAGCTGGTAGGAATGCCTACCTCATAGCCCCTAAGCAGAGTCTTGTGCTCTAGGTGGGCCCCTCTCCAGCAGTCCTCCAGCAGTGATGCCAGGAACATGTTCCTACGTCAAAGGGAAAGCATTATTGCTGCCCTGTGGTCAGGCAAACAAGCAGCTGGCTTTGAAGTCCCAGGGGGATTTGCTTAGGCTGGAGTCGGGAGACGGGAGACTGAAGGAGAAGCCTGCAAGCATCCCCCAAGCCTAGTTGTGTTTGTTAACTAGGCCTGGGGTTTTTGATGTCTCCGTAGAAGCAGGAGGAGGGAGGCATGCTCCCAGCAGACCCCAAGGGACATCTTTCAACTCCTGCTGAGCCTGCAGTCCCACCTGAGTCCTGAGTCCAGAAAATCTAGTGACAGGCCTGCAATGGAAAGAAACACCTAGTCCGCTCCCTTCAAGGTGGTACTTGGGCGTGGTCCAGGGCAATTTGAAGAGTGTGCTGCTTCCCTTGGGTACCTGTTTTCATTCAGGTGACATCAGGTAAGAATGGTGAAGGAAAAACCTGAAAGGAAAAAGAAGTATCCAAAGGCAGCACCGGTGCCTTTAGCAGCCATAGGCCTGAGGTTCCCACTTGCAAAATCTCCTCCCCTCCTCACCCTCCACCAACTGTCTCCCTGCCTCATGACTCCCCAATACATGCTTCACTCCTTCATCCAACCCCTAACCAGAGCTGTTTGCCTTTCTCCAGGGACAAGTCTGCTGTGTGTCTGACTCAGAAGCTACAAGTAGACTAGAGACACTGCCTACCTGTCCCCTTCACTAAGCAATAAAATGTACTGGTGAGAAACCCTGGGGGTAGGAGAGAGACTTCTAGAGAACAGAAGCCTGAGTAAGACAATGCTTCCACTGCGCTGGCTCTTGGGGCTTGTATCAGGATACCACTAAAGCATGTTTATGACCTGTCAGGCCTGGCCACAGGGAATGAGTCAAGAAATAAAGCATTATTATTAACCAGTTCAATGTCCCATACAATATTAGTCATGAATAGCTCTGTGAAACTTCCCCCCCACCTCCTCTCCACTCTCCCTAAACTCTTCTATCTGCTACAACCAAATGTGCACGTTTCTACTAGATTCTTACCTCCACCCCTAGGCCTGCTCTCCTGTCTGTCCCTGCTTGCCTGCTCCCCCTACCCCTGACACATTGTGATTGAGAAAGAGCTTGTTCACGATAAGACCTTGAAATCTGGAGTTATAAATCCTTCCAGGACGGCCACCCTATCTCTGTGCTAATGCTCGCGGTGCCACCGAAAGGAGGCTCACCTGGTTGTGACCCATCCCCTCTTACTCCTTGGAGTTTGCTGCTCCACCTCTGCAAACACAGGACAATGGGCGAATGGCATTACCTGTCTCAACAGGTGCTAGCCTGGCCTCACTTTCCTACAGGGTGATGGGGAGGTCACCCTCCGGCCCACCCACTCTGGGCATTCCTGTGATTGTGAAAGCCCACCATTGAATGTGACCCTCCCTTTAGTCCCCCATGACTTCAGCTGTGGGAGGTCAAACCCACCTCAATGGCTTTAGAAGTCCCCACTTTACCTACTGAGTCCACCTGCTAGAGAGCAGGCATCACCTGAACTGTCTGGGAGGGCCCTGATACTGCCTCTGAGTTTTCCTGTCATGCAATGGGCATTTTTCATATTAGCCTTGCTTGATATGCATGGGAAGAGATTGTTTATTATTCATCATCAAATCCTTATGCCAAGCAGACTGTATAGAACATAAATATTTGGTAAATGACTTAAGAGAATGCTGTCATACTCATCTCCAGCAAGTATTTGTTGGTGCCTCTTCTGTGTGGTGACTCCACTAAGCAGTAGGAGGTACAAAGATTAATTAGACTCTATTTCCACTCTCAGGGGGCTTACACTGGAGTTGGGGAGACCCAGAGAAGCTGAATTTGCCAGAAAGATAGAGGAAGAACTGGAACTGGATTCTCCAAGGAGTCTGTTTTGGCTACTCAAATTTGCCAAAGAGTAAACTGCAGATACCCTTGGACCACTGTTCATCTCATTATATTCCAGAGTGGAGCTGTTAACTCACTAACAATCTGCACATCTAGCTTTTCCCTATGTGGTTTCAGTGTCCTCGTTTTGGAAGTACGAATAAAAGTTTAAAAAGTACTGTCCCTACCAGGAAAGAATTTCTCAACTCTTTAGCCCTGGACTCAAAGGAAGTGGAACTTGGCGTCACCGAGCTCCAACTGGAGGCACACTTGCTAGCTGTGCCCATGCCATTTGGCTTGGACTCCCTTTTGATTTGAGGCCAGAGCTGCCACTGCCCTCAGGAGAAAAGAAGGAGGAGATGGGGGCATCTGTCTGGCACTCAGGTCATCCCATCATACCTTAACAGAGTGCCTCATCTGTGCTGAGTGCTGTGCTGGCCACTAGGAATAGGGAAAACGATACCAGGAGTGTAATTCCTTCTCTAGGGCAGGGGACTTATATCTCAGCGAACCTAGGAGAAGAAGGACAGCCAGTTAATCTCTGGGGGTCTGAGGGTCAGCTCTGATGATATGAGTGGTTGCTGCTTTACCAACGCCACTACTGTCTCACTGAGGGGACCTTCACTGCATGGAGTGTGGGTCCAGCAGCATGAATGGATAGTGGGGCCATAGTTAAAGAGTGACATTTTCTGCATGGCTCTTCTAAGCAAGTGCTTCTGAAATTTTTCCACTGAAGTGCCATTAGTGGCAGAGAAGAGTGACTTCACAGTTCTCAAGGGGCTAGGGTTTTAGATCATTGAGAACAGGAAATTTCTTTAAAGCCTCATGTTTTATCTTAAAGACATGTACACATTTTGTAGTTTCAATCATGATCTATTGATTTGTTTTTATATAAAAATGAAATTAAAATTACTCATCTCTGAATAAAATTGATGCTTCAAGAAGATGAGCTATTTCCCTATGGCTCCTTAAACCCCAGGCTCACTGCCCTACCTATATACCCTTTTAGGACATCAGACCCATGTTCGTGTACCACACTCAGGGGTATCACATCAAAGTGGGCCTCTAACATGTTTGTATGGCCCACATCCTTGATCCCAAACATTCCTCTGGGTTTGTCCTACACTGCCTTGGTCACACACTCCTTCAGCCTGGCCCAGTGGGGTCATCTCTTCACCTTTGGGCTTATAAAACAATTCTCTAGTAACACTATTTCCCAAATACCTAGGGGTAGTAGCTCCAAACCTTTTGTAGTCTCCTTCACAGGGAAGGGCCAGGGAAAGGGCAGCAGTGAGCCTGAGATTCTGAGCAGGGTGGAAAGCAGCTACTTAACTGAACACTTACTAACCTAATTATCTAAAGACTCCTTGGCTAAAGATTGTCCTTGCGACTGCCTCGGTAGTTGTTAACATCATACCCCACCTTGCTTTCCCTGACACAATTGTTGCTTCTGCCCAGGGAAACAGGAAATCAAGGCTGCCTGCTTATCTGATGAGGCAGAAGTTAGATGATCTGAAGTCCATAGTAGGTTTGTTATAGATTCACTATATCAATGGTTTTCAAATTTTAAAAGACGTGCAACCCATTCATTTATTCATTCATGAATTTGCTTATTCATTCAACAATTCTCTGTAAAGAACCTGCTTTACACTAGAACCTGTATGGGGATACTGGAGATATAGCAGTGAGCAGCAGTAACCTGGTCTGGACCCCTTAGGACTTTCAAGTCGGAGATAGAATTAAACACAAGGTCAGATGAGGCAAGCCCAGGGCCCTCTGCCACTGATTACTCCTGACATTGGATGTTCCACCCGGCAGCCTAAGTACAGTTAGTAGGTCCTCATATAAAGGTAAAAAAAAAATAAAATGAAATTCCCCTCCAAGTCCCCCCCAGCAGCCCAACTGCCCCAGAGACAATGCACCTAAGTGTGCAATTACACTCAAGAGTTAGGAAATGCATGGTTTCATTTAATCCCCACATTTGAATTGGGATGTCAAGTGGCATGATTCTCCCCCACTTCACAGATACAGAACCTGAGACCTTAGAGAGACAAAACAGTCCACTGAAGCTCACCTGGCAAGGATGGGCCTGAGAAGGGGTTTACAAAGGAGGAGAGGAAGAGTAGGGCCCCCGGCATGACTCTTGATTCTAACAGTGCTGGGCTGGAGGCCTCTAGTAACTCGCCAGACAGACTCCCATGGTTCAGGAGACTCTGGCCACTGCCCCTTATCTTTCCTCCCCATGACATGTGCAGATCTGATGGCTAAAAACTGGACTCTAGAACTTAGCTAAGAGCTGGTGGGACAATAGAACGTGAGCTTTGGAATGTATCCAAACAAACCACAGCCCTGTCCCCTCCTCCCCAAAGACTGACCAATGACCCCTAAACCAGTGACTGGATTGTTCCTAAGAAACTTAGCCTGACTTTGACAATTGCCTGGCAAAGGATTGCCACTCTTTTTCGCCCTTCACCTTTGGAGTGTCTTCATCTAAGCCTGTACTGCCATTTAAAGGAAAATTCAACCGGACTTGGAGTAAATTATGTTATACAGCAATCATGTTTACGGTCACCTTCCTATGACATTAAGGCCTCCCGGAGAGTCACTGAAAAGGCTGTGAGGGCTGCTAACTCCATTGCAAGTAAGGAATGTGTTTATTCTTCCAAGGAGCAAAGATCTATTCAAAGTGACGTAGCCACATTGTGTAACCAGGAACATGGGTTGTTGCTGATGTAAACAAATGGCCAGGGCCAGACCTGCCAGGAGCTCAGTCTCCTTTTCCCAGAGGTGTTTCTTATGAATGGTTGTGCCCAGTGAACCAATTTCCTGCCCTGTAAACTTCTGCCCAGCAAACCACATCTCCTATCTATCTAGCTCTGGGTCATAAAACAATTCTCCACAGACCAATCAGAGACTGATCAGGAGTCCTTGAGTAACAGGAAAATTACCCTCCACCTGCAGACGTAATGACACTTTGCAAACTAGTGGCTTTGAAGTTTGTGAACGTAAACATCACATGCCTTACCCCATTCCTTACTTCTGCTCATCTGAATGTGGGGCCCACATACTTGATTCTCAGGCCCTGGTTCACTCCTTGGAGGCACCAGCTGGCTAGTGACCCATTACCTTGACCTGAGGACCTTGCAGCCTGGAGAACATTTTTCACTGTGTCAGGTCATGATTTACAGAGCCAGAGCAAGAGAATTTCAGGCAGGCATCTCAGGCAGGCAGAAGACAGAAGATTTGAACATTCACTTTGCATTTTGTGGTCCTTCAGTCTGGAATGTATCCCCTACCCTATAGCCCCATCCGCCTGGAGAATTGTCATTCATTCTTCATGATAGAGTTCAAGCGCCTTTCCAGGAAACTTCTCTGATTTCTACTCAAACAAAATTTCCTCCATTGTCCTACCAGTCTACCTTATAACACCTACTCACTGCACTGCAATCGCTTATTAATTTATGTCTCCCCAGCCAGTTTGCAAACTCCCTCAGGGCATCTGAAATCTCTAGCACCCACCACAGTACCTGCTTCAAAGTCAGTGTGCAAAAGAGGTTTGTTGAATGAATGAATGAATGAATGGGCACCTATTATGTGCCTCTACACCACACTTAGGAACTTCGCATATAAAAAATGTACAAAAATATAGTTAAAGGAATGGAGACCTGGGTTAGGCTGGTAAAGAGAGGCATAACCTAGGGTGTCTGTCCTTGGGAAGTTTGCAATCTGGTCATCTTTCTATGGATGGTAAGAATATTTGCAGATGGGGTATAGAGATCAAACTCGTGGGTAGATAGAAGTGGTTTGTTGATGGTGGTGATATTCCTTTTCGAGTGCCAGCTCAGAAACCAAAATGGTTCTGAACTGGTCTAACTAACCCTTGTACTACACTAGCCATAGGAATGAAAAGTTGTACAAAAGAAACGGTCACCTTAACTTTTGTTTTCATGGTGTGTGGTCAAGTTTTTATACAAGGCTATATAATGACTCCCAAAGATATCAGGTCCTGATCCTTGGATGCTGTAAATGTTACCTTAAAAGGAAAAAGAGTCTTTGCAGATTAAAGCAATTTATCCTAGATAATCCAGGTGGGCCCAAAATGTAATCCCATGTATCCTTATGAGGAGGGGGAAGACAGGGAACATTTGATACAGAAGAGAAGGCCATGTGATCATGGAGGCAGAGACTAGAGTGATGTGGCCATAAGCCAGGGAACCCATCCCTCACCAGAAGCTGGAATAAGCAAGGAACAGATTCTCCATAATTTCTAGGCCCATTTCTAGGGAGTATAGCCCTGCCAACACCTTGGTTTTAGCCCAGTGATACCAATTTGGGACTTTCGGCCTCCACATCTGGTGTTTTAAGCCACCAAGTTTGAGGTAATTTGGTACAATGGCCGCAGGAAACTAATACATCCTCCTAGAGCAGGAGGCAGTAGAAGGAATAAGTCATTAACCACCACTGTAGGTGATTTGGGAATATACACTCACATTTTTTCAGTCAGGATGCCCCAAAGGAACCCTGCCCTGGAAAACAAGGATATAGAGATTCCCTCGACAAAAAAAATGAGTCCACCTCTTTCCCACCCCTGTGCCTTTTCTTTATTTTTCTTTCTAATACCTATCAATACTTGGCACATTGCATATTTGTTTAGTTATTGTTGGTTCCCTCCCAGTTGAATGGAAGCACCATGGGAAAAGTGACATTTTGGAACTGCTTTGCTCTCTGTGTCTAGGAAAGTATGTAGCACATCGTAAGCATTCATTAAGCATTTGTTGGAGAAGTGATTGACCGTCATGTTACTGGAGATCCTTGACTTCACGTCAGAGGAATGGCAACAGCAGACATCACAGCATGGCATACCGCCAAGGTGCTTCCTAAAGTACCACTTTAGAAAATTACTGAGATAGCATCTATGTTCGGGCAATACTATTTTTCATTTTCTACACCATCAACTTCTGTTTCCTACTTTGTTCAGGCCTCGAACCTTGCAATCATCTTTGATGCTTCTCTTTCTCACACTCCACATCTAAACCATCAGGAAATCCTGTTGCCTTTAAATCCTCTACCTTTCATCGCCCGCCCCCCCAGGCTTGAATGATGGCAATGGCTTCATGATGGTCTCCTTACTGTCATTCTCGGCCCCTCCCCACAACTCGGCAGCCAGGAGGATCCTTTTATTTATTTAATTTAAAAAACTTTAAATTTAAATTATATTTTCCCATGATAGTTGACATTGAATATTATATTAGTTCCAGGTGTACAGCATAGTGGTTAGACCTTTATATGACTTATGAAGTGATACCCCGGTAAGTCTAGTACCCACCTGGCACCATACATAGTTATTATAATATTATTGACTATATTCTCTATACTGTATTTCACATCCCTGTGACTATTTTGTAAGTACCAACGTGCACTTCTTAATCCCTTCACCTTTCCACCCAGTCCCCCAACCTCCCTCCCATCTGACAACCATCAGTTTGTTCTCTGTATCTATAAGTCTGTTTGTTTTGTATTTTCTTTTATTTTGTTCTTTATATTCCCATATAAGTGAAATCATATATTTGTCTGACTTATTTCACTTAGCATAATACACTCTAGGTTCATTCATGTTTTTGCAAATGGTAAGATTTTATTCTTTTTGGCCGAGTAATATTCCATTGAATATATGTACCATAACTTCTTTATCTACAACTTCTTTGCTGATGAACATTTAGGTTGCTTCCATATCTTGGCCATTGTAAATAATGCTGCAATAAACATAGGGATGCATATATCTTTTCAAATTAGTGTTTTAGTATTCTTTGGATAAATATTTAGAAGCAGAATTGCTGAGTCGTAAGGTATTTCTATTTTTAATTTTTTGAGGCAACTCCATACTGTCTTCCATAGTGGCTGCACCAAATTACAATCCCATCAACAATGCATGAGGGTTCCCTTATCTTCACATCCTCACCAACATTTGTTGTTTTTTTATTTATTGATGGTAGCCATCGATAGGTGTGAGGTGATATCTCATTGTAGTTTTATTTGTCTTTCCCTGATGATTGGTGACGTTGAGCATATTTTTATATGTCTGTTGGTCATCTGTACGTTTTCTTTGGAGAAATGTCTATTCAGGTCAACCGGAGGGATTCTTTTAAAACCTAAGTCAAATCTTGTCTCTGCTCTGGGCAAAACTGCCCGATGGTTCCTAGCTCTCTCAGAATAAAAGTCCTTACAGCAGCTTACAGTAGCCTGTACGATTGGCAGCAAGGCCTATCATTTGTCATCATGCCTCAGCACTCTGCTCACCTCCCTGACCCACAACTCTCCCTTTTACTCAGTTCTAGCTACTCTAGCCTCCCTGCTTTTTCGTTCCTGTGTCAGGGCCTTTCTATTGGCTGTTCCTTCTGTCCGGCATGCTCCCCTCCCTGGCGTCCACATGGCTCACTTCTTGAGCAACCTCAGGGCTCTTGGTGTCACTTTCTCAGTCAGCTTTCCTTGGCCACTCCATTTGAAATGACTATCCTAACCTTCAACAGCCCCTTTCCCTGCTCTATTTTTTACAGATGTTTCAATCAACACACACACACACACACACACACACACACACACGTCTCTCTCCCCCATTAGAATATAAACTTCATGAGGGCAAAGATTTTTATCTGTTTGGCTCACTGGTGTATCCCTGGTGTTTAGAACAATGGTGCCCAGCACACAGTTAGGTGTCAGCAAATATTCCTTAAATAAATAAAATGGCAAACATTATTTTGAACTAGACTATGTTTCCAAAAGTGAAGGGATACACAGAAACTCTTATAATAACCAGGCAATGAGGTCTGCTTTCCTTAGTGTGGGATTTTTTTTGTCTTTTAAAAAATTAGATTTATCTTTGTATCCCTTTCATAATTCATTGGGAATAACAATATAATTGGCTTCTTAAAGATACCTGGACAATAGGGCACAGGAAAGAAACTTGCCGTTTGGGAACATAACAGTATGAATCTGGTGAGAAAATTAAATATGTGAAAATAGAAAAGAAACATATTTGTATTGTGTGATCCGTTGGCATAAACATGCATATGCAGAACCCAGGAAGCCTGCTTTGATGATTCCTGCTTTTGATGTTGTCCTCCTCATGTTTGCTCTATTTTTTCTCCCTTAGAAAGTGTTTCTTCTTTATACCTGCACTTAGCACTTTACATGCACCCAGGAAAAATTGGTCCCGCAGGCACGTGGGAAGTCCTGCATATTTCAAAAATTCACTTATAAAATTCAGTCATGTTATCAATCTCTGCTGACAATTTAGTATTTGCCTAGCCAGAATGACCTCTGAGAGAGGAAGGGAGGGAGGGAGGGGGAGAGAGAGGGGCTTTATAGGCATCTAGATCAGTGGATTGCAATTTCTCATGAATATTCAGCCTGTTTGATGCAAATGAGACATGTTTGAAGTGTTAAAACATAGATACAACATATGCTGCTGTGTGGTCCATTACTGGCAAACTCCTATTTTCCAGAGGAAATATCAATGACTTTTGTTTGAATTAATTCTTCATTCAAATGGGACACATCAGTCCTGATTTTTCTTGGGAAGAAGTTCGCTCTTACCTGCCTCCTTTTCCTTGCTCCTCACACTCCTCCTCCATAAACCTGCTTCCACTCACCTTTAGGAGCGTGAAGCTGGTTTAGTCCCATCTTCCTGGCCTTCTGTGGTCCTCTCACTCATTGCCAGATCACCACATTTAACCTTCTTTCCCTAAGAGGATGAAAACTCTCCCCGGTCACGCCTTTCCCTTCTCCTCAGATCTTCCCTTCCTGATTGATCCTTGGTTCCCTGCTGGATTTGCCATACACCACAGAAATGAGCATCATTCAAGAAATTATTGGCAGTTTTCTTAATCAAGTATCAAATTGGTGATGAAGTTATCTGGAAGTATCAACCAGATAGAAGATTACATGACAAGGCATTCTGGGATGAAAGAATATAGATACCAGCACTCACATCATACCAAGCTGACTTCGAAGCATTCAATGCGTATTAACTCATTTATTCCTCAAACAACTGTATACCGTGGGTGCTATTATTATCACTCAATTTTATGTAGGAGGACAATGCAGTAGGGGTTAGGTGGGAGAGTTGGAGATTCTAATCAAGGCATTCTGGCTCCAAAATGAATATCAAAGACATGCCCCCAACTGGGGGCCAAGAGCTCACATTCCCTGGCTGTCTGCATTAGTTTTATCCACCTGAATCCAGCAGCTAATACTCCAGTTATCTCTATCTCTGGAGGGAATAATCCACTGTTTGGCATGGAAAAATTTAATACATTTTAAGGTAGGTTTTCATTACTGATTTCATTTATTATCCATGAATGTTAAATGAAATCTGCCTTCCCCAGAGCTCACCCTAGAAAATGACAGTGGTCATTGTAAAAATGGAACCATCTGTCTGTTAGCCTGGGCTCAGGGTATAGAGACAGACCCTGGAGAAGTTGGTTCATAGGGTGTTAGAGGAAAGTATAGGGGTTTCTAGTTGCAAATAAATCTTCGGAGTGGGTAATTACCACCTGGACCCATTCACAGTGGTCCTCCTTGCCCTTATTGTTTAATTTTTTTCAATCACAGTTGATGCTCAATATCATATTAGTTTCAGGTGTACAGTGTAGTGGTTAGATATGTAACTTACAAAGTGATCCCCCTGATGAGTCTAGTGCCCATCTGATACCACAGTTATTACAATATTATTGACTATATTCCCTATGCTGTACTATACATCCTCATGTCTATTTTGTAACTGCCAATTTGTACTTCTTAATCCTTTCACTTTTCACCCAGCCCCTCAAACCTCCTCTCACCTAGCAATCATGAGTTTATTCTTCATAATCTGTTTCGGTTTTGTATGTTCATTTATTTTTTTCTTTAGATTCTGCATGTGAGATCATATGGTATTTGTCTGTATGACTTATTTCACTTAGCATAATACCCTTTAGGTGCATCCATGTTATCACAAATGTGAAGATTTCATTCTTTTGTATGGCTGAGTAATTGTCCACTGTATGTATGTACCACATCTTCTTTATCCAATTATCTAATGATGGACACTTAGGCTACTTCCATATATATCTTGGCTATTGTAAATAATACTGCAATGAACAAAAGGGTGCATATATCTTTTCAAATCAGTGTTTTGGACTTCTTTGGATAAATATCCAGAAGTGGAATTGCTAGGTCATAGGTAGTTCTATTATTAATTTTTTGAGTCACCTCTATACTGTTTACCATAGTGGCTGTACCAATTGGTCCATTTGATTTAGAAGGAGGTGCTAACCTTCTTGAGGGCTCTCAGTTGACAGGGTCACCTTCTACATGTCTTGATTTGCACTGAGTTTGGTTAGGAAAAGCCCCTAAAGACTTTCCCAATCCACCCATCCTCCCTCCCTGCCACCTCCATCTCTGCCTAGAAAACCTCTTAGGTGAATAAGACCTTCTGGATTCTCAGGGTTATTGCAAGAATGCAATATCTAAAATCTATCAAAAGCACACACTTGCTGTTTCAGAAACAACATGAGTCCAGATGTAAGGCTCCAGTTGAGGCTGGGGCTTGAGGCCTATATTCCTTCCTCTTCCTGGAAATCACAGGGGCCATCCAATAGGATATCTCGATTAGTGACAAGTGACTTTGGCTTCTCTTGACACATGGTGGTTGGCCTTGGCCTCTGCCTTTCTCAAGCCAACCATGAGTTTTCACTTGACCACTTCAGACTAAATGATATTGTCCAGGGGAGCCAGGAACCAAAGGAGGTCAGCATTTCCATATCCATCCATCATTGCCCTGGGCACACAGCAGGTAACTCAGTAAATTTGCTTGGCTCACTGAGAATTGCATCTTCCAGTACACTGGGATTTTGAAAATTCTGTTGGTTGAGGCCTGCTAAACATGATTTCCTTGCTTACGCTTTGACTGGGAAATACCGTCTAGAAGAAAGAAGCCATTAGAAGTGAGAAATGCTGGTATAGCTATGCTATATAAAAGAGGAGACAGCAAGAGGACAGGTCCATCTTTCTTCTTCCCAAGTCAACACCAGATTATTTAAGGCACGGCTCCTGCTGGCGGAGTGTCCTCGATTTGGCTGTTCCCATTTTGGACTATTTGTATACTTTAGTGTCCCCATCAGAAGGGGAAACCTGGGTAGGAGGAGGTGACACTCACGAGTTCACTCTCCTAGGGACTGACAGTCTTACAGAAAGGATGAAAGGCTAACATTAATGTTTAAAATGTGGTTGAAAAAGTGACCCGAAGGGTTTCCATTCTTCTTGCCTTTTTATCTATTCTGGTGACCACAGTCACCAAGAATTGGCTCTATCACTTTATTCCTGTGAGTTGCAGAGAAGAAAAAGGTGTTGGCTCCTGGCCTGGCCAGATTCTCTCTGATGGACTTGGGGAATGTGACTGGGAGAATGCATTCTTCTTCTCATCTTACCAATAGTCCGGCGCAAGGACACGGGCACATGTGGCAGGGAGCCTAGTGGAGTAAGTAGAAAATTCCAAGGAGACAGGGGTCAGGGGTTCTTGGTAGAACCATGGCAGGGGAAGCGTCAGAGACAAAAATATGAGACCCTGGACAGTGATAAAATAGTTTTAATGGGAGGCTTTCTGAAAGGACAACTTTTTCTTGTATTATCAAACAGCCAGTTTCTCTGCCTTGGGGTCTCTTGGGAGTACACTGGCTGAAATCCTAGTCCCACTGGACGGTAGGATGTCACTATGACACTACGTTCAGCCCTTCCAGGCATCTAGAGATGTGTCTTAACATCAGGATATTGGAGTTAGCTGGCAGTCAGTCCAAAATATACAGTGTCCCCGTGTGTGTCCAGGTGTGAGGGAGGGGGCAAGGGCTTCACTTCAATTTAGGATATTTCACCACGGGGGAAGAGAAAGGGGCAAATCACTTTGAAAATTCAACTCTGACCTTTACAAAGAAAACACTTTAGTATTATATACAGGGCAGAGAGGTGAGGAAGTGTGGGGGAAATTGCACTTAATTACAGTAGTTTATAGTTTACACCCATTGGACAAATTTACTTCTTTAAAAGAAATCTCAGAATCAGTTGGAATGGGGGGAGGGAGGGAGTTTGCTGATATTTACAGTGCATTTGGCTCAGTTCAATAGCACATGTCCTCCTCTCCTCATTTCAGTAACAGATTCAAGTTTTCACATCAGTTTGTTCGATGAAGGAGCATAATGTAGAAAAGCTACGGCTTTCTCTCTTCCTCTTCCGTGATTTCTTGTCTCCCACCTCTGAAACGGATGGGATGGCTTGACATCTTGGGAGAGGCATCATGACAATACTGCATAGAAGGGAAGCTGGGCTTCAGGCTGTGCCTCCTGAGAACGGATTGTCTGAGGTGCCAGCAGGATGTCAGGTAATCAGGGACCTCTTGCAGGTGCGTGTCAGGTCACTGGGCTTTTCTGTGACAGCTGCCCAGAAGGTGGTGGTGTGGAAAACAGAATCCTTGTTGCTGTGCACAAAGTAAGTGATGTGTGGGTATCACCAGGCTTGGAGAGGACACTGCAAAGAGAGAGAGAGAGAGAAGAGAGAGCTCAGCTGTTTGCAACCGGCAGGGGCAGGGGCCATTAGTCATCTTCTCCAGGGGAGCCGAGACCCAACTCAGCCAGCAAAGAGCTGGAGGTGGAGGGCTGGGGACCTAGGGCCTACTCAGCTCTGCCATATTAGTCCTGAAGCACACTCCTTGTAGCAAAACCTGCCAGCCAGCTTCTCCAGCCACTTCAGAAAAAAGAAGTGAATTGCTACAGACCTTGAAAGAGTCATAACTCGCTGACTTTACCCTGCAGTTGGGCTCTTTCTCTGAGAGTGGTATTTATAAAGTGCTCAGTTTGGTTGCAACAGCAGCCAGATCGGGAGCTCTTGCCTCTCATGGAAATAAAGGTCTCTTCCTAAGATCTGTAAGAGCAGGGTCCTAGAGACTACTGCTTCCCAAACTTTAATGGACCTATGAGTACCTGATATCCTGTCAAAATAAAGATTCTGATTCAGTGGGACTGGGATGGGCCCAAGACTGCATGTCTAATAGGCTGCCAGGTTGTGCCAATGTTACTGATCTGCTTTGACAAACGAGGCCTCGAAGCACATGAGAAAACCAGCACTTACTCCAATGATCCATCAGGGAGGGAGTGTGTGAAATTGCAGACTGCTTTCCAAAGTTTGTTACTCAGACACTTGGAGGATGAGGAAAAATATCCAAGGGCTGAAGGCCTCTGATTCCAGACTTCTGGTGAGCCTGGGGCAGGAAACCCCAGAATAGATGGGGAAAGTCTCTGAGGGGAGCCACAACCCCATTGCAGGCAGCCTCCCTGCCAGAGAGCCCTGGGCCTCATACATTTCAACTGTCGTGGGACATTCTTCTCCTTTTCCTTCCAGGGAGCCCCTTTTTGTTCCCCCTCTTTCTCCTCCTTCCCTTTCACTTTAATGGGCATCTCAGGGGGAGAGTCTGCCTTTTGGCTTAGTGGCTTATTCTCTCAACAATCTCTTTCAAACACACACATACACATAGCTACCACTACTACTATAGGTCTGTTATCCCATTATCATATCTTTAATCAGTGTTCCCAACCGTAACTCTGTACGAAGTTGCCATTATGTCCATTTTACAGATTAGAAAAACAGAGCTCAAGGAGAGACGGTGATTTGTCCAAGGTTTCAGAACTAAGAGAGTGTGGAGTCAGATTCAAACCAGTTCTGGATGCCCTCCCAGCATGGGTCCTTTCTATGATGCCTGAGGTTTGGAGTCTTCTATTAGCTTTATATTCTTGGTCAAGTTACCCTCTCTGTGCCTGTTTCCTTACCTATAAGACAGAGGTTGTTGAGGGATTAGATGAGCCAACATATGCGAAGTACTCAGAATGGTGCTCGGCATAACTGTTCTTATTAGTGCTGCTGCACAGGCTGCTTCAGTCCACACTACTCTCAAGTGCCCTTCAGAGTGGGATGGAGCTGTGCATTCGTGTGAGGAGGTAGGTTTCTAAACCTTTTAAATTCTTGAGGCCTTGCTCAGGGTCCTCTGATACCCTTTGCCTCCTCTTCCTCCCTCCACCCACCCCTACTCTCGAGTCTCTTTACTTCCCACTATCAGCCTTTTTCCAATTTTCAGATTTCGGGTGGAGGAGAGAGAAAATGGCTTGTGACCTTGCAGGTTTCAATAGAAGAGCAAACAAGAAAGGCAGATAAGGAGACGCCAGCAAGATTCTATGACCTGTCATTAGGGATGGGCTTCCCAGCTATCAAATGTTTGCTCACATAATAAAATGGTGGCAGAGCCCTAAATGTTGTCAAAGGAACTAGAGTTATTTGCCCCCTTCAGAGTCTAAACACAAACATCTGATAAGGGGTACACTGCGGTCCTTTGGAATCGGGGCCCAGCACATGCAACCCTATGGGAGGCCTTGCCCAGAGGATCTCTGAGTGACTACGGAGTCCTCCGTCTGAAAGGTGTGGTGTCTGTGGCAATTGTGAAAAACTTCCTCATTCTAAGAGGATTTGTTACATAAAGGTAATAACTAACATTCCTACTGCGTGCTGGGCACCATGCCAAGTTAAGGGCTTTACATGCATCATTGCATTGAATTCTCACATCAACCCTGTGAGACCAGTAATTATCATTCATTCGTTTAACACGTTTGAATGCCTTCGACATGCTTAGCATGTTTTTAGGCACTGGGGATGCAGTTGTGAACAAGGCCTTGTGCACATCCTCGCAGAGAAAGTGAGGGAGCGAACATGTCAAGGCGACGTTAAGGATTCTTCCAGGCAGAAGGTACCACAGATGCAGATGCCCTGCAGCAGCACCACTGCAGCTTCCATTCGGCTGAAGCTGAGTGAGCAGGAGAGGTGAGGAGGGAGATGAGAATTGAGGGAGGAGATGAGAATGGCAGGGCTGGCAGTGGTCTGATCACAGAGGGCCTTGGAAGTCTCCATTTCAGTTTGGTTGCAATGGGAACCAACATGATTGATTTTCTTTTTAAGAGATAATTCTGGCTGGTGTGTGGTTAACAGACCCTACCACCACAGTGAGGCAAGAGTGAAAGTGGGAATTAGGGGCCACTGCAGGAAGTCAGTGAGAGACAGAGGGGCTGGACTGATGGCATGGTGGGTAGCAGTCATATTTAGGATACATTTCGAAGGATCCCCAGCAGAACTTATTGATGAACTGAATGTAGGGTGTGGAGAGAAGAATCAAGGATTCAGGTATCTCACCTGAACAACTGGGACCATTGTGGGAAATGGAGAAGCCCAAGGAAGAAGCAAATTGGGTAGGGAGATACCGGGGTAAAAGGAAGAGTTCTTAGTTTAGGCAGGTTCAATTCAAGAGGCTTATCAGATATATTAGGCATGCATATGCACCTGGCAAAGCTGCGCCGGGTTTGTGAATGAGCGCTCAGGAGAGAAGTCTGCACTGGAGACAGAATTATTGGATCCATCAGTGTGCACACTTGATCCAAAGTCAGGGGATTGAAGGAGATCACTCATGAGTGAACAGAAAAGAGATGTAGCCCCAGGGCCCATCAATGAATAAATGTGAGAGAGATGAGTTTCTTGCTAAGGAAATGAGTGCCATAGGAGAACTAGGAATGCGTAATGTCCCAAAATCCAAGTGAAAAAAGGAAGGCGTGATCAGTTGTGTCAGAGATAGGGATTAAAAAATGATGAAAATGAAAAAGAAAGAAAAAGAAAAGTAACCATTGGGTTTGGCAACATGAAGGTATTGGTGATCTGAACAAGAGAGGTTTCAGTGAAGCGTGAATACAAAAGTTTTCTCAAGAGAGAATTGGGGGTGAGGAAGTGGGGACAACGAGTATAGATAACTCCCTTCTATTAACTTAAGGTAGATTAATTATAGCTCTATACTTGAAGTAATGAGTAATTTCCAGTTTTACAGATGAGGCAACTGAGGTCTAGAAAATTATAAGTAACTTGCCCAGGGTCTCACAACAGAAAAGCTTGTGCACTTTAACCATAAGGAAGATCACACCTTTTGACCTCCTGTGTACAGCAGTGGGAAAATAAATGCCCTTGGCATTTAAAATCCTCCTTTCCAGCTGGAGAGACACTCAGGGTTGCCCTCACCAGAAGCCAAGTTTGACCCAACTGCCACGGACTGGGTGTTTTGGGCCAAGCACCAAGCAAAATGTTTTACAACACTTAACTACATTTAGTCCTTTCAAGGATCTCATTATCTTCGTATTACAGGTGAGGAAATTGAAGCTTAGAGAGGCTAAGACTTTTCCCTGGGGTCACACAGATAGAAAGCGGGAGAATCTTGAGCCTGGGTCTCCCAAGCTGTTGCTCTCAATCAGCAGAAGATACTGCCTCGCCACCAGTGGAGAAGGTCAGGCAAGTAGGGAACAGCTGCAGGGGATTTATGACGAGGCTGCACACCTCCTTTTCAGCAATCCTGACTAGTGACTACTCCGGGGGCCCTCTCTTGACCTCGCTATAAACTAGGAAGTGAAGCAGTGGGTAGAAAAGTTATGGAAACATGAGTCGGCTCACAGCCTGCCCACACTTGTTCTAACCGAGGTGCTTGCTGTGGTCTTGTTTCCAGACTGGCGGGCATTGTTTTGCATGGGCTCAGGCACAGACCCACTCAGATGGTAACTCGCCAGCACTCAAGGGTTGAAGAGGAGGGGGAGGCATCAGCTCTGGAAAGGATGGCTGCCAGTAGCTGCGAACGGATTCCCAGTGAGAAAGTCCCAGACTGAGATTCCTAAAACACGACCCACAGGGCATGTCTACCTTGACATAGGAAATACTGGGATCAGATAAATAAAAGTTCAAATTCTGGCTTTAGCCTTACACACACATAACCTTGGGTCATTTTTATGGGTGCTTAGAAATGGACATTAGAAGGTGAGTGTTACTGAATGGATTTGCAGTGAGAAGACCAGAATCTGGAAGTCTAGCTTTGGATTTATCATCTGTGTGAACTTGGCCTGATTCTTTCCCATCTTTGAACCTCACTTTTTTGCTCTGTAAATCAAGCATAAAAATATCTACCTTGTAGGATCAGTGGGAGGTTAAGCCAGGAAAGGTAAGATGGAAAACTACCTGAGTGCTGCTTGACAAATAGGAGGCACTCAAGAAATGCTAGTTCTGAATTCATTCATTCATTTACGCATTCAGTCATATTTACTGAACACCTACTATAGCCCAATCATGTAGTTAAGCACAAAGGATTTGGGTGCTTTGAGAGGGCTTGAACTATTTGCCTTTTTCCTGGAAGGGGGCGAGAGGGCATCTGTGCGTCAGCAGGAGAATGGGAAGCAGGGGTCTGGAGCCCAGGCTCACAAGGCGGGATGCTGGTGATCCTAATCCTGAGAAATGTTATTGCGAGAACCTCCTTTGACCACATGCAGACCAAGCAAGGAGTTAAATATTGAAGGAGCCGATGGAAGGTGTCTCCTAAAGGGTCACACAGACAGAAAGGAGAAGGAACAGGGAGGGAATTACCACTTTGAGTGGGGACTCTGTACCGGCCACTCCCAGGCACTTTGGATATTCTGTGAAAAGGGGGTGGGATTTTCCTCATTAGAGAGGAAGAAACTGCCCACAGTCATGTAGCAGGGGATGAATTCACAGAGTTGGGATTAGCTCGGGGCTGCTGGAGAGCACTTTCCCAACATCCTAGGATGCCTCTGAAGTAGCATTGCCCTGGCTGTGTCCCTTTGACTCAGTCATTGAGGACCAAGGTGCACATTAACGGCCTGTTCATTGAGCACATCGGCACATGAAAGATTCCGAAAGCCCTGTCTTGCGGGGTTAACTGCTTAGGCCAGCCATTCCTCCAACATATTTGACCAAGGAATCATCTTCTCTTCATATTACATGTCCCTGATTCCTGGCAATGGTCTTGAAATTCCTTTCAGAAAATACTTTCAAAGAAATCGCAGAATTGCCACCAGATTTGGAGCTTGCTTCTGACCCTTTGCCTTCAGAACAGAGTTTATACACATTTTCTTCAGCTTGGGTTCCTTCCGCTGACAGGAGGCAGCACCTTTACACTCATTGTACTTCCTTCTGGCTTTACCATTCCCTCTTCTCCTCCAGTTTGTAGGAAGAAAGTTTCCTGATTGGCATATAGTTATGTGAGCATAATGTTTACTCTTGTTCCTCACTGTTAAAGACCATGAGAGCAGCAATTACTGTGGGTATTTTAAAGATGGGTGTTGGAAAGCAAAGATTGTTTAAGTGGGACGAGTCCAGCATTTAGAGTCAAAAACCAAAGTCTAGAGGTCCAGCTCTAGAATTTATCACCTGAGTGACCTTGGGCAAAACACTCTCCACCTCTGAGCTTATTTAGTTCATTTCTTTGGACTTCTTAAGTACACTTTCTACCTGTGTGACTTCTTAAGAGGTTTCAATAAAAAGAAAATGATGAGATAATGTTCATGAGAAGTATAAACGGTAAAGTGCTACATGAATAGTTTTATCCTCACTAAGTGTAATCATCATCCTTATCATCTCAGAAGTCAGTCTATCACCTGAGTCCTGAAATGTCTGGGAACTTGGCGACAACTTCACAGTAGTTCTAGAGGGACACGAATGCAGCTTTGAGGTTGGCTGACCACCCTGTCCAGTGGAGGGGAGAAGCCACTTGGGGGACTGGTGCAGCGTCTTGGAGAGCATCTTGAAGTATTTTGATTAAGAGATCATTTCCTGAATTCAGAGGACTTGTTTCAACAAGCAAGCATCAAAGTCAATTTGAGAAAGACAGGAATACTTAATCACAGTCCTGTCTAGAGCTGACCAAGCGGCAGATGGATTGATAAACCTTTCAAAGGGGAAGGTATTCCCAAGCAAGGCTGCTGCGCCTGGCTGCCCCCCTGATTGAGATTTGTGAGCACAGATAAATGTTTTCCCTGCTCACTACAAAGAGTGGGAAGTCGCATGGGAGTTGAAGGGCAGGGCAACAGGGGGTATCCTTTCATCTTCCATTGGGTGAGAGAAGAGTAGCAAAGTAAGTCCCACACACCTCTCTCTCACCCCCAGCTCTAGAGCTCAGCTGCCTAGGCCGTGCGTGAGCATGCGTGCGTGCACCCAAGATGTACCAGGCACTTTGTATTACCTCACTGAATCCTCAGAACAAGTGGAGTTTATAATTCTCATTTTTAAGATGGAGAAACAAAGGCTCAGAAAGGCCAAGGTCACCAAACAAGTGGTACAGCCAGGAACAGAACTCACATGCTCCACAATACTACAGGCCCAGAAGAAGATGGGGGCAAAGGGAAGAGCAGAAAACTCTGAGCTCATGATGGAACTTGCTCAGAAGCACATGGCAGTGGATGAGGTGTGATTCGCAGGGCTCAGGTGAAAAAAAAAGACCATTAACAACATCAAACCCTGCTGAAAGCCTCTGACATGAAGTTCAAGGCTGTTGCCTACTTATCTAGTAATCAATAAAAGCCAAACAGTTCCCACACTGCATAGACCCCAGCTACTAAAAGGTCCTATTGTATTATTCTGGAATTGTCATCTGTGTTCAGACATCTTGTCCTGTTTTCTCTCTCTTGGTGTCCCAATACAGTCCAGCTGTCCAAGCTCAGTGATTAGCCTTGCTCTTAGTTGTCTCTACTGCACCATCACCTTTACGTGGCAGTGGGAATTACTCATCAACTGAAATGGCACTAAGCCTCTGGATTCCCCACTCTCAGTGTACCAGGGAGTCTATTCTAAGTTTCTTGATGAAACTCCAGGTGCATGTAGACCTCTGGAAGGACAGGCTGTCCACTAGGGAGTCCTTGTGAGTTGGTAGAATTGTGTCATTCTTTGGAGCTTTCGGCATTCTCAGTCCAGCATGGGTCCTGGACTAGGGGAATCAGCCTCAGGACCCCTGACTTACGACTCACTTTGTCCATTGACTAACTTGTGGAAAATCCTAGGGATCCCTCTTGCAAAGCATGAAACTCCACAGAGGGACTGACTTCCTGCGCTCTCCTTGGAAACACCTTTGCCATGGATCACTGACAACCTGCTGGGTCATGCTCAACCTCAGTGCTGAAAGGTTCTGTGTAATCCAGGCTCCAGTGACTTATCGAACTTCAGTCCTCATATAGTGCTCTTGTTGGGGACACTGGAGGAAAAATATGCCCCTAATTTAACCTGTGACCCTGTAACCTCAGAGGTTTCTTTAGCAAGTAACAGGGAGCCTCAGAAGGACCAGACTTATGGCTTAGTCCATACCTGCCACAATCCTCACATCAATGACTTTAGTCATCCCCCCCCCCACTCCCGCTAGTCTTACCTGTTTACTAGAAGACATGTTGGTGAGCGTACTGATGCTGCTGGTATCTGTGACCACCATTGCAGATGGAAACCGGGAGGTGTGAGAATACTGGGGAGGTTCCTGTTTGTGTGTGTACACTGGAGAGACAGAGTGAAGACAAAGTCAAGATGCAGATCACATGGGTGTATGCACATCCCATACCATCCCACACCATAGACCCTGTGTCTCTGGGTAGATAAAAGCAGTGGTGGTGATGGTGCTGAAGGTGCCGATGTTTGGGAAGGAAGTGTTATGTGATAAGGAGAATGGCCATATGTTTAAATTCCGGCTCCTTAACCAAGTTGCTTAACCTCAGTTTCCTACCTGTAGAATGGGAATGATATCTGTTATAGGATTAGAAGATATTATGTTAAAAGCACTTGTACCAAATAAGTAGACAGCTTTGCACAGTGTCTAACACATAGTGGTGGACAACATTTCTGTGGGGGCAGCACTTCTGTTCCCCTGACTTTCAACAAGGAGTCCTTGGGTGTATGTGGTGCATCTGGGAGTTTAAGTCAAAAAAAGTTCTAAGAAGCTGACAAACATGAAGGAGCTGGCCGGCACATGCTTACCATTTCTGCCAGGACTCAAGCACCAGATGTCATGCTAACAATCATAAATTAATGAATAATTGTAATTAGATGTGGGTGTAGTTAATTGTATGATTCTGAGCTGTTCCACTTTGCACTAAAATGCCTTATGACATCACAGTCTTATGATACCCCAGAAATATAAAGGATGATAGACAAAAGGAAACTAGATTCGAATTAAAATTCCAGGAACATGTGACTCATTTTTTGGTTATTCTAGTACTTATCCATCATTCGAGAACCTTTTGATGCACATTAGTTATCTGTAATATTTATTTAAATCCTAGGTCACATGACTCACTAATGAAAGCACGTGGATGCTTGGCCTTGAGGGAGGGACTAGCCTGTTCCACCAAGAAATCCTCCAGTAAGGAACAAGGGTGAAGGTCACTGTCTGCCACCTCAGCTTGTCCTTCCCATGGAGGAAGGCTGGTCATTTCCTGGTCCGAGGTCCCATGAGCTATCTCTTTGTAGCCAGTCAGGTCAGCTGGGCCTCAGCAGTTCATAGATCACTGGTGATCACTATCTGACTGTCCCACCCACCCAGGCCTGGCCACTGAGGAAGCCTGCCCAGGTGAGGGGGCAGGGGCAAGTGGGGAGAATATTGCCAGGCCCTGAAAAGAAGAGAAGTAGGCACCTGTGGTCCCAGACTCTGCTACAGGCTGTGGCAGATTTTTTAGAAGGCACGAAAATGTGATTGGAATGTGAGATGGTGCTTGGAAACCAGCTCCACAGGCCTGAGGGAGGAGAGAGCCCGGAGGGTAAAGGAAGGCTGACTGTTTCCTTCAGGTCTGCAGCTCTTCCAGAGGCAGCCAGGGGAGAAACTAAAATCCTCTTCCCCATTCCTGCCTCCTCCTGTTATAAGGAGTCCCTTAGTATAAATAGTCACTTGTGTTTGTATAACTCTTGATGCTTACCAAGCACAGTTCATATCTATTTTTTTTGTCTCTATAATCATTCCATATGCATATTATTTCTATTTTATGGATGAAGAAACTGAGGCTCAGAGTGGCTAAGTAATGTGCCAACGGCTGCATAGCTGGTAAGTCTCAGAGCCAGGATTTAAATTTAGGTCTGTCTGACTCCAAGACTATCACTATTCCAGAGGCTTCTCTGATGTTCTCGTTGGACTGTGCCTGAAGCAGAGTAGCCATCCTTTCAATGATTTCTCCCCAAATTAGTAAGCCAGGGGCTATACTTTAATTTAGCCAGAGCACTGAGGGCCTGGGGTTCAAGATGTGTGAGGCAAGAAATACAGGGGCAGGGGGTAGGTGGTTGAAAGGTAGGCCTAGGGTAGGAGTAGAATCGGAGATGGAAAATAGCCTCCGTGTGGGGGGCAGAAACTAATATTTCTTTTCCAGGATGGCAAGCAGGTGATATTTTCACCTGTATTCATGTTTATGATTAGAGATGTCTGGACTATATAAAATGAATTGGAGGACATGGAGACTCTAGAAGATTCTTCAATTTCAAGGAAGGCAAACAGGATGTAAATTATATCCTAACTCTAAACATTTGTTGAAGGTTGCTTAGAATTTCGGACTGAAAGTGGTAAGTTGAGGGTCACTGGGAAAGGTATTGTGGCTGACTGGTGATACCATCCATGGGTGCCAAAGTGGGAAACTGGCAAGTGTTCCACATACATGCCACCCCTGCTCTCTAACTCCCCTTACAGGTGAGCCTCAATGGTTCTCTTCAAACCTCTCCCGGGGTATCTTACGGGTAAAGTAGAGGACTCGAAAAGACACAGCACTCTCTTGGTTGCTGATGGGCAGGGAAAAGTGACAAAACCAACAAACGTCTGAGAAAATTCAGACCCAGAGAAAGAAGAGGTTGGCTGCCGAGGGCCCTCTGTGTTCCTCCCCAACACGCCCATGTCCTTACTGTGTGAGTTCTGCAGCTGGGTCACGGCGGCCATGAAGGGCTGCTGGGTCATGTGGCTGCCTGGGCTCTGCTGCATGAGGGGCTGCTGGTGAGGACTGTGCAGCTGCTGGGAGAACTGCACCGGCTGCAGGGCCGTCAGGCTGCCGGCCACACTGTTGATGACGGGGACGCTCTGTGCTTGGGAAGTGTTGAGGCCTGTGGGAACAAGAGGGAAAGGTCAGAGGTGGCTTTGGGAATGAGGAGAGGTGAATGGACGGCAGTGATTATTGAATGAGTCCTTGCTGTATGCCAGGCACTGGGCTGAGGCTGTTATGTGAGACATTGCATGGGAAGCAAATCTATAGGCCCATCTTACAAAGAAACTGAGGCTTGGAGAGATGAAGGGACTTGCTCAAATTACACAGTGAGTTGTGGATGGAAATGGGCATTAGACAGATCTGACTGAAGCCAGAGAGTTTTCTAAAGTCATCTGACCTCCCAAGCTTAGCTCCCTTGAGGTTTCCAGAGCCCTGGAAAAGCTGACTCTACTTGCCTACTCCATCCATGCCTGTCTCTGAGAGAGGCTTGCCCTAAATGAACTCAGGGCAGAGTTCACTTAAAGGTGCCTCCTCTGAGGCACAGGTTATTGCCCAGATCTGTCTGTCCAGCAGAGGGCAGGAGTGTGTAGAAACCCGCATTTTGATTACAAAGCAAAGCAACCTCCACAGTCCTGGGAGTATGAAGTCTGAAGACACTCATTTTGTGGCTTTGTGCAAAGACCCTATGAGAGGCTAGGTTCTCATTCTCTTGACTGCAGAAGAGAGGGGGAAAAACCCTGGAACTCAGCTAGTCTATGAAGCAGGCATATCTTATCAGCTAACACAGGGCTTGTGGCATCAAAAGGAGCAGGTATTGGGAGGAACTGGTAAGTTGAAGGTTGGCAGTTATAGTGAGTCTTGCTATATTTCTGTCTTGGGGATATGAGGGCCTCTGTGGTTCTGTACTGTCTAGATTCTGAGGTCTTTTTAGAACCAGGGCCGGCACTGCAAAGATTGGCTCCCTGGTACCCACATTCCATCTGCTCCCTGGGCTGGACTCTGAGGAAGACAGCTGAGGAGGCGGCTGGGAGTAGGGACCAGAGAATCAGGGGAAAGACACCCCAGCCTCTTTCCTGGAGCCACCAATATTCCTTTGATCTTGCTTTCTGGGAAGTGGGAGAAAGAATGAAATGAAGAAGGAAATCCAGAAAAAGGTGTCTCGGACAAATGCATATGGGACACCTAGAGAGTCTTTCCTGAAATGGAAAAAGCAGGTCTGTGGGAAGTCTTCCATGGAGATAGCACAAAGACCTCAACAATTGCCCACTCAGAGCTTTAGCTGATACTGTTATCAGAAATCTAAAAGGTGAGGGAAGGGGGAATAAGCCTCCTCCCCTGGCTCTCCTGGGTGGGGCTCGGGGGTGGGCTCTTCTGATCACCCTCAGAATAGCACTCTCTCCAGCTCCCCATGGGGGTTCAGCTTCTCCCCAAGCCAGTGTCTCACCTGATAACCTGATATAGCTTCCCTCTCCTGCCTTCTACTTATGGTCTCCTTCCTTCTCCTAGGAAGCCCCACAGATTTGCTGTTTTTGCCAGAGCCCATTGTCACTGCTCTTGTTAGGAAATCTCTGCCCAGAAAAGCAAATTATCCTGTCTAGAGTGGATGACATTTGAGGGCATAGTTCTAAAACCTGCCTATGCTTTAGAATCTGGGCGAGCTCTTTAAGAAATATACATTCCTAGGCCCCACCCAAGACTTAATGAGTTAGAACCTTTGGAGGTGAGGCCTAGGAATCTTATTTTCAACACAGCCTGTGACCCTGATGTGCCTCAGTTCCAGGATTGGGAGCCACTGATGTCATTGTAGCTCTCATGGAGTGTGACTCTTGCCCTTTTCGTTGGTTTTCTGGGCACTGGTTCCTGCTTAAGCATGTTGTCCAGGCCCGTAGTTGAGTAGAGAAGGAGGAATTGGCACTGCCAAGCAATTTGTTATCCCATTCTGCACGGCCTCTGTGGTGATGAGGCAGGGCCCGCGTACTCAACAGGACATGAGTTGGCTAAATGAGGGTGCTCACAACGAATTCTTCATCCTGACACTCCATAGGTAGGACCACTGTGTCTCAGCCAAGTTTTCTTGTGATCTCCATTCTTCAAGTGCCACCCCCCAACTCCAAGTACGCGTATGCATATAAGCACGCGCGCGCGTGCGGACACACACACACACACACACCCTTCTAAGGTCAATACACATTCTGATGTTGCCATTCTGTAGTAATAGATTAAGATTATTATGAAATGGATAAGAAGCATGGATGAAGAAAATTAGGAGGGACTAAATTGAAAAATATGGAATAGCCTCAGGGACAATTTTAGCCCCTGAGAAGATATATAACTGTGTGTGTCAGCCAACCTTGATGTGGAAAGGAAGGAGGTAAGTGGGATGGGTTGTGCACCACTTGGTTTTAGATATAAAGAGGTGGAATATCTTACCCATGGGCCTTTTAACCAAATCTTCCAGAAGGCAAGCAAGCTGCTTTCAGATAGCCTATCTCAGTTTTAATGGCATTCGTATGGTTACCTTATTTCTGGAAAGGGCCCAGTGAAAAGGAAGTAAATTTAAAACAATTTTTTATTGTGTAAGTCCTCTAAGGGCTTCTCCATTCCCATTGTCCTCTGCCAAAATAAATGTGGGGTCTACCAATTTCCAAGTGGCTAAGGATAGAGTGAGAGCCATACACACTCGTTCAGTAAATCTGCATGCTTCCTATGGGGCTAGCTCTGTTTTGCCCTTAAAGAGCATATAAGTCATTCTCTTCAGAAGTGACCCAAGTTGCTACTTGGACTGAAGTTCATTTAGAAAGAGGGGGAAGGAAGGAGAGAAAAAGGCAGGAACAAATGAAGAGGTGGTCAATGTAGGCACTCAACACAAGGTAAGCCACAAGGACAATGGGGAAGTTCTACATTGAAAGAAAAATGAGCAATGTGCCACCCTGAGATCTCTTTTGAGGCTTCTCAGTAATACTTTCCAAGGTCACAGTGATGACTTGGCCTAAGCTGTCATGATGAAGCTGAAAATACACTGAATACTCATCAATATCAAAACTCTGAGAGGTATCCACAGACACAGCTCGCATCAGCCTTCCCATGCCCTGAAATGGCCCATCTGCGATGGAGTTCAGGCTCTCTGTGGAATACGAGCCTCCTGGAGTTGGAAGGATCTGACCCATCTCCCTGTCTTCAAGGCATGGGCTTAAATAACCTGGTTCTCCTTTGACTGTTTCCCTCAGAGTTCCCTCTCACTGTATTTTTACCACCGGCCAAAGAGGTTTCATACGACCACAGAAAATTCCCTGTTTAGAAGGAAGCCCATCATGATTTGCTCCATCTTCACAACGAAACATCAGCACAACCTCCTGGAAAATCTACTACAGACTTAGGGATGGGAATGGACACTAAACAAAAGTATAAACTACAATATTATACATACTCATGCTCTATAGATTCACAAGCATGTGTATACACACTGTCAGTTGATCACCTCAGTAATCCATTCTACAGATAAGAAAAATGAAGCTCAAAAATGTTCAATGATTGGGCCTAGGATGCACAGCTGGTAAGCTATCACCAAGATTCAACTCCATTCCACAATTCTTCTCTTGCTTTAGGCTAAGTGATCCAAATATGGTTGGAGAGAGAAAGGAACTAAACAAAGTGAATCAAATCTACAAGTGGTGGATGAGTCTGAAGGAGGTCTCCTTTAGTCCCTTTTCATCAAGCTGACTCACTTCCCATGCTGCTGCTTCTCTCTGCCCCATATTTTCTGACCGAGAACAGAGCTTACTTTGTGCGATGGCCATGACTCCAGAAAGGGGTGTCATGATGAGGTTTTGAGATTGCTGGGGATTATGGTGGGACAGGCTGTGGATGTTTGTCAAGGTGCTGACGGGGGGCAAACCACCTCCTGAGACTGAGATCTGCTGGAGAGAAAGAAACAAGAGCCACGTAAGTGAAATTGGGACTGTAAAGAGCAGTGTCCAAAATTACATCACTTAGCAATGATTTGGCACAGTTAATTCATGGATGGATGCATAAATTCATTCATTCATTCATTCACTCAATAACAATTATGAAGCACCTACTGTGGGATAGTTGGTGTTCTAGGTGCTGAAGACACAGCAGTAAGTAAAATAGACAATAATCTCGTCCCTTATGATGGTTCCATTTGTTGACGATCTTTGAGTTACTAGCCAGCTTTAGAGATTCCTCTGCCCGTGGGTATTATTATATGATTGGAAATATCCTATGTTTTGCTTTACGCCTTCCATATTATTGGTGCTAAAGATATGTGATTACTAAAAACAATAACTGAAGAGATGTCCTGGGAGTTCCCAGTGGGAGCGGGTTCGGATGAGGCAGGAATTCAGGGAAGCTTTCACTGACTACAGTCTATTAAGCACTGCTCACACATTAACTCACAAACCTCACTGGTCCCATGAAGCAGATACTTCTGCCTTTCCCATTTCACTGATTAAAAAACTGAGGCTCAGAGTAGATATGTATATTGCCTAAGATCCAACTATCAGTAAATAGTACATCTGGCATTCCAACCCAGGACTCTTGACTCCAGAAGTCAAGTTCTTACCTTTTGAAGAGGACTTTCCCCCACTGCTGCAAGTATTACTAAGGGTTGGGGGGAGATCAGCCATTATTAAGCTTCTTTACTTTTTCCAAATCTCCACTATACATTAACATTTTTTTGTTGTCAAGGAGCTGATATTTTAATGATAAAGCTCCGAAATAAGCCTTGGGCCCCAGAAACCCCCATTCCGTTTCGCCATTATATTTTAAGATAGATTAGCATGAGAAAGCGACTGATTTTAATGCATTTACTTTGTACATGGCCACTTTGAATCCTTTTATTGAGAACTGAATCCTTTTACTTTTTCCTGACAGCATCTTTTCCATGTTTATTTTCTTCATTTTTCTAAGTGTATAATGGCGTCACAAGCATATGTGCTGATAGGGTCTCTTCTGTGCTAGTACTAATATGTATACATGACATATGGCATTAGTTGGAACTTTCTGAATAGTATTAAACAACCACAGCTGTCGTATATGTCCTTGCTTTGATTCTGATGTTATCGGAGTTACTCCCAATGCTTGCCCATTAATTATAAGGAGCTATCAGTTTTACACACATGTATGTTTTTGTCATGACAAAATAGTTTACTACTAATAGTTTTAAATTAATTTTTTAAATTATTATTAAGAACGGACATCCCCCCTCATTCTGAACTAACCCCGACATTCTTGATGGCATCAGAAACCCTGAGAGATGCTTTAGGGTTAGGATACATACATCAGATATCTGAGTAGTCCAGTTTCCCTTCTTCCGTCTCTTGTTACCCAGAGCTCCTCAGATTATAGGTCTCACGTCAGCACACAGGTAAGTATCTCCCGCCCTGCCCTTCTGGTCAACCCCATAGCTCCCAAGGTTAATTTGAAAAAGAATGAAAGAAAAAAACCAAACAGGTTTGTTTGTGTTTTTAAAATGAGCATCAAAAAAATGGGTTGGGGTCATGTGACCAAGAAGGAATTCCAGCCACATCAAACAAGAGAGAACCAGCCTGTTTGCTGGACTTGTTTTTCAAAATGTCAGAGTCATAAAAAAAAAAAAAAAAAAAAAAAAAAAATCAGTAACCTGCCTTCCTGCCTTCAGGTTTCCCTTGGGTAATGTAGTCCTTTGGAAAAAGTCAACAACGTGAGAAGTGTGGACAGTAATCTCTGCCATTTCAATGTTTGATTTTAATGGTGAAAGAGAAACAAAGATGCCAATTATAAAAGGAACTTAAATGTGTATGGTTTTAGAGTTTGTAAAGTGCTTTCACTGATTGTCCTTGATAGATAATGACACAAATGGGGAAGGCATTATGATTATTGCCCCTCTGTTACAGATTAAGAATCTGATTCTCAGGAGAGCTGAGAGACTAGCTCTATGTCACTTAACTAGAAAGTGAGGAAGCCAGAATTCAAACCCAGTTTTGCTGGAGTTTAAATCCTATTAATTTACTACGTTTAGGTAATCTTGGTCAATTCCTGCACTATAAAATGCAATCATTATTTTCTATTTGCGTCCAGGACTGATGGAAGCCAGTGAGCTGCTGAGGATGGCAGCCATGATCCTTACACAGTTATTTGGAGAGCCTGAATTATATTAATGCCGCCAGCTGCAGTACTTTCACTAGGCTGAGTGCTTTGTGTGCCTACAACCTATGAGGTTGCTGTTATTCTCCCTACTTTGCAGGTAAGGAAACTGAAGTTAGAGAAGTTAAGAAATGTCCCCAAGTGGTAGAGTTGGCATTGAAACCAGCTATCTGCCTCCAAAGCCTGAGCTTTTCACCATTAGGTCACACTGCTTTGATACTATGAGAATACCTAGTACATGCTTTTAAAAAAACAAGTTTCAACACACGCAAACTGTGACCCTAAATCTGCTCAGCTCTTTATCAATGCATGCCATTCGGGCATTGGGTAGGGGGTAGATAGTGCACAAGAAAGCTCAGATGGATCAGTATTATTTCCAAAACCAATATCTGAAGGAAGGTCTCGAATGTGTGTCCTACTGAAACTCAACACACAGAGATCATCATTCCTTGTACAGGGCTTAATCAAAGAACAGCAGAGCTACAAGCAACCCTCATACCCATTACCCTTCATTTTACAGATGAGGAAACTGAAGTTAAGCAATGTCCATCCTATCTCTAATAAATAACAGAAGCCAAGACTTGGGCATGCTGGGCTCCTTGCTTGCATTATTTTTAACCATATTCTCCTCTTGCCTTGGTGGACCAAGATCTGTAATGGATTTGTTATATATTAACAGAAAACAGACTCTTGAATTTGGGCTTCCAGTAACACTGACTTAACATATGAGCCAGGGTGTTGGAGGCTAGTGAAAAGCTGGTCCCTGCAAACAAGCTTCCAGGTGTTTGCTAACGCTGAGGTGTGCTGTCTTGGTCAATCATCAATCCAATAATATACTGTCCACTAGGACCTTGCCAAGCAGAACAGGAAGACAAAAGTGTGTCTACAGGCTGCTTTTGGAGCAGCCCTGGCCTGGGTGAGGCAGCTTGCCTCTTAGGAGAACAAGTGGGAGGGCTCGACGGGAAACCTCAGGGACCTTCAAAACAGGAGTGGAGACTTGGAGAGTTCCATCCACCAAGAAGTCAAGATCTCTTCCACAGGCCCCTTTTCCAGGGGAGCCTGAGTAATCCTTATCCCTACTTGTCTGTGCCTCTCACAAAGTAGACAAGACAAACCATTCCTCATGGAGAAGCTTAAGGGATAAGGGGAGGGCAAGGAGGCTGCAAAACACCTTTCATGGGAGTACCCTTTCATGTGTTTTGCAGAGACCACTACCAGGGAGATCGGCTCAGGTCCCCTGATACTGGAGTTGGCTGGGCCAACTCTCCCGTCATAAACTACACTTTGTTTTTCCTCCACAGAGCTAGGGGCCCGATCACCTGTGACTCACCATTCCTGTATTGCCGATACAGTATACACATCAAGGTCTAAAATGGCATCTGCTCCCTGTCCCTTCCCCCCATTCCACCCCTACTCACCTCTGGGTCAGACACCTTGAGCGTGAAAGCCAGGAACCTGCACCCTATCCTCCCTCCCCACCAAAACACAGAGCAGGACCAAAGACTAAAGTTTTCCATTCCCTATCCTTACTAGTGTCATAATGCTGTATTCTCTCATAGGCTGCTCTCCCCTGCACTTGCATTGCTAGAGGAATAGAATCTTGAAAATTCAAAATCAAGCAGCCTATTTCTCATCAAGTGCTCTAAACTTACATCAGGGTGTGGACTGAGGTTATGGATATGGAAAACTTCATTTTAAGGTAACAAACAACATTGACATTAATATAACACTGTCATTTACTGAATATTTACCTTACCAGACACTGTCCTGAGTACTTCCTTCATTATCACCTTTGTTCTCTCAATAATCCTATTGTTATTACCCCCATTTTATAGATGAAGAAAAGAAACACGGGGTAGCTCAGGAACCTGCCCAAAGCTAGCTACATAGTTATTAAGTACTGGAGCTGGGATTTGAACCTGGGTCATTGTAACTTCAAAGTCGGTGTTTCTCACTCACACTGTAAGCATCACCCCACCCTACCTGCCATTTTGTGCTGTAATCTTCATTAGCATGCCGTCCAATGTCCTTCAGAATCCCAGATCAAGAAGCCTCTCCCCACCTCCTACCAACTACTAAATCCTGACTTAATTACTCTCTTTGCCAGTACCAGGAGATGGTGAAGAGAAAGAGAGGGGTTGTTTCAAAGTGAGGCCCTCTCTGAGTTAAAAAACTGACTTTGGAGGCCTCGGTTGGGGGTGGTAGTGAATGAACATTTTATCAACACAAATGTCATTGGCAGCCCCAAAACAAATAGTGTCCCACCCTGCTTGCTTCTTTATGAGGCATTCAATCAATAAAATGAGAGCAGAGCTCTGTCAGATTTATTGGCTAGGTTCAAACTGAACACCTCTTCTACCCGCCAAAGGCTGGGTCACCCGTTCTACCTTTCCGTTCCAACTCTGGACAGCCCCCATCTTCCCTGGAGGGCTACAATGGTTCATTGTTTGAGGGAGGCCTTGTGAGAAGTTGTGTTTGTTTTGCCTCTTATCTTATCAGCTCTGGAGCTACAATGGCCCAGGTGTACTCACCATTTTACCATCAGGTGAGAGGAGATTGTGGCCTGGGTCCAGGCTGGCTGGAGAGACTTGCTGTAAAACGGACTGGCTGGTCACCATGGCGCTGTTGCCATGGTGACTGATTGTTGAGGAGGAAGTGACCTCGTTGGTTCCCTGCTGGCTGTAGCGCACTCCTGCAAAACAAGGCAGACCCTATATCAAACATTAGTGTCACCAGGGCCCGGGAACACCGACTGCTCCTCCCCTTGTTTTTGAGGGTGGATGACAAGAAAACAAAGTTGCCTTCTCCTCCCCTATCTACCTATGAGAAATATTGACTTTTTTCTCTAGGGAAAACATGGCATAGCCTCTACTGAGTTCTGGAATGTAAGGTCCATGAGGGCAGGACTTTTTTATCTATTTTGTTGTGTTCACTGCTACATCCCCAGTGCCTTGGCACTTAGTAGTCACTCAATAAATAAGTATCAAATGAATGAATAAATGTATTCCGCTTGTTTCCCTGGCATCTTTTGGCCCATTTTACAAAGAGGCACTTGCCCAGTGACCCTTGGAAGAGCCATAGCAAAATATATCAGTCTCCGTGCACCACTGTTTTCACTGGGTCCAAGAGGCCTGGGGGGACCCAGGCGGAGCAAAATGGGGATGGGGCTGCAGCCAGGAGTCTTTGCCTCTGGGACTCACATTCCTTTGATGGGGTCCTATTTCGTTGATTTCCAGGGCACAGGGGAAAGTGTGTCTGCCTGGCGGTAGGGCAAGCAGCACGCACAGGCGGGATGTGGATGCTTAGTATAAAACATTATAGCTTGGTCTGCAAGGGAGGGGACAACCAATCACATTTACAACCTCACTTCTCTGACCCACCCTCTTGCTCAGGAACCCAAATTAAAGTTTGTGCTCAAGAAAGGGAAAGTGCTGGGCAGAGACCAGACGGCTGAAGGAAGCAAAAGTGGGGCAAAGAACCTGGGTCCAGTTAGCAAAGTCAAGGTCCTGCTTGATGCGTGCCCATGAAACAGCCAAAAACAAGGCTAGCACAGCCAGGCATTTCGTCCTGAGTTCAAAGCTTAGAGTGGTTTTCGCTTTGGATTTGACAAAAGAAGATTGGTGGACCCTGTTCCTACCTGCAAGGGAGGGAGGACAAATGCTCTAGGCATGAAATCACTTGGAGAGGTGGGCCAACTATTTGGCTGTACTTCTCCTTTTGCCCAGTTTCCCAAGATGAATCATCACTGTATAAAATATACTGATTCTGCTGGTCTGTTTCCACTCCTGCCCTGCCTCCTTCCCGAGGAAGCCACAAAGTCCCCCAGGGGCCAGGCAAGCTGCCATAACCCTCTAGCCTCCAATTCACTAAGACAAAGCTGGCCAAAAGGAGAACCAAGCCAGTTTTTCTTGGATTCTCTGAAAGACATTACCCAAGGCTGATATGACCTAGAACTTAAAAGAGCTGAGAAGAAGACAAACAAATGCTAAGGCAGGGCTCTAACCTTCAAGAGCAACTTGTTTGACTACGAAGTGGCTTAATGTATACTCTATGGGCTTCTTCTATTGGTTGCTTCCCTGTCCGTTGATTCAAGGGCTGTTAGTGGGAGTGGTGTTGGTAATGGAGCAGCACTGGAATTTGGTGGCTATTGGTCTGGGGCATTACATTTTTGGGGAAACAGGAGCCATGAAGTTAAAAGGAAGAAAGGCTTCCATGTCTCCAAACCAACACTCCCTGCCCAGTCCTGTCCCTCTTCCTCTTCACCTACCTTCTGTTCCCTGTTTTCCTATTCGTCACCCTCTACTTCATCCCATTGGATTAAATTAGGTCTTTTTTCTACACTCACATTAACTCACAGTGATGGAAGAAAAAAGATTTGAAATCTGCGAACTCAGGATGCAGAGCTAGGTGTAAGAGAAAAGAGGGAGGCAGATTTCAAATCAACAGAAGGACGAATTTTCTAACAAGAAGGGACAGTGAAAAGACTGTGGGCTCTGGAGCTAGGCAAACTCGGGTTCAAATCTTGACTTTGCTCTTAACAGATGTGTGATCTCGGGGAAGTTCTCTCTGTCTTAGTTTCCTCTCATAAAATGGAGAGAATGCTTCTTTATTTTTATATTAGAGATAATATCTATAAAGCTCCTAGCACAATGTCAAATGAATGACTTTTGTGGATGGGGATGATGAGAGGAGGGAGCTGATATAGGGTTGGACCCGAAAATATATGCCCTAAGATTCTAGAATTCTAGGCCACTCCGGGTAGATTTTAAGTACTGAATGAAATTACCTTTCCATGGAGAACAATTTCCAAAGTATCCTAACCTCATGGACCACTGATGCTTTGCCCTGAAATCAATTTGGGAGGGAGGCCTGGCCCCTGCCCTCTTGTTTTTTCCTTTTGGAGGAACTGGACTTCACCCTGTGTTTTTTTTTTTCTTGCCTTCTTTGACTCCCTGACCAGCTATTTACCTCCCCGAGATGCTCTGCTCTTGAGAGAGTAGTGATAACACTGGGAGTCAGGTGTGTTCTCACCCTCCAGCCTGTCCCCATCATCGATTCAGTCTCAAGTCAAACAGACTCTGGTTTAACCTATTTAATTTGGCTGAAGGAAGAGGGCCAGTCCCCTGATGATCAAATATGGGTCATGAGGAATCTTCTCCCCTACCATAGGCTACATAATTATTTATTTAAAAATAATTAACCAAAGATATCCATAGGAAACAAAAGCCTTCTTTACAAGGAAGTCTGGCAAGAGAGAGTCAAGAGCCATTTGTTAGAATCCAGGCAGCATAGCCCAAGGCTGCTGTGGTTTTCAAACCTGGTTTTCTCCCCCAGGAGAACTTCCTTATATGAGAAATATGTCGGTAGAGCTACTCTGTTTTAAGACAGGTGGGCCTAGACCTCTGCACATTCCTTTAAAGACCTCTGGCTAAGGGATAGTGTCTGGCTTGGAATTAGGGATCCTTATTTTGATCTCAGCTCTGCCATTATTGCACTGGGTGAACTCCAGCTTCCTCATCTCTCAGTTAGAGGACTGCTCATTGCAGGGAGGTGGCTATTATCACTGCAGACTGTGGTGGGAGCTAAGCTGGAGGCTACTTATCAGCTCCAGGTTCACCTGTAACTTTTCCCACTGATGCTCATCATCTCACCAGGCATTTGGCAATCGCTCTGGCCCCCGAGAGGGTGGTTGTTATTAGTCAGTTGCCTTAAAGCCAGGTATGGAGGTGGAGGGTATATCACAAGGTTTCTGCTGGTGCTCTTGTTAGAGGAGAGGCCAGGTCTCTGTGTATTTCACAAACTCAGAAGAGCACTTGAAGTGAGAGCCAAAGCAGAATAGGTTCTGGAGCCAGATGACCTGGGTTTAAGTTCTGGCTTTACCTCATAATAGCCATGCGACCTTGGGAAAGTTACTTAACTTCGCTGAACTTCGGTTTCTTTATTATTAACAATATCCACCCTTTAGGTTACTAGGAAGAAGACTGATGAGTTAATGGATATGAAAGTACCCAGACCATGTTTGGCACATACCAGTTGCTCAAGACACATCAGTTCCCCCAACTCTGGGACTGTCTTTGTGTAAAAGACATTTTTCGGAAGGCTGACTTCACAAAACCTTGTTGAGCACACATCGTGTGCCAAGTACTGTGCTGGGAGACCGTGTGAGGAAGTGGAATGGCGTCTTTCCTTCTGCCTTTGCTATCGTAAGTACAATGAGAGCTCTGTTTGAATGCTGACGGGCCAAATATGCCAAGTTAACAGTCATAGAGGTCCCATAGGAGAAATAACAATGCCAGAAGGTGGCTGTATACCTTTTACTCACTTCCTGACTCAAGTCACTAATTGGCCATGTCCTCGTCACTGGCCATATGAATCAAACAGTAAGCATGTCCATCAGCAAAGGGCCTCTCAGCTGGAATCGAGAGACATCCCTGAGGCCCTGCTGAGGTTATCTACATTAACCCATTCCTGGTTCTCAGCATCATTAGTGATGATGCTATCTATTCCTGAATTCCTGACAGTGTGTGGACAGAAACAAATCGTTTGGTTTCTATCCAATGTGACTGGTCAGAAGTGTCAAAACATGAAAGACGCGTATTGTTCCAAGAAGCCAGAATCTCTCTGCTCTGCCTTTCAGCGCCCACACGCATCTCCGGGGAACGTTGCACACTGCTCCAGTTTGGGATTTCTTTCTAAAACAAAATCATACCATGTCACTGCCCTGTTTGGAATCCAGTGATGGTTCCCCACTGCCTTCTGGAAAAGCCCAGACACCTAAGACTGGCAGAGTTGGGCCTTTGGGACTCTAGTCTCTTATTTGTGCCATCTCTCACCATATCCTATACAGCCATGTCAGAGCACCTGTCATTCCTCACACAGGCTCAGCCATCTCCTGCCTCTCTGGGCCTTTGCTTACACTGTTCCCTCTACCTGGAAGAAGCTCCTCCCTCCACATCCTTTAAGGGGACTAAATGCTACCTTCTCTGTGAAGCTCTCCTTGATTCATCATGGTAGTTATCTGTTCTGTCCTTTGCATTTTACATGCAGTAGAGACTCTTACAGCAGGAGTCGGTTACCCTTCACAATAATACTCTGATGATATCTACTTTTCTCTCCTTTTTGAACAAAGACAGCTTTTTACTTATTGTTGCATTCTCAGAGCCTAGCTGAGGGCACAAAACTGCAACTATTTATTGAATGAAGGAATGAGTCCTCAGCTGCTTTGAGTATCTATGCCCCACAACAAGGGAGCATCCTTCTGGCAGGAGAAAATGCAGCCAGTTCTGTGGTAATGTTTGTACTGGGAATGTGGATCTCTTCCAATTCTACTGATATATTAGGGAATAATTAGAATGCAACATGAATTTCACATTTGAAAAATTCAGGAATCTGCACCCAGATGAATACACAGGAATATACTAAATGCGCTTGTGTGCGTATATATGCACACACATGTACCTGTCAAACATCTACCACCTGCCATGTGTTCATTGCATGTGCTATAAGCCATGGCTGTCCACATCTGGGGTTACAGCTTTCCTTCTGATTCACATTACCCTCTGTCCTCCATCTGACAGTAACTCATAAACTGCAACCTTTCTGCTGTCCACATCCATAGGCAAACTTCAGGAATTTTTCAAGGCAAACTGCCATACTTATTGTTGTACAGCATTTATGTATTTCCTAACCATTCAACAGATGTAAAACTCTGCTAATGTTTTTTTTTTTTTTAAATTAGATTCTTACCTTTTTAAAAGGTATCACTGATGACATTTTTGAGTGTTATACCCTTAACCCCATTTTTTCCTATAAGCCCTGTGGTTTTTATTGTGTGGCTTTGCAAAGCATAGTGGTTTTTATGATGCATATGTTGGGTTCCATGGAACTGACTGTGCACCTGTGTTCAAAGACAGACACCAACTGCCTCACCCGAGGACCCCAGAGGGGAGCTGCTTAGCGTGTAATTAATCACAGAGACTTTTCAGAAACCTGTACTTCAGGGTCTTAGAACCAAATAGAGCACCTGGGCATCTAATCTAGCTTTCCAAGAGCTTCAAAAAGCAGCTAAGACTCAATTCCACAATTCCAGAAATCAACTGGACAATAACATCTAGACAATTTAAACTAATATTCTCTCTTTCTATCTCTCTGCTTTGACTGATGATTCTGGGCCTGTCAGCTTTTGGGCCTGACGTTATCATCTATAGGATGGGTATACAGACTCCCCTCAGAAGCCAGAATAATGAATGAATGAAATAAGGTTAGAGAAGCACTGGGTTTTCTGGGAGAGAAAGTGCCAGCCAAACAGAAAAGTAATGTCAGCCCAGAAAGCATGACCAGAATTGCTCTTTTAGTAAGAGAAGAGGGAGGTGGGACCTGCAGGGCAATGAGAGGCTCGGCTTGCCCCCATGTGGCCTTTAGCACCGAAGCCTGGGGGTCCCTTTCCCTGGGGTCTGTGAGCTGCACCCAGAATCCAGTGGGATGCCTTTCACCCTTGACATTTCAAAACCAATCTCCCATCCCTGATAATGCAGGAATGTTCCTCTGGCTAGTGGATCTCTGCCAGCAGAGTAAGCGACCCAGCTACCAACAGAGTAAACATTACTCAACTAGCCAGGGCTCTGTCACACACATTCTTCCCCTGTGTTCCTAACCTCATGCAGAGCGCAGCCCAGCCCTGTTAGGTCTGGAAACTGGGAGTGTAAAGTCAAGCAGGAGGGGTTGTGCAAAGGAGAAAGCTCTTCCAAAAGGAAACAACCATATCCATTAATCATGGGGGAGATGGGGCTGTCTTTCCTCTGAAGCCAAAATCTAGAGTTGGGGAGGGCACAGGGAGGAATCAGGCTGGTCTTGATGGGCCCAGCACTGCATCCTTAGAAACCCAGTCCCTCTTTTCCCAAAGAGGAGTCGCTTTCTTGAGGGGAGAGGTAGAGACACAAATGATTCTGTCTAGTGAACTTCTGAGTCACTCACTCATTTGGGATGACAGAATGTGAACCATTCCTTGGCTTGAAATTGGGAACTCGAGAAATGAGGCTTTCAAACAAGTTAGCATTATCACCGTGGTTTCCTCAGTGGTAAGACAGGACTATTGCCAGTTCTTATTAATATTACCTCCTCTATGGGGAAAAAGATGAATGTTTGCAAAGAGTTTAGGAGATTAAAAATCTGGAAGCATGGTAGGCAAAAGCTGATGTAAGATGAAAGCAATTTAAACACTGGGCTGACTTCAATTCCAGATCTCTTTCTACCTGAGGTGGCTTAGTTAGGAGCCCAATTCATAAGAGGAGAAACACAGACAGGCCTGCGGGGACGGTAAACATTCTTGAATTCAAGGAGTAAAAGTTGAGTGATACTTAAGGGAAGCCCACAAACTGGTTTTCTTATAAAAATCAAAGCAAATGTAACCAAGAAAAAAAAAAAAAAGTCTTCCATCAAAAGCATCTTGGCTGAGAACAGAAGCTAATGTACACGGTGCACCTGAGAAAATTGCACATGTGAGGAGGCAGAAGGGACACCAGGTCCGCCTGTCCTCCCCACAAGGCCCGCCAGCCACCATGCCTGGTCTTGACCAGGGAGCTAGTTTCTGCGGGCAAACATCAGATGGTTTGCAATGAACACTTTGGCCTAGAGATGGAGGCTGTAGGGGAAAGAAACCAGGCCAGCATTCGAGAACTTGAGAAGTCCTCACGTATGTGAATGTTTCACAGTCAGCTTCTCAGTGTGTCATAGATGCCCATTTGACAGAGTGGAAAGCTGAGGTTTGAAGGGGAGGAGGTCATTTTCACTATCTTTTGCTAAGGCCCTCCCAGCAAACTGGTGGTATTTCGAAGCTGACTCTTCTCCCTCTTTCCCATATGCCCCAAAATAACTCCACGTACATTGAGCCTTCTGTCATGACCGACCAATAGTTTGAAATGATTTTGTTTATTTACTTGTTTCTTGGTTGTCTCTCTCATTGGAATATAAGCCCAATGAGGGCAGGGCCTTGTCTGTCTTCTCCATGGTCTCCTCAGCACCTTGCACAGAACTTAGCCCGTGCTAGGCTCTTATAAGTATTTGTTGAATGAGTAACTGATGGATAAATGACCTATATTTCAACTCCAACAAAGGGCTCCACACTTCCCTCACCTTTAGTCTGTTGAGTTGAGCCATAGAAAACTGAGAATGGTATACATTTCTTATACATTTATCCTCTAACTCTCCCAGTTTTTCTGAGGTTAAGGAGAGGCATGCATTTTTAAGGAGGAAGGTAGGGAAGAATAAGAGAGAAGGAGAATGGGAGATTAATATATTACCACAATGAAGAAATAGTGCTGACACATTTCGGCAAGTTCATGTTTGAAGATACAAGGTGGGTACACTGAGGAGTAAGTATGATGCAGCAGGACTCCCTTTTCACACCTGAGATTTTAGATGGCGCTTTAGCGTAAAAAAGGGCTGATGGGATACTTGGGAGGAATCTGACCATTCTCTATTTCTTGAGGCCTAAGCATAGCACCCATTACCTAGGATGCTGTGAGGATGGGAATGGGTGCTTGCATTAGCACAGGCTTACCTTTTTAAAGGTTTTGGGTTGCAGGTGGGGACCCAAAATTTAGACCCACCATGTTAGAACCCAGTTTTAGGCCCACTGGGTTGATTTGGGGGTAAGAATTTACTATGGTGGCATGAGTAACTTAAATGCCTTTTTCTATAAAGGAATCTAGAGTAAAACTAAGAAGGGTTAATGGTGGACATTGTTAGGCCTAAAGGCTACGGAGACAGACAGAGCCCTGCTACAGTCTGGCTCCTGGGGTCCCTTTCTGAGAGGCTGCCTTTGTGGGCAGGGGGAATGTGGCGGCAACAAAGGCTCCTAAGGCTTGGCTGACGAGGAGAATGATGATGTTTCTTGTGGGTCTGGGCAACGGGGGAAGGCTATAAAGCCATCAGCAGACTGAGCCACTGGGTGTCCACACAAAAGTTAGGTCCTATAAACAGACATCTGTATTGTGACTAAAGGGCTAATAAAATTGCCTTAGAAAATAGAGGTTTTCCACTGCAACCTATTCATAAGCAGGACCCTACTGGGAAGTGATACCAAGGGAGAAGTTCCTTTGAGGCCTGGAAAGTGTCAGAGCTACATTATGGGGGTTTCCCTGGCCAGATCCCAGCCTCTTCATCACTGTCACTGAAGGCAGCACCATCAGCATCATTATCACCATCATCACCATCATTATGACAGATAGCCACTGATCACTCGCTCATGGATGCTGGTCCCAGGAACTACTAGGTGTTGGATACTAAGACTTTGGGAGGTAAGTGGTTACTGGCTTCCATTAAACAGGAGTAGCAGTTACGTGCTCAGGGAGCACCCCCAGAAAACTGGTGGCTGCCTAAAGCCAGGCAGTTTCCTTTCTATCCCTTCAAATGACTCTGATTTGCAAAAAGTCTGGTCCCTTTTCTAGACCCTCAGTTCACTCAATAGACAGTCAGTGAGAGTTGTTCTAGCTCTTTGCCTGCTCAAGAGATTATAAAAGAACATAATCTAGTAGAACAAACTAGTAGAACTAAACCAGCAGAGTAGACTAAAGTAGTAGAATATTAGAGAGAAAGAATAAGAATAAGAACATGTTCTTCAAAAACTTCCCAGTAGCGCTTAATGTTGAGGAGTTTTTTTTGGTAGGCGGGATTGTATACTTTGGTTAAGCAGTATTAATGGAGGTTGAGCTGATGACATTGTTTCTATAAAAGGAAAAATATGCTTTAAATAATAATATATGCATATATCATGTAAAATGAAACTAAGTCCATGCTCATTTTAACTCTAAAGCTTATAAAATGAGGTTTGTGCATTAAACTTTTGAATAGGAAGCTCTTATAATCAATGTCTCCATTCCATAAATACATATAATGTCTACCATGTGCCAAGCACAGGGCTGTGGACCTGAGACACAGCAGTGAAAAAAGCCAACTTGGGCTTAGATGCTGGTACAGCCCCCAACTCTACCATTTGGAACATGTGCACAGTGAGACTTCAGGGACTATCATTTTCCCTGTGTTTCTTTTTCTTTGCCAGATAGGAATGTAAACCCTACACTTCACCTGCCAATAGGATACTCAAGAAGGAAAAGGCTCCATTCTTAACATCTCTATACAAATTAAGCACCTATTTTGTGCCCATTGTGCAAACTGATGTTACACAAATGGGGGAAGCTGTTCAGAGAGTATCCACCCTTGCTGAGCAAGAACTCATTGGACTCCATTGCCAACCCTGTCCAACAAGTGCTGACCAGGAAGAAGCACCCTGCAGTGGGCAGGGCCAAAAGGCATGGGCAAGCTGCCACTCAAAGGTCCTAAAAGTGTTAACCTCCAGCAGTTATAGGTGTCTCCTTTATACCCATTATAAATCTGTTTATTGTGACTGGCCCCACCCAATCTGCTGGTGCTGTAAAGCTCTAATGGTCCCTAATAAAGGTAGAAGGCTTCTAACAGCACGCTGTTCCTGAAATGGAGAAGGATCGAGGGAGAGCAGGAGGGAGAAAGAGGAATGATGAGCTTAACAATGAAATATCACAATTGCAAACCTTCCTCTGCTACTTGAAGCGGCCGAGTCCTGGGCCCCATGACTTGATGTTATACATGATCTTCAAATACTAACCTGTCAGAGCTGAAAGGTCCAATCCCTTCATTTGCCAGAATCCTTAAGACGTTAAATGATTTGCCCAAGGTCACCCCTGTTCCATAGCGGTTCAGGTCTCCTGAATCCTAGTTCAGAGCCCCTCGCCCCAGCTACCTCACCTTTCCTAGTTCAGCAAGGGGCCATCTGGATGACCGCCAACCCTGTCAAAACCCTCCTGCTCCATCTAACCTAGTGTGTCCAGTCCTGACTGTACATCCAAATCTCTAGGGAGTTTGCTGAAACTTCACATGCCTGAGCCTCTGCCCCAAATTCTGATTCTAAAAGGTGTGGGTGAGGGAGCCAAGGATACTTTTAATGAGCTCTCCAGGTGCCTTCCATGGTTTGGGAAGGAGGTTGGAGAACCACAGGTCTGGTTAATACTTGGGTTTCATTGCTTCTGATGTCTCAAAAGATAAGCTGTGTTCATGAAAAGGGCAACTCTTCCAGGGAGAAACTGCAAACCACACCCTGGTCAAGAACCCAGGGAGATCCAAAGCTCTTCCTGTCTCAGTGTCCTGAGGACTGCCAAGTCAATTTAATAACACCTTCCCTGTCAGGCACATTTCATCACATTTAAGCCTCGCGGCAACCCAAAAGGAGATAGGTATTGTGACCCCTGTTTTATAGATGAAGAAACTGAAGCTAAGTCACTTGTTTGAGGCCACACTACCAGATGGTGACAGAACCACAATTCAAGCCCAAGCCTGTTTGGGGTACTATACTTTGCTATGCAGACCCATCCGAGCATGGTGGTCTTGATAAGGGACTGCCTGTAACTACTTTGTCCCCGCAGATGTAGGCTTCCCTTAGGAAAGTCATTAAATGTTAAGGCTCATCTGCATGGTGTCCCTCCAATTTGAGAAGGACATGCCCAGTACTAGTTCTGGGGAATTTGCCTCTTGACCTCCTGAAGGCATTAGAGAGACTGAGCCTCACTGGTCAACTCCTCAGTGGCTAAACTCATACAGGTGTGGCTTCCTGTGCTCACTCCAGGACTTACGTCACCCTCTCCTCCTCACTGCTCTGTGCCTGAAGTTTGGGGGAGCTTCCCTCCTAAGAACAAAGGCCACTAAGCTTCTCAGATATGTCCTCCACCAGGAAAGTACCACGCCCCTCCCCTCAATTAGCAGGTTATGAGGGCTACTTACTCACAAGCAGGGGACTCATGCCTCCTTTAATTAAAGAAGAAAAATGCCCTATTCGGTATAGGAAATTCAGGGTCATCTTATGAACCTGACCTCCTGCTACATGGTCATGAGCCCACTTTCCCCACCACAATACTTGGCGCTTCCCAGCTTTCTCTCACTGTTTAGTGTATTTGCACTAAATGCCCATGGCACTGGATATGGCACTGGAAATGCTTTATGGATGTCACAGAGCAGCCCTTCTTGGAAGAATGAGAAACTGCCTCAAACTCCAAGTGCTATAAGAAGCCAGCCTGAGTCTGCTACAAATACCAAGATAAGTATCTTGTTGAAAATACTTAAATTCTCTAAGAATTAAAAAAAAAAAAACCTCCAAGAGGGAAAGAAGGAAAAAACAAAAAAACAAAACAGACAAGTATCTGCAATAGTAATAATACCTACCATTTATAACAACCTGCTACATCCGGGATGCTTTACATATATTATCTCACTGAATCCTTCTAGCATTTGCACGAGAGAGTATCCCCAGTTCATGCATTGAGAAACTCAGGCTCAGAGATCCCAGAGACTTGTCCAGGGTCACCCAGCTAATAAGTGGCTAAGTTGAGATTGGAATTCAGGTCTGCTTCTATCGCCCATGATTTTGTTGGGATTTGTAAAAGCATTGTCCAGAGGATCTTCAGTATATTAAATGTTGGGATTGTTGGTGGTTGTACACCTAAGGTGCAGCCTGGGTAGCGGAATTTTTAGAAGCTCCTAGTTGATTCTAAAGTGTGGTAAGGTTTATGAACCACTGTCCTAGAGCAGGGGTCAGCCCACTGTGGTCTACAGGCCAAAGCAGCCAGTTTTTGTATGACTCATGAGCTTGGAATGGTTTTTACATTTTTAAACGGTTGGGGAAAAATTCGAAAAAAGAATATTTTGTGATATATGAAAGTTATAGGAAATATAAATTTTGGTCCTCACGAATAAAGTTTTTTCGAAAGAGAGCCATCTTCATTTGTTTACATATGGTCCATGGCTGTTTTTAATCTATAAAGGCAGAGTCGAGTAGTGAGAAGAGATAGTATGGCCTGAAAAGCCTAAAGTATTTACTCTCTGACTCTTTACAGAAAAACTTTGTCAACCCTTATACTAGAGTTGTTATAAACAGCTAGGATGATAACCAAAACTGAATGCTTCCTTTGATTTTATTTTGGGGCTATGTTTCATATGTATTATAAATTTTTTTCTTCTCCATTTGTGCTTGTACTTTTTGAAAAGTGGGTAGAAGCATAAAGCAAGATCTTGTGCCTTCCCATCAAACAATGATTCAAAAAACCTTGCACAAATTTCTGCCTTTCTCTGTACCTTCAGTGTTTAATTCTTTCCAAGTTCCTGTCAGTTCCCATCAAAACTTTAGCAAACAGATTCCAAGGGCACTTCTCCCATTACCTGCAGGCCAGGGCTATGTGCTTGCAGGCAGCTTCCTTCCTCCTCAGAGCTGTCTGGAGGCAACAAGGAGTCCTTGAATCCTCTAAGGGTCCTTCAGGGGGATTAGGCATGGCCAATAGGCTGCCTACAGTGATAGGACTCCAGTATCTCCTGGTCCCTTTGTGCAGAGGCTGGTAGCCCCGCCAGCTCAGCAGCCAGGTTTCTTTGTATGCAGGCCAGGGTTGGTCCCCTATCAGGGAAAGGTTGCCGCAGAAAGCTCTGAAGGCCAAACCTCATAATCTCATTAATATCTTGATTGTCTTCCCCAATCTAGTGGCAGCCTGTGGGGGTATTACCACAAGATAAAATGACCTTCAGATTTAACAGATACAATGACAATCAGATAAATTCTCTATGAAGGAGAACATTAGGGCCATGTCCACCACTGAGCCCTGAGTCCCTTTGAAAGGGTTTCCTAAAATAGCAGATGTTTCAAGGCAGGATTTGTTTCTCATCTGAACTGAAATAATCTGCTACATAGGGACAATGGGGCTTACTTACTATGGGGACTTTTGTTGCCGAGATGAATATTTTTACAACTGCCCTCATAAACTCCCTCCTCTTGTCTGCTGCCCAGGGAGGGGGCGGAGCTCCAGAGGTGAGCTGAGGTTCCTGCACTGTCTAAGAAGCCCCATTAAGTTGTTAAGACATTTAGTGCCCCAGACAGTGCTGACTGCAAGGGCAGTTCAAATCCCCTCCCAGATGGGGATGGGGCTGTGAAAGAGGGGGCTTTGATTTCTTCTTTGGTCAGTGCACGGAATCTACCTTGGTCAGGGGCAGCAGTTGGGTGAGGGGAAGTAGTAAAGTAGCCAGACTTGGGAGACCCCCACCCTTACCCTACCAACTTGGCCATGCTCTCCCAAAGCCTTTGTCATTCAGAGGGGAGAAGTAGGAATGTGGGAGAAGGGCCTGTAGGGGGGATTGTGTGTTTGTATGTGTTGGTTTTCATGCCTGAAATGTTTGTAGCACCTGTATAAAGTGCTTAGCATCTGTGTAAAGCAAAAAGAGATGGACAGTGTGTAACAGCCCAAAACCTGTCTCTGCCGCTTATTAGCTATATGAACTTGGGCAGATTACTAACATTCCAAACATCTCACTTTCCTTGATTGCAAAATGGTGATAAGGATACAAATGGTTTTTACCCATTAAGGTTGTTGTCAGGATTAAAGAAGATGATGCATGTAGGTACTTAGCCCAGGGCCTGGTACCCAGGAGGTACTCAATCCACACTAGCTGTTATAATGATTCACATTTAGTTACAACCCTGCACTTTCGAGATTTCCTTGGATCCTGTGGATTGCAGCATTAGGGAAAACAATAACAACCACACAGATACCCTAGCCCAGAGTTTGATTTGTCCAAGACCCAGGGTTTGATTTCTATAGGCGACTTGGGAGATGTGAAAGGGGGTGGGGGGAGAGGAGGCAAGATGTCCTGGTTTTCAAGCTCTGATCTGATCATCAGGGCAATCAAGTCCATTGGGGCTTGGGGAGAGAGGAATTGAGTTCAAAGAGGGGGAGGAGGAAGCGGCCACGGAAATAAACACCTCCTCTTAAGTAAACAGGCTATGGTTCAAGGTAGCTGAAAGTTACCCTCGAGGGGCTTCTCCTCACCTCTGTGCCTTACTTTCTTTCCAGGAAATGAGCACTAACCTTCATCTCAAAAGGTGATACAAGAGTGAAGACATCACGCGTGAGGCGAATAAAGGCTAATAAAGACCTTCTGCCCCTCCCTTGCTGTCACAAGGCCGCCAGGCATGTTTGCTGGAGGTGGCCAGGTGAGTTTGCTGCGGATTGGAGCAAAGGGTACAGAGAGCACATCCACCCCAGATCACACAGCCGGATCCCTGGCTTGGGTCAAGGCTAGCCCAGTTTCCATCCCACGCTAACTTCCTCCTCCTCCTTGAGCTGATCAATATGAGCACCAGTCTCCAACCAGTCCTTTTCCTTGCCACAGCTCTGCTCTCTGACCTTTTGGGGGCCTTTCTCTTGATTCCTCTCCAGAATGGAGGTTGGGGCCATCACTCCGGGCCTGCTCAATGGCCTCAGAATGGGCTGTCATGGGGCCTATAACCAGGGACAGCTCCTGCTGGCGAGAGTTGGAAAGGAGGGGGGTGCAGATAAAGGCTTTCCAGGCTGAAGATAAATGGCTGCCTGCAGCCTGCTACAGTAACTTCAGGCCCCCAAGAAGAGCAAACAAAGGGTGCCCCTGTGACACTCACTGGAAAGATGAAGGCCCATCAGCAGCAGCCAGGCTGGTTCAAAGCCCCAGCTTAATTGTCAATTAAGCATGCATAAGGGAGACAAAGCCATGACAACCCTGGGCTGCATGCTGATGTGTGATTGTAAAGCCGGGAGGGGCAACGCTGAAAACAGCTGATTCTGCTGACAGTGTGTTTGTAGGGCACCTTGTAACCAATCAGCCGCTGACAGAGGCAAAGTGCTCCTCCTGCCACTCCTATTGTGCGGGACATTCCAGGACCAGGGTCACACTATGGTCATCGTGGGCAAGTGGGCCACAAGGCACTAAGCGTGGCTGGGAGGGAAGGGGCACAGTTAGCACAGGGATGCTCTCCTCTCCAGGAAGAGGCTTCAAGGGAAAGATTTGTCTCTAAGGTGCCTCCAGTCCTCCAGGCTCAGAGACAGGTGTTTGGGGGGGAGTTGGGGGCATAGGGATTGGGGCCTTGTCTCCCCAGCTCAGCGTTAGAGGTTCCCATGCTGACTCGGATGTTGGTTTCCCATCAGCCACCACAGAGCTCTTCTTGGATTCCACATCCAGTTACATTTTAGGCCGGGATAGAGACCAAGAGACCTTACCTTGGTCATGGGACCATGATGGGAAGTGCACCACGAGGCTCTGCAAACCAAGGCTCTGCTGAGCACTGGGCGTCAGCCTGCTGTCTGCCTAGCCCGAGGTGCATTCCCTAGGGGCCCTGTCACAGTTCATGTGCCTCCCACCCTGGCAGCCTGAGAGGGGGACACGGGCACCGATGCCAGCACCCTATATCCCGGGTACCAGCCCAGCGGCCTCCTATGCCTCCAGTCCCAGTGCCAGGACACAACTCACTCACCGCCTCTTAGAAATAAGGCCCTGGTATGTGACATTTAAAAGGAAATAGCTTTCTGCTGCCTGTCATTTTTTCCACTGCCATTTGTTTGGTCCTCTGTAATAATAAGAATAATGAAAATGATAGTAGTTACGGTTTATTGGGAAAGACAGTGTTTATACATTCTCTCGTTTGACCCTCATCTAGACCCTAGGAGGTAGGTACTATTTCTGCATTTTACAGATAGGAAATTCAGACTCAGAGAAGTTATGTGAATTGGCCATGCTATAGTTATGAGAATTAACCTGGTTGGTTAGAACTAGATTCAAAACTCAGTCCAGAGAATCCAGTCTCTTGGTATGGACCAGGACTAGCTTGATGACTCCTGAGTGAAAATTCAGGTAGAGGGAAAGGCAGACACTGAAAACATACAGTGTCCCACAAACACAGCTCCATAAATAGCAGTCTGTCCCTAGAAAAACGCGCGATGCTTCCAAAGATGACCTCAATTCCCAGCTGGTTCTGCGGACTCCACGCAACTACATAAGGGGTGATGCGGAGTGCAGCACGTGTGTGCCTTAGTCATCACAAGCACGATGCTGGGACTTGGTATGTGCTCAGTGTGCCCTGTGCTGTGGACAGTAAGGCGTGGGAGCCAACAGCCCTGAGTTCCAGTCCCTGTGCGGCCCATTGCTCTGTTACTTTGGTGGGTCACTGCCTCTTTCTGGGCCTCAGTTTCCTTCTTCAAAGTCCCTCCCAGTTTTAACAGCCCATGATTTTTTTTTAAATGCCAAGACTTCTGGGGACCCCAGAGAACCTGCTTCTAGCGAGATGTGCCTTCTCAGACTGATCAGCGGGGTGTCTGAACTGCCCAGTTTCCAGGACCTGATATGGTCCCTCCAGCCTCCTTTCAGAACACAGAAGGCCTAAGCTAACGACCCTGTGGTGACCTCACCACAACCCCAGCTTGTCAGAAAGCTGCTGGGCCTTTGTTTGGCTTGCAGGCTCCCTGACTTTGGTGTGGAGATCACAAGTCCCAGCACAATAGCCATTGTCTTTTCAATAATGCCCCTTGCCCCAGCCACGCCCCCCTGCAGCTCCCAGATCCAGCTCCATGGATCACTGCGGGTGGCAAGTAAGTGCTCCAGTCCTGCTCAGTGCTGGCAACAAGCCGTTTGCCACTGCCCTCTGAACCCTCTTTTTAATATCCATAAAGGGGCCAAGTTTTTCTGCAATCAGGACAGTGTTGGTCTGGGGGCTTCTTAAGAGCAACCAAAGTTGCTCCCCAGGTGGCTGAGCCCTTCCCTTCTGTGGAAGCGGGATGCAGAGAAGCTCCGAGCCCTGGCCCAGGCTTCGTGCTGGACAGTTGCAGGCTCCCAGAGCCCCTTGAAGAGGTCATGCTATGGGAGGGCACAGTGGAACAAATGCTTGGATACCGCCCAGCTGGTGGTTCTGAACCTGTCACCTGCAACACTTGGGTCAGCTTCAGATCTCAGGCCTCTCTCAGCAGAAGGGCAACCAGCAGGCAAAGGGTGGGACAGGTTTCACAACCACCCCCTTCCGCAAGCCCTTCCCAAGAGCAGGCAGGAGACCATAGCACCCTTTGTCTACACAGTCACCAAACCTAAATAATAAGCACACCCATTCTGGAAAGCCAGCTTTCCTGGAAGAACTAAGTCCCAAGGGGAGAAAAGCTCACTCCAGCCTATGCCTCAGACAGCACTCAGCACACAGGAGTATTTTCCCACAATGAAGATGTGGAATTCCATCCTGACAAACCTCCCCCCCTCCCACCCCCCCCCCCCCCACCACCACACACACACACACACAGCAGATACATCCTAATCCAGGCCAGGACCTGGCACACAGAAGCACACAAAAGGTACTCAGTCTGTTTTGGCCAACTTATTACTGCAAAGATTTTAAGTGACTGACTCTGCCCTAACTCTGGCAGAGTACAGAAGCCAACAAGCAGTAGCCCTTCCCCAGAGGTCCCTAGGCTCCTCCTATTGGAGCTGGACAGAGCCCTGAGGTGGAATGTGGACGGGGTTGAAGAAGGCGACCCCTCTACCTGCAGTTTGTACCTGGCACACCAACAAGGCAGCTTTCTCAGTCTAATCTGATGGCAGCACTGACCTGCTGAGTCAGCAGCCACAGAGGGTAAAGAAAGGGGACTAGAGAAGAATGGAGCAAAGGGCTTCCTGGAGGCTGAGAAAGGGCTCAGAGGAATCCTGGCCACAGTCACACACTATTTTCACAGAACATTCTGGCCACAAGAGGGGACAGGCCCTTGGACCAACTCAAAGCATTTCCTCCTATGGAAAATCTTGAGCCAGATGAGACCCTTGGGAGAAGAAGCAGGCTCGTTAGGTGGCTGGGGCAGTGGCGCCTGGGGCCTGCTTACCTGACAGCTTATTTGGAGGAGAGGCACTGGGCTGGTGGTGGGGGGAGCCGTGGGAGAGCAGGGGGTTCAGGCTGTGTGTCTGGTTGGAGCCGTAGGCATCCATGGCCAGCTTCTGCCGGAATGCTTCCTCTTTCCTGCGGTTTGCAAACCAGTTGTAGACACGGACCTCAGTGACCAGGTTGGAGCCCAGGCCATGGGCTTTGGAGGGGGAGACCCCTCGCTGCAAACATTCTGCCCTGAAAATGGACAGAGGGGGAGATGGTGAGTGAGGGCAGGCAGGAGGTGGATGGCTGTGCTTGGTCTCAAACACATAATCACAGTGGTCTTGGATAGGAGTGTGAAGAGGCCCAGGAGAGAGTGGGAGCCTGGGGAAAAGCCTATCTAGAGACACAGGTACTGAGCAAGCTCTGCTGTCTAGAAGTCAGAGACGTAGCCTCCGATGTGGCTCCAGTGAGAAGAGAGCAAGCTGGGGACAGGAACTTCAGAGGGAAGGTCCAGACTGGGCTTCCTGACACCTCCTTATGTTGCTACTCTTCCATTGCACCAAAGGCAAAGTCCTTTGCTGGCTGTCCGAGCTGAGTCCCTTCATGGCACTCTAAAAAACTTCTGACCTTTTGGGGTTTGGACACCCCAAAAGGATGTCGAGGAAGATAGATCCATTACTTGCACAGCAGGTATTCCCCCGCAGAGGGCAGGCTGGGTGAGGTATAAAGGAGGGCATGCGGAGATGGTTGGTCTCTACTTTTATCATTGCTGATGAACTCCCAGTTCCAGGTGTGAGAGAGATTCTTAGATACCACTGGATACTGGCAGGTGGACAGAGCACAGCCTGAGGACTCTGTGACATGTATAGCTGACCGCTTTGACTCCCCACTTTCTGGCCTGACCTCACTGGCCACATCCTTCCACTGCCAGAGCCAGCCCAGCCCAGAGACAGAGAGCCCACAGGTCTTGGCCAGAGCAAAATGCAGATTTTTTAGAAAGTCACTGTTAGAGTCAGGGAGGATGGAGCAGGAATGAAGCAAAAAGAGATGGCAAGGACTTCTAATCGTTTTCTTTAAAATTACATGTAGTTGTTAAGATACAAAAAGAACTCTAATCAGTGTGGGCAGAGTAGACAGAACAGATCTAACCAATTCTTGCTCTCCTGCCAATTTCCTTTTGGACCAATGGCTATACAACAATTGGTAGAGGCCAGAGTGAGTCTGTGGCTAAGAGACAGGTTTTCTCTGGTTTATATGCAGTCAAACACATGATTCTCATTTTGCTGGCATCATATCTTAGATTAGCCCTCTCCAGAGTATCTTCCCTAGAATAATAGGTCATAGGGGTATTCCCTGAAAAAAAAAAAGATTTCATGGTCAACAATTAATTCAACAAAACGAAGTGGGTTTCTCAGCTGCGGAACTCCTCAGAGCCTTTAATACATTAATATATGTCATGACTCTCTAAGAGGAAGTATGCATATGACGTTCCTCAAATCTATTTATTAATGACTTGAAATTAGGATTCCGTGGAACACACTTTGGGAAGCCCTGAGTTAGCCACACTTATCTGGATAACCAGTGTCTCAATATCCCAGGACCGAGGGGATGGATATTTGGTCCACGTGCTTGCCAGCCTGCTCGGGCGAGCTTCTGGTGATGTTACCTGTTGCATTCCTCCACTAAGGCCTCCCTCTCTTCCTTGCTGGGGTTCTTTTGCCGGTCGTAGGCCTGGTACAAGATTTGCTGGGATGCGGGCCCCCATTTGAACCGGTTGCGACGCATCTTCTTGTTGGCAGGCTCAGAGCAGGCGTCATCGGACTGCCCAGGCCCCTGGCTCTGTTGACTGAACTCTGGAAAGAGAAACAGCAGCTGATCCTGACTGCTTTTGTCTGTCATATTTCCAGAACTCTGGACTGTCTGGTTGAATTCTGAAAAGAGAAAGGAGTATATTTGATAGGGTCTGTAGCCTTCACTTGGCAGACAGATAAACAGACGAACAAGAACACTTTTATTCCTCTTCCTTAAGCTTTGCGATCTGCTGTTATTGTATATGAGGATGCAGAGGGAAGGCTCACAACAGGCCCCTCACTGCCCACCTCAGTTCAGTCCACCAAAGCCACCCCTTTCCTTTCTTTGAAGGAGCTCCAATGTTGCCAACCATTGTTTTAAGAGCAATTTATTATTTTTTTCCCCCATTGGTTCACTGGCCTCAAATGTGAAGCAATACTCTGTATTGAACTCCTGTATTTTTATGTCAAGGGGATGAACTCAACCAAGTCTCAGGTCTAGGAGGAAAGTACTCAAAGGTACAATTTATAGTTAGACAAAATATTCAGAGACTGAAAGTAGCTCTCCTCCCCGCTCCCCCATTTCCTCATGTGTACTAAGAATCTACATTATAATGTTATACTCTTAGAAAAACCCCAAACCCAAAAAACCTTTTGACCACAGCTTTGAAATAAATATAACTGGAGTTTTATATTGGAAAGAGTAGACGCTCTTTAGATCTAGATAATTTCAAAGGCAACAGTGTATGTGTGTGCGTGCATGTCCAGGGATCCCTTTATGAGGAAAAGGCCTTACAGACACACCCACACATTTGAAAAATGGCAAATGCAGAAGATGGCAGACACAGGACTCTTCTAGGAATGACATTTAATGAATGAGTTGGAGAAAGATAAATGCAGATAGAATGATGCTCCCTGTCTGTCCCTTCCCAGGACCCAGGCATATCATGATCCTCAATACATTTTGGTTGAATGAATGAAAAAAGACAGCAGCTTGCCCAGTGGCAATGCCCTAGCCTATACGGTTTAAGAATGATTTGATATTTGCTTATGTAAGAAGAGAGCTTTGTTGTTCTCTTCCTCACAGCTGCATGAAGCAGGGTTCGTTGGGGTGATTGATTCCATTTTACAGATGAATAAGCATAGAGGCCAACCACCAACCACCCTGCTGAGCAAGGACACGTAACAGATCAATTTCTTAACTCCTGGTCCCCATGTTCTGGACCTTAATGTTTTTCTTTCTTGGTTCCTGAAGTCAGTCACTCCCATATGTGCGAGAGATGACCGAAACCAAAATCCTCAAGGTTCAAAGCCAGGCCACTACTTAATGCTCGAGTCCCCTCTACCACATCCTGCCATGTGGTCCTCCAATCCATACACCCCCAGCAATGGGGAACGTACTATCAATCAAGGGATTCATTTCCATTTTTGTCCATCACAGGAGCAGTGGGCCACTAATCCACCTGGACTGAAGACCTCAGCTGCAGGTGGTATTGGGATCTGTTTAACCAGTTGCTGACTGGCTAAGTCAATGAGCAGTCTCCCTGGTTGATGAGCTGAACATGTCACTGGGGCCTTTGATTTGGGTCCTATCCACCATAGATGAGTCTCAAGCCACTTAGGGCTCTGTTTTCACTGGTTCCCAAAACTCCTTTAGATTGTAGGAGAGTCTGTGCCAAGCTTATGGTTAGGAGGAAGTCACTGACTCAACAGGATAAATGTAGGGCCCCAGCCAAGTACTTAAATCCCCAGCCTCTCATCTTCCCCATCTGTAGAATAGGACTGGATGTAAACCTAAGGGGCTCTAAATATCTTTAGAACATCTACCACTAGTCGGGATGATGATGATAATGACTCAAATTCCTACGAAGGTTAGCCTTTACAAAATGCTTTCACATTTTCTATAATATTGGGTCTTCACAGCAGGCATCTAAGTGTAGTGACTTTAGGGACAATCAGAGGAACAGAGAGAAGTTCCCTACTCCAGCAGTTTCCAACTTTTTGGCACCAGGGACTGGTGCTCCTATGAGAATCTAAATCCTGATGATCTGAGGTAGAGCCGAGGGAGTGATGCTAGCACTGGGGAGTAGCTGCAAATACAGATAAAGCTTTGCTTGCTCTCCAGCTGCTCATCTCCTGCTGTGCAGCCCAGTTCCTAACAGGCCACGGACAGGTACCAGTCTGCAGCGAGGGGGTGGGGAACCCTGCCCTACTCAGTGGGGTTCTGCCTCAGTGTCTTCTCTCCTCCCTGTGGCCCTGAGGAATCACCATGAATAACAGCCAAAGCCGGTATGGATAAGCCCGAGGAACCAGGATCAATTCGAGGTTCTCAATGTGAACAAATATAATAACAGTTAACATTTATTGAACCATTTCTATAGAGGCCAAGACCTCTAAACGTGTCCCTTCATCTATTTCTCACATCCTCACCATGCAACAAGTATTGCTATCTCCATTTTATAGATGAAGAAACTGAGGTTCAGACTGGTTAAGTGATTTGTCCAAAGTCACAGGGATGTGGGGAGAAGCCATGATGTGAACCCAGCCTGGAGACTGTAAGGCTCCTAACCAGCAGCCCTTGTATCACCTCTTGCTAAACAAACAACAAAACCACACGAACAACACACTTGTAAAACCTTCAAATCTGACTTACATGGAAGTAAAACTGACTCCTAAAGTTTTGTCTGTGGTGGGTGTGAAACACATTCACAATCACCCATAGTGTGGGGGGCTGCCTGTCTGTCCGCTGCCCTTGGAGGAGGCAGCAGCCTGCATGGTGTGCAGAACCTAGAGCAAGCCAGAAACATCAGGCTCTACCTATCTCAGGGCCTTGGCTCTTATCTCTCTGTTTTTGAAGAACTAGACATATGTCCTCCAGCCACCACCAACTCTCTTCTACTTCTTTCCAGATTAATGAGGGTGGAAGTGAGGGCAGGAAGAGAAAGAAAATGTTCACCACCCATAAAAATTAACTTGGAGAAGTTGGGTTCAGTAGCCTTTTTACAGGCTCAGAAGTTGACTTGAACAAGAAGATTCTGTGTGTGTAGATGAGGCCATGAATATTATCATTTATTTTTTTTTTAAAAGAAAATTTGTATTCACATAACACTTTTTAAAAATTCTCCCCCCTCTTTCTCTTTCCTCCTACCCCATTCACTTATGTCTTTCTTTTATCTATCTCACCTTCTAATTTTTACCCCATGATTGTATGTGTTACAGCCATCTGTCAGACTTTGGTTCAAATGTCACCACCTCTAGGAAGCCTTTCATGATGTCTCCAGGCAGTTTAGCAATTCCTCTGCTGCCCCTTGTATATACCTTTACAGCAGCTTTAGAAAACATTTGGCATTATCTATTCACATAGTTCATTCCTCCATTAGGTTGTAAGTCTCTGGGCTGTGTATCCCAAGGCCCAGCTCAGTGCTTGGCACCTAACAGCTGCTCACATAATATTTACAGAATGAAGAAATATTTCTTAAGCTTTATGTCTCATGTGATTTTGAGTTATGATAAAAATAACAATTAAAAAATCCCTTGCAGAAACTATATCGTAAGTTTTTTACAAAATGTCCCTTCTCAAGGATCTTGAGAAATTTTCTGGGCTTCTTGTCTTTTTAGAAGCTCCCACTTGGTATTTCTTATTTCCCTCTCCTTTCTGAGGGAACTGCCATTGAACATAGACAGGCAACTCAAACTAAAGATGTCAAATGGGCCTTGGATTAGTGAGGGCAGGTTCCAAGGGTTCTCTGGCCTTTGGAGACTGTGACTCCTGATAATGGGCTTTTCAGGAATTACAGAGTTGCTTCATGTCAGAAACACAAATTCTTACAGACCTAGTCACCACAGATGGTAGATCAATCCAGAGACTCCTACCCTATGCAGCAAAGAGCTCTCAATTTGCTTCTCCTAATCTATCCATTTCAATGCTTCTAACAAAAGAGAGAATGACCATAACCTGAGATGAATGCCTAAAAAAATCTTTCCTTCCACCATGAGGGCCTTTCCAGCCCATATACATTGAGACAATAATTACTGAAACAATCACTTCAGAGTAGTGTGTGATAGAAAACAAAAGTAATTTTTAAAAAGTGGCCATCTAGTGAGAGGGGGAAAAAACCCAATTCAGAAAGTGATGGAAACTAATTTTCTTGACAAAGACAGAGAAGTCCATAGCCCAGAGGACAGTATGCTGAAGAGTAAAAACCCATACAAAATTTTCCTGGGAAAAGGATCAAAATAATTAAAGCATAATGTAAAGGTATACTTTCCTAAAATAAAAACAGTAGGTCATTTCCTGCTCTTGTCATTCAAATGAAGCTCAAACTTCCCTAGATTTCAAAACAAAAGTCTCTTGATATTATTAAGTGGAAGAAATTTGGGGCAGAGAGGAACTCTGGGGACGGGAATGACCAGGATTGATTGGTCAGCGTTCCAAAGGCAGACACTTTTGCAGTCTCCTGCCTCAGCCGGAAGCAGCTTCTTCAGCTGATGTCCCCACACTCTACCACCTTTGGTAAATGTAAGTAAGTGCCTTAAATTTCTTCAGAACTCAGTCACCACCCCCTCCCCAAAATAATGGGTTCAGGTTCTAAATATATCCATATATACACATCCCCCCCCTTTTTTTTTTAAATAATCCCTTCTCCCCAGAGGGGAGGAAAATAACAGTAATAGTGATCAATATTATCATTTGCTATAATATGTCTTCCTTGGCAACTCTAATCTGTGGTCATGTATCAAGCGGAGCTGTTTGGCTGACTTTGGGAACAATATTCCACTGCTACCCATTTGGTTTCAAAGAGAAAGATGTTGGAAGCAGGGACCAAAAAATTCAAGGTCCATTGTGCACAGTGAAGGACCTGTCAGAACACCTGGCTGGGTAGTAAGGGACTGTGTAAGAAGAAAATGATATAAACCAATTCATCGTACAGCAACTACGAAGGCCAAATCTAACTGCCAGCTTCCTTATATTTGCAAGTACCATGCAGACTTTCTTGGAGAAGGGGAAACTGAGGCATCCCACAGGGGTTAGAGTTAGGGCAAAGGTCACTCCAGGTTGAGGCAGAGGCGAAATTGAAACACTTACGTCTGAGGATCTCCCGTTGCTTTCGGACGTACCAGGTGTACAGGGCGGCACGCTTCTGGGTCTTCATAGGGGTGCCCTTGTTGAGATGCTGGGAGAGGTGTGACTGGTTCAGACCCGTGACATCAACTACCTCTCTCTGGGGGATGTTGTGTTGCTGCATGTAGCCTTTGATCATTTTTGCAGCCCTCCAAGGATCCTCACTAGACATATAAGTAAATGGTTAGGATGCTGGTAGAAGACGTCTGGGGAGATATATTTTCTAAATATTTTCCCTAAACTCTGTGAAAAACTCTGATCTTCACTTATGTCTCCACTTGTCCAAACTATATCCTTGGGAGAGATATGAGGCCAAAATAGAACCTAAATAAAAGGGGAGATGAATGCTCCTAGATAGTACACTCCACTGCCTTCGTTTGAGATTAAGTGGGAAAAGATGAAGATGACTTCCTATTTTCAGGAATGGGAAAGCACTACCAGTACTGTCTCTTCTTAAGCAGAAAGAAAAGTTCCTTCATTTCCCTGGACTGAGAGAGACTTAAATGGCAGGAGACCCACTGGAAAGTGGAGATGCCATTAGCCTGGGGCTGGGCTGGTTGATCCAAAAATAATCTGGGTAGTAGCATCAGTTTCTAAATTCACCTAGACCTCTTTCACATTGTTTTCCTTCTGAATGGGTGTCTCAGTTTCTTGTCTTACAAAATAGGAATAAAACATATATGTCTATCTCCTGAGACACAAAGGTGACTTGTTAGCCACATGTTAAATGGTTTTCAGAATTTTAGAAAAGTTTTAAGAACTACAATGACATTCCTCCCTGATACTAAGAATTACTCCACTGAGGTGAGGCAAGTAAAGTTAAAAAAAAAAAAAAATCACCACAGCCACACCTCCAAAATAAAACCTAATAGGGGGTGAATAATTTCAATTTCCAAATAGTAATGATTCCCAATGACTCGTTTTTCTGTATTCTTACATTTTTACTCTGATAGGGAAGAGTATCTGGAAAGTAGTATTTCTCCCCAATTTTAAGCTTGCATAAAACCTTGCTTATACTCTTCATTTCTCATAAACTCAGATGTACAAAAAGCTTCTTTAGAACAATATGGTAATGCCTTTGGATTTTATTTATTTAAAATGTTTGCAATTTTGACAATATTGTTTCTTGTTTATTGAATAGGTAATAAAACTGAGAGATGTAATAAAACAAAAAAAAAATAAGAAAATAATGCACAGTATAGAACAAAAGTATTAACACAGGATATCCACATATACTATTTGTTTAGTGCAGCCACATATTTAACTTAAAAAAATTATATGTGGATATATATAATATCCTAATAAAACATGAAAAAATGAAGGGAAAAAAGTTTCAGATGAAACAATAAAAAATAGTGTAAAGCAGAGGTAAAAAGGTAAAAACAGATACAGCGTTGCAAATCAAATACCCAATTTATTTTTAAATGGTGCCTATAATGTCAAATAAAAGTTTAATACATCAAAAGTCTAGTAATTAAACTGAGATATTTTGTAAGAATTTGGATAACTATTTTAGCAAATCTTTGATATTAAATTTGTGAGGATACAGGCTTTGATAGAGATGTTTTTGAGAAATGCAAACTTTTAAGATTAATTACATATAAGTTAACGAATTTCTCAAGTATTTATTAAAAAACTTCCAAGTAATAAAATATAATGAAGTAACAACAAGAACAAAAAATGAGAAAGTGCGTTACAGTTTCAAACATGTAGAATTCACCTGGAGTAAGAGAAAAATAATGTACCATTTTGGACGTACCCGTGGAAATACTAGAGATCATTTAAAAGCTTATTTGTGGCGAATATTTCCACAGATATTTCTAGTGTGGAAAAACACTTTCACCAGATACGAACAATAGCTTTTAAAGTTAGAAAAAGTATTTGGATTTTAAAAATTATTATTACTGCTTTAACAGATTCTTTGACTGTTTTTGTTTTGCTTACAATTTTAATTTGTGTTGATTTTGTCTAAGAAATCTAGAGAAATAATGTAGTGTTCTAAGCGCTGAGGGTTCTGTGGAAAGAGTGAATTAGTTCAACAATTGGGAAAGTTAAAAAAAGCAGACGACGACCCGGAAAACCCTACAAACCGTAGCAAAGCTTTTAAGACCGCATTAAAGAACTAGAGTTGCGGGTAAGATGGCGTAGTTATACCTTTACGGCTCTCTGACCCCAGAATTAACAACAGATTCACCGAGAAGAGCCCGGAGAACTGGTTACTTTCTAAAATTTAAAAATACAGCTCATGTTCGGGGTCCCCGACCGCAATAAATACACGATCCCGAGAAGCACGCGCGGCCTTTGTGTTCCGAGCGCAGGTGTCAAACGCCGGCCCTGGGCGCGCGCACCGTCCGCTCAGCACGCCGCTTTCCAAACAATGCCTCGGCGGCCCACGACCAGAAACGCCCTGGACCCCAGCACAGCTGGCCGCGCGTCGGTTAAGAAGCCTCAACTCCAGCTCCTTTCCAAACGCCGCCGACGCGCCAGCCTGGAGAGAGCGGAGAGTGAGGCCGGCTCCACCCAGAGCCAGGGACCCGGCAGCGCGCAGTCCCCGACCTTCCTTTTTCGCCTTCCTCTTCTAGGAGGTATGGAGAGCTTCCGAGCGCTCCAAAAAGTGACTTTTCCTGTTCTTTTCTTTCCGCCTTAGGGAAACTGGGTGGGCAAAAAATGGAGTGTATGTCTCACGCTCAGGAGCCGACCGTGCAGTGACCTGGGGACCGCTAGCAATTTCTTGAAAAATGTATAAGTCCGAGCACTCCTGAAGGCGGGGGAAGGAAGGCAGCACCCGTTTGGGAAGGGGAGAAAACCCTGGGGTCCGTCCTGCGTCCCTATCGCGGCGAGCGCCTCGGAACCCTTAGTCTCGCTCGCCGCCTGGCTGGAGCCGGCGTTTTGCCGAGGGCAGAGAGCTGAGGTCCAGGACCCAGGGCCCAGCCGGGCTCTCTGCCGGCTGGGCCTGCAGGTGTCGCCGGGCCTGCAGGTGTCGGCGGCCCCGGGGCTGCGCCGACACTGGGGGCTTGGCCAGAGTGCCCCGAAGTGCCGTGTGCGCGTGTGCGTGTGTGTGTGTGTGCGTGTGTGTGTGTGCGCGCGCGTGCGTGTGCTGGGAGCGGCGAGCTACCCCGCATCGGAGTTTTGATTCCTTCCCTTACTAAGCCGCCTTTACAACTTCACCAATGAATAACCCGCCTCTCTTTTCAACCTAATCACGACTCTTTGTGTATCTTTCTGTTGATGATTTATAGAAATAAATTAATAACACCCTAACTCCACGTGCTGCAGTTTATGTTACATTTCTGCTGCGTCCAGCCCGGCGCGGGGCTGGGTGCGGAGGGGCGCCCTTGGTCGCCTTGGGCTTCCTAGACCCCCGTAGAGCCTGCTCGCGGGCTCTTGGGCTGATGGGCCTAGGCCCGGCGGGAGCTCGTTAGTCCACCAGGCCCTGGTCAACCTCCAGGCCGTCTGGCCCCCTGGCCTCTCTTACCGAACCCTCTCACCTTCCTGCGCACAAACTCCGGCGGGCGAAAAACCGCCGCCACTCGGAGAAATGATGAGGCAAGAATGTCAAACCTACGAATTGTAACAAAGTATTTGGGGGCGGGGGGCGGGGGAGGGCTACAAGTCCCTCCTGATGGTCTTTGCTAGAGAGAAAGCTGCCAGGTCCCCAGGTGGCAAATTCAAATGCAAGGTCATATCCCACTCCGAAGTGCCACTGCGGGCATGCATCTGAGGCTGCCCGAATCCAGGTCGCGACTTTGGTCCTGGCCCTGCCTTGAAACCGCGGCACTGAAGTGTCCGAGGCCACGCGAGGGAGTTCGGTCCTAAAGCGGCTACTTGCGATCTAAGGGAACCGCTCGGCTCCTTGAATAATTAGTAACCAGCTGTCAAAGCCCTAGGCCGATCGAAGAGGCCCAGGAAACGATCCCGAACCGGGAGATAGACTGCAGGCAAGCCGCCTGAATTTCCCGGGGAAGCCAGGGTGTCAGCGGCGAGATCCGGAAACGTCCTTTCTCAGGTTGCGACCAGGTTCGCTGCGAACTGGGGTTTTAGCCACATTTGCCCCTCGTTTGTTTAGATATATAGCTTATTTTGCCCCGTGAGTGTATATCCTGACCCTACAACATGCAAACATTTCCTTTTGCAAATCTGAACCAGTGTGGGGGATTCCAGATAATCCTGGGCCTTCCTTGGGCGCTGCAGATGGGAGTGCCCACCTGAGAACTCGTCCCCCACCCCACCCCACCATCCCGGCCTCGGCTGACGCCCGTCCTTTTGCAAAAAACAGTAGGACTCTGTGCCCTAGGCCCGCGTTTTTCCCGGACCGGAGAGGAGGCGCCGGGTAGAAATGCGTGGCCTGGGACGTGTGCGGCCCGAGCCTCTGCTCCTGGGAAACCACTGCTGTTTCACGGAACCCAGTCGCACCTTTAGTTGCGCGGGCAAAGGGCTCCGCAGCTCGGCTGCTCGCAGGCCGAGCCGCAGCCCTGGCAGGAGGGACTCTTGGGTTCCGGGCGCTGGCCTGGGTAGGGGGAGATGAAGCCTCAGGGCTCAGGGCCATCCAGTTGAGGAGTTGAGAGGGGTCCAGGTGTTGGGAGAGAAGTGGAGCGCCCCCCGGGGGACTTCTGTGGTGGGGAGCAGGTATGGCGAGAGACATGGGCTCCGTGTAGCTTAGGCGCAAGGCCGGGGGTTCAAGGGGCTCAGCGCGTACCCGGACCTCGGTCTACACCCACCTGAGCATCCGGTCCACCTCCGCCCGCTGCTCCGCCGCCTCCTCGGTGTTGAGCGCCTGCAGTTCCTTGAGGATGGGAGGGGTGTCATAATCGTCCCCGTCCTCGGAGCCCTCGTCCCCGGACAAGCGGCCCTTGGCGTGGCCGTTCGTGAGGGTATGGAAAACCGGCTTGGTCTCGGGTTCGGCCCCGCTCCCGGGGGACAGAGGCAGCGTCTCCAGCTTCACCCCGAAACTCGGAGAAGGCAGTAACTCTTCCAAGGCCTGGACCAGCACCTCCTTGGTGACTCCAGAGCTCAGCAGGGCGCTCAGGAGTTCTTGCTGGAGCGATGTGAGCTTGGACACCATTTTCCAAGGACAGAAAAGAAGGGGGTGTGTGGGTGCAAGAGAAGAAGGTAGTGGGGAGTTTCACAAGCGAACCCCAAGTCCAGGAAGCCCCCACACTTCAGCCTCCTTCCACCAGTTACTCCGCGGGGTCCCGGAGTCTCCTCCGAGAAGTCAGAAAACTTCTAACTTGCCATGATCGCCACCATTAGGCCATATAAGATATGCAAATTAGCAGGGAGGGCCCGGCTTTCGGCAAGATGCAAATGGTCGTGGGGAGGGGGGAAAACAGACAGAGAGGGAGAGTTTGTGGGGCAGACGTGGAGAGCTGGGGAATCGGGCGGGAGCGGGGCTTGCCAGGGTCCATTGTACTCACGCTGGGGGGCTGAAGACCTTCTTGTACTGGTTCTGTTTATCAGCTAAACTTTAGCTGACCTTTGGACTTGTTAAGCAAGTAGTTTGCAGCCTAGTATGGAAGACTCCGGGGCTTTCCCACCAGCCTCGAGTCCGGATTTAGTCTGGAGAGAAGAAGAAACTGTGCTTCGGGGGTTCAGGTGAGAGCTGAGGAAGCTGGGGTGTTCTTGGAAGGAGATGGAAGAGAATGGGAGAGGAGAGACCCTCCACGGTGTCCCAACAGACACAGGAGGTGGGCCAGGAGAGCCGACGGAGCAGAGGAGATACTGACCCGTTGAGAATGGGCGCCGAGACCTGGGGAAAAGTGTGTGTATGTTGGGGGCGGGAGGGGGTGGTGTTAGGCGGATTGCAGGGACCCCGTTTAGTTCTACCTGGGTTACCACTCTGCATACCCCAGGCCCTCATCAGCCGGGTCTGGCGGTTTGGATTTGTAGAAATGCTGGCTCCCAGAGCGTAGGCGAGCGGGAAGGAGGCGTAGACTAATTTATGGCCAGAGGGAGTAGCCAAAGTTGAACTCCCGCAGCAGCCGGGCTGCCCCAGCACCCAGCCTGGCCAGGCCGCGGGGCAACTGGACGCCTGGGCCAAGCTCTCCAGTTGAAACCCGGAATATCAAAGCGCCTCCGCTTTCGGGGCAAAACTAGAATTGCCGGGCCTCCTTTCTAGCAGTGAAAGCAAAGTTTGCCTAGCAGCTGGATGGACAGTTGGAGCCACGTGTCCGTCCTCTCCACCCACAATGATTTCTGGTTTATTTGCAGCTCCAGGACACAAGCGGTTCCTGGAGCCAGGGATGGCGCCCTGCAGACGTGAGGCCGCAGGTGGCAGCGGCGGTAGAAGGCACAAGTTGAGAAAGAAGGTGCCCATAAAACCGCTGAGGGATAAAAGTTTTTTTCACCCGGGCCTCGGCTGGGAAGGAAGCCGGGAACTTTTCAGCACTCTGAGTTTCACCTGTTTCTCCCTGGGGCACAAAGTGTGTGGGAAGGAGTCCTGAGGCTCACCCAGACCTACAGGCTGAACCTGACCTGTAGAAGAATAGGGGAAGGGGCTTTTTAGGATCCTCGGCTCACAGACCGAAAGCTCCTGGGGCAGGACACCTCTTTCCCCTCTCTAAGCCTCAGTTTCCTCATCTGTAAAATACTGATACCGACAGTCCAGGGGAGGAGCCTTATATGCATTGAATGAGACCACCTGTGAAACCCCTTAGTTTAATAATAGCGTTTACCCTTTGCAGTATAGGAAGGCAGGAAGCCACTTCCCAGTGAAGACTTAGATTTCTCAACATCAGGATGATCTAGAGCTGAGTTTGGAGGGACTGGGAGATTAGGAACAAAAATTCAGAATCCTCAGGGAATTTGCAAAGGCTCTTCTAAGCAAATTCTCCTACCTTTCTCACCTTTACAAGATAATTAGGAGGAAGTTGGGCTTAGTTTTGGGAAGAGAGGAATATCAATGTGGGGGAAGAGGAGTCAGCCAGCTTTCAATTTGCTTGATTCAGAATCAAATCTAGGTGTATTCCAGGTGTGATTGATTCAAGTCAGGTCGTTAAGGAGCTAGGCTGCCTCTTTCAAATACAGAATCAGCTACAGATGTCTGGACCACCTATGCTGAGAGCCAGAAAATAGCGAGGTGGTCGTGTGCCTAGATCCCTGGGGAAGATTTGTACTACCTCTCTCTTTCCCTGAGAAGGGGTGATAAGTTCATGGAAATGAGGGCCCTTCCTTTCACCTTATTGTCTTCTAGTTTGTTGTGACATATGGCAGGTCCTTGCCCCTCACAGTTTAGCCCATTACGAGAACATTCTCTGCCTACCCAGCTCCCCTCAACCAGGGTAATGAAGTGCTGAGAGTAAATGTCACTGGAAAACAACCTCTTTTTTTTCTGTTTCTCACTTGCTATCATGATAGAAGCAGTCAAGTGTAATGAAGATCAGTTTCTGTGTTTAGCTGGGAAAACCCATTAAAAAACCAGCAATCACTTCCCTTTTAACAACAAAGCTTTGATTTGTAGTTCCAACTGTTGTGTGCTCAGTCTGACTCTCGAGCTTCCTTATCTCTCAAAATTCAGGTGTCAGCAAACCCATTCTTCTCTGTACCTCAAATAAACTGTGAATGTATAAGAAGTTTCACGGAGTACAGGGAAACTTCCTGTGAGTGTCCAGATACATCTTGCAGGTGATCTATATGTATTTAGCAACGTCTGTAATAATCCTGCCCAGATCTGCCTTGTATATACCACCTAGTGCAATATGGGTGCTCACCAAATAACTGCTACTATAGATCTGTGAACGGATCCAATACCTACCCCTTCCTATGGAAATTTTAAAAGGAAAGTGTAAGCATCCCAGTAGAGAGTCCTTCAGGATGTGAGTCAAAAATGCTAACTAAATGATTTATCAAATAAAACCCTTTAGTTAAACTCCCAAATAGAGGAAGCAAGAGTACAGTGGAAATACTCTTTGTTTATGCTTCACATAAGACGAAGTGGTGATGTACTGATATAGTAGTCCTATTTTAAAGATGGGGAAAATAAGACATAGGACATTTGAAGGCGGTGTCTTGGAGCCATTGGAGCAAGTTAATTGAAGGGCTGAGACTGGGGCTTAGCACTTTTGAACAGGTCTTAGGAGGAAAGACAAAGGTTTCTAGCTTTTACTGATTTGGGAGATAAAAAGTTGTAAGTGGGGAGTCTATAAAGGAGAAGCAGAGGATTCATAGCAGAGAAGAGAAGGTAGATATTGGAATCGAACAGACCTAAATTTTGGTCTCAGATATGCTTAACCAGTTGTGTGACTTGAGCATGTTATATAAGCTTTCTGACTCTCAGTTTCCTCACGTGGAAAATGATAATAATACTCTACTATGTTTTGGGGAAGATTATATGAGTTAGTAACCTCAGGTTCCTGGAGTGTGACAGGCTCACATGTTTAGAAAGAAGAAGCACATCATGAAAACACTTGAAAAAGTCAGACGGCTTATGTCTGGGCTCTTTGATTCCCAGCTTGTTTTTGTTGTTGTTGTTGTTTTAAGAGTTATTGAATTTGAAAAGACTACCTTAAGTTATCCTACTCAAACAATGAATTCGCAGTTCAAATTCCAAGATTTTTTATGGGAGACGCAGTCCCTGCTGTAAGATAATTTAAAATCAGTTGGCTCATCGCTCTATGAAGGTTTTTTGAGGATCATCTTGGAAATTTCATAGAACGGCAAACCATTCCTGGGGACCCACTTCTCCTGTAACTTTGCAGCATAAGTGATATTCCTTTTTTGCTCTTGTGCATACAACCTTCCCCCTACTTTCCATGGTTACCCTGTTTTTCTTATAGCCAGGAGTGCCTGGCCTTCTCCATCCTCTGCTACTCCACTGTCCAAGACTTTCCCATTGATTATGGAGTCTCTAGAAGGCCTCAAAATGAAATCATCTCTCGAAAAAAACATAAATCCTGCCCTATCCTGTTCTGAAGGAGATAGAGGGCCTTCTTGTTAGAGAGCAGTGTCACAGCCTGGAGAACATTCTAGACTGCAGGGTTAGTGGCCTGAAGTTCTAGCTCTGGATACAACATTTCTTTCTGGATGACTCTTCACTTTCCTAAAGGCTTCAGTGAGTGCTTTTTCTGGGCCTTCGATCTTTTGAAAAATGGCCATTTGGTCTGGATGACTATTTAGCTTTCTTGTGACTTAAAAAATAATTGGTCCTAAATTCCCAGGGAGTCCATTTACAGGCCTTTGGGGCAGATGGTCCAAGAGCTCGGCCAGACCTCTGTGTAGTGCTAGACATGGTACTTTTGATGAACCCATGAAGAAATACACCATAGGCAGTAAACTCCACAAAAGCAGGAACCGTCTTATGTCTTACTCGTCAATGCCTGGAGAAATGCCTGATACATAGCAGTTGCTCAATAAAATATTCGTTGACTAAATAAACAAGTGATCATCTTTAGATGATGCCATTAGGGATGAATTTTTTTTTTTTTACCTTTTTTGTACTTCTCAGTTTTCCAAGTTGTTAGCAATAAAGTTGTAGAACACCATTCCCACCCATAAAGGAATACAGACTGTGTGATTCCATTTATAGGAAGCTAAAAAGAAGGAAAAACTAATCCGTGGTGATATAGGTTAAAATTGCGGTTACTTTGGGAAATGTATTCATAGGGGTGGGTCAGGAGAGAGCTCGCTGGCATGCTAGAAAATTTCTATATCTTGATTAGAATGGTGGATACATAATCAGCTACACATTTAGGATTTATATATGTTGCTGTAAGTTATAACAGTAAAAAGTAAATGAATAATTTCAAAGTATAAAATTTAAAGAGTGGAGGTCACCTCCTTATTCCTTCCTAACTGCTACTGTTGATGTGTGACCTTCAAATTCTTTTCCATTTACCACGCATAGTTTATCATCATTAAAACTATGGACCTATAGGGGCTAGCAAACTTTTTCTATAAAATGCCAAATAGTAATATATTAAAATATGGCTTTGGGGGCCATACAGTCTTTGTCACAACTACTCAACTCTGCTATTACAGACAATACATAAATGAATATGTGTGGCCGTATTCCAATAAAACTATAAAACCAATTGGCTGGCTGGATTTGGCTCATGGGTCACTGTTTGTCAACCCTTGGATAAACATCTATGTAGTCAGAAATAAGTTACCTAATTTGAGTCTTTATATTATCACCATATGTAAATGGTGATAATAATGGAATTTATATCTCATAGGATTCTTGGAAGAATTACATTAGGTAATGGAGAAAGTCGCCTTGCATGGTGGGCTGGTACAAACAGCACTTGGGTTTACAAATGCTTTCTCAATCACACCACGTGGCTCAGGGGCTCCTTCTCAATGCACAGTTTCTGGTATAAATTCACTGACAAACACTAGCAAGTGTCTGCTGTGTGCAAAGCCCTTTGCAGAAAGCTACAAGGTAATAGCAAATGGACGGAAAATCCCAAGCACCAGCAGTCGGCTTCCCTTCTAGAAATCCCTTGCAGCTCTGCTTTTATTTCCCAAACATGCTGCTATCAGTTGATCTCTGCCAAGGAACCTCCTAAGGGTAGAGGAGATTTCTCTCATTTGGATTCAATAATTCACATCCTTCTGTTGGGTCATTTTTAGAAATAGGGTGTTCCCAGTAGTTTGTAAAAGATTAAATTAAAAACTAGTGACCTAGTATGATATTAAACTAATACTACACCTAGCAGAGAGATCCTTCACTCCAGAGCAATAATCTTATTCCTCTTCTACGCCCATAAAAAGTGAGATTGGCAGTGGGCCCAGCACACAGCAGGTGCTCCATAAATGTTTACTGAAAACTTAATATGGGCAGGCTATGGTGTTTAGGGAAAAAAAGCAATGCCCTTTACTAAAATGTTTTGGAATCTGTTTTCAGATTAATATTCAAATAACTTAGTGAGGTGCCCTTGCTACACTCTCTCTTTTATTCCTCCTCGCAAATCTGTGAGGTACATAGTATCATCTCCAGATTAATGATGAGAAAATGGAGGCTTTAAAAGGGTAAGGATTAGCCCAAGGACCCATGAACAGTTAAAAAGTGGGACCTTGAACTACAGATTGCCCAATCCCATGCAGAGTCCTTCCCTTCTGGCTCTTCCCCACCTTCCCTGCCCTCTGCTCACCTAAACAGAGGGGAGCACATACAAACACCCTGAACAGTCTCAGCAGAGAAAGAAATCTTGCCATTATGTGTGTGCGAGAGGGAGACCAAAGTCTTTCCTGTCTACAAAGATACCTGCCACATAAAGAACTATAATATTTGTTCAGTGTTTTATGGTGTGCAAAGATCTTTCTCTTTTTGTTTGATCTTCAAAATAGTCCTACAAAGAAGGCAAAGTAGGTATTAGTATGCACATTTCACAGATGAAGAAACTGAGGCTCAGAGAAGAAAAACGACACCCTGAAGGTGCCAGAATCACTATCTATTGACCCAAGTCTTCTGAATCTTGACTCCACTGTTTTCTCTACAACATTGTCTATATAATGACAACATTCTCACAGGTGCAGCCCAGGAGCAGATATAAGATCTGGGAATAAGACGTGATAAGAGACCCCATTTCCACTCCTGATGTCATGCTTCTGTGATGGAAAAGCTGTAAAGGATGCCAAGAAAGGCACTGGGTCCAATCAATGAGTCAGAAACTGCTACCCGCTTGGTATTACACTGTGCCTCCCCCACCTACGTCTCCTTAACTCGCATCTTAGTTTGTAGTTGTAGAGCGGGACCAGGGTGAACCCTGCCCCTGCCCTACTTGCTTGTGCCTTGTCAGGAGTGCTGTCCACGACATGCACCTTGAGCATGAGGGTGACCGCTGGGCCTCATGCTAAGGGATGATATCCTTTAATGCTCTGGTGACTAGGCAAAAACCCTGCTTCCAGGCCTAGGGGTGAAGAGCTGTGCAGGGCTGCTGAGTCCATGCAGCAAACATTTATTAAGCACCCAGTATGTGCTGGGCACTGTAGTAGATGTCCAGTGCTAGTGGGATGAGCAAAATTCAATTCCTGCTCTGAAAGACTTGGTTATATGGTGAAAGAGACAGACATTTACTTCTATTGCTAGATAGAACAGAGTAAGCTTTGAAATAAGCACTATGCTGATTGCTTTACAGAAAATATCTCATATACTCCTCATAACAGTCCCATGAGACAGTATCACTATTCTTTTAGTTTTCTCAACTGATGCTCAGAGAGCTTGAGTTGCAGAAAGCCTCTTGTTGCTCCTACTGAGTTGAGATTCAAAAGCAACTAGCAGCTCTGTCTGGCTTCAAAGATTTTCTGTCCTAACCAAGAGGCAGATGCAATAAGGGAATCAGTGTGGGGCTTGGAGTCAGGCTGATGTAGGTTTGAAATCTGTCTCTGCCACTTCCTAGGTGTGACCTTGGGCAAGGTGCCGCTCTGAACTTAGTTTCTTCTACTGTGAAAAGGAAAATAGCGTAGAATTTGGCAAGAAAGATAATATATGTTAACCACTTAGCACAATTAATAAATAGGAGCAAATGCTAATAATAGAGGAACCAGCAAACTTCTTGAAGGGTAAGAAGGGTTTTGCTAATAAGTCAGAGAGCATTTCAGGCAGAAAGATCAGCTGAGCAAAACCTTAAAAGCCAAACCAGATTCTATAATTATCAAAAAATTTGCTTTAAAATTTGTGAGCTGCCCTTTCCCGACTACTACCCTTTTTTCTAATAATCCCGCCCCCATCCCCGCCGCCTCCACCACCCCATAACCTAGGACCAGCTGAGGGCTCACTCCTTTAGGAAGGCCCCACGTAACCCCAGGTTGAGTTCAGTGGTTGTCACCTTAGGGTGGTTTTGGCCCCTTAGGGGAGATTCGGCAATGTCTGGCAGGGCTAGCTTCATGGGAGTTATTGGGGTTTTATGCTCTGTAGTCTATCCCAAAATTCTTAATAATTTTATCTTTGAATTTCTGTTTTCTAAGTGAAATCTGACAGGTCAGTAGAGCATGCCCAGGAGCTTGGAGCCTCAGCTCATGAGGTCCCACCTCCCTCTGCCTCCCTGACTTTATGGGATGGATTTTTGGCTCCAGCTCCTCTGTAACTTGGTGTCCCTGCCCTGCCAGGCCTCTCTCTCCTGACCTAGCAACCATTGCTGCCCTCTGTGCCCTTTTGGGGCCTGATTGTGGGCACAGGATAGGGTGCTCTAGGCCTGTGGTACCTTAGGGTGGGGCATGACAATGGCCATTCCTTACCAAAGCTGGCAGTGCCATGTAGCATTAGGCAAGAGTCTATGTAAGCCTTTCACCCACCCTCACTCTTGCAATGCCCTCGAGGTCACCCATCCACTGTGGGGTAGAGCAGCAGCCCTGGGAAGGGTAGATGCCTGGCTTGACTGTCATTCCTTAGCTGGGGTACAATTCACAGGCCTGATGGCTGGTTAGAGCGGTAGACTGGCAGATGGTGGGCCGAATGCACATGTGCACATGGGGTTACAGAATGGGGTTCTTGGACACCTATGAGGGTTTGTACTAACCCTGCTAGCATCCACATTCCCTGGGGAATGTGACAACAAGTTGCAAAGAAAAAGTGGGAACAAGAGCAAGAGTGGGAGCGAGAGAGAACAGACCACTGAAAACAAGAAATATATCTTTGTACTTTAGTATTTTAAATGATACTTTTTCTTCTTGCTTTTTGAACAAGGGATCCTGCATTTTCGTTTTGCCGTGGGCCCACAAATTATGTAGCTGCTTCCAATGTCTAGAGACATTTTTAATTGTTACAGCTAAGGAATGATACAGCATCTAATGTGTAGAGGCCAAGGATGTT